>NC_090930.1:1386032315-1387282310 GCF_040938575.1 Ambystoma mexicanum
AAGTTTGATATTAGAAGCTTTGAGATATCACATCTCATGATATCGGAAGGGTCTCAGGATTGGAATGGGAAGGAGTTGGATATCACATCTCATGATAAAGGAAGGGTCTAAGGTTTGGAAGGGGAAGGATTTGGATATCACATCTCATGTTATATTACGGGTCTCACGTCTGTATTAGAAGCATTGAGATATCAAGTCTCATAGTATAGGAAGGGTCTCAGAATTGGAATGGGAAGGAGTTGGATATCACATCTCAAGTTATAGGAAGGGTCTCAGGATTGGAATGGGAAGGACTTGGATATCACATCTCATGCTATAGGAAGGCTCTCAGGTTTGGAAGGGGAAAGAGTTGGATATCACATTTCATGTTAGAGGTAGGATCTCAGGTTTGGTATTAGAGGCATTGAGATATCACATCTCATGCTATCAGAAGGGTCTCAGGAATGGAATGGGAAGGAGTTGGATATCACCTCTCATGCTAAAGGGAGGGTCTCAGGTTTGGAAGGGGAAGGATTTGGATATCACATCTCATGTTATAGGAAGGATCTCAGGTTTGGTATTAGAAGCATTGAGATATCACATCTCATGCTATCGGAAGGATCTCAGGTTTGGTATTAGAAGCATTGAGATATCACATCTCATGCTATCAGAAGAGTCTCAGGATTGGAATAGGAAGGAGTTGGATATCACATCTCATGCTAAAGGGAGGGTCTCAGGATTGGAAGGGGAAGGATTTGGATATCACATCTCATGTTATCGGAAGGATCTCACGTTTGGTATTAGAAGTATTGAGATATCATATCTCATGCTATAGGAAGGGTCTCAGGATTGGAATGGGAAGGAGTTGGATATCACATCTCATGCTATAGGGAGGGTCTCAGGATTGGAATGGGAAGGACTTAGATATCACATATCATGCTATAGGGAGGGTCTCAGTTTTGATATTAGAAGCATTGAGATATCACATCTCATGCTATAGGAAGTGTCTCAGGATTGGAATGGGAAGGTGCTGGATATCACATCTCATGCTAAAGGAAGGGTCTCAGGTTTGGAACGGGAAGGATTTGGATATCACATCTCATGTTATAGGAAGGGTCTCAGGTTTGGTATAAGCATTGAGATATCACATCTCTGCTATCGGAAGTGTCTCAGGATTGGAATGGGAAGGAGTTGGATATCCCATCTCATGTTATAGGACGGGTCTCAGGTTTGTTATTAGAATCATTGAGATATCATATTGCATGCTGTAGGAAGGGTCTAAGGGTTGGAATGGGAAGGACTTGGATATCACATCTCATGCTATAGATAGGCTCTTAGGTTTGGAAAGGGAAGGAGTTGGATATCACATTTCATGTTAGAGGCAGGATCTCAGGTTTGGTATTAGAAGCATTGAGATATCACATCTCATGCTATAGGAAGGGTCTCAGGATTGGAATGGGAAGCAGTTGGATATCACATCTCATGCTATAGGAAGGGTCTCAGGTTTGGTATAAGCATTGAGATATCACATCTCATGCTATAGGACGGGTCTCAGGATTGGAATGGAAGGAGTTGGATATCACATCTCATGTTATAGGAAGGATCTCAGGTTTGGTATTAGAAGCATTGAGACATCACATCTCATGCTATAGGAAGGGTCTCAGGGTTGGAATGGGAAGGAGTTGGATATCACATCTCATCCAATAGGAAGGGTCTCAGGTTTGGAATGGGAAGGAATTGGATATCACATCTCATATTATAGGAAGGATCTCAGGTTTGGTATTAGAAGCATTGAGATATCACATCTCATGCTATAGGAATGGTCTCAGGATTGGAATGTGAAGGATTTGGATATCACATCTCATGCTAAAGGAAGGGTCTCAGGTTTGGTAGAAGCATTGAGATATCACGTCTCTGCTATCGGAAGGGTCTCAGGATTGGATTGGGAAGGAGTTGGATATCACATCTCATGCCATAGGAAGGGTCTCAGGTTTGGTATAAGCATTGAGATATCACATCTCTGCTATCGGAAGGGTCTCAGGATTGGATTGGGAAGGAGTTGGATATCCCTTCTCATGCTATAGGAAGTGTCTCAGGTTGGAATGGGAAGGAGTTGGATATCACATCTCATGTTATAGGAAGGGTCTCAGGATTGGAATGGGAAGGATTTGGATATCACATCTCTTGCTATAGGAAGGGTCTCAGGATTGGAATGGGTAGGAGTTGGATATTACTTTCTTGCTATAGGAAGGGTCTCATGTTTGGAATGGGAAGGAGTTGGATATCACATATGCTATAGTTAGTGTCTCAGGTTTGGAACGGGAAGGAGTTGGATATCACATCTCATGTTATAGGAAGGGTCTCAGGCTTGGTATAAGCATTGAGATATCACATCTCTGCTATCGGAAGCGGCTCAGGATTGGAATGGGAAGGAGTTGGATATCCCATCTCATGTTATAGGAAGAGTCTCTGGTTTGGTAGAATCATTGAGATATCACATCGCATGCTGTAGGAAGGGTCAAAGGATTGGAATGGGATGGACTTGGATATCACATCTCATGCTATAGGTAGGCTCTCAGGTTTGGTATAAGCATTGAGATATCACATCTCATGCTAAAGGAAGAGTCTCAGGATTGGAATGTGAAGGATTTGGATATCACATCTCATGCTAAAGGAAGGGTCTCAGGTTTGGTAGAAGCATTGAGATATCACGTTGCTGCTATCGGAAGGGTCTCAGGATTGGATTGGGAAGGAGTTGGATATCCCTTCTCATGCTATAGGAAGGGTCTCAGGATTTGAATGGCAAGGAGTTGGATATCACATCTCATGCCATAGGAAGGGTCTCAAGTTTGGTATAAGCATTGAGATATCACATCTCTGCTATCGGAAGGGTCTCAGGATTGGATTGGGAAGGAGTTGGATATCCCTTCTCATGCTATAGGAAGTGTCTCAGGTTGGAATGGGAAGGAGTTGGATATCACATCTCATGCTATAGGAAGGGTGTCAGGTTTGGTATAAGCATTGAGATATCACATCTCATGCTATAGGACGGGTCTCAGGATTGTAATGGAAGGAGTTGGATATCACATCTCATGTTATAGGAAGGATCTCAGGTTTGGTATTAGAATCATTGAGACATCACATCTCATGCTATAGGAAGGGTCTCAGGGTTGGAATGGGAAGGAGTTGGATATCACAACTCATCCAATAGGAAGGGTCTCAGGTTTGGAATGGGAAGGAATTGGATATCACATCTCATGTTATAGGAAGGATCTCAGGTTTGGTATTAGAAGCATTGAGATATCACATCTCATGCTATAGGAAGGGTCTCAGGATTGGAATGTGAAGGATTTGGATATCACATCTCATGCTAAAGGAAGGGTCTCAGGTTTGGTAGAAGCATTGAGATATCACGTCTCTGCTATCGGAAGGGTCTCAGGATTGGATTGGGAAGGAGTTGGATATCCCTTTTCATGCTATAGGAAGGGTCTCAGGATTTGAATGGCAAGGAGTTGGATATCACATCTCATGCCACAGGAAGGGTCTCAGGTTTGGTTTAAGCATTGAGATATCACATCTCTGCTATCGGAAGGGTCTCAGGATTGGATTGGGAAGGAGTTGGATATCCCTTCTCATGCTATAGGAAGTGTCTCAGGTTGGAATGGGAAGGAGTTGGATATCACATCTCATGTTATAGGAAGGGTCTCAGGATTGGAATGGGAAGGATTTGGATATCACATCTCTTGCTATAGGAAGGGTCTCAGGATTGGAATGGGTAGGAGTTGGATATTACTTTCTTGCTATAGGAAGGGTCTCATGTTTGGAATGGGAAGGAGTTGGATATCACATATGCTATAGTTAGTGTCTCAAGTTCGGAACGGGAAGGAGTTGGATATCACATCTCATGTTATAGGAAGGGTCTCAGGTTTGGTATAAGCATTGAGATATCACATCTCTGCTATCGGAAGCGGCTCAGGATTTGAATGGGAAGGAGTTGGATATCCCATCTCATGTTATAGGAAGAGTCTCTGGTTTGGTATTAGAATCATTGAGATATCACATCGCATGCTGTAGGAAGGGTCTAAGGATTGGAATGGGGTGGACTTGGATATCACATCTCATGCTATAGGTAGGCTCTCAGTTTTGGTATAAGCATTGAGATATCACATCTCATGCTATAGGAAGGGTCTCAGGATTGGAATGGGAAGGAATTGGATATCACATCTCATGCTATAGGAAGGGTCTCAGATTTGGTATAAGCATTGAGATATCACATCTCATGCTAAAGGAAGGGTCTCAGGATTGGAATGGGAAGGAGTTGTATATGACATCTCAGGCCATAGGAAGGTTCTCAGGTTTGGTATAAGCATTGAGATATCACATCTCTGCTATCGGAAAGGTCTCAGGATTGGAATGGGAAGGAGTTGGATATCCCATCTCATGTTATAGGAAGGGTCTCAGGTTTGGTATTAGAAGCATAGAGATATCACATCTCATGCTATAGGAAGGGTCTCAGGATTGGAATGGGAAGGACTTGGATGTCACATCTCATGCTATAGGGAGGGTCTCAAGTTTGATATTAGAAGCATTGAGATAACAAATCTCATGATATCGGAAGGGTCTCAGGATTGGAATGGGAAGGAGTTGGATATCACATCTCATGATAAAGGAAGGGTCTAAGGTTTGGAAGGGGAAGGATTTGGATATCACATCTCATGTTATAGGACGGGTCTCAGGTTTGGTATTAGAAGCATTGAGATATCAAGTCTCATGGCATACGAAGGGTCTCAGAATTGGAATGGGAAGGAGTTGGATGTCACACCTCAAGCTATAGGAAGGGTCTCAGGATTGGAATGGGAAGGAGTTTGATATCACATCTCATGCCATAGTATGGGTCTCAGGTTTGGTAGAAGCATTGGGATATCACATCTCATGCTATCGGAAGGGTATCAGTATTGGATTTGGAAGAAGTTGGATATCCCATCTCATGCTATAGGAAGGGTCTCAGGTTGGAATGGGAAGGAGTTGGATATCACATTTCATGTTATAGGAAGGGTCTCAGGATTGGAATGGGAAGGACTTGGATATCATATCTCATGCTATAGGACGGGTCTCAGGTTTGTTATTAGAATCATTGAGATATCATATTGCATGCTGTAGGAAGGGTCTAAGGATTGGAATGGGAAGGACCTGGATATCACATCTCATGCTATAGATAGGCTCTTAGGTTTGGAAAGGGAAGGAGTTGGATATCACATCTCATGTTATAGGATGGATCTCAGGTTTGGTATTAGAAGTATTGAGATATCACATCTCATGTTATCGGAAGGATCTCAGGTTTGGTATTAGAAGTATTGAGATATCACATCTCATGCTATAGGAAGGGTCTCAGGATTGGAATGGGAAGGAGTTGGATATCACATCTCATGCTAAAGGAAGGGTCTCAGGTTTGGTAGAAGCATTGAGATATCACATCTCATGCTATAGGAAGGGTCTCAGGATTGGAATGGGAAGGACTTAGATATCACATATCATGCTATAGGGAGGGTCTCAGTTTTGATATTAGAAGCATTGAGATATCACATCTCATGCTATCGGAAGTGTCTCAGGATTGGAATGGGAAGGATATCACATCTCATGCTAAAGGAAGGGTCTCAGGTTTGGAACGGGAAGGAGTTAAATTTCACATCTCATGTTATAGGAAGGGTCTCAGGTTTGGTATAAACATTGAGATATCACATCTCTGCTATCGGAAGTGTCTCAGGATTGGCATGGGAAGGAGTTGGATATCCCATCTCATGTTATAGGACGGGTCTCAGGTTTGTTATTAGAATCATTGAGATATCATATTGCATGCTGTAGGAAGGGTCTAAGGGTTGGAATGTGAAGGACTTGGATATCACATCTCATGCTATAGATAGGCTCTTAGGTTTGGAAAGGGAAGGAGTTGGATATCACATTTCATGTTAGAGGAAGGATCTCAGGTTTGGTATTAGAAGCATTGAGATATCACATCTCATGCTATAGGAAGCGTCTCAGGATTGGAATGGGAAGGAGTTGGATATCACATCTCATGCTATAGGAAGGGTCTCAGGTTTGGTATAAGCATTGAGATATCACATCTCATGCTATAGGACGGGTCTCAGGATTGGAATGGAAGGAGTTGGATATCACATCTCATGTTATAGGAAGGATCTCAGGTTTGGTATTAGAAGCATTGAGACATCACATCTCATGCTATAGGAAGGGTCTCAGGGTTGGAATGGGAAGGAGTTGGATATCACATCTCATCCAATAGGAAGGGTCTCAGGTTTGGAATGGGAAGTAATTGGATATCACATCTCATGTTATAGGAAGGATCTCAGGTTTGGTATTAGAAGCATTGAGATATCAAATCTCATGCTATAGGAAGGGTCTCAGGATTGGAATGTGAAGGATTTGGATATCACATCTCATGCTACAGGAAGGGTCTCAGGTTTGGTAGAAGCATTGAGATATCACGTCTCTGCTATCGGAAGGGTCTCAGGATTGGATTGGGAAGGAGTTGGATATCCCTTTTCATGCTATAGGAAGGGTCTCAGGTTTGGTATAAGCATTGAGATATCACATCTCTGCTATCGGAAGGGTCTCAGGATTGGATTGGGAAGGAGTTGGATATCCCTTCTCATGCTATAGGAAGTGTCTCAGGTTGGAATGGGAAGGAGTTGGATATCACATCTCATGTTATAGGAAGGGTCTCAGGATTGGAATGGGAAGGATTTGGATATCACATCTCTTGCTATAGGAAGGGTCTCAGGATTGGAATGGGTAGGAGTTGGATATTACTTTCTTGCTATAGGAAGGGTCTCATGTTTGGAATGGGAAGGAGTTGGATATCACATATGCTATAGTTAGTGTCTCAGGTTTGGAACGGGAAGGAGTTGGATATCACATCTCATGTTATAGGAAGGGTCTCAGGTTTGGTATAAGCATTGAGATATCACATCTCTGCTATCGGAAGCGGCTCAGGATTGGAATGGGAAGGAGTTGGATATCCCATCTCATGTTATAGGAAGAGTCTCTGGTTTGGTATTAGAATAATTGAGATATCACATTGCATGTTGTAGGAAGGGTCTAAGGATTGGAATGGGATGGACTTGGATATCACATCTCATGCTATAGGTAGGCTCTCAGGTTTGGTATAAGCATTGAGATATCACATCTCATGCTATAGGAAGGGTCTCAGGATTGGAATGGGAAGGAATTGGATATCACATCTCATGCTATAGGAAGGGTCTCAGATTTGGTATAAGCATTGAGATATCACATATCATGCTAAAGGAAGGGTCTCAGGATTGGAATGGGAAGGAGTTGTATATGACATCTCAGGCCATAGGAAGGTTCTCAGGTTTGGTATAAGCATTGAGATATCACATCTCTGCTGTCGGAAAGGTCTGAGGATTGGAATGGGAAGGAGTTGGATATCCCATCTCATGTTATAGGAAGGATCTCAGGTTTGGTATTAGAAGCATAGAGATATCACATCTCATGCTATAGGAAGGGTCTCAGGATTGGAATTTGAAGGACTTGGATGTCACATCTCATGCTATAGGGAGGGTCTCAAGTTTGATATTAGAAGCATTGAGATAACAAATCTCATGATATCGGAAGGGTCTCAGGATTGGAATGGGAAGGAATTGGATATCACATCTCATGATAAAGGAAGGGTCTAAGGTTTGGAAGGGGAAGGATTTGGATATCACATCTCATGTTATAGGACGGGTCTCAGGTTTGGTATTAGAAGCATTGAGATATCAAGTCTCATGGTATAAGAAGGGTCTCAGAATTGGAATGGGAAGGAGTTGGATATCACACCTCAAGCTATAGGAAGGGTCTCAGGATTGGAATGGGAAGGAGTTTGATATCACATCTCATGCCATAGTATGGGTCTCAGGTTTGGTAGAAGCATTGGGATATCACATCTCATGCTATCGGAAGGGTATCAGTATTGGATTTTGAAGAAGTTGGATATCCCATCTCATGCTATAGGAAGGGTCTCAGGTTGGAATGGGAAGGAGTTGGATATCACATTTCATGTTATAGGAAGGGTCTCAGGATTGGAATGGGAAGGACTTGGATATCATATCTCATGCTATAGGACGGGTCTCAGGTTTGTTATTAGAATCATTGAGATATCATATTGCATGCTGTAGGAAGGGTCTAAGGATTGGAATAGGAAGGACCTGGATATCACATCTCATGCTATAGATAGGCTCTTAGGTTTGGAAAGGGAAGGAGTTGGATATCACATTTCATGTTAGAGGAAGGATCTCAGGTTTGGTATTAGAAGCACTGAGATATCACATCTCATGCTATAGGAAGGGTCTCAGGATTGGAATGGGAAGTAGTTGGATATCACATCTCATGCTATAGGAAGGGTCTCAGGTTTGGTATAAGCATTGAGATATCACATCTCATGCTATAGGACGGGTCTCAGGATTGGAATGGAAGGAGTTGGATATCACATCTCATGTTATAGGAAGGATCTCAGGTTTGGTATTAGAATCATTGAGACATCACATCTCATGCTATAGGAAGGGTCTCAGGGTTGGAATGGGAAGGAGTTGGATATCACAACTCATCCAATAGGAAGGGTCTCAGGTTTGGAATGGGAAGGAATTGGATATCACATCTCATGTTATAGGAAGGATCTCAGGTTTGGTATTAGAAGCATTGAGATATCACATCTCATGCTATAGGAAGGGTCTCAGGATTGGAATGTGAAGGATTTGGATATCACATCTCATGCTAAAGGAAGGGTCTCAGGTTTGGTAGAAGCATTGAGATATCACGTCTCTGCTATCGGAAGGGTCTCAGGATTGGATTGGGAAGGAGTTGGATATCCCTTCTCATGCTATAGGAAGGGTCTCAGGATTTGAATGGCAAGGAGTTGGATATCACATCTCATGCCATACGAAGGGTCTCAGGTTTGGTATAAGCATTGAGATATCACATCTCTGCTATCGGAAGGGTCTCAGGATTGGAATGGGAAGGAGTTGGATATTCCCATCTCATGTAATAGGAAGGGTCTCAGGTTTGGTATTAGAAGCATTGAGATATCACATCTCATGCTATAGGAAGGGTCTCAGGATTGGAATGGGAAGGACTTGGATATCACATCTCATGCTATAGGGAGGGTCTCAAGTTTGATATTAGAAGCTTTGTGATATCACATCTCATGATATCGGAAGGGTCTCAGGATTGGAATGGGAAGGAGTTGGATATCACATCTCATGATAAAGGAAGGGTCTAAGGTTTGGAAGGGGAAGGATTTGGATATCACATCTCATGTTATATTACGGGTCTCAGGTTTGGTATTAGAAGCATTGAGATATCAAGTCTCAGAGTATAGGAAGGGTCTCAGAATTGGAATGGGAAGGAGTTGGATATCACATCTCAAGCTATAGGAAGGGTATCAGGATTGGAATGGGAAGGACTTGGATATCACATCTCATGCTATAGGAAGGCTCTCAGGTTTGGAAGGGGAAAGAGTTGGATATCACATTTCATGTTAGAGGTAGGATCTCAGGTTTGGTATTAGAGGCATTGAGATATCACATCTCATGCTATCAGAAGGGTCTCGGGAATGGAATGGGAAGGAGTTGGATATCACATCTCATGCTAAAGGGAGGGTCTCAGGTTTGGAAGGGAAAGGATTTGGATATCACATCTCATGTTATAGGAAGGATCTCAGGTTTGGTATTAGAAGCATTGAAATATCACATCTCATGCTATCAGAAGGGTCTCAGGATTGGAATGGGAAGGAGTTGGATATCACATCTCATGCTAAAGGGAGGGTCTCAGGTTTGGAAGGGGAAGGATTTGGATATCACATCTCATGTTATCGGAAGGATCTCACGTTTGGTATTAGAAGTATTGAGATATCATATCTCATGCTATAGGAAGGGTCTCAGGATTGGAATGGGAAGGAGTTGGATATCACATCTCATGTTATAGGAAGTGTCTCAGGATTGTAATGGGAAGGACTTGGATATCACATCTCATGCTATAGGTAGGGTCTCAAGTTTGATATTAGAAGCATTGAGATATCACATCTCATGCTATGGGAAGGGTCTCAGGTTTGGTATAAGCAGTGAGATATCACATCTCATGCTATAGGAAGTGTCTCAGGATTGGAATGGGAAGGAGTTGGATATCACATCTCATGTTATAGGAAGGATCTCAGGTTTGGTATAAGCATTGAGATATCACATCTCTGCTACCGGAAGGGTCTCAGGATTGGAATGGGAAGGAGTTGGATATTCCCATCTCATGTTATAGGAAGGGTCTCAGGTTTGGTATTAGAAGCATTGAGATATCACATCTCATGCTATAGGAAGGGTCTCAGGATTGGAATGGGAAGGACTTGGATATCACATCTCATGCTATAGGGAGGGTCTCAAGTTTGATATTAGAAGCTTTGAGATATCACATCTCATGATATCGGAAGGGTCTCAGGATTGGAATGGGAAGGAGTTGGATATCACATCTCATGATAAAGGAAGGGTCTAAGGTTTGGAAGGGGAAGGATTTGGATATCACATCTCATGTTATATTACGGGTCTCACGTTTGTATTAGAAGCATTGGGATATCAAGTCTCATAGTATAGGAAGGGTCTCAGAATTGGAATGGGAAGGAGTTGGATATCACATCTCAAGCTATAGGAAGGGTCTCAGGATTGGAATGGGAAGGACTTGGATATCACATCTCATGCTATAGGAAGGCTCTCAGGTTTGGAAGGGGAAAGAGTTGGATATCACATTTCATGTTAGAGGTAGGATCTCAGGTGTGGTATTAGAGGCATTGAGATATCACATCTCATGCTATCAGAAGGGTCTCAGGAATGGAATGGGAAGGAGTTGGATATCACATCTCATGCCAAAGGGAGGGTCTCAGGTTTGGAAGGGGAAGGATTTGGATATCACATCTCATGTTATAGGAAGGATCTCAGGTTTGGTATTAGAAGCATTGAGATATCACATCTCATACTATCGGAAGGATCTCAGGTTTGGTATTAGAAGCATTGAGATATCACATCTCATGCTATCAGAAGAGTCTCAGGATTGGAATAGGAAGGAGTTGGATATCACATCTCATGCTAAAGGGAGGGTCTCAGGATTGGAAGGGGAAGGATTTGGATATCACATCTCATGTTATCGGAAGGATCTCACGTTTGGTATTAGAAGTATTGAGATATCATATCTCATGCTATAGGAAGGGTCTCAGGATTGGAATGGGAAGGAGTTGGATATCACATCTCATGCTATAGGGAGGGTCTCAGGATTGGAATGGGAAGGACTTAGATATCACATATCATGCTATAGGGAGGGTCTCAGTTTTGATATTAGAAGCATTGAGATATCACATCTCATGCTATAGGAAGTGTCTCAGGATTGGAATGGGAAGGTGCTGGATATCACATCTCATGCTAAAGGAAGGGTCTCAGGTTTGGAACGGGAAGGATTTGGATATCACATCTCATGTTATAGGAAGGGTCTCAGGTTTGGTATAAGCATTGAGATATCACATCTCTGCTATCGGAAGTGTCTCAGGATTGGAATGGGAAGGAGTTGGATATCCCATCTCATGTTATAGGACGGGTCTCAGGTTTGTTATTAGAATCATTGAGATATCATATTGCATGCTGTAGGAAGGGTCTAAGGGTTGGAATGGGAAGGACTTGGATATCACATCTCATGGTATAGATAGGCTCTTAGGTTTGGAAAGGGAAGGAGTTGGATATCACATTTCATGTTAGAGGAAGGATCTCAGGTTTGGTATTAGAAGCATTGAGATATCACATCTCATGCTATAGGAAGGGTCTCAGGATTGGAATGGGAAGCAGTTGGATATCACATCTCATGCTAAAGGGAGGGTCTCAGGTTTGGAAGGGGAAGGATTTGGATATCACATCTCATGTTATAGGAAGGATCTCAGGTTTGGTATTAGAAGCATTGAGGTATCACATCTCATGCTATCGGAAGGATCTCAGGTTTGGTATTAGAAGCATTGAGATATCACATCTCATGCTATCAGAAGAGTCTCAGGATTGGAATAGGAAGGAGTTGGATATCACATCTCATGCTAAAGGGAGGGTCTCAGGATTGGAAGGGGAAGGATTTGGATATCACATCTCATGTTATCGGAAGGATCTCACGTTTGGTATTAGAAGTATTGAGATATCATATCTCATGCTATAGGAAGGGTCTCAGGATTGGAATGGGAAGGAGTTGGATATCACATCTCATGCTATAGGAAGGGTCTCAGGATTGGAATGGGAAGGACTTAGATATCACATATCATGCTATAGGGAGGGTCTCAGTTTTGATATTAGAAGCATTGAGATATCACATCTCATGCTATAGGAAGTGTCTCAGGATTGGAATGGGAAGGTGCTGGATATCACATCTCATGCTAAAGGAAGGGTCTCAGGTTTGGAACGGGAAGGATTTGGATATCACATCTCATGTTATAGGAAGGGTCTCAGGTTTGGTATAAGCATTGAGATATCACATCTCTGCTATCGGAAGTGTCTCAGGATTGGAATGGGAAGGAGTTGGATATCCCATCTCATGTTATAGGACGGGTCTCAGGTTTGTTATTAGAATCATTGAGATATCATATTGCATGCTGTAGGAAGGGTCTAAGGGTTGGAATGGGAAGGACTTGGATATCACATCTCATGGTATAGGAAGGGTCTCAGATTTGGTATAAGCATTGAGATATCACATCTCATGCTAAAGGAAGAGTCTCAGGATTGGAATGTGAAGGATTTGGATATCACATCTCATGCTAAAGGAAGGGTCTCAGGTTTGGTAGAAGCATTGAGATATCACGTCGCTGCTATCGGAAGGGTCTCAGGATTGGATTGGGAAGGAGTTGGATATCCCTTCTCATGCTATAGGAAGGGTCTCAGGATTTGAATGGCAAGGAGTTGGATATCACATCTCATGCCATAGGAAGGGTCTCAGGTTTGGTATAAGCATTGAGATATCACATCTCTGCTATCGGAAGGGTCTCAGGATTGGATTGGGAAGGAGTTGGATATCCCTTCTCATGCTATAGGAAGTGTCTCAGGTTGGAATGGGAAGGAGTTGGATATCACATCTCATGCTATAGGAAGGGTCTCAGGTTTGGTATAAGCATTGAGATATCACATCTCATGCTATAGGACGGGTCTCAGGATTGTAATGGAAGGAGTTGGATATCACATCTCATGTTATAGGAAGGATCTCAGGTTTGGTATTAGAATCATTGAGACATAACATCTCATGCTATAGGAAGGGTCTCAGGGTTGGAATGGGAAGGAGTTGGATATCACAACTCATCCAATAGGAAGGGTCTCAGGTTTGGAATGGGAAGGAATTGGATATCACATCTCATGTTATAGGAAGGATCTCAGGTTTGGTATTAGAAGCATTGAGATATCACATCTCATGCTATAGGAAGGGTCTCAGGATTGGAATGTGAAGGATTTGGATATCACATCTCATGCTAAAGGAAGGGTCTCAGGTTTGGTAGAAGCATTGAGATATCACGTCTCTGCTATCGGAAGGGTCTCAGGATTGGATTGGGAAGGAGTTGGATATCCCTTTTCATGCTATAGGAAGGGTCTCAGGATTTGAATGGCAAGGAGTTGGATATCACATCTCATGCCACAGGAAGGGTCTCAGGTTTGGTTTAAGCATTGAGATATCACATCTCTGCTATCGGAAGGGTCTCAGGATTGGATTGGGAAGGAGTTGGATATCCCTTCTCATGCTATAGGAAGTGTCTCAGGTTGGAATGGGAAGGAGTTGGATATCACATCTCATGTTATAGGAAGGGTCTCAGGATTGGAATGGGTAGGAGTTGGATATTACTTTCTTGCTATAGGAAGGGTCTCATGTTTGGAATGGGAAGGAGTTGGATATCACATATGCTATAGTTAGTGTCTCAGGTTCGGAACGGGAAGGAGTTGGATATCACATCTCATGTTATAGGAAGGGTCTCAGGTTTGGTATAAGCATTGAGATATCACATCTCTGCTATCGGAAGCGGCTCAGGATTTGAATGGGAAAGAGTTGGATATCCCATCTCATGTTATAGGAAGAGTCTCTGGTTTGGTATTAGAATCATTGAGATATCACATCGCATGCTGTAGGAAGGGTCTAAGGATTGGAATGGGGTGGACTTGGATATCACATCTCATGCTATAGGTAGGCTCTCAGTTTTGGTATAAGCATTGAGATATCACATCTCATGCTATAGGAAGGGTCTCAGGATTGGAATGGGAAGGAATTGGATATCACATCTCATGCTATAGGAAGGGTCTCAGATTTGGTATAAGCATTGAGATATCACATCTCATGCTAAAGGAAGGGTCTCAGGATTGGAATGGGAAGGAGTTGTATATGACATCTCAGGCCATAGGAAGGTTCTCAGGTTTGGTATAAGCATTGAGATATCACATCTCTGCTATCGGAAAGGTCTCAGGATTGGAATGGGAAGGAGTTGGATATCCCATCTCATGTTATAGGAAGGGTCTCAGGTTTGGTATTAGAAGCATAGAGATATCACATCTCATGCTATAGGAAGGGTCTCAGGATTGGAATGGGAAGGACTTGGATGTCACATCTCATGCTATAGGGAGGGTCTCAAGTTTGATATTAGAAGCATTGAGATAACAAATCTCATGATATCGGAAGGGTCTCAGGATTGGAATGGGAAGGAGTTGGATATCACATCTCATGATAAAGGAAGGGTCTAAGGTTTGGAAGGGGAAGGATTTGGATATCACATCTCATGTTATAGGACGGGTCTCAGGTTTGGTATTAGAAGCATTGAGATATCAAGTCTCATGGTATACGAAGGGTCTCAGAATTGGAATGGGAAGGAGTTGGATATCACACCTCAAGCTATAGGAAGGGTCTCAGGATTGGAATGGGAAGGAGTTTGATATCACATCTCATGCCATAGTATGGGTCTCAGGTTTGGTAGAAGCATTGGGATATCACATCTCATGCTATCGGAAGGGTATCAGTATTGGATTTGGAAGAAGTTGGATATCCCATCTCATGCTATAGGAAGGGTCTCAGGTTGGAATGGGAAGGAGTTGGATATCACATTTCATGTTATAGGAAGGGTCTCAGGATTGGAATGGGAAGGACTTGGATATCATATCTCATGCTATAGGACGGGTCTCAGGTTTGTTATTAGAATCATTGAGATATCATATTGCATGCTGTAGGAAGGGTCTAAGGATTGGAATGGGAAGGACCTGGATATCACATCTCATGCTATAGATAGGCTCTTAGGTTTGGAAAGGGAAGGAGTTGGATATCACATCTCATGTTATAAGATGGATCTCAGGTTTGGTATTAGAAGTATTGAGATATCACATCTCATGTTATCGGAAGGATCTCAGGTTTGGTATTAGAAGTATTGAGATATCACTTCTCATGCTATAGGAAGGGTCTCAGGATTGGAATGGGAAGGAGTTGGATATCACATCTCATGCTAAAGGAAGGGTCTCAGGTTTGGTAGAAGCATTGAGATATCACATCTCATGCTATAGGAAGGGTCTCAGGATTGGAATGGGAAGGACTTAGATATCACATATCATGCTATAGGGAGGGTCTCAGTTTTGATATTAGAAGCATTGAGATATCACATCTCATGCTATCGGAAGTGTCTCAGGATTGGAATGGGAAGGATATCACATCTCATGCTAAAGGAAGGGTCTCAGGTTTGGAACGGGAAGGAGTTAAATTTCACATCTCATGTTATAGGAAGGGTCTCAGGTTTGGTATAAACATTGAGATATCCCATCTCTGCTATCGGAAGTGTCTCAGGATTGGCATGGGAAGGAATTGGATATCCCATCTCATGTTATAGGACGGGTCTCAGGTTTGTTATTAGAATCATTGAGATATCATATTGCATGCTGTAGGAAGGGTCTAAGGGTTGGAATGTGAAGGACTTGGATATCACATCTCATGCTATAGATAGGCTCTTAGGTTTGGAAAGGGAAGGAGTTGGATATCACATTTCATGTTAGAGGAAGGATCTCAGGTTTGGTATTAGAAGCATTGAGATATCACATCTCATGCTATAGGAAGGGTCTCAGGATTGGAATGGGAAGGAGTTGGATATCACATCTCATGCTATAGGAAGGGTCTCAGGTTTGGTATAAGCATTGAGATATCACATCTCATGCTATAGGACGGGTCTCAGGATTGGAATGGAAGGAGTTGGATATCACATCTCATGTTATAGGAAGGATCTCAGGTTTGGTATTAGAAGCATTGAGACATCACATCTCATGCTATAGGAAGGGTCTCAGGGTTGGAATGGGAAGGAGTTGGATATCACATCTCATCCAATAGGAAGGGTCTCAGGTTTGGAATGGGAAGTAATTGGATATCACATCTCATGTTATAGGAAGGATCTCAGGTTTGGTATTAGAAGCATTGAGATATCAAATCTCATGCTATAGGAAGGGTCTCAGGATTGGAATGTGAAGGATTTGGATATCACATCTCATGCTACAGGAAGGGTCTCAGGTTTGGTAGAAGCATTGAGATATCACGTCTCTGCTATCGGAAGGGTCTCAGGATTGGATTGGGAAGGAGTTGGATATCCCTTTTCATGCTATAGGAAGGGTCTCAGGTTTGGTATAAGCATTGAGATATCACATCTCTGCTATCGGAAGGGTCTCAGGATTGGATTGGGAAGGAGTTGGATATCCCTTCTCATGCTATAGGAAGTGTCTCAGGTTGGAATGGGAAGGAGTTGGATATCACATCTCATGTTATAGGAAGGGTCTCAGGATTGGAATGGGAAGGATTTGGATATCACATCTCTTGCTATAGGAAGGGTCTCAGGATTGGAATGGGTAGGAGTTGGATATTACTTTCTTGCTATAGGAAGGGTCTCATGTTTGGAATGGGAAGGAGTTGGATATCACATATGCTATAGTTAGTGTCTCAGGTTTGGAACGGGAAGGAGTTGGATATCACATCTCATGTTATAGGAAGGGTCTCAGGTTTGGTATAAGCATTGAGATATCACATCTCTGCTATCGGAAGCGGCTCAGGATTGGAATGGGAAGGAGTTGGATATCCCATCTCATGTTATAGGAAGAGTCTCTGGTTTGGTATTAGAATAATTGAGATATCACATTGCATGTTGTAGGAAGGGTCTAAGGATTGGAATGGGATGGACTTGGATATCACATCTCATGCTATAGGTAGGCTCTCAGGTTTGGTATAAGCATTGAGATATCACATCTCATGCTATAGGAAGGGTCTCAGGATTGGAATGGGAAGGAATTGGATATCACATCTCATGCTATAGGAAGGGTCTCAGATTTGGTATAAGCATTGAGATATCACATATCATGCTAAAGGAAGGGTCTCAAGATTGGAATGGGAAGGAGTTGTATATGACATCTCAGGCCATAGGAAGGTTCTCAGGTTTGGTATAAGCATTGAGATATCACATCTCTGCTATCGGAAAGGTCTCAGGATTGGAATGGGAAGGAGTTGGATATCCCATCTCATGTTATAGGAAGGATCTCAGGTTTGGTATTAGAAGCATAGAGATATCACATCTCATGCTATAGGAAGGGTCTCTGGATTGGAATGGGAAGGACTTGGATGTCACATCTCATGCTATAGGGAGGGTCTCAAGTTTGATATTAGAAGCATTGAGATAACAAATCTCATGATATCGGAAGGGTCTCAGGATTGAAATGGGAAGGAGTTGGATATCACATCTCATGATAAAGGAAGGGTCTAAGGTTTGGAAGGGGAAGGATTTGGATATCACATCTCATGTTATAGGACGGGTCTCAGGTTTGGTATTAGAAGCATTGAGATATCAAGTCTCATGGTATAAGAAGGGTCTCAGAATTGGAATGGGAAGGAGTTGGATATCACACCTCAAGCTATAGGAAGGGTCTCAGGATTGGAATGGGAAGGAGTTTGATATCACATCTCATGCCATAGTATGGGTCTCAGGTTTGGTAGAAGCATTGGGATATCACATCTCATGCTATCGGAAGGGTATCATTATTGGATTTTGAAGAAGTTGGATATCCCATCTCATGCTATAGGAAGGGTCTCAGGTTGGAATGGGAAGGAGTTGGATATCACATTTCATGTTATAGGAAGGGTCTCAGGATTGGAATGGGAAGGACTTGGATATCATATCTCATGCTATAGGACGGGTCTCAGGTTTGTTATTAGAATCATTGAGATATCATATTGCATGCTGTAGGAAGGGTCTAAGGATTGGAATAGGAAGGACCTGGATATCACATCTCATGCTATAGATAGGCTCTTAGGTTTGGAAAGGGAAGGAGTTGGATATCACATTTCATGTTAGAGGAAGGATCTCAGGTTTGGTATTAGAAGCACTGAGATATCACATCTCATGCTATAGGAAGGGTCTCAGGATTGGAATGGGAAGTAGTTGGATATCACATCTCATGCTATAGGAAGGGTCACAGGTTTGGTATAAGCATTGAGATATCACATCTCATGCTATAGGACAGGTCTCAGGATTGGAATGGAAGGAGTTGGATATCACATCTCATGTTATAGGAAGGATCTCAGGTTTGGTATTAGAATCATTGAGACATCACATCTCATGCTATAGGAAGGGTCTCAGGGTTGGAATGGGAAGGAGTTGGATATCACAACTCATCCAATAGGAAGGGTCTCAGGTTTGGAATGGGAAGGAATTGGATATCACATCTCATGTTATAGGAAGGATCTCAGGTTTGGTATTAGAAGCATTGAGATATCACATCTCATGCTATAGGAAGGGTCTCAGGATTGGAATGTGAAGGATTTGGATATCACATCTCATGCTAAAGGAAGGGTCTCAGGTTTGGTAGAAGCATTGAGATATCACGTCTCTGCTATCGGAAGGGTCTCAGGATTGGATTGGGAAGGAGTTGGATATCCCTTCTCATGCTATAGGAAGGGTCTCAGGATTTGAATGGCAAGGAGTTGGATATCACATCTCATGCCATACGAAGGGTCTCAGGTTTGGTATAAGCATTGAGATATCACATCTCTGCTATCGGAATGGTCTCAGGATTGGAATGGGAAGGAGTTGGATATTCCCATCTCATGTAATAGGAAGGGTCTCAGGTTTGGTATTAGAAGCATTGAGATATCACATCTCATGCTATAGGAAGGGTCTCAGGATTGGAATGGGAAGGACTTGGATATCACATCTCATGCTATAGGGAGGGTCTCAAGTTTGATATTAGAAGCTTTGAGATATCACATCTCATGATATCGGAAGGATCTCAGGATTGGAATGGGAAGGAGTTGGATATCACATCTCATGATAAAGGAAGGGTCTAAGGTTTGGAAGGGGAAGGATTTGGATATCACATCTCATGTTATATTACGGGTCTCAGGTTTGGTATTAGAAGCATTGAGATATCACGTCTCAGAGTATAGGAAGGGTCTCAGAATTGGAATGGGAAGGAGTTGGATATCACATCTCAAGCTATAGGAAGGGTCTCAGGATTGGAATGGGAAGGACTTGGATATCACATCTCATGCTATAGGAAGGCTCTCAGGTTTGGAAGGGGAAAGAGTTGGATATCACATTTCATGTTAGAGGTAGGATCTCAGGTTTGGTATTAAAGGCATTGAGATATCACATCTCATGCTATCAGAAGGGTCTCGGGAATGGAATGGGAAGGAGTTGGATATCACATCTCATGCTAAAGGGAGGGTCTCAGGTTTGGAAGGGAAAGGATTTGGATATCACATCTCATGTTATAGGAAGGATCTCAGGTTTGGTATTAGAAGCAATGAGATATCACATCTCATGCTATCAGAAGGGTCTCAGGATTGGAATGGGAAGGAGTTGGATATCACATCTCATGCTAAAGGGAGGGTCTCAGGTTTGGAAGGGGAAGGATTTGGATATCACATCTCATGTTATCGGAAGGATCTCACGTTTGGTATTAGAAGTATTGAGATATCATATCTCATGCTATAGGAAGGGTCTCAGGATTGGAATGGGAAGGAGTTGGATATCACATCTCATGTTATAGGAAGTGTCTCAGGATTGTAATGGGAAGGACTTGGATATCACATCTCATGCTATAGGTAGGGTCTCAAGTTTGATATTAGAAGCATTGAGATATCACATCTCATGCTATAGGAAGGGTCTGAGGATTGGAATGGGAAGGAGTTGGATATCACATCTCATGCTATGGGAAGGGTCTCAGGTTTGGTATAAGCAGTGAGATATCACATCTCATGCTATAGGAAGTGTCTCAGGATTGGAATGGGAAGGAGTTGGATATCACATCTCATGTTATAGGAAGGATCTCAGGTTTGGTATAAGCATTGAGATATCACATCTCTGCTACCGGAAGGGTCTCAGGATTGGAATGGGAAGGAGTTGGATATTCCCATCTCATGTTATAGGAAGGGTCTCAGGTTTGGTATTAGAAGCATTGAGATATCACATCTCATGCTATAGGAAGGGTCTCAGGATTGGAATGGGAAGGACTTGGATATCACATCTCATGCTATAGGGAGGGTCTCAAGTTTGATATTAGAAGCTTTGAGATATCACATCTCATGATATCGGAAGGGTCTCAGGATTGGAATGGGAAGGAGTTGGATATCACATCTCATGATAAAGGAAGGGTCTAAGGTTTGGAAGGGGAAGGATTTGGATATCACATCTCATGTTATATTACGGGTCTCACGTTTGTATTAGAAGCATTGAGATATCAAGTCTCATAGTATAGGAAGGGTCTCAGAATTGGAATGGGAAGGAGTTGGATATCACATCTCAAGCTATAGGAAGGGTCTCAGGATTGGAATGGGAAGGACTTGGATATCACATCTCATGCTATAGGAAGGCTCTCAGGTTTGGAAGGGGAAAGAGTTGGATATCACATTTCATGTTAGAGGTAGGATCTCAGGTTTGGTATTAGAGGCATTGAGATATCACATCTCATGCTATCAGAAGGGTCTCAGGAATGGAATGGGAAGGAGTTGGATATCACATCTCATGCTAAAGGGAGGGTCTCAGGTTTGGAAGGGGAAGGATTTGGATATCACATCTCATGTTATAGGAAGGATCTCAGGTTTGGTATTAGAAGCATTGAGATATCACATCTCATGCTATCGGAAGGATCTCAGGTTTGGTATTAGAAGCATTGAGATATCACATCTCATGCTATCAGAAGAGTCTCAGGATTGGAATAGGAAGGAGTTGGATATCACATCTCATGCTAAAGGGAGGGTCTCAGGATTGGAAGGGGAAGGATTTGGATATCACATCTCATGTTATCGGAAGGATCTCACGTTTGGTATTAGAAGTATTCAGATATCATATCTCATGCTATAGGAAGGGTCTCAGGATTGGAATGGGAAGGAGTTGGATATCACATCTCATGCTATAGGGAGGGTCTCAGGATTGGAATGGGAAGGACTTAGATATCACATATCATGCTATAGGGAGGGTCTCAGTTTTGATATTAGAAGCATTGAGATATCACATCTCATGCTATAGGAAGTGTCTCAGGATTGGAATGGGAAGGTGCTGGATATCACATCTCATGCTAAAGGAAGGGTCTCAGGTTTGGAACGGGAAGGATTTGGATATCACATCTCATGTTATAGGAAGGGTCTCAGGTTTGGTATAAGCATTGAGATATCACATCTCTGCTATCGGAAGTGTCTCAGGATTGGAATGGGAAGGAGTTGGATATCCCATCTCATGTTATAGGACGGGTCTCAGGTTTGTTATTAGAATCATTGAGATATCATATTGCATGCTGTAGGAAGGGTCTAAGGGTTGGAATGGGAAGGACTTGGATATCACATCTCATGGTATAGATAGGCTCTTAGGTTTGGAAAGGGAAGGAGTTGGATATCACATTTCATGTTAGAGGAAGGATCTCAGGTTTGGTATTAGAAGCATTGAGATATCACATCTCATGCTATAGGAAGGGTCTCAGGATTGGAATGGGAAGCAGTTGGATATCACATCCCATGCTAAAGGGAGGGTCTCAGGTTTGGAAGGGGAAGGATTTGGATATCACATCTCATGTTATAGGAAGGATCTCAGGTTTGGTATTAGAAGCATTGAGATATCACATCTCATGCTATCGGAAGGATCTCAGGTTTGGTATTAGAAGCATTGAGATATCACATCTCATGCTATCAGAAGAGTCTCAGGATTGGAATAGGAAGGAGTTGGATATCACATCTCATGCTAAAGGGAGGGTCTCAGGATTGGAAGGGGAAGGATTTGGATATCACATCTCATGTTATCGGAAGGATCTCACGTTTGGTATTAGAAGTATTGAGATATCATATCTCATGCTATAGGAAGGGTCTCAGGATTGGAATGGGAAGGAGTTGGATATCACATCTCATGCTATAGGGAGGGTCTCAGGATTGGAATGGGAAGGACTTAGATATCACATATCATGCTATAGGGAGGGTCTCAGTTTTGATATTAGAAGCATTGAGATATCACATCTCATGCTATAGGAAGTGTCTCAGGATTGGAATGGGAAGGTGCTGGATATCACATCTCATGCTAAAGGAAGGGTCTCAGGTTTGGAACGGGAAGGATTTGAATATCACATCTCATGTTATAGGAAGGGTCTCAGGTTTGGTATAAGCATTGAGATATCACATCTCTGCTATCGGAAGTGTCTCAGGATTGGAATGGGAAGGAGTTGGATATCCCATCTCATGTTATAGGACGGGTCTCAGGTTTGTTATTAGAATCATTGAGATATCATATTGCATGCTGTAGGAAGGGTCTAAGGGTTGGAATGGGAAGGACTTGGATATCACATCTCATGGTATAGATAGGCTCTTAGGTTTGGAAAGGGAAGGAGTTGGATATCACATTTCATGTTAGAGGAAGGATCTCAGGTTTGGTATTAGAAGCATTGAGATATCACATCTCATGCTATAGGAAGTTTCTCAGGATTGGAATGGGAAGCAGTTGGATATCACATCTCATGCTATAGGAAGGGTCTCAGGTTTGGTATAAGCATTGAGATATCACATCTCATGCTATAGGACGGGTCTCAGGATTGGAATGGAAGGAGTTGGATATCACATCTCATGTTATAGGAAGGATCTCAGGTTTGGTATTAGAAGCATTGAGACATCACATCTCATGCTATAGGAAGGGTCTCAGGGTTGGGAAGGAGTTGGATATCACATCTCATCCAATAGGAAGGGTCTCAGGTTTGGAATGGGAAGGAATTGGATATCACATCTCATGTTATAGGAAGGATCTCAGGTTTGGTATTAGAAGCATTGAGATATCACATCTCATGCTATAGGAAGGGTCTCAGGATTGGAATGTGAAGGATTTGGATATCACATCTCATGCTAAAGGAAGGGTCTCAGGTTTGGTAGAAGCATTGAGATATCACGTCTCTGCTATCGGAAGAGTCTCAGGATTGGATTGGGAAGGAGTTGGATATCACATCTCATGCCATAGGAAGGGTCTCAGGTTTGGTATAAGCATTGAGATATCACATCTCTGCTATCGGAAGGGTCTCAGGATTGGATTGGGAAGGAGTTGGATATCCCTTCTCATGCTATAGGAAGTGTCTCAGGTTGGAATGGGAAGGAGTTGGATATCACATCTCATGTTATAGGAAGGGTCTCAGGATTGGAATGGGAAGGATTTGGATATCACATCTCTTGCTATAGGAAGGGTCTCAGGATTGGAATGGGTAGGAGTTGGATATTACTTTCTTGCTATAGGAAGGGTCTCATGTTTGGAATGGGAAGGAGTTGGATATCACATATGCTATAGTTAGTGTCTCAGGTTTGGAACGGAAGGAGTTGGATATCACATCTCATGTTATAGGAAGGGTCTCAGGTTTGGTATAAGCATTGAGATATCACATCTCTGCTATCGGAAGCGGCTCAGGATTGGAATGGGAAGGAGTTGGATATCCCATCTCATGTTATAGGAAGAGTCTCTGGTTTGGTATTAGAATCATTGAGATATCACATCGCATGCTGTAGGAAAGGACTAAGGATTGGAATGGGATGGACTTGGATATCACATCTCATGCTATAGGTAGGCTCTCAGGTTTGGTATAAGCATTGAGATATCACATCTCATGCTATAGGAAGGGTCTCAGGATTGGAATGGGAAGGAATTGGATATCACATCTCATGCTATAGGAAGGGTCTCAGATTTGGTATAAGCATTGAGATATCACATCTCATGCTAAAGGAAGGGTCTCAGGATTGGAATGGGAAGGAGTTGTATATGACATCTCAGGCCATAGGAAGGTTCTCAGGTTTGGTATAAGCATTGAGATATCACATCTCTGCTATCGGAAGGGTCTCAGGATTGGAATGGGAAGCAGTTGGATATCCCATCTCATGTTATAGGAAGGGTCTCAGGTTTGGTATTAGAAGCATAGAGATATCACATCTCATGCTATAGGAAGGATCACAGGATTTGAATGGCAAGGAGTTGGATATCACATCTCATGCCATAGGAAGGGTCTCAGGTTTGGTATAAGCATTGAGATATCACATCTCTGCTATCGGAAGGGTCTCAGGATTGGATTGGGAAGGAGTTAGATATCCCTTCTCATGCTATAGGAAGTGTCTCAGGTTGGAATGGGAAGGAGTTGGATATCACATCTCATGTTATAGGAAGGGTCTCAGGATTGGAATGGGAAGGACTTGGATGTCACATCTCATGCTATAGGGAGGGTCTCAAGTTTGATATTAGAAGCATTGAGATAACAAATCTCATGATATCGGAAGGGTCTCAGGATTGGAATGGGAAGGAGTTGGATATCACATCTCATGATAAAGGAAGGGTCTAAGGTTTGGAAGGGGAAGGATTTGGATATCACATCTCATGTTATAGTATGGGTCTCAGGTTTGGTAGAAGCATTGGGATATCACATCTCATGCTATCGGAAGGGTATCAGTATTGGATTTGGAAGAAGTTGGATATCCCATCTCATGCTATAGGAAGGGTCTCAGGTTGGAATGGGAAGGAGTTGGATATCACATTTCATGATATAGGAAGGGTCTCAGGATTGGAATGGGAAGGACTTGGATATCATATCTCATGCTATAGGACGAGTCTCAGGTTTGTTATTAGAATCATTGAGATATCATATTGCATGCTGTAGGAAGGGTCTAAGGATTGGAATGGGAAGGACTTGGATATCACATCTCATGCTATAGATAGGCTCTTAGGTTTGGAAAGGGAAGGAGTTGGATATCACATTTCATATTAGAGGAAGGATCTCAGGTTTGGTATTAGAAGCATTGAGATATCACATCTCATGCTATATGAAGGGTCTCAGGATTGGAATGGGAAGTAGTTGGATATCACATCTCATGCTATAGGAAGGGTCTCAGGTTTGGTATAAGCATTGAGATATCACATCTCATGCTATAGGACAGGTCTCAGGATTGGGATGGAAGGAGTTGGATATCACATATCATGTTATAGGAAGGATCTCAGGTTTGGTATTGGAAGCATTGAGACATCACATCTCATGCTATAGGAAGGGTCTCAGGGTTGGAATAGGAAGGAGTTGGATATCACATCTCATGCAATAGGAAGGGTCTCAGGTTTGGAATGGGAAGGAATTGGATATCACATCTCATGTTATAGGAAAGATCTCAGGTTTGGTATTAGAAGCATTGAGATATCACATCTCATGCTATAGGAAGGGTCTCAGAATTGGAATGGGAAGGAGTTGGATATCACACCTCAAGCTATAGGAAGGGTCTCAGGATTGGAATGGGAAGGAGTTTGATATCACATCTCATGCCATAGTATGGGTCTCAGGTTTGGTAGAAGCATGGGGATATCACATCTCATGCTATCGTAAGGGTATCAGTATTGGATTTTGAAGAAGTTGGATATCCCATCTCATGCTATAGGAAGGGTCTCAGGTTGGAATGGGAAGGAGTTGGATATCACATTTCATGTTATAGGAAGGGTCTCAGGATTGGAATGGGAAGGACTTGGATATCATATCTCATGCTATAGGACGGGTCTCAGGTTTGTTATTAGAATCATTGAGATATCATATTGCATGCTGTAGGAAGGGTCTAAGGATTGGAATAGGAAGGACCTGGATATCACATCTCATGCTATAGATAGGCTCTTAGGTTTGGAAAGGGAAGGAGTTGGATATCACATTTCATGTTAGAGGAAGGATCTCAGGTTTGGTATTAGAAGCACTGAGATATCACATCTCATGCTATAGGAAGGGTCTCAGGATTGGAATGGGAAGTAGTTGGATATCACATCTCATGCTATAGGAAGGGTCTCAGGTTTGGTATAAGCATTGAGATATCACATCTCATGCTATAGGACGGGTCTCAGGATTGGAATGGAAGGAGTTGGATATCACATCTCATGTTATAGGAAGGATCTCAGGTTTGGTATTAGAATCATTGAGACATCACATCTCATTCTATAGGAAGGGTCTCAGGGTTGGAATGGGAAGGAGTTGGATATCACAACTCATCCAATAGGAAGCGTCTCAGGTTTGGAATGGGAAGGAATTGGATATCACATCTCATGTTATAGGAACGATCTCAGGTTTGGTATTAGAAGCATTGAGATATCACATCTCATGCTATAGGAAGGGTCTCAGGATTGGAATGTGAAGGATTTGGATATCACATCTCATGCTAAAGGAAGGGTCTCAGGTTTGGTAGAAGCATTGAGATATCACGTCTCTGCTATCGGAAGGGTCTCAGGATTGGATTGGGAAGGAGTTGGATATCCCTTCTCATGCTATAGGAAGGGTCTCAGGATTTGAATGGCAAGGAGTTGGATATCACATCTCATGCCATACGAAGGGTCTCAGGTTTGGTATAAGCATTGAGATATCACATCTCTGCTATCGGAAGGGTCTCAGGATTGGAATGGGAAGGAGTTGGATATTCCCATCTCATGTAATAGGAAGGGTCTCAGGTTTGGTATTAGAAGCATTGAGATATCACATCTCATGCTATAGGAAGGGTCTCAGGATTGGAATGGGAAGGACTTGGATATCACATCTCATGCTATAGGGAGGGTCTCAAGTTTGATATTAGAAGCTTTGAGATATCACATCTCATGATATCGGAAGGGTCTCAGGATTGGAATGGGAAGGAGTTGGATATCACATCTCATGATAAAGGAAGGGTCTAAGGTTTGGAAGGGGAAGGATTTGGATATCACATCTCATGTTATATTACGGGTCTCAGGTTTGGTATTAGAAGCATTGAGATATCAAGTCTCAGAGTATAGGAAGGGTCTCAGAATTGGAATGGGAAGGAGTTGGATATCACATCTCAAGCTATAGGAAGGGTCTCAGGATTGGAATGGGAAGGACTTGGATATCACATCTCATGCTATAGGAAGGCTCTCAGGTTTGGAAGGGGAAAGAGTTGGATATCACATTTCATGTTAGAGGTAGGATCTCAGGTTTGGTATTAGAGGCATTGAGATATCACATCTCATGCTATCAGAAGGGTCTCGGGAATGGAATGGGAAGGAGTTGGATATCACATCTCATGCTAAAGGGAGGGTCTCAGGTTTGGAAGGGAAAGGATTTGGATATCACATCTCATGTTATAGGAAGGATCTCAGGTTTGGTATTAGAAGCATTGAGATATCACATCTCATGCTATCAGAAGGGTCTCAGGATTGGAATGGGAAGGAGTTGGATATCACATCTCATGCTAAAGGGAGGGTCTCAGGTTTGGAAGGGGAAGGATTTGGATATCACATCTCATGTTATCGGAAGGATCTCACGTTTGGTATTAGAAGTATTGAGATATCATATCTCATGCTATAGGAAGGGTCTCAGGATTGTAATGGGAAGGACTTGGATATCACATCTCATGCTATAGGTAGGGTCTCAAGTTTGATATTAGAAGCATTGAGATATCACATCTCATGCTATAGGAAGGGTCTGAGGATTGGAATGGGAAGGAGTTGGATATCACATCTCATGCTATGGGAAGGGTCTCAGGTTTGGTATAAGCAGTGAGATATCACATCTCATGCTATAGGAAGTGTCTCAGGATTGGAATGGGAAGGAGTTGGATATCACATCTCATGTTATAGGAAGGATCTCAGGTTTGGTATAAGCATTGAGATATCACATCTCTGCTACCGGAAGGGTCTCAGGATTGGAATGGGAAGGAGTTGGATATTCCCATCTCATGTTATAGGAAGGGTCTCAGGTTTGGTATTAGAAGCATTGAGATATCACATCTCATGCTATAGGAGGGGTCTCAGGATTGGAATGGGAAGGACTTGGATATCACATCTCATGCTATTGGGAGGGTCTCAAGTTTGATATTAGAAGCTTTGAGATATCACATCTCATGATATCGGAAGGGTCTCAGGATTGGAATGGGAAGGAGTTGGATATCACATCTCATGATAAAGGAAGGGTCTAAGGTTTGGAAGGGGAAGGATTTGGATATCACATCTCATGTTATATTACGGGTCTCACGTTTGTATTAGAAGCATTGAGATATCAAGTCTCATAGTATAGGAAGGGTCTCAGAATTGGAATGGGAAGGAGTTGGATATCACATCTCAAGCTATAGGAAGGGTCTCAGGATTGGAATGGGAAGGACTTGGATATCACATCTCATGCTATAGGAAGGCTCTCAGGTTTGGAAGGGGAAAGAGTTGGATATCACATTTCATGTTAGAGGTAGGATCTCAGGTTTGGTATTAGAGGCATTGAGATATCACATCTCATGCTATCAGAAGGGTCTCGGGAATGGAATAGGAAGGAGTTGGATATCACATCTCATGCTAAAGGGAGGGTCTCAGGTTTGGAAGGGAAAGGATTTGGATATCACATCTCATGTTATAGGAAGGATCTCAGGTTTGGTATTAGAAGCATTGAGATATCACATCTCATGCTATCAGAAGGGTCTCAGGATTGGAATGGGAAGGAGTTGGATATCACATCTCATGCTAAAGGGAGGGTCTCAGGTTTGGAAGGGGAAGGATTTGGATATCACATCTCATGTTATCGGAAGGATCTCACGTTTGGTATTAGAAGTATTGAGATATCATATCTCATGCTATAGGAAGGGTCTCAGGATTGTAATGGGAAGGACTTGGATATCACATCTCATGCTATAGGTAGGGTCTCAAGTTTGATATTAGAAGCATTGAGATATCACATCTCATGCTATAGGAAGGGTCTGAGGATTGGAATGGGAAGGAGTTGGATATCACATCTCATGCTATGGGAAGGGTCTCAGGTTTGGTATAAGCAGTGAGATATCACATCTCATGCTATAGGAAGTGTCTCAGGATTGGAATGGGAAGGAGTTGGATATCACATCTCATGTTATAGGAAGGATCTCAGGTTTGGTATAAGCATTGAGATATCACATCTCTGCTACCGGAAGGGTCTCAGGATTGGAATGGGAAGGAGTTGGATATTCCCATCTCATGTTATAGGAAGGGTCTCAGGTTTGGTATTAGAAGCATTGAGATATCACATCTCATGCTATAGGAGGGGTCTCAGGATTGGAATGGGAAGGACTTGGATATCACATCTCATGCTATTGGGAGGGTCTCAAGTTTGATATTAGAAGCTTTGAGATATCACATCTCATGATATCGGAAGGGTCTCAGGATTGGAATGGGAAGGAGTTGGATATCACATCTCATGATAAAGGAAGGGTCTAAGGTTTGGAAGGGGAAGGATTTGGATATCACATCTCATGTTATATTACGGGTCTCACGTTTGTATTAGAAGCATTGAGATATCAAGTCTCATAGTATAGGAAGGGTCTCAGAATTGGAATGGGAAGGAGTTGGATATCACATCTCAAGCTATAGGAAGGGTCTCAGGATTGGAATGGGAAGGACTTGGATATCACATCTCATGCTATAGGAAGGCTCTCAGGTTTGGAAGGGGAAAGAGTTGGATATCACATTTCATGTTAGAGGTAGGATCTCAGGTTTGGTATTAGAGGCATTGAGATATCACATCTCATGCTATCAGAAGGGTCTCAGGAATGGAATGGGAAGGAGTTGGATATCACATCTCATGCTAAAGGGAGGGTCTCAGGTTTGGAAGGGGAAGGATTTGGATATCACATCTCATGTTATAGGAAGGATCTCAGGTTTGTTATTAGAAGCATTGAGATATCACATCTCATGCTATCGGAAGGATCTCAGGTTTGGTATTAGAAGCATTGAGATATCACATCTCATGCTATCAGAAGAGTCTCAGGATTGGAATAGGAAGGAATTGGATATCACATCTCATGCTAAAGGGAGGGTCTCAGGATTGGAAGGGGAAGGATTTGGATATCACATCTCATGTTATCGGAAGGATCTCACGTTTGATATTAGAAGCATTGAGATATCACATCTCATGCTATAGGAAGTGTCTCAGGATTGGAATGGGAAGGTGCTGGATATCACATCTCATGCTAAAGGAAGGGTCTCAGGTTTGGAACGGGAAGGATTTGGATATCACATCTCATGTTATAGGAAGGGTCTCAGGTTTGGTATAAGCATTGAGATATCACATCTCTGCTATCGGAAGTGTCTCAGGATTGGAATGGGAAGGAGTTGGATATCCCATCTCATGTTATAGGACGGGTCTCAGGTTTGTTATTAGAATCATTGAGATATCATATTGCATGCTGTAGGAAGGGTCTAAGGGTTGGAATGGGAAGGACTTGGATATCACATCTCATGGTATAGATAGGCTCTTAGGTTTGGAAAGGGAAGGAGTTGGATATCACATTTCATGTTAGAGGAAGGATCTCAGGTTTGGTATTAGAAGCATTGAGATATCACATCTCATGCTATAGGAAGGGTCTCAGGATTGGAATGGGAAGCAGTTGGATATCACATCTCATGCTAAAGGGAGGGTCTCAGGTTTGGAAGGGGAAGGATTTGGATATCACATCTCATGTTATAGGAAGGATCTCAGGTTTGGTATTAGAAGCATTGAGATACCACATCTCATGCTATCGGAAGGATCTCAGGTTTGGTATTAGAAGCATTGAGATATCACATCTCATGCTATCAGAAGAGTCTCAGGACTGGAATAGGAAGGAGTTGGATATCACATCTCATGCTAAAGGGAGGGTCTCAGGATTGGAAGGGGAAGGATTTGGATATCACATCTCATGTTATCGGAAGGATCTCACGTTTGGTATTAGAAGTATTGAGATATCATATCTCATGCTATAGGAAGGGTCTCAGGATTGGAATGGGAAGGAGTTGGATATCACATCTCATGCTATAGGGAGGGTCTCAGGATTGGAATGGGAAGGACTTAGATATCACATATCATGCTATAGGGAGGGTCTCAGTTTTGATATTAGAAGCATTGAGATATCACATCTCATGCTATAGGAAGTGTCTCAGGATTGGAATGGGAAGGTGCTGGATATCACATCTCATGCTAAAGGAAGGGTCTCAGGTTTGGAACGGGAAGGATTTGGATATCACATCTCATGTTATAGGAAGGGTCTCAGGTTTGGTATAAGCATTGAGATATCACATCTCTGCTATCGGAAGTGTCTCAGGATTGGAATGGGAAGGAGTTGGATATCCCATCTCATGTTATAGGACGGGACTCAGGTTTGTTATTAGAATCATTGAGATATCATATTGCATGCTGTAGGAAGGGTCTAAGGGTTGGAATGGGAAGGACTTGGATATCACATCTCATGGTATAGATAGGCTCTTAGGTTTGGAAAGGGAAGGAGTTGGATATCACATTTCATGTTAGAGGAAGGATCTCAGGTTTGATATTAGAAGCATTGAGATATCACATCTCATGCTATAGGAAGGGTCTCAGGATTGGAATGGGAAGCAGTTGGATATCACATCTCATGCTATAGGAAGGGTCTCAGGTTTGGTATAAGCATTGAGATATCACATCTCATGCTATAGGACGGGTCTCAGGATTGGAATGGAAGGAGTTGGATATCACATCTCATGTTATAGGAAGGATCTCAGGTTTGGTATTAGAAGCATTGAGACATCACATCTCATGCTATAGGAAGGGTCTCAGGGTTGGAATGGGAAGGAGTTGGATATCACATCTCATCCAATAGGAAGGGTCTCAGGTTTGGAATGGGAAGGAATTGGATATCACATCTCATGTTATAGGAAGGATCTCAGGTTTGGTATTAGAAGCATTGAGATATCACATCTCATGCTATAGGAAGGGTCTCAGGATTGGAATGTGAAGGATTTGGATATCACATCTCATGCTAAAGGAAGGGTCTCAGGTTTGGTAGAAGCATTGAGATATCACGTCTCTGCTATCGGAAGAGTCTCAGGATTGGATTGGGAAGGAGTTGGATATCACATCTCATGCCATAGGAAGGGTCTCAGGTTTGGTATAAGCATTGAGATATCACATCTCTGCTATCGGAAGGGTCTCAGGATTGGATTGGGAAGGAGTTGGATATCCCTTCTCATGCTATAGGAAGTGTCTCAGGTTGGAATGGGAAGGAGTTGGATATCACATCTCATGTTATAGGAAGGGTCTCAGGATTGGAATGGGAAGGATTTGGATATCACATCTCTTGCTATAGGAAGGGTCTCAGGATTGGAATGGGTAGGAGTTGGATATTACTTTCTTGCTATAGGAAGGGTCTCATGTTTGGAATGGGAAGGAGTTGGATATCACATATGCTATAGTTAGTGTCTCAGGTTTGGAACGGGAAGGAGTTGGATATCACATCTCATGTTATAGGAAGGGTCTCAGGTTTGGTATAAGCATTGAGATATCACATATCTGCTATCGGAAGCGGCTCAGGATTGGAATGGGAAGGAGTTGGATATCCCATCTCATGTTATAGGAAGAGTCTCTGGTTTGGTATTAGAATCATTGAGATATCACATCGCATGCTGTAGGAAAGGTCTAAGGATTGGAATGGGATGGACTTGGATATCACATCTCATGCTATAGGTAGGCTCTCAGGTTTGGTATAAGCATTGAGATATCACATCTCATGCTATAGGAAGGGTCTCAGGATTGGAATGGGAAGGAATTGGATATCACATCTCATGCTATAGGAAGGGTCTCAGATTTGGTATAAGCATTGAGATATCACATCTCATGCTAAAGGAAGGGTCTCAGGATTGGAATGGGAAGGAGTTGTATATGACATCTCAGGCCATAGGAAGGTTCTCAGGTTTGGTATAAGCATTGAGATATCACATCTCTGCTATCGGAAGGGTCTCAGGATTGGAATGGGAAGCAGTTGGATATCCCATCTCATGTTATAGGAAGGGTCTCAGGTTTGGTATTAGAAGCATAGAGATATCACATCTCATGCTATAGGAAGGATCTCAGGATTTGAATGGCAAGGAGTTGGATATCACATCTCATGCCATAGGAAGGGTCTCAGGTTTGGTATAAGCATTGAGATATCACATCTCTGCTATCGGAAGGGTCTCAGGATTGGATTGGGAAGGAGTTAGATATCCCTTCTCATGCTATAGGAAGTGTCTCAGGTTGGAATGGGAAGGAGTTGGATATCACATCTCATGTTATAGGAAGGGTCTCAGGATTGGAATGGGAAGGACTTGGATGTCACATCTCATGCTATAGGGAGGGTCTCAAGTTTGATATTAGAAGCATTGAGATAACAAATCTCATGATATCGGAAGGGTCTCAGGATTGGAATGGGAAGGAGTTGGATATCACATCTCATGATAAAGGAAGGGTCTAAGGTTTGGAAGGGGAAGGATTTGGATATCACATCTCATGTTATAGGACGGGTCTCAGGTTTGGTATTAGATGCATTGAGATATCAAGTCTCATGGTATAAGAAGGGTCTCAGAATTGGAATGGGAAGGAGTTGGATATCACACCTCAAGCTATAGGAAGGGTCTCAGGATTGGAATGGGAAGGAGTTTGATATCACATCTCATGCCATAGTATGGGTCTCAGGTTTGGTAGAAGCATTGGGATATCACATCTCATGCTATCGGAAGGGTATCAGTATTGGATTTGGAAGAAGTTGGATATCCCATCTCATGCTATAGGAAGGGTCTCAGGTTGGAATGGGAAGGAGTTGGATATCACATTTCATGATATAGGAAGGGTCTCAGGATTGGAATGGGAAGGACTTGGATATCATATCTCATGCTATAGGACGGGTCTCAGGTTTGTTATTAGAATCATTGAGATATCATATTGCATGCTGTAGGAAGGGTCTAAGGATTGGAATGGGAAGGACTTGGATATCACATCTCATGCTATAGATAGGCTCTTAGGTTTGGAAAGGGAAGGAGTTGGATATCACATTTCATGTTAGAGGAAGGATCTCAGGTTTGGTATTAGAAGCATTGAGATATCACATCTCATGCTATATGAAGGGTCTCAGGATTGGAATGGGAAGTAGTTGGATATCACATCTCATGCTATAGGAAGGGTCTCAGGTTTGGTATAAGCATTGAGATATCACATCTCATGCTATAGGACAGGTCTCAGGATTGGAATGGAAGGAGTTGGATATCACATATCATGTTATAGGAAGGATCTCAGGTTTGGTATTGGAAGCATTGAGACATCACATCTCATGCTATAGGAAGGGTCTCAGGGTTGGAATGGGAAGGAGTTGGATATCACATCTCATCCAATAGGAAGGGTCTCAGGTTTGGAATGGGAAGGAATTGGATATCACATCTCATGTTATAGGAAAGATCTCAGGTTTGGTATTAGAAGCATTGAGATATCACATCTCATGCTATAGGAAGGGTCTCAGGATTGGAATGTGAAGGATTTGGATATCACATCTCATGCTAAAGGAAGGGTCTCAGGTTTGGTAGAAGCATTGAGATATCACGTCTCTGCTATCGGAAGGGTCTCAGGATTGGATTGGGAAGGAGTTGGATATCCCTTCTCATGCTATAGGAAGGGTCTCAGGATTTGAATGGCAAGGAGTTGGATATCACATCTCATGCCATAGGAAGGGTCTCAGGTTTGGTATAAGCATTGAGATATCACATCTCTGCTATCGGAAGGGTCTCAGGATTGGAATGGGAAGGAGTTGGATATTCCCATCTCATGTTATAGGAAGGGTCATTGGTTTGGTATTAGAAGCATTGAGATATCACATCTCATGCTATAGGAAGGGTCTCAGGATTGGAATGGGAAGGACTTGGATATCACATCCCCTGCTATAGGGAGGGTCTCAAGTTTGATATTAGAAGCTTTGAGATATCACATCTCATGATATCGGAAGGGTCTCAGGATTGGAATGGGAAGGAGTTGGATATCACATCTCATGATAAAGGAAGGGTCTAAGGTTTGGAAGGGGAAGGATTTGGATATCACATCTCATGTTATATTACGGGTCTCAGGTTTGGTATTAGAAGCATTGAGATATCAAGTCTCAGAGTATAGGAAGGGTCTCAGAATTGGAATGGGAAGGACTTGGATATCACATCTCATGCTATAGATAGGCTCTTAGGTTTGGAAAGGGAAGGAGTTGGATATCACATTTCATGTTAGAGGAAGGATCTCAGGTTTGGTATTAGAAGCATTGAGATATCACATCTCATGCTATATGAAGGGTCTCAGGATTGGAATGGGAAGTAGTTGGATATCACATCTCATGCTATAGGAAGGGTCTCAGGTTTGGTATAAGCATTGAGATATCACATCTCATGCTATAGGACAGGTCTCAGGATTGGAATGGAAGGAGTTGGATATCACATATCATGTTATAGGAAGGATCTCAGGTTTGGTATTGGAAGCATTGAGACATCACATCTCATGCTATAGGAAGGGTCTCAGGGTTGGAATGGGAAGGAGTTGGATATCACATCTCATCCAATAGGAAGGGTCTCAGGTTTGGAATGGGAAGGAATTGGATATCACATCTCATGTTATAGGAAAGATCTCAGGTTTGGTATTAGAAGCATTGAGATATCACATCTCATGCTATAGGAAGGGTCTCAGGATTGGAATGTGAAGGATTTGGATATCACATCTCATGCTAAAGGAAGGGTCTCAGGTTTGGTAGAAGCATTGAGATATCACGTCTCTGCTATCGGAAGGGTCTCAGGATTGGATTGGGAAGGAGTTGGATATCCCTTCTCATGCTATAGGAAGGGTCTCAGGATTTGAATGGCAAGGAGTTGGATATCACATCTCATGCCATAGGAAGGGTCTCAGGTTTGGTATAAGCATTGAGATATCACATCTCTGCTATCGGAAGGGTCTCAGGATTGGAATGGGAAGGAGTTGGATATTCCCATCTCATGTTATAGGAAGGGTCATTGGTTTGGTATTAGAAGCATTGAGATATCACATCTCATGCTATAGGAAGGGTCTCAGGATTGGAATGGGAAGGACTTGGATATCACATCCCCTGCTATAGGGAGGGTCTCAAGTTTGATATTAGAAGCTTTGAGATATCACATCTCATGATATCGGAAGGGTCTCAGGATTGGAATGGGAAGGAGTTGGATATCACATCTCATGATAAAGGAAGGGTCTAAGGTTTGGAAGGGGAAGGATTTGGATATCACATCTCATGTTATATTACGGGTCTCAGGTTTGGTATTAGAAGCATTGAGATATCAAGTCTCAGAGTATAGGAAGGGTCTCAGAATTGGAATGGGAAGGAGTTGGATATCACATCTCAAGCTATAGGAAGGGTCTCAGGATTGGAATGGGAAGGACTTGGATATCACATCTCATGCTATAGGAAGGCTCTCAGGTTTGGAAGGGGAAAGAGTTGGATATCACATTTCATGTTAGAGGTAGGATCTCAGGTTTGGTATTAGAGGCATTGAGATATCACATCTCATGCTATCAGAAGGGTCTCAGGAATGGAATGGGAAGGAGTTGGATATCACATCTCATGCTAAAGGGAGGGTCTCAGGTTTGGAAGGGGAATGATTTGGATATCACATCTCATGTTATAGGAAGGATCTCAGGTTTGGTATTAGAAGCATTGAGATATCACATCTCATGCTATCGGAAGGATCTCAGGTTTGGTATTAGAAGCATTGAGATATCACATCGCATGCTATCAGAAGGGTCTCAGGATTGGAATGGGAAGGAGTTGGATATCACATCTCATGCTAAAGGGAGGGTCTCAGGTTTGGAAGGGGAAGGATTTGGATATCACATCTCATGTTATCGGGAGGATCTCACGTTTGGTATTAGAAATATTGAGATATCATATCTCATGCTATAGGAAGGGTCTAAGGAGTGGAATGGGAAAGAGTTGGATATCACATCTCATGCTATAGGGAGTGTCTCAGGATTGGAATGGGAAGGACTTAGATATCACATATCATGCTATAGGGAGGGTCTCAGTTTTGATATTAGAAGCATTGAGATATCACATCTCATGCTATCGGAAGTGTCTCAGGATTGGAATGGGAAGGAGCTGGATATCACATCTTATGCTAAAGGAAGGGTCTCAGGTTTGGAACGGGAAGGATTTGGATATCACATCTCATGTTATAGGAAGGGTCTCAGGTTTGGTATAAGCATTGAGATATCACATCTCTGCTATCGGAAGTGTCTCAGGATTGGAATGGGAAGGAGTTGGATATCACATCTCATGTTATAGGACGGGTCTCAGGTTTGTTATTAGAATCATTGAGATATCATATTGCATGCTGTAGGAAGGGTCTAAGGGTTGGAATGGGAAGGACTTGGATATCACATCTCATGCTATAGATAGGCTCTTAGGTTTGGAAAGGGAAGGAGTTGGATATCACATTTCATGTTAGAGGAAGGATCTCAGGTTTGGTATTAGAAGCATTGAGATATCACATCTCATGCTATAGGAAGGGTCTCAGGATTGGAATGGGAAGTAGTTGGATATCACATCTCATGCTATAGGAAGGGTCTCAGGTTTAGTATAAGCATTGAGATATCACATCTCATGCTATAGGACTTGTCTCAGGATTGGAATGGAAGGAGTTGGATATCACATCTCATGTTATAGGAAGGATCTCAGGTTTGGTATTAGAAGCATTGAGACATCACATCTCATGCTATAGGAAGGGTCTCAGGGTTGGAATGGGAAGGAGTTGGATATCACATCTCATCCAATAGGAAGGGTCTCAGGTTTGGAATGGGAAGGAATTGGATATCACATCTCATGTTATAGGAAGGATCTCAGGTTTGGTATTAGAAGCATTGAGATATCACATCTCATGCTATAGGAAGGGTCTCAGGATTGGAATGTGAAGGATTTGGATATCACATCTCATGCTAAAGGAAGGGTCTCAGGTTTGGTAGAAGCATTGAGATATCACGTCTCTGCTATCGGAAGGGTCGCAGGATTGGATTGGGAAGGAGTTGGATATCCCTTCTCATGCTATAGGAAGGGTCTCAGGATTTGAATGGCAAGGAGTTGGATATCACATCTCATGCCATAGGAAGGGTCTCAGGTTTGGTATAAGCATTGAGATATCACATCTCTGCTATCGGAAGGGTCTCAGGATTGGATTGGGAAGGAGTTGGATATCCCTTCTCATGCTATAGGAAGTGTCTCAGGTTGGAATGGGAAGGAGTTGGATATCACATCTCATGTTATAGGAAGGGTCTCAGGATTGGAATGGGAAGGATTTGGATATCACATCTCTTGCTATAGGAAGGGTCTCAGGATTGGAATGGGTAGGAGTTGGATATTACTTTCTTGCTATAGGAAGGGTCTCATGTTTGGAATGGGAAGGAGTTGGATATCACATATGCTATAGTTAGTGTCTCAGGTTTGGAACGGGAAGGAGTTGGATATCACATCTCATGTTATAGGAAGGGTCTCAGGTTTGGTATAAGCATTGAGATATCACATCTCTGCTATCGGAAGCGGCTCAGGATTGGAATGGGAAGGAGTTGGATATCACATCTCATGTTATAGTAAGAGTCTCTGGTTTGGTATTAGAATCATTGAGATATCACATCGCATGCTGTAGGAAGGGTCTAAGGATTGGAATGGGATGGACTTGGATATCACATCTCATGCTATAGGTAGGCTCTCAGGTTTGGTATAAGCATTGAGATATCACATCTCATGCTATAGGAAGGGTCTCAGGATTGGAATGGGAAGGATTTGGATATCACATCTCATGCTATAGGAAGGGTCTCAGATTTGGTATAAGCATTGAGATATCACATCTCATGCTAAAGGAAGGGTCTCAGGATTGGAATGGGAAGGAGTTGTGTATGACATCTCAGGCCATAGGAAGGGTCTCAGGTTTGGTATAAGCATTGAGATATCACATCTCTGCTATCGGAAGGGTCTCAGGATTGGAATGGGAAGGAGTTGGATATCACATTTCATGTTATAGGAAGGGTCTCAGGATTGGAATGGGAAGGACTTGGATATCATATCTCATGCTATAGGACGGGTCTCAGGTTTGTTATTAGAATCATTGAGATATCATATTGCATGCTGTAGGAAGGGTCTAAGGATTGGAATAGGAAGGACCTGGATATCACATCTCATGCTATAGATAGGCTCTTAGGTTTGGAATGGGAAGGAATTGGATATCACATTTCATGTTAGAGGAAGGATCTCAGGTTTGGTATTAGAAGCATTGAGATATCACATCTCATGCTATAGGAAGGGTCTCAGGATTGGAATGGGAAGTAGTTGGATATCACATCTCATGCTATAGGAAGGGTCTCAGGTTTCGTATAAGCATTGCGATATCACATCTCATGCTATAGGACGGGTCTCAGGATTGGAATGGAAGGAGTTGGATATCACATCTCATGTTATAGGAAGGATCTCAGGTTTGGTATTAGAAGCATTGAGACATCACATCTCATGCTATAGGAAGGGTCTCAGGGTTGGAATGGGAAGGAGTTGGATATCACATCTCATCCAATAGGAAGGGTCTCAGGTTTGGAATGGGAAGGAATTGGATATCACATCTCATGTTATAGGAAGGATCTCAGGTTTGGTATTAGAAGCATTGAGATATCACATCTCATGCTATAGGAAGGGTCTCAGGATTGGAATGTGAAGGATTTGGATATCACATCTCATGCTAAAGGAAGGGTCTCAGGTTTGGTAGAAGCATTGAGATATCACGTCTCTGCTATCGGAAGGGTCGCAGGATTGGATTGGGAAGGAGTTGGATATCCCTTCTCATGCTATAGGAAGGGTCTCAGGATTTGAATGGCAAGGAGTTGGATATCACATCTCATGCCATAGGAAGGGTCTCAGGTTTGGTATAAGCATTGAGATATCACATCTCTGCTATCGGAAGGGTCTCAGGATTGGATTGGGAAGGAGTTGGATATCCCTTCTCATGCTATAGGAAATGTCTCAGGTTGGAATGGGAAGGAGTTGGATATCACATCTCATGTTATAGGAAGGGTCTCAGGATTGGAATGGGAAGGATTTGGATATCACATCTCTTGCTATAGGAAGGGTCTCAGGATTGGAATGGGTAGGAGTTGGATATTACTTTCTTGCTATAGGAAGGGTCTCATGTTTGGAATGGGAAGGAGTTGGATATCACATATGCTATAGTTAGTGTCTCAGGTTTGGAACGGGAAGGAGTTGGATATCACATCTCATGTTATAGGAAGGGTCTCAGGTTTGGTATAAGCATTGAGATATCACATCTCTGCTATCGGAAGCGGCTCAGGATTGGAATGGGAAGGAGTTGGATATCACATCTCATGTTATAGTAAGAGTCTCTGGTTTGGTATTAGAATCATTGAGATATCACATCGCATGCTGTAGGAAGGGTCTAAGGATTGGAATGGGATGGACTTGGATATCACATCTCATGCTATAGGTAGGCTCTCAGGTTTGGTATAAGCATTGAGATATCACATCTCATGCTATATGAAGGGTCTCAGGATTGGAATGGGAAGGATTTGGATATCACATCTCATGCTATAGGAAGGGTCTCAGATTTGGTATAAGCATTGAGATATCACATCTCATGCTAAAGGAAGGGTCTCAGGATTGGAATGGGAAGGAGTTGTGTATGACATCTCAGGCCATAGGAAGGGTCTCAGGTTTGGTATAAGCATTGAGATATCACATCTCTGCTATCGGAAGGGTCTCAGGATTGGAATGGGAAGGAGTTGGATATCACATTTCATGTTATAGGAAGGGTCTCAGGATTGGAATGGGAAGGACTTGGATATCATATCTCATGCTATAGGACGGGTCTCAGGTTTGTTATTAGAATCATTGAGATATCATATTGCATGCTGTAGGAAGGGTCTAAGGATTGGAATAGGAAGGACCTGGATATCACATCTCATGCTATAGATAGGCTCTTAGGTTTGGAATGGGAAGGAGTTGGATATCACATTTCATGTTAGAGGAAGGATCTCAGGTTTGGTATTAGAAGCATTGAGATATCACATCTCATGCTATAGGAAGGGTCTCAGGATTGGAATGGGAAGTAGTTGGATATCACATCTCATGCTATAGGAAGGGTCTCAGGTTTCGTATAAGCATTGCGATATCACATCTCATGCTATAGGACGGGTCTCAGGATTGGAATGGAAGGAGTTGGATATCACATCTCATGTTATAGGAAGGATCTCAGGTTTGGTATTAGAATCATCATTGAGACATCACATCTCATGCTATAGGAAGGGTCTCAGGGTTGGAATGGGAAGGAGTTGGATATCACAACTCATCCAATAGGAAGGGTCTCAGGTTTGGAATGGGAAGGAATTGGATATCACATCTCATGTTATAGGAAGGATCTCAGGTTTGGTATTAGAAGCATTGAGATATCACATCTCATGCTATAGGAAGGGTCTCAGGATTGGAATGTGAAGGATTTGGATATCACATCTCATGCTAAAGGAAGGGTCTCAGGTTTGGTAGAAGCATTGAGATATCACGTCTCTGCTATCGGAAGGGTCTCAGGATTGGATTGGGAAGGAGTTGGATATCCCTTCTCATGCTATAGGAAGGGTCTCAGGATTTGAATGGCAAGGAGTTGGATATCACATCTCATGCCATACGAAGGGTCTCAGGTTTGGTATAAGCATTGAGATATCACATCTCTGCTATCGGAAGGGTCTCAGGATTGGAATGGGAAGGAGTTGGATATTCCCATCTCATGTAATAGGAAGGGTCTCAGGTTTGGTATTAGAAGCATTGAGATATCACATCTCATGCTATAGGAAGGGTCTCAGGATTGGAATGGGAAGGACTTGGATATCACATCTCATGCTATAGGGAGGGTCTCAAGCTTGATATTAGAAGCTTTGAGATATCACATCTCATGATATCGGAAGGGTCTCAGGATTGGAATGGGAAGGAGTTGGATATCACATCTCATGATAAAGGAAGGGTCTAAGGTTTGGAAGGGGAAGGATTTGGATATCACATCTCATGTTATATTACGGGTCTCAGGTTTGGTATTAGAAGCATTGAGATATCAAGTCTCAGAGTATAGGAAGGGTCTCAGAATTGGAATGGGAAGGAGTTGGATATCACATCTCAAGCTATAGGAAGGGTCTCAGGATTGGAATGGGAAGGACTTGGATATCACATCTCATGCTATAGGAAGGCTCTCAGGTTTGGAAGGGGAAAGAGTTGGATATCACATTTCATGTTAGAGGTAGGATCTCAGGTTTGGTATTAGAGGCATTGAGATATCACATCTCATGCTATCAGAAGGGTCTCGGGAATGGAATGGGAAGGAGTTGGATATCACATCTCATGCTAAAGGGAGGGTCTCAGGTTTGGAAGGGGAAGGATTTGGATATCACATCTCATGTTATAGGAAGGATCTCAGGTTTGGTATTAGAAGCATTGAGATATCACATCTCATGCTATCGGAAGGATCTCAGGTTTGGTATTAGAAGCATTGAGATATCACATCTCATGCTATCAGAAGGGTCTCAGGATTGGAATGGGAAGGAGTTGGATATCACATCTCATGCTAAAGGGAGGGTCTCAGGTTTGGAAGGGGAAGGATTTGGATATCACATCTCATGTTATCGGAAGGATCTCACGTTTGGTATTAGAAGTATTGAGATATCATATCTCATGCTATAGGAAGGGTCTCAGGATTGGAATGGGAAGGAGTTGGATATCACATCTCATGCTATAGGAAGTGTCTCAGGATTGTAATGGGAAGGACTTGGATATCACATCTCATGCTATAGGTAGGGTCTCAAGTTTGATATTAGAAGCATTGAGATATCACATCTCATGCTATAGGAAGGGTCTGAGGATTGGAATGGGAAGGAGTTGGATATCACATCTCATGCTATGGGAAGGGTCTCAGGTTTGGTATAAGCAGTGAGATATCACATCTCATGCTATAGGAAGTGTCTCAGGATTGGAATGGGAAGGAGTTGGATATCACATCTCATGTTATAGGAAGGATCTCAGGTTTGGTATAAGCATTGAGATATCACATCTCTGCTATCGGAAGGGTCTCAGGATTGGAATGGGAAGGAGTTGGATATTCCCATCTCATGTTATAGGAAGGGCCTCAGGTTTGGTATTAGAAGCATTGAGAGATCACATCTCATGCTATAGGAAGGGTCTCAGGATTGGAATGGGAAGGACTTGGATATCACATCTCATGCTATAGGGAGGGTCTCAAGTTTGATATTAGAAGCTTTGAGATATCACATCTCATGATATCGGAAGGGTCTCAGGATTGGAATGGGAAGGAGTTGGATATCACATCTCATGATAAAGGAAGGGTCTAAGGTTTGGAAGGGGAAGGATTTGGATATCACATCTCATGTTATATTACGGGTCTCACGTTTGTATTAGAAGCATTGAGATATCAAGTCTCATAGTATAGGAAGGGTCTCAGAATTGGAATGGGAAGGAGTTGGATATCACATCTCAAGTTATAGGAAGGCTCTCAGGTTTGGAAGGGGAAAGAGTTGGATATCACATTTCATGTTAGAGGTAGGATCTCAGGTTTGGTATTAGAGGCATTGAGATATCACATCTCATGCTATCAGAAGGGTCTCAGGAATGGAATGGGAAGGAGTTGCATATCACATCTCATGCTAAAGGGAGGGTCTCAGGTTTGGAAGGGGAAGGATTTGGATATCACATCTCATGTTATAGGAAGGATCTCAGGTTTGGTATTAGAAGCATTGAGATATCACATCTCATGCTATCGGAAGGATCTCAGGTTTGGTATTAGAAGCATTGAGATATCACATCTCATGCTATCAGAAGAGTCTCAGGATTGGAATAGGAAGGAGTTGGATATCACATCTCATGCTAAAGGGAGGGTCTCAGGATTGGAAGGGGAAGGATTTGGATATCACATCTCATGTTATCGGAAGGATCGCACGTTTGGTATTAGAAGTATTGAGATATCATATCTCATGCTATAGGAAGGGTCTCAGGATTGGAATGGGAAGGAGTTGGATATCACATCTCATGCTATAGGGAGGGTCTCAGGATTGGAATGGGAAGGACTTAGATATCACATATCATGCTATAGGGAGGGTCTCAGTTTTGATATTAGAAGCATTGAGATATCCCTTCTCATGCTATAGGAAGTGTCTCAGGTTGGAATGGGAAGGAGTTGGATATCACATCTCATGTTATAGGAAGGGTCTCAGGATTGGAATGGGAAGGATTTGGATATCACATCTCTTGCTATAGGAAGGGTCTCAGGATTGGAATGGGTAGGAGTTGGATATTACTTTCTTGCTATAGGAAGGGTCTCATGTTTGGAATGGGAAGGAGTTGGATATCACATATGCTATAGTTAGTGTCTCAGGTTTGGAACGGGAAGGAGTTGGATATCACATCTCATGTTATAGGAAGGGTCTCAGGTTTGGTATAAGCATTGAGATATCACATATCTGCTATCGGAAGCGGCTCAGGATTGGAATGGGAAGGAGTTGGATATCCCATCTCATGTTATAGGAAGAGTCTCTGGTTTGGTATTAGAATCATTGAGATATCACATCGCATGCTGTAGGAAAGGTCTAAGGATTGGAATGGGATGGACTTGGATATCACATCTCATGCTATAGGTAGGCTCTCAGGTTTGGTATAAGCATTGAGATATCACATCTCATGCTATAGGAAGGGTCTCAGGATTGGAATGGGAAGGAATTGGATATCACATCTCATGCTATAGGAAGGGTCTCAGATTTGGTATAAGCATTGAGATATCACATCTCATGCTAAAGGAAGGGTCTCAGGATTGGAATGGGAAGGAGTTGTATATGACATCTCAGGCCATAGGAAGGTTCTCAGGTTTGGTATAAGCATTGAGATATCACATCTCTGCTATCGGAAGGGTCTCAGGATTGGAATGGGAAGCAGTTGGATATCCCATCTCATGTTATAGGAAGGGTCTCAGGTTTGGTATTAGAAGCATAGAGATATCACATCTCATGCTATAGGAAGGATCTCAGGATTTGAATGGCAAGGAGTTGGATATCACATCTCATGCCATAGGAAGGGTCTCAGGTTTGGTATAAGCATTGAGATATCACATCTCTGCTATCGGAAGGGTCTCAGGATTGGATTGGGAAGGAGTTAGATATCCCTTCTCATGCTATAGGAAGTGTCTCAGGTTGGAATGGGAAGGAGTTGGATATCACATCTCATGTTATAGGAAGGGTCTCAGGATTGGAATGGGAAGGACTTGGATGTCACATCTCATGCTATAGGGAGGGTCTCAAGTTTGATATTAGAAGCATTGAGATAACAAATCTCATGATATCGGAAGGGTCTCAGGATTGGAATGGGAAGGAGTTGGATATCACATCTCATGATAAAGGAAGGGTCTAAGGTTTGGAAGGGGAAGGATTTGGATATCACATCTCATGTTATAGGACGGGTCTCAGGTTTGGTATTAGATGCATTGAGATATCAAGTCTCATGGTATAAGAAGGGTCTCAGAATTGGAATGGGAAGGAGTTGGATATCACACCTCAAGCTATAGGAAGGGTCTCAGGATTGGAATGGGAAGGAGTTTGATATCACATCTCATGCCATAGTATGGGTCTCAGGTTTGGTAGAAGCATTGGGATATCACATCTCATGCTATCGGAAGGGTATCAGTATTGGATTTGGAAGAAGTTGGATATCCCATCTCATGCTATAGGAAGGGTCTCAGGTTGGAATGGGAAGGAGTTGGATATCACATTTCATGATATAGGAAGGGTCTCAGGATTGGAATGGGAAGGACTTGGATATCATATCTCATGCTATAGGACGGGTCTCAGGTTTGTTATTAGAATCATTGAGATATCATATTGCATGCTGTAGGAAGGGTCTAAGGATTGGAATGGGAAGGACTTGGATATCACATCTCATGCTATAGATAGGCTCTTAGGTTTGGAAAGGGAAGGAGTTGGATATCACATTTCATGTTAGAGGAAGGATCTCAGGTTTGGTATTAGAAGCATTGAGATATCACATCTCATGCTATATGAAGGGTCTCAGGATTGGAATGGGAAGTAGTTGGATATCACATCTCATGCTATAGGAAGGGTCTCAGGTTTGGTATAAGCATTGAGATATCACATCTCATGCTATAGGACAGGTCTCAGGATTGGAATGGAAGGAGTTGGATATCACATATCATGTTATAGGAAGGATCTCAGGTTTGGTATTGGAAGCATTGAGACATCACATCTCATGCTATAGGAAGGGTCTCAGGGTTGGAATGGGAAGGAGTTGGATATCACATCTCATCCAATAGGAAGGGTCTCAGGTTTGGAATGGGAAGGAATTGGATATCACATCTCATGTTATAGGAAAGATCTCAGGTTTGGTATTAGAAGCATTGAGATATCACATCTCATGCTATAGGAAGGGTCTCAGGATTGGAATGTGAAGGATTTGGATATCACATCTCATGCTAAAGGAAGGGTCTCAGGTTTGGTAGAAGCATTGAGATATCACGTCTCTGCTATCGGAAGGGTCTCAGGATTGGATTGGGAAGGAGTTGGATATCCCTTCTCATGCTATAGGAAGGGTCTCAGGATTTGAATGGCAAGGAGTTGGATATCACATCTCATGCCATAGGAAGGGTCTCAGGTTTGGTATAAGCATTGAGATATCACATCTCTGCTATCGGAAGGGTCTCAGGATTGGAATGGGAAGGAGTTGGATATTCCCATCTCATGTTATAGGAAGGGTCATTGGTTTGGTATTAGAAGCATTGAGATATCACATCTCATGCTATAGGAAGGGTCTCAGGATTGGAATGGGAAGGACTTGGATATCACATCCCCTGCTATAGGGAGGGTCTCAAGTTTGATATTAGAAGCTTTGAGATATCACATCTCATGATATCGGAAGGGTCTCAGGATTGGAATGGGAAGGAGTTGGATATCACATCTCATGATAAAGGAAGGGTCTAAGGTTTGGAAGGGGAAGGATTTGGATATCACATCTCATGTTATATTACGGGTCTCAGGTTTGGTATTAGAAGCATTGAGATATCAAGTCTCAGAGTATAGGAAGGGTCTCAGAATTGGAATGGGAAGGAGTTGGATATCACATCTCAAGCTATAGGAAGGGTCTCAGGATTGGAATGGGAAGGACTTGGATATCACATCTCATGCTATAGGAAGGCTCTCAGGTTTGGAAGGGGAAAGAGTTGGATATCACATTTCATGTTAGAGGTAGGATCTCAGGTTTGGTATTAGAGGCATTGAGATATCACATCTCATGCTATCAGAAGGGTCTCAGGAATGGAATGGGAAGGAGTTGGATATCACATCTCATGCTAAAGGGAGGGTCTCAGGTTTGGAAGGGGAATGATTTGGATATCACATCTCATGTTATAGGAAGGATCTCAGGTTTGGTATTAGAAGCATTGAGATATCACATCTCATGCTATCGGAAGGATCTCAGGTTTGGTATTAGAAGCATTGAGATATCACATCGCATGCTATCAGAAGGGTCTCAGGATTGGAATGGGAAGGAGTTGGATATCACATCTCATGCTAAAGGGAGGGTCTCAGGTTTGGAAGGGGAAGGATTTGGATATCACATCTCATGTTATCGGGAGGATCTCACGTTTGGTATTAGAAATATTGAGATATCATATCTCATGCTATAGGAAGGGTCTAAGGAGTGGAATGGGAAAGAGTTGGATATCACATCTCATGCTATAGGGAGTGTCTCAGGATTGGAATGGGAAGGACTTAGATATCACATATCATGCTATAGGGAGGGTCTCAGTTTTGATATTAGAAGCATTGAGATATCACATCTCATGCTATCGGAAGTGTCTCAGGATTGGAATGGGAAGGAGCTGGATATCACATCTTATGCTAAAGGAAGGGTCTCAGGTTTGGAACGGGAAGGATTTGGATATCACATCTCATGTTATAGGAAGGGTCTCAGGTTTGGTATAAGCATTGAGATATCACATCTCTGCTATCGGAAGTGTCTCAGGATTGGAATGGGAAGGAGTTGGATATCACATCTCATGTTATAGGACGGGTCTCAGGTTTGTTATTAGAATCATTGAGATATCATATTGCATGCTGTAGGAAGGGTCTAAGGGTTGGAATGGGAAGGACTTGGATATCACATCTCATGCTATAGATAGGCTCTTAGGTTTGGAAAGGGAAGGAGTTGGATATCACATTTCATGTTAGAGGAAGGATCTCAGGTTTGGTATTAGAAGCATTGAGATATCACATCTCATGCTATAGGAAGGGTCTCAGGATTGGAATGGGAAGTAGTTGGATATCACATCTCATGCTATAGGAAGGGTCTCAGGTTTAGTATAAGCATTGAGATATCACATCTCATGCTATAGGACTTGTCTCAGGATTGGAATGGAAGGAGTTGGATATCACATCTCATGTTATAGGAAGGATCTCAGGTTTGGTATTAGAAGCATTGAGACATCACATCTCATGCTATAGGAAGGGTCTCAGGGTTGGAATGGGAAGGAGTTGGATATCACATCTCATCCAATAGGAAGGGTCTCAGGTTTGGAATGGGAAGGAATTGGATATCACATCTCATGTTATAGGAAGGATCTCAGGTTTGGTATTAGAAGCATTGAGATATCACATCTCATGCTATAGGAAGGGTCTCAGGATTGGAATGTGAAGGATTTGGATATCACATCTCATGCTAAAGGAAGGGTCTCAGGTTTGGTAGAAGCATTGAGATATCACGTCTCTGCTATCGGAAGGGTCGCAGGATTGGATTGGGAAGGAGTTGGATATCCCTTCTCATGCTATAGGAAGGGTCTCAGGATTTGAATGGCAAGGAGTTGGATATCACATCTCATGCCATAGGAAGGGTCTCAGGTTTGGTATAAGCATTGAGATATCACATCTCTGCTATCGGAAGGGTCTCAGGATTGGATTGGGAAGGAGTTGGATATCCCTTCTCATGCTATAGGAAGTGTCTCAGGTTGGAATGGGAAGGAGTTGGATATCACATCTCATGTTATAGGAAGGGTCTCAGGATTGGAATGGGAAGGATTTGGATATCACATCTCTTGCTATAGGAAGGGTCTCAGGATTGGAATGGGTAGGAGTTGGATATTACTTTCTTGCTATAGGAAGGGTCTCATGTTTGGAATGGGAAGGAGTTGGATATCACATATGCTATAGTTAGTGTCTCAGGTTTGGAACGGGAAGGAGTTGGATATCACATCTCATGTTATAGGAAGGGTCTCAGGTTTGGTATAAGCATTGAGATATCACATCTCTGCTATCGGAAGCGGCTCAGGATTGGAATGGGAAGGAGTTGGATATCACATCTCATGTTATAGTAAGAGTCTCTGGTTTGGTATTAGAATCATTGAGATATCACATCGCATGCTGTAGGAAGGGTCTAAGGATTGGAATGGGATGGACTTGGATATCACATCTCATGCTATAGGTAGGCTCTCAGGTTTGGTATAAGCATTGAGATATCACATCTCATGCTATAGGAAGGGTCTCAGGATTGGAATGGGAAGGATTTGGATATCACATCTCATGCTATAGGAAGGGTCTCAGATTTGGTATAAGCATTGAGATATCACATCTCATGCTAAAGGAAGGGTCTCAGGATTGGAATGGGAAGGAGTTGTGTATGACATCTCAGGCCATAGGAAGGGTCTCAGGTTTGGTATAAGCATTGAGATATCACATCTCTGCTATCGGAAGGGTCTCAGGATTGGAATGGGAAGGAGTTGGATATCACATTTCATGTTATAGGAAGGGTCTCAGGATTGGAATGGGAAGGACTTGGATATCATATCTCATGCTATAGGACGGGTCTCAGGTTTGTTATTAGAATCATTGAGATATCATATTGCATGCTGTAGGAAGGGTCTAAGGATTGGAATAGGAAGGACCTGGATATCACATCTCATGCTATAGATAGGCTCTTAGGTTTGGAATGGGAAGGAGTTGGATATCACATTTCATGTTAGAGGAAGGATCTCAGGTTTGGTATTAGAAGCATTGAGATATCACATCTCATGCTATAGGAAGGGTCTCAGGATTGGAATGGGAAGTAGTTGGATATCACATCTCATGCTATAGGAAGGGTCTCAGGTTTCGTATAAGCATTGCGATATCACATCTCATGCTATAGGACGGGTCTCAGGATTGGAATGGAAGGAGTTGGATATCACATCTCATGTTATAGGAAGGATCTCAGGTTTGGTATTAGAAGCATTGAGACATCACATCTCATGCTATAGGAAGGGTCTCAGGGTTGGAATGGGAAGGAGTTGGATATCACATCTCATCCAATAGGAAGGGTCTCAGGTTTGGAATGGGAAGGAATTGGATATCACATCTCATGTTATAGGAAGGATCTCAGGTTTGGTATTAGAAGCATTGAGATATCACATCTCATGCTATAGGAAGGGTCTCAGGATTGGAATGTGAAGGATTTGGATATCACATCTCATGCTAAAGGAAGGGTCTCAGGTTTGGTAGAAGCATTGAGATATCACGTCTCTGCTATCGGAAGGGTCGCAGGATTGGATTGGGAAGGAGTTGGATATCCCTTCTCATGCTATAGGAAGGGTCTCAGGATTTGAATGGCAAGGAGTTGGATATCACATCTCATGCCATAGGAAGGGTCTCAGGTTTGGTATAAGCATTGAGATATCACATCTCTGCTATCGGAAGGGTCTCAGGATTGGATTGGGAAGGAGTTGGATATCCCTTCTCATGCTATAGGAAATGTCTCAGGTTGGAATGGGAAGGAGTTGGATATCACATCTCATGTTATAGGAAGGGTCTCAGGATTGGAATGGGAAGGATTTGGATATCACATCTCTTGCTATAGGAAGGGTCTCAGGATTGGAATGGGTAGGAGTTGGATATTACTTTCTTGCTATAGGAAGGGTCTCATGTTTGGAATGGGAAGGAGTTGGATATCACATATGCTATAGTTAGTGTCTCAGGTTTGGAACGGGAAGGAGTTGGATATCACATCTCATGTTATAGGAAGGGTCTCAGGTTTGGTATAAGCATTGAGATATCACATCTCTGCTATCGGAAGCGGCTCAGGATTGGAATGGGAAGGAGTTGGATATCACATCTCATGTTATAGTAAGAGTCTCTGGTTTGGTATTAGAATCATTGAGATATCACATCGCATGCTGTAGGAAGGGTCTAAGGATTGGAATGGGATGGACTTGGATATCACATCTCATGCTATAGGTAGGCTCTCAGGTTTGGTATAAGCATTGAGATATCACATCTCATGCTATATGAAGGGTCTCAGGATTGGAATGGGAAGGATTTGGATATCACATCTCATGCTATAGGAAGGGTCTCAGATTTGGTATAAGCATTGAGATATCACATCTCATGCTAAAGGAAGGGTCTCAGGATTGGAATGGGAAGGAGTTGTGTATGACATCTCAGGCCATAGGAAGGGTCTCAGGTTTGGTATAAGCATTGAGATATCACATCTCTGCTATCGGAAGGGTCTCAGGATTGGAATGGGAAGGAGTTGGATATCACATTTCATGTTATAGGAAGGGTCTCAGGATTGGAATGGGAAGGACTTGGATATCATATCTCATGCTATAGGACGGGTCTCAGGTTTGTTATTAGAATCATTGAGATATCATATTGCATGCTGTAGGAAGGGTCTAAGGATTGGAATAGGAAGGACCTGGATATCACATCTCATGCTATAGATAGGCTCTTAGGTTTGGAATGGGAAGGAGTTGGATATCACATTTCATGTTAGAGGAAGGATCTCAGGTTTGGTATTAGAAGCATTGAGATATCACATCTCATGCTATAGGAAGGGTCTCAGGATTGGAATGGGAAGTAGTTGGATATCACATCTCATGCTATAGGAAGGGTCTCAGGTTTCGTATAAGCATTGCGATATCACATCTCATGCTATAGGACGGGTCTCAGGATTGGAATGGAAGGAGTTGGATATCACATCTCATGTTATAGGAAGGATCTCAGGTTTGGTATTAGAATCATCATTGAGACATCACATCTCATGCTATAGGAAGGGTCTCAGGGTTGGAATGGGAAGGAGTTGGATATCACAACTCATCCAATAGGAAGGGTCTCAGGTTTGGAATGGGAAGGAATTGGATATCACATCTCATGTTATAGGAAGGATCTCAGGTTTGGTATTAGAAGCATTGAGATATCACATCTCATGCTATAGGAAGGGTCTCAGGATTGGAATGTGAAGGATTTGGATATCACATCTCATGCTAAAGGAAGGGTCTCAGGTTTGGTAGAAGCATTGAGATATCACGTCTCTGCTATCGGAAGGGTCTCAGGATTGGATTGGGAAGGAGTTGGATATCCCTTCTCATGCTATAGGAAGGGTCTCAGGATTTGAATGGCAAGGAGTTGGATATCACATCTCATGCCATACGAAGGGTCTCAGGTTTGGTATAAGCATTGAGATATCACATCTCTGCTATCGGAAGGGTCTCAGGATTGGAATGGGAAGGAGTTGGATATTCCCATCTCATGTAATAGGAAGGGTCTCAGGTTTGGTATTAGAAGCATTGAGATATCACATCTCATGCTATAGGAAGGGTCTCAGGATTGGAATGGGAAGGACTTGGATATCACATCTCATGCTATAGGGAGGGTCTCAAGCTTGATATTAGAAGCTTTGAGATATCACATCTCATGATATCGGAAGGGTCTCAGGATTGGAATGGGAAGGAGTTGGATATCACATCTCATGATAAAGGAAGGGTCTAAGGTTTGGAAGGGGAAGGATTTGGATATCACATCTCATGTTATATTACGGGTCTCAGGTTTGGTATTAGAAGCATTGAGATATCAAGTCTCAGAGTATAGGAAGGGTCTCAGAATTGGAATGGGAAGGAGTTGGATATCACATCTCAAGCTATAGGAAGGGTCTCAGGATTGGAATGGGAAGGACTTGGATATCACATCTCATGCTATAGGAAGGCTCTCAGGTTTGGAAGGGGAAAGAGTTGGATATCACATTTCATGTTAGAGGTAGGATCTCAGGTTTGGTATTAGAGGCATTGAGATATCACATCTCATGCTATCAGAAGGGTCTCAGGAATGGAATGGGAAGGAGTTGGATATCACATCTCATGCTAAAGGGAGGGTCTCAGGTTTGGAAGGGGAAGGATTTGGATATCACATCTCATGTTATAGGAAGGATCTCAGGTTTGGTATTAGAAGCATTGAGATATCACATCTCATGCTATCGGAAGGATCTCAGGTTTGGTATTAGAAGCATTGAGATATCACATCTCATGCTATCAGAAGGGTCTCAGGATTGGAATGGGAAGGAGTTGGATATCACATCTCATGCTAAAGGGAGGGTCTCAGGTTTGGAAGGGGAAGGATTTGGATATCACATCTCATGTTATCGGAAGGATCTCACGTTTGGTATTAGAAGTATTGAGATATCATATCTCATGCTATAGGAAGGGTCTCAGGATTGGAATGGGAAGGAGTTGGATATCACATCTCATGCTATAGGAAGTGTCTCAGGATTGTAATGGGAAGGACTTGGATATCACATCTCATGCTATAGGTAGGGTCTCAAGTTTGATATTAGAAGCATTGAGATATCACATCTCATGCTATAGGAAGGGTCTGAGGATTGGAATGGGAAGGAGTTGGATATCACATCTCATGCTATGGGAAGGGTCTCAGGTTTGGTATAAGCAGTGAGATATCACATCTCATGCTATAGGAAGTGTCTCAGGATTGGAATGGGAAGGAGTTGGATATCACATCTCATGTTATAGGAAGGATCTCAGGTTTGGTATAAGCATTGAGATATCACATCTCTGCTATCGGAAGGGTCTCAGGATTGGAATGGGAAGGAGTTGGATATTCCCATCTCATGTTATAGGAAGGGCCTCAGGTTTGGTATTAGAAGCATTGAGAGATCACATCTCATGCTATAGGAAGGGTCTCAGGATTGGAATGGGAAGGACTTGGATATCACATCTCATGCTATAGGGAGGGTCTCAAGTTTGATATTAGAAGCTTTGAGATATCACATCTCATGATATCGGAAGGGTCTCAGGATTGGAATGGGAAGGAGTTGGATATCACATCTCATGATAAAGGAAGGGTCTAAGGTTTGGAAGGGGAAGGATTTGGATATCACATCTCATGTTATATTACGGGTCTCACGTTTGTATTAGAAGCATTGAGATATCAAGTCTCATAGTATAGGAAGGGTCTCAGAATTGGAATGGGAAGGAGTTGGATATCACATCTCAAGTTATAGGAAGGCTCTCAGGTTTGGAAGGGGAAAGAGTTGGATATCACATTTCATGTTAGAGGTAGGATCTCAGGTTTGGTATTAGAGGCATTGAGATATCACATCTCATGCTATCAGAAGGGTCTCAGGAATGGAATGGGAAGGAGTTGCATATCACATCTCATGCTAAAGGGAGGGTCTCAGGTTTGGAAGGGGAAGGATTTGGATATCACATCTCATGTTATAGGAAGGATCTCAGGTTTGGTATTAGAAGCATTGAGATATCACATCTCATGCTATCGGAAGGATCTCAGGTTTGGTATTAGAAGCATTGAGATATCACATCTCATGCTATCAGAAGAGTCTCAGGATTGGAATAGGAAGGAGTTGGATATCACATCTCATGCTAAAGGGAGGGTCTCAGGATTGGAAGGGGAAGGATTTGGATATCACATCTCATGTTATCGGAAGGATCGCACGTTTGGTATTAGAAGTATTGAGATATCATATCTCATGCTATAGGAAGGGTCTCAGGATTGGAATGGGAAGGAGTTGGATATCACATCTCATGCTATAGGGAGGGTCTCAGGATTGGAATGGGAAGGACTTAGATATCACATATCATGCTATAGGGAGGGTCTCAGTTTTGATATTAGAAGCATTGAGATATCACATCTCATGCTATAGGAAGTGTCTCAGGATTGGAATGGGAAGGTGCTGGATATCACATCTCATGCTAAAGGAAGGGTCTCAGGTTTGGAACGGGAAGGATTTGGATATCATATCTCATGTTATAGGAAGGGTCTCAGGTTTGGTATAAGCATTGAGATATCACATCTCTGCTATCGGAAGTGTCTCAGGATTGGAATGGGAAGGAGTTGGATATCCCATCTCATGTTATAGGACGGGTCTCAGGTTTGGTATTAGAAGCATTGAGATATCACATCTCATGCTATAGGAAGGGTCTCAGGATTGGAATGGGAAGCAGTTGTATATGACATCTCAGGCCATAGGAAGGTTCTCAGGTTTGGTATAAGCATTGAGATATCACATCTCTGCTATCGGAAGGGTCTCAGGATTGGAATGGGAAGGAGTTAGATATCCCTTCTCATGCTATAGGAAGTGTCTCAGGTTGGAATGGGAAGGAGTTGGATATCACATCTCATGTTATAGGAAGGGTCTCAGGATTGGAATGGGAAGGACTTGGATGTCACATCTCATGCTATAGGGAGGGTCTCAAGTTTGATATTAGAAGCATTGAGATAACAAATCTCATGATATCGGAAGAGTCTCAGGATTGGAATGGGAAGGAGTTGGATATCACATCTCATGATAAAGGAAGGGTCTAAGGTTTGGAAGGGGAAGGATTTGGATATCACATCTCATGTTATAGGACGGGTCTCAGGTTTGGTATTAGAAGCATTGAGATATCAAGTCTCATGGTATAAGAAGGGTCTCAGAATTGGAATGGGAAGGAGTTGGATATCACACCTCAAGCTATAGGAAGGGTCTCAGGATTGGAATGGGAAGGACTTGGATATCACATCTCATGCTATAGGGAGGGTCTCAAGTTTGATATTAGAAGCTTTGAGATATCACATCTCATGATATCGGAAGGGTCTCAGGATTGGAATGGGAAGGAGTTGGATATCACATCTCATGATAAAGGAAGGGTCTAAGGTTTGGAAGGGGAAGCATTTGGATATCACATCTCATGTTATATTACGGGTCTCACGTTTGTATTAGAAGCATTGAGATATCAAGTCTCATAGTATAGGAAGGGTCTCAGAATTGGAATGGGAAGGAGTTGGATATCACATCTCAAGCTATAGGAAGGGTCTCAGGATTGGAATGGGAAGGACTTGGATATCACATCTCATGCTATAGGAAGGCTCTCAGGTTTGGAAGGGGAAATAGTTGGATATCACATTTCATGTTAGAGGTAGGATCTCAGGTTTGGTATTAGAGGCATTGAGATATCACATCTCATGCTATCAGAAGGGTCTCAGGAATGGAATGGGAAGGAGTTGGATATCACATCTCATGCTAAAGGGAGGGTCTCAGGTTTGGAAGGGGAAGGATTTGGATATCACATCTCATGTTATAGGAAGGATCTCAGGTTTGGTATTAGTAGCATTGAGATATCACATCTCATGCTATCGGAAGGATCTCAGGTTTGGTATTAGAAGCATTGAGATATCACATCTCATGCTATCAGAAGAGTCTCAGGATTGGAATAGGAAGGAGTTGGATATCACATCTCATGCTAAAGGGAGGGTCTCAGGATTGGAAGGGGAAGGATTTGGATATCACATCTCATGTTATCGGAAGGATCTCACGTTTGGTATTAGAAGTATTGAGATATCATATCTCATGCTATAGGAAGGGTCTCAGGATTGGAATGGGAAGGAGTTGGATATCACATCTCATGCTATAGGGAGGGTCTCAGGATTGGAATGGGAAGGACTTAGATATCACATATCATGCTATAGGGAGGGTCTCAGTTTTGATATTAGAAGCATTGAGATATCACATCTCATGCTATAGGAAGTGTCTCAGGATTGGAATGGGAAGGTGCTGGATATCACATCTCATGCTAAAGGAAGGGTCTCAGGTTTGGAACGGGAAGGATTTGGATATCACATCTCATGTTATAGGAAGGGTCTCAGGTTTGGTATAAGCATTGAGATATCACATCTCTGCTATCGGAAGTGTCTCAGGATTGGAATGGGAAGGAGTTGGATATCCCATCTCATGTTATAGGACGGGTCTCAGGTTTGGTATTAGAAGCATTGAGATATCACATCTCATGCTATAGGAAGGGTCTCAGGATTGGAATGGGAAGCAGTTGGATATCACATCTCATGCTATAGGAAGGGTCTCAGGTTTGGTATAAGCATTGAGATATCACATCTCATGCTATAGGACGGGTCTCAGGATTGGAATGGAAGGAGTTGGATATCACATCTCATGTTATAGGAAGGATCTCAGGTTTGGTATTAGAAGCATTGAGACATCACATCTCATGCTATAGGAAGGGTCTCAGGGTTGGAATGGGAAGGAGTTGGATATCACATCTCATCCAATAGGAAGGGTCTCAGGTTTGGAATGGGAAGGAATTGGATATCACATCTCATGTTATAGGAAGGATCTCAGGTTTGGTATTAGAAGCATTGAGATATCACATCTCATGCTATAGGAAGGGTCTCAGGATTGGAATGTGAAGGATTTGGATATCACATCTCATGCTAAAGGAAGGGTCTCAGGTTTGGTAGAAGCATTGAGATATCACGTCTCTGCTATCGGAAGGGTCTCAGGATTGGATTGGGAAGGAGTTGGATATCACATCTCATGCCATAGGAAGGGTCTCAGGTTTGGTATAAGCATTGAGATATCACATCTCTGCTATCGGAAGGGTCTCAGGATTGGATTGGGAAGGAGTTGGATATCCCTTCTTATGCTATAGGAAGTGTCTCAGGTTGGAATGGGAAGGAGTTGGATATCACATCTCATGTTATAGGAAGGGTCTCAGGATTGTAATGGGAAGGATTTGGATATCACATCTCTTGCTATAGGAAGGGTCTCAGTATTGGAATGGGTAGGAGTTGGATATTACTTTCTTGCTATAGGAAGGGTCTCATGTTTGGAATGGGAAGGAGTTGGATATCACATATGCTATAGTTAGTGTCTCAGGTTTGGAACGGGAAGGAGTTGGATATCACATCTCATGTTATAGGAAGGGTCTCAGGTTTGGTATAAGCATTGAGATATCACATCTCTGCTATCGGAAGCGGCTCAGGATTGGAATGGGAAGGAGTTGGATATCCCATCTCATGTTATAGGAAGAGTCTCTGGTTTGGTAGAATCATTGAGATATCACATCGCATGCTGTAGGAAGGGTCAAAGGATTGGAATGGGATGGACTTGGATATCACATCTCATGCTATAGGTAGGCTCTCAGGTTTGGTATAAGCATTGAGATATCACATCTCATGCTATAGGAAGGGTCTCAGGATTGGAATGGGAAGGAATTGGATATCACATCTCATGCTATAGGAAGGGTCTCAGATTTGGTATAAGCATTGAAATATCACATCTCATGCTAAAGGAAGGGTCTCAGGATTGGAATGTGAAGGATTTGGATATCACATCTCATGCTAAAGGAAGGGTCTCAGGTTTGGTAGAAGCATTGAAATATCACGTCGCTGCTATCGGAAGGGTCTCAGGATTGGATTGGGAAGGAGTTGGATATCCCTTCTCATGCTATAGGAAGGGTCTCAGGATTTGAATGGCAAGGAGTTGGATATCACATCTCATGCCATAGGAAGGGTCTCAGGTTTGGTATAAGCATTGAGATATCACATCTCTGCTATCGGAAGGGTCTCAGGATTGGATTGGGAAGGAGTTGAATATCCCTTCTCATGCTATAGGAAGTGTCTCAGGTTGGAATGGGAAGGAGTTGGATATCACATCTCATGTTATAGGAAGGGTCTCAGGATTGGAATGGGAAGGATTTGGATATCACATCTCTTGCTATAGGAAGGGTCTCAGGATTGGAATGGGTAGGAGTTGGATATTACTTTCTTGCTATAGGAAGGGTCTCATGTTTGGAATGGGAAGGAGTTGGATATCACATATGCTATAGTTAGTGTCTCAGGTTTGGAACGGGAAGGAGTTGGATATCACATCTCATGTTATAGGAAGGGTCTCAGGTTTGGTATAAGCATTGAGATATCACATCTCTGCTATCGGAAGCGGCTCAGGATTGGAATGGGAAGGAGTTGGATATCCCATCTCATGTTATAGGAAGAGTCTCTGGTTTGGTATTAGAATCATTGAGATATCACATCGCATGCTGTAGGAAGGGTCTAAGGATTGGAATGGGATGGACTTGGATATCACATCTCATGTTATAGGTAGGCTCTCAGGTTTGGTATAAGCATTGAGATATCACATCTCATGCTATAGGAAGGGTCTCAGGATTGGAATGGGAAGGAATTGGATATCACATCTCATGCTATAGGAAGGGTCTCAGATTTGGTATAAGCATTGAGATATCACATCTCATGCTAAAGGAAGGGTCTCAGGATTGGAATGGGAAGGAGTTGTATATGACATCTCAGGCCATAGGAAGGTTCTCAGGTTTGGTATAAGCATTGAGATATCACATCTCTGCTATCGGAAAGGTCTCAGGATTGGAATGGGAAGGAGTTGGATATCCCATCTCATGTTATAGGAAGGGTCTCAGGTTTGGTATTAGAAGCATAGAGATATCACATCTCATGCTATAGGAAGGGTCTCAGGATTGGAATGGGAAGGACTTGGATGTCACATCTCATGCTATAGGGAGGGTCTCAAGTTTGATATTAGAAGCATTGAGATAACAAATCTCATGATATCGGAAGGGTCTCAGGATTGGAATGGGAAGGAGTTGTGTATGACATCTCAGGCCATAGGAAGGGTCTCAGGTTTGGTATAAGCATTGAGATATCACATCTCTGCTATCGGAAGGGTCTGAGGATTGGAATGGGAAGGAGTTGGATATCACATTTCATGTTATAGGAAGGGTCTCAGGATTGGAATCGGAAGGACTTGGATATCATATCTCATGCTATAGGATGGGTCTCAGGTTTGTTATTAGAATCATTGAGATATCATATTGCATGCTGTAGGAAGGGTCTAAGGATTGGAATAGGAAGGACCTGGATATCACATCTCATGCTATAGATAGGCTCTTAGGTTTGGAATGGGAAGGAGTTGGATATCACATTTCATGTTAGAGGAAGGATCTCAGGTTTGGTATTAGAAGCATTGAGATATCACATCTCATGCTATAGGAAGGGTCTCAGGATTGGAATGGGAAGTAGTTGGATATCACATCTCATGCTATAGGAAGGGTCTCAGGTTTCGTATAAGCATTGCGATATCACATCTCATGCTATAGGGCGGGTCTCAGGATTGGAATGGAAGGAGTTGGATATCACATCTCATGTTATAGGAAGGATCTCAGGTTTGGTATTAGAATCATTGAGACATCACATCTCATGCTATAGGAAGGGTCTAAGGGTTGGAATGGGAAGGAGTTGGATATCACAACTCATCCAATAGGAAGGGTCTCAGGTTTGGAATGGGAAGGAATTGGATATCACATCTCATGTTATAGGAAGGATCTCAGGTTTGGTATTAGAAGCATTGAGATATCACATCTCATGCTATAGGAAGGGTCTCAGGATTGGAATGTGAAGGATTTGGATATCACATCTCATGCTAAAGGAAGGGTCTCAGGTTTGGTAGAAGCATTGAGATATCACGTCTCTGCTATCGGAAGGGTCTCAGGATTGGATTGGGAAGGAGTTGGATATCCCTTCTCATGCTATAGGAAGGGTCTCAGGATTTGAATGGCAAGGAGTTGGATATCACATCTCATGCCATACGAAGGGTCTCAGGTTTGGTATAAGCATTGAGATATCACATCTCTGCTATCGGAAGGGTCTCAGGATTGGAATGGGAAGGAGTTGGATATTCCCATCTCATGTAATAGGAAGGGTCTCAGGTTTGGTATTAGAAGCATTGAGATATCACATCTCATGCTATAGGAAGGGTCTCAGGATTGGAATGGGAAGGACTTGGATATCACATCTCATGCTATAGGGAGGGTCTCAAGTTTGATATTAGAAGCTTTGAGATATCACATCTCATGATATCGGAAGGGTCTCAGGATTGGAATGGGAAGGAGTTGGATATCACATCTCATGATAAAGGAAGGGTCTAAGGTTTGGAAGGGGAAGGATTTGGATATCACATCTCATGTTATATTATGGGTCTCAGGTTTGGTATTAGAAGCATTGAGATATCAAGTCTCAGAGTATAGGAAGGGTCTCAGAATTGGAATGGGAAGGAGTTGGATATCACATCTCAAGCTATAGGAAGGGTCTCAGGATTGGAATGGGAAGGACTTGGATATCACATCTCATGCTATAGGAAGGCTCTCAGGTTTGGAAGGGGAAAGAGTTGGATATCACATTTCATGTTAGAGGTAGGATCTCAGGTTTGGTATTAGAGGCATTGAGATATCACATCTCATGCTATCAGAAGGGTCTCGGGAATGGAATGGGAAGGAGTTGGATATCACATCTCATGCTAAAGGGAGGGTCTCAGGTTTGGAAGGGGAAGGATTTGGATATCACATCTCATGTTATAGGAAGGATCTCAGGTTTGGTATTAGAAGCATTGAGATATCACATCTCATGCTATCGGAAGGATCTCAGGTTTGGTATTAGAAGCATTGAGATATCACATCTCATGCTATCAGAAGGGTCTCAGGATTGGAATGGGAAGGAGTTGGATATCACATCTCATGCTAAAGGGAGGGTCTCAGGTTTGGAAGGGGAAGGATTTGGATATCACATCTCATGTTATCGGAAGGATCTCACGTTTGGTATTAGAAGTATTGAGATATCATATCTCATGCTATAGGAAGGGTCTCATGATTGGAATGGGAAGGAGTTGGATATCACATCTCATGCTATAGGAAGTGTCTCAGGATTGTAATGGGAAGGACTTGGATATCACATCTCATGCTATAGGTAGGGTCTCAAGTTTGATATTAGAAGCATTGAGATATCACATCTCATGCTATAGGAAGGGTCTGAGGATTGGAATGGGAAGGAGTTGGATATCACATCTCATGCTATGGGAAGGGTCTCAGGTTTGGTATAAGCAGTGAGATATCACATCTCATGCTATAGGAAGTGTCTCAGGATTGGAATGGGAAGGAGTTGGATATCACATCTCATGTTATAGGAAGGATCTCAGGTTTGGTATAAGCATTGAGATATCACATCTCTGCTATCGGAAGGGTCTCAGGATTGGAATGGGAAGGAGTTGGATATTCCCATCTCATGTTATAGGAAGGGCCTCAGGTTTGGTATTAGAAGCATTGAGAGATCACATCTCATGCTATAGGAAGGGTCTCAGGATTGGAATGGGAAGGACTTGGATATCACATCTCATGCTATAGGGAGGGTCTCAAGTTTGATATTAGAAGCTTTGAGATATCACATCTCATGATATCGGAAGGGTCTCAGGATTGGAATGGGAAGGAGTTGGATATCACATCTCATGATAAAGGAAGGGTCTAAGGTTTGGAAGGGGAAGGATTTGGATATCACATCTCATGTTATATTACGGGTCTCACGTTTGTATTAGAAGCATTGAGATATCAAGTCTCATAGTATAGGAAGGGTCTCAGAATTGGAATGGGAAGGAGTTGGAAATCACATCTCAAGTTATAGGAAGGGTCTCAGGATTGGAATGGGAAGGACTTGGATATCACATCTCATGCTATAGGAAGGCTCTCAGGTTTGGAAGGGGAAAGAGTTGGATATCACATTTCATGTTAGAGGTAGGATCTCAGGTTTGGTATTAGAGGCATTGAGATATCACATCTCATGCTATCAGAAGGGTCTCAGGAATGGAATGGGAAGGAGTTGCATATCACATCTCATGCTAAAGGGAGGGTCTCAGGTTTGGAAGGGGAAGGATTTGGATATCACATCTCATGTTATAGGAAGGATCTCAGGTTTGGTATTAGAAGCATTGAGATATCACATCTCATGCTATCGGAAGGATCTCAGGTTTGGTATTAGAAGCATTGAGATATCACATCTCATGCTATCAGAAGAGTCTCAGGATTGGAATAGGAAGGAGTTGGATATCACATCTCATGCTAAAGGGAGGGTCTCAGGATTGGAAGGGGAAGGATTTGGATATCACATCTCATGTTATCGGAAGGATCGCACGTTTGGTATTAGAAGTATTGAGATATCATATCTCATGCTATAGGAAGGGTCTCAGGATTGGAATGGGAAGGAGTTGGATATCACATCTCATGCTATAGGGAGGGTCTCAGGATTGGAATGGGAAGGACTTAGATATCACATATCATGCTATAGGGAGGGTCTCAGTTTTGATATTAGAAGCATTGAGATATCACATCTCATGCTATAGGAAGTGTCTCAGGATTGGAATGGGAAGGTGCTGGATATCACATCTCATGCTAAAGGAAGGGTCTCAGGTTTGGAACGGGAAGGATTTGGATATCATATCTCATGTTATAGGAAGGGTCTCAGGTTTGGTATAAGCATTGAGATATCACATCTCTGCTATCGGAAGTGTCTCAGGATTGGAATGGGAAGGAGTTGGATATCCCATCTCATGTTATAGGACGGGTCTCAGGTTTGTTATTAGAATCATTGAGATATCATATTGCATGCTGTAGGAAGGGTCTAAGGGTTGGAATGGGAAGGAGTTGGATATCCCATCTCATGTTATAGGACGGGTCTCAGGTTTGTTATTAGAATCATTGAGATATCACATCTCATGCTATAGGAAGGGTCTCAGGATTGGAATGGGAAGCAGTTGGATATCACATCTCATGCTATAGGAAGGGTCTCAGGTTTGGTATAAGCATTGAGATATCACATCTCATGCTATAGGACGGGTCTCAGGATTGGAATGGAAGGAGTTGGATATCACATCTCATGTTATAGGAAGGATCTCAGGTTTGGTATTAGAAGCATTGAGACATCACATCTCATGCTATAGGAAGGGTCTCAGGGTTGGAATGGGAAGGAGTTGGATATCACATCGCATCCAATAGGAAGGGTCTCAGGTTTGGAATGGGAAGGAATTTGATATCACATCTCATGTTATAGGAAGGATCTCAGGTTTGGTATTAGAAGCATTGAGATATCACATCTCATGCTATAGGAAGGGTCTCAGGATTGGAATGTGAAGGATTTGAATATCACATCTCATGCTAAAGGAAGGGTCTCAGGTTTGGTAGAAGCATTGAGATATCACGTCTCTGCTATCGGAAGGGTCTCAGGATTGGATTGGGAAGGAGTTGGATATCACATCTCATGCCATAGGAAGGGTCTCAGGTTTGGTATAAGCATTGAGATATCACATCTCTGCTATCGGAAGGGTCTCAGGATTGGATTGGGAAGGAGTTGGATATCCCTTCTCATGCTATAGGAAGTGTCTCAGGTTGGAATGGGAAGGAGTTGGATATCACATCTCATGTTATAGGAAGGGTCTCAGGATTGGAATGGGAAGGATTTGGATATCACATCTCTTGCTATAGGAAGGGTCTCAGGATTGGAATGGGTAGGAGTTGGATATTACTTTCTTGCTATAGGAAGTGTCTCATGTTTGGAATGGGAAGGAGTTGGATATCACATATGCTATAGTTAGTGTCTCAGGTTTGGAACGGGAAGGAGTTGGATATCACATCTCATGTTATAGGAAGGGTCTCAGGTTTGGTATAAGCATTGAGATATCACATCTCTGCTATCGGAAGCGGCTCAGGATTGGAATGGGAAGGAGTTGGATATCCCATCTCATGTTATAGGAAGAGTCTCTGGTTTGGTATTAGAATCATTGAGATATCACATTGCATGCTGTAGGAAGGGTCTAAGGATTGGAATGGGATGGACTTGGATATCACATCTCATGCTATAGGTAGGCTCTCAGGTTTGGTATAAGCATTGAGATATCACATCTCATGCTATAGGAAGGGTCTCAGGATTGGAATGGGAAGGAATTGGATATCACATCTCATGCTATAGGAAGGGTCTCAGATTTGGTATAAGCATTGAGATATCACATCTCATGCTAAAGGAAGGGTCTCAGGATTGGAATGGGAAGGAGTTGTATATGACATCTCAGGCCATAGGAAGGTTCTCAGGTTTGGTATAAGCATTGAGATATCACATCTCTGCTATCGGAAGGGTCTCAGGATTGGAATGGGAAGGAGTTGGATTTCCCATCTCATGTTATAGGAAGGGTCTCAGGTTTGGTATTAGAAGCATAGAGATATCACATCTCATGCTATAGGAAGGGTCTCAGGATTTGAATGGCAAGGAGTTGGATATCACATCTCATGCCATAGGAAGGGTCTCAGGTTTGGTATAAGCATTCAGATATCACATCTCTGCTATCGGAAGGGTCTCAGGATTGGATTGGGAAGGAGTTAGATATCCCTTCTCATGCTATAGGAAGTGTCTCAGGTTGGAATGGGAAGGAGTTGGATATCACATCTCATGTTATAGGAAGGGTCTCAGGATTGGAATGGGAAGGACTTGGATGTCACATCTCATGCTATAGGGAGGGTCTCAAGTTTGATATTAGAAGCATTGAGATAACAAATCTCATGATATCGGAAGAGTCTCAGGATTGGAATGGGAAGGAGTTGGATATCACATCTCATGATAAAGGAAGGGTCTAAGGTTTGGAAGGGGAAGGATTTGGATATCACATCTCATGTTATAGGACGGGTCTCAGGTTTGGTATTAGAAGCATTGAGATATCAAGTCTCATGGTATAAGAAGGGTCTCAGAATTGGAATGGGAAGGAGTTGGATATCACACCTCAAGCTATAGGAAGGGTCTCAGGATTGGAATGGGAAGGACTTGGATATCACATCTCATGCTATAGGGAGGGTCTCAAGTTTGATATTAGAAGCTTTGAGATATCACATCTCATGATATCGGAAGGGTCTCAGGATTGGAATGGGAAGTAGTTGGATATCACATCTCATGATAAAGGAAGGGTCTAAGGTTTGGAAGGGGAAGCATTTGGATATCACATCTCATGTTATATTACGGGTCTCACGTTTGTATTAGAAGCATTGAGATATCAAGTCTCATAGTATAGGAAGGGTCTCAGAATTGGAATGGGAAGGAGTTGGATATCACATCTCAAGCTATAGGAAGGGTCTCAGGATTGGAATGGGAAGGACTTGGATATCACATCTCATGCTATAGGAAGGCTCTCAGGTTTGGAAGGGGAAATAGTTGGATATCACATTTCATGTTAGAGGTAGGATCTCAGGTTTGGTATTAGAGGCATTGAGATATCACATCTCATGCTATCAGAAGGGTCTCAGGAATGGAATGGGAAGGAGTTGGATATCACATCTCATGCTAAAGGGAGGGTCTCAGGTTTGGAAGGGGAAGGATTTGGATATCACATCTCATGTTATAGGAAGGATCTCAGGTTTGGTATTAGAAGCATTGAGATATCACATCTCATGCTATCGGAAGGATCTCAGGTTTGGTATTAGAAGCATTGAGATATCACATCTCATGCTATCAGAAGAGTCTCAGGATTGGAATAGGAAGGAGTTGGATATCACATCTCATGCTAAAGGGAGGGTCTCAGGATTGGAAGGGGAAGGATTTGGATATCACATCTCATGTTATCGGAAGGATCTCATGTTTGGTATTAGAAGTATTGAGATATCATATCTCATGCTATAGGAAGGGTCTCAGGATTGGAATGGGAAGGAGTTGGATATCACATCTCATGCTATAGGGAGGGTCTCAGGATTGGAATGGGAAGGACTTAGATATCACATATCATGCTATAGGGAGGGTCTCAGTTTTGATATTAGAAGCATTGAGATATCACATCTCATGCTATAGGAAGTGTCTCAGGATTGGAATGGGAAGGTGCTGGATATCACATCTCATGCTAAAGGAAGGGTCTCAGGTTTGGAACGGGAAGGATTTGGATATCACATCTCATGTTATAGGAAGGGTCTCAGGTTTGGTATAAGCATTGAGATATCACATCTCTGCTATCGGAAGTGTCTCAGGATTGGAATGGGAAGGAGTTGGATATCCCATCTCATGTTATAGGACGGGTCTCAGGTTTGGTATTAGAAGCATTGAGATATCACATCTCATGCTATAGGAAGGGTCTCAGGATTGGAATGGGAAGCAGTTGGATATCACATCTCATGCTATAGGAAGGGTCTCAGGTTTGGTATAAGCATTGAGATATCACATCTCATGCTATAGGACGGGTCTCAGGATTGGAATGGAAGGAGTTGGATATCACATCTCATGTTATAGGAAGGATCTCAGGTTTGGTATTAGAAGCATTGAGACATCACATCTCATGCTATAGGAAGGGTCTCAGGGTTGGAATGGGAAGGAGTTGGATATCACATCTCATCCAATAGGAAGGGTCTCAGGTTTGGAATGGGAAGGAATTGGATATCACATCTCATGTTATAGGAAGGATCTCAGGTTTGGTATTAGAAGCATTGAGATATCACATCTCATGCTATAGGAAGGGTCTCAGGATTGGAATGTGAAGGATTTGGATATCACATCTCATGCTAAAGGAAGGGTCTCAGGTTTGGTAGAAGCATTGAGATATCACGTCTCTGCTATCGGAATGGTCTCAGGATTGGATTGGGAAGGAGTTGGATATCACATCTCATGCCATAGGAAGGGTCTCAGGTTTGGTATAAGCATTGAGATATCACATCTCTGCTATCGGAAGGGTCTCAGGATTGGATTGGGAAGGAGTTGGATATCCCTTCTTATGCTATAGGAAGTGTCTCAGGTTGGAATGGGAAGGAGTTGGATATCACATCTCATGTTATAGGAAGGGTCTCAGGATTGGAATGGGAAGGATTTGGATATCACATCTCTTGCTATAGGAAGGGTCTCAGGATTGGAATGGGTAGGAGTTGGATATTACTTTCTTGCTATAGGAAGGGTCTCATGTTTGGAATGGGAAGGAGTTGGATATCACATATGCTATAGTTAGTGTCTCAGGTTTGGAACGGGAAGGAGTTGGATATCACATCTCATGTTATAGGAAGGGTCTCAGGTTTGGTATAAGCATTGAGATATCACATCTCTGCTATCGGAAGCGGCTCAGGATTGGAATGGGAAGGAGTTGGATATCCCATCTCATGTTATAGGAAGAGTCTCTGGTTTGGTAGAATCATTGAGATATCACATCGCATGCTGTAGGAAGGGTCAAAGGATTGGAATGGGATGGACTTGGATATCACATCTCATGCTATAGGTAGGCTCTCAGGTTTGGTATAAGCATTGAGATATCACATCTCATGCTATAGGAAGGGTCTCAGGATTGGAATGGGAAGGAATTGGATATCACATCTCATGCTATAGGAAGGGTCTCAGATTTGGTATAAGCATTGAGATATCACATCTCATGCTAAAGGAAGGGTCTCAGGATTGGAATGTGAAGGATTTGGATATCACATCTCATGCTAAAGGAAGGGTCTCAGGTTTGGTAGAAGCATTGAAATATCACGTCGCTGCTATCGGAAGGGTCTCAGGATTGGATTGGGAAGGAGTTGGATATCCCTTCTCATGCTATAGGAAGGGTCTCAGGATTTGAATGGCAAGGAGTTGGATATCACATCTCATGCCATAGGAAGGGTCTCAGGTTTGGCATAAGCATTGAGATATCACATCTCTGCTATCGGAAGGGTCTCAGGATTGGATTGGGAAGGAGTTGAATATCCCTTCTCATGCTATAGGAAGTGTCTCAGGTTGGAATGGGAAGGAGTTGGATATCACATCTCATGTTATAGGAAGGGTCTCAGGATTGGAATGGGAAGGATTTGGATATCACATCTCTTGCTATAGGAAGGGTCTCAGGATTGGAATGGGTAGGAGTTGGATATTACTTTCTTGCTATAGGAAGGGTCTCATGTTTGGAATGGGAAGGAGTTGGATATCACATATGCTATAGTTAGTGTCTCAGGTTTGGAACGGGAAGGAGTTGGATATCACATCTCATGTTATAGGAAGGGTCTCAGGTTTGGTATAAGCATTGAGATATCACATCTCTGCTATCGGAAGCGGCTCAGGATTGGAATGGGAAGGAGTTGGATATCCCATCTCATGTTATAGGAAGAGTCTCTGGTTTGGTATTAGAATCATTGAGATATCACATCGCATGCTGTAGGAAGGGTCTAAGGATTGGAATGGGATGCACTTGGATATCACATCTCATGTTATAGGTAGGCTCTCAGGTTTGGTATAAGCATTGAGATATCACATCTCATGCTATAGGAAGGGTCTCAGGATTGGAATGGGAAGGAATTGGATATCACATCTCATGCTATAGGAAGGGTCTCAGATTTGGTATAAGCATTGAGATATCACATCTCATGCTAAAGGAAGGGTCTCAGGATTGGAATGGGAAGGAGTTGTATATGACATCTCAGGCCATAGGAAGGTTCTCAGGTTTGGTATAAGCATTGAGATATCACATCTCTGCTATCGGAAAGGTCTCAGGATTGGAATGGGAAGGAGTTGGATATCCCATCTCATGTTATAGGAAGGGTCTCAGGTTTGGTATTAGAAGCATAGAGATATCACATCTCATGCTATAGGAAGGGTCTCAGGATTGGAATGGGAAGGACTTGGATGTCACATCTCATGCTATAGGGAGGGTCTCAAGTTTGTTATTAGAAGCATTGAGATAACATATCTCATGATATCGGAAGGGTCTCAGGATTGGAATGGGAAGGAGTTGGATATCACATCTCATGATAAAGGAAGGGTCTAAGGTTTGGAAGGGGAAGGATTTGGATATCACATCTCATGTTATAGGACGGGTCTCAGGTTTGGTATTAGAAGCATTGAGATATCAAGTCTCATGGTATAAGAAGGGTCTCAGAATTGGAATGGGAAGGAGTTGGATATCACACCTCAAGCTATAGGAAGGGTCTCAGGATTGGAATGGGAAGGAGTTTGATATCACATCTCATGCCATAGTATGGGTCTCAGGTTTGGTAGAAGCATTGGGATATCACATCTCATGCTATCGGAAGGGTATCAGTATTGGATTTGGAAGAAGTTGGATATCCCATCTCATGCTATAGGAAGGGTCTCAGGTTGGAATGGGAAGGAGTTGGATATCACATTTCATGTTATAGGAAGGGTCTCAGGATTGGAATGGGAAGGACTTGGATATCATATCTCATGCTATAGGACGGGTCTCAGGTTTGTTATTAGAATCATTGAGATATCATATTGCATGCTGTAGGAAGGGTCTAAGGGTTGGAATGGGAAGGACCTGGATATCACATCTCATGCTATAGATAGGCTCTCAGGTTTGGAAAGGGAAGGAGTTGGATATCACATCTCATGTTATAGGATGGATCTCAGGTTTGGTATTAGAAGTATTGAGATATCACATCTCATGCTATAGGAAGGGTCTCAGGATTGGAATGGGAAGGAGTTGGATATCACATCTCATGCTAAAGGAAGGGTCTCAGGTTTGGTAGAAGCATTGAGATATCACATCTCATGCTATAGGAAGGGTCTCAGGATTGGAATGGGAAGGACTTAGATATCACATATCATGCTATAGGGAGGGTCTCAGTTTTGATATTAGAAGCATTGAGATATCACATCTCATGCTATCGGAAGTGTCTCAGGATTGGAATGGGAAGGAGCTGGATATCACATCTCATGCTAAAGGAAGGGTCTCAGGTTTGGAACGGGAAGGAGTTGGATATCACATCTCATGTTATAGGAAGGGTCTCAGGTTTGGTATAAACATTGAGATATCACATCTCTGCTATCGGAAGTGTCTCAGGATTGGAATGGGAAGGAGTTGGATATCCCATCTCATGTTATAGGACGGGTCTCAGGTTTGTTATTAGAATCATTGAGATATCATATTGCATGCTGTAGGAAGGGTCTAAGGGTTGGAATGTGAAGGACTTGGATATCACATCTCATGCTATAGATAGGCTCTTAGGTTTGGAAAGGGAAGGAGTTGGATATCACATTTCATGTTAGAGGAAGAATCTCAGGTTTGGTATTAGAAGCATTGAGATATCACATCTCATGCTAGTGGAAGGGTCTCAGGATTGGAATGGGAAGGAGTTGGATATCACATCTCATGCTATAGGAAGGGTCTCAGGTTTGGTATAAGCATTGAGATATCACATCTCATGCTATAGGACGGGTCTCAGGATTGGAATGGAAGGAGTTGGATATCACATCTCATGTTATAGGAAGGATCTCAGGTTTGGTATTAGAAGCATTGAGACATCACATCTCATGCTAGAGGAAGGGTCTCAGGGTTGGAATGGGAAGGAGTTGGATATCACATCTCATCCAATAGGAAGGGTCTCAGGTTTGGAATGGGAAGGAATTGGATATCACATCTCATGTTATAGGAAGGATCTCAGGTTTGGTATTAGAAGCATTGAGATATCACATCTCATGCTATAGGAAGGGTCTCAGGATTGGAATGTGAAGGATTTGGATATCACATCTCATGCTAAAGGAAGGGTCTCAGGTTTGGTAGAAGCATTGAGATATCACGTCTCTGCTATCGGAAGGGTCTCAGGATTGGATTGGGAAGGAGTTGGATATCCCTTTTCATGCTATAGGAAGGGTCTCAGGATTTGAATGGCAAGGAGTTGGATATCACATCTCATGCCATAGGAAGGGTCTCAGGTTTGGTATAAGCATTGAGATATCACATCTCTGCTATCGGAAGGGTCTCAGGATTGGATTGGGAAGGAGTTGGATATCCCTTCTCATGCTATAGGAAGTGTCTCAGGTTGGAATGGGAAGGAGTGGGATATCACATCTCATGTTATAGGAAGGGTCTCAGGATTCGAATGGGAAGGAGTTGGATACCACATCTCATGATAAAGGAAGGGTCTAAGGTTTGGAAGGGGAAGGATTTGGATATCACATCTCATGTTATAGGACAGTCTCAGGTTTGGTATTAGAAGCATTGAGATATCAAGTCTCATGGTATAAGAAGGGTCTCAGAATGGGAATGGGAAGGAGTTGGATATCACACCTCAAGCTATAGGAAGGGTCTCAGGATTGGAATGGGAATGAGTTTGATATCATATCTCATGCCATAGTATGGGTCTCAGGTTTGGTAGAAGCATTGGGATATCACATCTCATGCTATCGGAAGGGTATCAGTATTGGATTTGGACGAAGTTGGATATCCCATCTCATGCTATAGGACGGGTCTCAGGTTTGTTATTAGAATCATTGAGATATCATATTGCATGCTGTAGGAAGGGTCTAAGGGTTGGAATGGGAAGGACCTGGATATCACATCTCATGCTATAGATAGACTCTCAGGTTTGGAAAGGGAAGGAGTTGGATATCACATCTCATGTTATAGGATGGATCTCAGGTTTGGTATTAGAAGTATTGAGATATCACATCTCATGTTATCGGAAGGATCTCAGGTTTGGTATTAGAAGTATTGAGATATCACATCTCATGCTATAGGAAGGGTCTCAGGATTGGAATGGGAAGGAGTTGGATATCACATCTCATGCTAAAGGAAGGGTCTCAGGTTTGGTAGAAGCATTGAGATATCACATCTCATGCTATAGGAAGGGTCTCAGGATTGGAATGGGAAGGACTTAGATATCACATATCATGCTATAGGGAGGGTCTCAGTTTTGATATTAGAAGCATTGAGATATCACATCTCATGCTATCGGAAGTGTCTCAGGATTGGAATGGGAAGGAGCTGGATATCACATCTCATGCTAAAGGAAGGGTCTCAGGTTTGGAACGGGAAGGAGTTGGATATCACATCTCATGTTATAGGAAGGGTCTCAGGTTTGGTATAAACATTGAGATATCACATCTCTGCTATCGGAAGTGTCTCAGGATTGGAACGGGAAGGAGTTGGATATCCCATCTCATGTTATAGGACGGGTCTCAGGTTTGTTATTAGAATCATTGAGATATCATATTGCATGCTGTAGGAAGGGTCTAAGGGTTGGAATGTGAAGGACTTGGATATCACATCTCATGCTATAGATAGGCTCTTAGGTTTGGAAAGGGAAGGAGTTGGATATCACATTTCATGTTAGAGGAAGAATCTCAGGTTTGGTATTAGAAGCATTGAGATATCACATCTCATGCTAGTGGAAGGGTCTCAGGATTGGAATGGGGAGGAGTTGGATATCACATCTCATGCTATAGGAAGGGTCTCAGGTTTGGTATAAGCATTGAGATATCACATCTCATGCTATAGGACGGGTCTCAGGATTGGAATGGAAGGAGTTGGATATCACATCTCATGTTATAGGAAGGATCTCAGGTTTGGTATTAGAAGCATTGAGACATCACATCTCATGCTATAGGAAGGGTCTCAGGGTTGGAATGGGAAGGAGTTGGATATCACATCTCATCCAATAGGAAGGGTCTCAGGTTTGGAATGGGAAGGAATTGGATATCACATCTCATGTTATAGGAAGGATCTCAGGTTTGGTATTAGAAGCATTGAGATATCACATCTCATGCTATAGGAAGGGTCTCAGGATTGGAATGTGAAGGATTTGGATATCACATCTCATGCTAAAGGAAGGGTCTCAGGTTTGGTAGAAGCATTGAGATATCACGTCTCTGCTATCGGAAGGGTCTCAGGATTGGATTGGGAAGGAGTTGGATATCCCTTTTCATGCTATAGGAAGGGTCTCAGGATTTGAATGGCAAGGAGTTGGATATCACATCTCATGCCATAGGAAGGGTCTCAGGAGGTTTGGTATAAGCATTGAGATATCACATCTCTGCTATCGGAAGGGTCTCAGGATTGGATTGGGAAGGAGTTGGATATCCCTTCTCATGCTATAGGAAGTGTCTCAGGTTGGAATGGGAAGGAGTTGGATATCACATCTCATGTTATAGGAAGGGTCTCAGGATTCGAATGGGAAGGAGTTGGATACCATATCTCATGATAAAGGAAGGGTCTAAGGTTTGGAAGGGGAAGGATTTGGATATCACATCTCATGTTATAGGACGGTCTCAGGTTTGGTATTAGAAGCATTGAGATATCAAGTCTCATGGTATAAGAAGGGTCTCAGAATTGGAATGGGAAGGAGTTGGATATCACACCTCAAGCTATAGGAAGGGTCTCAGGATTGGAATGGGAAGGAGTTTGATATCATATCTCATGCCATAGTATGGGTCTCAGGTTTGGTAGAAGCATTGGGATATCACATCTCATGCTATCGGAAGGGTATCAGTATTGGATTTGGACGAAGTTGGATATCCCATCTCATGCTATAGGAAGGGTCTCAGGTTGGAATGGGAAGGAGTTGGATATCACATTTCATGTTATAGGAAGGGTCTCAGGATTGGAATGGGAAGGACTTGGATATCATATCTCATGCTATAGGACGGGTCTCAGGTTTGTTATTAGAATCATTGAGATATCATATTGCATGCTGTAGGAAGGGTCTAAGGATTGGAATGGGAAGGACTTGGATATCACATCTCATGCTATAGGTAGGCTCTCAGGTTTGGAAAGGGAAGGAGTTCGATATCACATTTCATGTTAGAGGAAGGATCTCAGGTTTGGTATTAGAAGCATTGAGATATCACATCTCATGCTATAGGAAGGGTCTCAGGATTGGAATGGGAAGTAGTTGGATATCACATCTCATGCTATAGGAAGGGTCTCAGGTTTGTTATTAGAATCATTGAGATATCATATTGCATGCTGTAGGAAGGGTCTAAGGATTGGAATGGGAAGGACTTGGATATCACATCTCATGCTATAGGTAGGCTCTCAGGTTTGGAAAGGGAAGGAGTTCGATATCACATTTCATGTTAGAGGAAGGATCTCAGGTTTGGTATTAGAAGCATTGAGATATCACATCTCATGCTATAGGACGGGTCTCAGGATTGGAATGGAAGGAGTTGGATATCACATCTCATGTTATAGGAAGGATCTCAGGTTTGGTATTAGAAGCATTGAGACATCACATCTCATGCTATAGGAAGGGTCTCAGGGTTGGAATGGGAAGGAGTTGGATATCACATCTCATCCAATAGGAAGGGTCTCAGGTTTGGAATGGGAAGGAATTGGATATCACATCTCATGTTATAGGAAGGATCTCAGGTTTGGTATTAGAAGCATTGAGATATCACATCTCATGCTATAGGAAGGGTCTCAGGATTGGAATGTGAAGGATTTGGATATCGCATCTCATGCTAAAGGAAGGGTCTCAGGTTTGGTAGAAGCATTGAGATATCACGTCTCTGCTATCGGAAGGGTCTCAATACTTCTAATACCAAACCTGAGATCCTTCCGATAACATGAGATGTGATATCTCAATACTTCTAATACCAAACCTGAGATCCATCCTATAACATGAGATGTGATATCCAACTCCTTCCCTTTCCAAACCTAAGAGCCTATCTATAGCATGAGATGTGATATCCAGGTCCTTCCCATTCCAATCCTTAGACCCTTCCTACAGCATGCAATATGATATCTCAATGATTCTAATAACAAACCTGAGACCCGTCCTATTGCATTAGATATGATATCCAAGTACTTCCCATTCCAATCCTGAGACCCTTCCTATAACATGAAATGTGATATCCAACTCCTTCCCATTCCAACCTGAGACCCTTCCTATAGCATGAGATGGGATATCCAACTTCTTCCAAATCCAATACTGATACCCTTCCGATAGCATGAGATGTGATATCCCAATGCTTCTACCAAACCTGAGACCCATACTCTGGCATGAGATGTGATATCAAACTCCTTCCCATTCCAATCCTGAGACCCTTCGTATAGCTTGAGGTGTGATATCCAACTCCTTCCCATTCCAATTCTGAGACCCTTCTTATACTATGAGACTTGATATCTCAATGCTTCTAATACCAAACCTGAGACCCGTCCTATAACATGAGATGTGATATCCAAATCCTTCCCCTTCCAAACCTTAGACCCTTCCTTTATCATGAGATGTGATATCCAACTCCTTCCCATTCCAATCCTGAGACCCTTCCGATATCATGAGATTTGTTATCTCAATGCTTCTAATATCAAACTTGAGACCCTCCCTATAGCATGAGATGTGACATCCAAGTCCTTCCCATTCCAATCCTGAGACCCTTCCTATAGCATGAGATGTGATATCTCTATGCTTCTAATACCAAACCTGAGACCCTTCCTATAACATGAGATGGGATATCCAACTCCTTCCCATTCCAATCCTGAGACCTTTCCGATAGCAGAGATGTGATATCTCAATGCTTTTACCAAACCTGAGAACCTTCCTATGGCCTGAGATGTTATATACAACTCCTTCCCATTCCAATCCTGAGACCCTTCCTTTAGCATGAGATGTGATATCTCAATGCTTATACCAAATCTGAGACCCTTCCTATAGCATGAGATGTGATATCTCAATGCTTATACCAGACCTGAGAGCCTACCTATAACATGAGATGTGATATCCAAGTCCATCCCATTCCAATCCTTAGACCCTTCCTACAGCATGCGATGTGATATCTCAATGATTCTAATACCAAACCAGAGACTTTTCCTATAACATGAGATGGGATATCCAACTCCTTCCCATTCCAATCCTGAGCCGCTTCCGATAGCAGAGATGTGATATCTCAATGCTTATACCAAACCTGAGACCCTTCCTATAACATGAGATGTGATATCCAACTCCTTCCCGTTCCAAACCTGAGACACTAACTATAGCATATGTGATACCCACCTCCTTCCCATTCCAAACATGAGACCCTTCCTATAGCAAGAAAGTAATATCCAACTCCTACCCATTCCAATCCTGAGACCCTTCCTATAGCAAGAGATGTGATATCCAAATCCTTCCCATTCCAATCCTGAGACCCTTCCTATAACATGAGATGTGATATCCAACTCCTTCCCATTCCAACCTGAGACACTTCCTATAGCATGAGAAGGGATATCCAACTCCTTCCCAATCCAATCCTGAGACCGTTCTGATAGCAGAGATGTGATATCTCAATGCTTATACCAAACCTGAGACCCTTCCTATGGCATGAGATGTGAAATCCAACTCCTTGCCATTCAAATCCTGAGACCCTTCCTATAGCATGAGAAGGGATATCCAACTCCTTCCCAATCCAATCCTGAGACCCTTCCGAAAGCAGAGACGTGATATCTCAATGCTTCTACCAAACCTGAGACCCTTCCTTTAGCATGAGATGTGATATCCAAATCCTTCACATTCCAATCCTGAGACCCTTCCTATAGCATGAGATGTGATATCTCAATGCTTCTAATATGAAACCTGAGATCCTTCCTATAACATGAGATGTGATATCCAATTCCTTCCCATTCCAAACCTGAGACCCTTCCTATTGGATGAGATGTGATATCCAACTCCTTCCCATTCCAACCCTGAGACCCTTCCTATAGCATGAGATGTGATGTCTCAATGCTTCTAATACCAAACCTGAGATCCTTCCTATAACATGAGATGTGATATCCAACTCCTTCCATTCCAATCCTGAGACCCGTCCTATAGCATGAGATGTGATATCTCAATGCTTATACCAAACCTGAGACCCTTCCTATAGCATGAGATGTGATATCCAACTGCTTCCCATTCCAATCCTGAGACCCTTCCTATAGCATGAGATGTGATATCTCAATGCTTCTAATACCAAACCTGAGATCCTTCCTCTAACATGAAATGTGATATCCAACTCCTTCCCTTTCCAAACCTAAGAGCCTATCTATAGCATAAGATGTGATATCCAAGTCCTTCACATTCCAACCCTTAGACCCTTCCTACAGCATGCAATATGATATCTCAATGATTCTAATAACAAACCTGAGTACCGTCCTATAACATGAGATGGGATATCCAACTCCTTCCCATTCCAATCCTGAGACACTTCCGATAGCAGAGATGTGATATCTCAATGCTTATACCAAACCTGAGACCCTTCCTATAACATGAGATGTGATATCCAAATCCTTCCCGTTCCAAACCTGAGACCCTTCCTTTAGCATGAGATGTGATATCCAGCTCCTTCCCATTCCAATCCTGAGACACTTCCGATAGCATGAGATGTGATATCTCAATGCTTCTAATATCAAAACTGAGACCCTCCCTATAGCATGATATGTGATATCTAAGTCCTTCCCATTCCAATCCTGAGACCCTCCCTATAGCATGAGATGTGATATCCAACTCCTTCCCATTCCAATCCTGAGACCCTTCCTATAGCATGAGATATGATATCTCAATACTTCTAATACCAAACGTGAGATCCTTCCGATAACATTAGATGTGATATCCAAATCCTTCCCCTTCCAAACCTGAGACCCTCCCTTTAGCATGAGATGTGATATCCAACTCCTGCCCATTCCATTCCTGAGACCCTTCTGATAGCATGAGATGTGATATCTCAATGCCTCTAATACCAAACCTGAGATCCTACCTCTAACATGAAATGTGATATCCAACTCTTTCCCCTTCCAAACCTGAGAGCCTTCCTATAGCATGAGATGTGATATCCAAGTCCTTCCCATTCCAATCCTGAGACCCTTCCTATAGCTTGAGATGTGATATCCAACTCCTTCCCATTCCAATTCTGAGACCCTTCCTATACTATGAGACTTGATATCTCAATGCTTCTAATACCAAAGGTGAGACCCGTAATATAACATGAGATGTGATATCCAAATCCTTCCCCTTCCAAACCTTAGACCCTTCCTTTATCATGAGATGTGATATCCAACTCCTTCCCATTCCAATCCTGAGACCCTTCCGATATCATGAGATGTGATATCTCAAAGCTTCTAATATCAAACTTGAGACCCTCCCTATAGCATGAGATGTGATATCCAAGTCCTTCCCATTCCAATCCTGAGACCCTTCCTATAGCATGAGATGTGATATCTCAATGCTTCTGATACCAAACCTGAGACCCTTCCTATAACATGAGATGGGAATATCCAACTCCTTCCCATTCCAATCCTGAGACCCTTCCGATAGCAGAGATGTGATATCTCAATGCTTATACCAAACCTGAGATCCTTCCTATAACATGAGATGTGATATCCAACTCCTTCCCATTCCAATCCTGAGACACTTCCTATAGCATGAGATGTGATATCTCACTGCTTATACCAAACCTGAGACCCTTCCCATAGCATGATATGTGATATCCAACTCCTTCCCATTCCAATCCTCAGACCCTTCCTATAGCATGAGATGTGATATCTCAATGCTTCTAATATCAAACTTGAGACCCTACCTATAGCATGAGATGTGATATCCAAGTCCTTCCCATTACAATCCTGAGACACTTCCTATAGCATGAGATGTGATATCCAACTCCTTCCCATTCCAATCCTGAGACCCTTCCTATAGCATGAGATATGATATCTCAATACTTCTAATACCAAACGTGAGATCCTTCCGATAACATGAGATGTGATATCCAAATCCTTCCCCTTCCAAACCTGAGACCCTCCTCCCAGGGAAACTAAAACTACCTCAGCCTCTATCCCGCTGGGAAATGAGTCTGAGGAGAAGGATGCTCCTGTAATCTCTTCTTCCTCGTAGGAGGAGAAGGCCAGATTAGCGGAGTGGACCCCCAAAGGTCTAACCTTACACCGGGGATCCCCCTTCACGTGGTCAGTTGCTCCACAAGCAAAACAAGATCCATTGGGTCTGTTTACATAGGGAGGCTTATTGTAAGACAGTGTGCTGATCAATGGAGTAGATACTCCAGCTCTTAGGGATAGTGGGTGCAGTCGAACTGTAGTGGATTCTACCTTGGTAGACTCAGAGGAAGTTGCCAGAGCTACTCTGATGCCCACTAAGTTGGCTGACGGCCCACTCCGTATGTTCCCAGTAATACCTGTAAATCTTACTTTAAATGGTACAGCAGTCAGGATTCCAGTGAGCATTCAGAGAAACGTCCCGGGAAAGGTCTTGTTAGGTAATGATCTCAGAGCTTTAGGGCTCATAGGAGACACTGCCGAAAGACCCTACACACGGTCTCAAGCACGGGCAGCATTGGCCAAGACCAATACGCCGCCCCAGCCGAAGGGGAAACCCAAGGCGAAAGGAGTCAACAAGTCAAGACGAGGGAAAGAGAATATTCCCCCGAGCTCGCCTACCACTGCGGTGGAGGAAGTTGGTCAATCGCCCGGGCCTGAGGAGGAGGTGGCGATGCCTGAAGTATTTGACCCCAACGACCATTCTGAACTAAAAGACTTGTTAGTTGAAGGAGGTCCTGATAGGGACGAATTCAGTAAAGGCCAACGTGAGTGCCCATCTCTGGAAGGCCTAAGGAGACAGGCCTGCTCCCAGCTTGAGGGTGAACCTCCTGGGACGCATAGGATTTATTGGGAAGGTGGACTCCTGTATAGTGAGCCCACAGAGTCTACAGAAGGAGACCATAGGAGGTTGGTGGTTCCCCTTGCTGTTAGGCCCTTCCTCCTGCAGTTGGCGCATGAAGTGCTCCTTGCTGGTCACCTTGGTATTAAGAGGACCAAGCAAAGGTTATCCATGCACTTCTACTGGCCCAAGATGGGGGTGCAAGTAGAAAGTCACTGCAGGAGTTGTGCCTCCTGCCAGTTATCTGGTAAGGTTGGCTCGACAATCCAAGCTCCGTTGGTACCGCTCCCAGTTGTGGGGGTACCATTTGAAAGGGTAGGGATCGACATCGTTGGTCCCCTTGACCCGCAAACATCCTCGGGCAATAGGTTTATCCTGGTGCTGGTCGACCATGCAACCAGATATCCTGAGGCCATCCCATTGAAAACTGTAACTGCCAAGTCAGTTGCAAAAGCTTTACTTGGCATATTTACTAGGGTTGGCTTCCCTAAAGAAGTTGTGTCAGATCGTGGCAGCAACTTTATGTCGAAGTATATGCAGGCTATGTGGAAAGAATGTGGGGTCACCTACAAGTTCTCTTCTGCATACCACCCCCAGACCAATGGTCTGGTGGAACGTTTCAACAGAACGTTAAAAAGCATGATGGGGGCTCTGGAGAAGCTTCAGAGAAGACAATGGGATCTTCTTTTACCATGCTTACTGTTTGCCTACCGAGAGGTACCACAGGAGGGTGTTGGCTTCAGCCCCTTCAAACTTCTGTTTGGTCATCCTGTACGGGGACCCTTAGCCATAGTCAAAGAGGGATGGGAGATGCCCACTCCCCCTGTTACTACCAACGTAGTTGATTATGTGCTAGGGCTCAGAAAACGGATGGTACTTCTGATGGGCTTGGCTAGTGATAAATTGAAGGCAGTACAAGCGCTGGTGAAACATTGGTACGACCAGAAAGCTTCCCTCATCAACTTTACACCTGGTCAGCAAGTCCTGATCATGAATCCCATAAGGCCTTGAGCTTTAAAGGACAAATGGTCAGGCCCTTACACAGTGGTGGAGCCCCTGGGTGAGGTTAACTATTTAGTGGACCTTGGAAGGCCTGGACAGGCTCCAAAAGTGTTTCACGTGAATAGGCTGAAGGCTTTCGTCCCAAGAGTCGAAATCGCAGCACTGTTACTGGCTTCAGATGTTGAGGAAGAGGAGTCTGAACCTCTCCCCGACCTGTTCCAAAGCTGTCCTTCAGATAGCTCCTTTGAGGGTGTCCGAGTGGCCCCTCACCTGACTTCTGATCAGCAGGCTGAGGTGAAATGTTTGCTTAGGCAGTTTTCCCCCGTTTTCACAGTCGCCTGGTTTGACACCTTGGTGCAAACATAACATAGACACAGGAGACAGTGTACCTACCAAAAGTAGGGGATACAGGATGTCAGACAAAGTACGGTCTTATATTAAGACCGAGGTCAACAAGATGTTAGACCTTGGGGTGATTGAACCCTCTAGTAGTCCTTGGTCCAGCCCTGTGGTTTTCGTTCCAAAGGCAGGCACTTCTGAATTGAGGTTCTGTGTGGATTACAGGGCTCTGAATGCTGTCACCAAGACAGATGCACACCCCTTGCCTCGAACAGATGAGCTGGTGGATACTTTGGGTGCCTCCAAGTACCTCAGCACGTTTGACCTCACTGCTGGCTATTGGCAAATAGCTTTAGCAGAACATGCCAAGGAAAAGACAGCGTTTTCTACTCCAGACGGCCTTTACCAATTCCGGGTAATGCCGTTCGGGTTGAAGAATGCACCTGCCACTTTCCAGAGGCTTGTGCATCATGTTTTGAATGGGTTGGACGAATTCTGTCTTGCATATCTGGACGATATAGCAGTTTTCAGTGCCACCTGACCATGTGAAACACCTCGGGATTGTGCTCCAGGCTCTTCAGAAAGCACACTTGACCATAAAGGCTAGTAAATGCCAGATTGGACAAGGCTCAGTGTTTTACCTTGGACATGAAGTAGGTGGAGGGAGGATACAGCCTCTACCCAGTAAAGTACAAGCAGTACAAGACTGGCCTACCCCCACTACACAAACCCAAGTGAGAGCCTTCTTAGGACTCACGGGGTATTACCGCAATTTTGTGGCAGACTATGGCACCATAGCTGCCCCTCTGACTGCCCTCACAACTCTGAAGAAACCCAAGAAGGTAACTTGGACCGACGAGTGTGAGAAGGCCTTCAATGGCTTAAAAGACTCCTTGTGCCAGGCCCCTGTCCTCAGGGCCCCTGATTATCAAAGACCTTTTATCGTGCAGACGGACGCCTCTGACACTGGGATAGGAGCTGTACTATCGCAAGTAGATGAGAAGGGTAAGGAACACCCTATTGGTTTTATTAGTCGCCAGTTTAAGGACAGAGAGCTCAGATGGTCCACGGTAGAGAAAGAATGTTTCTCTGTTGTGTGGGCCCTAAGGAAGCTGAGGCCCTACCTCTATGGGACCCACTTCACTGTGCAAACTGACCATAAGCCCTTAAAGTGGCTAATAAACATGAAGGGGGAGAATCCAAAGTTGCTTAGGTGGTCCATAAGTCTACAAGGCTTCGACTTCACTATTGAGCATAGGCCAGGTGTCCAACATAGCAATGCTGATGGGTTGTGGAGAATGTTTAACCGACCTGAACAAGAGACTCATCCAGGGGTGGATTAGTTCCCCCTGTCCATAGTCTGGGAGGGGCGAGTGTTAGGAAAGATTTCGTAATTGTAGGTAATTTTCCTTCCATGTGGCAACCCCTAAACCTTTTGCTGTTGTTTTTCACCTTGTTCTCGACTTTGCCCGAGAAGTGCAGCCTTCTGCCGCACTCCTCTGGGCTTTCGCTCCTTTCTTAAGGGGAAACTGTCATGCCCTTAAGACAGTCAGTACCAGGAAACGCTGGTTTCCGTAGTTTCTTGTATCATGTTGCAGCTTTCGTGCAACATGACACAAGAGGGCACTGTAAGCTAAGTTACTGCTCTCTTGGGTCTCTAGCCTTCTACAGGCCCTAGATACTCTTTCAGGATTGTAACTGATCGGTGCAAGTGATTCACGGACGGGAATGGTGGCAGCGATCGTTTCTTGTGTTTTGAGATCCTTTTGGCGTGCTAAGCGCGTTTCTCGCGCTTAAACCAAAATGGTGGCCTAGATCCCAAAATGGCCAGACCACGAGGCTCCTTTGTCCTGTCCGCTGACCGTCTTGCTCCCTTCACCTTCCCCAGGTCGAGCCGACCTGGGGCCTTCCTTATTTGGGCATGTGCTTTCCCGCGAAACACAGATGCTTTCGCAGGCTTCTACATGTCTTGTGTGTGCCTCCAGGATGTGGGCTGGGATGTCTGGTCCCAATACACATCCTGGGTGCCAGAGAGTCTAGGGTGGTGTGAATGCCTGGGACCACCGTGGTCCGTGATAGGTCCACGAATGGTGTGAGTGTTGATGAGCGGATCTCCCATTGGGTCCCCTCCGTTTTGGCGCGAAGGGAACCGTGGATAAGAGGGGGCTGGAAACACCACTACCATGTCGATCTCCTGAGTTCTCACGAACGAAGGAATACAGGAGCCAAGTATCCTGCAACCAAGAGGCTGAACCGAGGAATCGCTGGTGACCCGCTGAAGGACTGCTCCTCTGCACTGCTGTCGCCTTGTGAAACCCTTTTCACCTTTGATCGAACCAGAAGGCCTGTACTGGTACTTCGACCCTTGGAATAGCGGGGACAGCTATTCTCGGCATTTTCACCATCTCCTGCTAGTAAGCCTTCGGAAGCGTCTCTGGGCCATCCAGCAGACTGACCAGCCTACACAGGAGTCTTGCTCTGTAACCGCCGCCAGGTTGTGTAGTATATCGAGTCCTTGTCACTCTCACATGATTCGTACACTTGGCGTTCCCAGGTCTGAAGTGAGTAGTGTTATTGCATGCTGTAGGAAGGGTCTAAGGATTGGAATGGGAAGGACTTGGATATCACATCTCATGCTATGGATAGGCTCTCAGGTTTGGAAAGGGAAGGAGTTGGAAATCACATTTCATGTTAGAGGAAGGATCTCAGGTTTGGTATTAGAGGCATTGAGATATCACATCTCATGCTATAGGAAGGGTCTCAGGATTGGAATGGGAAGGAGTTGGATATCACATCTCATGCTAAAGGAAGGGTCTCAGGTTTAGTATAAGCATTGAGATATCACATCTCATGCTATAGGAAGGGTCTCAGGATTGGAATGGAAGGAGTTGGATTTCACATCTCATGTTATAGGAAGGATCTCAGGTTTGGTATTAGAAGCATTGAGACATCACATCTCATGCTATAGGAAGGGTCTCAGGATTGGAATGGGAAGGAGTTGGATATCACATCTCATGCTATAGGAAGGGTCTCAGGTTTGGTATAAGCATTGAGATATCACATCTCATGCTATAGGAAGGGTCTCAGGATTGGAATGGGAAGGAGTTGTATATGACATCTCATGCCGTAGGAAGGGTCTCAGGTTTGGTATAAGCATTGAGATATCACATCTCTGCTATCGGAAGGGTCTCAGGATTGCAATGGGAAGGAGTTGGATATCCCATCTCATGTTATAGGAAGAGTCTCAGGTTTGGTATTAGAAGCATTGAGATATCACATCTCATGCTATAGGAAGTGTCTCAAGATTGGAATGGGAAGGACTTGGATATCACATATCATGCTATAGGGAGGGTCTCAAGTTTGATATTAGAAGCATTGAGATATCACATCTCATGCTATAGGAAGGGTCTCAGGATTGGAATGGGAAGGAGTTGGATATCACATCTCATGCTATAGGAAGGGTCTCAGGTTTGGTATAAGCAGTGAGATATCACATCTCATGCTATAGGAAGTGTCTCAGGATTGGAATGGGAAGGAGTTGGATATCACGTCTCATGTTATAGGAAGGATCTCAGGTTTGGTATAAGCATTGAGATATCACATGTTTGCTATCGGAAGGGTCTCAGGATTGGAATGGGAAGGAGTTGGATATTCCCATCTCATGTTATAGGAAGGGTCTCAGGTTTGGTATTAGAAGCATTGAGACATCACATCTCATGCTATAGGAAGGGTCTCAGGATTGGAATGGGAAGGACTTGGATATCACATCTCATGCTATAGGGAGGGTCTCGAGTTTGATATTAGAAGCATTGCGATATCACATCTCATGATATCGGAAGGGTCTCAGGATTGGAATGGGAAGGAGTTGGATATCACATCTCATGATAAAGGAAGGGTCTAAGGTTTGGAAGGGGAAGGATTTGGATATCACATCTCATGTTATAGGACGGGTCTCAGGTTTGGTATTAGAAGCATTGAGATATCAAGTCTCATGGTATAGGAAGGGTCTCAGAATTGGAATGGGAAGGAGTTGGATATCACATCTCAAGCTATAGGAAGGGTCTCAGGATTGGAATGGGAAGGAGTTTGATATCACATCTCATGCCATAGTATGGGTCTCAGGTTTGGTATAAGCATTGGGATATCGAATCTCATGCTATCGGAAGGGTATCAGGATTGGAATTCCAAGGAGTTGGATATCCCATCTCATGCTATAGGAAGGGTCTCAGGTTGGAATGGGAAGGAGTTGGATATCACATCTCATGCTAAAGGGAGGGTCTCAGGTTTGGAAGGGGAAGGATTTGGATATCACATCTCATGTTATAGGAAGGATCTCAGGTTTGGTATAAGAAGCATTGAGATATCACATCTCATGCTATCGGAAGAATCTCAGATTTGGTATTAGAGGCATTGAGATATCACATCTCATGCTATCATAAGGGTCTCAGGATTGGAATGGGAAGGAGTTGGATATCACATCTCATGCTATAGGAAGGGTCTCAGGTTTGGATCGGGAAGGAGTTGGATATCCCATCTCATGTTATAGGACTGGTCTCAGGTTTGGTATTAGAAGCATTGAGATATCACATCTCTGCTATCGGAAGTGTCTCAGGATTGGAATGGGAAGGAGTTGGATATCATATCTCATGTTATAGGACGGGTCTCAGGTTTGTTATTAGAATCATTGAGATATCATATTGCATGCTGTAGGAAGGGTCTAAGGATTGGAATGGAAGGACTTGGATATCACATCTCATGCTATAGGTAGGCTCTCAGGTTTGGAAAGGGAAGGAGTTGGATATCACATTTAATGTTAGAGGAAGGATCTCAGGTTTGATATTAGAGCCATTGGATATCACATCTCATGCTATAGGAAGGGTCTCAGGATTGGAATGGGAAGGAGTTGGATATCACATCTCATGCTATAGGAAGGGTTTTAGGTTTGGTATAAGCATTGAGATATCACATCTCATGCTATAGGAAGGGTCTCAGGATTGGAATGGGAAGGATCTGTATATGACATCTCATGCCATAGGAAGGGTCTCAGGTTTGGTATTAGAAGCATTGAGATATCAAATCTCATGCTATAGGAAGTGTCTCAGGATTGGAATGGGAAGGACTTGGATATCACATCTCATGCTATAGGAAGGGTCTCAGGTTTGGTATAAGCAGTGAGATATCACATCTCATGCTATAGGAAGTGTCTCAGGATTGGAATGGGAAGGAGTTGGATATCACATCCCATGTTATAGGAAGGATCTCAGGTTTGGTATAAGCATTGAGATATCACATGTTTGCTATCGGAAGGGTCTCAGGATTATAATGGGAAGGAGTTGGATATTCCCATCTCATGTTATAGGAAGGGTCTCAGGTTTGGTATTAGAAGCATTGAGACGTCACATCTCATGCTGTAGGAAGGGTCTCAGGATTGGAATGGGAAGGACTTGGATATCACATCTCATGCTATAGGGAGGGTCTCGAGTTTGATATTAGAAGCATTGAGATATCACATCTCATGATATCGGAAGGGTCTCAGGATTGGAATGGGAAGGAGTTGGATATCACATCTCATGATAAAGGAAGGGTCTAAGGTTTGGAAGGGGAAGGATTTGGATATCACATCTCATGTTATAGGACAGGTCTCAGGTTTGGTATTAGAAGCATTGAGATATCAAGTCTCATGGTATAGGAAGGGTCTCAGAATTGGAATGGGAAGGAGTTGGATATCACATCTCGTTATAGGAAGGGTCTCAGGATTGGAATGGGAAGGAATTGGATATCATATCTCATGTTATAGGACCGGTCCCAGGTCTGGTATTAGAAGCATTGAGATATCACATCTCATGCTATAGGAGGAGTCTCAGGATTGGAATGGGAAGGAGTTGGATATCACGTTTCATGTTATACGAAGGGTCTCAGGATTGGAATGGGAAGGAGTTGAATATCACATCTCATGCTAAAGGAAGGGTATCAGGTTTGATAGAAGCATTGAGCTATCACATCTCATGCTATAGGAAGGAACTCAGGATTGGAATGGGAAGGAGTTGGATATCACATCTAATGCCATAGGAAGGGTCATCAGGTTTGGTATAAGCATTGAGATATCACATCTCTGCTATCGGAAGGGTCTCAGGATAGGAATGGGGAGGACTTAGAATTCACATCTCATACTATAGGGAGGGTCTCAGTTTTGATATTAGAAGCATTGAGCTATCACATCTCATGCTATCGGAAGGGTCTCAGGATTGGAATCGGATGGAGTTGGATATCACATCTCAAGCTATCTCAGGATTGGAATGGGAAGGAGTTTGATATTTCATCTCAAGCTATAGGAAGGGTCTCAGTTTTGGAAAGGGAAGGATTTGGATTTCACATCTCATGTTATAGGATGGTTCTCATGTTTGGTTTTAGAAGCATTGAGATATCACATCTCATGCTATCGGAAGGGTCTCAGGTTTGGAATGGGAAGGAGTTGGATATCACATCTCTGCTATCTGAAGGGTCTCAGGATTGGAATGGGAAGGAGTTGGATATCCCATCTCGTTATAGGAAGGGTCTCAGGTTTGGTATTAGAAGCAATGAGATATCACATCTCATGCTATAGGAAGGGTCTAAGCTTTGGAAGGGGACGGATTTGGGTATCACATCTCATGTTATAGGACCGGTCTCAGGTTTGGTATTTGAAGCATTGAGATATCAAGTCTCATGGTATAGGACGGGTCTCAGAATTGGAATGAGAAGGAGTTGGATATCACATCTCAAGCTATAGGAAGGGTCTCATGATTGGAATGGGAAGGAGTTGGATATCACATCTCATGTTATAGGAAGGGTCTCAGGATTGGAATGGGAAGGACTTGGATATCACATCTCATTCTATACGAAGGCTCTCAGGGTTGGAAGGGGAAGGAGTTGGATATCAAATCTCATGCTAAAGGTATGGTCTAAGGTTTGGAAGGGTAGGGATTTGGACATCATATCTCATGTTATTGGAAGGATCTCAGGTTTGGTATTAGAAGCATTGAGATATCACATCTCATGCTATCGGAAGGGTCTTAGGTTTGGTATAAGCATTGAGATATCACATCTCTGCTATCGGAAGGGTCTCAGGATTGGAATGGGAAGGATTTGGACATCACAATTCATGTTATAGGAAGGGTCTCAGGTTTGGTATTAGAAGCATTGAGATATCACATCTCATGCTATAGGAAGGGTCTCAGGATTGGAATGGGAAGGACTTGGATATCACATCTCATGTTATAGGAAGGGTCTCAGGTTTGGTATTAGAAGCATTGAGATATCACATCTCATGCTATAGGAAGGGTCTCAGGATTGGAATGGGAAGGACTTGGATATCACATCTCATGCTATAGGAAGGGTCTCAGGAATGGAATGGAAAGGACTTGGATATCACATCTCATGATAAAGGAAGGGTCTAAGGTTTGGAAGGGGAAGGATTTGGATATCACATCTCATGTTATTGGACCGGTCTCAGGTTTGGTATTAGAAGCATTGAGATATCAAGTCTCATGGTATAGGACGGGAGTTTGATATCACATCTCATGCCATGGTATGGGTGTCAGGTTTTGCAGAAGCATTGGGATATCACATCTCATGCTATCGGAAGGGTATCAGGATTGGATTTGGAAGGAGTTGGATATCCCATCTCATGCTATAGGAAGGGTCTCAGGTTGGAATAGAAGGAGTTGGATATCACATCTCATGTTATAGGAAGGGTCTCAGGATTGGAATGGGAAGGACTTGGATATCACATCTTGTTAGGAAAGATTTCGTAATTGTAGGGAATTTTCCTTCCATGTGGCAACCCCTAAACTTTTTGCTATTGTTTTTAACCTTGTTCTTGACTTTGCCAGAGAAGTACAGCCTTCTGCCGCACTTCTCTGGGCTTTCGCTCCTTTTCTTACGGGGAAACTGACATGCCCTTAAAACAGTCAGTACCGGGGAACGCTGTTTCCCGTAGTTTCGTTTATCATGTTGCGGCTTTAGTGCAACATGACACAAGAGGGCACTGTAAGCTAAGTTACAGCTCTCTTGGGTCTCTAGCCTTCTACGGGCCCTAGATACTCTTTTAGGATGGTATTTGATCGGTGCAAGTCATTCAGGGACTGGAATGGTGGCAGCGATCGTTTTGTTTATTTTGAGCTCCTTTTGGCGTTCTGAGCACGTTTTTCGCACTGAACCCAAAATGGTGGCCTGGCTCCCAAAATGGCCAGTCCACGAGGCTCCTTTGTCCTGTCCACTGACCGTCTTGCTCCCTTCACCTTCCCCAGGTCGGGCGACCCGGGGCCTTCCTTATTTGGGCATGTACTTTCCCGCGAAACGTGGTTGCTTTCGCGGGCTTCTACATGTCGTTTGTGTGCCTCCAGGGTGTGGGCTGGGATGTCTGGTCCCAATACACATCCTGGGTGCCAGAGAGTCTGGGGTGGTGTGAATGCCTGGGACCACCGTGGTCCGTGATTGGTCCACGTATGGTATGTGTGTTGATGTGCGGATCTCCCATTGGCTCCCCTCCGTTTTGGCGCGAAGGGAACCGTGGATAAGAGGGAGCTGGAAACACCACTACCATGTCGATCTCCTGAGTTCTCACGAACGAAGGAATACAGGAGCCAAGTATCCTGCAACCAAGAGGCTGGACCGAGGAATCGCTGGGGACCCGCTGAAGGAATCCTCCTTTTTCACTGCTGTCGTCCTGTGAAACCCTTTCCTCCTTGGATCGAACCAGAAGGCCTGTACTGGTGCTTCGACCTTTGGAATAGCAGGAACAGCTATTCCCGGCGACTTCATCATCTCCTGCCAAGTAAGCCTTCGGAAGTGTCTCTGGGCCATCCAGTTGACTGACCAGCTTACAAGGGAGTCCTGCTCTGTAACTGCCGCCAGGTTGTGTTGTATTTCGAGTCCTTGTCACTCTCCCACGCTTCGTACACTTGGCGTTCCCAAGTCTGAAGGGAGGAGTGTACATTTGGCTTGAATACACACGGCCGCTCCGTTGTCCTGCTGCGGCAACAAACTGTGCTGGTTTCGTCGATTGGGACGTCTTTTTGCTCTACACGACTTCGAGGCGTTCCCTGCTCTTCTGAACCTGCCAGCTGCTGAAACTAACGTGGAGAAGCCTGGGTCTGCTTGCTTCGGGGACCGGTGAGTAGTTTAGCTAGGATCTGGTCGCCCTCCTGCAGTATCCCATTGCTTTCCCTGCTGTGTAAAAACAGCACCCTTTTGGCCGTACTCGCGCTCTGCTTCTGCCCGCTGTGGAGGCTGCGCTTGAGTTGCGGAACCTGTTCTCCTTCTGCTGTGCACTAACCCGAACTGCCTGACTTCCTCCGAAGAGCTTCCCCTTTTGCCCGTTGGCACCGGCGTGGCAGGTACTTTGAGCACAAGGCTCCACTCTTCGCAGGGCTCGGACTTCCATCTAGTTAGGTGCCTCTGAAGGCGAACTGAGTCTAAAGCGTTATCGCACTGCCTGTTTTCCTTTCCTTTCAGGTGGACTACATATTTCGTGCTTTAAACGCTTGCGACTGTGTATTTGTATATATATTGTGTTGATATGGTATGTGTTGGTTTAATATTGTGATATTGTGATTTTCTCGCTACGGTCATTATTTTAAAGGCCTTAAAATAAATGTGTATCTATTTTTGATATAACAACTGTTTGGAGTAGTTTGTAAGCGCTCTTGCTTTGTGTGCTCATTGCGGGCTTTCAGTCACCCTCACCCCTCTTGAGACCTAGCCTTGACCGCCGCGATCGCTACCTTGATTGGTCTGGCTCGTCCAGAGGTTACCCTGTTCCAAGTAATTAGGTTGGCCTTCTGAACTTCTGCGCCACCAGGACAGAGTTCAGAAATCCGTCTTAACAAATTGGTGTACAGCGGTGGGATACGACTGAAGGTATCCAGTGTTGCGCTCGAACTAAGGCATTTCAGGTTATTCCAAACAGGACACGTAGTGAATTGTTGTAATATAACTTTAAAAAGGCCATAGTCCTATCAAACAGTATGGAAGCAAATACCTTGTTAACTTTAAATGCTTCCAAATCAGAAACATTGAAGAAGATGTGTGCGGAGAGAGGTGTTTCCTCTCAAGGCACTAAATTGGAAATGATCCAGAGAATCGTGGCGTGGCAAGAAGCGCAGCTTGACGCTATAACTTCCGAGGACAGTGCAGAAGGTGGTGGGGCTGCTCTCACTGGTAGAACCGACGGTTCTGCCGCTGCACTGATCCATCGCGACCACGAGGACAGGGAGGATGTGATGTCTAATGTTTCCTCTGCCAGTGTTGATGGGGAGGCTATGCTTGAATTCAAGAAGCAAGAGCTGCGGTTTAGGCAGCAGGAGCTTGAATTCAGCATAGCCAAACTAAAAATCGAACAGGCAGAAAAACAGAAAGACAGGGATCACCAGTTGGAACTGGCCAAGCTTCAGGTTGCAAATGGGTCCAAGGGTCCTGGACATGGCTCTGGGGCTTCCTCTCATCCACGGTTTCCGAAAGATCTGCTCAGTGTGTATGAAGAAAGGAATGACATTATGGACTGGCTGAATGCGTTTGAGTATGCATGCGAGGTTCAAGAAGTTGACAATGCTGATAAGATTGCTTGGTTGCTCAGTAGACTGCCCCATTCTGGCTGCAGTGCCATTATGGAAATGTCGAAGGCTGAGCGGGCTGATTTCGCAATGTTAAAGCAAACTCTCATTTTAAAGTTTGGGAAGACTCCGGCCCAATATTTAAAGCGTTTTCGAGAGTATAAGAAAAAGGAAGGTGGTACTTGGGTATCTTATGTCGCTGAATCTTTGAAAAACTTAACTGGCTGGGTCGAAGGTTATAAGGCTTCTACCTTCGAAGGCATGATCAATCTGGTCATGCTGGAACACATTTTTGCTTCTTCTTCCCCGGAGCTTAAGCAGCATTTGGCCGATTCGAAGGAGATAGATCCTAAGAAGCTGGCCATTGCAGCAGACTTATGGGTGTCACATCGAGTGTCCCATAAGGACAAAAATCCTGGTAAGCAGGAGGAAGGGAAAAAGTCCAAAGATATGGAGGGTGGGGAATCTGCTAAATCTTCTTCCCATAAGGGCCACAAAAAGAAAAACAAGGGTAAGACACAAGAGAACTCACAGGGTAGTGGAGGTTCGCCTCCGAAACAGAACTCTGGTTACAATAAGCCTCCCTACGTAAACAGACCCACTGGGGCTTGTTTTTCTTGTGGAGCAACTGACCATGTGAAGGGGGATCCCCGGTGTAAGGTTAGACCTTTGGGGGTCCACTCCGCTGATCTGGCCTTCTCCTCCTACGAGGAAGAAGAGATTACAGGAGCATCCTTCTCCTCAGACTCATTTCCCAGCGGGATAGAGGCTGAGGTAGTTTTAGTGTCCCTGGGTTCCTGGGAGCCTAAAGTCGCAGAGGCTTATGCTAGGATTCCGGATAATACCAAGCACTACTTTAAAGACAGCGTGCTGATCAATGGAGTGGATACTCCAGCTCTTAGGGATAGTGGGTGCAGTCGAACAGTAGTGGATTCTACCTTGGTAGACTCAGAGGAAGTTGCCAGAGCTACGCTGATGCCCACTAAGTTTGCTGACGGCCCCCTCCGTATGTTTCCCGTGATCCCTGTAAATCTTACTTTAAATGGTACAGCAGTCAGGATTCCAGTGAGCATTCAGAGAAACGTCCCGGGAAAGGTCTTGCTGGGTAATGATCTCAGAGCTTTAGGGCTCGTAGGAGACACTGCCGAAAGACCCTACACACGGTCTCAAGCACGGGCAGCATTGGCCAAGTCCAATACGCCGCCCCAGCCGAAGGGGAAACCCAAGGCGAAGGGAGTCTACAAGTCAAGACGAGGGAAAGAGAATATTCCCCCGAGCTCGCCTACCACTGCGGTGGAGGAAGTTGGTCAATCGCCCGGGCCTGACGAGGAGGTGGCGATGCCTGAAGTTTTCGACCCCAACGATCATCCTGAACTAAAAGACTTGTTAGTTGAAGGAGGTCCTGATAGGGACGAATTCAGTAAAGGCCAACGTGAGTGCCCATCTCTGGAAGGCCTAAGGAGACAGGCCTGCTCCCAGCTTGAGGGTGAGCCTCCTGGGAAGCATAGGATTTATTGGGAAGGTGGACTCCTGTATAGTGAGCCCACAGAGTCTACAGAAGGAGACCATAGGAGGTTGGTGGTTCCCCTTGCTGTTAGGCCCTTCCTCCTGCAGTTGGCGCATGAAGTTCCCCTTGCTGGTCACCTTGGTATGAAGAGGACCAAGCAAAGGTTATCCATGCACTTCTACTGGCCCAAGATGGGGGTGCAAGTAGAAAGTCACTGCAGGAGTTGTGCCTCCTGCCAGTTGTCTGGTAAGGTTGGCGCGACAATCCAAGCTCCGTTGGTACCGCTCCCAGTTGTGGGGGTACCATTTGAAAGGGTAGGGATCGACATCGTTGGTCCCCTTGACCCGCAAACATCCTCGGGCAATAGGTTTATCCTGGTGCTGGTCGACCATGCGACCAGGTATCCTGAGGCCATCCCATTGAAAACTGTAACTGCCAAGTCAGTTGCAAAAGCTTTACTCGGCATATTTACTAGGGTTGGCTTCCCTAAAGAAGTTGTGTCAGATCGTGGCAGCAACTTTATGTCGAAGTATATGCAGGCTATGTGGAAAGAATGTGGGGTCACCTACAAGTTCTCTTCTGCATACCACCCCCAGACCAATGGTCTGGTGGAACGTTTCAACAGAACGTTAAAAAGCATGATTGGGGCTCTGGAGGAGCCCCAGAGAAGAAAATGGGATCTTCTTTTACCATGCCTACTGTTTGCCTACCGAGAGGTACCACAGGAGGGTGTTGGCTTCAGCCCCTTCGAACTTCTGTTCGGTCATCCCGTACGGGGACCCTTAGCCATCGTCAAAGAGGGATGGGAGATGCCCACTCCCCCTGTTACTACCAATGTAGTTGATTATGTGCTAGGGCTCAGAAAACGGATGGTACTTCTGATGGGCTTGGCTAGTGATAAATTGAAGGCAGGGCAAGCGCTGGTGAAACATTGGTACGACCAGAAAGCTTCCCTCATCAACTTTACACCTGGTCAGCACGTCCTGATCATGAATCCAATAAGGCCTCGCGCTTTACAGGACAAATGGTCAGGCCCTTACACAGTGGTGGAGCCCCTGGGTGAGGTGAACTATTTAGTGGACCTTGGAAGGCCTGGACAGGCTCCAAAAGTGTTTCACGTGAATAGGCTGAAGGCTTTCGTCCCAAGAGTCGAAATCGCAGCACTGCTACTGGCTTCAGATGTTGAGGAAGAGGAGTCAGAACCTCTCCCCGACCTGTTCCAAAGCGGTCCTTCAGATGGCTCCGTTGAGGGTGTCCGAGTGGCCCCTCACCTGACTTCTGATCAGCAGGATGAGGTGAAAAGTTTGCTTAGGCAGTTTTCCCCCCTGTTTTCACAGTCCCCTGGTTTGACACCTTGGTGCAAACATAACATTGACACAGGAGACAGTGTACCTACCAAAAGTAGGGGATACAGGATGTCAGATAAAGTACGGTCTTATATTAAGACCGAGGTCAACAAGATGTTAGACCTTGGGGTGATTGAACCCTCTAGTAGTCCTTGGTCCAGTCCTGTGGTTTTGGTTCCAAAAGCAGGCACTTCTGAATTGAGGTTCTGCGTGGATTACAGGGCTCTGAATGCTGTCACCAAGACAGATGCACACCCCTTGCCTCGAACAGATGAGCTGGTGGATACGTTGGGTGCCTCCAAGTACCTCAGCACGTTTGACCTCACTGCTGGCTATTGGCAAATAGCTTTAGCAGAACATGCCAAGGAGAAGACAGCATTTTCTACTCCAGACGGCCTTTACCAATTCCGGGTAATGCCGTTCGGGTTGAAGAATGCACCTGCCACTTTCCAGAGGCTTGTGAATCATGTGTTGAATGGGTTGGACGAATTCTGTCTTGCATATCTAGACGATATAGCAGTTTTCAGTGCCACCTGGGAAGACCATGTGAAACACCTCAGGATTGTGCTCCAGGCCCTTCAGAAAGCCCACTTGACCATAAAGGCTAGTAAATGCCAGATTGGACAAGGCTCAGTGGTTTACCTTGGACATGAAGTAGGTGGAGGGAGGATACAGCCTCTACCCAGTAAAGTACAAGCAGTACAAGACTGGCCTACCCCCACTACGCAAACCCAAGTGAGAGCCTTCTTAGGACTCACGGGTTATTATCGCAATTTTGTGGCAGACTCTGGCACCATAGCTGCTCCTCTGACTGCCCTCACAACTCCGAAGAAACCCAAGAAGGCAACTTGGACTGACGAGTGTGAGAAGGCCTTCAATGGCTTAAAAGACTCCTTGTGCCAGGCCCCTGTGCTCAGGGCCCCTGATTATCAAAGACCTTTTATCGTGCAGACGGATGCCTCTGACACTGGGATAGGAGCTGTACTATCACAAGTACATGAGAAGGGTAAGGAACACCCTATCGGTTTTATTAGTCGCCAGCTTAAGGACAGAGAGCTCAGATGGTCCACGGTAGAGAAAGAATGTTTCTCTGTTGTGTGGGCCCTAAGGAAGCTGAGGCCCTACCTCTATGGGACCCACTTCACTGTGCAGACTGACCATAAGCCGTTAAAGTGGCTAATGAACATGAAGGGGGAGAATCCAAAGTTGCTTAGGTGGTCCATAAGTCTACAAGGCTTCGACTTCACTATTGAGCATAGGCCAGGTGTCCAACATAGCAATGCTGATGGGTTGTCCAGAATGTTTAACCGACCTGAACAAGAGACTCATCCAGGGGTGGATTAGTTCCCCCTGTCCATAGTCTGGGAGGGGCGAGTGTTAGGAAAGATTTCGTAATTGTAGGGAATTTTCCTTCCATGTAGCAACCCCTAAACTTTTTGCTATTGTTTTTAACCTTGTTCTTGACTTTGCCAGAGAAGTACAGCCTTCTGCCGCACTTCTCTGGGCTTTCGCTCCTTTTCTTACGGGGAAACTGACATGCCCTTAAGACATTCAGTACCGGGGAACGCTGTTTCCCGTAGTTTCGTTTATCATGTTGCGGCTTTAGTGCAACATGACACAAGAGGGCACTGTAAGCTAAGTTACAGCTCTCTTGGGTCTCTAGCCTTCTACGGGCCCTAGATACTCTTTTAGGATGGTATTTGATCGGTGCAAGTCATTCAGGGACTGGAATGGTGGCAGCGATCGTTTTGTTTATTTTGAGCTCCTTTTGGCGTTCTGAGCACGTTTTTCGCACTGAACCCAAAATGGTGGCCTGGCTCCCAAAATGGCCAGTCCACAAGGCTCCTTTGTCCTGTCCACTGACCGTCTTGCTCCCTTCACCTTCCCCAGGTCGGGCGACCCGGGGCCTTCCTTATTTGGGCATGTACTTTCCCGCGAAACGTGGTTGCTTTCGCGGGCTTCTACATGTCGTTTGTGTGCCTCCAGGGTGTGGGCTGGGATGTCTGGTCCCAATACACATCCTGGGTGCCAGAGAGTCTGGGGTGGTGTGAATGCCTGGGACCACCGTGGTCCGTGATTGGTCCACGTATGGTATGTGTGTTGATGTGCGGATCTCCCATTGGCTCCCCTCCGTTTTGGCGCGAAGGGAACCGTGGATAAGAGGGAGCTGGAAACACCACTACCATGTCGATCTCCTGAGTTCTCACGAACGAAGGAATACAGGAGCCAAGTATCCTGCAACCAAGAGGCTGGACCGAGGAATTGCTGGTGACCCGCTGAAGGAATCCTCCTTTGCACTGCTGTCGTCCTGTGAAACCCTTTCCTCCTTGGATCGAACCAGAAGTGCCTGTACTGGTGCTTCGACCTTTGGAATAGCAGGAACAGCTATTCCCGGTGACTTCATCACCCCCTCCAAGTAAGCCTTTGGAAGTGTCTCTGGGCCATCCAGTTGACTGACCAGCTTACAAGGGAGTCCTGCTCTGTAACTGCCGCCAGGTTGTGTTGTATTTCGAGTCCTTGTCACTCTCCCACGCTTCGTACACTTGGCGTTCCCAAGTCTGAAGGGAGGAGTGTACATTTGGCTTGAATACACACGGCCGCTCCGTTGTCCTGCTGCGGCAACAAACTGTGCTGGTTTCGTCGATTGGGACGTCTTTTTGCTCTACACGACTTCGAGGCGTTCCCTGCTCTTCTGAACCTGCCAGCTGCTGAAACTAACGTGGAGAAGCCTGGGTCTGCTTGCTTCGGGGACCGGTGAGTAGTTTGGCTAGGATCTGGTCGCCCTCCTGCAGTATCCCATTGCTTTCCCTGCTGTGTAAAAACAGCACCCTTTTGGCCGTACTCGCGCTCTGCTTCTGCCCGCTGTGGAGGCTGCGCTTGAGTTGCGGAACCTGTTCTCCTTCTGCTGTGCACTAACCCGAACTGCCTGACTTCCTCCGAAGAGCTTCCCCTTTTGCCCGTTGGCACCGGCGTGGCAGGTACTTTGAGCACAAGGCTCCACTCTTCGCAGGGCTCGGACTTCCATCTAGTTAGGTGCCTCTGAAGGCGAACTGAGTCTAAAGCGTTATCGCACTGCCTGTTTTCCTTTCCTTTCAGGTGGACTACATATTTCGTGCTTTAAACGCTTGCGACTGTGTATTTGTATATATATTGTGTTGATATGGTATGTGTTGGTTTAATATTGTGATATTGTGATTTTCTCGCTACGGTCATTATTTTAAAGGCCTTAAAATAAATGTGTATCTATTTTTGATATAACAACTGTTTGGAGTAGTTTGTAAGCGCTCTTGCTTTGTGTGCTCATTGCGGGCTTTCAGTCACCCTCACCCCTCTTGAGACCTAGTCTTGACCGCCGCGATCGCTACCTTGATTGGTCTGGCTCGTCCAGAGGTTACCCTGTTCCAAGTAATTAGGTTGGCCTTCTGAACTTCTGCGCCACCAGGACAGAGTTCAGAAATCCGTCTTAACACATCTCATGCTGTAGGAAGGGTCTCAGGTTTGGAAAAGGAAGGAGTTGGATATCACATTTCATGTTAGAGGTAGGATCTCAGGTTTGGTATTAGAGGCATTGAGATATCACATCTCATGCTATCAGAAGGGTATCAGGATTGGAATGGGAAGGAGTTGGATATCACATCTCATGCTAAAGGGAGGGTCTCAGGTTTGGAATGGGAAGGATTTGGATATCACATCTCATGTTATAGGAAGGACCTTAGGTTTGGTATTAGAAGCATTGAGATATCACATCTCATGCTATAGGAAGGGTCTCGGGATTGGAATGGGAAGGAGTTGGATATCACATCTCATGTTATAAGGATCTCAGGTTTGGTATTAGAAACATTGAGATATAACATCTCATGCTATAGGAAGGGTCTCAGGATTGGAATGGGAAGGAGTTGGATATCACATCTCATGCTATGGGAAGGGTCTCAGGTTTGGTATTAGAAGCATTGTGATATCACATCTCATGCTATAGGAAGGGTTTCAGGTTTGGTAGAAGCATTGAGATATCACATCTCATGCTATAGGAAGAGTCTCAGGTTTGGGAAGGGAAGGATTTGGATTTCACATCTCATGTTATAGGATGGTTCTCATGTTTGGTTTTTGAAGCATTGAGATATCACATCTCATGCTATCGGAAGGGTCTCAGGTTTGGAATGGGAAGGAGTTGGATATCACATCTCATGTTATAGGAAGGGTCTCAGGTTTGGAATGGGAAGGAGTTGGATATGGCATTGAGATATCACATCTCTGCTATCGGCAGTGTCTCAGGATTGGAATGGGAAGGAGTTGGATATCCCATCTCATGTTATAGGACGGGTCTCAGGTTTGTTATTAGAATCATTGAGATATCATATTGCATAGGGAGGGTCTCAAGGATTGTAATGGGAAGGACTTGGATGTCACATCTCATGCTATAGGGAGGGTCTCAAGGTTGATATTAGAAACATTGAGATATCATATTGCATGCTGTAGGAAGGGTCTAAGGGTTGGAATGGGAAGGACTTGGATATCACATCTCATGCTATAGATAGGCTCTTAGGTTTGGAAAGAGAAGGAGTTGGATATCACATTTCATGTTAGAGGAAGGATCTCAGGTTTGGTATTAGAAGCATTGAGATATCACATCTCATGCTATAGGAAGGGTCTCAGGATTGGAATGGGAAGTAGTTGGATATCACATCTCATGCTATAGGAAGGGTCTCAGGTTTGGTATAAGCATTGAGATATCACATCTCATGCTATAAAACGGGTCTCAGGATTGGAATGGAAGGAGTTGGATATCACATCTCATGTTATAGGAAGGATCTCAGGTTTGGTATTAGAAGCATTGAGACATCACATCTCATGCTATAGGAAGGGTCTCAGGGTTGGAATGGGAAGGAGTTGGATATCACATCTCATCCAATAGGAAGGGTCTCAGGTTTGGAATGGGAAGGAATTGGATATCACATCTCATGTTATAGGAAGGATCTCAGGTTTGGTATTAGAAGCATTGAGATATCACATCTCATGCTATAGGAAGGGTCTCAGGATTGGAATGTGAAGGATTTGGATATCACATCTCATGCTAAAGGAAGGGTCTCAGGTTTGGTAGAAGCATTGAGATATCACGTCTCTGCTATCGGAAGGGTCTCAGGATTGGATTGGGAAGGAGTTGGATATCCCTTCTCATGCTATAGGAAGGGTCTCAGGATTTGAATGGCAAGGAGTTGGATATCACATCTCATGCCATAGGAAGGGTCTCAGGTTTGGTATAAGCATTGAGATATCACATCTCTGCTATCGGAAGGGTCTCAGGATTGGATTGGGAAGGAGTTGGATATCCCTTCTCATGCTATAGGAAGTGTCTCAGGTTGGAATGGGAAGGAGTTGGATATCACATCTCATGTTATAGGAAGGGTCTCAGGATTGGAATGGGAAGGATTTGGATATCACATCTCTTGCTATAGGAAGGGTCTCAGGATTGGAATGGGTAGGATTTGGATATTACTTTCTTGCTATAGGAAGGGTCTCATGTTTGGAATGGGAAGGAGTTGGATATCACATATGCTATAGTTAGTGTCTCAGGTTTGGAACGGGAAGGAGTTGGATATCACATCTCATGTTATAGGAAGGGTCTCAGGTTTGGTATAAGCATTGAGATATCACATCTCTGCTATCGGAAGCGGCTCAGGATTGGAATGGGAAGGAGTTGGATATCCCATCTCATGTTATAGTAAGAGTCTCTGGTTTGGTATTAGAATCATTGAGATATCACATCGCATGCTGTAGGAAGGGTCTAAGGATTGGAATGGGATGGACTTGGATATCACATCTCATGCTATAGGTAGGCTCTCAGGTTTGGTATAAGCATTGAGATATCACATCTCATGCTATAGGAAGGGTCTCAGGATTGGAATGGGAAGGATTTGGATATCACATCTCATGCTATAGGAAGGGTCTCAGATTTGGTATAGGCATTGAGATATCACATCTCATGCTAAAGGAAGGGTCTCAGGATTGGAATGTTAAGGAGTTGTATATGACATCTCAGGCCATAGGAAGGGTCTCAGGTTTGGTATAAGCATTGAGATATCACATCTCTGCTATCGGAAGGGTCTCAGGATTGGAATGGGAAGGAGTTGGATATCCCATCTCATGTTATAGGAAGGGTCTCAGGTTTGGTATTAGAAGCATAGAGATATCACATCTCATGCTATAGGAAGGGTCTCAGGATTGTAATGGGAAGGACTTGGATGTCACATCTCATGCTATAGGGAGGGTCTCAAGTTTGATATTAGAAGCATTGAGATAACAAATCTCATGATATCGGTAGGGTCTCAGGATTGGAATGGGAAGGAGTTGGATACCACATCTCACGATAAAGGAAGGGTCTAAGGTTTGGAAGGGGAAGGATTTGGATATCACATCTCATGTTATAGGACGGGTCTCAGGTTTGGTATTAGAAGCATTGAGATATCAAGTCTCATGGTATAAGAAGGGTCTCAGAATTGGAATGGGAAGGAGTTGGATATCACACCTCAAGCTATAGGAAGGGTCTCAGGATTGGAATGGGAAGGAGTTTGATATCACATCTCATGCGATAGTATGGGTCTCAGGTTTGGTAGAAGCATTGGGATATCACATCTCATGCTATCGGAAGGGTATCAGTATTGGATTTGGAAGAAGTTGGATATCCCATCTCATGCTATAGTAAGGGTCTCAGGTTGGAATGGGAAGGAGTTGGATATCACATTTCATGTTATTGGAAGGGTCTCAGGATTGGAATGGGAAGGACTTGGATATCATATCTCATGCTATAGGACGGGTCTCAGGTTTGTTATTAGAATCATTGAGATATCATATTGCATGCTGTAGGAAGGGTCTAAGGATTGGAATGGGAAGGACCTGGATATCACATCTCATGCTATAGATAGGCTCTTAGGTTTGGAAAGGGAAGGAGTTGGATATCACATTTCATGTTAGAGGATGGATCTCAGGTTTGGTATTAGAAGCATTGAGATATCACATCTCATGCTATAGGAAGGGTCTCAGGATTGGAATGGGAAGTAGTTGGATATCACATCTCATGCTATAGGAAGGGTCTCAAGTTTGATATTAGAAGCTTTGGGATATCACATCTCATGATATCGGAAGGGTCTCAGGATTGGAATGGGAAGGAGTTGGATATCACATCTCATGATAAAGGAAGGGTCTAAGGTTTGGAAGGGGAAGGATTTGGATATCACATCTCATGTTATATTACGGGTCTCAGGTTTGGTATTAGAAGCATTGAGATATCAAGTCTCAGAGTATAGGAAGGGTCTCAGAATTGGAATGGGAAGGAGTTGGATATCACATCTCAAGCTATAGGAAGGGTCTCAGGATTGGAATGGGAAGGACTTGGATATCACATCTCATGCTATAGGAAGGCTCTCAGGTTTGGAAGGGGAAAGAGTTGGATATCACATTTCATGTTAGAGGTAGGATCTCAGGTTTGGTATTAGAGGCATTGAGATATCACATCTCATGCTATCAGAAGGGTCTCGGGAATGGAATGGGAAGGAGTTGGATATCACATCTCATACTAAAGGGAGGGTCTCAGGTTTGGAAGGGGAAGGATTTGGATATCACATCTCATGTTATAGGAAGGATCTCAGGTTTGGTATTAGAAGCATTGAGATATCACATCTCATGCTATCGGAAGGATCTCAGGTTTGGTATTAGAAGCATTGAGATATCACATCTCATGCTATCAGAAGGGTCTCAGGATTGGAATGGGAAGGAGTTGGATATCACATCTCATGCTAAAGGGAGGGTCTCAGGTTTGGAAGGGGAAGGATTTGGATATCACATCTCATGTTATCGGAAGGATCTCACGTTTGGTATTAGAAGTATTGAGATATCATATCTCATGCTATAGGAAGGGTCTCAGGATTGGAATGGGAAGGAGTTGGATATCACATCTCATGCTATAGGAAGTGTCTCAGGATTGTAATGGGAAGGACTTGGATATCACATCTCATGCTATAGGTAGGGTCTCAAGTTTGATATTAGAAGCATTGAGATATCACATCTCATGCTATAGGAAGGGTCTGAGGATTGGAATGGGAAGGAGTTGGATATCACATCTCATGCTATGGGAAGGGTCTCAGGTTTGGTATAAGCAGTGAGATATCACATCTCATGCTATAGGAAGTGTCTCAGGATTGGAATGGGAAGGAGTTGGATATCACATCTCATGTTATAGGAAGGATCTCAGGTTTGGTATAAGCATTGAGATATCACATCTCTGCTATCGGAAGGGTCTCAGGATTGGAATGGGAAGGAGTTGGATATTCCCATCTCATGTTATAGGAAGGGTCTCAGGTTTGGTATTAGAAGCATTGAGATATCACATCTCATGCTATAGGAAGGGTCTCAGGATTGGAATGGGAAGGACTTGGATATCACATCTCATGCTATAGGGAGGGTCTCAAGTTTGATATTAGAAGCTTTGAGATATCACATCTCATGATATCAGAAGGGTCTCAGGATTGGAATGGGAAGGAGTTGGATATCACATCTCATGATAAAGGAAGGGTCTAAGGTTTGGAAGGGGAAGGATTTGGATATCACATCTCATGTTATATTACGGGTCTCACGTCTGTATTAGAAGCATTGAGATATCAAGTCTCATAGTATAGGAAGGGTCTCAGAATTGGAATGGGAAGGAGTTGGATATCACATCTCAAGTTATAGGAAGGGTCTCAGGATTGGAATGGGAAGGACTTGGATATCACATCTCATGCTATAGGAAGGCTCTCAGGTTTGGAAGGGGAAAGAGTTGGATATCACATTTCATGTTAGAGGTAGGATCTCAGGTTTGGTATTAGAGGCATTGAGATATCACATCTCATGCTATCAGAAGGGTCTCAGGAATGGAATGGGAAGGAGTTGGATATCACATCTCATGCTAAAGGGAGGGTCTCAGGTTTGGAAGGGGAAGGATTTGGATATCACATCTCATGTTATAGGAAGGATCTCAGGTTTGGTATTAGAAGCATTGAGATATCACATCTCATGCTATCGGAAGGATCTCAGGTTTGGTATTAGAAGCATTGAGATATCACATCTCATGCTATCAGAAGAGTCTCAGGATTGGAATAGGAAGGAGTTCGATATCACATCTCATGCTAAAGGGAGGGTCTCAGGATTGGAAGGGGAAGGATTTGGATATCACATCTCACGTTATCGGAAGGATCTCACGTTTGGTATTAGAAGTATTGAGATATCATATCTCATGCTATAGGAAGGGTCTCAGGATTGGAATGGGAAGGAGTTGGATATCACATCTCATGCTATAGGGAGGGTCTCAGGATTGGAATGGGAAGGACTTAGATATCACATATCATGCTATAGGGAGGGTCTCAGTTTTGATATTAGAAGCATTGAGATATCACATCTCATGCTATAGGAAGTGTCTCAGGATTGGAATGGGAAGGTGCTGGATATCACATCTCATGCTAAAGGAAGGGTCTCAGGTTTGGAACGGGAAGGATTTGGATATCACATCTCATGTTATAGGAAGGGTCTCAGGTTTGGTATAAGCATTGAGATATCACATCTCTGCTATCGGAAGTGTCTCAGGATTGGAATGGGAAGGAGTTGGATATCCCATCTCATGTTATAGGACGGGTCTCAGGTTTGTTATTAGAATCATTGAGATATCATATTGCATGCTGTAGGAAGGGTCTAAGGGTTGGAATGGGAAGGACTTGGATATCACATCTCATGCTATAGATAGGCTCTTAGGTTTGGAAAGGGAAGGAGTTGGATATCACATTTCATGTTAGAGGAAGGATCTCAGGTTTGGTATTAGAAGCATTGAGATATCACATCTCATGCTATAGGAAGGGTCTCAGGATTGGAATGGGAAGCAGTTGGATATCACATCTCATGCTATAGGAAGGGTCTTAGGTTTGGTATAAGCATTGAGATATCACATCTCATGCTATAGGACGGGTCTCAGGATTTGAATGGAAGGAGTTGGATATCACATCTCATGTTATAGGAAGGATCTCAGGTTTGGTATTAGAAGCATTGAGACATCACATCTCATGCTATAGGAAGGGTCTCAGGGTTGGAATGGGAAGGAGTTGGATATCACATCGCATCCAATAGGAAGGGTCTCAGGTTTGGAATGGGAAGGAATTGGATATCACATCTCATGTTATAGGAAGGATCTCAGGTTTGGTATTAGAAGCATTGAGATATCACATCTCATGCTATAGGAAGGGTCTCAGGATTGGAATGTGAAGGATTTGGATATCACATCTCATGCTAAAGGAAGGGTCTCAGGTTTGGTAGAAGCATTGAGATATCACGTCTCTGCTATCGGAAGGGTCTCAGGATTGGATTGGGAAGGAGTTGGATATCACATCTCATGCCATAGGAAGGGTCTCAGGTTTGGTATAAGCATTGAGATATCACATCTCTGCTATCGGGAGGGTCTCAGGATTGGATTGGGAAGGAGTTGGATATCCCTTCTCATGCTATAGGAAGTGTCTCAGGTTGGAATGGGAAGGAGTTGGATATCACATCTCATGTTATAGGAAGGGTCTCAGGATTGGAATGGGAAGGATTTGGATATCACATCTCTTGCTATAGGAAGGGTCTCAGGATTGGAATGGGTAGGAGTTGGATATTACTTTCTTGCTATAGGAAGGGTCTCATGTTTGGAATGGGAAGGAGTTGGATATCACATATGCTATAGTTAGTGTCTCAGGTTTGGAACGGAAGGAGTTGGATATCACATCTCATGTTATAGGAAGGGTCTCAGGTTTGGTATAAGCATTGAGATATCACATCTCTGCTATCGGAAGCGGCTCAGGATTGGAATGGGAAGGAGTTGGATATCCCATCTCATGTTATAGGAAGAGTCTCTGGTTTGGTATTAGAATCATTGAGATATCACATTGCATGCTGTAGGAAGGGTCTAAGGATTGGAATGGGATGGACTTGGATATCACATCTCATGCTATAGGTAGGCTCTCAGGTTTGGTATAAGCATTGAGATATCAAATCTCATGCTATAGGAAGGGTCTCAGGATTGGAATGGGAAGGAATTGGATATCACATCTCATGCTATAGGAAGGGTCTCAGATTTGGTATAAGCATTGAGATATCACATCTCATGCTAAAGGAAGGGTCTCAGGATTGGAATGGGAAGGAGTTGTATATGACATCTCAGGCCATAGGAAGGTTCTCAGGTTTGGTATAAGCATTGAGATATCACATCTCTGCTATCGGAAGGGTCTCAGGATTGGAATAGGAAGGAGTTGGATATCCCATCTCATGTTATAGGAAGGGTCTCAGGTTTGGTATTAGAAGCATAGAGATATCACATCTCATGCTATAGGAAGGGTCTCAGGATTTGAATGGCAAGGAGTTGGATATCACATCTCATGCCATAGGAAGGGTCTCAGGTTTGGTATAAGCATTCAGATATCACATCTCTGCTATCGGAAGGGTCTCAGGATTGGATTGGGAAGGAGTTAGATATCCCTTCTCATGCTATAGGAAGTGTCTCAGGTTGGAATGGGAAGGAGTTGGATATCACATCTCATGTTATAGGAAGGGTCTCGGGATTGGAATGGGAAGGACTTGGATGTCACATCTCATGCTTTAGGGAGGGTCTCAAGTTTGATATTAGAAGCATTGAGATAACAAATCTCATGATATCGGAAGGGTCTCAGGATTGGAATGGGAAGGAGTTGGATATCACATCTCATGATAAAGGAAGGGTCTAAGGTTTGGAAGGGGAAGGATTTGGATATCACATCTCATGTTATAGGACGGGTCTCAGGTTTGGTATTAGAAGCATTGAGATATCAAGTCTCATGGTATAAGAAGGGTCTCAGAATTGGAATGGGAAGGAGTTGGATATCACACCTCAAGCTATAGGAAGGGTCTCAGGATTGGAATGGGAAGGACTTGGATATCACATCTCATGCTATAGGGAGGGTCTCAAGTTTGATATTAGAAGCTTTGAGATATCACATCTCATGATATCGGAAGGGTCTCAGGATTGGAATGGGAAGGAGGTGGATATCACATCTCATGATAAAGGAAGGGTCTAAGGTTTGGAAGGGGAAGGATTTGGATATCACATATCATGTTATATTACGGGTCTCACGTTTGTATTAGAAGCATTGAGATATCAAGTCTCATAGTATAGGAAGGGTCTCAGAATTGGAATGGGAAGGAGTTGGATATCACATCTCAAGCTATAGGAAGGGTCTCAGGATTGGAATGGGAAGGACTTGGATATCACATCTCATGCTATAGGAAGGCTCTCAGGTTTGGAAGGGGAAATAGTTGGATATCACATTTCATGTTAGAGGTAGGATCTCAGGTTTGGTATTAGAGGCATTGAGATATCACATCTCATGCTATCAGAAGGGTCTTAGGAATGGAATGGGAAGGAGTTGGATATCACATCTCATGCTAAAGGGAGGGTCTCAGGTTTGGAAGGGGAAGGATTTGGATATCACATCTCATGTTATAGGAAGGATCTCAGGTTTGGTATTAGAAGCATTGAGATATCACATCTCATGCTATCGGAAGGATCTCAGGTTTGGTATTAGAAGCATTGAGATATCACATCTCATGCTATCAGAAGAGTCTCAGGATTGGAATAGGAAGGAGTTGGATATCACATCTCATGCTAAAGGGAGGGTCTCAGGATTGGAAGGGGAAGGATTTGGATATCACATCTCATGTTATCGGAAGGATCTCACGTTTGGTATTAGAAGTATTGAGATATCATATCTCATGCTATAGGAAGGGTCTCAGGATTGGAATGGGAAGGAGTTGGATATCACATCTCATGCTATAGGGAGGGTCTCAGGATTGGAATGGGAAGGACTTAGATATCACATATCATGCTATAGGGAGGGTCTCAGTTTTGATATTAGAAGCATTGAGATATCACATCTCATGCTATAGGAAGTGTCTCAGGATTGGAATGGGAAGGTGCTGGATATCACATCTCATGCTAAAGGAAGGGTCTCAGGTTTGGAACGGGAAGGATTTGGATATTACATCTCATGTTATAGGAAGGGTCTCAGGTTTGGTATAAGCATTGAGATATCACATCTCTGCTATCGGAAGTGTCTCAGGATTGGAATGGGAAGGAGTTGGATATCCCATCTCATGTTATAGGACGGGTCTCAGGTTTGTTATTAGAATCATTGAGATATCATATTGCATGCTGTAGGAAGGGTCTAAGGGTTGGAATGGGAAGGACTTGGATATCACATCTCATGCTATAGATAGGCTCTTAGGTTTGGAAAGGGAAGGAGTTGGATATCACATTTCATGTTAGAGGAAGGATCTCAGGTTTGGTATTAGAAGCATTGAGATATCACATCTCATGCTATAGGAAGGGTCTCAGGATTGGAATGGGAAGCAGTTGGATATCACATCTCATGCTATAGGAAGGGTCTCAGGTTTGGTATAAGCATTGAGATATCACATCTCATGCTATAGGACGGGTCTCAGGATTGGAATGGAAGGAGTTGGATATCACATCTCATGTTATAGGAAGGATCTCAGGTTTGGTATTAGAAGCATTGAGACATCACATCTCATGCTATAGGAAGGGTCTCAGGTTTGGAATGGGAAGGAATTGGATATCACATCTCATGTTATAGGAAGGATCTCAGGTTTGGTATTAGAAGCATTGAGATATCACATCTCATGCTATAGGAAGGGTCTCAGGATTGGAATGTGAAGGATTTGGATATCACATCTCATGCTAAAGGAAGGGTCTCAGGTTTGGTAGAAGCATTGAGATATAACGTCTCTGCTATCGGAAGGGTCTCAGGATTGGATTGGGAAGGAGTTGGATATCACATCTCATGCCATAGGAAGGGTCTCAGGTTTGGTATAAGCATTGAGATATCACATCTCTGCTATCGGAAGGGTCTCAGGATTGGATTGGGAAGGAGTTGGATATCCCTTCTCATGCTATAGGAAGTGTCTCAGGTTGGAATGGGAAGGAGTTGGATATCACATCTCATGTTATAGGAAGGGTCTCAGGATTGGAATGGGAAGGATGTGGATATCACATCTCTTGCTATAGGAAGGGTCTCAGGATTGGAATGGGTAGGAGTTGGATATTACTTTCTTGCTATAGGAAGGGTCTCATGTTTGGAATGGGAAGGAGTTTGATATCACATATGCTATAGTTAGTGTCTCAGGTTTGGAACGGGAAGGAGTTGGATATCACATCTCATGTTATAGGAAGGGTCTCAGGCTTGGTATAAGCATTGAGATATCACATCTCTGCTATCGGAAGCGGCTCAGGATTGGAATGGGAAGGAGTTGGATATCCCATCTCATGTTATAGGAAGAGTCTCTGGTTTGGTAGAATCATTGAGATATCACATCGCATGCTGTAGGAAGGGTCAAAGGATTGGAATGGGATGGACTTGGATATCACATCTCATGCTATAGGTAGGCTCTCAGGTTTGGTATAAGCATTGAGATATCACATCTCATGCTATAGGAAGGGTCTCAGGATTGGAATGGGAAGGAATTGGATATCACATCTCATGCTATAGGAAGGGTCTCAGATTTGGTATAAGCATTGAGATATCACATCTCATGCTAAAGGAAGAGTCTCAGGATTGGAATGTGAAGGATTTGGATATCACATCTCATGCTAAAGGAAGGGTCTCAGGTTTGGTAGAAGCATTGAGATATCACGTCGCTGCTATCGGAAGGGTCTCAGGATTGGATTGGGAAGGAGTTGGATATCCCTTCTCATGCTATAGGAAGGGTCTCAGGATTTGAATGGCAAGGAGTTGGATATCACATCTCATGCCATAGGAAGGGTCTCAGGTTTGGTATAAGCATTGAGATATCACATCTCTGCTATCAGAAGGGTCTCAGGATTGGATTGGGAAGGAGTTGGATATCCCTTCTCATGCTATAGGAAGTGTCTCAGGTTGGAATGGGAAGGAGTTGGATATCACATCTCATGCTATAGGAAGGGTCTCAGGTTTGGTATAAGCATTGAGATATCACATCTCATGCTATAGGACGGGTCTCAGGATTGTAATGGAAGGAGTTGGATATCACATCTCATGTTATAGGAAGGATCTCAGGTTTGGTATTAGAATCATTGAGACTTCACATCTCATGCTATAGGAAGGGTCTCAGGGTTGGAATGGGAAGGAGTTGGATATCACAACTCATCCAATAGGAAGGGTCTCAGGTTTGGAATGGGAAGGAATTGGATATCACATCTCATGTTATAGGAAGGATCTCAGGTTTGGTATTAGAAGCATTGAGATATCACATCTCATGCTATGGGAAGGGTCTCAGGATTGGAATGTGAAGGATTTGGATATCACATCTCATGCTAAAGGAAGGGTCTCAGGTTTGGTAGAAGCATTGAGATATCACGTCTCTGCTATCGGAAGGGTCTCAGGATTGGATTGGGAAGGAGTTGGATATCCCTTTTCATGCTATAGGAAGGGTCTCAGGATTTGAATGGCAAGGAGTTGGATATCACATCTCATGCCACAGGAAGGGTCTCAGGTTTGGTTTAAGCATTGAGATATCACATCTCTGCTATCGGAAGGGTCTCAGGATTGGATTGGGAAGGAGTTGGATATCCCTTCTCATGCTATAGGAAGTGTCTCAGGTTGGAATGGGAAGGAGTTGGATATCACATCTCATGTTATAGGAAGGGTCTCAGGATTGGAATGGGAAGGATTTGGATATCACATCTCTTGCTATAGGAAGGGTCTCAGGATTGGAATGGGTAGGAGTTGGATATTACTTTCTTGCTATAGGAAGGGTCTCATGTTTGGAATGGGAAGGAGTTGGATATCACATATGCTATAGTTAGTGTCTCAGGTTCGGAACGGGAAGGAGTTGGATATCACATCTCATGTTATAGGAAGGGTCTCAGGTTTGGTATAAGCATTGAGATATCACATCTCTGCTATCGGAAGCGGCTCAGGATTTGAATGGGAAGGAGTTGGATATCCCATCTCATGTTATAGGAAGAGTCTCTGGTTTGGTATTAGAATCATTGAGATATCACATCGCATGCTGTAGGAAGGGTCTAAGGATTGGAATGGGGTGGACTTGGATATCACATCTCATGCTATAGGTAGGCTCTCAGTTTTGGTATAAGCATTGAGATATCACATCTCATGCTATAGGAAGGGTCTCAGGATTGGAATGGGAAGGAATTGGATATCACATCTCATGCTATAGGAAGGGTCTCAGATTTGGTATAAGCATTGAGATATCACATCTCATGCTAAAGGAAGGGTCTCAGGATTGGAATGGGAAGGAGTTGTATATGACATCTCAGGCCATAGGAAGGTTCTCAGGTTTGGTATAAGCATTGAGATATCACATCTCTGCTATCGGAAAGGTCTCAGGATTGGAATGGGAAGGAGTTGGATATCCCATCTCATGTTATAGGAAGGGTCTCAGGTTTGGTATTAGAAGCATAGAGATATCACATCTCATGCTATAGGAAGGGTCTCAGGATTGGAATGGGAAGGACTTGGATGTCACATCTCATGCTATAGGGAGGGTCTCAAGTTTGATATTAGAAGCATTGAGATAACAAATCTCATGATATCGGAAGGGTCTCAGGATTGGAATGGGAAGGAGTTGGATATCACATCTCATGATAAAGGAAGGGTCTAAGGTTTGGAAGGGGAAGGATTTGGATATCACATCTCATGTTATAGGACGGGTCTCAGGTTTGGTATTAGAAGCATTGAGATATCAAGTCTCATGGTATACGAAGGGTCTCAGAATTGGAATGGGAAGGAGTTGGATATCACACCTCAAGCTATAGGAAGGGTCTCAGGATTGGAATGGGAAGGAGTTTGATATCACATCTCATGCCATAGTATGGGTCTCAGGTTTGGTAGAAGCATTGGGATATCACATCTCATGCTATCGGAAGGGTATCAGTATTGGATTTGGAAGAAGTTGGATATCCCATCTTATGCTATAGGAAGGGTCTCAGGTTGGAATGGGAAGGAGTTGGATATCACATTTCATGTTATAGGAAGGGTCTCAGGATTGGAATGGGAAGGACTTGGATATCATATCTCATGCTATAGGACGGGTCTCAGGTTTGTTATTAGAATCATTGAGATATCATATTGCATGCTGTAGGAAGGGTCTAAGGATTGGAATGGGAAGGACCTGGATATCACATCTCATGCTATAGATAGGCTCTTAGGTTTGGAAAGGGAAGGAGTTGGATATCACATCTCATGTTATAGGATGGATCTCAGGTTTGGTATTAGAAGTATTGAGATATCACATCTCATGTTATCGGAAGGATCTCAGGTTTGGTATTAGAAGTATTGAGATATCACATCTCATGCTATAGGAAGGGTCTCAGGATTGGAATGGGAAGGAGTTGGATATCACATCTCATGCTAAAGGAAGGGTCTCAGGTTTGGTAGAAGCATTGAGATATCACATCTCATGCTATAGGAAGGGTCTCAGGATTGGAATGGGAAGGACTTAGATATCACATATCATGCTATAGGGAGGGTCTCAGTTTTGATATTAGAAGCATTGAGATATCACATCTCATGCTATCGGAAGTGTCTCAGGATTGGAATGGGAAGGATATCACATCTCATGCTAAAGGAAGGGTCTCAGGTTTGGAACGGGAAGGAGTTAAATTTCACATCTCATGTTATAGGAAGGGTCTCAGGTTTGGTATAAACATTGAGATATCACATCTCTGCTATCGGAAGTGTCTCAGGATTGGCATGGGAAGGAGTTGGATATCCCATCTCATGTTATAGGACGGGTCTCAGGTTTGTTATTAGAATCATTGAGATATCATATTGCATGCTGTAGGAAGGGTCTAAGGGTTGGAATGTGAAGGACTTGGATATCACATCTCATGCTATAGATAGGCTCTTAGGTTTGGAAAGGGAAGGAGTTGGATATCACATTTCATGTTAGAGGAAGGATCTCAGGATTGGTATTAGAAGCATTGAGATATCACATCTCATGCTATAGGAAGGGTCTCAGGATTGGAATGGGAAGGAGTTGGATATCACATCTCATGCTATAGGAAGGGTCTCAGGTTTGGTATAAGCATTGAGATATCACATCTCATGCTATAGGACGGGTCTCAGGATTGGAATGGAAGGAGTTGGATATCACATCTCATGTTATAGGAAGGATCTCAGGTTTGGTATTAGAAGCATTGAGACATCACATCTCATGCTATAGGAAGGGTCTCAGGGTTGGAATGGGAAGGAGTTGGATATCACATCTCATCCAATAGGAAGGGTCTCAGGTTTGGAATGGGAAGTAATTGGATATCACATCTCATGTTATAGGAAGGATCTCAGGTTTGGTATTAGAAGCATTGAGATATCAAATCTCATGCTATAGGAAGGGTCTCAGGATTGGAATGTGAAGGATTTGGATATCACATCTCATGCTAAAGGAAGGGTCTCAGGTTTGGTAGAAGCATTGAGATATCACGTCTCTGCTATCGGAAGGGTCTCAGGATTGGATTGGGAAGGAGTTGGATATCCCTTTTCATGCTATAGGAAGGGTCTCAGGTTTGGTATAAGCATTGAGATATCACATCTCTGCTATCGGAAGGGTCTCAGGATTGGATTGGGAAGGAGTTGGATATCCCTTCTCATGCTATAGGAAGTGTCTCAGGTTGGAATGGGAAGGAGTTGGATATCACATCTCATGTTATAGGAAGGGTCTCAGGATTGGAATGGGAAGGATTTGGATATCACATCGCTTGCTATAGGAAGGGTCTCAGGATTGGAATGGGTAGGAGTTGGATATTACTTTCTTGCTATAGGAAGGGTCTCATGTTTGGAATGGGAAGGAGTTGGATATCACATATGCTATAGTTAGTGTCTCAGGTTTGGAACGGGAAGGAGTTGGATATCACATCTCATGTTATAGGAAGGGTCTCAGGTTTGGTATAAGCATTGAGATATCACATCTCTGCTATCGGAAGCGGCTCAGGATTGGAATGGGAAGGAGTTGGATATCCCATCTCATGTTATAGGAAGAGTCTCTGGTTTGGTATTAGAATAATTGAGATATCACATTGCATGTTGTAGGAAGGGTCTAAGGATTGGAATGGGATGGACTTGGATATCACATCTCATGCTATAGGTAGGCTCTCAGGTTTGGTATAAGCATTGAGATATCACATCTCATGCTATAGGAAGGGTCTCAGGATTGGAATGGGAAGGAATTGGATATCACATCTCATGCTATAGGAAGGGTCTCAGATTTGGTATAAGCATTGAGATATCACATATCATGCTAAAGGAAGGGTCTCAGGATTGGAATGGGAAGGAGTTGTATATGACATCTCAGGCCATAGGAAGGTTCTCAGGTTTGGTATAAGCATTGAGATATCACATCTCTGCTATCGGAAAGGTCTCAGGATTGGAATGGGAAGGAGTTGGATATCCCATCTCATGTTATAGGAAGGATCTCAGGTTTGGTATTAGAAGCATAGAGATATCACATCTCATGCTATAGGAAGGGTCTCAGGATTGGAATGGGAAGGACTTGGATGTCACATCTCATGCTATAGGGAGGGTCTCAAGTTTGATATTAGAAGCATTGAGATAACAAATCTCATGATATCGGAAGGGTCTCAGGATTGGAATGGGAAGGAGTTGGATATCACATCTCATGATAAAGGAAGGGTCTAAGGTTTGGAAGGGGAAGGATTTGGATATCACATCTCATGTTATAGGACGGGTCTCAGGTTTGGTATTAGAAGCATTGAGATATCAAGTCTCATGGTATAAGAAGGGTCTCAGAATTGGAATGGGAAGGAGTTGGATATCACACCTCAAGCTATAGGAAGGGTCTCAGGATTGGAATGGGAAGGAGTTTGATATCACATCTCATGCCATAGTATGGGTCTCAGGTTTGGTAGAAGCATTGGGATATCACATCTCATGCTATCGGAAGGGTATCAGTATTGGATTTCGAAGAAGTTGGATATCCCATCTCATGCTATAGGAAGGGTCTCAGGTTGGAATGGGAAGGAGTTGGATATCACATTTCATGTTATAGGAAGGGTCTCAGGATTGGAATGGGAAGGACTTGGATATCATATCTCATGCTATAGGACGGGTCTCAGGTTTGTTATTAGAATCATTGAGATATCATATTGCATGCTGTAGGAAGGGTCTAAGGATTGGAATAGGAAGGACCTGGATATCACATCTCATGCTATAGATAGGCTCTTAGGTTTGGAAAGGGAAGGAGTTGGATATCACATTTCATGTTAGAGGAAGGATCTCAGGTTTGGTATTAGAAGCACTGAGATATCACATCTCATGCTATAGGAAGGGTCTCAGGATTGGAATGGGAAGTAGTTGGATATCACATCTCATGCTATAGGAAGGGTCTCAGGTTTGGTATAAGCATTGAGATATCACATCTCATGCTATAGGACGGGTCTCAGGATTGGAATGGAAGGAGTTGGATATCACATCTCATGTTAAAGGAAGGATCTCAGGTTTGGTATTAGAATCATTGAGACATCACATCTCATGCTATAGCAAGGGTCTCAGGGTTGGAATGGGAAGGAGTTGGATATCACAACTCATCCAATAGGAAGGGTCTCAGGTTTGGAATGGGAAGGAATTGGATATCACATCTCATGTTATAGGAAGGATCTCAGGTCTGGTATTAGAAGCATTGAGATATCACATCTCATGCTATAGGAAGGGTCTCAGGATTGGAATGTGAAGGATTTGGATATCACATCTCATGCTAAAGGAAGGGTCTCAGGTTTGGTAGAAGCATTGAGATATCACGTCTCTGCTATCGGAAGGGTCTCAGGATTGGATTGGGAAGGAGTTGGATATCCCTTCTCATGCTATAGGAAGGGTCTCAGGATTTGAATGGCAAGGAGTTGGATATCACATCTCATGCCATACGAAGGGTCTCAGGTTTGGTATAAGCATTGAGATATCACATCTCTGCTATCGGAAGGGTCTCAGGATTGGAATGGGAAGGAGTTGGATATTCCCATCTCATGTAATAGGAAGGGTCTCAGGTTTGGTATTAGAAGCATTGAGATATCACATCTCATGCTATAGGAAGGGTCTCAGGATTGGAATGGGAAGGACTTGGATATCACATCTCATGCTATAGGGAGGGTCTCAAGTTTGATATTAGAAGCTTTGAGATATCACATCTCATGATATCGGAAGGGTCTAAGGTTTGGAAGGGGAAGGATTTGGATATCACATCTCATGTTATATTACGGGTCTCAGGTTTGGTATTAGAAGCATTGAGATATCAAGTCTCAGAGTATAGGAAGGGTCTCAGAATTGGAATGGGAAGGAGTTGGATATCACATCTCAAGCTATAGGAAGGGTCTCAGGATTGGAATGGGAAGGACTTGGATATCACATCTCATGCTATAGGAAGGCTCTCAGGTTTGGAAGGGGAAAGAGTTGGATATCACATTTCATGTTAGAGGTAGGATCTCAGGTTTGGTATTAGAGGCATTGAGATATCACATCTCATGCTATCAGAAGGGTCTCGGGAATGGAATGGGAAGGAGTTGGATATCACATCTCATGCTAAAGGGAGGGTCTCAGGTTTGGAAGGGAAAGGATTTGGATATCACATCTCATGTTATAGGAAGGATCTCAGGTTTGGTATTAGAAGCATTGAGATATCACATCTCATGCTATCAGAAGGGTCTCAGGATTGGAATGGGAAGGAGTTGGATATCACATCTCATGCTAAAGGGAGGGTCTCAGGTTTGGAAGGGGAAGGATTTGGATATCACATCTCATGTTATCGGAAGGATCTCACGTTTGGTATTAGAAGTATTGAGATATCATATCTCATGCTATAGGAAGGGTCTCAGGATTGGAATGGGAAGGATTTGGATATCACATCTCATGTTATAGGAAGTGTCTCAGGATTGTAATGGGAAGGACTTGGATATCACATCTCATGCTATAGGTAGGGTCTCAGGTTTGATATTAGAAGCATTGAGATATCACATCTCATGCTATAGGAAGGGTCTGAGGATTGGAATGGGAAGGAGTTGGATATCACATCTCATGCTATGGGAAGGGTCTCAGGTTTGGTATAAGCAGTGAGATATCACATCTCATGCTATAGGAAGTGTCTCAGGATTGGAATGGGAAGGAGTTGCATATCACATCTCATGTTATAGGAAGGATCTCAGGTTTGGTATAAGCATTGAGATATCACATCTCTGCTACCGGAAGGGTCTCAGGATTGGAATGGGAAGGAGTTGGATATTCCCATCTCATGTTATAGGAAGGGTCTCAGGTTTGGTATTAGAAGCATTGAGATATCACATCTCATGCTATAGGAAGGGTCTCAGGATTGGAATGGGAAGGACTTGGATATCACATCTCATGCTATAGGGAGGGTCTCAAGTTTGATATTAGAAGCTTTGAGATATCACATCTCATGATATCGGAAGGGTCTCAGGATTGGAATGGGAAGGAGTTGGATATCACATCTCATGATAAAGGAAGGGTCTAAGGTTTGGAAGGGGAAGGATTTGGATATCACATCTCATGTTATATTACGGGTCTCACGTTTGTATTAGAAGCATTGAGATATCAAGTCTCATAGTATAGGAAGGGTCTCAGAATTGGAATGGGAAGGAGTTGGATATCACATCTCAAGCTATAGGAAGGGTCTCAGGATTGGAATGGGAAGGACTTGGATATCACATCTCATGCTATAGGAAGGCTCTCAGGTTTGGAAGGGGAAAGAGTTGGATATCACATTTCATGTTAGAGGTAGGATCTCAGGTTTGGTATTAGAGGCATTGAGATATCACATCTCATGCTATCAGAAGGGTCTCAGGAATGGAATGGGAAGGAGTTGGATATCACATCTCATGCTAAAGGGAGGGTCTCAGGTTTGGAAGGGGAAGGATTTGGATATCACATCTCATGTTATAGGAAGGATCTCAGGTTTGGTATTAGAAGCATTGAGATATCACATCTCATGCTATCGGAAGGATCTCAGGTTTGGTATTAGAAGCATTGAGATATCACATCTCATGCTATCAGAAGAGTCTCAGGATTGGAATAGGAAGGAGTTGGATATCACATCTCATGCTAAAGGGAGGGTCTCAGGATTGGAAGGGGAAGGATTTGGATATCACATCTCATGTTATCGGAAGGATCTCACGTTTGGTATTAGAAGTATTGAGATATCATATCTCATGCTATAGGAAGGGTCTCAGGATTGGAATGGGAAGGAGTTGGATATCACATCTCATGCTATAGGGAGGGTCTCAGGATTGGAATGGGAAGGACTTAGATATCACATATCATGCTATAGGGAGGGTCTCAGTTTTGATATTAGAAGCATTGAGATATCACATCTCATGCTATAGGAAGTGTCTCAGGATTGGAATGGGAAGGTGCTGGATATCACATCTCATGCTAAAGGAAGGGTCTCAGGTTTGGAACGGGAAGGATTTGGATATCACATCTCATGTTATAGGAAGGGTCTCAGGTTTGGTATAAGCATTGAGATATCACATCTCTGCTATCGGAAGTGTCTCAGGATTGGAATGGGAAGGAGTTGGATATCCCATCTCATGTTATAGGACGGGTCTCAGGTTTGTTATTAGAATCATTGAGATATCATATTGCATGCTGTAGGAAGGGTCTAAGGGTTGGAAAGGGAAGGAGTTGGATATCACATTTCATGTTAGAGGAAGGATCTCAGGTTTGGTATTAGAAGCATTGAGATATCACATCTCATGCTATAGGAAGGGTCTCAGGATTGGAATGGGAAGCAGTTGGATATCACATCTCATGCTAAAGGGAGGGTCTCAGGTTTGGTATTAGAAGCATTGAGATATCACATCTCATGCTATCGGAAGGATCTCAGGTTTGGTATTAGAAGCATTGAGATATCACATCTCATGCTATCAGAAGAGTCTCAGGATTGGAATAGGAAGGAGTTGGATATCCCATCTCATGTTATAGGACGGGTCTCAGGTTTGTTATTGGAATCATTGAGATATCATATTGCATGCTATAGGAAGGGTCTAAGGGTTGGAATGTGAAGGACTTGGATATCACATCTCATGCTATAGATAGGCTCTTAGGTTTGGAAAGGGAAGGAGTTGGATCTCACATTTCATGTTAGAGGAAGGATCTCAGGTTTGGTATTAGAAGCATTGAGATATAACATCTCATGCTATAGGAAGGGTCTCAGGATTGGAATGTGAAGGATTTGGATATCACATCTCATGCTAAAGGAAGGGTCTCAGGTTTGGTAGAAGCATTGAGATATCACGTCGCTGCTATCGGAAGGGTCTCAGGATTGGATTGGGAAGGAGTTGGATATCCCTTCTCATGCTATAGGAAGGGTCTCAGGATTTGAATGGCAAGGAGTTGGATATCACATCTCATGCCATAGGAAGGGTCTCAGGTTTGGTATAAGCATTGAGATATCACATCTCTGCTATCGGAAGGGTCTCAGGATTGGATTGGGAATGAGTTGGATATCCCTTCTCATGCTATAGGAAGTGTCTCAGGTTGGAATGGGAAGGAGTTGGATATCACATCTCATGTTATAGGAAGGGTCTCAGGATTGGAATGGGAAGGATTTGGATATCACATCTCTTGCTATAGGAAGGGTCTCAGGATTGGAATGGGTAGGAGTTGGATATTACTTTCTTGCTATAGGAAGGGTCTCATGTTTGGAATGGGAAGGAGTTGGATATCACATATGCTATAGTTAGTGTCTCAGGTTTGGAACGGGAAGGAGTTGGATATCACATCTCATGTTATAGGAAGGGTCTCAGGTTTGGTATAAGCATTGAGATATCACATCTCTGCTATCGGAAGCGGCTCAGGATTGGAATGGGAAGGAGTTGGATATCCCATCTCATGTTATAGGAAGAGTCTCTGGTTTGGTATTAGAATAATTGAGACATCACATTGCATGTTGTAGGAAGGGTCTAAGGATTGGAATGGGATGGACTTGGATATCACATCTCATGCTATAGGTAGGCTCTCAGGTTTGGTATAAGCATTGAGATATCACATCTCATGCTATAGGAAGGGTCTCAGGATTGGAATGGGAAGGAATTGGATATCACATCTCATGCTATAGGAAGGGTCTCAGATTTGGTATAAGCATTGAGATATCACATATCATGATAAAGGAAGGGTCTCAGGATTGGAATGGGAAGGAGTTGTATATGACATCTCAGGCCATAGGAAGGTTCTCAGGTTTGGTATAAGCATTGAGATATCACATCTCTGCTATCGGAAAGGTCTCAGGATTGGAATGGGAAGGAGTTGGATATCCCATCTCATGTTATAGGAAGGATCTCAGGTTTGGTATTAGAAGCATAGAGATATCACATCTCATGCTATAGGAAGGGTCTCAGGATTGGAATGGGAAGGACTTGGATGTCACATCTCATGCTATAGGGAGGGTCTCAAGTTTGATATTAGAAGCATTGAGATAACAAATCTCATGATATCGGAAGGGTCTCAGGATTGGAATGGGAAGGAGTTGGATATCACATCTCATGATAAAGGAAGGGTCTAAGGTTTGGAAGGGGAAGGATTTGGATATCACATCTCATGTTATAGGACGGGTCTCAGGTTTGGTATTAGAAGCATTGAGATATCAAGTCTCATGGTATAAGAAGGGTCTCAGAATTGGAATGGGAAGGAGTTGGATATCACACCTCAAGCTATAGGAAGGGTCTCAGGATTGGAATGGGAAGGAGTTTGATATCACATCTCATGCCATAGTATGGGTCTCAGGTTTGGTAGAAGCATTGGGATATCACATCTCATGCTATCGGAAGGGTATCAGTATTGGATTTTGAAGAAGTTGGATATCCCATCTCATGCTATAGGAAGGGTCTCAGGTTGGAATGGGAAGGAGTTGGATATCACATTTCATGTTATAGGAAGGGTCTCAGGATTGGAATGGGAAGGACTTGGATATCATATCTCATGCTATAGGACGGGTCTCAGGTTTGTTATTAGAATCATTGAGATATCATATTGCATGCTGTAGGAAGGGTCTAAGGATTGGAATAGGAAGGACCTGGATATCACATCTCATGCTATAGATAGGCTCTTAGGTTTGGAAAGGGAAGGAGTTGGATATCACATTTCATGTTAGAGGAAGGATCTCAGGTTTGGTATTAGAAGCACTGAGATATCACATCTCATGCTATAGGAAGGGTCTCAGGATTGGAATGGGAAGTAGTTGGATATCACATCTCATGCTATAGGAAGGGTCTCAGGTTTGGTATAAGCATTGAGATATCACATCTCATGCTATAGGACGGGTCTCAGGATTGGAATGGAAGGAGTTGGATATCACATCTCATGTTATAGGAAGGATCTCAGGTTTGGTATTAGAATCATTGAGACATCACATCTCATGCTATAGGAAGGGTCTCAGGGTTGGAATGGGAAGGAGTTGGATATCACAACTCATCCAATAGGAAGGGTCTCAGGTTTGGAATGGGAAGGAATTGGATATCACATCTCATGTTATAGGAAGGATCTCAGGTTTGGTATTAGAAGCATTGAGATATACCATCTCATGCTATAGGAAGGGTCTCAGGATTGGAATGTGAAGGATTTGGATATCACATCTCATGCTAAAGGAAGGGTCTCAGGTTTGGTAGAAGCATTGAGATATCACGTCTCTGCTATCGGAAGGGTCTCAGGATTGGATTGGGAAGGAGTTGGATATCCCTTCTCATGCTATAGGAAGTGTCTCAGGATTGTAATGGGAAGGACTTGGATATCACATCTCATGCTATAGGTAGGGTCTCAAGTTTGATATTAGAAGCATTGAGATATCACATCTCATGCTATAGGAAGGGTCTGAGGATTGGAATGGGAAGGAGTTGGATATCACATCTCATGCTATGGGAAGGGTCTCAGGTTTGGTATAAGCAGTGAGATATCGTATCTCATGCTATAGGAAGTGTCTCAGGATTGGAATGGGAAGGAGTTGGATATCACATCTCATGTTATAGGAAGGATCTCAGGTTTGGTATAAGCATTGAGATATCACATCTCTGCTACCGGAAGGGTCTCAGGATTGGAATGGGAAGGAGTTGGATATTCCCATCTCATGTTATAGGGAGGGTCTCAGGTTTGGTATTAGAAGCATTGAGATATCACATCTCATGCTATAGGAAGGGTCTCAGGATTGGAATGGGAAGGACTTGGATATCACATCTCATGCTATAGGGAAGGTCTCAAGTTTGATATTAGAAGCTTTGAGATATCACATCTCATGATATCGGAAGGGTCTCAGGATTGGAATGGGAAGGAGTTGGATATCACATCTCATGATAAAGGAAGGGTCTAAGGTTTGGAAGGGGAAGGATTTGGATATCACATCTCATGTTATATTACGGGTCTCACGTTTGTATTAGAAGCATTGAGATATCAAGTCTCATAGTATAGGAAGGGTCTCAGAATTGGAATGGGAAGGAGTTGGATATCACATCTCAAGCTATAGGAAGGGTCTCAGGATTGGAATGGGAAGGACTTGGATATCACATCTCATGCTATAGGAAGGCTCTCAGGTTTGGAAGGGGAAAGAGTTGGATATCACATTTCATGTTAGAGGTAGGATCTCAGGTTTGGTATTAGAGGCATTGAGATATCACATCTCATGCTATCAGAAGGGTCTCAGGAATGGAATGGGAAGGAGTTGGATATCACATCTCATGCTATAGGAAGGGTCTCAGGTTTGGTATAAGCATTGAGATATCACATCTCATGCTATAGGACGGGTCTCAGGATTGGAATGGAAGGAGTTGGATATCACATCTCATGTTATAGGAAGGATCTCAGGTTTGGTATTAGAAGCATTGAGACATCACATCTCATGCTATAGGAAGGGTCTCAGGGTTGGAATGGGAAGGAGTTGGATATCACATCTCATCCAATAGGAAGGGTCTCAGGTTTGGAATGGGAAGGAATTGGATATCACATCTCATGTTATAGGAAGGATCTCAGGTTTGGTATTAGAAGCATTGAGATATCACATCTCATGCTATAGGAAGGGTCTCAGGATTGGAATGTGAAGGATTTGGATATCACATCTCATGCTAAAGGAAGGGTCTCAGGTTTGGTAGAAGCATTGAGATATCACGTCTCTGCTATCGGAAGAGTCTCAGGATTGGATTGGGAAGGAGTTGGATATCACATCTCATGCCATAGGAAGGGTCTCAGGTTTGGTATAAGCATTGAGATATCACATCTCTGCTATCGGAAGGGTCTCAGGTTGGAATGGGAAGGAGTTGGATATCACATCTCATGTTATAGGAAGGGTCTCAGGATTGGAATGGGAAGGATTTGGATATCACATCTCTTGCTATAGGAAGGGTCTCAGGATTGGAATGGGTAGGAGTTGGATATTACTTTCTTGCTATAGGAAGGGTCTCATGTTTGGAATGGGAAGGAGTTGGATATCACATATGCTATAGTTAGTGTCTCAGGTTTGGAACGGGAAGGAGTTGGATATCACATCTCATGTTATAGGAAGGGTCTCAGGATTGGAATGGGAAGGACTTGGATGTCACATCTCATGCTATAGGGAGGGTCTCAAGTTTGATATTAGAAGCATTGAGATAACAAATCTCATGATATCGGAAGGGTCTCAGGATTGGAATGGGAAGGAGTTGGATATCACATCTCATGATAAAGGAAGGGTCTAAGGTTTGGAAGGGGAAGGATTTGGATATCACATCTCATGTTATAGGACGGGTCTCAGGTTTGGTATTAGAAGCATTGAGATATCAAGTCTCATGGTATAAGAAGGGTCTCAGAATTGGAATGGGAAGGAGTTGGATATCAGACCTCAAGCTATAGGAAGGGTCTCAGGATTGGAATGGGAAGGAGTTTGATATCACATCTCATGCCATAGTATGGGTCTCAGGTTTGGTAGAAGCATTGGGATATCACATCTCATGCTATCGGAAGGGTATCAGTATTGGATTTTGAAGAAGTTGGATATCCCATCTCATGCTATAGGAAGGGTCTCAGGTTGGAATGGGAAGGAGTTGGATATCACATTTCATGTTATAGGAAGGGTCTCAGGATTGGAATGGGAAGGACTTGGATATCATATCTCATGCTATAGGACGGGTCTCAGGTTTGTTATTAGAATCATTGAGATATCATATTGCATGCTGTAAGAAGGGTCTAAGGATTGGAATAGGAAGGACCTGGATATCACATCTCATGCTATAGATAGGCTCTTAGGTTTGGAAAGGGAAGGAGTTGGATATCACATTTCATGTTAGAGGAAGGATCTCAGGTTTGGTATTAGAAGCACTGAGATATCACATCTCATGCTATAGGAAGGGTCTCAGGATTGGAATGGGAAGTAGTTGGATATCACATCTCATGCTATAGGAAGGGTCTCAGGTTTGGTATAAGCGTGGAGATATCACATCTCATGCTATAGGACGGGTCTCAGGATTGGAATGGAAGGAGTTGGATATCACATCTCATGTTATAGGAAGGATCTCAGGTTTGGTATTAGAATCATTGAGACATCACATCTCATGCTATAGGAAGGGTCTCAGGGTTGGAATGGGAAGGAGTTGGATATCACAACTCATCCAATAGGAAGGGTCTCAGGTTTGGAATGGGAAGGAATTGGATATCACATCTCATGTTATAGGAAGTATCTCAGGTTTGGTATTAGAAGCATTGAGATATACCATCTCATGCTATAGGAAGGGTCTCAGGATTGGAATGTGAAGGATTTGGATATCACATCTCATGCTAAAGGAAGGGTCTCAGGTTTGGTAGAAGCATTGAGATATCACGTCTCTGCTATCGGAAGGGTCTCAGGATTGGATTGGGAAGGAGTTGGATATCCCTTCTCATGCTATAGGAAGGGTCTCAGGATTGGAATGGGAAGGAGTTGGATATTCCCATCTCATGTAATAGGAAGGGTCTCAGGTTTGGTATTAGAAGCATTGAGATATCACATCTCATGCTATAGGAAGGGTCTCAGGATTGGAATGGGAAGGACTTGGATATCACATCTCATGCTATAGGGAGGGTCTCAAGTTTGATATTAGAAGCTTTGAGATATCACATCTCATGATATCGGAAGGGTCTCAGGATTGGAATGGGAAGGAGTTGGATATCACATCTCATGATAAAGGAAGGGTCTAAGGTTTGGAAGGGGAAGGATTTGGATATCACATCTCATGTTATATTACGGGTCTCAGGTTTGGTATTAGAAGCATTGAGATATCAAGTCTCAGAGTATAGGAAGGGTCTCAGAATTGGAATGGGAAGGAGTTGGATATCACATCTCAAGCTATAGGAAGGGTCTCAGGATTGGAATGGGAAGGACTTGGATATCACATCTCATGCTATAGGAAGGCTCTCAGGTTTGGAAGGGGAAAGAGTTGGATATCACATTTCATGTTAGAGGTAGGATCTCAGGTTTGGTATTAGAGGCATTGAGATATCACATCTCATGCTATCAGAAGGGTCTCGGGAATGGAATGGGAAGGAGTTGGATATCACATCTCATGCTAAAGGGAGGGTCTCAGGTTTGGAAGGGAAAGGATTTGGATATCACATCTCATGTTATAGGAAGGATCTCAGGTTTGGTATTAGAAGCATTGAGATATCACATCTCATGCTATCAGAAGGGTCTCAGGATTGGAATGGGAAGGAGTTGGATATCACATCTCATGCTAAAGGGAGGGTCTCAGGATTGTAATGGGAAGGACTTGGATATCACATCTCATGCTATAGGTAGGGTCTCAAGTTTGATATTAGAAGCATTGAGATATCACATCTCATGCTATAGGAAGGGTCTGAGGATTGGAATGGGAAGGAGTTGGATATCACATCTCATGCTATGGGAAGGGTCTCAGGTTTGGTATAAGCAGTGAGATATCGTATCTCATGCTATAGGAAGTGTCTCAGGATTGGAATGGGAAGGAGTTGGATATCACATCTCATGTTATAGGAAGGATCTCAGGTTTGGTATAAGCATTGAGATATCACATCTCTGCTACCGGAAGGGTCTCAGGATTGGAATGGGAAGGAGTTGGATATTCCCATCTCATGTTATAGGGAGGGTCTCAGGTTTGGTATTAGAAGCATTGAGATATCACATCTCATGCTATAGGAAGGGTCTCAGGATTGGAATGGGAAGGACTTGGATATCACATCTCATGCTATAGGGAAGGTCTCAAGTTTGATATTAGAAGCTTTGAGATATCACATCTCATGATATCGGAAGGGTCTCAGGATTGGAATGGGAAGGAGTTGGATATCACATCTCATGATAAAGGAAGGGTCTAAGGTTTGGAAGGGGAAGGATTTGGATATCACATCTCATGTTATATTACGGGTCTCACGTTTGTATTAGAAGCATTGAGATATCAAGTCTCATAGTATAGGAAGGGTCTCAGAATTGGAATGGGAAGGAGTTGGATATCACATCTCAAGCTATAGGAAGGGTCTCAGGATTGGAATAGGAAGGACTTGGATATCACATCTCATGCTATAGGAAGGCTCTCAGGTTTGGAAGGGGAAAGAGTTGGATATCACATTTCATGTTAGAGGTAGGATCTCAGGTTTGGTATTAGAGGCATTGAGATATCACATCTCATGCTATCAGAAGGGTCTCAGGAATGGAATGGGAAGGAGTTGGATATCACATCTCATGCTATAGGAAGGGTCTCAGGTTTGGTATAAGCATTGAGATATCACATCTCATGCTATAGGACGGGTCTCAGGATTGGAATGGAAGGAGTTGGATATCACATCTCATGTTATAGGAAGGATCTCAGGTTTGGTATTAGAAGCATTGAGACATCACATCTCATGCTATAGGAAGGGTCTCAGGGTTGGAATGGGAAGGAGTTGGATATCACATCTCATCCAATAGGAAGGGTCTCAGGTTTGGAATGGGAAGGAATTGGATATCACATCTCATGTTATAGGAAGGATCTCAGGTTTGGTATTAGAAGCATTGAGATATCACATCTCATGCTATAGGAAGGGTCTCAGGATTGGAATGTGAAGGATTTGGATATCACATCTCATGCTAAAGGAAGGGTCTCAGGTTTGGTAGAAGCATTGAGATATCACGTCTCTGCTATCGGAAGAGTCTCAGGATTGGATTGGGAAGGAGTTGGATATCACATCTCATGCCATAGGAAGGGTCTCAGGTTTGGTATAAGCATTGAGATATCACATCTCTGCTATCGGAAGGGTCTCAGGATTGGATTGGGAAGGAGTTGGATATCCCTTCTCATGCTATAGGAAGTGTCTCAGGTTGGAATGGGAAGGAGTTGGATATCACATCTCATGTTATAGGAAGGGTCTCAGGATTGGAATGGGAAGGATTTGGATATCACATCTCTTGCTATAGGAAGGGTCTCAGGATTGGAATGGGTAGGAGTTGGATATTACTTTCTTGCTATAGGAAGGGTCTCATGTTTGGAATGGGAAGGAGTTGGATATCACATATGCTATAGTTAGTGTCTCAGGTTTGGAACGGGAAGGAGTTGGATATCACATCTCATGTTATAGGAAGGGTCTCAGGTTTGGTATAAGCATTGAGATATCACATCTCTGCTATCGGAAGCGGCTCAGGATTGGAATGGGAAGGAGTTGGATATCCCATCTCATGTTATAGGAAGAGTCTCTGGTTTGGTATTAGAATCATTGAGATATCACATCGCATGCTGTAGGAAAGGTCTAAGGATTGGAATGGGATGGACTTGGATATCACATCTCATGCTATAGGTAGGCTCTCAGGTTTGGTATAAGCATTGAGATATCACATCTCATGCTATAGGAAGGGTCTCAGGATTGGAATGGGAAGGAATTGGATATCACATCTCATGCTATAGGAAGGGTCTCAGATTTGGTATAAGCATTGAGATATCACATCTCATGCTAAAGGAAGGGTCTCAGGATTGGAATGGGAAGGAGTTGTATATGACATCTCAGGCCATAGGAAGGTTCTCAGGTTTGGTATAAGCATTGAGATATCACATCTCTGCTATCGGAAGGGTCTCAGGATTGGAATGGGAAGCAGTTGGATATCCCATCTCATGTTATAGGAAGGGTCTCAGGTTTGGTATTAGAAGCATAGAGATATCACATCTCATGCTATAGGAAGGATCTCAGGATTTGAATGGCAAGGAGTTGGATATCACATCTCATGCCATAGGAAGGGTCTCAGGTTTGGTATAAGCATTGAGATATCACATCTCTGCTATCGGAAGGGTCTCAGGATTGGATTGGGAAGGAGTTAGATATCCCTTCTCATGCTATAGGAAGTGTCTCAGGTTGGAATGGGAAGGAGTTGGATATCACATCTCATGTTATAGGAAGGGTCTCAGGATTGGAATGGGAAGGACTTGGATGTCACATCTCATGCTATAGGGAGGGTCTCAAGTTTGATATTAGAAGCATTGAGATAACAAATCTCATGATATCGAAAGGGTCTCAGGATTGGAATGGGAAGGAGTTGGATATCACATCTCATGATAAAGGAAGGGTCTAAGGTTTGGAAGGGGAAGGATTTGGATATCACATCTCATGTTATAGGACGGGTCTCAGGTTTGGTATTAGATGCATTGAGATATCAAGTCTCATGGTATAAGAAGGGTCTCAGAATTGGAATGGGAAGGAGTTGGATATCACACCTCAAGCTATAGGAAGGGTCTCAGGATTGGAATGGGAAGGAGTTTGATATCACATCTCATGCCATAGTATGGGTCTCAGGTTTGGTAGAGGCATTGGGATATCACATCTCATGCTATCGGAAGGGTATCAGTATTGGATTTGGAAGAAGTTGGATATCCCATCTCATGCTATAGGAAGGGTCTCAGGTTGGAATGGGAAGGAGTTGGATATCACATTTCATGATATAGGAAGGGTCTCAGGATTGGAATGGGAAGGACTTGGATATCATATCTCATGCTATAGGACGGGTCTCAGGTTTGTTATTAGAATCATTGAGATATCATATTGCATGCTGTAGGAAGGGTCTAAGGATTGGAATGGGAAGGACATGGATATCACATCTCATGCTATAGATAGGCTCTTAGGTTTGGAAAGGGAAGGAGTTGGATATCACATTTCATGTTAGAGGAAGGATCTCAGGTTTGGTCTTAGAAGCATTGAGATATCACATCTCATGCTATATGAAGGGTCTCAGGATTGGAATGGGAAGTAGTTGGATATCACATCTCATGCTATAGGAAGAGTCTCAGGTTTGGTATAAGCATTGAGATATCACATCTCATGCTATAGGACAGGTCTCAGGATTGGAATGGAAGGAGTTGGATATCACATATCATGTTATAGGAAGGATCTCAGGTTTGGTATTGGAAGCATTGAGACATCACATCTCATGCTATAGGAAGGGTCTCAGGGTTGGAATGGGAAGGAGTTGGATATCACATCTCATCCAATAGGAAGGGTCTCAGGTTTGGAATGGGAAGGAATTGGATATCACATCTCATGTTATAGGAAAGATCTCAGGTTTGGTATTAGAAGCATTGAGATATCACATCTCATGCTATAGGAAGGGTCTCAGGATTGGAATGTGAAGGATTTGGATATCACATCTCATGCTAAAGGAAGGGTCTCAGGTTTGGTAGAAGCATTGAGATATCACGTCTCTGCTATCGGAAGGGTCTCAGGATTGGATTGGGAAGGAGTTGGATATCCCTTCTCATGCTATAGGAAGGGTCTCAGGATTTGAATGGCAAGGAGTTGGATATCACATCTCATGCCATAGGAAGGGTCTCAGGTTTGGTATAAGCATTGAGATATCACATCTCTGCTATCGGAAGGGTCTCAGGATTGGAATGGGAAGGAGTTGGATATTCCCATCTCATGTTATAGGAAGGGTCATTGGTTTGGTATTAGAAGCATTGAGATATCACATCTCATGCTATAGGAAGGGTCTCAGGATTGGAATGGGAAGGACTTGGATATCACATCCCCTGCTATAGGGAGGGTCTCAAGTTTGATATTAGAAGCTTTGAGATATCACATCTCATGATATCGGAAGGGTCTCAGGATTGGAATGGGAAGGAGTTGGATATCACATCTCATGATAAAGGAAGGGTCTAAGGTTTGGAAGGGGAAGGATTTGGATATCACATCTCATGTTATATTACGGGTCTCAGGTTTGGTATTAGAAGCATTGAGATATCAAGTCTCAGAGTATAGGAAGGGTCTCAGAATTGGAATGGGAAGGAGTTGGATATCACATCTCAAGCTATAGAAAGGGTCTCAGGATTGGAATGGGAAGGACTTGGATATCACATCTCATGCTATAGGAAGGCTCTCAGGTTTGGAAGGGGAAAGAGTTGGATATCACATTTCATGTTAGAGGTAGGATCTCAGGTTTGGTATTAGAGGCATTGAGATATCACATCTCATGCTATCAGAAGGGTCTCAGGAATGGAATGGGAAGGAGTTGGTTATCACATCTCATGCTAAAGGGAGGGTCTCAGGTTTAGAAGGGGAATGATTTGGATATCACATCTCATGTTATAGGAAGGATCTCAGGTTTGGTATTAGAAGCATTGAGATATCACATCTCATGCTATAGGACGGGTCTCAGGATTGGAATGGAAGGAGTTGGATATCACATCTCATATTATAGGAAGGATCTCAGGTTTGGTATTAGAAGCATTGAGACATCACATCTCATGCTATAGGAAGGGTCTCAGGGTTGGAATGGGAAGGAGTTGGATATCACATCTCATCCAATAGGAAGGGTCTCAGGTTTGGAATGGGAAGGAATTGGATATCACATCTCATGTTATAGGAAGGATCTCAGGTTTGGTATTAGAAGCATTGAGATATCACATCTCATGCTATAGGAAGGGTCTCAGGATTGGAATGTGAAGGATTTGGATATCACATCTCATGCTAAAGGAAGGGTCTCAGGTTTGGTAGAAGCATTGAGATATCACGTCTCTGCTATCGGAAGAGTCTCAGGATTGGATTGGGAAGGAGTTGGATATCACATCTCATGCCATAGGAAGGGTCTCAGGTTTGGTATAAGCATTGAGATATCACATCTCTGCTATCGGAAGGGTCTCAGGATTGGATTGGGAAGGAGTTGGATATCCCTTCTCATGCTATAGGAAGTGTCTCAGGTTGGAATGGGAAGGAGTTGGATATCACATCTCATGTTATAGGAAGGGTCTCAGGATTGGAATGGGAAGGATTTGGATATCACATCTCTTGCTATAGGAAGGGTCTCAGGATTGGAATGGGTAGGAGTTGGATATTACTTTCTTGCTATAGGAAGGGTCTCATGTTTGGAATGGGAAGGAGTTGGATATCACATATGCTATAGTTAGTGTCTCAGGTTTGGAACGGGAAGGAGTTGGATATCACATCTCATGTTATAGGAAGGGTCTCAGGTTTGGTATAAGCATTGAGATATCACATCTCTGCTATCGGAAGCGGCTCAGGATTGGAATGGGAAGGAGTTGGATATCCCATCTCATGTTATAGGAAGAGTCTCTGGTTTGGTATTAGAATCATTGAGATATCACATCGCATGCTGTAGGAAAGGTCTAAGGATTGGAATGGGATGGACTTGGATATCACATCTCATGCTATAGGTAGGCTCTCAGGTTTGGTATAAGCATTGAGATATCACATCTCATGCTATAGGAAGGGTCTCAGGATTGGAATGGGAAGGAATTGGATATCACATCTCATGCTATAGGAAGGGTCTCAGATTTGGTATAAGCATTGAGATATCACATCTCATGCTAAAGGAAGGGTCTCAGGATTGGAATGGGAAGGAGTTGTATATGACATCTCAGGCCATAGGAAGGTTCTCAGGTTTGGTATAAGCATTGAGATATCACATCTCTGCTATCGGAAGGGTCTCAGGATTGGAATGGGAAGCAGTTGTATATCCCATCTCATGTTATAGGAAGGGTCTCAGGTTTGGTATTAGAAGCATAGAGATATCACATCTCATGCTATAGGAAGGATCTCAGGATTTGAATGGCAAGGAGTTGGATATCACATCTCATGCCATAGGAAGGGTCTCAGGTTTGGTATAAGCATTGAGATATCACATCTCTGCTATCGGAAGGGTCTCAGGATTGGATTGGGAAGGAGTTAGATATCCCTTCTCATGCTATAGGAAGTGTCTCAGGTTGGAATGGGAAGGAGTTGGATATCACATCTCATGTTATAGGAAGGGTCTCAGGATTGGAATGGGAAGGACTTGGATGTCACATCTCATGCTATAGGGAGGGTCTCAAGTTTGATATTAGAAGCATTGAGATAACAAATCTCATGATATCGAAAGGGTCTCAGGATTGGAATGGGAAGGAGTTGGATATCACATCTCATGATAAAGGAAGGGTCTAAGGTTTGGAAGGGGAAGGATTTGGATATCACATCTCATGTTATAGGACGGGTCTCAGGTTTGGTATTAGATGCATTGAGATATCAAGTCTCATGGTATAAGAAGGGTCTCAGAATTGGAATGGGAAGGAGTTGGATATCACACCTCAAGCTATAGGAAGGGTCTCAGGATTGGAATGGGAAGGAGTTTGATATCACATCTCATGCCATAGTATGGGTCTCAGGTTTGGTAGAGGCATTGGGATATCACATCTCATGCTATCGGAAGGGTATCAGTATTGGATTTGGAAGAAGTTGGATATCCCATCTCATGCTATAGGAAGGGTCTCAGGTTGGAATGGGAAGGAGTTGGATATCACATTTCATGATATAGGAAGGGTCTCAGGATTGGAATGGGAAGGACTTGGATATCATATCTCATGCTATAGGACGGGTCTCAGGTTTGTTATTAGAATCATTGAGATATCATATTGCATGCTGTAGGAAGGGTCTAAGGATTGGAATGGGAAGGACATGGATATCACATCTCATGCTATAGATAGGCTCTTAGGTTTGGAAAGGGAAGGAGTTGGATATCACATTTCATGTTAGAGGAAGGATCTCAGGTTTGGTATTAGAAGCATTGAGATATCACATCTCATGCTATATGAAGGGTCTCAGGATTGGAATGGGAAGTAGTTGGATATCACATCTCATGCTATAGGAAGAGTCTCAGGTTTGGTATAAGCATTGAGATATCACATCTCATGCTATAGGACAGGTCTCAGGATTGGAATGGAAGGAGTTGGATATCACATATCATGTTATAGGAAGGATCTCAGGTTTGGTATTGGAAGCATTGAGACATCACATCTCATGCTATAGGAAGGGTCTCAGGGTTGGAATGGGAAGGAGTTGGATATCACATCTCATCCAATAGGAAGGGTCTCAGGTTTGGAATGGGAAGGAATTGGATATCACATCTCATGTTATAGGAAAGATCTCAGGTTTGGTATTAGAAGCATTGAGATATCACATCTCATGCTATAGGAAGGGTCTCAGGATTGGAATGTGAAGGATTTGGATATCACATCTCATGCTAAAGGAAGGGTCTCAGGTTTGGTAGAAGCATTGAGATATCACGTCTCTGCTATCGGAAGGGTCTCAGGATTGGATTGGGAAGGAGTTGGATATCCCTTCTCATGCTATAGGAAGGGTCTCAGGATTTGAATGGCAAGGAGTTGGATATCACATCTCATGCCATAGGAAGGGTCTCAGGTTTGGTATAAGCATTGAGATATCACATCTCTGCTATCGGAAGGGTCTCAGGATTGGAATGGGAAGGAGTTGGATATTCCCATCTCATGTTATAGGAAGGGTCATTGGTTTGGTATTAGAAGCATTGAGATATCACATCTCATGCTATAGGAAGGGTCTCAGGATTGGAATGGGAAGGACTTGGATATCACATCCCCTGCTATAGGGAGGGTCTCAAGTTTGATATTAGAAGCTTTGAGATATCACATCTCATGATATCGGAAGGGTCTCAGGATTGGAATGGGAAGGAGTTGGATATCACATCTCATGATAAAGGAAGGGTCTAAGGTTTGGAAGGGGAAGGATTTGGATATCACATCTCATGTTATATTACGGGTCTCAGGTTTGGTATTAGAAGCATTGAGATATCAAGTCTCAGAGTATAGGAAGGGTCTCAGAATTGGAATGGGAAGGAGTTGGATATCACATCTCAAGCTATAGGAAGGGTCTCAGGATTGGAATGGGAAGGACTTGGATATCACATCTCATGCTATAGGAAGGCTCTCAGGTTTGGAAGGGGAAAGAGTTGGATATCACATTTCATGTTAGAGGTAGGATCTCAGGTTTGGTATTAGAGGCATTGAGATATCACATCTCATGCTATCAGAAGGGTCTCAGGAATGGAATGGGAAGGAGTTGGATATCACATCTCATGCTAAAGGGAGGGTCTCAGGTTTAGAAGGGGAATGATTTGGATATCACATCTCATGTTATAGGAAGGATCTCAGGTTTGGTATTAGAAGCATTGAGATATCACATCTCATGCTATCGGAAGGATCTCAGGTTTGGTATTAGAAGCATTGAGATATCACATCTCATGCTATCAGAAGGGTCTCAGGATTGGAATGGGAAGGAGTTGGATATCACATCTCATGCTAAAGGGAGGGTCTCAGGTTTGGAAGGGGAAGGATTTGGATATCACATCTCATGTTATCGGAAGGATCTCACGTTTGGTATTAGAAATATTGAGATATCATATCTCATGCTATAGGAAGGGTCTCAGGAGTGGAATGGGAAAGAGTTGGATATCACATCTCATGCTATAGGGAGTGTCTCAGGATTGGAATGGGAAGGACTTAGATATCACATATCATGCTATAGGGAGGGTCTCAGTTTTGATATTAGAAGCATTGAGATATCACATCTCATGCTATCGGAAGTGTCTCAGGATTGGAATGGGAAGGAGCTGGATATCACATCTCATGCTAAAGGAAGGGTCTCAGGTTTGGAACGGGAAGGATTTGGATATCACATCTCATGTTATAGGAAGGGTCTCAGGTTTGGTATAAGCATTGAGATATCACATCTCTGCTATCGGAAGTGTCTCAGGATTGGAATGGGAAGGAGTTGGATATCACATCTCATGTTATAGGACGGGTCTCAGGTTTGTTATTAGAATCATTGAGATATCATATTGCATGCTGTAGGAAGGGTCTAAGGGTTGGAATGGGAAGGACTTGGATATCACATCTCATGCTATAGATAGGCTCTTAGGTTTGGAAAGGGAAGGAGTTGGATATCACATTTCATGTTAGAGGAAGGATCTCAGGTTTGGTATTAGAAGCATTGAGATATCACATCTCATGCTATAGGAAGGGTCTCAGGATTGGAATGGGAAGTAGTTGGATATCACATCTCATGCTATAGGAAGGGTCTCAGGTTTAGTATAAGCATTGAGATATCACATCTCATGCTATAGGACGGGTCTCAGGATTGGAATGGAAGGAGTTGGATATCACATCTCATGTTATAGGAAGGATCTCAGGTTTGGTATTAGAAGCATTGAGACATCACATCTCATGCTATAGGAAGGGTCTCAGGGTTGGAATGGGAAGGAGTTGGATATCACATCTCATCCAATAGGAAGGGTCTCAGGTTTGGAATGGGAAGGAATTGGATATCACATCTCATGTTATAGGAAGGATCTCAGGTTTGGTATTAGAAGCATTGAGATATCACATCTCATGCTATAGGAAGGGTCTCAGGATTGGAATGTGAAGGATTTGGATATCACATCTCATGCTAAAGGAAGGGTCTCAGGTTTGGTAGAAGCATTGAGATATCACGTCTCTGCTATCGGAAGGGTCGCAGGATTGGATTGGGAAGGAGTTGGATATCCCTTCTCATGCTATAGGAAGGGTCTCAGGATTTGAATGGCAAGGAGTTGGATATCACATCTCATGCCATAGGAAGGGTCTCAGGTTTGGTATAAGCATTGAGATATCACATCTCTGCTATCGGAAGGGTCTCAGGATTGGATTGGGAAGGAGTTGGATATCCCTTCTCATGCTATAGGAAGTGTCTCAGGTTGGAATGGGAAGGAGTTGGATATCACATCTCATGTTATAGGAAGGGTCTCAGGATTGGAATGGGAAGGATTTGGATATCACATCTCTTGCTATAGGAAGGGTCTCAGGATTGGAATGGGTAGGAGTTGGATATTACTTTCTTGCTATAGGAAGGGTCTCATGTTTGGAATGGGAAGGAGTTGGATATCACATATGCTATAGTTAGTGTCTCAGGTTTGGAACGGGAAGGAGTTGGATATCACATCTCATGTTATAGGAAGGGTCTCAGGTTTGGTATAAGCATTGAGATATCACATCTCTGCTATCGGAAGCGGCTCAGGATTGGAATGGGAAGGAGTTGGATATCACATCTCATGTTATAGTAAGAGTCTCTGGTTTGGTATTAGAATCATTGAGATATCACATCGCATGCTGTAGGAAGGGTCTAAGGATTGGAATGGGATGGACTTGGATATCACATCTCATGCTATAGGTAGGCTCTCAGGTTTGGTATAAGCATTGAGATATCACATCTCATGCTATAGGAAGGGTCTCAGGATTGGAATGGGAAGGATTTGGATATCACATCTCATGCTATAGGAAGGGTCTCAGATTTGGTATAAGCATTGAGATATCACATCTCATGCTAAAGGAAGGGTCTCAGGATTGGAATGGGAAGGAGTTGTGTATGACATCTCAGGCCATAGGAAGGGTCTCAGGTTTGGTATAAGCATTGAGATATCACATCTCTGCTATCGGAAGGGTCTCAGGATTGGAATGGGAAGGAGTTGGATATCCCATCTCATGTTATAGGAAGGGTCTCAGGTTTGGTATTAGAAGCATAGAGATATCACATCTCATGCTATAGGAAGGGTCTCAGGATTGGAATGGGAAGGACTTGGAAGTCACATCTCATGCTATAGGGAGGATCTCAAGTTTGATATTAGAAGCATTGAGATAACAAATCTCATGATATCAGAAGGGTCTCAGGATTGGAATGGGAAGGAGTTGGATACCACATCTCATGATAAAGGAAGGGTCTAAGGTTTGGAAGGGGAAGGATTTGGATATCACATCTCATGTTATAGGACGGGTCTCAGGTTTGGTATTAGAAGCATTGAGATATCAAGTCTCATGGTATAAGAAGGGTCTCAGAATTGGAATGGGAAGGAGTTGGATATCACACCTCAAGCTATAGGAAGGGTCTCAGGATTGGAATGGGAAGGAGTTTGATATCACATCTCATGCCATAGTATGGGTCTCAGGTTTGGTAGAAGCATTGGGATATCACATCTCATGCTATCGGAAGGGTATCAGTATTGGATTTTGAAGAAGTTGGATATCCCATCTCATGCTATAGGAAGGGTTTCAGGTTGGAATGGGAAGGAGTTGGATATCACATTTCATGTTATAGGAAGGGTCTCAGGATTGGAATGGGAAGGACTTGGATATCATATCTCATGCTATAGGACGGGTCTCAGGTTTGTTATTAGAATCATTGAGATATCATATTGCATGCTGTAGGAAGGGTCTAAGGATTGGAATAGGAAGGACCTGGATATCACATCTCATGCTATAGATAGGCTCTTAGGTTTGGAAAGGGAAGGAGTTGGATATCACATTTCATGTTAGAGGAAGGATCTCAGGTTTGGTATTAGAAGCATTGAGATATCACATCTCATGCTATAGGAAGGGTCTCAGGATTGGAATGGGAAGTAGTTGGATATCACATCTCATGCTATAGGAAGGGTCTCAGGTTTCGTATAAGCATTGCGATATCACATCTCATGCTATAGGACGGGTCTCAGGATTGGAATGGAAGGAGTTGGATATCACATCTCATGTTATAGGAAGGATCTCAGGTTTGGTATTAGAATCATTGAGACATCACATCTCATGCTATAGGAAGGGTCTCAGGGTTGGAATGGGAAGGAGTTGGATATCACAACTCATCCAATAGGAAGGGTCTCAGGTTTGGAATGGGAAGGAATTGGATATCACATCTCATGTTATAGGAAGGATCTCAGGTTTGGTATTAGAAGCATTGAGATATCACATCTCATGCTATAGGAAGGGTCTCAGGATTGGAATGTGAAGGATTTGGATATCACATCTCATGCTAAAGGAAGGGTCTCAGGTTTGGTAGAAGCATTGAGATATCACGTCTCTGCTATCGGAAGGGTCTCAGGATTGGATTGGGAAGGAGTTGGATATCCCTTCTCATGCTATAGGAAGGGTCTCAGGATTTGAATGGCAAGGAGTTGGATATCACATCTCATGCCATACGAAGGGTCTCAGGTTTGGTATAAGCATTGAGATATCACATCTCTGCTATCGGAAGGGTCTCAGGATTGGAATGGGAAGGAGTTGGATATTCCCATCTCATGTAATAGGAAGGGTCTCAGGTTTGGTATTAGAAGCATTGAGATATCACATCTCATGCTATAGGAAGGGTCTCAGGATTGGAATGGGAAGGACTTGGATATCACATCTCATGCTATAGGGAGGGTCTCAATTTTGATATTAGAAGCTTTGAGATATCACATCTCATGATATCGGAAGGGTCTCAGGATTGGAATGGGAAGGAGTTGGGTATCACATCTCATGATAAAGGAAGGGTCTAAGGTTTGGAAGGGGAAGGATTTGGATATCACATCTCATGTTATATTACGGGTCTCAGGTTTGGTATTAGAAGCATTGAGATATCAAGTCTCAGATTATAGGAAGGGTCTCAGAATTGGAATGGGAAGGAGTTGGATATCACATCTCAAGCAATAGGAAGGGTATCAGGATTGGAATGGGAAGGACTTGGATATCAGATCTCATGCTATAGGAAGGCTCTCAGGTTTGGAAGGGGAAAGAGTTGGATATCACATTTCATGTTAGAGGTAGGATCTCAGGTTTGGTATTAGAGGCATTGAGATATCACATCTCATGCTATCAGAAGGGTCTCGGGAATGGAATGGGAAGGAATTGGATATCACATCTCATGCTAAAGGGAGGGTCTCAGGTTTGGAAGGGGAAGGATTTGGATATCACATCTCATGTTATAGGAAGGATCTCAGGTTTGGTATTAGAAGCATTGAGATATCACATCTCATGCTATCGGAAGGATCTCAGGTTTGGTATTAGAAGCATTGAGATATCACATCTCATGCTATCAGAAGGGTCTCAGGATTGGAATGGGAAGGAGTTGGATATCACATCTCATGCTAAAGGGAGGGTCTCAGGTTTGGAAGGGGAAGGATTTGGATATCACATCTCATGTTATCGGAAGGATCTCACGTTTGGTATTAGAAGTATTGAGATATCATATCTCATGCTATAGGTAGGGTCTCAGGATTGGAATGGGAAGGAGTTGGATATCACATCTCATGCTATAGGAAGTGTCTCAGGATTGTAATGGGAAGGACTTGGATATCACATCTCATGCTATAGGTAGGGTCTCAAGTTTGATATTAGAAGCATTGAGATATCACATCTCATGCTATAGGAAGGGTCTGAGGATTGGAATGGGAAGGAGTTGGATATCACATCTCATGCTATGGGAAGGGTCTCAGGTTTGGTATAAGCAGTGAGATATCACATCTCATGCTATAGGAAGTGTCTCAGGATTGGAATGGGAAGGAGTTGGATATCACATCTCATGTTATAGGAAGGATCTCAGGTTTGGTATAAGCATTGAGATATCACATCTCTGCTATCGGAAGGGTCTCAGGATTGGAATGGGAAGGAGTTGGATATTCCCATCTCATGTTATAGGAGGGGTCTCAGGTTTGGTATTAGAAGCATTGAGATATCACATCTCATGCTATAGGAAGGGTCTCAGGATTGGAATGGGAAGGACTTGGATATCACATCTCATGCTAAAGGAAGGGTCTCAGGTTTGGAATGGGAAGGACTTGGATGTCACATCTCATGCTATAGGGAGGATCTCAAGTTTGATATTAGAAGCATTGAGATAACAAATCTCATGATATCAGAAGGGTCTCAGGATTGGAATGGGAAGGAGTTGGATACCACATCTCATGATAAAGGAAGGGTCTAAGGTTTGGAAGGGGAAGGATTTGGATATCACATCTCATGTTATAGGACGGGTCTCAGGTTTGGTATTAGAAGCATTGAGATATCAAGTCTCATGGTATAAGAAGGGTCTCAGAATTGGAATGGGAAGGAGTTGGATATCACACCTCAAGCTATAGGAAGGGTCTCAGGATTGGAATGGGAAGGAGTTTGATATCACATCTCATGCCATAGTATGGGTCTCAGGTTTGGTAGAAGCATTGGGATATCACATCTCATGCTATCGGAAGGGTATCAGTATTGGATTTTGAAGAAGTTGGATATCCCATCTCATGCTATAGGAAGGGTTTCAGGTTGGAATGGGAAGGAGTTGGATATCACATTTCATGTTATAGGAAGGGTCTCAGGATTGGAATGGGAAGGACTTGGATATCATATCTCATGCTATAGGACGGGTCTCAGGTTTGTTATTAGAATCATTGAGATATCATATTGCATGCTGTAGGAAGGGTCTAAGGATTGGAATAGGAAGGACCTGGATATCACATCTCATGCTATAGATAGGCTCTTAGGTTTGGAAAGGGAAGGAGTTGGATATCACATTTCATGTTAGAGGAAGGATCTCAGGTTTGGTATTAGAAGCATTGAGATATCACATCTCATGCTATAGGAAGGGTCTCAGGATTGGAATGGGAAGTAGTTGGATATCACATCTCATGCTATAGGAAGGGTCTCAGGTTTCGTATAAGCATTGCGATATCACATCTCATGCTATAGGACGGGTCTCAGGATTAGAATGGAAGGAGTTGGATATCACATCTCATGTTATAGGAAGGATCTCAGGTTTGGTATTAGAATCATTGAGACATCACATCTCATGCTATAGGAAGGGTCTCAGGGTTGGAATGGGAAGGAGTTGGATATCACAACTCATCCAATAGGAAGGGTCTCAGGTTTGGAATGGGAAGGAATTTGATATCACATCTCATGTTATAGGAAGGATCTCAGGTTTGGTATTAGAAGCATTGAGATATCACATCTCATGCTATAGGAAGGGTCTCAGGATTGGAATGTGAAGGATTTGGATATCACATCTCATGCTAAAGGAAGGGTCTCAGGTTTGGTAGAAGCATTGAGATATCACGTCTCTGCTATCGGAAGGGTCTCAGGATTGGATTGGGAAGGAGTTGGATATCCCTTCTCATGCTATAGGAAGGGTCTCAGGATTTGAATGGCAAGGAGTTGGATATCACATCTCATGCCATACGAAGGGTCTCAGGTTTGGTATAAGCATTGAGATATCACATCTCTGCTATCGGAAGGGTCTCAGGATTGGAATGGGAAGGAGTTGGATATTCCCATCTCATGTAATAGGAAGGGTCTCAGGTTTGGTATTAGAAGCATTGAGATATCACATCTCATGCTATAGGAAGGGTCTCAGGATTGGAATGGGAAGGACTTGGATATCACATCTCATGCTATAGGGAGGGTCTCAAGTTTGATATTAGAAGCTTTGAGATATCACATCTCATGATATCGGAAGGGTCTCAGGATTGGAATGGGAAGGAGTTGGATATCACATCTCATGATAAAGGAAGGGTCTAAGGTTTGGAAGGGGAAGGATTTGGATATCACATCTCATGTTATATTACGGGTCTCAGGTTTGGTATTAGAAGCATTGAGATATCAAGTCTCAGAGTATAGGAAGGGTCTCAGAATTGGAATGGGAAGGAGTTGGATATCACATCTCAAGCAATAGGAAGGGTATCAGGATTGGAATGGGAAGGACTTGGATATCAGATCTCATGCTATAGGAAGGCTCTCAGGTTTGGAAGGGGAAAGAGTTGGATATCACATTTCATGTTAGAGGTAGGATCTCAGGTTTGGTATTAGAGGCATTGAGATATCACATCTCATGCTATCAGAAGGGTCTCGGGAATGGAATGGGAAGGAGTTGGATATCACATCTCATGCTAAAGGGAGGGTTCAGGTTTGGAAGGGGAAGGATTTGGATATCACATCTCATGTTATAGGAAGGATCTCAGGTTTGGTATTAGAAGCATTGAGATATCACATCTCATGCTATCGGAAGGATCTCAGGTTTGGTATTAGAAGCATTGAGATATCACATCTCATGCTATCAGAAGGGTCTCAGGATTGGAATGGGAAGGAGTTGGATATCACATCTCATGCTAAAGGGAGGGTCTCAGGTTTGGAAGGGGAAGGATTTGGATATCACATCTCATGTTATCGGAAGGATCTCACGTTTGGTATTAGAAGTATTGAGATATCATATCTCATGCTATAGGTAGGGTCTCAGGATTGGAATGGGAAGGAGTTGGATATCACATCTCATGCTATAGGAAGTGTCTCAGGATTGTAATGGGAAGGACTTGGATATCACATCTCATGCTATAGGTAGGGTCTCAAGTTTGATATTAGAAGCATTGAGATATCACATCTCATGCTATAGGAAGGGTCTGAGGATTGGAATGGGAAGGAGTTGGATATCACATCTCATGCTATGGGAAGGGTCTCAGGTTTGGTATAAGCAGTGAGATATCACATCTCTGCTATCGGAAGGGTCTCAGGATTGGAATGGGAAGGAGTTGGATATTCCCATCTCATGTTATAGGAAGGGTCTCAGGTTTGGTATTAGAAGCATTGAGATATCACATCTCATGCTATAGGAAGGGTCTCAGGATTGGAATGGGAAGGACTTGGATATCACATCTCATGCTATAGGGAGGGTCTCAAGTTTGATATTAGAAGCTTTGAGATATCACATCTCATGATATCGGAAGGGTCTCAGGATTGGAATGGGAAGGAGTTGGATATCACATCTCATGATAAAGGAAGGGTCTAAGGTTTGGAAGGAGAAGGATTTGGATATCACATCTCATGTTATATTACGGGTCTCACGTTTGTATTAGAAGCATTGAGATATCAAGTCTCATAGTATAGGAAGGGTCTCAGAATTGGAATGGGAAGGAGTTGGATATCACATCTCAAGTTATAGGAAGGGTCTCAGGATTGGAATGGGAAGGACTTGGATATCACATCTCATGCTATAGGAAGGCTCTCAGGTTTGGAAGGGGAAAGAGTTGGATATCACATTTCATGTTAGAGGTAGGATCTCAGGTTTGGTATTAGAGGCATTGAGATATCACATCTCATGCTATCAGAAGGGTCTCAGGAATGGAATGGGAAGGAGTTGGATATCACATCTCATGCTAAAGGTAGGGTCTCAGGTTTGGAAGGGGAAGGATTTGGATATCACATCTCATGTTATAGGAAGGATCCCAGGTTTGGTATTAGAAGCATTGAGATATCACATCTCATGCTATCGGAAGGATCTCAGGTTTGGTATTAGAAGCATTGAGATATCACATCTCATGCTATCAGAAGAGTCTCAGGATTGGAATAGGAAGGAGTTGGATATCACATCTCATGCTAAAGGGAGGGTCTCAGGATTGGAAGGGGAAGGATTTGGATATCACATCTCATGTTATCGGAAGGATCGCACGTTTGGTATTAGAAGTATTGAGATATCATATCTCATGCTATAGGAAGGGTCTCAGGATTGGAATGGGAAGGAGTTGGATATCACATCTCATGCTATAGGGAGGGTCTCAGGATTGGAATGGGAAGGACTTAGATATCACATATCATGCTATAGGGAGGGTCTCAGTTTTGATATTAGAAGCATTGAGATATCACATCTCATGCTATAGGAAGTGTCTCAGGATTGGAATGGGAAGGTGCTGGATATCACATCTCATGCTAAAGGAAGGGTCTCAGGTTTGGAACGGGAAGGATTTGGATATCATATCTCATGTTATAGGAAGGGTCTCAGGTTTGGTATAAGCATTGAGATATCACATCTCTGCTATCGGAAGTGTCTCAGGATTGGAATGGGAAGGAGTTGGATATCCCATCTCATGTTATAGGACGGGTCTCAGGTTTGTTATTAGAATAATTGAGATATCATATTGCATGCTGTAGGAAGGGTCTAAGGGTTGGAATGGGAAGGAGTTGGATATCCCATCTCATGTTATAGGACGGGTCTCAGGTTTGTTATTAGAATCATTGAGATATCACATCTCATGCTATAGGAAGGGTCTCAGGATTGGAATGGGAAGCAGTTGGATATCACATCTCATGCTATAGGAAGGGTCTCAGGTTTGGTATAAGCATTGAGATATCACATCTCATGCTATAGGACGGGTCTCAGGATTGGAATGGAAGGAGTTGGATATTACATCTCATGTTATAGGAAGGATCTCAGGTTTGGTATTAGAAGCATTGAGACATCACATCGCATGCTATAGGAAGGGTCTCAGGGTTGGAATGGGAAGGAGTTGGATATCACATCGCATCCAATAAGAAGGGTCTCAGGTTTGGAATGGGAAGGAATTGGATATCACATCTCATGTTATAGGAAGGATCTCAGGTTTGGTATTAGAAGCATTGAGATATCACATCTCATGCTATAGGAAGGGTCTCAGGATTGGAATGTGAAGGATTTGAATATCACATCTCATGCTAAAGGAAGGGTCTCAGGTTTGGTAGAAGCATTGAGATATCACGTCTCTGCTATCGGAAGGGTCTCAGGATTGGATTGGGAAGGAGTTGGATATCACATCTCATGCCATAGGAAGGGTCTCAGGTTTGGTATAAGCATTGAGATATCACATCTCTGCTATCGGAAGGGTCTCAGGATTGGATTGGGAAGGAGTTGGATATCCCTTCTCATGCTATAGGAAGTGTCTCAGGTTGGAATGGGAAGGATTTGGATATCACATCTCTTGCTATAGGAAGGGTCTCAGGATTGGAATGGGTAGGAGTTGGATATTACTTTCTTGCTATAGGAAGTGTCTCATGTTTGGAATGGGAAGGAGTTGGATATCACATATGCTATAGTTAGTGTCTCAGGTTTGGAACGGGAAGGAGTTGGATATCACATCTCATGTTATAGGAAGGGTCTCAGGTTTGGTATAAGCATTGAGATATCACATCTCTGCTATCGGAAGCGGCTCAGGATTGGAATGGGAAGGAGTTGGATATCCCATCTCATGTTATAGGAAGAGTCTCTGGTTTGGTATTAGAATCATTGAGATATCACATTGCATGCTGTAGGAAGGGTCTAAGGATTGGAATGGGATGGACTTGGATATCACACCTCATGCTATAGGTAGGCTCTCAGGTTTGGTATAAGCATTGAGATATCACATCTCATGCTATAGGAAGGGTCTCAGGATTGGAATGGGAAGGAATTGGATATCACATCTCATGCTATAGGAAGGGTCTCAGATTTGGTATAAGCATTGAGATATCACATCTCATGCTAAAGGAAGGGTCTCAGGATTGGAATGGGAAGGGGTTGTATATGACATCTCAGGCCATAGGAAGGTTCTCAGGTTTGGTATAAGCATTGAGATATCACATCTCTGCTATCGGAAGGGTCTCAGGATTGGAATGGGAAGGAGTTGGATTTCCCATCTCATGTTATAGGAAGGGTCTCAGGTTTGGTATTAGAAGCATAGAGATATCACATCTCATGCTATAGGAAGGGTCTCAGGATTTGAATGGCAAGGAGTTGGATATCACATCTCATGCCATAGGAAGGGTCTCAGGTTTGGTATAAGCATTCAGATATCACATCTCTGCTATCGGAAGGGTCTCAGGATTGGATTGGGAAGGAGTTAGATATCCCTTCTCATGCTATAGGAAGTGTCTCAGGTTGGAATGGGAAGGAGTTGGATATCACATCTCATGTTATAGGAAGGGTCTCAGGATTGGAATGGGAAGGACTTGGATGTCACATCTCATGCTATAGGGAGGGTCTCAAGTTTGATATTAGAAGCATTGAGATAACAAATCTCATGATATCGGAAGGGTCTCAGGATTGGAATGGGAAGGAGTTGGATATCACATCTCATGATAAAGGAAGGGTCTAAGGTTTGGAAGGGGAAGGATTTGGATATCACATCTCATGTTATAGGACGGGTCTCAGGTTTGGTATTAGAAGAATTGAGATATCAAGTCTCATGGTATAAGAAGGGTCTCAGAATTGGAATGGGAAGGAGTTGGATATCACACCTCAAGCTATAGGAAGGGTCTCAGGATTGGAATGGGAAGGACTTGGATATCACATCTCATGCTATAGGGAGGGTCTCAAGTTTGATATTAGAAGCTTTGAGATATCACATCTCATGATATCGGAAGGGTCTCATGATTGGAATGGGAAGGAGTTGGATATCACATCTCATGATGAAGGAAGGGTCTAAGGTTTGGAAGCGGAAGCATTTGGATATCACATCTCATGTTATATTACGGGTCTCACGTTTGTATTAGAAGCATTGAGATATCAAGTCTCATAGTATAGGAAGGGTCTCAGAATTGGAATGGGAAGGAGTTGGATATCACATCTCAAGCTATAGGAAGGGTCTCAGGATTGGAATGGGGAGGACTTGGATATCACATCTCATGCTATAGGAAGGCTCTCAGGTTTGGAAGGGGAAATAGTTGGATATCACATTGCATGTTAGAGGTAGGATCTCAGGTTTGGTATTAGAGGCATTGAGATATCACATCTCATGCTATCAGAAGGGTCTCAGGAATGGAATGGGAAGGAGTTGGATATCACATCTCATGCTAAAGGGAGGGTCTCAGGTTTGGAAGGGGAAGGATTTGGATATCACATCTCATGTTATAGGAAGGATCTCAGGTTTGGTATTAGAAGCATTGAGATATCACATCTCATGCTATCGGAAGGATCTCAGGTTTGGTATTAGAAGCATTGAGATATCACATCTCATGCTATCAGAAGAGTCTCAGGATTGGAATAGGAAGGAGTTGGATATCACATCTCATGCTAAAGGGAGGGTCTCAGGATTGGAAGGGGAAGGATTTGGATATCACATCTCATGTTATCGGAAGGATCTCACGTTTGGTATTAGAAGTATTGAAATATCATATCTCATGCTATAGGAAGGGTCTCAGGATTGGAATGGGAAGGAGTTGGATATCACATCTCATGCTATAGGGAGGGTCTCAGGATTGGAATGGGAAGGACTTAGATATCACATATCATGCTATAGGGAGGGTCTCAGTTTTGATATTAGAAGCATTGAGATATCACATCTCATGCTATAGGAAGTGTCTCAGGATTGGAATGGGAAGGTGCTGGATATCACATCTCATGCTAAAGGAAGGGTCTCAGGTTTGGAACGGGAAGGATTTGGATATCACATCTCATGTTATAGGAAGGGTCTCAGGTTTGGTATAAGCATTGAGATATCACATCTCTGCTATCGGAAGTGTCTCAGGATTGGAATGGGAAGGAGTTGGATATCCCATCTCATGTTATAGGACGGGTCTCAGGTTTGTTATTAGAATCATTGAGATATCATATTGCATGCTGTAGGAAGGGTCTAAGGGTTGGAATGGGAAGGACTTGGATATCACATCTCATGCTATAGATAGGCTCTTAGGTTTGGAAAGGGAAGGAGTTGGATATCACATTTCATGTTAGAGGAAGGATCTTAGGTTTGGTATTAGAAGCATTGAGATATCACATCTCATGCTATAGGAAGGGTCTCAGGATTGGAAAGGGAAGCAGTTGGATATCACATCTCATGCTATAGGAAGGGTCTCAGGTTTGGTATAAGCATTGAGATATCACATCTCATGCTATAGGACGGGTCTCAGGATTGGAATGGAAGGAGTTGGATATCACATCTCATGTTATAGGAAGGATCTCAGGTTTGGTATTAGAAGCATTGAGACATCACATCTCATGCTATAGGAAGGGTCTCAGGGTTGGAATGGGAAGGAGTTGGATATCACATCTCATCCAATAGGAAGGGTCTCAGGTTTGGAATGGGAAGGAATTGGATATCACATCTCATGTTATAGGAAGGATCTCAGGTTTGGTATTAGAAGCTTTGAGATATCACATCTCATGCTATCGGAAGGGTCTCAGGATTGGATTGGGAAGGAGTTGGATATCACATCTCATGCCATAGGAAGGGTCTCAGGTTTGGTATAAGCATTGAGATATCACATCTCTGCTATCGGAAGGGTCTCAGGATTGGATTGGGAAGGAGTTGGATATCCCTTCTTATGCTATAGGAAGTGTCTCAGGTTGGAATGGGAAGGAGTTGGATATCACATCTCATGTTATAGGAAGGGTCTCAGGATTGGAATGGGAAGGATTTGGATATCACATCTCTTGCTATAGGAAGGGTCTCAGGATTGGAATGGGTAGGAGTTGGATATTACTTTCTTGCTATAGGAAGGGTCTCATGTTTGGAATGGGAAGGAGTTGGATATCACATATGCTATAGTTAGTGTCTCAGGTTTGGAACGGGAAGGAGTTGGATATCACATCTCATGTTATAGGAAGGGTCTCAGGTTTGGTATAAGCATTGAGATATCACATCTCTGCTATCGGAAGCGGCTCAGGATTGGAATGGGAAGGAGTTGGATATCCCATCTCATGTTATAGGAAGAGTCTCTGGTTTGGTAGAATCATTGAGATATCACATCGCATGCTGTAGGAAGGGTCAAAGGATTGGAATGGGATGGACTTGGATATCACATCTCATGCTATAGGTAGGCTCTCAGGTTTGGTATAAGCATTGAGATATCACATCTCATGCTATAGGAAGGGTCTCAGGATTGGAATGGGAAGGAATTGGATATCACATCTCATGCTATAGGAAGGGTCTCAGATTTGGTATAAGCATTGAGATATCACATCTCATGCTAAAGGAAGGGTCTCAGGATTGGAATGTGAAGGATTTGGATATCACATCTCATGCTAAAGGAAGGGTCTCAGGTTTGGTAGAAGCATTGAGATATCACGTCGCTGCTATCGGAAGGGTCTCAGGATTGGATTGGGAAGGAGTTGGATATCCCTTCTCATGCTATAGGAAGGGTCTCAGGATTTGAATGGCAAGGAGTTGGATATCACATCTCATGCCATAGGAAGGGTCTCAGGTTTGGTATAAGCATTGAGATATCACATCTCTGCTATCGGAAGGGTCTCAGGATTGGATTGGGAAGGAGTTGAATATCCCTTCTCATGCTATAGGAAGTGTCTCAGGTTGGAATGGGAAGGAGTTGGATATCACATCTCATGTTATAGGAAGGGTCTCAGGATTGGAATGGGAAGGATTTGGATATCACATCTCTTGCTATAGGAATGGTCTCAGGATTGGAATGGGTAGGAGTTGGATATTACTTTCTTGCTATAGGAAGGGTCTCATGTTTGGAATGGGAAGGAGTTGGATATCACATATGCTATAGTTAGTGTCTCAGGTTTGGAACGGGAAGGAGTTGGATATCACATCTCATGTTATAGGAAGGGTCTCAGGTTTGGTATAAGCATTGAGATATCACATCTCTGCTATCGGAAGCGGCTCAGGATTGGAATGGGAAGGAGTTGGATATCCCATCTCATGTTATAGGAAGAGTCTCTGGTTTGGTATTAGAATCATTGAGATATCACATCGCATGCTGTAGGAAGGGTCTAAGGATTGAAATGGGATGGACTTGGATATCACATCTCATGTTATAGGTAGGCTCTCAGGTTTGGTATAAGCATTGAGATATCACATCTCATGCTATAGGAAGGGTCTCAGGATTGGATTGGGAAGGAATTGGATATCACATCTCATGCTATAGGAAGGGTCTCAGATTTGGTATAAGCATTGAGATATCACATCTCATGCTAAAGGAAGGGTCTCAGGATTGGAATGGGAAGGAGTTGTATATGACATCTCAGGCCATAGGAAGGTTCTCAGGTTTGGTATAAGCATTGAGATATCACATCTCTGCTATCGGAAAGGTCTCAGGATTGGAATGGGAAGGAGTTGGATATCCCATCTCATGTTATAGGAAGGGTCTCAGGTTTGGTATTAGAAGCATAGAGATATCACATCTCATGCTATAGGAAGGGTCTCAGGATTGGAATGGGAAGGACTTGGATGTCACATCTCATGCTATAGGGAGGGTCTCAAGTTTGATATTAGAAGCATTGAGATAACAAATCTCATGATATCGGAAGGGTCTCAGGATTGGAATGGGAAGGAGTTGGATATCACATCTCATGATAAAGGAAGGGTCTAAGGTTTGGAAGGGGAAGGATTTGGATATCACATCTCATGTTATAGGACGGGTCTCAGGTTTGGTATTAGAAGCATTGAGATATCAAGTCTCATGGTATAAGAAGGGTCTCAGAATTGGAATGGGAAGGAGTTGGATATCACACCTCAAGCTATAGGAAGGGTCTCAGGATTGGAATGGGAAGGAGTTTGATATCACATCTCATGCCATAGTATGGGTCTCAGGTTTGGTAGAAGCATTGGGATATCACATCTCATGCTATCGGAAGGGTATCAGTATTGGATTTGGAAGAAGTTGGATATCCCATCTCATGCTATAGGAAGGGTCTCAAGTTGGAATGGGAAGGAGTTGGATATCACATTTCATGTTATAGGAAGGGTCTCAGGATTGGAATGGGAAGGACTTGGATATCATATCTCATGCTATAGGACGGGTCTCAGGTTTGTTATTAGAATCATTGAGATATCATATTGCATGCTGTAGGAAGGGTCTAAGGATTGGAATGGGAAGGACCTGGATATCACATCTCATGCTATAGATAGGCTCTCAGGTTTGGAAAGGGAAGGAGTTGGATATCACATCTCATGTTATAGGATGGATCTCAGGTTTGGTATTAGAAGTATTGAGATATCACATCTCATGTTATCGGAAGGATCTCAGGTTTGGTATTAGAAGTATTGAGATATCACATCTCATGCTATAGGAAGGGTCTCAGGATTGGAATGGGAAGGAGTTGGATATCACATCTCATGCTAAAGGAAGGGTCGCAGGTTTGGTAGAAGCATTGAGATATCACATCTCATGCTATAGGAAGGGTCTCAGGATTGGAATGGGAAGGACTTAGATATCACATATCATGCTATAGGGAGGGTCTCAGTTTTGATATTAGAAGCATTGAGATATCACATCTCATGCTATCGGAAGTGTCTCAGGATTGGAATGGGAAGGAGCTGGATATCACATCTCATGCTAAAGGAAGGGTCTCAGGTTTGGAACGGGAAGGAGTTGGATATCACATCTCATGTTATGGGAAGGGTCTCAGGTTTGGTATAAACATTGAGATATCACATCTCTGCTATCGGAAGTGTCTCAGGATTGGAATGGGAAGGAGTTGGATATCCCATCTCATGTTATAGGACGGGTCTCAGGTTTGTTATTAGAATCATTGAGATATCATATTGCATGCTGTAGGAAGGGTCTAAGGGTTGGAATGTGAAGGACTTGGATATCACATCTCATGCTATAGATAGGCTCTTAGGTTTGGAAAGGGAAGGAGTTGGATATCACATTTCATGTTAGAGGAAGAATCTCAGGTTTGGTATTAGAAGCATTGAGATATCACATCTCATGCTAGTGGAAGGGTCTCAGGATTGGAATGGGGAGGAGTTGGATATCACATCTCATGCTATAGGAAGGGTCTCAGGTTTGGTATAAGCAATGAGATATCACATCTCATGCTATAGGACGGGTCTCAGGATTGGAATGGAAGGAGTTGTATATCACATCTCATGTTATAGGAAGGATCTCAGGTTTGGTATTAGAAGCATTGAGACATCACATCTCATGCTATAGGAAGGGTCTCAGGGTTGGAATGGGAAGAAGTTGGATATCACATCTCATCCAATAGGAAGGGTCTCAGGTTTGGAATGGGAAGGAATTGGATATCACATCTCATGTTATAGGAAGGATCTCAGGTTTGGTAGAAGCATTGAGATATCACGTCTCTGCTATCGGAAGGGTCTCAGGATTGGATTGGGAAGGAGTTGGATATCCCTTTTCATGCTATAGGAAGGGTCTCAGGATTTGAATGGCAAGGAGTTGGATATCACATCTCATGCCATAGGAAGGGTCTCAGGTTTGGTATAAGCATAGAGATATCACATCTCTGCTATCGGAAGGGTCTCAAGATTGGATTGGGAAGGAGTTGGATATCCCTTCTCATGCTATAGGAAGTGTCTCAGGTTGGAATGGGAAGGAGTTGGATATCACATCTCATGTTATAGGAAGGGTCTCAGGATTCGAATGGGAAGGAGTTGGATACCACATCTCATGATAAAGGAAGGGTCTAAGGTTTGGAAGGGGAAGGATTTGGATATCACATCTCATGTTATAGGACGGTCTCCGGTTTTGTATTAGAAGCATTGAGATATCAAGTCTCATGGTATAAGAAGGGTCTCAGAATTGGAATGGGAAGGAGTTGGATATCACACCTCAAGCTATAGGAAGGGTCTCAGGATTGGAATGGGAAGGAGTTTGATATCATATCTCATGCCATAGTATGGGTCTCAGGTTTGGTAGAAGCATTGGGATATCACATCTCATGCTATCGGAAGGGTATCAGTATTGGATTTGGACGAAGTTGGATATCCCATCTCATGCTATAGGAAGGGTCTCAGGTTGGAATGGGAAGGAGTTGGATATCACATTTCATGTTATAGGAAGGGTCTCAGGATTGGAATGGGAAGGACTTGGATATCATATCTCATGCTATAGGACGGGTCTCAGGTTTGTTATTAGAATCATTGAGATATCATATTGCATGCTGTAGGAAGGGTCTAAGGATTGGAATGGGAAGGACTTGGATATCACATCTCATGCTATAGGTAGGCTCTCAGGTTTGGAAAGGGAAGGAGTTCGATATCACATTTCATGTTAGAGGAAGGATCTCAGGTTTGGTATTAGAAGCATTGAGATATCACATCTCATGCTATAGGAAGGGTCTCAGGGTTGGAATGGGAAGTAGTTGGATATCACATCTCATGCTATAGGAAGGGTCTCAGGTTTGGTATAAGCATTGAGATATCACATCTCATGCTATAGGACGGGTCTCAGGATTGGAATGGAAGGAGTTGGATATCACATCTCATGTTATAGGAAGGATCTCAGGTTTGGTATTAGAAGCATTGAGACATCACATCTCATGCTATAGGAAGGGTCTCAGGGTTGGAATGGGAAGGAGTTGGATATCACATCTCATCCAATAGGAAGGGTCTCAGGTTTGGAATGGGAAGGAATTGGATATCACATCTCATGTTATAGGAAGGATCTCAGGTTTGGTATTAGAAGCATTGAGATATCACATCTCATGCTATAGGAAGGGTCTCAGGATTGGAATGTGAAGGATTTGGATATCACATCTCATGCTAAAGGAAGGGTCTCAGGTTTGGTAGAAGCATTGAGATATCACGTCTCTGCTATCGGAAGGGTCTCAATACTTCTAATACCAAACCTGAGATCCTTCCGATAACATGAGATGTGATATCTCAATACTTCTAATACCAAACCTGAGATCCATCCTATAACATGAGATGTGATATCCAACTCCTTCCCTTTCCAAACCTAAGAGCCTATCTATAGCATGAGATGTGATATCCAGGTCCTTCCCATTCCAATCCTTAGACCCTTCCTACAGCATGCAATATGATATCTCAATGATTCTAATAACAAACCTGAGACCCGTCCTATTGCATGAGATATGATATCCAAGTACTTCCCATTCCAATCCTGAGACCCTTCCTATAACATGAAATGTGATATCCAACTCCTTCCCATTCCAACCTGAGACCCTTCCTATAGCATGAGATGGGATATCCAACTTCTTCCAAATCCAATACTGATACCCTTCCGATAGCATGAGATGTGATATCCCAATGCTTCTACCAAACCTGAGACCCATACTCTGGCATGAGATGTGATATCAAACTGCTTCCCATTCCAATCCTGAGACCCTTCGTATAGCTTGAGGTGTGATATCCAACTCCTTCCCATTCCAATTCTGAGACCCTTCTTATACCATGAGACTTGATATCTCAATGCTTCTAATACCAAACCTGAGACCCGTCCTATAACATGAGATGTGATATCCAAATCCTTCCCCTTCCAAACCTTAGACCCTTCCTTTATCATGAGATGTGATATCCAACTCCTTCCCATTCCAATCCTGAGACCCTTCCGATATCATGAGATTTGTTATCTCAATGCTTCTAATATCAAACTTGAGACCCTCCCTATAGCATGAGATGTGACATCCAAGTCCTTCCCATTCCAATCCTGAGACCCTTCCTATAGCATGAGATGTGATATCTCTATGCTTCTAATACCAAACCTGAGACCCTTCCTATAACATGAGATGGGATATCCAACTCCTTCCCATTCCAATCCTGAGACCTTTCCGATAGCAGAGATGTGATATCTCAATGCTTTTACCAAACCTGAGAACCTTCCTATGGCCTGAGATGTCATATACAACTCCTTCCCATTCCAATCCTGAGACCCTTCCTTTAGCATGAGATGTGATATCTCAATGCTTATACCAAATCTGAGACCCTTCCTATAGCATGAGATGTGATATCTCAATGCTTATACCAGACCTGAGAGCCTACCTATAACATGAGATGTGATATCCAAGTCCATCCCATTCCAATCCTTAGACCCTTCCTACAGCATGCGATGTGATATCTCAATGATTCTAATACCAAACCAGAGACTCTTCCTATAACATGAGATGGGATATCCAACTCCTTCCCATTCCAATCCTGAGCCGCTTCCGATAGCAGAGATGTGATATCTCAATGCTTATACCAAACCTGAGACCCTTCCTATAACATGAGATGTGATATCCAACTCCTTCCCGTTCCAAACCTGAGACACTAACTATAGCATATGTGATACCCACCTCCTTCCCATTCCAAACATGAGACCCTTCCTATAGCAAGAAAGTAATATCCAACTCCTACCCATTCCAATCCTGAGACCCTTCCTATAGCAAGAGATGTGATATCCAAATCCTTCCCATTCCAATCCTGAGACCCTTCCTATAACATGAGATGTGATATCCAACTCCTTCCCATTCCAACCTGAGACACTTCCTATAGCATGAGAAGGGATATCCAACTCCTTCCCAATCCAATCCTGAGACCGTTCTGATAGCAGAGATGTGATATCTCAATGCTTATACCAAACCTGAGACCCTTCCTATGGCATGAGAAGGGATATCCAACTCCTTCCCAATCCAATCCTGAGACCCTTCCGAAAGCAGAGACGTGATATCTCAATGCTTCTACCAAACCTGAGACCCTTCCTTTAGCATGAGATGTGATATCCAAATCCTTCACATTCCAATCCTGAGACCCTTCCTATAGCATGAGATGTGATATCTCAATGCTTCTAATACGAAACCTGAGATCCTTCCTATAACATGAGATGTGATATCCAATTCCTTCCCATTCCAAACCTGAGACCCTTCCTATTGGATGAGATGTGATATCCAACTCCTTCCCATTCCAACCCTGAGACCCTTCCTATAGCATGAGATGTGATGTCTCAATGCTTCTAATACCAAACCTGAGATCCTTCCTATAACATGAGATGTGATATCCAACTCCTTCCATTCCAATCCTGAGACCCGTCCTATAGCATGAGATGTGATATCTCAATGCTTATACCAAACCTGAGACCCTTCCTATAGCATGAGATGTGATATCCAACTGCTTCCCATTCCAATCCTGAGACCCTTCCTATAGCATGAGATGTGATATCTCAATGCTTCTAATACCAAACCTGAGATCCTTCCTCTATTATGAAATGTGATATCCAACTCCTTCCCTTTCCAAACCTAAGAGCCTATCTATAGCATAAGATGTGATATCCAAGTCCTTCACATTCCAACCCTTAGACCCTTCCTACAGCATGCAATATGATATCTCAATGATTCTAATAACAAACCTGAGACCCGTCCTATAACATGAGATGGGATATCCAACTCCTTCCCATTCCAATCCTGAGACACTTCCGATAGCAGAGATGTGATATCTCAATGCTTATACCAAACCTGAGACCCTTCCTATAACATGAGATGTGATATCCAAATCCTTCCCGTTCCAAACCTGAGACCCTTCCTTTAGCATGAGATGTGATATCTCAATGCTTCTAATATCAAAACTGAGACCCTCCCTATAGCATGATATGTGATATCTAAGTCCTTCCCATTCCAATCCTAGACCCTCCCTATAGCATGAGATGTGATATCCAACTCCTTCCCATTCCAATCCTGAGACCCTTCTGATAGCATGAGATGTGATATCTCAATGCCTCTAATACCAAACCTGAGATCCTACCTCTAACATGAAATGTGATATCCAACTCTTTCCCCTTCCAAACCTGAGAGCCTTCCTATAGCATGAGATGTGATATCCAAGTCCTTCCCATTCCAATCCTGAGACCCTTCCTATAGCTTGAGATGTGATATCCAACTCCTTCCCATTCCAATTCTGAGACCCTTCCTATACTATGAGACTTGATATCTCAATGCTTCTAATACCAAAGGTGAGACCCGTAATATAACATGAGATGTGATATCCAAATCCTTCCCCTTCCAAACCTTAGACCCTTCCTTTATCATGAGATGTGATATCCAACTCCTTCCCATTCCAATCCTGAGACCCTTCCGATATCATGAGATGTGATATCTCAAAGCTTCTAATATCAAACTTGAGACCCTCCCTATAGCATGAGATGTGATATCTCAATGCTTCTAATACCAAACCTGAGACCCTTCCTATAACATGAGATGGGAATATCCAACTCCTTCCCATTCCAATCCTGAGACCCTTCCGATAGCAGAGATGTGATATCTCAATGCTTATACCAAACCTGAGATCCTTCCTATAACATGAGATGTGATATCCAACTCCTTCCCATTCCAATCCTGAGACACTTCCTATAGCATGAGATGTGATATCTCACTGCTTATACCAAACCTGAGACCCTTCCCATAGCATGATATGTGATATCCAACTCCTTCCCATTCCAATCCTCAGACCCTTCCTATAGCATGAGATGTGATATCTCAATGCTTCTAATATCAAACTTGAGACCCTACCTATAGCATGAGATGTGATATCCAAGTCCTTCCCATTACAATCCTGAGACACTTCCTATAGCATGAGATGTGATATCCAACTCCTTCCCATTCCAATCCTGAGACCCTTCCTATAGCATGAGATATGATATCTCAATACTTCTAATACCAAACGTGAGATCCTTCCGATAACATGAGATGTGATATCCAAATCCTTCCCCTTCCAAACCTGAGACCCTCCTCCCAGGGAAACTAAAACTACCTCAGCCTCTATCCCGCTGGGAAATGAGTCTGAGGAGAAGGATGCTCCTGTAATCTCTTCTTCCTCGTAGGAGGAGAAGGCCAGATTAGCGGAGTGGACCCCCAAAGGTCTAACCTTACACCGGGGATCCCCCTTCACGTGGTCAGTTGCTCCACAAGCAAAACAAGATCCATTGGGTCTGTTTACATAGGGAGGCTTATTGTAAGACAGTGTGCTGATCAATGGAGTAGATACTCCAGCTCTTAGGGATAGTGGGTGCAGTCGAACTGTAGTGGATTCTACCTTGGTAGACTCAGAGGAAGTTGCCAGAGCTACTCTGATGCCCACTAAGTTGGCTGACGGCCCACTCCGTATGTTCCCAGTAATACCTGTAAATCTTACTTTAAATGGTACAGCAGTCAGGATTCCAGTGAGCATTCAGAGAAACGTCCCGGGAAAGGTCTTGTTAGGTAATGATCTCAGAGCTTTAGGGCTCATAGGAGACACTGCCGAAAGACCCTACACACGGTCTCAAGCACGGGCAGCATTGGCCAAGACCAATACGCCGCCCCAGCCGCAGGGGAAACCCAAGGCGAAAGGAGTCAACAAGTCAAGACGAGGGAAAGAGAATATTCCCCCGAGCTCGACTACCACTGCGGTGGAGGAAGTTGGTCAATCGCCCGGGCCTGAGGAGGAGGTGGCGATGCCTGAAGTATTTGACCCCAACGACCATCCTGAACTAAAAGACTTGTTAGTTGAAGGAGGTCCTGATAGGGACGAATTCAGTAAAGGCCAACGTGAGTGCCCATCTCTGGAAGGCCTAAGGAGACAGGCCTGCTCCCAGCTTGAGGGTGAACCTCCTGGGACGCATAGGATTTATTGGGAAGGTGGACTCCTGTATAGTGAGCCCACAGAGTCTACAGAAGGAGACCATAGGAGGTTGGTGGTTCCCCTTGCTGTTAGGCCCTTCCTCCTGCAGTTGGCGCATGAAGTGCTCCTTGCTGGTCACCTTGGTATTAAGAGGACCAAGCAAAGGTTATCCATGCACTTCTACTGGCCCAAGATGGGGGTGCAAGTAGAAAGTCACTGCAGTAGTTGTGCCTCCTGCCAGTTATCTGGTAAGGTTGGCTCGACAATCCAAGCTCCGTTGGTACCGCTCCCAGTTGTGGGGGTACCATTTGAAAGGGTAGGGATCGACATCGTTGGTCCCCTTGACCCGCAAACATCCTCGGGCAATAGGTTTATCCTGGTGCTGGTCGACCATGCAACCAGATATCCTGAGGCCATCCCATTGAAAACTGTAACTGCCAAGTCAGTTGCAAAAGCTTTACTTGGCATATTTACTAGGGTTGGCTTCCCTAAAGAAGTTGTGTCAGATCGTGGCAGCAACTTTATGTCGAAGTATATGCAGGCTATGTGGAAAGTATGTGGGGTCACCTACAAGTTCTCTTCTGCATACCACCCCCAGACCAATGGTCTGGTGGAACGTTTCAACAGAACGTTACAAAGCATGATTGGGGCTCTGGAGAAGCTTCAGAGAAGACAATGGGATCTTCTTTTACCATGCTTACTGTTTGCCTACCGAGAGGTACCACAGGAGGGTGTTGGCTTCAGCCCCTTCAAACTTCTGTTTGGTCATCCTGTACGGGGACCCTTAGCCATAGTCAAAGAGGGATGGGAGATGCCCACTCCCCCTGTTACTACCAACGTAGTTGATTATGTGCTAGGGCTCAGAAAACGGATGGTACTTCTGATGGGCTTGGCTAGTGATAAATTGAAGGCAGTACAAGCGCTGGTGAAACATTGGTACGACCAGAAAGCTTCCCTCATCAACTTTACACCTGGTCAGCAAGTCCTGATCATGAATCCCATAAGGCCTTGAGCTTTACAGGACAAATGGTCAGGCCCTTACACAGTGGTGGAGCCCCTGGGTGAGGTTAACTATTTAGTGGACCTTGGAAGGCCTGGACAGGCTCCAAAAGTGTTTCACGTGAATAGGCTGAAGGCTTTCGTCCCAAGAGTCAAAATCGCAGCACTGTTACTGGCTTCAGATGTTGAGGAAGAGGAGTCTGAACCTCTCCCCGACCTGTTCCAAAGCGGTTCTTCAGATAGCTCCTTTGAGGGTGTCCGAGTGGCCCCTCACCTGACTTCTGATCAGCAGGCTGAGGTGAAAAGTTTGCTTAGGCAGTTTTCCCGCGTTTTCACAGTCGCCTGGTTTGACACCTTGGTGCAAACATAACATAGACACAGGAGACAGTGTACCTACCAAAAGTAGGGGATACAGGATGTCAGACAAAGTACGGTCTTATATTAAGACCGAGGTCAACAAGATGTTAGACCTTGGGGTGATTGAACCCTCTAGTAGTCCTTGGTCCAGCCCTGTGGTTTTCGTTCCAAAGGCAGGCACTTCTGAATTGAGGTTCTGTGTGGATTACAGGGCTCTGAATGCTGTCACCAAGACAGATGCACACCCCTTGCCTCGAACAGATGAGCTGGTGGATACTTTGGGTGCCTCCAAGTACCTCAGCACGTTTGACCTCACTGCTGGCTATTGGCAAATAGCTTTAGCAGAACATGCCAAGGAGAAGACAGCGTTTTCTACTCCAGACGGCCTTTACCAATTCCGGGTAATGCCGTTCGGGTTGAAGAATGCACCTGCCACTTTCCAGAGGCTTGTGCATCATGTTTTGAATGGGTTGGACGAATTCTGTCTTGCATATCTGGACGATATAGCAGTTTTCAGTGCCACCTGACCATGTGAAACACCTCGGGATTGTGCTCCAGGCTCTTCAGAAAGCACACTTGACCATAAAGGCTAGTAAATGCCAGATTGGACAAGGCTCAGTGTTTTACCTTGGACATGAAGTAGGTGGAGGGAGGATACAGCCTCTACCCAGTAAAGTACAAGCAGTACAAGACTGGCCTACCCCCACTACACAAACCCAAGTGAGAGCCTTCTTAGGACTCACAGGGTATTACCGCAATTTTGTGGCAGACTATGGCACCATAGCTGCCCCTCTGACTGCCCTCACAACTCTGAAGAAACCCAAGAAGGTAACTTGGACCGACGAGTGTGAGAAGGCCTTCAATGGCTTAAAAGACTCCTTGTGCCAGGCCCCTGTCCTCAGGGCCCCTGATTATCAAAGACCTTTTATCGTGCAGACGGACGCCTCTGACACTGGGATAGGAGCTGTACTATCGCAAGTAGATGAGAAGGGTAAGGAACACCCTATTGGTTTTATTAGTCGCCAGTTTCAGGACAGAGAGCTCAGATGGTCCACGGTAGAGAAAGAATGTTTCTCTGTTGTGTGGGCCCTAAGGAAGCTGAGGCCCTACCTCTATGGGACCCACTTCACTGTGCAAACTGACCATAAGCCCTTAAAGTGGCTAATAAACATGAAGGGGGAGAATCCAAAGTTTCTTAGGTGGTCCATAAGTCTACAAGGCTTCGACTTCACTATTGAGCATAGGCCAGGTGTCCAACATAGCAATGCTGATGGGTTGTGGAGAATGTTTAACCGACCTGAACAAGAGACTCATCCAGGGGTGGATTAGTTCCCCCTGTCCATAGTCTGGGAGGGGCGAGTGTTAGGAAAGATTTCGTAATTGTAGGTAATTTTCCTTCCATGTGGCAACCCCTAAACTTTTTGCTGTTGTTTTTCACCTTGTTCTCGACTTTGCCCGAGAAGTGCAGCCTTCTGCCGCACTCCTCTGGGCTTTCGCTCCTTTCTTAAGGGGAAATTGTCATGCCCTTAAGACAGTCAGTACCAGGAAACGCTGGTTTCCGTAGTTTCTTGTATCATGTTGCAGCTTTCGTGCAACATGACACAAGAGGGCACTGTAAGCTAAGTTACTGCTCTCTTGGGTCTCTAGCCTTCTACAGGCCCTAGATACTCTTTCAGGATTGTAACTGATCGGTGCAAGTGATTCACGGACGGGAATGGTGGCAGCGATCGTTTCTTGTGTTTTGAGATCCTTTTGGCGTGCTAAGCGCGTTTCTCGCGCTTAACCCAAAATGGTGGCCTAGATCCCAAAATAGCCAGACCACGAGGCTCCTTTGTCCTGTCCGCTGACCGTCTTGCTCCCTTCACCTTCCCCAGGTCGAGCCGACCTGGGGCCTTCCTTATTTGGGCATGTGCTTTCCCGCGAAACACAGATGCTTTCGCAGGCTTCTACATGTCTTGTGTGTGCCTCCAGGATGTGGGCTGGGATGTCTGGTCCCAATACACATCCTGGGTGCCAGAGAGTCTAGGGTGGTGTGAATGCCTGGGACCACCGTGGTCCGTGATAGGTCCACGAATGGTGTGAGTGTTGATGAGCGGATCTCCCATTGGGTCCCCTCCGTTTTGGCGCGAAGGGAACCGTGGATAAGAGGGGGCTGGAAACACCACTACCATGTCGATCTCCTGAGTTCTCACGAACGAAGGAATACAGGAGCCAAGTATCCTGCAACCAAGAGGCTGAACCGAGGAATCGCTGGTGACCCGCTGAAGGACTGCTCCTCTGCACTGCTGTCGCCTTGTGAAACCCTTTTCACCTTTGATCGAACCAGAAGGCCTGTACTGGTACTTCGACCCTTGGAATAGCGGGGACAGCTATTCTCGGCATTTTCACCATCTCCTGCTAGTAAGCCTTCGGAAGCGTCTCTGGGCCATCCAGCAGACTGACCAGCCTACACAGGAGTCTTGCTCTGTAACCGCCGCCAGGTTGTGTAGTATATCGAGTCCTTGTCACTCTCACATGATTCGTACACTTGGCGTTCCCAGGTCTGAAGTGAGTAGTGTTATTGCATGCTGTAGGAAGGGTCTAAGGATTGGAATGGGAAGGACTTGGATATCACATCTCATGCTATGGATAGGCTCTCAGGTTTGGAAAGGGAAGGAGTTGGATATCACATTTCATGTTAGAGGAAGGATCTCAGGTTTGGTATTAGAGGCATTGAGATATCACATCTCATGCTATAGGAAGGGTCTCAGGATTGGAATGGGAAGGAGTTGGATATCACATCTCATGCTAAAGGAAGGGTCTCAGGTTTAGTATAAGCATTGAGATATCACATCTCATGCTATAGGAAGGGTCTCAGGATTGGAATGGAAGGAGTTGGATTTCACATCTCATGTTATAGGAAGGATCTCAGGTTTGGTATTAGAAGCATTGAGACATCACATCTCATGCTATAGGAAGGGTCTCAGGATTGGAATGGGAAGGAGTTGGATATCACATCTCATGCTATAGGGAGGGTCTCAAGTTTGATATTAGAAGCATTGAGATATCACATCTCATGCTATAGGAAGGGTCTCAGGATTGGAATGGGAAGGAGTTGGATATCACATCTCATGCTATAGGAAGGGTCTCAGGTTTGGTATAAGCAGTGAGATATCACATCTCATGCTATAGGAAGTGTCTCAGGATTGGAATGGGAAGGAGTTGGATATCACATCTCATGTCATAGGAAGGATCTCAGGTTTGGTATAAGCATTGAGATATCACATGTTTGCTATCGGAAGGGTCTCAGGATTGGAATGGGAAGGAGTTGGATATTCCCATCTCATGTTATAGGAAGGGTCTCAGGTTTGGTATTAGAAGCATTGAGACATCACATCTCATGCTATAGGAAGGGTCTCAGGATTGGAATGGGAAGGACTTGGATATCACATCTCATGCTATAGGGAGGGTCTCGAGTTTGATATTAGAAGCATTGAGATATCACATCTCATGATATCGGAAGGGTCTCAGGATTGGAATGGGAAGGAGTTGGATATCACATCTCATGATAAAGGAAGGGTCTAAGGTTTGGAAGGGGAAGGATTTGGATATCACATCTCATGTTATAGGACGGGTCTCAGGTTTGGTATTAGAAGCATTGAGATATCAAGTCTCATGGTATAGGAAGGGTCTCAGAATTGGAATGGGAAGGAGTTGGATATCACATCTTAAGCTATAGGAAGGGTCTCAGGATTGGAATGGGAAGGAGTTTGATATCACATCTCATGCCATAGTATGGGTCTCAGGTTTGGTATAAGCATTGGGATATCAAATCTCATGCTATCGGAAGGGTATCAGGATTGGAATTCCAAGGAGTTGGATATCCCATCTCATGCTATAGGAAGGGTCTCAGGTTGGAATGGGAAGGAGTTGGATATCACATCTCATGCTAAAGGGAGGGTCTCAGGTTTGGAAGGGGAAGGATTTGGATATCACATCTCATGTTATAGGAAGGATCTCAGGTTTGGTATAAGAAGCATAGAGATATCACATCTCATGCTATCGGAAGAATCTCAGATTTGGTATTAGAGGCATTGAGATATCACATCTCATGCTATCATAAGGGTCTCAGGATTGGAATGGGAAGGAGTTGGATATCACATCTCATGCTATAGGAAGAGTCTCAGGTTTGGAACGGGAAGGAGTTGGATATCACATCTCATGTTATAGGAAGAGTCTCAGGTTTGGTATAACCATTGAGATATCAAATCTCTGCAATCGGAAGTGTCTCAGGATTGGGATGGGAAGGAGTTGGATATCACATCTCATGCTATAGGAAGGGTCTCAGGTTTGGAACGGGAAGGAGTTGGATATCCCATCTCATGTTATAGGACTGGTCTCAGGTTTGGTATTAGAAGCATTGAGATATCACATCTCTGCTATCGGAAGTGTCTCAGGATTGGAATGGGAAGGAGTTGGATATCATATCTCATGTTATAGGACGGGTCTCAGGTTTGTTATTAGAATCATTGAGATATCATATTGCATGCTGTAGGAAGGGTCTAAGGATTGGAATGGAAGGACTTGGATATCACATCTCATGCTATAGGTAGGCTCTCAGGTTTGGAAAGGGAAGGAGTTGGATATCACATTTAATGTTAGAGGAAGGATCTCAGGTTTGATATTAGAGCCATTGGATATCACATCTCATGCTATAGGAAGGGTCTCAGGATTGGAATGGGAAGGAGTTGGATATCACATCTCATGCTATAGGAAGGGTTTTAGGTTTTGTATAAGCATTGAGATATCACATCTCATGCTATAGGAAGGGTCTCAGGATTGGAATGGGAAGGATCTGTATATGACATCTCATGCCATAGGAAGGGTCTCAGGTTTGGTATTAGAAGCATTGAGATATCACATCTCATGCTATAGGAAGTGTCTCAGGATTGGAATGGGAAGGACTTGGATATCACATCTCATGCTATAGGAAGGGTCTCAGGTTTGGTATAAGCAGTGAGATATCACATCTCATGCTATAGGAAGTGTCTCAGGATTGGAATGGGAAGGAGTTGGATATCACATCCCATGTTATAGGAAGGATCTCAGGTTTGGTATAAGCATTGAGATATCACATGTTTGCTATCGGAAGGGTCTCAGGATTATAATGGGAAGGAGTTGGATATTCCCATCTCATGTTATAGGAAGGGTCTCAGGTTTGGTATTAGAAGCATTGAGACATCACATCTCATGCTGTAGGAAGGGTCTCAGGATTGGAATGGGAAGGACTTGGATATCACATCTCATGCTATAGGGAGGGTCTCGAGTTTGATATTAGAAGCATTGAGATATCACATCTCATGATATCGGAAGGGTCTCAGGATTGGAATGGGAAGGAGTTGGATATCACATCTCATGATAAAGGAAGGGTCTAAGGTTTGGAAGGGGAAGGATTTGGATATCACATCTCATGTTATAGGACAGGTCTCAGGTTTGGTATTAGAAGCATTGAGATATCAAGTCTCATGGTATAGGAAGGGTCTCAGAATTGGAATGGGAAGGAGTTGGATATCACATCTCGTTATAGGAAGGGTCTCAGGATTGGAATGGGAAGGAATTGGATATCATATCTCATGTTATAGGACCGGTCCCAGGTCTGGTATTAGAAGCATTGAGATATCACATCTCATGCTATAGGAGGAGTCTCAGGATTGGAATGGGAAGGAGTTGGATATCACGTTTCATGTTATACGAAGGGTCTCAGGATTGGAATGGGAAGGAGTTGAATATCACATCTCATGCTAAAGGAAGGGTATCAGGTTTGATAGAAGCATTGAGATATCACATCTCATGCTATAGGAAGGAACTCAGGATTGGAATGGGAAGGAGTTGGATATCACATCTAATGCCATAGGAAGGGTCATCAGGTTTGGTATAAGCATTGAGATATCACATCTCTGCTATCGGAAGGGTCTCAGGATAGGAATGGGGAGGACTTAGAATTCACATCTCATACTATAGGGAGGGTCTCAGTTTTGATATTAGAAGCATTGAGCTATCACATCTCATGCTATCGGAAGGGTCTCAGGATTGGAATCGGATGGAGTTGGATATCACATCTCAAGCTATCTCAGGATTGGAATGGGAAGGAGTTTGATATTTCATCTCAAGCTATAGGAAGGGTCTCAGGTTTGGAAAGGGAAGGATTTGGATTTCACATCTCATGTTATAGGATGGTTCTCATGTTTGGTTTTAGAAGCATTGAGATATCACATCTCATGCTATCGGAAGGGTCTCAGGTTTGGAATGGGAAGGAGTTGGATATCACATCTCTGCTATCTGAAGGGTCTCAGGATTGGAATGGGAAGGAGTTGGATATCCCATCTCGTTATAGGAAGGGTCTCAGGTTTGGTATTAGAAGCAATGAGATATCACATCTCATGCTATAGGAAGGGTCTAAGGTTTGGAAGGGGACGGATTTGGGTATCACATCTCATGTTATAGGACCGGTCTCAGGTTTGGTATTTGAAGCATTGAGATATCAAGTCTCATGGTATAGGACGGGTCTCAGAATTGGAATGAGAAGGAGTTGGATATCACATCTCAAGCTATAGGAAGGGTCTCATGATTGGAATGGGAAGGAGTTGGATATCACATCTCATGTTATAGGAAGGGTCTCAGGATTGGAATGGGAAGGACTTGGATATCACATCTCATTCTATACGAAGGCTCTCAGGGTTGGAAGGGGAAGGAGTTGGATATCACATTTCATGTTAGAGGTAGGATCTCAGGTTTGGTTTTAGAGGCATTGAGATATCACATCTCATGCCATCAGAAGGGTCTCAGGATTGGAATGGGAAGGAGTTGGATATCAAATCTCATGCTAAAGGGATGGTCTAAGGTTTGGAAGGGGAGGGATTTGGACATCATATCTCATGTTATTGGAAGGATCTCAGGTTTGGTATTAGAAGCATTGAGATATCACATCTCATGCTATCGGAAGGGTCTTAGGTTTGGTATAAGCATTGAGATATCACATCTCTGCTATCGGAAGGGTCTCAGGATTGGAATGGGAAGGATTTGGACATCACAATTCATGTTATAGGAAGGGTCTCAGGTTTGGTATTAGAAGCATTGAGATATCACATCTCATGCTATAGGAAGGGTCTCAGGATTGGAATGGGAAGGACTTGGATATCACATCTCATGCTATAGGAAGGGTCTCAGGAATGGAATGGAAAGGACTTGGATATCACATCTCATGATAAAGGAAGGGTCTAAGGTTTGGAAGGGGAAGGATTTGGATATCACATCTCATGTTATTGGACCGGTCTCAGGCTTGGTATTAGAAGCATTGAGATATCAAGTCTCATGGTATAGGACGGGAGTTTGATATCACATCTCATGCCATGGTATGGGTGTCAGGTTTTGTAGAAGCATTGGGATATCACATCTCATGCTATCGGAAGGGTCTCAGGTTGGAATAGAAGGAGTTGGATATCACATCTCATGTTATAGGAAGGGTCTCAGGATTGGAATGGGAAGGACTTGGATATCACATCTTGTTAGGAAAGATTTCGTAATTGTAGGGAATTTTCCTTCCATGTGGCAACCCCTAAACTTTTTGCTATTGTTTTTAACCTTGTTCTTGACTTTGCCAGAGAAGTACAGCCTTCTGCCGCACTTCTCTGGGCTTTCGCTCCTTTTCTTACGGGGAAACTGACATGCCCTTAAGACAGTCAGTACCGGGGAACGCTGTTTCCCGTAGTTTCGTTTATCATGTTGCGGCTTTAGTGCAACATGACACAAGAGGGCACTGTAAGCTAAGTTACAGCTCTCTTGGGTCTCTAGCCTTCTACGGGCCCTAGATACTCTTTTAGGATGTTATTTGATCGGTGCAAGTCATTCAGGGACTGGAATGGTGGCAGCGATCGTTTTGTTTATTTTGAGCTCCTTTTGGCGTTCTGAGCACGTTTTTCGCACTGAACCCAAAATGGTGGCCTGGCTCCCAAAATGGCCAGTCCACGAGGCTCCTTTGTCCTGTCCACTGACCGTCTTGCTCCCTTCACCTTCCCCAGGTCGGGCGACCCGGGGCCTTCCTTATTTGGGCATGTACTTTCCCGCGAAACGTGGTTGCTTTCGCGGGCTTCTACATGTCGTTTGTGTGCCTCCAGGGTGTGGGCTGGGATGTCTGGTCCCAATACACATCCTGGGTGCCAGAGAGTCTGGGGTGGTGTGAATGCCTGGGACCACCGTGGTCCGTGATTGGTCCACGTATGGTATGTGTGTTGATGTGCGGATCTCCCATTGGCTCCCCTCCGTTTTGGCGCGAAGGGAACCGTGGATAAGAGGGAGCTGGAAACACCACTACCATGTCGATCTCCTGAGTTCTCACGAACGAAGGAATACAGGAGCCAAGTATCCTGCAACCAAGAGGCTGGACCGAGGAATCGCTGGTGACCCGCTGAAGGAATCCTCCTTTGCACTGCTGTCGTCCTGTGAAACCCTTTCCTCCTTGGATCGAACCAGAAGGCCTGTACTGGTGCTTCGACCTTTGGAATAGCAGGAACAGCTATTCCCGGCGACTTCATCATCTCCTGCCAAGTAAGCCTTCGGAAGTGTCTCTGGGCCATCCAGTTGACTGACCAGCTTACAAGGGAGTCCTGCTCTGTAACTGCCGCCAGGTTGTGTTGTATTTCGAGTCCTTGTCACTCTCCCACGCTTCGTACACTTGGCGTTCCCAAGTCTGAAGGGAGGAGTGTACATTTGGCTTGAATACACACGGCCGCTCCGTTGTCCTGCTGCGGCAACAAACTGTGCTGGTTTCGTCGATTGGGACGTCTTTTTGCTCTACACGACTTCGAGGCGTTCCCTGCTCTTCTGAACCTGCCAGCTGCTGAAACTAACGTGGAGAAGCCTGGGTCTGCTTGCTTCGGGGACCGGTGAGTAGTTTAGCTAGGATCTGGTCGCCCTCCTGCAGTATCCCATTGCTTTCCCTGCTGTGTAAAAACAGCACCCTTTTGGCCGTACTCGCGCTCTGCTTCTGCCCGCTGTGGAGGCTGCGCTTGAGTTGCGGAACCTGTTCTCCTTCTGCTGTGCACTAACCCGAACTGCCTGACTTCCTCCGAAGAGCTTCCCCTTTTGCCCGTTGGCACCGGCGTGGCAGGTACTTTGAGCACAAGGCTCCACTCTTCGCAGGGCTCGGACTTCCATCTAGTTAGGTGCCTCTGAAGGCGAACTGAGTCTAAAGCATTATCGCACTGCCTGTTTTCCTTTCCTTTCAGGTGGACTACATATTTCGTGCTTTAAACGCTTGCGACTGTGTATTTGTATATATATTGTGTTGATATGGTATGTGTTGGTTTAATATTGTGATATTGTGATTTTCTCGCTACGGTCATTATTTTAAAGGCCTTAAAATAAATGTGTATCTATTTTTGATATAACAACTGTTTGGAGTAGTTTGTAAGCGCTCTTGCTTTGTGTGCTCATTGCGGGCTTTCAGTCACCCTCACCCCTCTTGAGACCTAGTCTTGACCGCCGCGATCGCTACCTTGATTGGTCTGGCTCGTCCAGAGGTTACCCTGTTCCAAGTAATTAGGTTGGCCTTCTGAACTTCTGCGCCACCAGGACAGAGTTCAGAAATCCGTCTTAACAAATTGGTGTACAGCGGTGGGATACGACTGAAGGTATCCAGTGTTGCGCTCGAACTAAGGCATTTCAGGTTATTCCAAACAGTACACGTAGTGAATTGTTGTAATATAACTTTAAAAAGGCCATAGTCCTATCAAACAGTATGGAAGCAAATACCTTGTTAACTTTAAATGCTTCCAAATCAGAAACATTGAAGAAGATGTGTGCGGAGAGAGGTGTTTCCTCTCAAGGCACTAAATTGGAAATGATCCAGAGAATCGTGGCGTGGCAAGAAGCGCAGCTTGACGCTATAACTTCCGAGGACAGTGCAGAAGGTGGTGGGGCTGCTCTCACTGGTAGAACCGACGGTTCTGCCGCTGCACTGATCCATCGCGACCACGAGGACAGGGAGGATGTGATGTCTAATGTTTCCTCTGCCAGTGTTGATGGGGAGGCTATGCTTGAATTCAAGAAGCAAGAGCTGCGGTTTAGGCAGCAGGAGCTTGAATTCAGCATAGCCAAACTAAAAATCGAACAGGCAGAAAAACAGAAAGACAGGGATCACCAGTTGGAACTGGCCAAGCTTCAGGTTGCAAATGGGTCCAAGGGTCCTGGACATGGCTCTGGGGCTTCCTCTCATCCACGGTTTCCGAAAGATCTGCTCAGTGTGTATGAAGAAAGGAATGACATTATGGACTGGCTGAATGCGTTTGAGTATGCATGCGAGGTTCAAGAAGTTGACAATGCTGATAAGATTGCTTGGTTGCTCAGTAGACTGCCCCATTCTGGCTGCAGTGCCATTATGGAAATGTCGAAGGCTGAGCGGGCTGATTTCGCAATGTTAAAGCAAACTCTCATTTTAAAGTTTGGGAAGACTCCGGCCCAATATTTAAAGCGTTTTCGAGAGTATAAGAAAAAGGAAGGTGGTACTTGGGTATCTTATGTCGCTGAATCTTTGAAAAACTTAACTGGCTGGGTCGAAGGTTATAAGGCTTCTACCTTCGAAGGCATGATCAATCTGGTCATGCTGGAACACATTTTTGCTTGTTCTTCCCCGGAGCTTAAGCAGCATTTGGCCGATTCGAAGGAGATAGATCCTAAGAAGCTGGCCATTGCAGCAGACTTATGGGTGTCACATCGAGTGTCCCATAAGGACAAAAATCCTGGTAAGCAGGAGGAAGGGAAAAAGTCCAAAGATATGGAGGGTGGGGAATCTGCTAAATCTTCTTCCCATAAGGGCCACAAAAAGAAAAACAAGGGTAAGACACAAGAGAACTCACAGGGTAGTGGAGGTTCGCCTCCGAAACAGAACTCTGGTTACAATAAGCCTCCCTACGTAAACAGACCCACTGGGGCTTGTTTTTCTTGTGGAGCAACTGACCATGTGAAGGGGGATCCCCGGTGTAAGGTTAGACCTTTGGGGGTCCACTCCGCTGATCTGGCCTTCTCCTCCTACGAGGAAGAAGAGATTACAGGAGCATCCTTCTCCTCAGACTCATTTCCCAGCGGGATAGAGGCTGAGGTAGTTTTAGTGTCCCTGGGTTCCTGGGAGCCTAAAGTCGCAGAGGCTTATGCTAGGATTCCGGATAATACCAAGCACTACTTTAAAGACAGCGTGCTGATCAATGGAGTGGATACTCCAGCTCTTAGGGATAGTGGGTGCAGTCGAACAGTAGTGGATTCTACCTTGGTAGACTCAGAGGAAGTTGCCAGAGATACTCTGATGCCCACTAAGTTTGCTGACGGCCCCCTCCGTATGTTTCCCGTGATCCCTGTAAATCTTACTTTAAATGGTACAGCAGTCAGGATTCCAGTGAGCATTCAGAGAAACGTCCCGGGAAAGGTCTTGCTGGGTAATGATCTCAGAGCTTTAGGGCTCGTAGGAGACACTGCCGAAAGACCCTACACACGGTCTCAAGCACGGGCAGCATTGGCCAAGTCCAATACGCCGCCCCAGCCGAAGGGGAAACCCAAGGCGAAGGGAGTCTACAAGTCAAGACGAGGGAAAGAGAATATTCCCCCGAGCTCGCCTACCACTGCGGTGGAGGAAGTTGGTCAATCGCCCGGGCCTGACGAGGAGGTGGCGATGCCTGAAGTTTTCGACCCCAACGATCATCCTGAACTAAAAGACTTGTTAGTTGAAGGAGGTCCTGATAGGGACGAATTCAGTAAAGGCCAACGTGAGTGCCCATCTCTGGAAGTCCTAAGGAGACAGGCCTGCTCCCAGCTTGAGGGTGAGCCTCCTGGGAAGCATAGGATTTATTGGGAAGGTGGACTCCTGTATAGTGAGCCCACAGAGTCTACAGAAGGAGACCATAGGAGGTTGGTGGTTCCCCTTGCTGTTAGGCCCTTCCTCCTGCAGTTGGCGCATGAAGTTCCCCTTGCTGGTCACCTTGGTATGAAGAGGACCAAGCAAAGGTTATCCATGCACTTCTACTGGCCCAAGATGGGGGTGCAAGTAGAAAGTCACTGCAGGAGTTGTGCCTCCTGACAGTTGTCTGGTAAGGTTGGCGCGACAATCCAAGCTCCGTTGGTACCGCTCCCAGTTGTGGGGGTACCATTTGAAAGGGTAGGGATCGACATCGTTGGTCCCCTTGACCCGCAAACATCCTCGGGCAATAGGTTTATCCTGGTGCTGGTCGACCATGCAACCAGGTATCCTGAGGCCATCCCATTGAAAACTGTAACTGCCAAGTCAGTTGCAAAAGCTTTACTCGGCATATTTACTAGGGTTGGCTTCCCTAAAGAAGTTGTGTCAGATCGTGGCAGCAACTTTATGTCGAAGTATATGCAGGCTATGTGGAAAGAATGTGGGGTCACCTACAAGTTCTCTTCTGCATACCACCCCCAGACCAATGGTCTGGTGGAACGTTTCAACAGAACGTTAAAAAGCATGATTGGGGCTCTGGAGGAGCCCCAGAGAAGAAAATGGGATCTTCTTTTACCATGCCTACTGTTTGCCTACCGAGAGGTACCACAGGAGGGTGTTGGCTTCAGCCCCTTCGAACTTCTGTTCGGTCATCCCGTACGGGGACCCTTAGCCATCGTCAAAGAGGGATGGGAGATGCCCACTCCCCCTGTTACTACCAATGTAGTTGATTATGTGCTAGGGCTCAGAAAACGGATGGTACTTCTGATGGGCTTGGCTAGTGATAAATTGAAGGCAGGGCAAGCGCTGGTGAAACATTGGTACGACCAGAAAGCTTCCCTCATCAACTTTACACCTGGTCAGCACGTCCTGATCATGAATCCAATAAGGCCTCGCGCTTTACAGGACAAATGGTCAGGCCCTTACACAGTGGTGGAGCCCCTGGGTGAGGTGAACTATTTAGTGGACCTTGGAAGGCCTGGACAGGCTCCAAAAGTGTTTCACATGAATAGGCTGAAGGCTTTCGTCCCAAGAGTCGAAATCGCAGCACTGCTACTGGCTTCAGATGTTGAGGAAGAGGAGTCAGAACCTCTCCCCGACCTGTTCCAAAGCAGTCCTTCAGATGGCTCCGTTGAGGGTGTCCGAGTGGCCCCTCACCTGACTTCTGATCAGCAGGCTGAGGTGAAAAGTTTGCTTAGGCAGTTTTCCCCCCTGTTTTCACAGTCCCCTGGTTTGACACCTTGGTGCAAACATAACATTGACACAGGAGACAGTGTACCTACCAAAAGTAGGGGATACAGGATGTCAGATAAAGTACGGTCTTATATTAAGACCGAGGTCAACAAGATGTTAGACCTTGGGGTGATTGAACCCTCTAGTAGTCCTTGGTCCAGTCCTGTGGTTTTGGTTCCAAAAGCAGGCACTTCTGAATTGAGGTTCTGCGTGGATTACAGGGCTCTGAATGCTGTCACCAAGACAGATGCACACCCCTTGCCTCGAACAGATGAGCTGGTGGATACGTTGGGTGCCTCCAAGTACCTCAGCACGTTTGACCTCACTGCTGGCTATTGGCAAATAGCTTTAGCAGAACATGCCAAGGAGAAGACAGCATTTTCTACTCCAGACGGCCTTTACCAATTCCGGGTAATGCCGTTCGGGTTGAAGAATGCACCTGCCACTTTGCAGAGGCTTGTGAATCATGTGTTGAATGGGTTGGACGAATTCTGTCTTGCATATCTAGACGATATAGCAGTTTTCAGTGCCACCTGGGAAGACCATGTGAAACACCTCAGGATTGTGCTCCAGGCCCTTCAGAAAGCCCACTTGACCATAAAGGCTAGTAAATGCCAGATTGGACAAGGCTCAGTGGTTTACCTTGGACATGAAGTAGGTGGAGGGAGGATACAGCCTCTACCCAGTAAAGTACAAGCAGTACAAGACTGGCCTACCCCCACTACGCAAACCCAAGTGAGAGCCTTCTTAGGACTCAAGGGTTATTATCGCAATTTTGTGGCAGACTATGGCACCATAGCTGCTCCTCTGACTGCCCTCACACCTCCGAAGAAACCCAAGAAGGCAACTTGGACTGACGAGTGTGAGAAGGCCTTCAATGGCTTAAAAGACTCCTTGTGCCAGGCCCCTGTGCTCAGGGCCCCTGATTATCAAAGACCTTTTATCGTGCAGACGGATGCCTCTGACACTGGGATAGGAGCTGTACTATCACAAGTACATGAGAAGGGTAAGGAACACCCTATCGGTTTTATTAGTCGCCAGCTTAAGGACAGAGAGCTCAGATGGTCCACGGTAGAGAAAGAATGTTTCTCTGTTGTGTGGGCCCTAAGGAAGCTGAGGCCCTACCTCTATGGGACCCACTTCACTGTGCAGACTGACCATAAGCCGTTAAAGTGGCTAATGAACATGAAGGGAGAGAATCCAAAGTTGCTTAGGTGGTCCATAAGTCTACAAGGCTTCGACTTCACTATTGAGCATAGGCCAGGTGTCCAACATAGCAATGCTGATGGGTTGTCCAGAATGTTTAACCGACCTGAACAAGAGACTCATCCAGGGGTGGATTAGTTCCCCCTGTCCATAGTCTGGGAGGGGCGAGTGTTAGGAAAGATTTCGTAAGTGTAGGGAATTTTCCTTCCATGTAGCAACCCCTAAACTTTTTGCTATTGTTTTTAACCTTGTTCTTGACTTTGCCAGAGAAGTACAGCCTTCTGCCGCACTTCTCTGGGCTTTCGCTCCTTTTCTTACGGGGAAACTGACATGCCCTTAAGACATTCAGTACCGGGGAACGCTGTTTCCCGTAGTTTCGTTTATCATGTTGCGGCTTTAGTGCAACATGACACAAGAGGGCACTGTAAGCTAAGTTACAGCTCTCTTGGGTCTCTAGCCTTCTACGGGCCCTAGATACTCTTTTAGGATGGTATTTGATCGGTGCAAGTCATTCAGGGACTGGAATGGTGGCAGCGATCGTTTTGTTTATTTTGAGCTCCTTTTGGCGTTCTGAGCACGTTTTTCGCACTGAACCCAAAATGGTGGCCTGGCTCCCAAAATGGCCAGTCCACAAGGCTCCTTTGTCCTGTCCACTGACCGTCTTGCTCCCTTCACCTTCCCCAGGTCGGGCGACCCGGGGCCTTCCTTATTTGGGCATGTACTTTCCCGCGAAACGTGGTTGCTTTCGCGGGCTTCTACATGTCGTTTGTGTGCCTCCAGGGTGTGGGCTGGGATGTCTGGTCCCAATACACATCCTGGGTGCCAGAGAGTCTGGGGTGGTGTGAATGCCTGGGACCACCGTGGTCCGTGATTGGTCCACGTATGGTATGTGTGTTGATGTGCGGATCTCCCATTGGCTCCCCTCCGTTTTGGCGCGAAGGGAACCGTGGATAAGAGGGAGCTGGAAACACCACTACCATGTCGATCTCCTGAGTTCTCACGAACAAAGGAATACAGGAGCCAAGTATCCTGCAACCAAGAGGCTGGACCGAGGAATTGCTGGTGACCCGCTGAAGGAATCCTCCTTTGCACTGCTGTCGTCCTGTGAAACCCTTTCCTCCTTGGATCGAACCAGAAGTGTCTGTACTGGTGCTTCGACCTTTGGAATAGCAGGAACAGCTATTCCCGGTGACTTCATCACCCCCTCCAAGTAAGCCTTCGGAAGTGTCTCTGGGCCATCCAGTTGACTGACCAGCTTACAAGGGAGTCCTGCTCTGTAACTGCCGCCAGGTTGTGTTGTATTTCGAGTCCTTGTCACTCTCCCACGCTTCGTACACTTGGCGTTCCCAAGTCTGAAGGGAGGAGTGTACATTTGGCTTGAATACACACGGCCGCTCCGTTGTCCTGCTGCGGCAACAAACTGTGCTGGTTTCGTCGATTGGGACGTCTTTTTGCTCTACACGACTTCGAGGCGTTCCCTGCTCTTCTGAACCTGCCAGCTGCTGAAACTAACGTGGAGAAGCCTGGGTCTGCTTGCTTCGGGGACCGGTGAGTAGTTTAGCTAGGATCTGGTCGCCCTCCTGCAGTATCCCATTGCTTTCCCTGCTGTGTAAAAACAGCACCCTTTTGGCCGTACTCGCGCTCTGCTTCTGCCCGCTGTGGAGGCTGCGCTTGAGTTGCGGAACCTGTTCTCCTTCTGCTGTGCACTAACCCGAACTGCCTGACTTCCTCCGAAGAGCTTCCCCTTTTGCCCATTGGCACCGGCGTGGCAGGTACTTTGAGCACAAGGCTCCACTCTTCGCAGGGCTCGGACTTCCATCTAGTTAGGTGCCTCTGAAGGCGAACTGAGTCTAAAGCGTTATCGCACTGCCTGTTTTCCTTTCCTTTCAGGTGGACTACATATTTCGTGCTTTAAACGCTTGCGACTGTGTATTTGTATATATATTGTGTTGATATGGTATGTGTTGGTTTAATATTGTGATATTGTGATTTTCTCGCTACGGTCATTATTTTAAAGGCCTTAAAATAAATGTGTATCTATTTTTGATATAACAACTGTTTGGAGTAGTTTGTAAGCGCTCTTGCTTTGTGTGCTCATTGCGGGCTTTCAGTCACCCTCACCCCTCTTGAGACCTAGTCTTGACCGCCGCGATCGCTACCTTGATTGGTCTGGCTCGTCCAGAGGTTACCCTGTTCCAAGTAATTAGGTTGGCCTTCTGAACTTCTGCGCCACCAGGACAGAGTTCAGAAATCCGTTTTAACAAATTGGTGTACAGCGGTGGGATACGACTGAAGGTATCCAGTGTTGCGCTCGAACTAAGGCATTTCAGGTTATTCCAAACAGTACACGTAGTGAATTGTTGTAATATAACTTTAAAAAGGCCATAGTCCTATCAAACAGTATAGAAGCAAATACCTTGTTAACTTTAAATGCTTCCAAATCAGAAACATTGAAGAAGATGTGTGCGGAGAGAGGTGTTTCCTCTCAAGGCACTAAATTGGAAATGATCCAGAGAATCGTGGCGTGGCAAGAAGCGCAGCTTGACGCTATAACTTCCGAGGACAGTGCAGAAGGTGGTGGGGCTGCTCTCACTGGTAGAACCGACGGTTCTGCCGCTGCACTGATCCATCGCGACCACGAGGACAGGGAGGATGTGATGTCTAATGTTTCCTCTGCCAGTGTTGATGGGGAGGCTATGCTTGAATTCAAGAAGCAAGAGCTGCGGTTTAGGCAGCAGGAGCTTGAATTCAGCATAGCCAAACTAAAAATCGAACAGGCAGAAAAACAGAAAGACAGGGATCACCAGTTGGAACTGGCCAAGCTTCAGGTTGCAAATGGGTCCAAGGGTCCTGGACATGGCTCTGGGGCTTCCTCTCATCCACGGTTTCCGAAAGATCTGCTCAGTGTGTATGAAGAAAGGAATGACATTATGGACTGGCTGAATGCGTTTGAGTATGCATGCGAGGTTCAAGAAGTTGACAATGCTGATAAGATTGCTTGGTTGCTCAGTAGACTGCCCCATTCTGGCTGCAGTGCCATTATGGAAATGTCGAAGGCTGAGCGGGCTGATTTCGCAATGTTAAAGCAAACTCTCATTTTAAAGTTTGGGAAGACTCCGGCCCAATATTTAAAGCGTTTTCGAGAGTATAAGAAAAAGGAAGGTGGTACTTGGGTATCTTATGTCGCTGAATCTTTGAAAAACTTAACTGGCTGGGTCGAAGGTTATAAGGCTTCTACCTTTGAAGGCATGATCAATCTGGTCATGCTGGAACACATTTTTGCTTCTTCTTCCCCGGAGCTTAAGCAGCATTTGGCCGATTCGAAGGAGATAGATCCTAAGAAGCTGGCCATTGCAGCAGACTTATGGGTGTCACATCGAGTGTCCCATAAGGACAAAAATCCTGGTAAGCAGGAGGAAGGGAAAAAGTCCAAAGATATGGAGGGTGGGGAATCTGCTAAATCTTCTTCCCATAAGGGCCACAAAAAGAAAAACAAGGGTAAGACACAAGAGAACTCACAGGGTAGTGGAGGTTCGCCTCCGAAACAGAACTCTGGTTACAATAAGCCTCCCTACGTAAACAGACCCACTGGGGCTTGTTTTTCTTGTGGAGCAACTGACCATGTGAAGGGGGATCCCCGGTGTAAGGTTAGACCTTTGGGGGTCCACTCCGCTAATCTGGCCTTCTCCTCCTACGAGGAAGAAGAGATTACAGGAGCATCCTTCTCCTCAGACTCATTTCCCAGCGGGATAGAGGCTGAGGTAGTTTTAGTGTCCCTGGGTTCCTGGGAGCCTAAAGTCGCAGAGGCTTATGCTAGGATTCCGGATAATACCAAGCACTACTTTAAAGACAGCGTGCTGATCAATGGAGTGGATACTCCAGCTCTTAGGGATAGTGGGTGCAGTCGAACAGTAGTGGATTCTACCTTGGTAGACTCAGAGGAAGTTGCCAGAGCTACTCTGATGCCCACTAAGTTTGCTGACGGCCCCCTCCGTATGTTTCCCGTGATCCCTGTAAATCTTACTTTAAATGGTACAGCAGTCAGGATTCCAGTGAGCATTCAGAGAAACGTCCCGGGAAAGGTCTTGCTGGGTAATGATCTCAGAGCTTTAGGGCTCGTAGGAGACACTGCCGAAAGACCCTACACAAGGTCTCAAGCACGGGCAGCATTGGCCAAGTCCAATACGCCGCCCCAGCCGAAGGGGAAACCCAAGGTGAAGGGAGTCTACAAGTCAAGACGAGGGAAAGAGAATATTCCCCCGAGCTCGCCTACCACTGCGGTGGAGGAAGTTGGTCAATCGCCCGGGCCTGACGAGGAGGTGGCGATGCCTGAAGTTTTCGACCCCAACGATCATCCTGAACTAAAAGACTTGTTAGTTGAAGGAGGTCCTGATAGGGACGAATTCAGTAAAGGCCAACGTGAGTGCCCATCTCTGGAAGGCCTAAGGAGACAGGCCTGCTCCCAGCTTGAGGGTGAGCCTCCTGGGAAGCATAGGATTTATTGGGAAGGTGGACTCCTGTATAGTGAGCCCACAGAGTCTACAGAAGGAGACCATAGGAGGTTGGTGGTTCCCCTTGCTGTTAGGCCCTCCCTCCTGCAGTTGGCGCATGAAGTTCCCCTTGCTGGTCACCTTGGTATGAAGAGGACCAAGCAAAGGTTATCCATGCACTTCTACTGGCCCAAGATGGGGGTGCAAGTAGAAAGTCACTGCAGGAGTTGTGCCTCCTGCCAGTTGTCTGGTAAGGTTGGCGCGACAATCCAAGCTCCGTTGGTACCGCTCCCAGTTGTGGGGGTACCATTTGAAAGGGTAGGGATCGACATCGTTGGTCCCCTTGACCCGCAAACATCCTCGGGCAATAGGTTTATCCTGGTGCTGGTCGACCATGCAACCAGGTATCCTGAGGCCATCCCATTGAAAACTGTAACTGCCAAGTCAGTTGCAAAAGCTTTACTCGGCATATTTACTAGGGTTGGCTTCCCTAAAGAAGTTGTGTCAGATCGTGGCAGCAACTTTATGTCGAAGTATATGCAGGCTATGTGGAAAGAATGTGGGGTCACCTACAAGTTCTCTTCTGCATACCACCCCCAGACCAATGGTCTGGTGGAACGTTTCAACAGAACGTTAAAAAGCATGATTGGGGCTCTGGAGGAGCCCCAGAGAAGAAAATGGGATCTTCTTTTACCATGCCTACTGTTTGCCTACCGAGAGGTACCACAGGAGGGTGTTGGCTTCAGCCCCTTCGAACTTCTGTTCGGTCATCCCGTACGGGGACCCTTAGCCATTGTCAAAGAGGGATGGGAGATGCCCACTCCCCCTGTTACTACCAATGTAGTTGATTATGTGCTAGGGCTCAGAAAACGGATGGTACTTCTGATGGGCTTGGCTAGTGATAAATTGAAGGCAGGGCAAGCGCTGGTGAAACATTGGTACGACCAGAAAGCTTCCCTCATCAACTTTACACCTGGTCAGCACGTCCTGATCATGAATCCAATAAGGCCTCGCGCTTTACAGGACAAATGGTCAGGCCCTTACACAGTGGTGGAGCCCCTGGGTGAGGTGAACTATTTAGTGGACCTTGGAAGGCCTGGACAGGCTCCAAAAGTGTTTCACGTGAATAGGCTGAAGGCTTTCGTCCCAAGAGTCGAAATCGCAGCACTGCTACTGGCTTCAGATGTTGAGGAAGAGGAGTCAGAACCTCTCCCCGACCTGTTCCAAAGCGGTCCTTCAGATGGCTCCGTTGAGGGTGTCCGAGTGGCCCCTCACCTGACTTCTGATCAGCAGGCTGAGGTGAAAAGTTTGCTTAGGCAGTTTTCCCCCCTGTTTTCACAGTCCCCTGGTTTGACACCTTGGTGCAAACATAACATTGACACAGGAGACAGTGTACCTACCAAAAGTAGGGGATACAGGATGTCAGATAAAGTACGGTCTTATATTAAGACCGAGGTCAACAAGATGTTAGACCTTGGGGTGATTGAACCCTCTAGTAGTCCTTGGTCCAGTCCTGTGGTTTTGGTTCCAAAAGCAGGCACTTCTGAATTGAGGTTCTGCGTGGATTACAGGGCTCTGAATGCTGTCACCAAGACAGATGCACACCCCTTGCCTCGAACAGATGAGCTGGTGGATACGTTGGGTGCCTCCAAGTACCTCAGCACGTTTGACCTCACTGCTGGCTATTGGCAAATAGCTTTAGCAGAACATGCCAAGGAGAAGACAGCATTTTCTACTCCAGACGGCCTTTACCAATTCCGGGTAATGCCGTTCGGGTTGAAGAATGCACCTGCCACTTTCCAGAGGCTTGTGAATCATGTGTTGAATGGGTTGGACGAATTCTGTCTTGCATATCTAGACGATATAGCAGTTTTCAGTGCCACCTGGGAAGACCATGTGAAACACCTTAGGATTGTGCTCCAGGCACTTCAGAAAGCCCACTTGACCATAAAGGCTAGTAAATGCCAGATTGGACAAGGCTCAGTGGTTTACCTTGGACATGAAGTAGGTGGAGGGAGGATACAGCCTCTACCCAGTAAAGTACAAGCAGTACAAGACTGGCCTACCCCCACTACGCAAACCCAAGTGAGAGCCTTCTTAGGACTCACGGGTTATTATCGCAATTTTGTGGCAGACTATGGCACCATAGCTGCTCCTCTGACTGCCCTCACAACTCCGAAGAAACCCAAGAAGGCAACTTGGACTGACGAGTGTGAGAAGGCCTTCAATGGCTTAAAAGACTCCTTGTGCCAGGCCCCTGTGCTCAGGGCCCCTGATTATCAAAGACCTTTTATCGTGCAGACGGATGCCTCTGACACTGGGATAGGAGCTGTACTATCACAAGTACATGAGAAGGGTAAGGAACACCCTATCGGTTTTATTAGTCGCCAGCTTAAGGACAGAGAGCTCAGATGGTCCACGGTAGAGAAAGAATGTTTCTCTGTTGTGTGGGCCCTAAGGAAGCTGAGGCCCTACCTCTATGGGACCCACTTCACTGTGCAGACTGACCATAAGCCGTTAAAGTGGCTAATGAACATGAAGGGGGAGAATCCAAAGTTGCTTAGGTGGTCCATAAGTCTACAAGGCTTCGACTTCACTATTGAGCATAGGCCAGGTGTCCAACATAGCAATGCTGATGGGTTGTCCAGAATGTTTAACCGACCTGAACAAGAGACTCATCCAGGGGTGGATTAGTTCCCCCTGTCCATAGTCTGGGAGGGGCGAGTGTTAGGAAAGATTTCGTAATTGTAGGGAATTTTCCTTCCATGTAGCAACCCCTAAACTTTTTGCTATTGTTTTTAACCTTGTTCTTGACTTTGCCAGAGAAGTACAGCCTTCTGCCGCACTTCTCTGGGCTTTCGCTCCTTTTCTTACGGGGAAACTGACATGCCCTTAAGACATTCAGTACCGGGGAAGGCTGTTTCCCGTAGTTTCGTTTATCATGTTGCGGCTTTAGTGCAACATGACACAAGAGGGCACTGTAAGCTAAGTTACAGCTCTCTTGGGTCTCTAGCCTTCTACGGGCCCTAGATACTCTTTTAGGATGGTATTTGATCGGTGCAAGTCATTCAGGGACTGGAATGGTGGCAGCGATCGTTTTGTTTATTTTGAGCTCCTTTTGGCGTTCTGAGCACGTTTTTCGCACTGAACCCAAAATGGTGGCCTGGCTCCCAAAATGGCCAGTCCACAAGGCTCCTTTGTCCTGTCCACTGACCGTCTTGCTCCCTTCACCTTCCCCAGGTCGGGCGACCCGGGGCCTTCCTTATTTGGGCATGTACTTTCCCGCGAAACGTGGTTGCTTTCGCGGGCTTCTACATGTCGTTTGTGTGCCTCCAGGGTGTGGGCTGGGATGTCTGGTCCCAATACACATCCTGGGTGCCAGAGAGTCTGGGGTGGTGTGAATGCCTGGGACCACCGTGGTCCGTGATTGGTCCACGTATGGTATGTGTGTTGATGTGCGGATCTCCCATTGGCTCCTCTCCGTTTTGGCGCGAAGGGAACCGTGGATAAGAGGGAGCTGGAAACACCACTACCATGTCGATCTCCTGAGTTCTCACGAACGAAGGAATACAGGAGCCAAGAATCCTGCAACCAAGAGGCTGGACCGAGGAATCGCTGGTGACCCGCTGAAGGAATCCTCCTTTGCACTGCTGTCGTCCTGTGAAACCCTTTCCTCCTTGGATCGAACCAGAAGTGTCTGTACTGGTGCTTCGACCTTTGGAATAGCAGGAACAGCTATTCCCGGCGACTTCATCACCCCCTCCAAGTAAGCCTTCGGAAGTGTCTCTGGGCCATCCAGTTGACTGACCAGCTTACAAGGGAGTCCTGCTCTGTAACTGCCGCCAGGTTGTGTTGTATTTCGAGTCCTTGTCACTCTCCCACGCTTCGTACACTTGGCGTTCCCAAGTCTGAAGGGAGGAGTGTACATTTGGCTTGAATACACACGGCTGCTCCGTTGTCCTGCTGCGGCAACAAACTGTGCTGGTTTCGTTGATTGGGACGTCTTTTTGCTCTACACGACTTCGAGGCGTTCCCTGCTCTTCTGAACCTGCCAGCTGCTGAAACTAACGTGGAGAAGCCTGGGTCTGCTTGCTTCGGGGACCGGTGAGTAGTTTAGCTAGGATCTGGTCGCCCTCCTGCAGTATCCCATTGCTTTCCCTGCTGTGTAAAAACAGCACCCTTTTGGCCGTACTCGCGCTCTGCTTCTGCCCGCTGTGGAGGCTGCGCTTGAGTTGCGGAACCTGTTCTCCTTCTGCTGTGCACTAACCCGAACTGCCTGACTTCCTCCGAAGAGCTTCCCCTTTTGCCCGTTGGCACCGGCGTGGCAGGTACTTTGAGCACAAGGCTCCACTCTTCGCAGGGCTCGGACTTCCATCTAGTTAGGTGCCTCTGAAGGCGAACTGAGTCTAAAGCGTTATCGCACTGCCTGTTTTCCTTTCCTTTCAGGTGGACTACATATTTCGTGCTTTAAACGCTTGCGACTGTGTATTTGTATATATATTGTGTTGATATGGTATGTGTTGGTTTAATATTGTGATATTGTGATTTTCTCGCTACGGTCATTATTTTAAAGGCCTTAAAATAAATGTGTATCTATTTTTGATATAACAACTGTTTGGAGTAGTTTGTAAGCGCTCTTGCTTTGTGTGCTCATTGCGGGCTTTCAGTCACCCTCACCCCTCTTGAGACCTAGTCTTGACCGCCGCGATCGCTACCTTGATTGGTCTGGCTCGTCCAGAGGTTACCCTGTTCCAAGTAATTAGGTTGGCCTTCTGAACTTCTGCGCCACCAGGACAGAGTTCAGAAATCCGTCTTAACACATCTCATGCTGTAGGAAGGGTCTCAGGTTTGGAAAAGGAAGGAGTTGGATATCACATTTCATGTTAGAGGTAGGATCTCAGGTTTGGTATTAGAGGCATTGAGATATCACATCTCATGCTATCAGAAGGGTATCAGGATTGGAATGGGAAGGAGTTGGATATCACATCTCATGCTAAAGGGAAGGTCTCAGGTTTGGAATGGGAAGGATTTGGATATCACATCTCATGTTATAGGAAGGACCTTAGGTTTGGTATTAGAAGCATTGAGATATCACATCTCATGCTATAGGAAGGGTCTCGGGATTGGAATGGGAAGGAGTTGGATATCACATCTCATGTTATAGGAAGGATCTCAGGTTTGGTATTAGAAACATTGAGATATAACATCTCATGCTATAGGAAGGGTCTCAGGATTGGAATGGGAAGGAGTTGGATATCACATCTCATGCTATGGGAAGGGTCTCAGGTTTGGTATTAGAAGCATTGTGATATCACATCTCATGCTATAGGAAGGGTTTCAGGTTTGGTAGAAGCATTGAGATATCACATCTCATGCTATAGGAAGAGTCTCAGGTTTGGGAAGGGAAGGATTTGGATTTCACATCTCATGTTATAGGATGGTTCTCATGTTTGGTTTTTGAAGCATTGAGATATCACATCTCATGCTATCGGAAGGGTCTCAGGTTTGGAATGGGAAGGAGTTGGATATCACATCTCATGTTATAGGAAGGGTCTCAGGTTTGGAATGGGAAGGAGTTGGATATGACATCTCTTGTTATAGGGAGGGTCTCAGGATTTGAATGGTAAGGAGTTGGATATCACATCTCATGCTATAGGAAGGGTTTCAGGCTGGAATGGGAAGGAGTTGGATATCACATCTCATGTTATATACAGGAAGGGTCTCAGGATTGGAATGGGAAGGATTTGGATATCACATCTCTTGCTATAGGAAGGGTCTCAGGTTTTTTATTAGAAACATTGAGATATCACATCTCATGCTATAGGAAGGGTTTTAGGATTGGAATGGGAAGTATTTGGATATCACATCTCATGCTAAAGGAAGGGTCTCAGGTCTGGAATGGGAAGGAATTGGATATCACATCTCATGTTATAGGAAGGGTCTCAGGTTTTTTATTAGAAACATTGAGATATCACATCTCATGTTATAGGACGGTTCCCAGGTTTGGTATTAGAAGCATTGAGATATCACATCTCATGGTATAGGAAGGGTCTCAGGGTTGGAATGGGAAGGAGTTGGATATCACATCTCATCCAATAGGAAGGGTCTCAGGTTTGGAATGGGAAGGAATTGGATATCACATCTCATGTTATAGGAAGTATCTCAGGTTTGGTATTAGAAGCATTGAGATATCACATCTCATGCTATAGGAAGGGTCTCAGGATTGGAATGTGAAGGATTTGGATATCACATCTCATGCTAGGGTCTCAGGTTTGGTAGAAGCCTTGAGATATCACATCTCATGCTATAGGAAGGGTCTCAGGATTTGAATGGCAAGGAGTTGGATATCACATCTCATGCCATAGGAAGGGTCTCAGGTTTGGTATAAGCATTGAGATATCACATCTCTGCTATCGGAAGGTTCTCAGGATTGGATTGGGAAGGAGTTGGATATCCCTTCTCATGCTATAGGAAGTGTCTCAGGTTGGAATGGGAAGGAGTTGAATATCACATCTCATGTTATAGGAAGGGTCTCAGGATTGGAATGGGAAGGATTTGGATGTCACATCTCTTGCTATAGGAAGGGTCTCAGGATTGGAATGGGAAGGATTTGGATATTTCCCATTCCAATCCTGAGACCCTTCCTATAACATGAGATGTGATATCCAACTCCTTCCCCTTCCAACCTGAGACACTTCCTATAGCATGAGAAGGGATATCCAACTCCTTCCCAATCCAATCCTGAGACCTTTCCGATAGCAGAGATGTGATATCTCAATGCTTATACCAAACCTGAGACCCTTCCTATGGCATGAGATGTGATATCCAACTCCTTGCCATTCAAATCCTGAGACCCTTCCTATAGCATGAAAAGGGATATCCAACTCCTTCCCAATCCAATCCTGAGACCCTTCCGATAGCAGAGACGTGAAATCTCAATGCTTCTACCAAACCTGAGACCCTTCCTTTAGCATGAGATGTGATATCCAAATCCTTCACATTCCAATCCTGAGACCCTTCCTATAGCATGAAATTTTATATCTCAATGCTTCTAATACCAAACGTGAGATCCTTCCTATAACATGAGATGTGATATCCAAATCCTCCCCTTCCAAACCTGAGACCCTCCCTTTAGCATGAAATGTGATATCCAACTCCTTCCTATTCCAATCCTGAGACTCTTCTGATAGCATGAGATGTGATATCTCAATGCTTCTAATACCAAACCTGAGATCCTTCCGATAGCATGAGATGTGATATCTCAATGCTTCTAATACCAAACCTGAGATCCTTCCTATAACATGAGATGTGATATCCAAATCCTTCCCCTTCCAAACCTGAGACCCTCCCTTTAGCATGAGATGTGATATCTAACTCCTTCCCATTCCATTCCTGAGACCCTTCTGATAGCATGAGATGTGATATCTCAATGCCTCTAATACCAAACCTGAGATCCTACCTCTAACATGAAATGAGATATCCAACTCTTTCCCCTTCCAAACCTGAGAGCCTTCCTATAGCATGAGATGTGATATCCAAGTCCTTCCCATTTCAATACTGAGACCCTTCCTATAGCTTGAGATGTGATATCCAACTCCTTCCCATTCCGATTCTGAGACCCTTCCTATAGCATGAGATGTGATATCTCAATGCTTATACCAAACCTGAGAGCCTACCTATAACATGAGATGTGATATCCAAGTCCATCCCATTCCAATCCTTAGACCCTTCCTACAGCATGCGATGTGATATCTCAATGATTTTAATACCAAACCAGAGACTCTTCCTATAACATGAGATGGGATATCCAACTCCTTCCCATTCCAATTCTGAGACCCTTCCTATACTATGAGACTTGATATCTCAATGCTTCTAATACCAAACCTGAGACCCGTAATATAACATGAGATGTGATATCCAAATCCTTCCCCTTCCAATCCTTAGACCCTTCCTTTATCATGAGATGTGATATCCAACTCATTCCCATTCCAATCCTGAGACCCTTCCGATATCATGAGATGTGATATCTCAAAGCTTCTAATATCAAACTTGAGACCCTCCCTATAGCATGAGATGTGATATCCAAGTCCTTCCCATTCCAATCCTGAGACCCTTCCTATAGCATGAGATGTGATATCTCAATGCTTCTAATACCAAACCTGAGACCCTTCCTATAACATGAGATGGGAATATCCAACTCCTTCCCATTCCAATCTTGAGACCCTTCCGATAGCAGAGATGTGATATCTCAATGCTTATACCAAACCTGAGATCCTTCCTATAACATGAGATGTGATATCCAACTCCTTCCCATTCCAATCCTGAGACACTTCCTATAGCATGAGATGTGATATCTCACTGCTTATACCAAACCTGAGACCCTTCCCATAGCAGGAGATGTGATATCCAACTCATTCCCATTCCAATCCTCAGACCCTTCCTATAGCATGAGATGTGATATCTCAATGCTTCTAATGTCAAACTTGAGACCATACCTATAGCATGAGATGTGATATCCAAGTCCTTCCCATTCCAATCCTGAGACACTTCCTATAGCATGAGATGTGATATCTCAATGCTTCTAATACCAAACCTGAGACTCTTCCTATAACATGAGATGGGATATCCAACTCCTTCCCATTCCAATCCTGAGACCCTTTTGATAGCAGAGATGTGATATTTCAATGTTTATACCAAACCTGAGACCCTTCCTACGGCATGAGATGTCATATTCAACTCCTTCCCATTCCAATCCTGAGACCCTTCCTATAGCATGAGATTTTATATCCAACTCCTTCCCATTCCAATCCTGAGACCCTTCCTATAGCATGAGATGTGATGTCTCAATGCTTCTAATACCAAACCTGAGATCCTTCCTATAACATGAGATGTGATATCCAACTCCTTCCATTCCAATCCTGAGACCCTTCCTATAGCATGAGATGTGATATCTCAATGCTTATACCAAACCTGAGACCCTTCCTATAGCATGAGATGTGATATCCAACTCCTTCCCATTCCAATCATGAGACCCTTCCTATAGCATGAGATGTGATATCTCAATGCTTCTAATACCAAACCTGAGATCCTTCCTCTAACATGAAATGTGAGATCCAACTCCTTCCCTTTCCAAACCTAAGAGCCTATCTATAGCATGAGATGTGATATCCAAGTCCTTCACATTCCAACCCTTAGACCCTTCCTACAGCATGCAATATGATATCTCAATGATTCTAATAACAAACCTGAGACCCGTCCTATAACATGAGATGGGATATCCAACTCCTTCCCATTCCAATCCTGAGACACTTCCGATAGCAGAGATGTGATATCTCAATGTTTATACCAAACCTGAGACCCTTCCTATAACATGAGATGTGATATCCAACTCCTTCCCGTTCCAAACCTGAGACCCTTCCTTTAGCATGAGATGTGATATCCAGCTCCTTCCCATTCCAATCCTGAGACACTTCCGATAGCATGAGATGTGATATCTCAATGCTTCTAATATCAAAACTGAGACCCTCCCTATAGCATGATATGTGATATCTAAGTCCTTCCCATTCCAATCCTGAGACCCTTCCTATAGCATGAGATGTGATATCTCAATGCTTCTACCAAACCTGAGACCCTTCCTTTAGCATGAGATGTGATATCCAACTCCTTCCCTTTCCAAACCTGAGAGCCGTTCTATAGCATGAGATGTGATATCCAGGTCCTTCCCATTCCAATCCTGAGACCCTTCCTATAACATGAAATGTGATATCCAACTCCTTCCCATTCCAACCTGAGACCCTTCCTATAGCATGAGATGGGATATCCAACTTCTTCCAAATCCAATACTGATACCCTTCCGATAGCATGAGATGTGATATCCCAATGCTTCTACCAAACCTGAGACCCATACTATGGCATGAGATGTGATATCAAACTCCTTCCCATTCCAATCCTGAGACCCTTCCTATAGCTTGAGGTGTGATATCCAACTCCTTCCCATTCCAATTCTGAGACCCTTCTTATACCATGAGACTTGATATCTCAATGCTTCTAATATTAAACCTGAGACCCGTCCTATAACATGAGATGTGATATCCAAATCCTTCCCCTTCCAAACCTTAGACCCTTCCTTTATCATGAGATGTGATATCCAACTCCTTCCCATTCCAATCCTAAGACCCTTCCGATATCATGAGATTTGTTATCTCAATGCTTCTAATATCAAACTTGAGACCCTCCCTATAGCATGAGATGTGACATCCAAGTCCTTCCCATTCCAATCCTGAGACCCTTCCTATAGCATGAGATGTGATATTTCTATGCTTCTAATACCAAACCTGAGACCCTTCCTATAACATGAGATGGGATATCCAACTCCTTCCCATTCCAATCCTGAGACCTTTCCGATAGCAGAGATGTGATATCTCAATGCTTATACCAAACCTGAGAACCTTCCTATGGCCTGAGATGTCATATACAACTCCTTCCCATTCCAATCCTGAGACCCTTCCTTTAGCATGAGATGTGATATCTCAATGCTTATACCAAATCTGAGACCCTTCCTATAGCATGAGATGTGATATCCAATTCCTTCCCATTCCAATCCTGAGACCCTTCCTATAGCATGAGATGTGATATCTCAATGCTTATACCAAACCTGAGAGCCTACCTATAACATGAGATGTGATATCCAAGTCCATCCCATTCCAATCCTTAGACCCTTCCTACAGCATGCGATGTGATATCTCAATGATTCTAATACCAAACCAGAGACTCTTCCTATAACATGAGATGGGATATCCAACTCCTTCCCATTCCAATCCTGAGCCGCTTCCGATAGCAGAGCTGTGATATCTCAATGCTTATACCAAACCTGAGACCCTTCCTATAACATGAGATGTGATATCCAACTCCTTCCCGTTCCAAACCTGAGACACTAACTATAGCATATGTGATATCCAACTCCTTCCCATTCCAAACATGAGACCTTTCCTATAGCAAGAAAGTAATATCCAACTCCTACCCATTCCAATCCTGAGACCCTTCCTATAGCAAGAGATGTGATATCCAAATCCTTCCCATTCCAATCCTGAGACCCTTCCTATAACATGAGATGTGATATCCAACTCCTTCCCATTCCAATCCTGAGACACTTCCTATAGCATGAGATGTGATATCTCAATGCTTCTAATACCAAACCTGAGACTCTTCCTATAACATGAGATGGGATATCCAACTCCTTCCCATTCCAATCCTGAGACCCTTTTGATAGCAGAGATGTGATATCTCAATGTTTATACCAAACCTGAGACCCTTCCTACGGCATGAGATGTCATATTCAACTCCTTCCCATTCCAATCCTGAGACGCTTCCTATAGCATGAGATTTGATATCCAACTCCTTCCCATTCCAATCCTGAGACCCTTCCTATAGCATGAGATGTGATGTCTCAATGCTTCTAATACCAAACCTGAGATCCTTCCTATAACATGAGATGTGATATCCAACTCCTTCCATTCCAATCCTGAGACCCTTCCTATAGCATGAGATGTGATATCTCAATGCTTATACCAAACCTGAGACCCTTCCTATAGCATGAGATGTGATATCCAACTCCTTCCCATTCCAATCCTGAGACCCTTCCTATAGCATGAGATGTGATATCTCAATGCTTCTAATACCAAACCTGAGATCCTTCCTCTAACATGAAATGTGAGATCCAACTCCTTCCCTTTCCAAACCTAAGAGCCTATCTATAGCATGAGATGTGATATCCAAGTCCTTCACATTCCAACCCTTAGACCCTTCCTACAGCATGCAATATGATATCTCAATGATTCTAATAACAAACCTGAGACCCGTCCTATAACATGAGATGGGATATCCAACTCCTTCCCATTCCAATCCTGAGACACTTCCGATAGCAGAGATGTGATATCTCAATGTTTATACCAAACCTGAGACCCTTCCTATAACATGAGATGTGATATCCAACTCCTTCCCGTTCCAAACCTGACACCATTCCTTTAGCATGAGATGTGATATCCAGCTCCTTCCCATTCCAATCCTGAGACACTTCCGATAGCATGAGATGTGATATCTCAATGCTTCTAATATCAAAACTGAGACCCTCCCTATAGCATGATATGTGATATCTAAGTCCTTCCCATTCCAATCCTGAGACCCTTCCTATAGCATGAGATGTGATATCTCAATGCTTCTAATACCAAACCTGAGATCCTTCCTCTAACATGAAATGTGAGATCCAACTCCTTCCCTTTCCAAACCTAAGAGCCTATCTATAGCATGAGATGTGATATCCAAGTCCTTCACATTCCAACCCTTAGACCCTTCCTACAGCATGCAATATGATATCTCAATGATTCTAATAACAAACCTGAGACCCGTCCTATAACATGAGATGGGATATCCAACTCCTTCCCATTCCAATCCTGAGACACTTCCGATAGCAGAGATGTGATATCTCAATGTCTATACCAAACCTGAGACCCTTCCTATAACATGAGATGTGATATCCAACTCCTTCCCGTTCCAAACCTGACACCCTTCCTTTAGCATGAGATGTGATATCCAGCTCCTTCCCATTCCAATCCTGAGACACTTCCGATAGCATGAGATGTGATATCTCAATGCTTCTAATATCAAAACTGAGACCCTCCCTATAGCATGATATGTGATATCTAAGTCCTTCCCATTCCAATCCTGAGACCCTTCCTATAGCATGAGATGTGATATCTCAATGCTTCTACCAAACCTGAGACCCTTCCTTTAGCATGAGATGTGATATCCAACTCCTTCCCATTCCAATCCTGAAACCCTTCCTATAGCATGAGATGTGATATCTCAATACTTCTAATACCAAACCTGAGATCCTTCCGATAACATGAGATGTGATATCTCAATACTTCTAATACCAAACCTGAGATCCATCCTATAACATGAGATGTGATATCCAACTCCTTCCCTTTCCAAACCTGAGAGCCGTTCTATAGCATGATATGTGATATCCAGGTCCTTCCCATTCCAATCTTTAACCCTTCCTACAGCATGCAATATGATATCTCAATGATTCTAATAACAAACCTGAGACCCGTCCTATAGCATGAGATATGATATCCAAGTCCTTCCCATTCCAATCCTGAGACCCTTCCTATAACATGAAATGTGATATCCAACTCCTTCCCATTCCAACCTGAGACCCTTCCTATAGCATGAGATGGGATATCCAACTTCTTCCAAATCCAATACTGATACCCTTCCGATAGCATGAGATGTGATATCCCAATGCTTCTACCAAACCTGAGACCCATACTATGGCATGAGATGTGATATCAAACTCCTTCCCATTCCAATCCTGAGACCCTTCCTATAGCTTGAGGTGTGATATCCAACTCCTTCCCATTCCAATTCTGAGACCCTTCTTATACCATGAGACTTGATATCTCAATGCTTCTAATATTAAACCTGAGACCCGTCCTATAACATGAGATGTGATATCCAAATCCTTCCCCTTCCAAACCTTAGACCCTTCCTTTATCATGAGATGTGATATCCAACTCCTTCCCATTCCAATCCTGAGACCCTTCCGATATCATGAGATTTGTTATCTCAATGCTTCTAATATCAAACTTGAGACCCTCCCTATAGCATGAGATGTGACATCCAAGTCCTTCCCATTCCAATCCTGAGACCCTTCCTATAGCATGAGATGTGATATCTCTATGCTTCTAATACCAAACCTGAGACCCTTCCTATAACATGAGATGGGATATCCAACTCCTTCCCATTCCAATCCTGAGACCTTTCCGATAGCAGAGATGTGATATCTCAATGCTTATACCAAACCTGAGAACCTTCCTATGGTCTGAGATGTCATATACAACTCCTTCCCATTCCAATCCTGAGACCCTTCCTTTAGCATGAGATGTGATATCTCAATGCTTATACCAAATCTGAGACCCTTCCTATAGCATGAGATGTGATATCCAATTCCTTCCCATTCCAATCCTGAGACCCTTCCTATAGCATGAGATGTGATATCTCAATGCTTATACCAAACCTGAGAGCCTACCTATAACATGAGATGTGATATCCAAGTCTATCCCATTCCATTCCTTAGACCCTTCCTACAGCATGCGATGTGATATCTCAATAATTCTAATACCAAACCAGAGACTCTTCCTATAACATGAGATGGGATATCCAACTCCTTCCCATTCCAATCCTGAGCCGCTTCCGATAGCAGAGATGTGATATCTCAATGCTTATACCAAACCTGAGACCCTTCCTATAACATGAGATGTGATATCCAACTCCTTCCCGTTCCAAACCTGAGACACTAACTATAGCATATGTGATATCCAACTCCTTCCCATTCCAAACATGAGACCTTTCCTATAGCAAGAAAGTAATATCCAACTCCTACCCATTCCAATCCTGAGACCCTTCCTATAGCAAGAGATGTGATATCCAAATCCTTCCCATTCCAATCCTGAGACCCTTCCTATAACATGAGATGTGATATCCAACTCCTTCCCATTCCAATCCTGAGACACTTCCTATAGCATGAGATGTGATATCTCAATGCTTCTAATACCAAACCTGAGACTCTTCCTATAACATGAGATGGGATATCCAACTCCTTCCCATTCCAATCCTGAGACCCTTTTGATAGCAGAGATGTGATATCTCAATGTTTATACCAAACCTGAGACCCTTCCTACGGCATGAGATGTCATATTCAACTCCTTCCCATTCCAATCCTGAGACGCTTCCTATAGCATGAGATTTGATATCCAACTCCTTCCCATTCCAATCCTGAGACCCTTCCTATAGCATGAGATGTGATGTCTCAATGCTTCTAATACCAAACCTGAGATCCTTCCTATAACATGAGATGTGATATCCAACTCCTTCCATTCCAATCCTGAGACCCTTCCTATAGCATGAGATGTGATATCTCAATGCTTATACCAAACCTGAGACCCTTCCTATAGCATGAGATGTGATATCCAACTCCTTCCCATTCCAATCCTGAGACCCTTCCTATAGCATGAGATGTGATATCTCAATGCTTCTAATACCAAACCTGAGATCCTTCCTCTAACATGAAATGTGAGATCCAACTCCTTCCCTTTCCAAACCTAAGAGCCTATCTATAGCATGAGATGTGATATCCAAGTCCTTCACATTCCAACCCTTAGACCCTTCCTACAGCATGCAATATGATATCTCAATGATTCTAATAACAAACCTGAGACCCGTCCTATAACATGAGATGGGATATCCAACTCCTTCCCATTCCAATCCTGAGACACTTCCGATAGCAGAGATGTGATATCTCAATGTTTATACCAAACCTGAGACCCTTCCTATAACATGAGATGTGATATCCAACTCCTTCCCGTTCCAAACCTGACACCATTCCTTTAGCATGAGATGTGATATCCAGCTCCTTCCCATTCCAATCCTGAGACACTTCCGATAGCATGAGATGTGATATCTCAATGCTTCTAATATCAAAACTGAGACCCTCCCTATAGCATGATATGTGATATCTAAGTCCTTCCCATTCCAATCCTGAGACCCTTCCTATAGCATGAGATGTGATATCTCAATGCTTCTAATACCAAACCTGAGATCCTTCCTCTAACATGAAATGTGAGATCCAACTCCTTCCCTTTCCAAACCTAAGAGCCTATCTATAGCATGAGATGTGATATCCAAGTCCTTCACATTCCAACCCTTAGACCCTTCCTACAGCATGCAATATGATATCTCAATGATTCTAATAACAAACCTGAGACCCGTCCTATAACATGAGATGGGATATCCAACTCCTTCCCATTCCAATCCTGAGACACTTCCGATAGCAGAGATGTGATATCTCAATGTCTATACCAAACCTGAGACCCTTCCTATAACATGAGATGTGATATCCAACTCCTTCCCGTTCCAAACCTGACACCCTTCCTTTAGCATGAGATGTGATATCCAGCTCCTTCCCATTCCAATCCTGAGACACTTCCGATAGCATGAGATGTGATATCTCAATGCTTCTAATATCAAAACTGAGACCCTCCCTATAGCATGATATGTGATATCTAAGTCCTTCCCATTCCAATCCTGAGACCCTTCCTATAGCATGAGATGTGATATCTCAATGCTTCTACCAAACCTGAGACCCTTCCTTTAGCATGAGATGTGATATCCAACTCCTTCCCATTCCAATCCTGAAACCCTTCCTATAGCATGAGATGTGATATCTCAATACTTCTAATACCAAACCTGAGATCCTTCCGATAACATGAGATGTGATATCTCAATACTTCTAATACCAAACCTGAGATCCATCCTATAACATGAGATGTGATATCCAACTCCTTCCCTTTCCAAACCTGAGAGCCGTTCTATAGCATGATATGTGATATCCAGGTCCTTCCCATTCCAATCTTTAACCCTTCCTACAGCATGCAATATGATATCTCAATGATTCTAATAACAAACCTGAGACCCGTCCTATAGCATGAGATATGATATCCAAGTCCTTCCCATTCCAATCCTGAGACCCTTCCTATAACATGAAATGTGATATCCAACTCCTTCCCATTCCAACCTGAGACCCTTCCTATAGCATGAGATGGGATATCCAACTTCTTCCAAATCCAATACTGATACCCTTCCGATAGCATGAGATGTGATATCCCAATGCTTCTACCAAACCTGAGACCCATACTATGGCATGAGATGTGATATCAAACTCCTTCCCATTCCAATCCTGAGACCCTTCCTATAGCTTGAGGTGTGATATCCAACTCCTTCCCATTCCAATTCTGAGACCCTTCTTATACCATGAGACTTGATATCTCAATGCTTCTAATATTAAACCTGAGACCCGTCCTATAACATGAGATGTGATATCCAAATCCTTCCCCTTCCAAACCTTAGACCCTTCCTTTATCATGAGATGTGATATCCAACTCCTTCCCATTCCAATCCTGAGACCCTTCCGATATCATGAGATTTGTTATCTCAATGCTTCTAATATCAAACTTGAGACCCTCCCTATAGCATGAGATGTGACATCCAAGTCCTTCCCATTCCAATCCTGAGACCCTTCCTATAGCATGAGATGTGATATCTCTATGCTTCTAATACCAAACCTGAGACCCTTCCTATAACATGAGATGGGATATCCAACTCCTTCCCATTCCAATCCTGAGACCTTTCCGATAGCAGAGATGTGATATCTCAATGCTTATACCAAACCTGAGAACCTTCCTATGGTCTGAGATGTCATATACAACTCCTTCCCATTCCAATCCTGAGACCCTTCCTTTAGCATGAGATGTGATATCTCAATGCTTATACCAAATCTGAGACCCTTCCTATAGCATGAGATGTGATATCCAATTCCTTCCCATTCCAATCCTGAGACCCTTCCTATAGCATGAGATGTGATATCTCAATGCTTATACCAAACCTGAGAGCCTACCTATAACATGAGATGTGATATCCAAGTCTATCCCATTCCATTCCTTAGACCCTTCCTACAGCATGCGATGTGATATCTCAATAATTCTAATACCAAACCAGAGACTCTTCCTATAACATGAGATGGGATATCCAACTCCTTCCCATTCCAATCCTGAGCCGCTTCCGATAGCAGAGATGTGATATCTCAATGCTTATACCAAACCTGAGACCCTTCCTATAACATGAGATGTGATATCCAACTCCTTCCCGTTCCAAACCTGAGACACTAACTATAGCATATGTGATATCCAACTCCTTCCCATTCCAAACATGAGACCCTTCCTATAGCAAGAAAGTAATATCCAACTCCTACCCATTCCAATCCTGAGACCCTTCCTATAGCAAGAGATGTGATATCCAAATCCTTCCCATTCCAATCCTGAGACCCTTCCTATAACATGAGATGTGATATCCAACTCCTTCCCATTCCAACCTGAGACACTTCCTATAGCATGAGAAGGGATATCCAACTCCTTCCCAATCCAATCCTGAGACCCTTCCGATAGCAGAGATGTGATATCTCAATGCTTATACCAAACCTGAGACCCTTCCTATGGCATGAGATGTGATATCCAACTCCTTGCCATTCAAATCCTGAGACCCTTCCTATAGCATGAGAAGGGATATCCAACTCCTTCCCAATCCAATCCTGAGACCCTTCCGATAGCAGCGACGTGATATCTCAATGCTTCTACCAAACCTGAGACCCTTCCTTTAGCATGAGATGTGATATCCAAATCCTTCACATTCCAATCCTGAGACCCTTCCTATAGCATGAGATGTGATATCTCAATGCTTCTAATACCAAACCTGAGATCCTTCCTATAACATGAGATGTGATATCCAATTCCTTCCCATTCCAAACCTGAGACCCTTCCTATTGGATGAGATGTGATATCCAACTCCTTCCCATTCCAACCTTGAGACCCTTCCTATAGCATGAGATGTGATGTCTCAATGCTTCTAATACCAAACCTGAGATCCTTCCTATAACATGAGATGTGATATCCAACTCCTTCTATTCCAATCCTGAGACCCGTCCTATAGCATGAGATGTGATATCTCAAGGCTTATACCAAACCTGAGACCCTTCCTATAGCATGAGATGTGATATCCAACTGCTTCCCATTCCAATCCTGAGACCCTTCCTATAGCATGCAATATGATATCTCAATGATTCTAATAACAAACCTGAGACCCGTCCTATAGCATGAGATATGATATCCAAGTCCTTCGCATTCCAATCCTGAGACCCTTCCTATAACATGAAATGTGATATCCAACTCCTTCCCATTCCAACCTGAGACCATTCCTATAGCATGAGATGGGATATCCAACTTCTTCCAAATCCAATACTGATACCCTTCCGATAGCATGAGATGTGATATCCCAATGCTTCTACCAAACCTGAGACCCATACTATGGCATGAGATGTGATATCAAACTCCTTCTCATTCCAATCCTGAGACCCTTCCTATAGCTTGAGGTGTGATATCCAACTCCTTCCCATTCCAATTCTGAGACCCTTCTTATACCATGAGACTTGATATCTCAATGCTTCTAATATTAAACCTGAGACCCGTCCTATAACATGAGATGTGATATCCAAATCCTTCCCCTTCCAAACCTTAGACCCTTCCTTTATCATGAGATGTGATATCCAACTCCTTCCCATTCCAATCCTGAGACCCTTCCGATATCATGAGATTTGTTATCTCAATGCTTCTAATATCAAACTTGAGACCCTCCCTATAGCATGAGATGTGACATCCAAGTCCTTCCCATTCCAATCCTGAGACCCTTCCTATAGCATGAGATGTGATATCTCTATGCTTCTAATACCAAACCTGAGACCCTTCCTATAACATGAGATGGGATATCCAACTCCTTCCCATTCCAATCCTGAGACCTTTCCGATAGCAGAGATGTGATATCTCAATGCTTATACCAAACCTGAGAACCTTCCTATGGCCTGAGATGTCATATACAACTCCTTCCCATTCCAATCCTGAGACCCTTCCTTTAGCATGAGATGTGATATCTCAATGCTTATACCAAATCTGAGACCCTTCCTATAGCATGAGATGTGATATCCAATTCCTTCCCATTCCAATCCTGAGACCCTTCCTATAGCATGAGATGTGATATCTCAATGCTTATACCAAACCTGAGAGCCTACCTATAACATGAGATGTGATATCCAAGTCTATCCCATTCCAATCCTTAGACCCTTCCTACAGCATGCGATGTGATATCTCAATAATTCTAATACCAAACCAGAGACTCTTCCTATAACATGAGATGGGATATCCAACTCCTTCCCATTCCAATCCTGAGCCGCTTCCGATAGCAGAGATGTGATATCTCAATGCTTATACCAAACCTGAGACCCTTCCTATAACATGAGATGTGATATCCAACTCCTTCCCGTTCCAAACCTGAGACACTAACTATAGCATATGTGATATCCAACTCCTTCCCATTCCAAACATGAGACCCTTCCTATAGCAAGAAAGTAATATCCAACTCCTACCCATTCCAATCCTGAGACCCTTCCTATAGCAAGAGATGTGATATCCAAATCCTTCCCATTCCAATCCTGAGACCCTTCCTATAACATGAGATGTGATATCCAACTCCTTCCCATTCCAACCTGAGACACTTCCTATAGCATGAGAAGGGATATCCAACTCCTTCCCAATCCAATCCTGAGACCCTTCCGATAGCAGAGATGTGATATCTCAATGCTTATACCAAACCTGAGTCCCTTCCTATGGCATGAGATGTGATATCCAACTCCTTGCCATTCAAATCCTGAGACCCTTCCTATAGCATGAGAAGGGATATCCAACTCCTTCCCAATCCAATCCTGAGACCCTTCCGATAGCAGCGACGTGATATCTCAATGCTTCTACCAAACCTGAGACCCTTCCTTTAGCATGAGATGTGATATCCAAATCCTTCACATTCCAATCCTGAGACCCTTCCTATAGCATGAAATGTGATATCTCAATGCTTCTAATACCAAACCTGAGATCCTTCCTATAACATGAGATGTGATATCCAATTCCTTCCCATTCCAAACCTGAGACCCTTCCTATTGGATGAGATGTGATATCCAACTCCTTCCCATTCCAACCTTGAGACCCTTCCTATAGCATGAGATGTGATGTCTCAATGCTTCTAATACCAAACCTGAGATCCTTCCTATAACATGAGATGTGATATCCAACTCCTTCCATTCCAATCCTGAGACCCGTCCTATAGCATGAGATGTGATATCTCAAGGCTTATACCAAACCTGAGACCCTTCCTATAGCATGAGATGTGATATCCAACTGCTTCCCATTCCAATCCTGAAACCCTTCCTATAGCATGAGATGTGATATCTCAATGCTTCTAATACCAAACCTGAGATCCTTCCTCTAACATGAAATGTGATATCCAACTCCTTCCCTTTCCAAACCTAAGAGCCTATCTATAGCATGAGATGTGATATCCAAGTCCTTCACATTCCAACCCTTAGACCCTTCCTACAGCATGCAATATGATATCTCAATGATTCTAATAACAAACCTGAGACCGGTCCTATAACATGAGATGGGATATCCAACTCCTTCCCATTCCAATCCTGAGACACTTCCGATAGCAGAGATGTGATATCTCAATGCTTATACCAAACCTGAGACCCTTCCTATAACATGAGATGTGATATCCAAATCCTTCCCGTTCCAAACCTGAGACCCTTCCTTTAGCATGAGATGTGATATCCAGCTCCTTCCCATTCCAATCCTGAGACACTTCCGATAGCATGAGATGTGATATCTCAATGCTTCTAATATCAAAACTGAGACCCTCCCTATAGCATGATATGTGATATCTAAGTCCTTCCCATTCCAATACTGAGACCCTCCCTATAGCATGAGATGTGATATCCAACTCCTTCCCATTCCAATTCTGAGACCCTTCCTATAGCATGAGATATGATATCTCAATACTTCTAATACCAAACGTGAGATCCTTCCGATAACATGAGATGTGATATCCAAATGCTTCCCCTTCCAAACCTGAGACCCTCCCTTTAGCATGAAATGTGATATCCAACTCCTTCCTATTCCAATCCTGAGACTCTTCTGATAGCATGAGATGTGATATCTCAATGCTTCTAATACCAAACCTGAGATCCTTCCGATAGCATGAGATGTGATATCTCAATGCTTCTAATACCAAACCTGAGATCCTTCCTATAACATGAGATGTGATATCCAAATCCTTCCCCTTCCAAACCTGAGACCCTCCCTTTAGCATGAGATGTGATATCTAACTCCTTCCCATTCCATTCCTGAGACCCTTCTGATAGCATGAGATGTGATATCTCAATGCCTCTAATACTAAACCTGAGATCCTACCTCTAACATGAAATGAGATATCCAACTCTTTCCCCTTCCAAACCTGAGAGCCTTCCTATAGCATGAGATGTGATATCCAAGTCCTTCCCATTCCAATACTGAGACCCTTCCTATAGCTTGAGATGTGATATCCAACTCCTTCCCATTCCAATTCTGAGACCCTTCCTATAGCATGAGATGTGATATCTCAATGCTTATACCAAACCTGAGAGCCTACCTATAACATGAGATGTGATATCCAAGTCCATCCCATTCCAATCCTTAGACCCTTCCTATTGGATGAGATGTGATATCCAACTCCTTCCCATTCCAACCTTGAGACCCTTCCTATAGCATGAGATGTGATGTCTCAATGCTTCTAATACCAAACCTGAGATCCTTCATATAACATGAGATGTGATATCCAACTCCTTCCATTCCAATCCTGAGACCCGTCCTATAGCATGAGATGTGATATCTCAAGGCTTATACCAAACCTGAGACCCTTCCTATAGCATGAGATGTGATATCCAACTGCTTCCCATTCCAATCCTGAGACCCTTCCTATAGCATGAGATGTGATATCTCAATGCTTCTAATACCAAACCTGAGATCCTTCCTCTAACATGAAATGTGATATCCAACTCCTTCCCTTTCCAAACCTAAGAGCCTATCTATAGCATGAGATGTGATATCCAAGTCCTTCACATTCCAACCCTTAGACCCTTCCTACAGCATGCAATATGATATCTCAATGATTCTAATAACAAACCTGAGACCCGTCCTATAACATGAGATGGGATATCCAACTCCTTCCCATTCCAATCCTGAGACACTTCCGATAGCAGAGATGTGATATCTCAATGCTTATACCAAACCTGAGACCCTTCCTATAACATGAGATGTGATATCCAAATCCTTCCCGTTCCAAACCTGAGACCCTTCCTTTAGCATGAGATGTGATATCCAGCTCCTTCCCATTCCAATCCTGAGACACTTCCGATAGCATGAGATGTGATATCTCAATGCTTCTAATATCAAAACTGAGACCCTCCCTATAGCATGATATGTGATATCTAAGTCCTTCCCATTCCAATCCTGAGACCCTCCCTATAGCATGAGATGTGATATCCAACTCCTTCCCATTCCAATCCTGAGACCCTTCCTATAGCATGAGATATGATATCTCAATACTTCTAATACCAAACGTGAGATCCTTCCGATAACATGAGATGTGATATCCAAATCCTTCCCCTTCCAAACCTGAGACCCTTCCTTTAGCATGAAATGTGATATCCAACTCCTTCCTATTCCAATCCTGAGACTCTTCTGATAGCATGAGATGTGATATCTCAATGCTTCTAATACCAAACCTGAGATCCTTCCGATAGCATGAGATGTGATATCTCAATGCTTCTAATACCAAACCTGAGATCCTTCCTATAACATGAGATGTGATATCCAAATCCATCCCCTTCCAAACCTGAGACCCTCCCTTTAGCATGAGATGTGATATCTAACTCCTTCCCATTCCATTCCTGAGACCCTTCTGATAGCATGAGATGTGATATCTCAATGCCTCTAATACCAAACCTGAGATCCTACCTCTAACATGAAATGAGATATCCAACTCTTTCCCCTTCCAAACCTGAGAGCCTTCCTATAGCATGAGATGTGATATCCAAGTCCTTCCCATTCCAATACTGAGACCCTTCCTATAGCTTGAGATGTGATATCCAACTCCTTCCCATTCCAATTCTGAGACCCTTCCTATAGCATGAGATGTGATATCTCAATGCTTATACCAAACCTGAGAGCCTACCTATAACATGAGATGTGATATCCAAGTCCATCCCATTCCAATCCTTAGACCCTTCCTACAGCATGCGATGTGATATCTCAATGATTCTAATACCAAACCAGAGACTCTTCCTATAACATGAGATGGGATATCCAACTCCTTCCCATTCCAATTCTGAGACCCTTCCTATACTATGAGACTTGATATCTCAATGCTTCTAATACCAAACCTGAGACCCGTAATATAACATGAGATGTGATATCCAAATCCTTCCCCTTCCAAACCTTAGACCCTTCCTTTATCATGAGATGTGATATCCAACTCCTTCCCATTCCAATCCTGAGACCCTTCCGATATCATGAGATGTGATATCTCAAAGCTTCTAATATCAAACTTGAGACCCTCCCTATAGCATGAGATGTGATATCCAAGTCCTTCCCATTCCAATCCTGAGACCCTTCCTATAGCATGAGATGTGATATCTCAATGCTTCTAATACCAAACCTGAGACCCTTCCTATAACATGAGATGGGAATATCCAACTCCTTCCCATTCCAATCTTGAGACCCTTCCGATAGCAGAGATGTGATATCTCAATGCTTATACCAAACCTGAGACCCTTCCTATAACATGAGATGGGAATATCCAACTCCTTCCCATTCCAATCCTCAGACCCTTCCTATAGCATGAGATGTGATATCTCAATGCTTCTAATGTCAAACTTGAGACCCTACCTATAGCATGAGATGTGATATCCAAGTCCTTCCCATTCCAATCCTGAGACACTTCCTATAGCATGAGATGTGATATCTCAATGCTTCTAATACCAAACCTGAGACTCTTCCTATAACATGAGATGGGATATCCAACTCCTTCCCATTCCAATCCTGAGACCCTTTTGATAGCAGAGATGTGATATCTCAATGTTTATACCAAACCTGAGACCCTTCCTACGGCATGAGATGTCATATTCAACTCCTTCCCATTCCAATCCTGAGACCCTTCCTATAGCATGAGATTTGATATCCAACTCCTTCCCATTCCAATCCTGAGACCCTTCCTATAGCATGAGATGTGATGTCTCAATGCTTCTAATACCAAACCTGAGATCCTTCCTATAACATGAGATGTGATATCCAACTCCTTCCATTCCAATCCTGAGACCCTTCCTATAGCATGAGATGTGATATCTCAATGCTTATACCAAACCTGAGACCCTTCCTATAGCATGAGATGTGATATCCAACTCCTTCCCATTCCAATCATGAGACCCTTCCTATAGCATGAGATGTGATATCTCAATGCTTCTAATACCAAACCTGAGATCCTTCCTCTAACATGAAATGTGAGATCCAACTCCTTCCCTTTCCAAACCTAAGAGCCTATCTATAGCATGAGATGTGATATCCAAGTCCTTCACATTCCAACCCTTAGACCCTTCCTACAGCATGCAATATGATATCTCAATGATTCTAATAACAAACCTGAGACCCGTCCTATAACATGAGATGGGATATCCAACTCCTTCCCATTCCAATCCTGAGACACTTCCGATAGCAGAGATGTGATATCTCAATGTTTATACCAAACCTGAGACCCTTCCTATAACATGAGATGTGATATCCAACTCCTTCCCGTTCCAAACCTGAGACCCTTCCTTTAGCATGAGATGTGATATCCAGCTCCTTCCCATTCCAATCCTGAGACACTTCCGATAGCATGAGATGTGATATCTCAATGCTTCTAATATCAAAACTGAGACCCTCCCTATAGCATGATATGTGATATCTAAGTCCTTCCCATTTCAATCCTGAGACCCTTCCTATAGCATGAGATGTGATATCTCAATGCTTCTACCAAACCTGAGACCCTTCCTTTAGCATGAGATGTGATATCCAACTCCTTCCCTTTCCAAACCTGAGAGCCGTTCTATAGCATGAGATGTGATATCCAGGTCCTTCCCATTCCAATCCTTAGACCCTTCCTACAGCATGCAATATGATATCTCAATGATTCTAATAACAAACCTGAGACCCGTCCTATAGCATGAGATATGATATCCAAGTCCTTCCCATTCCAATCCTGAGACCCTTCCTATAACATGAAATGTGATATCCAACTCCTTCCCATTCCAACCTGAGACCCTTCCTATAGCATGAGATGGGATATCCAACTTCTTCCAAATCCAATACTGATACCCTTCCGATAGCATGAGATGTGATATCCCAATGCTTCTACCAAACCTGAGACCCATACTATGGCATGAGATGTGATATCAAACTCCTTCCCATTCCAATCCTGAGACCCTTCCTATAGCTTGAGGTGTGATATCCAACTCCTTCCCATTCCAATTCTGAGACCCTTCTTATACCATGAGACTTGATATCTCAATGCTTCTAATATTAAACCTGAGACCCGTCCTATAACATGAGATGTGATATCCAAATCCTTCCCCTTCCAAACCTTAGACAATTCCTTTATCATGAGATGTGATATCCAACTCCTTCCCATTCCAATCCTAAGACCCTTCCGATATCATGAGATTTGTTATCTCAATGCTTCTAATATCAAACTTGAGACCCTCCCTATAGCATGAGATGTGACATCCAAGTCCTTCCCATTCCAATCCTGAGACCCTTCCTATAGCATGAGATGTGATATTTCTATGCTTCTAATACCAAACCTGAGACCCTTCCTATAACATGAGATGGGATATCCAACTCCTTCCCATTCCAATCCTGAGACCTTTCCGATAGCAGAGATGTGATATCTCAATGCTTATACCAAACCTGAGAACCTTCCTATGGCCTGAGATGTCATATACAACTCCTTCCCATTCCAATCCTGAGACCCTTCCTTTAGCATGAGATGTGATATCTCAATGCTTATACCAAATCTGAGACCCTTCCTATAGCATGAGATGTGATATCTCAATGCTTATACCAAACCTGAGAGCCTACCTATAACATGAGATGTGATATCCAAGTCCATCCCATTCCAATCCTTAGACCCTTCCTACAGCATGCGATGTGATATCTCAATGATTCTAATACCAAACCAGAGACTCTTCCTATAACATGAGATGGGATATCCAACTCCTTCCCATTCCAATCCTGAGCCGCTTCCGATAGCAGAGCTGTGATATCTCAATGCTTATACCAAACCTGAGACCCTTCCTATAACATGAGATGTGATATCCAACTCCTTCCCGTTCCAAACCTGAGACACTAACTATAGCATATGTGATATCCAACTCCTTCCCATTCCAAACATGAGACCCTTCCTATAGCAAGAAAGTAATATCCAACTCCTACCCATTCCAATCCTGAGACCCTTCCTATAGCAAGAGATGTGATATCCAAATCCTTCCCATTCCAATCCTGAGACCCTTCCTATAACATGAGATGTGATATCCAGCTCCTTCCCATTCCAATCCTGAGACACTTCCTATAGCATGAGATGTGATATCTCAATGCTTCTAATACCAAACCTGAGACTCTTCCTATAACATGAGATGGGATATCCAACTCCTTCCCATTCCAATCCTGAGACCCTTTTGATAGCAGAGATGTGATATCTCAATGTTTATACCAAACCTGAGACCCTTCCCACGGCATGAGATGTCATATTCAACTCCTTCCCATTCCAATCCTGAGACGCTTCCTATAGCATGAGATTTGATATCCAACTCCTTCCCATTCCAATCCTGAGACCCTTCCTATAGCATGAGATGTGATGTCTCAATGCTTCTAATACCAAACCTGAGATCCTTCCTATAACATGAGATGTGATATCCAACTCCTTCCATTCCAATCCTGAGACCCTTCCTATAGCATGAGATGTGATATCTCAATGCTTATACCAAACCTGAGACCCTTCCTATAGCATGAGATGTGATATCCAACTCCTTCCCATTCCAATCCTGAGACCCTTCCTATAGCATGAGATGTGATATCTCAATGCTTCTAATACCAAACCTGAGATCCTTCCTCTAACATGAAATGTGAGATCCAACTCCTTCCCTTTCCAAACCTAAGAGCCTATCTATAGCATGAGATGTGATATCCAAGTCCTTCACATTCCAACCCTTAGACCCTTCCTACAGCATGCAATATGATATCTCAATGATTCTAATAACAAACCTGAGACCCGTCCTATAACATGAGATGGGATATCCAACTCCTTCCCATTCCAATCCTGAGACACTTCCGATAGCAGAGATGTGATATCTCAATGTTTATACCAAACCTGAGACCCTTCCTATAACATGAGATGTGATATCCAACTCCTTCCCGTTCCAAACCTGACACCCTTCCTTTAGCATGAGATGTGATATCCAGCTCCTTCCCATTCCAATCCTGAGACACTTCCGATAGCATGAGATGTGATATCTCAATGCTTCTAATATCAAAACTGAGACCCTCCCTATAGCATGATATGTGATATCTAAGTCCTTCCCATTCCAATCCTGAGACCCTTCCTATAGCATGAGATGTGATATCTCAATGCTTCTAATACCAAACCTGAGATCCTTCCTCTAACATGAAATGTGAGATCCAACTCCTTCCCTTTCCAAACCTAAGAGCCTATCTATAGCATGAGATGTGATATCCAAGTCCTTCACATTCCAACCCTTAGACCCTTCCTACAGCATGCAATATGATATCTCAATGATTCTAATAACAAACCTGAGACCCGTCCTATAACATGAGATGGGATATCCAACTCCTTCCCATTCCAATCCTGAGACACTTCCGATAGCAGAGATGTGATATCTCAATGTTTATACCAAACCTGAGACCCTTCCTATAACATGAGATGTGATATCCAACTCCTTCCCGTTCCAAACCTGACACCCTTCCTTTAGCATGAGATGTGATATCCAGCTCCTTCCCATTCCAATCCTGAGACACTTCCGATAGCATGAGATGTGATATCTCAATGCTTCTAATATCAAAACTGAGACCCTCCCTATAGCATGATATGTGATATCTAAGTCCTTCCCATTCCAATCCTGAGACCCTTCCTATAGCATGAGATGTGATATCTCAATGCTTCTACCAAACCTGAGACCCTTCCTTTAGCATGAGATGTGATATCCAACTCCTTCCCATTCCAATCCTGAAACCCTTCCTATAGCATGAGATGTGATATCTCAATACTTCTAATACCAAACCTGAGATCCTTCCGATAACATGAGATGTGATATCTCAATACTTCTAATACCAAACCTGAGATCCATCCTATAACATGAGATGTGATATCCAACTCCTTCCCTTTCCAAACCTGAGAGCCGTTCTATAGCATGATATGTGATATCCAGGTCCTTCCCATTCCAATCTTTAACCCTTCCTACAGCATGCAATATGATATCTCAATGATTCTAATAACAAACCTGAGACCCGTCCTATAGCATGAGATATGATATCCAAGTCCTTCCCATTCCAATCCTGAGACCCTTCCTATAACATGAAATGTGATATCCAACTCCTTCCCATTCCAACCTGAGACCCTTCCTATAGCATGAGATGGGATATCCAACTTCTTCCAAATCCAATACTGATACCCTTCCGATAGCATGAGATGTGATATCCCAATGCTTCTACCAAACCTGAGACCCATACTATGGCATGAGATGTGATATCAAACTCCTTCCCATTCCAATCCTGAGACCCTTCCTATAGCTTGAGGTGTGATATCCAACTCCTTCCCATTCCAATTCTGAGACCCTTCTTATACCATGAGACTTGATATCTCAATGCTTCTAATATTAAACCTGAGACCCGTCCTATAACATGAGATGTGATATCCAAATCCTTCCCCTTCCAAACCTTAGACCCTTCCTTTATCATGAGATGTGATATCCAACTCCTTCCCATTCCAATCCTGAGACCCTTCCGATATCATGAGATTTGTTATCTCAATGCTTCTAATATCAAACTTGAGACCCTCCCTATAGCATGAGATGTGACATCCAAGTCCTTCCCATTCCAATCCTGAGACCCTTCCTATAGCATGAGATGTGATATCTCTATGCTTCTAATACCAAACCTGAGACCCTTCCTATAACATGAGATGGGATATCCAACTCCTTCCCATTCCAATCCTGAGACCTTTCCGATAGCAGAGATGTGATATCTCAATGTTTATACCAAACCTGAGAACCTTCCTATGGTCTGAGATGTCATATACAACTCCTTCCCATTCCAATCCTGAGACCCTTCCTTTAGCATGAGATGTGATATCTCAATGCTTATACCAAATCTGAGACCCTTCCTATAGCATGAGATGTGATATCCAATTCCTTCCCATTCCAATCCTGAGACCCTTCCTATAGCATGAGATGTGATATCTCAATGCTTATACCAAACCTGAGAGCCTACCTATAACATGAGATGTGATATCCAAGTCTATCCCATTCCATTCCTTAGACCCTTCCTACAGCATGCGATGTGATATCTCAATAATTCTAATACCAAACCAGAGACTCTTCCTATAACATGAGATGGGATATCCAACTCCTTCCCATTCCAATCCTGAGCCGCTTCCGATAGCAGAGATGTGATATCTCAATGCTTATACCAAACCTGAGACCCTTCCTATAACATGAGATGTGATATCCAACTCCTTCCCGTTCCAAACCTGAGACACTAACTATAGCATATGTGATATCCAACTCCTTCCCATTCCAAACATGAGACCCTTCCTATAGCAAGAAAGTAATATCCAACTCCTACCCATTCCAATCCTGAGACCCTTCCTATAGCAAGAGATGTGATATCCAAATCCTTCCCATTCCAATCCTGAGACCCTTCCTATAACATGAGATGTGATATCCAACTCCTTCCCATTCCAACCTGAGACACTTCCTATAGCATGAGAAGGGATATCCAACTCCTTCCCAATCCAATCCTGAGACCCTTCCGATAGCAGAGATGTGATATCTCAATGCTTATACCAAACCTGAGACCCTTCCTATGGCATGAGATGTGATATCCAACTCCTTGCCATTCAAATCCTGAGACCCTTCCTATAGCATGAGAAGGGATATCCAACTCCTTCCCAATCCAATCCTGAGACCCTTCCGATAGCAGCGACGTGATATCTCAATGCTTCTACCAAACCTGAGACCCTTCCTTTAGCATGAGATGTGATATCCAAATCCTTCACATTCCAATCCTGAGACCCTTCCTATAGCATGAGATGTGATATCTCAATGCTTCTAATACCAAACCTGAGATCCTTCCTATAACATGAGATGTGATATCCAATTCCTTCCCATTCCAAACCTGAGACCCTTCCTATTGGATGAGATGTGATATCCAACTCCTTCCCATTCCAACCTTGAGACCCTTCCTATAGCATGAGATGTGATGTCTCAATGCTTCTAATACCAAACCTGAGATCCTTCCTATAACATGAGATGTGATATCCAACTCCTTCTATTCCAATCCTGAGACCCGTCCTATAGCATGAGATGTGATATCTCAAGGCTTATACCAAACCTGAGACCCTTCCTATAGCATGAGATGTGATATCCAACTGCTTCCCATTCCAATCCTGAGACCCTTCCTATAGCATGCAATATGATATCTCAATGATTCTAATAACAAACCTGAGACCCGTCCTATAGCATGAGATATGATATCCAAGTCCTTCGCATTCCAATCCTGAGACCCTTCCTATAACATGAAATGTGATATCCAACTCCTTCCCATTCCAACCTGAGACCATTCCTATAGCATGAGATGGGATATCCAACTTCTTCCAAATCCAATACTGATACCCTTCCGATAGCATGAGATGTGATATCCCAATGCTTCTACCAAACCTGAGACCCATACTATGGCATGAGATGTGATATCAAACTCCTTCTCATTCCAATCCTGAGACCCTTCCTATAGCTTGAGGTGTGATATCCAACTCCTTCCCATTCCAATTCTGAGACCCTTCTTATACCATGAGACTTGATATCTCAATGCTTCTAATATTAAACCTGAGACCCGTCCTATAACATGAGATGTGATATCCAAATCCTTCCCCTTCCAAACCTTAGACCCTTCCTTTATCATGAGATGTGATATCCAACTCCTTCCCATTCCAATCCTGAGACCCTTCCGATATCATGAGATTTGTTATCTCAATGCTTCTAATATCAAACTTGAGACCCTCCCTATAGCATGAGATGTGACATCCAAGTCCTTCCCATTCCAATCCTGAGACCCTTCCTATAGCATGAGATGTGATATCTCTATGCTTCTAATACCAAACCTGAGACCCTTCCTATAACATGAGATGGGATATCCAACTCCTTCCCATTCCAATCCTGAGACCTTTCCGATAGCAGAGATGTGATATCTCAATGCTTATACCAAACCTGAGAACCTTCCTATGGCCTGAGATGTCATATACAACTCCTTCCCATTCCAATCCTGAGACCCTTCCTTTAGCATGAGATGTGATATCTCAATGCTTATACCAAATCTGAGACCCTTCCTATAGCATGAGATGTGATATCCAATTCCTTCCCATTCCAATCCTGAGACCCTTCCTATAGCATGAGATGTGATATCTCAATGCTTATACCAAACCTGAGAGCCTACCTATAACATGAGATGTGATATCCAAGTCTATCCCATTCCATTCCTTAGACCCTTCCTACAGCATGCGATGTGATATCTCAATAATTCTAATACCAAACCAGAGACTCTTCCTATAACATGAGATGGGATATCCAACTCCTTCCCATTCCAATCCTGAGCCGCTTCCGATAGCAGAGATGTGATATCTCAATGCTTATACCAAACCTGAGACCCTTCCTATAACATGAGATGTGATATCCAACTCCTTCCCGTTCCAAACCTGAGACACTAACTATAGCATATGTGATATCCAACTCCTTCCCATTCCAAACATGAGACCCTTCCTATAGCAAGAAAGTAATATCCAACTCCTACCCATTCCAATCCTGAGACCCTTCCTATAGCAAGAGATGTGATATCCAAATCCTTCCCATTCCAATCCTGAGACCCTTCCTATAACATGAGATGTGATATCCAACTCCTTCCCATTCCAACCTGAGACACTTCCTATAGCATGAGAAGGGATATCCAACTCCTTCCCAATCCAATCCTGAGACCCTTCCGATAGCAGAGATGTGATATCTCAATGCTTATACCAAACCTGAGACCCTTCCTATGGCATGAGATGTGATATCCAACTCCTTGCCATTCAAATCCTGAGACCCTTCCTATAGCATGAGAAGGGATATCCAACTCCTTCCCAATCCAATCCTGAGACCCTTCCGATAGCAGCGACGTGATATCTCAATGCTTCTACCAAACCTGAGACCCTTCCTTTAGCATGAGATGTGATATCCAAATCCTTCACATTCCAATCCTGAGACCCTTCCTATAGCATGAGATGTGATATCTCAATGCTTCTAATACCAAACCTGAGATCCTTCCTATAACATGAGATGTGATATCCAATTCCTTCCCATTCCAAACCTGAGACCCTTCCTATTGGATGAGATGTGATATCCAACTCCTTCCCATTCCAACCTTGAGACCCTTCCTATAGCATGAGATGTGATGTCTCAATGCTTCTAATACCAAACCTGAGATCCTTCCTATAACATGAGATGTGATATCCAACTCCTTCTATTCCAATCCTGAGACCCGTCCTATAGCATGAGATGTGATATCTCAAGGCTTATACCAAACCTGAGACCCTTCCTATAGCATGAGATGTGATATCCAACTGCTTCCCATTCCAATCCTGAGACCCTTCCTATAGCATGCAATATGATATCTCAATGATTCTAATAACAAACCTGAGACCCGTCCTATAGCATGAGATATGATATCCAAGTCCTTCGCATTCCAATCCTGAGACCCTTCCTATAACATGAAATGTGATATCCAACTCCTTCCCATTCCAACCTGAGACCATTCCTATAGCATGAGATGGGATATCCAACTTCTTCCAAATCCAATACTGATACCCTTCCGATAGCATGAGATGTGATATCCCAATGCTTCTACCAAACCTGAGACCCATACTATGGCATGAGATGTGATATCAAACTCCTTCTCATTCCAATCCTGAGACCCTTCCTATAGCTTGAGGTGTGATATCCAACTCCTTCCCATTCCAATTCTGAGACCCTTCTTATACCATGAGACTTGATATCTCAATGCTTCTAATATTAAACCTGAGACCCGTCCTATAACATGAGATGTGATATCCAAATCCTTCCCCTTCCAAACTTTAGACCCTTCCTTTATCATGAGATGTGATATCCAACTCCTTCCCATTCCAATCCTGAGACCCTTCCGATATCATGAGATTTGTTATCTCAATGCTTCTAATATCAAACTTGAGACCCTCCCTATAGCATGAGATGTGACATCCAAGTCCTTCCCATTCCAATCCTGAGACCCTTCCTATAGCATGAGATGTGATATCTCTATGCTTCTAATACCAAACCTGAGACCCTTCCTATAACATGAGATGGGATATCCAACTCCTTCCCATTCCAATCCTGAGACCTTTCCGATAGCAGAGATGTGATATCTCAATGCTTATACCAAACCTGAGAACCTTCCTATGGCCTGAGATGTCATATACAACTCCTTCCCATTCCAATCCTGAGACCCTTCCTTTAGCATGAGATGTGATATCTCAATGCTTATACCAAATCTGAGACCCTTCCTATAGCATGAGATGTGATATCCAATTCCTTCCCATTCCAATCCTGAGACCCTTCCTATAGCATGAGATGTGATATCTCAATGCTTATACCAAACCTGAGAGCCTACCTATAACATGAGATGTGATATCCAAGTCTATCCCATTCCAATCCTTAGACCCTTCCTACAGCATGCAATGTGATATCTCAATAATTCTAATACCAAACCAGAGACTCTTCCTATAACATGAGATGGGATATCCAACTCCTTCCCATTCCAATCCTGAGCCGCTTCCGATAGCAGAGATGTGATATCTCAATGCTTATACCAAACCTGAGACCCTTCCTATAACATGAGATGTGATATCCAACTCCTTCCCGTTCCAAACCTGAGACACTAACTATAGCATATGTGATATCCAACTCCTTCCCATTCCAAACATGAGACCCTTCCTATAGCAAGAAAGTAATATCCAACTCCTACCCATTCCAATCCTGAGACCCTTCCTATAGCAAGAGATGTGATATCCAAATCCTTCCCATTCCAATCCTGAGACCCTTCCTATAACATGAGATGTGATATCCAACTCCTTCCCATTCCAACCTGAGACACTTCCTATAGCATGAGAAGGGATATCCAACTCCTTCCCAATCCAATCCTGAGACCCTTCCGATAGCAGAGATGTGATATCTCAATGCTTATACCAAACCTGAGTCCCTTCCTATGGCATGAGATGTGATATCCAACTCCTTGCCATTCAAATCCTGAGACCCTTCCTATAGCATGAGAAGGGATATCCAACTCCTTCCCAATCCAATCCTGAGACCCTTCCGATAGCAGCGACGTGATATCTCAATGCTTCTACCAAACCTGAGACCCTTCCTTTAGCATGAGATGTGATATCCAAATCCTTCACATTCCAATCCTGAGACCCTTCCTATAGCATGAGATGTGATATCTCAATGCTTCTAATACCAAACCTGAGATCCTTCCTATAACATGAGATGTGATATCCAATTCCTTCCCATTCCAAACCTGAGACCCTTCCTATTGGATGAGATGTGATATCCAACTCCTTCCCATTCCAACCTTGAGACCCTTCCTATAGCATGAGATGTGATGTCTCAATGCTTCTAATACCAAACCTGAGATCCTTCCTATAACATGAGATGTGATATCCAACTCCTTCCATTCCAATCCTGAGACCCGTCCTATAGCATGAGATGTGATATCTCAAGGCTTATACCAAACCTGAGACCCTTCCTATAGCATGAGATGTGATATCCAACTGCTTCCCATTCCAATCCTGAAACCCTTCCTATAGCATGAGATGTGATATCTCAATGCTTCTAATACCAAACCTGAGATCCTTCCTCTAACATGAAATGTGATATCCAACTCCTTCCCTTTCCAAACCTAAGAGCCTATCTATAGCATGAGATGTGATATCCAAGTCCTTCACATTCCAACCCTTAGACCCTTCCTACAGCATGCAATATGATATCTCAATGATTCTAATAACAAACCTGAGACCGGTCCTATAACATGAGATGGGATATCCAACTCCTTCCCATTCCAATCCTGAGACACTTCCGATAGCAGAGATGTGATATCTCAATGCTCATACCAAACCTGAGACCCTTCCTATAACATGAGATGTGATATCCAAATCCTTCCCGTTCCAAACCTGAGACCCTTCCTTTAGCATGAGATGTGATATCCAGCTCCTTCCCATTCCAATCCTGAGACACTTCCGATAGCATGAGATGTGATATCTCAATGCTTCTAATATCAAAACTGAGACCCTCCCTATAGCATGATATGTGATATCTAAGTCCTTCCCATTCCAATACTGAGACCCTCCCTATAGCATGAGATGTGATATCCAACTCCTTCCCATTCCAATTCTGAGACCCTTCCTATAGCATGAGATATGATATCTCAATACTTCTAATACCAAACGTGAGATCCTTCCGATAACATGAGATGTGATATCCAAATGCTTCCCCTTCCAAACCTGAGACCCTCCCTTTAGCATGAAATGTGATATCCAACTCCTTCCTATTCCAATCCTGAGACTCTTCTGATAGCATGAGATGTGATATCTCAATGCTTCTAATACCAAACCTGAGATCCTTCCGATAGCATGAGATGTGATATCTCAATGCTTCTAATACCAAACCTGAGATCCTTCCTATAACATGAGATGTGATATCCAAATCCTTCCCCTTCCAAACCTGAGACCCTCCCTTTAGCATGAGATGTGATATCTAACTCCTTCCCATTCCATTCCTGAGACCCTTCTGATAGCATGAGATGTGATATCTCAATGCCTCTAATACTAAACCTGAGATCCTACCTCTAACATGAAATGAGATATCCAACTCTTTCCCCTTCCAAACCTGAGAGCCTTCCTATAGCATGAGATGTGATATCCAAGTCCTTCCCATTCCAATACTGAGACCCTTCCTATAGCTTGAGATGTGATATCCAACTCCTTCCCATTCCAATTCTGAGACCCTTCCTATAGCATGAGATGTGATATCTCAATGCTTATACCAAACCTGAGAGCCTACCTATAACATGAGATGTGATATCCAAGTCCATCCCATTCCAATCCTTAGACCCTTCCTATTGGATGAGATGTGATATCCAACTCCTTCCCATTCCAACCTTGAGACCCTTCCTATAGCATGAGATGTGATGTCTCAATGCTTCTAATACCAAACCTGAGATCCTTCCTATAACATGAGATGTGATATCCAACTCCTTCCATTCCAATCCTGAGACCCGTCCTATAGCATGAGATGTGATATCTCAAGGCTTATACCAAACCTGAGACCCTTCCTATAGCATGAGATGTGATATCCAACTGCTTCCCATTCCAATCCTGAGACCCTTCCTATAGCATGAGATGTGATATCTCAATGCTTCTAATACCAAACCTGAGATCCTTCCTCTAACATGAAATGTGATATCCAACTCCTTCCCTTTCCAAACCTAAGAGCCTATCTATAGCATGAGATGTGATATCCAAGTCCTTCACATTCCAACCCTTAGACCCTTCCTACAGCATGCAATATGATATCTCAATGATTCTAATAACAAACCTGAGACCCGTCCTATAACATGAGATGGGATATCCAACTCCTTCCCATTCCAATCCTGAGACACTTCCGATAGCAGAGATGTGATATCTCAATGCTTATACCAAACCTGAGACCCTTCCTATAACATGAGATGTGATATCCAAATCCTTCCCGTTCCAAACCTGAGACCCTTCCTTTAGCATGAGATGTGATATCCAGCTCCTTCCCATTCCAATCCTGAGACACTTCCGATAGCATGAGATGTGATATCTCAATGCTTCTAATATCAAAACTGAGACCCTCCCTATAGCATGATATGTGATATCTAAGTCCTTCCCATTCCAATCCTGAGACCCTCCCTATAGCATGAGATGTGATATCCAACTCCTTCCCATTCCAATCCTGAGACCCTTCCTATAGCATGAGATATGATATCTCAATACTTCTAATACCAAACGTGAGATCCTTCCGATAACATGAGATGTGATATCCAAATCCTTCCCCTTCCAAACCTGAGACCCTTCCTTTAGCATGAAATGTGATATCCAACTCCTTCCTATTCCAATCCTGAGACTCTTCTGATAGCATGAGATGTGATATCTCAATGCTTCTAATACCAAACCTGAGATCCTTCCGATAGCATGAGATGTGATATCTCAATGCTTCTAATACCAAACCTGAGATCCTTCCTATAACATGAGATGTGATATCCAAATCCTTCCCCTTCCAAACCTGAGACCCTCCCTTTAGCATGAGATGTGATATCTAACTCCTTCCCATTCCATTCCTGAGACCCTTCTGATAGCATGAGATGTGATATCTCAATGCCTCTAATACCAAACCTGAGATCCTACCTCTAACATGAAATGAGATATCCAACTCTTTCCCCTTCCAAACCTGAGAGCCTTCCTATAGCATGAGATGTGATATCCAAGTCCTTCCCATTCCAATACTGAGACCCTTCCTATAGCTTGAGATGTGATATCCAACTCCTTCCCATTCCAATTCTGAGACCCTTCCTATAGCATGAGATGTGATATCTCAATGCTTATACCAAACCTGAGAGCCTACCTATAACATGAGATGTGATATCCAAGTCCATCCCATTCCAATCCTTAGACCCTTCCTACAGCATGCGATGTGATATCTCAATGATTCTAATACCAAACCAGAGACTCTTCCTATAACATGAGATGGGATATCCAACTCCTTCCCATTCCAATTCTGAGACCCTTCCTATACTATGAGACTTGATATCTCAATGCTTCTAATACCAAACCTGAGACCCGTAATATAACATGAGATGTGATATCCAAATCCTTCCCCTTCCAAACCTTAGACCCTTCCTTTATCATGAGATGTGATATCCAACTCCTTCCCATTCCAATCCTGAGACCCTTCCGATATCATGAGATGTGATATCTCAAAGCTTCTAATATCAAACTTGAGACCCTCCCTATAGCATGAGATGTGATATCCAAGTCCTTCCCATTCCAATCCTGAGACCCTTCCTATAGCATGAGATGTGATATCTCAATGCTTCTAATACCAAACCTGAGACCCTTCCTATAACATGAGATGGGAATATCCAACTCCTTCCCATTCCAATCTTGAGACCCTTCCGATAGCAGAGATGTGATATCTCAATGCTTATACCAAACCTGAGACCCTTCCTATAACATGAGATGGGAATATCCAACTCCTTCCCATTCCAATCCTCAGACCCTTCCTATAGCATGAGATGTGATATCTCAATGCTTCTAATGTCAAACTTGAGACCCTACCTATAGCATGAGATGTGATATCCAAGTCCTTCCCATTCCAATCCTGAGACACTTCCTATAGCATGAGATGTGATATCTCAATGCTTCTAATACCAAACCTGAGACTCTTCCTATAACATGAGATGGGATATCCAACTCCTTCCCATTCCAATCCTGAGACCCTTTTGATAGCAGAGATGTGATATCTCAATGTTTATACCAAACCTGAGACCCTTCCTACGGCATGAGATGTCATATTCAACTCCTTCCCATTCCAATCCTGAGACCCTTCCTATAGCATGAGATTTGATATCCAACTCCTTCCCATTCCGATCCTGAGACCCTTCCTATAGCATGAGATGTGATGTCTCAATGCTTCTAATACCAAACCTGAGATCCTTCCTATAACATGAGATGTGATATCCAACTCCTTCCATTCCAATCCTGAGACCCTTCCTATAGCATGAGATGTGATATCTCAATGCTTATACCAAACCTGAGACCCTTCCTATAGCATGAGATGTGATATCCAACTCCTTCCCATTCCAATCATGAGACCCTTCCTATAGCATGAGATGTGATATCTCAATGCTTCTAATACCAAACCTGAGATCCTTCCTCTAACATGAAATGTGAGATCCAACTCCTTCCCTTTCCAAACCTAAGAGCCTATCTATAGCATGAGATGTGATATCCAAGTCCTTCACATTCCAACCCTTAGACCCTTCCTACAGCATGCAATATGATATCTCAATGATTCTAATAACAAACCTGAGACCCGTCCTATAACATGAGATGGGATATCCAACTCCTTCCCATTCCAATCCTGAGACACTTCCGATAGCAGAGATGTGATATCTCAATGTTTATACCAAACCTGAGACCCTTCCTATAACATGAGATGTGATATCCAACTCCTTCCCGTTCCAAACCTGAGACCCTTCCTTTAGCATGAGATGTGATATCCAGCTCCTTCCCATTCCAATCCTGAGACACTTCCGATAGCATGAGATGTGATATCTCAATGCTTCTAATATCAAAACTGAGACCCTCCCTATAGCATGATATGTGATATCTAAGTCCTTCCCATTCCAATCCTGAGACCCTTCCTATAGCATGAGATGTGATATCTCAATGCTTCTACCAAACCTGAGACCCTTCCTTTAGCATGAGATGTGATATCCAACTCCTTCCCTTTCCAAACCTGAGAGCCGTTCTATAGCATGAGATGTGATATCCAGGTCCTTCCCATTCCAATCCTTAGACCCTTCCTACAGCATGCAATATGATATCTCAATGATTCTAATAACAAACCTGAGACCCGTCCTATAGCATGAGATATGATATCCAAGTCCTTCCCATTCCAATCCTGAGACCCTTCCTATAACATGAAATGTGATATCCAACTCCTTCCCATTCCAACCTGAGACCCTTCCTATAGCATGAGATGGGATATCCAACTTCTTCCAAATCCAATACTGATACCCTTCCGATAGCATGAGATGTGATATCCCAATGCTTCTACCAAACCTGAGACCCATACTATGGCATGAGATGTGATATCAAACTCCTTCCCATTCCAATCCTGAGACCCTTCCTATAGCTTGAGGTGTGATATCCAACTCCTTCCCATTCCAATTCTGAGACCCTTCTTATACCATGAGACTTGATATCTCAATGCTTCTAATATTAAACCTGAGACCCGTCCTATAACATGAGATGTGATATCCAAATCCTTCCCCTTCCAAACCTTAGACAATTCCTTTATCATGAGATGTGATATCCAACTCCTTCCCATTCCAATCCTAAGACCCTTCCGATATCATGAGATTTGTTATCTCAATGCTTCTAATATCAAACTTGAGACCCTCCCTATAGCATGAGATGTGACATCCAAGTCCTTCCCATTCCAATCCTGAGACCCTTCCTATAGCATGAGATGTGATATTTCTATGCTTCTAATACCAAACCTGAGACCCTTCCTATAACATGAGATGGGATATCCAACTCCTTCCCATTCCAATCCTGAGACCTTTCCGATAGCAGAGATGTGATATCTCAATGCTTATACCAAACCTGAGAACCTTCCTATGGCCTGAGATGTCATATACAACTCCTTCCCATTCCAATCCTGAGACCCTTCCTTTAGCATGAGATGTGATATCTCAATGCTTATACCAAATCTGAGACCCTTCCTATAGCATGAGATGTGATATCCAATTCCTTCCCATTCCAATCCTGAGACCCTTCCTATAGCATGAGATGTGATATCTCAATGCTTATACCAAACCTGAGAGCCTACCTATAACATGAGATGTGATATCCAAGTCCATCCCATTCCAATCCTTAGACCCTTCCTACAGCATGCGATGTGATATCTCAATGATTCTAATACCAAACCAGAGACTCTTCCTATAACATGAGATGGGATATCCAACTCCTTCCCATTCCAATCCTGAGCCGCTTCCGATAGCAGAGCTGTGATATCTCAATGCTTATACCAAACCTGAGACCCTTCCTATAACATGAGATGTGATATCCAACTCCTTCCCGTTCCAAACCTGAGACACTAACTATAGCATATGTGATATCCAACTCCTTCCCATTCCAAACATGAGACCCTTCCTATAGCAAGAAAGTAATATCCAACTCCTACCCATTCCAATCCTGAGACCCTTCCTATAGCAAGAGATGTGATATCCAAATCCTTCCCATTCCAATCCTGAGACCCTTCCTATAACATGAGATGTGATATCCAACTCCTTCCCATTCCAATCCTGAGACACTTCCTATAGCATGAGATGTGATATCTCAATGCTTCTAATACCAAACCTGAGACTCTTCCTATAACATGAGATGGGATATCCAACTCCTTCCCATTCCAATCCTGAGACCCTTTTGATAGCAGAGATGTGATATCTCAATGTTTATACCAAACCTGAGACCCTTCCCACGGCATGAGATGTCATATTCAACTCCTTCCCATTCCAATCCTGAGACGCTTCCTATAGCATGAGATTTGATATCCAACTCCTTCCCATTCCAATCCTGAGACCCTTCCTATAGCATGAGATGTGATGTCTCAATGCTTCTAATACCAAACCTGAGATCCTTCCTATAACATGAGATGTGATATCCAACTCCTTCCATTCCAATCCTGAGACCCTTCCTATAGCATGAGATGTGATATCTCAATGCTTATACCAAACCTGAGACCCTTCCTATAGCATGAGATGTGATATCCAACTCCTTCCCATTCCAATCCTGAGACCCTTCCTATAGCATGAGATGTGATATCTCAATGCTTCTAATACCAAACCTGAGATCCTTCCTCTAACATGAAATGTGAGATCCAACTCCTTCCCTTTCCAAACCTAAGAGCCTATCTATAGCATGAGATGTGATATCCAAGTCCTTCACATTCCAACCCTTAGACCCTTCCTACAGCATGCAATATGATATCTCAATGATTCTAATAACAAACCTGAGACCCGTCCTATAACATGAGATGGGATATCCAACTCCTTCCCATTCCAATCCTGAGACACTTCCGATAGCAGAGATGTGATATCTCAATGTTTATACCAAACCTGAGACCCTTCCTATAACATGAGATGTGATATCCAACTCCTTCCCGTTCCAAACCTGACACCCTTCCTTTAGCATGAGATGTGATATCCAGCTCCTTCCCATTCCAATCCTGAGACACTTCCGATAGCATGAGATGTGATATCTCAATGCTTCTAATATCAAAACTGAGACCCTCCCTATAGCATGATATGTGATATCTAAGTCCTTCCCATTCCAATCCTGAGACCCTTCCTATAGCATGAGATGTGATATCTCAATGCTTCTACCAAACCTGAGACCCTTCCTTTAGCATGAGATGTGATATCCAACTCCTTCCCATTCCAATCCTGAAACCCTTCCTATAGCATGAGATGTGATATCTCAATACTTCTAATACCAAACCTGAGATCCTTCCGATAACATGAGATGTGATATCTCAATACTTCTAATACCAAACCTGAGATCCATCCTATAACATGAGATGTGATATCCAACTCCTTCCCTTTCCAAACCTGAGAGCCGTTCTATAGCATGATATGTGATATCCAGGTCCTTCCCATTCCAATCTTTAACCCTTCCTACAGCATGCAATATGATATCTCAATGATTCTAATAACAAACCTGAGACCCGTCCTATAGCATGAGATATGATATCCAAGTCCTTCCCATTCCAATCCTGAGACCCTTCCTATAACATGAAATGTGATATCCAACTCCTTCCCATTCCAACCTGAGACCCTTCCTATAGCATGAGATGGGATATCCAACTTCTTCCAAATCCAATACTGATACCCTTCCGATAGCATGAGATGTGATATCCCAATGCTTCTACCAAACCTGAGACCCATACTATGGCATGAGATGTGATATCAAACTCCTTCCCATTCCAATCCTGAGACCCTTCCTATAGCTTGAGGTGTGATATCCAACTCCTTCCCATTCCAATTCTGAGACCCTTCTTATACCATGAGACTTGATATCTCAATGCTTCTAATATTAAACCTGAGACCCGTCCTATAACATGAGATGTGATATCCAAATCCTTCCCCTTCCAAACCTTAGACCCTTCCTTTATCATGAGATGTGATATCCAACTCCTGCCCATTCCAATCCTGAGACCCTTCCGATATCATGAGATTTGTTATCTCAATGCTTCTAATATCAAACTTGAGACCCTCCCTATAGCATGAGATGTGACATCCAAGTCCTTCCCATTCCAATCCTGAGACCCTTCCTATAGCATGAGATGTGATATCTCTATGCTTCTAATACCAAACCTGAGACCCTTCCTATAACATGAGATGGGATATCCAACTCCTTCCCATTCCAATCCTGAGACCTTTCCGATAGCAGAGATGTGATATCTCAATGCTTATACCAAACCTGAGAACCTTCCTATGGTCTGAGATGTCATATACAACTCCTTCCCATTCCAATCCTGAGACCCTTCCTTTAGCATGAGATGTGATATCTCAATGCTTATACCAAATCTGAGACCCTTCCTATAGCATGAGATGTGATATCCAATTCCTTCCCATTCCAATCCTGAGACCCTTCCTATAGCATGAGATGTGATATCTCAATGCTTATACCAAACCTGAGAGCCTACCTATAACATGAGATGTGATATCCAAGTCTATCCCATTCCAATCCTTAGACCCTTCCTACAGCATGCGATGTGATATCTCAATAATTCTAATACCAAACCAGAGACTCTTCCTATAACATGAGATGGGATATCCAACTCCTTCCCATTCCAATCCTGAGCCGCTTCCGATAGCAGAGATGTGATATCTCAATGCTTATACCAAACCTGAGACCCTTCCTATAACATGAGATGTGATATCCAACTCCTTCCCGTTCCAAACCTGAGACACTAACTATAGCATATGTGATATCCAACTCCTTCCCATTCCAAACATGAGACCCTTCCTATAGCAAGAAAGTAATATCCAACTCCTACCCATTCCAATCCTGAGACCCTTCCTATAGCAAGAGATGTGATATCCAAATCCTTCCCATTCCAAACCTGAGACCCTTCCTATAACATGAGATGTGATATCCAACTCCTTCCCATTCCAACCTGAGACACTTCCTATAGCATGAGAAGGGATATCCAACTCCTTCCCAATCCAATCCTGAGACCCTTCCGATAGCAGAGATGTGATATCTCAATGCTTATACCAAAGCTGAGACCCTTCCTATGGCATGAGATGTGATATCCAACTCCTTGCCATTCAAATCCTGAGACCCTTCCTATAGCATGAGAAGGGATATCCAACTCCTTCCCAATCCAATCCTGAGACCCTTCCGATAGCAGCGACGTGATATCTCAATGCTTCTACCAAACCTGAGACCCTTCCTTTAGCATGAGATGTGATATCCAAATCCTTCAAATTCCAATCCTGATACCCTTCCTATAGCATGAGATGTGATATCTCAATGCTTCTAATACCAAACCTGAGATCCTTCCTATAACATGAGATGTGATATCCAATTCCTTCCCATTCCAAACCTGAGACCCTTCCTATTGGATGAGATGTGATATCCAACTCCTTCCCATTCCAACCTTGAGACCCTTCCTATAGCATGAGATGTGATGTCTCAATGCTTCTAATACCAAACCTGAGATCCTTCCTATAACATGAGATGTGATATCCAACTCCTTCTATTCCAATCCTGAGACCCGTCCTATAGCATGAGATGTGATATCTCAAGGCTTATACCAAACCTGAGACCCTTCCTATAGCATGAGATGTGATATCCAACTGCTTCCCATTCCAATCCTGAGACCCTTCCTATAGCATGCAATATGATATCTCAATGATTCTAATAACAAACCTGAGACCCGTCCTATAGCATGAGATATGATATCCAAGTCCTTCGCATTCCAATCCTGAGACCCTTCCTATAACATGAAATGTGATATCCAACTCCTTCCCAATCCAACCTGAGACCATTCCTATAGCATGAGATGGGATATCCAACTTCTTCCAAATCCAATACTGATACCCTTCCGATAGCATGAGATGTGATATCCCAATGCTTCTACCAAACCTGAGACCCATACTATGGCATGAGATGTGATATCAAACTCCTTCTCATTCCAATCCTGAGACCCTTCCTATAGCTTGAGGTGTGATATCCAACTCCTTCCCATTCCAATTCTGAGACCCTTCTTATACCATGAGACTTGATATCTCAATGCTTCTAATATTAAACCTGAGACCCGTCCTATAACATGAGATGTGATATCCAAATCCTTCCCCTTCCAAACCTTAGACCCTTCCTTTATCATGAGATGTGATATCCAACTCCTTCCCATTCCAATCCTGAGACCCTTCCGATATCATGAGATTTGTTATCTCAATGCTTCTAATATCAAACTTGAGACCCTCCCTATAGCATGAGATGTGACATCCAAGTCCTTCCCATTCCAATCCTGAGACCCTTCCTATAGCATGAGATGTGATATCTCTATGCTTCTAATACCAAACCTGAGACCCTTCCTATAACATGAGATGGGATATCCAACTCCTTCCCATTCCAATCCTGAGACCTTTCCGATAGCAGAGATGTGATATCTCAATGCTTATACCAAACCTGAGAACCTTCCTATGGCCTGAGATGTCATATACAACTCCTTCCCATTCCAATCCTGAGACCCTTCCTTTAGCATGAGATGTGATATCTCAATGCTTATACCAAATCTGAGACCCTTCCTATAGCATGAGATGTGATATCCAATTCCTTCCCATTCCAATCCTGAGACCCTTCCTATAGCATGAGATGTGATATCTCAATGCTTATACCAAACCTGAGAGCCTACCTATAACATGAGATGTGATATCCAAGTCTATCCCATTCCAATCCTTAGACCCTTCCTACAGCATGCGATGTGATATCTCAATAATTCTAATACCAAACCAGAGACTCTTCCTATAACATGAGATGGGATATCCAACTCCTTCCCATTCCAATCCTGAGCCGCTTCCGATAGCAGAGATGTGATATCTCAATGCTTATACCAAACCTGAGACCCTTCCTATAACATGAGATGTGATATCCAACTCCTTCCCGTTCCAAACCTGAGACACTAACTATAGCATATGTGATATCCAACTCCTTCCCATTCCAAACATGAGACCCTTCCTATAGCAAGAAAGTAATATCCAACTCCTACCCATTCCAATCCTGAGACCCTTCCTATAGCAAGAGATGTGATATCCAAATCCTTCCCATTCCAATCCTGAGACCCTTCCTATAACATGAGATGTGATATCCAACTCCTTCCCATTCCAACCTGAGACACTTCCTATAGCATGAGAAGGGATATCCAACTCCTTCCCAATCCAATCCTGAGAACCTTCCGATAGCAGAGATGTGATATCTCAATGCTTATACCAAACCTGAGTCCCTTCCTATGGCATGAGATGTGATATCCAACTCCTTGCCATTCAAATCCTGAGACCCTTCCTATAGCATGAGAAGGGATATCCAACTCCTTCCCAATCCAATCCTGAGACCCTTCCGATAGCAGCGACGTGATATCTCAATGCTTCTACCAAACCTGAGACCCTTCCTTTAGCATGAGATGTGATATCCAAATCCTTCACATTCCAATCCTGAGACCCTTCCTATAGCATGAGATGTGATATCTCAATGCTTCTAATACCAAACCTGAGATCCTTCCTATAACATGAGATGTGATATCCAATTCCTTCCCATTCCAAACCTGAGACCCTTCCTATTGGATGAGATGTGATATCCAACTCCTTCCCATTCCAACCTTGAGACCCTTCCTATAGCATGAGATGTGATGTCTCAATGCTTCTAATACCAAACCTGAGATCCTTCCTATAACATGAGATGTGATATCCAACTCCTTCCATTCCAATCCTGAGACACTTCCGATAGCAGAGATGTGATATCTCAATGCTTATACCAAACCTGAGACCCTTCCTATAACATGAGATGTGATATCCAAATCCTTCCCGTTCCAAACCTGAGACCCTTCCTTTAGCATGAGATGTGATATCCAGCTCCTTCCCATTCCAATCCTGAGACACTTCCGATAGCATGAGATGTGATATCTCAATGCTTCTAATATCAAAACTGAGACCCTCCCTATAGCATGATATGTGATATCTAAGTCCTTCCCATTCCAATCCTGAGACCCTCCCTATAGCATGAGATGTGATATCCAACTCCTTCCCATTCCATTCCTGAGACCCTTCTGATAGCATGAGATGTGATATCTCAATGCCTCTAATACCAAACCTGAGATCCTACCTCTAACATGAAATGAGATATCCAACTCTTTCCCCTTCCAAACCTGAGAGCCTTCCTATAGCATGAGATGTGATATCCAAGTCCTTCCCATTCCAATACTGAGACCCTTCCTATAGCTTGAGATGTGATATCCAACTCCTTCCCATTCCAATTCTGAGACCCTTCCTATAGCATGAGATGTGATATCTCAATGCTTATACCAAACCTGAGAGCCTACCTATAACATGAGATGTGATATCCAAGTCCATCCCATTCCAATCCTTAGACCCTTCCTATTGGATGAGATGTGATATCCAACTCCTTCCCATTCCAACCTTGAGACCCTTCCTATAGCATGAGATGTGATGTCTCAATGCTTCTAATACCAAACCTGAGATCCTTCCTATAACATGAGATGTGATATCCAACTCCTTCCATTCCAATCCTGAGACCCGTCCTATAGCATGAGATGTGATATCTCAAGGCTTATACCAAACCTGAGACCCTTCCTATAGCATGAGATGTGATATCCAACTGCTTCCCATTCCAATCCTGAGACCCTTCCTATAGCATGAGATGTGATATCTCAATGCTTCTAATACCAAACCTGAGATCCTTCCTCTAACATGAAATGTGATATCCAACTCCTTCCCTTTCCAAACCTAAGAGCCTATCTATAGCATGAGATGTGATATCCAAGTCCTTCACATTCCAACCCTTAGACCCTTCCTACAGCATGCAATATGATATCTCAATGATTCTAATAACAAACCTGAGACCCGTCCTATAACATGAGATGGGATATCCAACTCCTTCCCATTCCAATCCTGAGACACTTCCGATAGCAGAGATGTGATATCTCAATGCTTATACCAAACCTGAGACCCTTCCTATAACATGAGATGTGATATCCAAATCCTTCCCGTTCCAAACCTGAGACCCTTCCTTTAGCATGAGATGTGATATCCAGCTCCTTCCCATTCCAATCCTGAGACACTTCCGATAGCATGAGATGTGATATCTCAATGCTTCTAATATCAAAACTGAGACCCTCCCTATAGCATGATATGTGATATCTAAGTCCTTCCCATTCCAATCCTGAGACCCTCCCTATAGCATGAGATGTGATATCCAACTCCTTCCCATTCCAATCCTGAGACCCTTCCTATAGCATGAGATATGATATCTCAATACTTCTAATACCAAACGTGAGATCCTTCCGATAACATGAGATGTGATATCCAAATCCTTCCCCTTCCAAACCTGAGACCCTTCCTTTAGCATGAAATGTGATATCCAACTCCTTCCTATTCCAATCCTGAGACTCTTCTGATAGCATGAGATGTGATATCTCAATGCTTCTAATACCAAACCTGAGATCCTTCCGATAGCATGAGATGTGATATCTCAATGCTTCTAATACCAAACCTGAGATCCTTCCTATAACATGAGATGTGATATCCAAATCCTTCCCCTTCCAAACCTGAGACCCTCCCTTTAGCATGAGATGTGATATCTAACTCCTTCCCATTCCATTCCTGAGACCCTTCTGATAGCATGAGATGTGATATCTCAATGCCTCTAATACCAAACCTGAGATCCTACCTCTAACATGAAATGAGATATCCAACTCTTTCCCCTTCCAAACCTGAGAGCCTTCCTATAGCATGAGATGTGATATCCAAGTCCTTCCCATTCCAATACTGAGACCCTTCCTATAGCTTGAGATGTGATATCCAACTCCTTCCCATTCCAATTCTGAGACCCTTCCTATAGCATGAGATGTGATATCTCAATGCTTATACCAAACCTGAGAGCCTACCTATAACATGAGATGTGATATCCAAGTCCATCCCATTCCAATCCTTAGACCCTTCCTACAGCATGCGATGTGATATCTCAATGATTCTAATACCAAACCAGAGACTCTTCCTATAACATGAGATGGGATATCCAACTCCTTCCCATTCCAATTCTGAGACCCTTCCTATACTATGAGACTTGATATCTCAATGCTTCTAATACCAAACCTGAGACCCGTAATATAACATGAGATGTGATATCCAAATCCTTCCCCTTCCAAACCTTAGACCCTTCCTTTATCATGAGATGTGATATCCAACTCCTTCCCATTCCAATCCTGAGACCCTTCCGATATCATGAGATGTGATATCTCAAAGCTTCTAATATCAAACTTGAGACCCTCCCTATAGCATGAGATGTGATATCCAAGTCCTTCCCATTCCAATCCTGAGACCCTTCCTATAGCATGAGATGTGATATCTCAATGCTTCTAATACCAAACCTGAGACCCTTCCTATAACATGAGATGGGAATATCCAACTCCTTCCCATTCCAATCTTGAGACCCTTCCGATAGCAGAGATGTGATATCTCAATGCTTATACCAAACCTGAGTTCCTTCCTATAACATGAGATGTGATATCCAACTCCTTCCCATTCCAATCCTGAGACACTTCCTATAGCATGAGATGTGATATCTCACTGCTTATACCAAACCTGAGACCCTTCCCATAGCAGGAGATGTGATATCCAACTCCTTCCCATTCCAATCCTCAGACCCTTCCTATAGCATGAGATGTGATATCTCAATGCTTCTAATGTCAAACTTGAGACCCTACCTATAGCATGAGATGTGATATCCAAGTCCTTCCCATTCCAATCCTGAGACACTTCCTATAGCATGAGATGTGATATCTCAATGCTTCTAATACCAAACTTGAGACTCTTCCTATAACATGAGATGGGATATCCAACTCCTTCCCATTCCAATCCTGAGACCCTTTTGATAGCAGAGATGTGATATCTCAATGTTTATACCAAACCTGAGACCCTTCCTACGGCATGAGATGTCATATTCAACTCCTTCCCATTCCAATCCTGAGACCCTTCCTATAGCATGAGATTTGATATCCAACTCCTTCCCATTCCAATCCTGAGACCCTTCCTATAGCATGAGATGTGATGTCTCAATGCTTCTAATACCAAACCTGAGATCCTTCCTATAACATGAGATCTGATATCCAACTCCTTCCATTCCAATCCTGAGACCCTTCCTATAGCATGAGATGTGATATCTCAATGCTTATACCAAACCTGAGACCCTTCCTATAGCATGAGATGTGATATCCAACTCCTTCCCATTCCAATCCTGAGACCCTTCCTATAGCATGAGATGTGATATCTCAATGCTTCTAATACCAAACCTGAGATCCTTCCTCTAACATGAAATGTGAGATCCAACTCCTTCCCTTTCCAAACCTAAGAGCCTATCTATAGCATGAGATGTGATATCCAAGTCCTTCACATTCCAACCCTTAGACCCTTCCTACAGCATGCAATATGATATCTCAATGATTCCAATAACAAACCTGAGACCCGTCCTATAACATGAGATGGGATATCCAACTCCTTCCCATTCCAATCCTGAGACACTTCCGATAGCAGAGATGTGATATCTCAATGTTTATACCAAACCTGAGACCCTTCCTATAACATGAGATGTGATATCCAACTCCTTCCCGTTCCAAACCTGAGACCCTTCCTTTAGCATGAGATGTGATATCCAGCTCCTTCCCATTCCAATCCTGAGACACTTCCGATAGCATGAGATGTGATATCTCAATGCTTCTAATATCAAAACTGAGACCCTCCCTATAGCATGATATGTGATATCTAAGTCCTTCCCATTCCAATCCTGAGACCCTTCCTATAGCATGAGATGTGATATCTCAATGCTTCTACCAAACCTGAGACCCTTCCTTTAGCATGAGATGTGATATCCAACTCCTTCCCATTCCAATCCTGAGACCCTTCCTATAGCATGAGATGTGATATCTCAATACTTCTAATACCAAACCTGAGATCCTTCCGATAACATGAGATGTGATATCTCAATACTTCTAATACCAAACCTGAGATCCATCCTTTAACATAAGATGTGATATCCAACTCCTTCCCTTTCCAAACCTGAGAGCCGTTCTATAGCATGAGATGTGATAACCAGGTCCTTCCCATTCCAATCCTTAGACCCTTCCTACAGCATGCAATATGATATCTCAATGATTCTAATAACAAACCTGAGACCCGTCCTATAGCATGAGATATGATATCCAAGTCCTTCCCATTCCAATCCTGAGACCCTTCCTATAACACGAAATGTGATATCCAACTCCTTCCCATTCCAACCTGAGACCCTTCCTATAGCATGAGATGGGATATCCAACTTCTTCCAAATCCAATACTGATACCCTTCCGATAGCATGAGATGTGATATCCCAATGCTTCTACCAAACCTGAGACCCATACTATGGCATGAGATGTGATATCAAACTCCTTCCCATTCCAATCCTGAGACCCTTCCTATAGCTTGAGGTGTGATATCCAACTCCTTCCCATTCCAATTCTGAGACCCTTCTTATACCATGAGATTTGTTATCTCAATGCTTCTAATATCAAACTTGAGACCCTACCTATAGCATGAGATGTGACATCCAAGTCCTTCCCATTCCAATCCTGAGACCCTTCCTATAGCATGAGATGTGATATCTCTATGCTTCTAATACCAAACCTGAGACCCTTCCTATAACATGAGATGGGATATCCAACTCCTTCCCATTCCAATCCTGAGACCTTTCCGATAGCAGAGATGTGATATCTCAATGCTTATACCAAACCTGAGAACCTTCCTATGGCCTGAGATGTCATATACAACTCCTTCCCATTCCAATCCTGAGACCCTTCCTTTAGCATGAGATGTGATATCTCAATGCTTATACCAAATCTGAGACCCTTCCTATAGCATGAGATGTGATATCCAATTCCTTCCCATTCCAATCCTGTGACCCTTCCTATAGCATGAGATGTGATATCTCAATGCTTATAGCAAACCTGAGAGCCTACCTATAACATGAGATGTGATATCCAAGTCCATCCCATTCCAATCCTTAGACCCTTCCTACAGCATGCTATGTGATATCTCAATGATTCTAATACCAAACCAGAGACTCTTCCTATAACATGAGATGGGATATCCAACTCCTTCCATTCCAATCCTGAGACCCGTCCTATAGCATGAGATGAGATATCTCAATGCTTATACCAAACCTGAGACCCTTCCTATAGCATGAGATGTGATATCCAACTGCTTCCCATTCCAATCCTGAGACCCTTCCTATAGCATGAGATGTGATATCTCAATGCTTCTAATACCAAACCTGAGATCCTTCCTCTAACATGAAATGTGATATCCAACTCCTTCCCTTTCCAAACCTAAGAGCCTATCTATAGCATGAGATGTGATATCCAAGTCCTTCACATTCCAACCCTTAGACCCTTCCTACAGCATGCAATATGATATCTCAATGATTCTAATAACAAACCTGAGACCCGTCCTATAACATGAGATGGGATATCCAACTCCTTCCCATTCCAATCCTGAGACACTTCCGATAGCAGAGATGTGATATCTCAATGCTTATACCAAACCTGAGACCCTTCCTATAACATGAGATGTGATATCCAAATCCTTCTCGTTCCAAACCTGAGACCCTTCCTTTAGCATGAGATGTGATATCCAGCTCCTTCCCATTCCAATCCTGAGACACTTCCGATAGCATGAGATGTGATATCTCAATGCTTCTAATATCAAAACTGAGACCCTCCCTATAGCATGATATGTGATATCTAAGTCCTTCCCATTCCAATCCTGAGACCCTCCCTATATCATGAGATGTGATATCCAACTCCTTCCCATTCCAATCCTGAGACCCTTCCTATAGCATGAGATATGATATCTCAATACTTCTAATACCAAACGTGAGATCCTTCCGATAACATGAGATGTGATATCCAAATCCTTCCCCTTCCAAACCTGAGACCCTCCCTTTAGCATGAAATGTGATATCCAACTCCTTCCTATTCCAATCCTGAGACTCTTCTGATAGCATGAGATGTGATATCTCAATGCTTCTAATACCAAACCTGAGATCCTTCCGATAGCATGAGATGTGATATCTCAATGCTTCTAATACCAAACCTGAGATCCTTCCTATAACATGAGATGTGATATCCAAATCCTTCCCATTCCATTCCTGAGACCCTTCTGATAGCATGAGATGTGATATCTCAATGCCTCTAATACCAAACCTGAGATCCTACCTCTAACATGAAATGAGATATCCAACTCTTTCCCCTTCCAAACCTGAGAGCCTTCCTATAGCATGAGATGTGATATCCAAGTCCTTCCCATTCCAATACTGAGACCCTTCCTATAGCTTGAGATGTGATATCCAACTCCTTCCCATTCCAATTCTGAGACCCTTCCTATAGCATGAGATGTGATATCTCAATGCTTATACCAAACCTGAGAGCCTACCTATAGCATGAGATGTGATATCCAAGTCCATCCCATTCCAATCCTTAGACCCTTCCTACAGCATGCGATGTGAATATCTCAATGATTCTAATACCAAACCAGAGACTCTTCCTATAACATGAGATGGGATATCCAACTCCTTCCCATTCCAATTCTGAGACCCTTCCTATACTATGAGACTTGATATCTCAATGCTTCTAATACCAAACCTGAGACCCGTAATATAACATGAGATGTGATATCCAAATCCTTCCCCTTCCAAACCTTAGACCCGTTCTTTATCATGAGATGTGATATCCAACTCCTTCCCATTCCAATCCTGAGACCCTTCCGATATCATGAGATGTGATATCTCAAAGCTTCTAATATCAAACTTGAAACCCTCCCTATAGCATGAGATGTGATATCCAAGTCCTTCCCATTCCAATCCTGAGACCCTTCCTATAGCATGAGATGTGATATCTCAATGCTTCTAATACCAAACCTGAGACCCTTCCTATAACATGAGATGGGAATATCCAACTCCTTCCCATTCCAATCTTGAGACCCTTCCGATAGCAGAGATGTGATATCTCAATGCTTATACCACACCTGAGATCCTTCCTATAACATGAGATGTGATATCCAACTCCTTCCAATCCTGAGACACTTCCTATAGCATGAGATGTGATATCTCACTGCTTATACCAAACCTGAGACCCTTCCCATAGCAGGAGATGTGATATCCAACTCCTTCCCATTCCAATCCTCAGACCCTTCCTATAGCATGAGATGTGATATCTCAATGCTTCTAATGTCAAACTTGAGACCCTACCTATAGCATGAGATGTGATATCCAAGTCCTTCCCATTCCAATCCTGAGACACTTCCTATAGCATGAGATGTGATATCTCAATGCTTCTAATACCAAACCTGAGACTCTTCCTATAACATGAGATGGGATATCCAACTCCTTCCAATTCCAATCCTGAGACCCTTTTGATAGCAGAGATGTGATATCTCAATGTTTATACCAAACCTGAGACCCTTCCTACGGCATGAGATGTCATATTCAACTCCTTCCCATTCCAATCCTGAGACCCTTCCTATAGCATGAGATTTGATATCCAACTCCTTCCCATTCCAATCCTGAGACCCTTCCTATAGCATGAGATGTGATGTCTCAATGCTTCTAATACCAAACCTGAGATCCTTCCTATAACATGAGATGTGATATCCAACTCCTTCCATTCCAATCCTGAGACCCTTCCTATAGCATGAGATGTGATATCTCAATGCTTATACCAAGCCTGAGACCCTTCCTATAGCATGAGATGTGATATCCAACTCCTTCCCATTCCAATCCTGAGACCCTTCCTATAGCCTGAGATGTGATATCCAATTCCTTCCCATTCCAATCCTGAGACCCTTCCTATAGCATGAGATGTGATATCTCAATGCTTATACCAAACCTGAGAGCCTACCTATAACATGAGATGTGATATCCAAGTCCATCCCATTCCAATCCTTAGACCCTTCCTACAGCATGCGATGTGATATCTCAATGATTCTAATACCAAACCAGAGACTCTTCCTATAACATGAGATGTGATATCCAAGTCCTTCCCATTCCAATCCTGAGCCGCTTCCGATAGCAGAGATGTGATATCTCAATGCTTATACCAAACCTGAGACCCTTCCTATAACATGAGATGTGATATCCAACTCCTTCCCGTTCCAAACCTGAGACACTAACTATAGCATATGTGATATCCAACTCCTTCCCATTCCAAACATGAGACCCTTCCTATAGCAAGAAAGTAATATCCAACTCCTACCCATTCCAATCCTGAGACCCTTCCTATAGCAAGAGATGTGATATCCAAATCCTTCCCATTCCAATCCTGAGACCCTTCCTATAACATGAGATGTGATATCCAACTCCTTCCCATTCCAACCTGAGACACTTCCTATAGCATGAGAAGGGATATCCAACTCCTTCCCAATCCAATCCTGAGACCCTTCCGATAGCAGAGATGTGATATCTCAATGCTTATACCAAACCTGAGACCCTTCCTATGGCATGAGATGTGATATCCAACTCCTTGCCATTCAAATCCTGAGACCCTTCCTATAGCATGAGAAGGGATATCCAACTCCTTCCCAATCCAATCCTGAGACCCTTCCGATAGCAGCGACGTGATATCTCAATGCTTCTACCAAACCTGAGACCCTTCCTTTAGCATGAGATGTGATATCCAAATCCTTCACATTCCAATCCTGAGACCCTTCCTATAGCATGAGATGTGATATCTCAATGCTTCTAATACCAAACCTGAGATCCTTCCTATAACATGAGATGTGATATCCAATTCCTTACCATTCCAAACCTGAGACCCTTCCTATTGGATGAGATGTGATATCCAACTCCTTCCCATTCCAACCCTGAGACCCTTCCTATAGCATGAGATGTGATGTCTCAATGCTTCTAATACCAAACCTGAGATCCTTCCTATAACATGAGATGTGATATCCAACTCCTTCCATTCCAATCCTGAGACCCGTCCTATAGCATGAGATGTGATATCTCAATGCTTATACCAAACCTGAGACCCTTCCTATAGCATGAGATGTCATATCCAACTGCTTCCCATTCCAATCCTGAGACCCTTCCTATAGCATGAGATGTGATATCTCAATGCTTCTAATACCAAACCTGAGATCCTTCCTCTAACATGAAATGTGATATCCAACTCCTTCCCTTTCCAAACCTAAGAGCCTATCTATAGCATGAGATGTGATATCCAAGTCCTTCACATTCCAACCCTTAGACCCTTCCTACAGCATGCAATATGATATCTCAATGATTCTAATAACAAACCTGAGACCCGTCCTATAACATGAGATGGGATATCGAACTCCTTCCCATTCCAATCCTGAGACACTTCCGATAGCAGAGATGTGATATCTCAATGCTTATACCAAACCTGAGACCCTTCCTATAACATGAGATGTGATATCCAAATCCTTCTCGTTCCAAACCTGAGACCCTTCCTTTAGCATGAGATGTGATATCCAGCTCCTTCCCATTCCAATCCTGAGCCGCTTCCGATAGCATGAGATGTGATATCTCAATGCTTCTAATATCAAAACTGAGACCCTCCCTATAGCATGATATGTGATATCTAAGTCCTTCCCATTCCAATCCTGAGACCCTCCCTATAGCATGAGATGTGATATCCAACTCCTTCCCATTCCAATCCTGAGACCCTTCCTATAGCATGAGATATGATATCTCAATACTTCTAATACCAAACGTGAGATCCTTCCGATAACATGAGATGTGATATCCAAATCCTTCCCCTTCCAAACCTGAGACCCTCCCTTTAGCATGAAATGTGATATCCAACTCCTTCCTATTCCAATCCTGAGACTCTTCTGATAGCATGAGATGTGATATCTCAATGCTTCTAATACCAAACCTGAGATCCTTCCGATAGCATGAGATGTGATATCTCAATGCTTCTAATACCAAACCTGAGATCCTTCCTATAACATGAGATGTGATATCCAAATCCTTCCCCTTCCAAACCTGAGACCCTCCCTTTAGCATGAGATGTGATATCTAACTCCTTCCCATTCCATTCCTGAGACCCTTCTGATTGCATGAGATGTGATATCTCAATGCCTCTAATACCAAACCTGAGATCCTACCTCTAACATTAAATGAGATATCCAACTCTTTCCCCTTCCAAACCTGAGAGCCTTCCTATAGCATGAGATGTGATATCCAAGTCCTTCCCATTCCAATACTGAGACCCTTCCTATAGCTTGAGATGTGATATCCAACTCCTTCCCATTCCAATTCTGAGACCCTTCCTATAGCATGAGATGTGATATCTCAATGCTTATACCAAACCTGAGAGCCTACCTATAGCATGAGATGTGATATCCAAGTCCATCCCATTCCAATCCTTAGACCCTTCCTACAGCATGCGATGTGAATATCTCAATGATTCTAATACCAAACCAGAGACTCTTCCTATAACATGAGATGGGATATCCAACTCCTTCCCATTCCAATTCTGAGACCCTTCCTATACTATGAGACTTGATATCTCAATGCTTCTAATACCAAACCTGAGACCCGTAATATAACATGAGATGTGATATCCAAATCCTTCCCCTTCCAAACCTTAGACCCTTCCTTTATCATGAGATGTGATATCCAACTCCTTCCCATTCCAATCCTGAGACCCTTCCAAACCTGAGACCCTTCCTATGGCATGGGATGTGATATCCAACTCCTTGCCATTCAAATCCTGAGACCCTTCCTATAGCATGAGAAGGGATATCCAACTCCTTCCCAATCCAATCCTGAGACCCCTCCGATAGCAGAGACGTGATATCTCAATGCTTCTACCAATCCTGAGACCCTTCCTTTAGCATGAGATGTGATATCCAAATCCTTCACATTCCAATCCTGAGACCCTTCCTATAGCATGAGATGTGATATCTCAATGCTTCTAATACCAAACCTGAGATCCTTCCTATAACATGAGATGTGATATCCAATTCCTTCCCATTCCAAACCTGAGACCCTTCCTATTGGATGAGATGTGATATCCAACTCCTTCCCATTCCAACCCTGAGACCCTTCCTATAGCATGAGATGTGATGTCTCAATGCTTCTAATACCAAACCTGAGATCCTTCCTATAACATGAGATGTGATATCCAACTCCTTCCATTCCAATCCTGAGACCCGTCCTATAGCATGAGATGTGATATCTCAATGCTTATACCAAACCTGAGACCCTTCCTATAGCATGAGATGTGATATCCAACTACTTCCCATTCCAATCCTGAGACCCTTCCTATAGCATGAGATGTGATATCTCAATGCTTCTAATACCAAACCTGAGCTCCTTCCTCTAACATGAAATGTGATATCCAACTCCTTCCCTTTCCAAACCTAAGAGCCTATCTATAGCATGAGATGTGATATCCAAGTCCTTCCCGTTCCAATCCTTAGACCCTTCCTACAGCATGCAATATGATATCTCAATGATTCTAATAACAAACCTGAGACCTGTCCTATAGCATGAGATATGATATCCAAGTCCTTCCCATTCCAATCCTGAGACCCTTCCTATAACATGAAATGTGATATCCAACTCCTTCCCATTCCAACCTGAGACCCTTCCTATAGCATGAGATGGGATATCCAACTTCTTCCAAATCCAATACTGATACCCTTCCGATAGCATGAGATGTGATATCCCAATGCTTCTACCAAACCTGAGACCCATACTATGGCATGAGATGTGATATCAAACTCCTTCCCATTCCAATCCTGAGACCCTTCCTATAGCTTGAGGTGTGATATCCAACTCCTTCCCATTCCAATTCTGAGACCCTTCTTATACCATGAGACTTGATATCTCAATGCTTCTAATACCAAACCTGAGACCCGTCCTATAACATGAGATGTGATATCCAAATCCTTCCCCTTCCAAACCTTAGACCCTTCCTTTATCATGAGATGTGGTATCCAACTCCTTCCCATTCCAATCCTGAGACCCTTCCGATATCATGAGATTTGTTATCTCAATGCTTCTAATATCAAACTTGAGACCCTCCCTATAGCATGAGATGTGACATCCAAGTCCTTCCCATTCCAATCCTGAGACCCTTCCTATAGCATGAGATGTGATATCTCTATGCTTCTAATACCAAACCTGAGACCCTTCCTATAACATGAGATGGGATATCCAACTCCTTCCCATTCCAATCCTGAGACCCTTCCGATAGCAGAGATGTGATATCTCAATGCTTATACCAAACATGAGACCCTTCCTATGGCCTGAGATGTCATATTCAACTCCTTCCCATTCCAATCCTGAGACCCTTCCTTTAGCATGAGATGTGATATCTCAATGCTTATACCAAATCTGAGACCCTTCCTATAGCATGAGATGTGATATCCAAATCCTTCCCATTCCAATCCTGAGACCCTTCCTATAGCATGAGATGTGATATCTCAATGCTTATATCAAACCTGAGAGCCTACCTATAGCATGAGATGTGATATCCAAGTCCATCCCATTCCAATCCTTAGACCCTTCCTACAGCATGCGATGTGATATCTCAATGATTCTAATACCAAACCAGAGACTCTTACTATAACATGAGATGGGATATCCAACTCCTTCCCATTCCAATCCTGAGCCGCTTCCGATAGCAGAGATGTGATATCTCAATGCTTATAACAAACCTGAGACCCTTCCTATAACATGAGATGTGATATCCAACTCCTTCCCATTCCAACCTGAGACCCTTCCTATAACATGAGATGTGATATCCAACTCCTTCCCATTCCAACCTGAGACACTTCCTATAGCATGAGAAGGGATATCCAACTCCTTCCCAATCCAATCCTGAGACCCTTCCGATAGCAGAGATGTGATATCTCAATGCTTATACCAAACCTGAGACCCTTCCTATGGCATGAGATGTGATATCCAACTCCTTGCCATTCAAATCCTGAGACCCTTCCTATAGCATGAGAAGGGATATCCAACTCCTTCCCAATCCAATCCTGAGACCCTTCCGATAGCAGAGACGTGATATCTCAATGCTTCTACCAAACCTGAGACCCTTCCTTTAGCATGAGATGTGATATCCAAATCCTTCACATTCCAATCCTGAGACCCTTCCTATAGCATGAGATGTGATATCTCAATGCTTCTAATACCAAACCTGAGATCCTTCCTATAACATGAGATGTGATATCCAATTCCTTCCCATTCCAAACCTGAGACCCTTCCTATTGGATGAGATGTGATATCCAACTCCTTCCCATTCCAACCCTGAGACCCTTCCTATAGCATGAGATGTGATGTCTCAATGCTTCTAATACCAAACCTGAGATCCTTCCTATAACATGAGATGTGATATCCAACTCCTTCCATTCCAATCCTGAGACCCGTCCTATAGCATGAGATGTGATATCTCAATGCTTATACCAAACCTGAGACACTTCCTATAGCATGAGATGTGATATCCAACTACTTCCCATTCCAATCCTGAGACCCTTCCTATAGCATGAGATGTGATGTCTCAATGCTTCTAATACCAAACCTGAGATCCTTCCTCTAACATGAAATGTGATATCCAACTCCTTCCCTTTCCAAACCTAAGAGCCTATCCATAGCATGAGATGTGATATCCAAGTCCTTCCCATTCCAACCCTTAGACCCTTCCTACAGCATGCACATGATATCTCAATGATTCTAATAACAAACCTGAGATCCGTCCTATAACATGAGATGGGATATCCAACTCCTTCCCATTCCAATCCTGAGACACTTCCGATAGCAGAGATGTGATATCTCAATGCTTATACCAAACCTGAGACCCTTCCTATAACATGAGATGTGATATCCAAATCCTTCCCGTTCCAAACCTGAGACCCTTCCTTTAGCACGAGATGGAATATCCAGCTCCTTCCCATTCCAATCCTGAGACACTTCCGATAGCATGAGATGTGATATCTCAATGCTTCTAATATCAAAACTGAGACCCTCCCTATAGCATGATATGTGATATCTAAGTCCTTCCCATTCCAATCCTGAGACCCTTCCTATAGCATGAGATATGATATCTCAATACTTCTAATACCAAACGTGAGATCCTTCTGATAACATGAGATGTGATATCCAAATCCTTCCCCTTCCAAACCTGAGACCCTCCCTTTAGCATGAGATGTGATATCCAACTCCTTCCCATTCCAATCCTGAGACCCTTCTGATAGCATGAGATGTGATATCTCAATGCTTCTAATACCAAACCTGAGATCCTTCCGATAGCATGAGATGTGATATCTCAATGGTTCTAATACCAAACCTGAGATCCTTCCTATAACATGAGATGTGATATCCAAATCCTTCCCCTTCCAAACCTGAGACCCTCCCTTTAGCATGAGATGTGATATCCAACTCCTTCCCATTCCAATCCTGAGACCCTTCCTATAGCATGAGATGTGATATCTCAATGCTTCTAATACCAAACCTGAGATCCTTCCTCTAACATGAAATGTGATATCCAACTCCTTCCCTTTCCAAACCTAAGAGCCTATCTATAGCATGAGATGTGATATCCAAGTCCTTCCCATTCCAACCCTTAGACCCTTCCTACAGCATGCAATATGATATCTCAATGATTCTAATAACAAACCTGAGACCCGTCCTATAACATGAGATGGGATATCCAACTCCTTCCCATTCCAATCCTGAGACACTTCCGATAGCAGAGATGTGATATCTCAATGCTTATACCAAACCTGAGACCCTTCCTATAACATGAGATGTGATATCCAAATCCTTCCCGTTCCAAACCTGAGACCCTTCCTTTAGCATGAGATGTGATATCCAGCTCCTTCCCATTCCAATCCTGAGACACTTCCGATAGCATGAGATGTGATATCTCAATGCTTCTAATATCAAAACTGAGACCCTCCCTATAGCATGATATGTGATATCTAAGTCCTTCCCATTCCAATCCTGAGACCCTTCCTATAGCATGAGATATGATATCTCAATACTTCTAATACCAAACGTGAGATCCTTCCGATAACATGAGATGTGATATCCAAATCCTTCCCCTTCCAAACCTGAGACCCTCCCTTTAGCATGAGATGAGATATCCAACTCCTTCCCATTCCAATCCTGAGACCCTTCTGATAGCATGAGATGTGATATCTCAATGCTTCTAATACCAAACCTGAGATCCTTCCGATAGCATGAGATGTGATATCTCAATGGTTCTAATACCAAACCTGAGATCCTTCCTATAACATGAGATGTGATATCCAAATCCTTCCCCTTCCAAACCTGAGACCCTCCCTTTAGCATGAGATGTGATATCCAACTCCTTCCCATTCCATTCCTGAGACCCTTCTGATAGCATGAGATGTGATATCTCAATGCCTCTAATACCAAACCTGAGATCCTACCTCTAACATGAAATGTGATATCCAACTCTTTCCCCTTCCAAACCTGAGAGCCTTCCTATAGCATGAGATGTGATATCCAAGTCCTTCCCATTCCAATCCTGAGACCCTTCCTATAGCTTGAGATGTGATATCCAACTCCTTCCCATTCCAATTCTGAGACCCTTCCTATACTCTGAGACTTGATATCTCAATGCTTCTAATACCAAACCTGAGACCCGTAATATAACATGAGATGTGATATCCAAATCCTTCCCCTTCCAAACCTTAGACCCTTCCTTTATCATGAGATGTGATATCCAACTCCTTCCCATTCCAATCCTGAGACCCTTCCGATATCATGAGATGTGATATCTCAAAGCTTCTAATATCAAACTTGAGACCCTCCCTATAGCATGAGATGTGATATCCAAGTCCTTCCCATTCCAATCCTGAGACCCTTCCTATAGCATGAGATGTGATATCTCAATGCTTCTAATACCAAACCTGAGACCCTTCCTATAACATGAGATGGGAATATCCAACTCCTTCCCATTCCAATCCTGAGACCCTTCCGATAGCAGAGATGTGATATCTCAATGCTTATACCAAACCTGAGACCCTTCCTATGGCATGAGATGTGATATCCAACTCCTTGCCATTCAAATCCTGAGACCCTTCCTATAGCATGAGAAGGGATATCCAACTCCTTCCCAATCCAATCCTGAGACCCCTCCGATAGCAGAGACGTGATATCTCAATGCTTCTACCAATCCTGAGACCCTTCCTTTAGCATGAGATGTGATATCCAAATCCTTCACATTCCAATCCTGAGACCCTTCCTATAGCATGAGATGTGATATCTCAATGCTTCTAATACCAAACCTGAGATCCTTCCTATAACATGAGATGTGATATCCAATTCCTTCCCATTCCAAACCTGAGACCCTTCCTATTGGATGAGATGTGATATCCAACTCCTTCCCATTCCAACCCTGAGACCCTTCCTATAGCATGAGATGTGATGTCTCAATGCTTCTAATACCAAACCTGAGATCCTTCCTATAACATGAGATGTGATATCCAACTCCTTCCATTCCAATCCTGAGACCCGTCCTATAGCATGAGATGTGATATCTCAATGCTTATACCAAACCTGAGACCCTTCCTATAGCATGAGATGTGATATCCAACTACTTCCCATTCCAATCCTGAGACCCTTCCTATAGCATGAGATGTGATATCTCAATGCTTCTAATACCAAACCTGAGATCCTTCCTCTAACATGAAATGTGATATCCAACTCCTTCCCTTTCCAAACCTAAGAGCCTATCTATAGCATGAGATGTGATATCCAAGTCCTTCCCGTTCCAATCCTTAGACCCTTCCTACAGCATGCAATATGATATCTCAATGATTCTAATAACAAACCTGAGACCTGTCCTATAGCATGAGATATGATATCCAAGTCCTTCCCATTCCAATCCTGAGACCCTTCCTATAACATGAAATGTGATATCCAACTCCTTCCCATTCCAACCTGAGACCCTTCCTATAGCATGAGATGGGATATCCAACTTCTTCCAAATCCAATACTGATACCCTTCCGATAGCTTGAGGTGTGATATCCAACTCCTTCCCATTCCAATTCTGAGACCCTTCTTATACCATGAGACTTGATATCTCAATGCTTCTAATACCAAACCTGAGACCCGTCCTATAAAATGAGATGTGATATCCAAATCCTTCCCCTTCCAAACCTTAGACCCTTCCTTTATCATGAGATGTGGTATCCAACTCCTTCCCATTCCAATCCTGAGACCCTTCCGATATCATGAGATTTGTTATCTCAATGCTTCTAATATCAAACTTGAGACCCTCCCTATAGCATGAGATGTGACATCCAAGTCCTTCCCATTCCAATCCTGAGACCCTTCCTATAGCATGAGATGTGATATCTCTATGCTTCTAATACCAAACCTGAGACCCTTCCTATAACATGAGATGGGATATCCAACTCCTTCCCATTCCAATCCTGAGACCCTTCCGATAGCAGAGATGTGATATCTCAATGCTTATACCAAACATGAGACCCTTCCTATGGCCTGAGATGTCATATACAACTCCTTCCCATTCCAATCCTGAGACCCTTCCTTTAGCATGAGATGTGATATCTCAATGCTTATACCAAACCTGAGACCCTTCCTATAGCATGAGATGTGATATCCAAATCCTTCCCATTCCAATCCTGAGACCCTTCCTATAGCATGAGATGTGATATCTCAATGCTTCTAATACCAAACCTGAGATCCTTCCTCTAACATGAAATGTGATATCCAACTCCTTCCCTTTCCTAACCTAAGAGCCTATCTATAGCATGAGATGTGATATCCAAGTCCTTCCCGTTCCAATCCTTAGACCCTTCCTACAGCATGCAATATGATATCTCAATGATTCTAATAACAAACCTGAGACCTGTCCTATAGCATGAGATATGATATCCAAGTCCTTCCCATTCCAATCCTGAGACCCTTCCTATAACATGAAATGTGATATCCAACTCCTTCCCATTCCAACCTGAGACCCTTCCTATAGCATGAGATGGGATATCCAACTTCTTCCAAATCCAATACTGATACCCTTCCGATAGCTTGAGGTGTGATATCCAACTCCTTCCCATTCCAATTCTGAGACCCTTCTTATACCATGAGACTTGATATCTCAATGCTTCTAATACCAAACCTGAGACCCGTCCTATAAAATGAGATGTGATATCCAAATCCTTCCCCTTCCAAACCTTAGACCCTTCCTTTATCATGAGATGTGGTATCCAACTCCTTCCCATTCCAATCCTGAGACCCTTCCGATATCATGAGATTTGTTATCTCAATGCTTCTAATATCAAACTTGAGACCCTCCCTATAGCATGAGATGTGACATCCAAGTCCTTCCCATTCCAATCCTGAGACCCTTCCTATAGCATGAGATGTGATATCTCTATGCTTCTAATACCAAACCTGAGACCCTTCCTATAACATGAGATGGGATATCCAACTCCTTCCCATTCCAATCCTGAGACCCTTCCGATAGCAGAGATGTGATATCTCAATGCTTATACCAAACATGAGACCCTTCCTATGGCCTGAGATGTCATATACAACTCCTTCCCATTCCAATCCTGAGACCCTTCCTTTAGCATGAGATGTGATATCTCAATGCTTATACCAAATCTGAGACCCTTCCTATAGCATGAGATGTGATATCCAAATCCTTCCCATTCCAATCCTGAGACCCTTCCTATAGCATGAGATGTGATATCTCAATGCTTATATCAAACCTGAGAGCCTACCTATAGCATGAGATGTGATATCCAAGTCCATCCCATTCCAATCCTTAGACCCTTCCTACAGCATGCAATGTGATATCTCAATGATTCTAGTACCAAACCAGAGACTCTTACTATAACATGAGATGGGATATCCAACTCCTTCCCATTCCAATCCTGAGCCGCTTCCGATAGCAGAGATGTGATATCTCAATGCTTATACCAAACATGAGACCCTTCCTATAACATGAGATGTGATATCCAACTCCTTCCCGTTCCAAACCTGAGACACTAACTATAGCATATGTGATATCCAACTCCTTCCCATTCCAAACATGAGACCCTTCCTATAGCAAGAAAGTAATATCCAAATCCTTCCCATACCAATCCTGAGACCCTTCCTATAACATGAGATGTGATATCCAACTCCTTCCCATTCAAATCCTGAGACCCTTCCTATAGCATGAGAAGGGATATCCAACTCCTTCCCAATCCAATCCTGAGACCCTTCCGATAGCAGAGATCTGATATCTCAATGCTTCTACCAAACCTGAGACCCTTCCTTTAGCATGAGATGTGATATCCAAATCCTTCACATTCCAATCCTGAGACCCTTCCTATAGCATGAGATGTGATATCTCAATGCTTCTAATACCAAACCTGAGATCCTTCCTATAACATGAGATGTGATATCCAATTCCTTCCCATTCCAAACCTGAGACCCTTCCTACTGGATGAGATGCGATATCCAACTCCTTCCCATTCCAACCCTGAGACCCTTCCTATAGCATGAGATGTGATGTCTCAATGCTTCTAATACCAAACCTGAGATCCTTCCTATAACATGAGATGTGATATCCAACTCCTTCCATTCCAATCCTGAGACCCGTCCTATAGCATGAGATGTGATATCTCAATGCTTATACCAAACCTGAGACCCTTCCTATAGCATGAGATGTGATATCCAACTACTTCCCATTCCAATCCTGAGACCCTTCCTATAGCATGAGATGTGATATCTCAATGCTTCTAATACCAAACCTGAGATCCTTCCTCTAACATGAAATGTGATATCCAACTCCTTCCCTTTCCAAACCTTAGACCCTTCCTACAGCATGCAATATGATATCTCAATGATTCTAATAACAAACCTGAGACCCGTCCTATAGCATGAGATATGATATCCAAGTCCTTCCCATTCCAATCCTGAGACCCTTCCTATAACATGAAATGTGATATCCAACTCCTTCGCATTCCAACCTGAGACCCTTCCTATAGCATGAGATGGGATATCCAACTTCTTCCAAATCCAATACTGATACCCTTCCGATAGCATGAGATGTGATGTCCCAATGCTTCTACCAAACCTGAGACCCATACTATGGCATGAGATGTGATATCAAACTCCTTCCCATTCCAATCCTGAGACCCTTCCTATAGCTTGAGGTGTGATATCCAACTCCTTCCCATTCCAATTCTGAGACCCTTCTTATACCATGAGACTTGATATCTCAATGCTTCTAATACCAAACCTGAGACCCGTCCTATAACATGAGATGTGATATCCAAATCCTTCCCCTTCCAAACCTTAGACCCTTCCTTTATCATGAGATGTGGTATCCAACTCCTTCCCATTCCAATCCTGAGACCCTTCCGATATCATGAGATTTGTTATCTCAATGCTTCTAATATCAAACTTGAGACCCTCCCTATAGCATGAGATGTGACATCCAAGTCCTTCCCATTCCAATCCTGAGACCCTTCCTATAGCATGAGATGTGATATCTCTATACTTCTAATACCAAACCTGAGACCCTTCCTATAACATGAGATGGGATATCCAACTCCTTCCCATTCCAATCCTGAGACCCTTCCGATAGCAGAGATGTGATATCTCAATGCTTATACCAAACCTGAGACCCTTCCTATGGCCTGAGATGTCATATACAACTCCTTCCCATTCCAATCCTGAGACCCTTCCTTTAGCATGAGATGTGATATCTCAATGCTTATACCAAATCTGAGACCCTTCCTATAGCATGAGATGTGATATCCAAATCCTTCCCATTCCAATCCTGAGACCCTTCCTATAGCATGAGATGTGATATCTCAATGCTTATACCAAACCTGAGAGCCTACAATCCTGAGACCCTTCCTTTAGCATGAAATGTGATATCTCAATGCTTATACCAAATCTGAGACCCTTCCTATAGCATGAGATGTGATATCCAAGTCCATCCCATTCCAATCCTTAGACCCTTCCTACAGCATGCGATGTGATATCTCAATGATTCTAATACCAAACCAGAGACTCTTACTATAACATGAGATGGGATATCCAACTCCTTCCCATTCCAATCCTGAGCCGCTTCCGATAGCAGAGATGTGATATCTCAATGCTTATACCAAACCTGAGACCCTTCCTATAACATGAGATGTGATATCCAACTCCTTCCCGTTCCAAACCTGAGACACTAACTATAGCATATGTGATATCCAAATCCTTCCCATTCCAAACATGAGACCCTTCCTATAGCAAGAAAGTAATATCCAACTCCTACCCATTCCAATCCTGAGACCCTTCCTATAGCAAGAGATGTGATATCCAAATCCTTCCCATTCCAATCCTGAGACCCTTCCTATAACATGAGATGTGATATCCAACTCCTTCCCATTCCAACCTGAGACACTTCCTATAGCATGAGAAGGGATATCCAACTCCTTCCCAATCCAATCCTGAGACCCTTCCGATAGCAGAGATGTGATATCTCAATGCTTATACCAAACCTGAGACCCTTCCTATGGCATGAGATGTGATATCCAACTCCTTGCCATTCAAATCCTGAGACCCTTCCTATAGCATGAGAAGGGATATCCAACTCCTTCCCAATCCAATCCTGAGACCCTTCCGATAGCAGAGACGTGATATCTCAATGCTTCTACCAAACCTGAGACCCTTCCTTTAGCATGAGATGTAATATCCAAATCCTTCACATTCCAATCCTGAGACCCTTCCTATAGCATGAGATGTGATATCTCAATGCTTCTAATACCAAACCTGAGACCCTTCCTATAACATGAGATGGGATATCCAACTCCTTCCCATTCCAATCCTGAGACCCTTCCGATAGCAGAGATGTGATATCTCAATGCTTATACCAAACCTGAGAACCTTCCTATGGCCTGGGATGTCATATACAACTCCTTCCCATTCCAATCCTGAGACCCTTCCTTTAGCATGAGATGTGATATCTCAATGCTTATACCAAATCTGAGACCCTTCCTATAGCATGAGATGTGATATCCAAGTCCATCCCATTCCAAACCTGAGACACTAACTATAGCATATGTGATATCCAACTCCTTCCCATTCCAAACATGAGACCCTTCCTATAGCAAGAAAGTAATATCCAACTCCTACCCATTCCAATCCTGAGACCCTTCCTATAGCAAGAGATGTGATATCCAAATCCTTCCCATTCCAATCCTGAGACCCTTCCTATAACATGAGATGTGATATCCAACTCCTTCCCATTCCAACCTGAGACACTTCCTATAGCATGAGAAGGGATATCCAACTCCTTCCCAATCCAATCCTGAGACCCTTCCGATAGCAGAGATGTGATATCTCAATGCTTATACCAAACCTGAGACCCTTCCTATGGCATGAGATGTGATATCCAACTCCTTGCCATTCAAATCCTGAGACCCTTCCTATAGCATGAGATGTGATATCTCTATGCTTCTAATACCAAACCTGAGACCCTTCCTATAACATGAGATGGGATATCCAACTCCTTCCCATTCCAATCCTGAGACCCTTCCGATAGCAGAGATGTGATATCTCAATGCTTATACCAAACCTGAGAACCTTCCTATGGCCTGAGATGTCATATACAACTCCTTCCCATTCCAATCCTGAGACCCTTCCTTTAGCATGAGATGTGATATCTCAATACTTATACCAAATCTGAGACCCTTCCTATAGCATGAGATGTGATATCCAATTCCTTCCCATTCCAATCCTGAGACCCTTCCTATAGCATGAGATGTGATATCTCAATGCTTATACCAAACCTGAGAGTCTACCTATAGCATGAGATGTGATATCCAAGTCCATCCCATTCCAATCCTTAGACCCTTCCTACAGCATGCGATGTGATATCTCAATGATTCTAATACCAAACCAGAGACTCTTCCTATAACATGAGATGGGATATCCAACTCCTTCCCATTCCAATGCTGAGCCGCTTCTGATAGCAGAGATGTGATATCTCAATGCTTATACCAAACCTGAGACCCTTCCTATAACATGAGATGTGATATCCAACTCCTTCCCGTTCCAAACCTGAGACACTAACTATAGCATATGTGATATCCAACTCCTTCCCATTCCAAACATGAGACCCTTCCTATAGCAAGAAAGTAATATCCAACTCCTACCCATTCCAATCCTGAGAGCCTTCCTATAGCAAGAGATGTGATATCCAAATCCTTCCCATTCCAATCCTGAGACCCTTCCTATAACATGAGATGTGATATCCAACTCCTTCCCATTCCAACCTGAGACACTTCCTATAGCATGAGAAGGGATATCCAACTCCTTCCCAATCCAATCCTGAGACCCTTCCGATAGCAGAGATGTGATATCTCAATGCTTATACCAAACCTGAGACCCTTCCTATGGCATGAGATGTGATATCCAACTCCTTGCCATTCAAATCCTGAGACCCTTCCTATAGCATGAGAAGGGATATCCAACTCCTTCCCAATCCAATCCTGAGACCCTTCCGATAGCAGAGACGTGATATCTCAATGCTTCTACCAAACCTGAGACCCTTCCTTTAGCATGAGATGTAATATCCAAATCCTTCACATTCCAATCCTGAGACCCTTCCTATAGCATGAGATGTGATATCTCAATGCTTCTAATACCAAACCTGAGACCCTTCCTATAACATGAGATGGGATATCCAACTCCTTCCCATTCCAATCCTGAGACCCTTCCGATAGCAGAGATGTGATATCTCAATGCTTATACCAAACCTGAGAACCTTCCTATGGCCTGGGATGTCATATACAACTCCTTCCCATTCCAATCCTGAGACCCTTCCTTTAGCATGAGATGTGATATCTCAATGCTTATACCAAATCTGAGACCCTTCCTATAGCATGAGATGTGATATCCAAGTCTATCCCATTCCAAACCTGAGACACTAACTATAGCATATGTGATATCCAACTCCTTCCCATTCCAAACATGAGACCCTTCCTATAGCAAGAAAGTAATATCCAACTCCTACCCATTCCAATCCTGAGACCCTTCCTATAGCAAGAGATGTGATATCCAAATCCTTCCCATTCCAATCCTGAGACCCTTCCTATAACATGAGATGTGATATCCAACTCCTTCCCATTCCAACCTGAGACACTTCCTATAGCATGAGAAGGGATATCCAACTCCTTCCCAATCCAATCCTGAGACCCTTCCGATAGCAGAGATGTGATATCTCAATGCTTATACCAAACCTGAGACCCTTCCTATGGCATGAGATGTGATATCCAACTCCTTGCCATTCAAATCCTGAGACCCTTCCTATAGCATGAGATGTGATATCTCTATGCTTCTAATACCAAACCTGAGACCCTTCCTATAACATGAGATGGGATATCCAACTCCTTCCCATTCCAATCCTGAGACCCTTCCGATAGCAGAGATGTGATATCTCAATGCTTATACCAAACCTGAGAACCTTCCTATGGCCTGAGATGTCATATACAACTCCTTCCCATTCCAATCCTGAGACCCTTCCTTTAGCATGAGATGTGATATCTCAATGCTTATACCAAATCTGAGACCCTTCCTATAGCATGAGATGTGATATCCAATTCCTTCCCATTCCAATCCTGAGACCCTTCCTATAGCATGAGATGTGATATCTCAATGCTTATACCAAACCTGAGAGTCTACCTATAGCATGAGATGTGATATCCAAGTCCATCCCATTCCAATCCTTAGACCCTTCCTACAGCATGCGATGTGATATCTCAATGATTCTAATACCAAACCAGAGACTCTTTCTATAACATGAGATGGGATATCCAACTCCTTCCCATTCCAATGCTGAGCCGCTTCTGATAGCAGAGATGTGATATCTCAATGCTTATACCAAACCTGAGACCCTTCCTATAACATGAGATGTGATATCCAACTCCTTCCCGTTCCAAACCTGAGACACTAACTATAGCATATGTGATATCCAACTCCTTCCCATTCCAAACATGAGACCCTTCCTATAGCAAGAAAGTAATATCCAACTCCTACCCATTCCAATCCTGAGACCCTTCCTATAGCAAGAGATGTGATATCCAAATCCTTCCCATTCCAATCCTGAGACCCTTCCTATAACATGAGATGTGATATCCAACTCCTTCCCATTCCAACCTGAGACACTTCCTATAGCATGAGAAGGGATATCCAACTCCTTCCCAATCCAATCCTGAGACCCTTCCGATAGCAGAGATGTGATATCTCAATGCTTATACCAAACCTGAGACCCTTCCTATGGCATGAGATGTGATATCCAACTCCTTGCCATTCAAATCCTGAGACCCTTCCTATAGCATGAGATGTGATATCTCTATGCTTCTAATACCAAACCTGAGACCCTTCCTATAACATGAGATGGGATATCCAACTCCTTCCCATTCCAAACCTGAGACCCTTCCGATAGCAGAGATGTGATATCTCAATGCTTATACCAAACCTGAGAACCTTCCTATGGCCTGAGATGTCATATACAACTCATTCCCATTCCAATCCTGAGACCCTTCCTTTAGCATGAGATGTGATATCTCAATGCTTATACCAAATCTGAGACCCTTCCTATAGCATGAGATGTGATATCCAATTCCTTCCCATTCCAATCCTGAGACCCTTCCTATAGCATGAGATGTGATATCTCAATGCTTATACCAAACCACCTGAGAGCCTACTTATAGCATGAGATGTGATATCCAAGTCCATCCCATTCCAATCCTTAGACCCTTCCTACAGCATGCGATGTGATATCTCAATGATTCTAATACCAAACCAGAGACTCTTCCTATAACATGAGATGGGATATCCAACTCCTTCCCATTCCAATCCTGAGCCGCTTCCGATAGCAGAGATGTGATATCTCAATGCTTATACCAAACCTGAGACCCTTCCTATAACATGAGATGTGATATCCAAATCCTTCCCCTTCCAAACCTGAGACCCTCCCTTTAGCATGAGATGTGATATCCAACTCCTTCCCATTCCATTCCTGAGACCCTTCTGATAGCATGAGATGTGATATCTCAATGCCTCTAATACCAAACCTGAGATCCTACCTCTAACATGAAATGTGATATCCAACTCTTTCCCCTTCCAAACCTGAGAGCCTTCCTATAGCATGAGATGTGATATCCAAGTCCTTCCCATTCCAATCCTGAGACCCTTCCTATAGCTTGAGATGTGATATCCAACTCCTTCCCATTCCAATTCTGAGACCCTTCCTATACTCTGAGACTTGATATCTCAATGCTTCTAATACCAAACCTGAGACCCGTAATATAACATGAGATGTGATATCCAAATCCTTCCCCTTCCAAACCTTAGACCCTTCCTTTATCATGAGATGTGATATCCAACTCCTTCCCATTCCAATCCTGAGACCCTTCCGATATCATGAGATGTGATATCTCAAAGCTTCTAATATCAAACTTGAGACCCTCCCTATAGCATGAGATGTGATATCCAAGTCCTTCCCATTCCAATCCTGAGACCCTTCCTATAGCATGAGATGTGATATCTCAATGCTTCTAATACCAAACCTGAGACCCTTCCTATAACATGAGATGGGAATATCCAACTCCTTCCCATTCCAATCCTGAGACCCTTCCGATAGCAGAGATGTGATATCTCAATGCTTATACCAAACCTGAGACCCTTCCTATGGCATGAGATGTGATATCCAACTCCTTGCCATTCAAATCCTGAGACCCTTCCTATAGCATGAGAAGGGATATCCAACTCCTTCCCAATCCAATCCTGAGACCCCTCCGATAGCAGAGACGTGATATCTCAATGCTTCTACCAATCCTGAGACCCTTCCTTTAGCATGAGATGTGATATCCAAATCCTTCACATTCCAATCCTGAGACCCTTCCTATAGCATGAGATGTGATATCTCAATGCTTCTAATACCAAACCTGAGATCCTTCCTATAACATGAGATGTGATATCCAATTCCTTCCCATTCCAAACCTGAGACCCTTCCTATTGGATGAGATGTGATATCCAACTCCTTCCCATTCCAACCCTGAGACCCTTCCTATAGCATGAGATGTGATGTCTCAATGCTTCTAATACCAAACCTGAGATCCTTCCTATAACATGAGATGTGATATCCAACTCCTTCCATTCCAATCCTGAGACCCGTCCTATAGCATGAGATGTGATATCTCAATGCTTATACCAAACCTGAGACCCTTCCTATAGCATGAGATGTGATATCCAACTACTTCCCATTCCAATCCTGAGACCCTTCCTATAGCATGAGATGTGATATCTCAATGCTTCTAATACCAAACCTGAGATCCTTCCTCTAACATGAAATGTGATATCCAACTCCTTCCCTTTCCAAACCTAAGAGCCTATCTATAGCATGAGATGTGATATCCAAGTCCTTCCCGTTCCAATCCTTAGACCCTTCCTACAGCATGCAATATGATATCTCAATGATTCTAATAACAAACCTGAGACCTGTCCTATAGCATGAGATATGATATCCAAGTCCTTCCCATTCCAATCCTGAGACCCTTCCTATAACATGAAATGTGATATCCAACTCCTTCCCATTCCAACCTGAGACCCTTCCTATAGCATGAGATGGGATATCCAACTTCTTCCAAATCCAATACTGATACCCTTCCGATAGCTTGAGGTGTGATATCCAACTCCTTCCCATTCCAATTCTGAGACCCTTCTTATACCATGAGACTTGATATCTCAATGCTTCTAATACCAAACCTGAGACCCGTCCTATAAAATGAGATGTGATATCCAAATCCTTCCCCTTCCAAACCTTAGACCCTTCCTTTATCATGAGATGTGGTATCCAACTCCTTCCCATTCCAATCCTGAGACCCTTCCGATATCATGAGATTTGTTATCTCAATGCTTCTAATATCAAACTTGAGACCCTCCCTATAGCATGAGATGTGACATCCAAGTCCTTCCCATTCCAATCCTGAGACCCTTCCTATAGCATGAGATGTGATATCTCTATGCTTCTAATACCAAACCTGAGACCCTTCCTATAACATGAGATGGGATATCCAACTCCTTCCCATTCCAATCCTGAGACCCTTCCGATAGCAGAGATGTGATATCTCAATGCTTATACCAAACATGAGACCCTTCCTATGGCCTGAGATGTCATATACAACTCGTTCCCATTCCAATCCTGAGACCCTTCCTTTAGCATGAGATGTGATATCTCAATGCTTATACCAAATCTGAGACCCTTCCTATAGCATGAGATGTGATATCCAAATCCTTCCCATTCCAATCCTGAGACCCTTCCTATAACATGAGATGTGATATCCAACTCCTTCCCATTCCAACCTGAGACACTTCCTATAGCATGAGAAGGGATATCCAACTCCTTCCCAATCCAATCCTGAGACCCTTCCGATAGCAGAGATGTGATATCTCAATGCTTATACCAAACCTGAGACCCTTCCTATGGCATGAGATGTGATATCCAACTCCTTGCCATTCAAATCCTGAGACCCTTCCTATAGCATGAGAAGGGATATCCAACTCCTTCCCAATCCAATCCTGAGACCCTTCCGATAGCAGAGACGTGATATCTCAATGCTTCTACCAAACCTGAGACCCTTCCTTTAGCATGAGATGTAATATCCAAATCCTTCACATTCCAATCCTGAGACCCTTCCTATAGCATGAGATGTGATATCTCAATGCTTCTAATACCAAACCTGAGACCCTTCCTATAACATGAGATGGGATATCCAACTCCTTCCCATTCCAATCCTGAGACCCTTCCGATAGCAGAGATGTGATATCTCAATGCTTATACCAAACCTGAGAACCTTCCTATGGCCTGAGATGTCATATACAACTCCTTCCCATTCCAATCCTGAGACCCTTCCTTTAGCATGAGATGTGATATCTCAATGCTTATACCAAATCTGAGACCCTTCCTATAGCATGAGATGTGATATCCAAGTCCATCCCATTCCAAACCTGAGACACTAACTATAGCATATGTGATATCCAACTCCTTCCCATTCCAAACATGAGACCCTTCCTATAGCAAGAAAGTAATATCCAACTCCTACCCATTCCAATCCTGAGACCCTTCCTATAGCAAGAGATGTGATATCCAAATCCTTCCCATTCCAATCCTGAGACCCTTCCTATAACATGAGATGTGATATCCAACTCCTTCCCATTCCAACCTGAGACACTTCCTATAGCATGAGAAGGGATATCCAACTCCTTCCCAATCCAATCCTGAGACCCTTCCGATAGCAGAGATGTGATATCTCAATGCTTATACCAAACCTGAGACCCTTCCTATGGCATGAGATGTGATATCCAACTCCTTGCCATTCAAATCCTGAGACCCTTCCTATAGCATGAGATGTGATATCTCTATGCTTCTAATACCAAACCTGAGACCCTTCCTATAACATGAGATGGGATATCCAACTCCTTCCCATTCCAATCCTGAGACCCTTCCGATAGCAGAGATGTGATATCTCAATGCTTATACCAAACCTGAGAACCTTCCTATGGCCTGAGATGTCATATACAACTCCTTCCCATTCCAATCCTGAGACCCTTCCTTTAGCATGAGATGTGATATCTCAATGCTTATACCAAATCTGAGACCCTTCCTATAGCATGAGATGTGATATCCAATTCCTTCCCATTCCAATCCTGAGACCCTTCCTATAGCATGAGATGTGATATCTCAATGCTTATACCAAACCTGAGAGTCTACCTATAGCATGAGATGTGATATCCAAGTCCATCCCATTCCAATCCTTAGACCCTTCCTACAGCATGCGATGTGATATCTCAATGATTCTAATACCAAACCAGAGACTCTTCCTATAACATGAGATGGGATATCCAACTCCTTCCCATTCCAATGCTGAGCCGCTTCTGATAGCAGAGATGTGATATCTCAATGCTTATACCAAACCTGAGACCCTTCCTATGGCATGAGATGTGATATCCAACTCCTTGCCATTCAAATCCTGAGACCCTTCCTATAGCATGAGAAGGGATATCCAACTCCTTCCCAATCCAATCCTGAGACCCCTCCGATAGCAGAGACGTGATATCTCAATGCTTCTACCAATCCTGAGACCCTTCCTTTAGCATGAGATGTGATATCCAAATCCTTCACATTCCAATCCTGAGACCCTTCCTATAGCATGAGATGTGATATCTCAATGCTTCTAATACCAAACCTGAGATCCTTCCTATAACATGAGATGTGATATCCAATTCCTTCCCATTCCAAACCTGAGACCCTTCCTATTGGATGAGATGTGATATCCAACTCCTTCCCATTCCAACCCTGAGACCCTTCCTATAGCATGAGATGTGATGTCTCAATGCTTCTAATACCAAACCTGAGATCCTTCCTATAACATGAGATGTGATATCCAACTCCTTCCATTCCAATCCTGAGACCCGTCCTATAGCATGAGATGTGATATCTCAATGCTTATACCAAACCTGAGACCCTTCCTATAGCATGAGATGTGATATCCAACTACTTCCCATTCCAATCCTGAGACCCTTCCTATAGCATGAGATGTGATATCTCAATGCTTCTAATACCAAACCTGAGATCCTTCCTCTAACATGAAATGTGATATCCAACTCCTTCCCTTTCCAAACCTAAGAGCCTATCTATAGCATGAGATGTGATATCCAAGTCCTTCCCGTTCCAATCCTTAGACCCTTCCTACAGCATGCAATATGATATCTCAATGATTCTAATAACAAACCTGAGACCTGTCCTATAGCATGAGATATGATATCCAAGTCCTTCCCATTCCAATCCTGAGACCCTTCCTATAACATGAAATGTGATATCCAACTCCTTCCCATTCCAACCTGAGACCCTTCCTATAGCATGAGATGGGATATCCAACTTCTTCCAAATCCAATACTGATACCCTTCCGATAGCTTGAGGTGTGATATCCAACTCCTTCCCATTCCAATTCTGAGACCCTTCTTATACCATGAGACTTGATATCTCAATGCTTCTAATACCAAACCTGAGACCCGTCCTATAAAATGAGATGTGATATCCAAATCCTTCCCCTTCCAAACCTTAGACCCTTCCTTTATCATGAGATGTGGTATCCAACTCCTTCCCATTCCAATCCTGAGACCCTTCCGATATCATGAGATTTGTTATCTCAATGCTTCTAATATCAAACTTGAGACCCTCCCTATAGCATGAGATGTGACATCCAAGTCCTTCCCATTCCAATCCTGAGACCCTTCCTATAGCATGAGATGTGATATCTCTATGCTTCTAATACCAAACCTGAGACCCTTCCTATAACATGAGATGGGATATCCAACTCCTTCCCATTCCAATCCTGAGACCCTTCCGATAGCAGAGATGTGATATCTCAATGCTTATACCAAACATGAGACCCTTCCTATGGCCTGAGATGTCATATACAACTCGTTCCCATTCCAATCCTGAGACCCTTCCTTTAGCATGAGATGTGATATCTCAATGCTTATACCAAATCTGAGACCCTTCCTATAGCATGAGATGTGATATCCAAATCCTTCCCATTCCAATCCTGAGACCCTTCCTATAACATGAGATGTGATATCCAACTCCTTCCCATTCCAACCTGAGACACTTCCTATAGCATGAGAAGGGATATCCAACTCCTTCCCAATCCAATCCTGAGACCCTTCCGATAGCAGAGATGTGATATCTCAATGCTTATACCAAACCTGAGACCCTTCCTATGGCATGAGATGTGATATCCAACTCCTTGCCATTCAAATCCTGAGACCCTTCCTATAGCATGAGAAGGGATATCCAACTCCTTCCCAATCCAATCCTGAGACCCTTCCGATAGCAGAGACGTGATATCTCAATGCTTCTACCAAACCTGAGACCCTTCCTTTAGCATGAGATGTAATATCCAAATCCTTCACATTCCAATCCTGAGACCCTTCCTATAGCATGAGATGTGATATCTCAATGCTTCTAATACCAAACCTGAGACCCTTCCTATAACATGAGATGGGATATCCAACTCCTTCCCATTCCAATCCTGAGACCCTTCCGATAGCAGAGATGTGATATCTCAATGCTTATACCAAACCTGAGAACCTTCCTATGGCCTGAGATGTCATATACAACTCCTTCCCATTCCAATCCTGAGACCCTTCCTTTAGCATGAGATGTGATATCTCAATGCTTATACCAAATCTGAGACCCTTCCTATAGCATGAGATGTGATATCCAAGTCCATCCCATTCCAAACCTGAGACACTAACTATAGCATATGTGATATCCAACTCCTTCCCATTCCAAACATGAGACCCTTCCTATAGCAAGAAAGTAATATCCAACTCCTACCCATTCCAATCCTGAGACCCTTCCTATAGCAAGAGATGTGATATCCAAATCCTTCCCATTCCAATCCTGAGACCCTTCCTATAACATGAGATGTGATATCCAACTCCTTCCCATTCCAACCTGAGACACTTCCTATAGCATGAGAAGGGATATCCAACTCCTTCCCAATCCAATCCTGAGACCCTTCCGATAGCAGAGATGTGATATCTCAATGCTTATACCAAACCTGAGACCCTTCCTATGGCATGAGATGTGATATCCAACTCCTTGCCATTCAAATCCTGAGACCCTTCCTATAGCATGAGATGTGATATCTCTATGCTTCTAATACCAAACCTGAGACCCTTCCTATAACATGAGATGGGATATCCAACTCCTTCCCATTCCAATCCTGAGACCCTTCCGATAGCAGAGATGTGATATCTCAATGCTTATACCAAACCTGAGAACCTTCCTATGGCCTGAGATGTCATATACAACTCCTTCCCATTCCAATCCTGAGACCCTTCCTTTAGCATGAGATGTGATATCTCAATGCTTATACCAAATCTGAGACCCTTCCTATAGCATGAGATGTGATATCCAATTCCTTCCCATTCCAATCCTGAGACCCTTCCTATAGCATGAGATGTGATATCTCAATGCTTATACCAAACCTGAGAGTCTACCTATAGCATGAGATGTGATATCCAAGTCCATCCCATTCCAATCCTTAGACCCTTCCTACAGCATGCGATGTGATATCTCAATGATTCTAATACCAAACCAGAGACTCTTCCTATAACATGAGATGGGATATCCAACTCCTTCCCATTCCAATGCTGAGCCGCTTCTGATAGCAGAGATGTGATATCTCAATGCTTATACCAAACCTGAGACCCTTCCTATAACATGAGATGTGATATCCAACTCCTTCCCGTTCCAAACCTGAGACACTAACTATAGCATATGTGATATCCAACTCCTTCCCATTCCAAACATGAGACCCTTCCTATAGCAAGAAAGTAATATCCAACTCCTACCCATTCCAATCCTGAGACCCTTCCTATAGCAAGAGATGTGATATCCAAATCCTTCCCATTCCAATCCTGAGACCCTTCCTATAACATGAGATGTGATATCCAACTCCTTCCCATTCCAACCTGAGACACTTCCTATAGCATGAGAAGGGATATCCAACTCCTTCCCAATCCAATCCTGAGACCCTTCCGATAGCAGAAATGTGATATCTCAATGCTTATACCAAACCTGAGACCCTTCCTATGGCATGAGATGTGATATCCAACTCCTTGCCATTCAAATCCTGAGACCCTTCCTATAGCATGAGATGTGATATCTCTATGCTTCTAATACCAAACCTGAGACCCTTCCTATAACATGAGATGGGATATCCAACTCCTTCCCATTCCAATCCTGAGACCCTTCCGATAGCAGAGATGTGATATCTCAATGCTTATACCAAACCTGAGAACCTTCCTATGGCCTGAGATGTCATATACAACTCCTTCCCATTCCAATCCTGAGACCCTTCCTTTAGCATGAGATGTGATATCTCAATGCTTATACCAAATCTGAGACCCTTCCTATAGCATGAGATGTGATATCCAATTCCTTCCCATTCCAATCCTGAGACCCTTCCTATAGCATGAGATGTGATATCTCAATGCTTATACCAAACCACCTGAGAGCCTACTTATAGCATGAGATGTGATATCCAAGTCCATCCCATTCCAATCCTTAGACCCTTCCTACAGCATGCGATGTGATATCTCAATGATTCTAATACCAAACCAGAGACTCTTCCTATAACATGAGATGGGATATCCAACTCCTTCCCATTCCAATCCTGAGCCGCTTCCGATAGCAGAGATGTGATATCTCAATGCTTATACCAAACCTGAGACCCTTCCTATAACATGAGATGTGATATCCAACTCCTTCCCGTTGCAAACCTGAGACACTAACTATAGCATATGTGATATCCAACTCCTTCCCATTCCAAACATGAGACCCCTCCTATAGCAAGAAAGTAATATCCAACTCCTACCCATTCCAATCCTGAGACCCTTCCTATAGCAAGAGATGTGATATCCAAATCCTTCCCATTCCAATCCTGAGACCCTTCCTATAACATGAATGAGATGTGATATCCAACTCCTTCCCATTCCAACCTGAGACACTTCCTATAGCATGAGAAGGGATATCCAACTCCTTCCCAATCCAAACCTGAGACCCTTCCGATAGCAGAGATGTGATATCTCAATGCTTATACCAAACCTGAGACCCTTCCTATGGCATGAGATGTGATATCCAACTCCTTCCCAATCCAATCCTGAGACCCTTCCGATAGCAGAGGCGTGATATCTCAATGCTTCTACCAAACCTGATACCCTTCCTTTAGCATGAGATGTGATATCCAAATCCTTCACATTACAATCCTGAGACCCTTCCTATAGCATGAGATGTGATATCTCAATGCTTCTAATACCAAACCTGAGATCCTTCCTATAACATGAGATGTGATATCCAATTCCTTCCCATTCCAAACCTGAGGCCCTTCCTATTGGATGAGATGTGATATCCAACTCCTTCCCATTCCAACCCTGAGACCCTTCCTATAGCATGAGATGTGATGTCTCAATGCTTCTAATACCAAACCTGAGATCCTTCCTATAACATGAGATGTGATATCCAACTCCTTCCATTCCAATCCTGAGACCCGTCCTATAGCATGAGATGTGATATCTCAATGCTTATACCAAACCTGAGACCCTTCCTATAGCATGAGATGTGATATCCAATTGCTTCCCATTCCAATCCTGAGACCCTTCCTATAGCATGAGATGTGATATCTCAATGCTTCTAATACCAAACCTGAGATCCTTCCTCTAACATGAAATGTGATATCCAACTCCTTCCCTTTCCAAACCTAAGAGCCTATCTATAGCATGAGATGTGATATCCAAGTCCTTCCCATTCCAACCCTTAGACCCTTCCAACAGCATGCAATATGATATCTCAATGATTCTAATAACAAACCTGAGACCCGTCCTATAACATGAGATGGGATATCCAACTCCTTCCCATTCCAATCCTGAGACACTTCCGATAGCAGAGATGTGATATCTCAATGCTTATACCAAACCTGAGAACCTTCCTATGGCCTGAGATGTCATATACAACTCCTTCCCATTCCAATCCTGAGACCTTTCCTTTAGCATGAGATGTGATATCTCAATGCTTATACCAAATCTGAGACCCTTCCTATAACATGATGTGATATCCAATTCCTTCCCATTCCAATCCTGAGACCCTTCCTATAGCATGAGATGTGATATCTCAATGCTTATAACAAACCTGAGAGCCTACCTATAGCATGAGATGTGATATCCAAGTCCATCCCATTCCAATCCTTAGACCCTTCCTACAGCATGCGATGTGATATCTCAATGATTCTAATACCAAACCAGAGACTCTTCCTATAACATTAGATGGGATATCCAACTCCTTCCCATTCCAATCCTGAGCCGCTTCCGATAGCAGAGATGTGATATCTCAATGCTTATACCAAACCTGAGACCCTTCCTATAACATGAGATGTGATATCCAACTCCTTCCCGTTCCAAACCTGAGACACTAACTATAGCATATGTGATATCCAACTCCTTTCCATTCCAAACATGATACCCTTCCAAAAGCAAGAAAGTAATATCCAACTCCTACCCATTCCAATCCTGAGACCCTTCCTATAGCAAGGGATGTGATATCCAAATCCTTCCCATTCCAATCCTGAGACCCTTCCTATAACATGAGATGTGATATCCAACTCCTTCCCATTCCAACCTGAGACACTTCCTATAGCATGAGAAGGGATATCCAACTCCTTCCCAATCCAATCCTGAGACCCTTCCGATAGCAGAGATGTGATATCTCAATGCTTATAACAAACCTGAGACCCTTCCTATGGCATGAGATGTGATATCCAACTCCTTGCCATTCAAATCCTGAGACTCTTCCTATAGCATGAGAAGGGATATCCAACTCCTTCCCAATCCAATCCTGAGACCCTTCCGATAGCAGAGACGTGATATCTCAATGCTTCTACCAAACCTGAGACCCTTCCTTTAGCATGAGATGTGATATCCAAATCCTTCACATTCCAATCCTGAGACCCTTCCTATAGCATGAGATGTGATATCTCAATGCTTCTAATACCAAACCTGAGATCCTTCCTATAACATGAGATGTGATATCCAATTCCTTCCCATTCCAAACCTGAGACCCTTCCTATTGGATGAGATGTGATATCCAACTCCTTCCCATTCCAACCCTGAGACCCTTCCTATAGCATGAGATGTGATGTCTCAATGCTTCTAATACCAAACCTGAGATCCTTCCTTATAACATGAGATGTGATATCCAACTCCGTCCATTCCAATCCTGAGACCCGTCCTATAGCATGAGATGTGATATCTCAATGCTTATACCAAACCTGAGACCCTTCCTATAGCATGAGATGTGATATCCAACTGCTTCCCATTCCAATCCTGAGACCCTTCCTATAGCATGAGATGTGATATCTCAATGCTTCTAATACCAAACCTGAGATCCTTCCTCTAACATGAAATGTGATATCCAATTCCTTCCCTTTCCAAACCTAAGAGCCTATCTATAGCATGAGATGTGATATCCAAGTCCTTCACATTCCAACCCTTAGACCCTTACTACAGCATGCAATATGATATCTCAATGATTCTAATAACAAACCTGAGACCCGTCCTATAACATGAGATGGGATATCCAACTCCTTCCCATTCCAATCCTGAGACACTTCCGATAGCAGAGATGTGATATCTCAATGCTTATACCAAACCTGAGACCCTTCCTATAACATGAGATGTGATATCCAAATCCTTCCCATTCCAAACCTGAGACCCTTCCTTTAGCATGAGATGTGATATCCAACTCCTTCCCATTCCAATCCTGAGACCCTTCCTATAGCATGAGATATGATATCTCAATACTTCTAATACCAAACGTGAGATCCTTCCGATAACATGAGATGTGATATCCAAATCCTTCCCCTTCCAAACCTGAGACCCTCCCTTTAGCATGAGATGTGATATCCAACTCCTTCCTATTCCAATCCTGAGACTCTTCTGATAGCATGAGATGTGATATCTCAATGCTTCTAATACCAAACCTGAGATCCTTCCGATAGCATGAGATGTGATATCTCAATGCTTCTAATACCAAACCTGAGATCCTTCCTATAACATGAGATGTGATATCCAAATCCTTCCCCTTCCAAACCTGAGACCCTCCCTTTAGCATGAGATGTGATATCCAACTCCTTCCCATTCCAATCCTGAGACCCTTCCGATATCATGAGATGTGATATCTCAAAGCTTCTAATATCAAACTTGAGACCCTCCCTATAGCGTGAGATGTGATATCCAAATCCTTCCCATTCCAATCCTGAGACCCTATCTATAGCATGAGATGTGATATCTCAATGCTTCTAATACCAAACCTGAGACCCTTCCTATAACATGAGATGGGAATATCCAACTCCTTCCCATTCCAATCCTGAGACCCTTCCGATAGCAGAGATGTGATATCTCAATGCTTATACCAAACCTGAGATCCTTCCTATAACATGAGATGTCCTGAGACCCTTTTGATAGCAGAGATGTGATATCTCAATGTTTATACCAAACCTGAGACCCTTCCTACGGCATGAGTTGTCATATTCAACTCCTTCCCATTCCAATCCTGAGACCCTTCCTATAGCATGAGATGTGATATCCAACTCCTTCCCATTCCAATCCTGAGACCCTTCCTATAGCATGAGATGTGATGTCTCAATGCTTCTAATACCAAACCTGATATCCTTCCTATAACATGAGATGTGATATCCAACTCCTTCCATTCCAATCCTGAGACCCTTCCTATAGCATGAGATGTGATATCTCAATGGTTCTACCAAACCTGAGACCCTTCCTATAGCATGAGATGTGATATCCAACTCCTTCCCATTCCAATCCTGAGACCCTTCCTATAGCCTGAGATGTGATATCTCAATGCCCCTAATACCAAACCTGAGATCCTTCCTCTAACATGAAATGTGATATCCAACTCCTTCACTTTCCAAACCTGAGAGCCTATCTATAGCATGAGATGTGAGATCTAAGTCCTTCCCATTCCAATCCTTAGACCCTTCCTACATCATGCAATATGATATCTCAATGATTCTAATAAAAAACCTGAGACCCGTCCTATAACATGAGATGGGATATTCAACTCCTTCCCATTCCAATCCTGAGACACTTCCGATAGCAGAGATGTGATATCTCAATGTTTATACCAAACCTGAGACCCTTCCTATAACATGAGATGTGATATCCAACTCCTTCCCGTTCCAAACCTGAGACCCTTCCTTTAGCATGAGATGTTATATCCAGCTCCTTCCCATTCCAATCCTGAGACACTTCCGATAGCATGAGATGTGATATCTCAATGCTTCTAATATCAAAACCGAGACCCTCCCTATAGCATGATATGTGATATCTAAGTCCTTCCCATTCCAATCCTGAGAGCCTTCCTATAGCATGAGATGTGATACCTCAATGCTTCTACCAAACCTGAGACCCTTCCTTTAGCATGAGATGTGATATCCAACTCCTTCCCATTCCAATCCTGAGACCCTTCCTATAGCATGAGATGTGATATCTCAATACTTCTAATACCAAACCTGAGATCCTTCCGATAACATGAGATGTGATATCTCAATACTTCTAATACCAAACCTGAGATCCATCCTATAACATGAGATGTGATATCCAAATCCTTCCCCTTCCAAACCTGAGACCCTCCCTTTAGCATGAGATGTGATATCCAACTCCTTCCCATTCCAATCCTGAGACCCTTCCGATATCATGAGATGTGATATCTCAATGCTTCTAATACCAAACCTGAGATCCTTCCGATAGCATGAGATGTGATATCTCAATGCTTCTAATACCAAACCTGAGATCCTTCCGATAGCATGAGATGTGATATCTCAATGCTTCTAATACCAAACCTGAGATCCTTCCTATAACATGAGATGTGATATCCAAATCCTTCCCCTTCCAAACCTGAGACCCTCCCTTTAGCATGAGATGTGATATCCAACTCCTTCCCATTCCAATCCTGAGACCCTTCCGATATCATGAGATGTGATATCTCAAAGCTTCTAATATCAAACTTGAGACCCTCCCTATAGCGTGAGATGTGATATCCAAATCCTTCCCATTCCAATCCTGAGACCCTATCTATAGCATGAGATGTGATATCTCAATGCTTCTAATACCAAACCTGAGACCCTTCCTATAACATGAGATGGGAATATCCAACTCCTTCCCATTCCAATCCTGAGACCCTTCCGATAGCAGAGATGTGATATCTCAATGCTTATACCAAACCTGAGATCCTTCCTATAACATGAGATGTCCTGAGACCCTTTTGATAGCAGAGATGTGATATCTCAATGTTTATACCAAACCTGAGACCCTTCCTACGGCATGAGTTGTCATATTCAACTCCTTCCCATTCCAATCCTGAGACCCTTCCTATAGCATGAGATGTGATATCCAACTCCTTCCCATTCCAATCCTGAGACCCTTCCTATAGCATGAGATGTGATGTCTCAATGCTTCTAATACCAAACCTGATATCCTTCCTATAACATGAGATGTGATATCCAACTCCTTCCATTCCAATCCTGAGACCCTTCCTATAGCATGAGATGTGATATCTCAATGGTTCTACCAAACCTGAGACCCTTCCTATAGCATGAGATGTGATATCCAACTCCTTCCCATTCCAATCCTGAGACCCTTCCTATAGCCTGAGATGTGATATCTCAATGCCCCTAATACCAAACCTGAGATCCTTCCTCTAACATGAAATGTGATATCCAACTCCTTCACTTTCCAAACCTGAGAGCCTATCTATAGCATGAGATGTGAGATCTAAGTCCTTCCCATTCCAATCCTTAGACCCTTCCTACATCATGCAATATGATATCTCAATGATTCTAATAAAAAACCTGAGACCCGTCCTATAACATGAGATGGGATATTCAACTCCTTCCCATTCCAATCCTGAGACACTTCCGATAGCAGAGATGTGATATCTCAATGTTTATACCAAACCTGAGACCCTTCCTATAACATGAGATGTGATATCCAACTCCTTCCCGTTCCAAACCTGAGACCCTTCCTTTAGCATGAGATGTTATATCCAGCTCCTTCCCATTCCAATCCTGAGACACTTCCGATAGCATGAGATGTGATATCTCAATGCTTCTAATATCAAAACCGAGACCCTCCCTATAGCATGATATGTGATATCTAAGTCCTTCCCATTCCAATCCTGAGAGCCTTCCTATAGCATGAGATGTGATACCTCAATGCTTCTACCAAACCTGAGACCCTTCCTTTAGCATGAGATGTGATATCCAACTCCTTCCCATTCCAATCCTGAGACCCTTCCTATAGCATGAGATGTGATATCTCAATACTTCTAATACCAAACCTGAGATCCTTCCGATAACATGAGATGTGATATCTCAATACTTCTAATACCAAACCTGAGATCCATCCTATAACATGAGATGTGATATCCAAATCCTTCCCCTTCCAAACCTGAGACCCTCCCTTTAGCATGAGATGTGATATCCAACTCCTTCCCATTCCAATCCTGAGACCCTTCTGATAGCATAAGATATATCTCAATGCTTCTATACCAAACCTGAGATCCTTCCGATAGCATGAGATGTGATATCTCAATACTTCTAATACCAAACCTGAGATCCTTCCTATAACATGAGATGTGATATCCAAATCCTTATCTTCCAAACCTGAGACCCTTCCTTTACCATGAGATGTGATATCCAACTCCTTCCCATTCCAATCCTGAGACTCTTCTGATAGCATAAGATATGATATCTCAATGCTTCTATACCAAACCTGAGATCCTTCTGATAGCATGAGATGTGATATCTCAATACTTCTAATACCAAACCTGAGATCCTACCTCTAACATGAAATGTGATATCCAACTCTTTCCCCTTGCAAACCTGAGAGCCTTCCTATAGCATGAGATGTGATATCCAAGTCCTTCCCATTCCAATCCTGAGACCCGTCCTATAACATGAGATGTGATATCCAACTCCTTCCCATTCCAACCTGAGACCCTTCCTATAGCATGAGATGGGATATCCAACTCCTTCCAAATCCAATCCTGATAACCTTCCGATAGCATGAGATGTGATATCCCAATGCTTCTACCAAACCTGAGACCCATACTATGGCATGAGATGTGATATCAAACTCCTTCCCATTCTAATCCTGAGACCCTTCCTATAGCTTGAGATGTGATATCCAACTCCTTCCCATTCCAATTCTGAGACCCTTCCTATACCATGAGACTTGATATCTCAATGCTTCTAATACCAAACCTGAGACCCGTCCTATAACATGAGATGTGATATCCAAATCCTTCCCCTTCCAAACCTTAGACCCTTCCTTTATCATGAGATGTGATATCCAACTCCTTCCCATTCCAATCTTGAGACCCTTCCGATATCATGAAATGTGATATCTCAATGCTTCTAATATCAAACTTGAGACCCTCCTTATAGCATGAGATGTGATATCCAAGTCCTTCCCATTCCAATCCTGAGACCCTTCCTATAGCATGAGATGTGATATCTCAATGCTTCTAATACCAAACCTGAGATCCTTCCTATAACATGAGATGGGAATATCCAATGTGATATCCAACTCCTTCCCATTCCAATCCTGAGACCCTTCCTATAGCATGAGATGTGATATCCAACTCCTTCCCATTCCAATCCTGAGATCCTGAGACCCTTCCTATAGCCTGAGATGTGATATCTCAATGTTTATACCAAACCTGAGACCCTTCCTATAACATGAGATGTGATATCCAACTCCTTCCCGTTCCAAATCTGAGACCCTTCCTTTAGCATGAGATGTGATATCCAGCTCCTTCCCATTCCAATCCTGAGACAATTCCGATAGCATGAGATGTGATATCTCAATGCTTCTAATATCTAAACTGAGACCCTCCCTATAGCATGATATGTGATATCTAAGTCCTTCCCATTCCAATCCTGAGACCCTTCCTATAGCATGAGATGTGATATCTCAATGCTTATCCTTGATTCCTGTAGTAAATTGATTTCCTTTGCAGGCCGACTCCTGTCACGAATGCCTTGTCTGCATGCATTCTCTCCTGGACATTCTCTCACCGTGGCTATTTGCCTACCCCCTTCCTCTCTCAGTGGATGGACTTCTCCGTCCTAGCCTCCTACCACTCAACTCCGCCTACTTGGAGAATTCAACATGAACCTGTATGCTTCCTGACCTGGACTTTTACGAGATCTGCAACACTTCATGTCGCTGGCCCTACACACTGCAGGGAATACTCAGGATTTTCTGATCTCAGACCTCCCCCTCTGTAACCCTCTCAACAATCCTCTCCCGTGGTGATCAAGTTCTCATCTTCAAAGAAGGCTAACTGCCAGCTGTTCCTCCTCAGAGGAGTTCTCCCTTTCTGTCCCTGCTCCCTGCACCGTTTCGCGTTGCAAACACTCGCTTCCCTGCTCTCTTGTTTAGACGCTTTTCCTTCTCAGAGGCCTTCTTGCTTTCTGCCCTTTTCGCGTTGCAAGTACTCGCTTCCCAGCTCTCTGGTTTAGACGCGTGTTTCCTGCCTTCTCTCCTCTTCCCGCTGCCTTCAAATCAAAAAATGAGCTCCAAAAGATACACAGTGCTCAGAATGCTCTATAACACCCATTATTCAACATATAGCCGTAACCCGCTAGACGTATTGATACGTGCTGTAAACTAGCAAAAACAGCTAGAAAATGTACTTTCCTCGCGTTTTTGTAAATGCTAATTCTGATGGGTTCCCATGTATACTGTCCGTGCGTTTGTTGTCGAATGCTGAAGTTTTTAACCACTGTTCTCCCATACAAGGGGGGGGGGGGGGTCAACGTCTACTGCTGTTCATAGGCTGAATGTATACGGCTGAAATCTTCAAGGCATTATCAGCTTTCCTGACTGTTTTGGAACGTGTATTTGCCATCTGTTAATGCAGTCGCCCTGTGTTCATAGTCCCTTCTACTTTACAGGCTGCACTCCCCTGGTGATCACATTCTCCTCTCCAGAGCAGGCTGACTACCAGCTGCTCCTCCTCATAGGCGTTCATCCTTTCTGTCCCTGCTCCCTGCACCGTTTCGCGTTGCATGTACTCGCTTCCCAGCTCTCTGGTTTAGATGCGTGTTCCCTGCCTTCTCTCCTCTTCCTACAGCCTTCCAATGAGCTCCACAAGATACAGTGTTCAGAATGCTTTATAACACCCATTATTCAACATATAGCTGTAACCCGCTAGACGTATTGAAACGTGCTAAAAACGAGCAGAAACAGCTAGAACATGTACTTTCCTCGCGTTTTGGTAAATGCGAATTCTGGTGGATTCCCATTTTGTACTCTGTTCGTGCGTTTGTTCAGTCGAATCCTGGTCTTTTGAACCACTCTTCTCCCATACAAGGGAGGGTCAAAATGTGTTGTTCACAGGCTGAATTTATACTGCTGAAATGCTCGCTTCCCTGCTCTTTGGTTTAGACGTGTGTACCCTGCATTTACCAAAACGCGAGGGAAGTACATTTTCTAGCTGTTTTTGCTAGTGTTTAGCACGTTTCAATACGTCTAGCGGGTTACAGCTATATGTTGAATAATGGGTATTATAAAGCATTCTGAACACTGTATCTTGTGGAGCAAATTGGAAGGCTGTAGCAAGAGGAGAGAAGGCAGGGAACACGCATCTCAACCAGAGAGATGGGAAGCGAGTACATGCAACGCGAAACGGTGCAGGGAGCAGGGACAGAAAGGATGAACACCTATGAGGAGGAGCAGCTGGTAGTTAGCCTGCATAGGAGAGAAGAATGTGATCACTAGGGGAGTGCAGCCTGTAAACTAGAAGGAACGATGAACAAAGGGCGACTGCATTAACAGATGGCAAATACACGTTCCAAAACAGTCAGGAAAGCTGATAATGCCTTGAAGATTTCAGCCGTATACATTCAGCCTGTGAACAGCAGATGTTGACCCCCCCCTCCCTAGTATGGGAGAACAGTGGTTAAAAACGTCAGGATTCGACACAAACGCACGGACACAGTACATACAACATGGGAACCCACCAGAATTCGCATTTACAAAAACGCGAGGGAAGTACATTTTCTAGCTATTTTTGCTAGTTTTTAGCACGTTTCAATACGTCTAGCGGGTTACAGCTATATGTTGAATAATGGGGTTATAAAGCATTCTGAACACTATCTAGTGGAGCTCATTGGAAGGCTGTAGGAAGAGGAGAGAAGGCAGGGAACACGCATCTAAACCAGAGAGCAGGGAAACGAGCATTTCAGCAGTATAAATTCAGCCTGTGAACAACACATTTTGACCCTCCTTTGTATGGGAGAAGAGTGGTTAAAAAGACCAGGATTCGACTGAACAAACGCACGAACAGCGTACAAAATGGGAATCCACCAGAATTCGCATTTACCAAAACGCGAGAAAAGTACATTTTCGAGCTGTTTCTGCTCGTTTTTAGCACGTTTCAATACGTCTAGCGGGTTACAGCTATATGTTGAATAATGGGGTTATAAAGCATTCTGAACAGTATCTTGTGGAGCTCATTGGAAGGCTGTAGGAAGAGGAGAGAAGGCAGGGAACACGCATCTAAACCAGAGAGCTGGGAAGCGAGTACATGCAACGCGGAACGGTGCAGGGAGCAGGGACAGAAAGGATGAACGCCTATGAGGAGGAGCAGCTGGTAGTCAGCCTGCTCTGGAGAGGAGAATGTGATCACCAGGGGAGTGCAGCCTGTGAAGTAGAAGGGACGATGAACACAGGGCGACTGCATTAACAGATGGCAAATACACGTTCCAAAACAGTCAGGAAAGCTGATAATGCCTTGAAGATTTCAGCCGTATACATTCAGCCTGTGAACAGCAGTAGACGTTGACCCCCCCTTGTATGGGAGAACAGTGGTTAAAAACTTCAGGATTCGACAACAAACGCACGGACAGTACATACATGGGAACCCATCAGAATTAGCATTTACAAAAACGCGAGGAAAGTACATGTTCTAGCTGTTTTTGCTAGTTTACAGCACGTTTCAATACGTCTAGCGGGTTACGGCTATATGTTGAATAATGGGTGTTATAGAGCATTCTGAGCACTGTGTATCTTTTGGAGCTCATTTTTTGATTTGAAGGCAGCGGGAAGAGGAGAGAAGGCAGGGAACACGCGTCTAAACCAGAGAGCGGGAAGCGAGTACTGGCAACGCGAAAAGGGCAGAAAGGAAGAAGGCCTCTGAGAAGGAAAAGCGTCTAAGCCAGAGAGCAGGAAAGCGAGTGTTTGCATCGCGAAACTGTGCAGGGAGCAGGGACAGAAAGGGAGAACTCCTCTGAGGAGGAATAGCTGGCAGTTAGCCTTCTTTGGAGATGAGAACTTGATCACCACGGGAGAGGATTGTTGAGAGGGTTACAGAGGGGGAGGTCTGAGATCAGAAAATCCTGAGTATTCCCTGCAGTGTGTAGGGCCAGCGACATGAAGAGTTGCAGATCTCGTAAAATTCCAGGTCAGGAAGCATACAGGTTCATGTTGAATTCTCCAAGTAGGCGGAGTTGAGTGGTAGGAGGCTAGGATGGAGAAGTCCATCCACTGAGAGAGGAAGGGGGTAGGCAAATAGCCACGGTGAGCGAATGGCCAGGAGAGAATGCATGCAGACAAGGCATTCGTGACAGGAGTCGGCCTGCAAAGGAAATCAATTTACTACAGGAATCAAGGATAAGCATTGAGATAGCACATCTCATGCTATAGGGTCTCAGGATTGGAATGGGAAGGATTTAGATATCAAATATGCTATAGGGAGGGTCTCAGTTTTGATATTAGAAGCATTAAGATATCACATCTCATGCTATCGGAAGTGTCTCAGGATTGGAATGGGAAGGAGCTGGATATCACATTTCATGCTAAAGGAAGGGTCTCAGGTTTGGAACGGGAAGGAGTTGGATATCACATCTCATGTTATAGGAAGGGTCTCAGGTTTGGTATAAACATTGAGATATCACATCTCTGCTATCGGAAGTGTCTCAGGATTGGAATGGGAAGGAGTTGGATATCCCATCTCATGTTATAGGACGGGTCTCAGGTTTTTTATTAAAATCATTGAGATATCATATTGCATGCTGTAGGAAGGGTCTAAGGATTGGAATGGAAGGAGTTGGATATCACATCTCATGTTAAAGGAAGGATCTCAGGTTTGGTATTAGAAGCATTGAGACATCACATCTCATGCTATAGGAAGGGTCTCAGGATTGGAATGGGATGGAGTTGGATATCACATCTCATGCTATAGGAAGGGTCTCAGGATTGGAATGGGAAGGAGTTGGATATCACATCTCATGTTATAGGAAGGGTCTCAGGTTTGGTATAAACATTGAGATATCACATCTCTGCTATCGGAAGTGTCTCAGGATTGGAATGGGAAGGAGTTGGATATCCCATCTCATGTTATAGGACGGGTCTCAGGTTTTTTATTAAAATCATTGAGATATCATATTGCATGCTGTAGGAAGGGTCTAAGGATTGGAATGGGAAGGAGTTGGATATTCCCATCTCATGTTATAGGAAGGGTCTCAGGTTTGGTATTAGAAGCATTGAGATATCACATCTCATGCTATAGGAAGGGTCTCAGGATTGGAATGGGAAGGACTTGGATATCACATCTCATGCTATAGGGAGGGTCTCAAGTTTGATAGAAGCATTGAGATATCACATTTCATGATATCGGAAGGGTCTCAAGATTGGAATGGGAAGGAGTTGGATATCACATCTCATGATAAAGGAAGGGTCTAAGGTTTGGAAGGGGAAGGATTTGGAAATCACATCTCATGTTATAGGACGGGTCTCAGGTTTGGTATTAGAAGCATTGAGATATCAAGTCTCATGGTATAGGAAGGGTCTCAGAATTGGAATGGGAAGGAGTTGGATATCACATTTCAAGCTATAGGAAGGGTCTCAGGATTAGAATGGGAAGGAGTTTGATATCACATCTCATGCCATAATATGGGTCTCAGGTTTGGTAGAAGCATTGGGTTATCACATCTCATGCTATCGGAAGGGTATCGGGATTGGATTTGGAAGGAGTTGGATATCCCATCTCATGCTATAGGAAGGGTCTCAGGTTGGAATGGGAAGGAGTTGGATATCACATCTCATGTTATAGGAAGGGTCTCAGGATTGGAATGGGAAGGACTTGGATATCACATCTCATGCTATAGGAAGGCTCTCAGGTTTGCAAGGGGAAAGAGTTGGATATCACATTTCATGTTAGAGGTAGGATCTCAGGTTTGGTATTAGAAGCATTGAGATATCACATCTCATGCTATCAGAAGGATCTCAGGTTTGGTATAGAAGCATAGAGATATCATATCTTATGCTATCAGAAGAGTCTCAGGATTGGAATGGGAAGGAGTTGGATATCACATCTCATGGTAAAGGGAGGGTCTCAGGTTTGGAAGATAAGGAAGATATCACATCTCATGTTATAGGAAGGATCTCAGGTTTGGTATTAGAAGTATTGAGATATCACATCTCATGCTATCGGAAGGATCTCAGGTTTGGTATAGAAGCATTGAGATATCATATCTTATGCTATCAGAAGGGTCTCAGGATTGGAATGGGAAGGAGTTGGATATCACATCTCATGCTAAAGGGAGGGTCTCAGGTTTGGAAGGGGAAGGATTTGGATATCACATCTCATGTTATAGGATGGATCTCAGGTTTGGTATTAGAAGTATTGAGATATCACATCTCATGTTATCGGAAGGATCTCAGGTTTGGTATTAGAAGTATTTAGATATCACATCTCATGCTATAGGAAGGGTCTCAGGATTGGAATGGGAAGGAGTTGGATATCACATCTCATGCTAAAGGAAGGGTCTCAGGTTTGGTAGAAGCATTGAGATATCACATCTCATGCTATAGGAAGGGTCTCAGGATTGGAATGGGAAGGACTTAGATATCACATATCATGCTATAGGGAGGGTCTCAGTTTTGATATTAGAAGCATTGAGATATCACATCTCATGCTATCGGAAGTGTCTCAGGATTGGAATGGGAAGGAGCTGGATATCACATCTCATGCTAAAGGAAGGGTCTCAGGTTTGGAACGGGAAGGAGTTGGATATCACATCTCATGTTATAGGAAGGGTCTCAGGTTTGGTATAAACATTGAGATATCACATCTCTGCTATCGGAAGTGTCTCAGGATTGGAATGGGAAGGAGTTGGATATCCCATCTCATGTAATAGGACGGGTCTCAGGTTTTTTATTAGAATCATTGAGATATCATATTGCATGCTGTAGGAAGGGTCTAAGGATTGGAATGCGAAGGACTTGGATATCACATCTCATGCTATAGATAGGCTCTCAGGTTTGGAAAGTGAAGGAGTTGGATATCACATTTCATGTTAGAGGAAGGGTCTCAGGTTTGGTATTAGAGGCATTGAGATATCACATCTCAGGCTATAGGAAGGGTCTCAGGATTGGAATGGGAAGGAGTTGGATATCACATCTCATGCTATAGGAAGGGTCTCAGGTTTGGTATAAGCATTGAGATATCACATCTCATGCTATAGGAAGGGTCTCAGGATTGGAATGGAAGGAGTTGGATATCACATCTCATGTTATAGGAAGGATCTCAGGTTTGGTATTAGAAGCATTGAGACATCACATCTCATGCTATAGGAAGGGTCTCAGGATTGGAATGGGAAGGAGTTGGATATCAAATCTCATGCTATAGGAAGGGTCTCAGGATTGGAATGGGAAGGAGTTGAATATGACATCTCATGCCGTAGGAAGGGTCTCAGGTTTGGTATAAACATTGAGATATCACATCTCTGCTATCAAAAGGGTCTCAGGATTGGAATTGGAAGGAGTTGGATATCCCATCTCATGTTATAGGAAGAGTCTCAGGTTTGGTATTAGAAGCATTGAGATATCACATCTCATGCTATAGGAAGTGTCTCAGGATTGGAATAGGAAGGACTTGGATATCACATCTCATGCTATAGGTAGGGTCTCAAGTTTGACATTAGAAGCATTGAGATATCACATCTCATGCTATAGGAAGGGTCTGAGGATTGGAATGGGAAGGAGTTGGATATCACATCTCCTGCTATGGGAAGGGTCTCAGGTTTGGTATAAGCAGTGAGATATCACATCTCATGCTATAGGAAGTGTCTCAGGATTGGAATGGGAAGGAGTTGGATATCACATCTCATGTTATAGGAAGGATCTCAGGTGTGGTATAAGCATTGAGATATCACATCTCTGCTATCGGAAGGGTCTCAAGATTGGAATGGGAAGGAGTTGGATATTCCCATCTCATGTTATAGGAAGGGTCTCAGGTTTGGTATTAGAAGCATTGAGATATCACATCTCATGCTATAGGAAGGGTCTCAGGATTGGAATGGGAAGGACTTGGATATCACATCTCATGCTATAGGGAGGGTCTCAAGTTTGATATTAGAAGCTTTGAGATATCACATCTCATGATATCGGAAGGGTCTCAGGATTGGAATGGGAATGAGTTGGATATCACATCTCATGATAAAGGAAGGGTCTAAGGTTTGGAAGGGGAAGGATTTGGATATCACATCTCATGTTATATTACGGGTCTCAGGTTTGGTATTAGAAGCATTGAGATATCAAGTCTCATAGTATAGGAAGGGTCTCAGAATTGGAATGGGAAGGAGTTGGATATCCCATCTCATGTTATAGGAAGATTCTCTGGTTTGGTATTAGAATCATTGAGATATCACATCGCATGCTGTAGGAAGGGTCTAAGGATTGGAATGGGATGGACTTGGATATCACATCTCATGCTATAGGTAGGCTCTCAGGTTTGGTATAAGCATTGAGATATCACATCTCATGCTATAGGAAGGGTCTCAGAATTGGAATGGGAAGGAGTTGGATATCACATCTCAAGCTATAGGAATGGTCTCAGTATTGGAATGGGAAGGACTTGGATATCACATCTCATGCTATAGGAAGGCTCTCAGGTTTGGAAGGGGAAAGAGTTGGATATCTCATTTCATGTTAGAGGTAGGATCTCAGGTTTGGTATTAGAGGCATTGAGATATCACATCTCATGCTATCAGAAGGGTCTCAGGAATGGAATGGGAAGGAGTTAGATATCACATCTCATGCTAAAGGGAGGGTCTCAGGTTTGGAAGGGGAAGGATTTGGATATCACATCTCATGTTATAGGAAGGATCTCAGGTTTGGTATTAGAAGCATTGAGATATCACATCTCATGCTATTGGAAGGATCTCAGGTTTGGTATTAGAAGCATTGAGATATCACATCTCATGCTATCAGAAGAGTCTCAGGATTGGAATAGGAAGGAGTTGGATATCACATTTCATGCTAAAGGGAGGGTCTCAGGTTTGGAAGGGGAAGGATTTGGATATCACATCTCATGTTATCGGAAGGATCTCACGTTTGGTATTAGAAGTATTGAGATATCATATCTCATGCTATAGGAAGGGTCTCAGGATTGGAATGGGAAGGATTTGGATATCACATCTCATGTTATAGGAAGGGTCTCAGGTTTGGTATAAGCATTGAGATATCACATCTCTGCTATCGGAAGTGTCTCAGGATTGGAATGGGAAGGAGTTGGATATCCCATCTCATGTTATAGGACGGGTCTCAGGTTTGTTATTAGAATCATTGAGATATCATATTGCATGCTGTAGGAAGGGTCTAAGGGTTGGAATGTGAAGGACCTGGATATCACATCTCATGCTATAGATAGGCTCTTAGGTTTGGAAAGGGAAGGAGTTGGATATCACTTTTCATGTTAGAGGAAGGATCTCAGGTTTGGTATTCGAAGCATTGAGATATCACATCTCATGCTATAGGAAGGGTCTCAGGATTGGAATGGGAAGCAGTTGGATATCACATCTCATGCTATAGGAAGGGTCTCAGGTTTGGTATAAGCATTGAGATATCACATCTCATGCTATAGGACGGGTCTCAGGATTGGAATGGAAGGAGTTGGATATCACATCTCATGTTATAGGAAGGATCTCAGGTTTGGTATTAGACGCATTGAGACATCACATCTCATGCTATAGGAAGGGTCTCAGGGTTGGAATGGGAAGGAGTTGGATATCACATCTCATCCAATAGGAAGGGTCTCAGGTTTGGAATGGGAAGGAATTGGATATCACATCTCATGTTATAGGAAGGATCTCAGGTTTGGTATTAGAAGCATTGAGATATCACATCTCATGCTATAGGAAGGGTCTCAGGATTGGAATGTGAAGGATTTGGATATCACATCTCATGCTAAAGGAAGGGTCTCAGGTTTGGTAGAAGCATTGAGATATCACGTCGCTGCTATCGGAAGGGTCTCAGGATTGGATTGGGAAGGAGTTGGATATCCCTTCTCATGCTATAGGAAGGGTCTCAGGATTTGAATGGCAAGGAGTTGGATATCACATCTCATGCCATAGGAAGGGTCTCAGGTTTGGTATAAGCATTGAGATATCACATCTCTGCTATCGGAAGGGTCTCAGGATTGGATTGGGAAGGAGTTGGATATCCCTTCTCATGCTATAGGAAGTGTCTCAGGTTGGAATGGGAAGGAGTTGGATATCACATCTCCTGCTATGGGAAGGGTCTCAGGTTTGGTATAAGCAGTGAGATATCACATCTCATGCTATAGGAAGTGTCTCAGGATTGGAATGGGAAGGAGTTGGATATCACATCTCATGTTATAGGAAGGATCTCAGGTTTGGTATAAGCATTGAGATATCACATCTCTGCTATCGGAAGGGTCTCAAGATTGGAATGGGAAGGAGTTGGATATTCCCATCTCATGTTATAGGAAGGGTCTCAGGTTTGGTATTAGAAGCATTGAGATATCACATCTCATGCTATAGGAAGGGTCTCAGGATTGGAATGGGAAGGACTTGGATATCACATCTCATGCTATAGGGAGGGTCTCAAGTTTGATATTAGAAGCTTTGAGATATCACATCTCATGATATCGGAAGGGTCTCAGGATTGGAATGGGAAGGAGTTGGATATCACATCTCATGATAAAGGAAGGGTCTAAGGTTTGGAAGGGGAAGGATTTGGATATCACATCTCATGTTATATTACGGGTCTCAGGTTTGGTATTAGAAGCATTGAGATATCAAGTCTCATAGTATAGGAAGGGTCTCAGAATTGGAATGGGAAGGAGTTGGATATCCCATCTCATGTTATAGGAAGAGTCTCTGGTTTGGTATTAGAATCATTGAGATATCACATCGCATGCTGTAGGAAGGGTCTAAGGATTGGAATGGGATGGACTTGGATATCACATCTCATGCTATAGGTAGGCTCTCAGGTTTGGTATAAGCATTGAGATATCACATCTCATGCTATAGGAAGGGTCTCAGAATTGGAATGGGAAGGAGTTGGATATCACATCTCAAGCTATAGGAAGGGTCTCAGTATTGGAATGGGAAGGACTTGGATATCACATCTCATGCTATAGGAAGGCTCTCAGGTTTGGAAGGGGAAAGAGTTGGATATCTCATTTCATGTTAGAGGTAGGATCTCAGGTTTGGTATTAGAGGCATTGAGATATCACATCTCATGCTATCAGAAGGGTCTCAGGAATGGAATGGGAAGGATTTGGATATCACATCTCATGTTATATTACGGGTCTCAGGTTTGGTATTAGAAGCATTGAGATATCAAGTCTCATAGTATAGGAAGGGTCTCAGAATTGGAATGGGAAGGAGTTGGATATCCCATCTCATGTTATAGGAAGATTCTCTGGTTTGGTATTAGAATCATTGAGATATCACATCGCATGCTGTAGGAAGGGTCTAAGGATTGGAATGGGATGGACTTGGATATCACATCTCATGCTATAGGTAGGCTCTCAGGTTTGGTATAAGCATTGAGATATCACATCTCATGCTATAGGAAGGGTCTCAGAATTGGAATGGGAAGGAGTTGGATATCACATCTCAAGCTATAGGAAGGGTCTCAGTATTGGAATGGGAAGGACTTGGATATCACCTCTCATGCTATAGGAAGGCTCTCAGGTTTGGAAGGGGAAAGAGTTGGATATCTCATTTCATGTTAGAGGTAGGATCTCAGGTTTGGTATTAGAGGCATTGAGATATCACATCTCATGCTATCAGAAGGGTCTCAGGAATGGAATGGGAAGGAGTTAGATATCACATCTCATGCTAAAGGGAGGGTCTCAGGGTTGGAAGGGGAAGGATTTGGATATCACATCTCATGTTATAGGAAGGATCTCAGGTTTGGTATTAGAAGCATTGAGATATCACATCTCATGCTATTGGAAGGATCTCAGGTTTGGTATTAGAAGCATTGAGATATCACATCTCATGCTATCAGAAGAGTCTCAGGATTGGAATAGGAAGGAGTTGGATATCACATTTCATGCTAAAGGGAGGGTCTCAGGTTTGGAAGGGGAAGGATTTGGATATCACATCTCATGTTATCGGAAGGATCTCACGTTTGGTATTAGAAGTATTGAGATATCATATCTCATGCTATAGGAAGGGTCTCAGGATTGGAATGGGAAGGATTTGGATATCACATCTCATGTTATAGGAAGGGTCTCAGGTTTGGTATAAGCATTGAGATATCACATCTCTGCTATCGGAAGTGTCTCAGGATTGGAATGGGAAGGAGTTGGATATCCCATCTCATGTTATAGGACGGGTCTCAGGTTTGTTATTAGAATCATTGAGATATCATATTGCATGCTGTAGGAAGGGTCTAAGGGTTGGAATGTGAAGGACTTGGATATCACATCTCATGCTATAGATAGGCTCTTAGGTTTGGAAAGGGAAGGAGTTGGATATCACATTTCATGTTAGAGGAAGGATCTCAGGTTTGGTATTAGAAGCATTGAGATATCACATCTCATGCTATAGGAAGGGTCTCAGGATTGGAATGGGAAGCAGTTGGATATCACATCTCATGCTATAGGAAGGGTCTCAGGTTTGGTATAAGCATTGAGATATCACATCTCATGCTATAGGACGGGTCTCAGGATTGGAATGGAAGGAGTTGGATATCACATCTCATGTTATAGGAAGGATCTCAGGTTTGGTATTAGACGCATTGAGACATCACATCTCATGCTATAGGAAGGGTCTCAGGGTTGGAATGGGAAGGAGTTGGATATCACATCTCATCCAATAGGAAGGGTCTCAGGTTTGGAATGGGAAGGAATTGGATATCACATCTCATGTTATAGGAAGGATCTCAGGTTTGGTATTAGAAGCATTGAGATATCACATCTCATGCTATAGGAAGGGTCTCAGGATTGGAATGTGAAGGATTTGGATATCACATCTCATGCTAAAGGAAGGGTCTCAGGTTTGGTAGAAGCATTGAGATATCACGTCGCTGCTATCGGAAGGGTCTCAGGATTGGATTGGGAAGGAGTTGGATATCCCTTCTCATGCTATAGGAAGGGTCTCAGGATTTGAATGGCAAGGAGTTGGATATCACATCTCATGCCATAGGAAGGGTCTCAGGTTTGGTATAAGCATTGAGATATCACATCTCTGCTATCGGAAGGGTCTCAGGATTGGATTGGGAAGGAGTTGGATATCCCTTCTCATGCTATAGGAAGTGTCTCAGGTTGGAATGGGAAGGAGTTGGATATCACATCTCCTGCTATGGGAAGGGTCTCAGGTTTGGTATAAGCAGTGAGATATCACATCTCATGCTATAGGAAGTGTCTCAGGATTGGAATGGGAAGGAGTTGGATATCACATCTCATGTTATAGGAAGGATCTCAGGTTTGGTATAAGCATTGAGATATCACATCTCTGCTATCGGAAGGGTCTCAAGATTGGAATGGGAAGGAGTTGGATATTCCCATCTCATGTTATAGGAAGGGTCTCAGGTTTGGTATTAGAAGCATTGAGATATCACATCTCATGCTATATGGGTCTCAGGATTGGAATGGGAAGGACTTGGATATCACATCTCATGCTATAGGGAGGGTCTCAAGTTTGATATTAGAAGCTTTGAGATATCACATCTCATGATATCGGAAGGGTCTCAGGATTGGAATGGGAAGGAGTTGGATATCACATCTCATGATAAAGGAAGGGTCTAAGGTTTGGAAGGGGAAGGATTTGGATATCACATCTCATGTTATATTACGGGTCTCAGGTTTGGTATTAGAAGCATTGAGATATCAAGTCTCATAGTATAGGAAGGGTCTCAGAATTGGAATGGGAAGGAGTTGGATATCCCATCTCATGTTATAGGAAGAGTCTCTGGTTTGGTATTAGAATCATTGAGATATCACATCGCATGCTGTAGGAAGGGTCTAAGGATTGGAATGGGATGGACTTGGATATCACATCTCATGCTATAGGTAGGCTCTCAGGTTTGGTATAAGCATTGAGATATCACATCTCATGCTATAGGAAGGGTCTCAGAATTGGAATGGGAAGGAGTTGGATATCACATCTCAAGCTATAGGAAGGGTCTCAGTATTGGAATGGGAAGGACTTGGATATCACATCTCATGCTATAGGAAGGCTCTCAGGTTTGGAAGGGGAAAGAGTTGGATATCTCATTTCATGTTAGAGGTAGGATCTCAGGTTTGGTATTAGAGGCATTGAGATATCACATCTCATGCTATCAGAAGGGTCTCAGGAATGGAATGGGAAGGATTTGGATATCACATCTCATGCTATCGGAAGGATCTCAGGTTTGGTATTAGAAGCATTGAGATATCACATCTCATGCTATCAGAAGAGTCTCAGGATTGGAATAGGAAGGAGTTGGATATCACATTTCATGCTAAAGGGAGGGTCTCAGGTTTGGAAGGGGAAGGATTTGGATATCACATCTCATGTTATCGGAAGGATCTCACGTTTGGTATTAGAAGTATTGAGATATCATATCTCATGCTATAGGAAGGGTCTCAGGATTGGAATGGGAAGGAGTTGGATATCACATCTCATGCTATAGGGAGGGTCTCAGGATTGGAATGGGAAGGACTTAGATATCACATATCATGCTATAGGGAGGGTCTCAGTTTTGATATTAGAAGCATTGAGATATCACATCTCATGCTATCGGAAGTGTCTCAGGATTGGAATGGGAAGGAGCTGGATATCACATCTCATGCTAAAGGAAGGGTCTCAGGTTTGGAACGGGAAGGATTTGGATATCACATCTCATGTTATAGGAAGGGTCTCAGGTTTGGTATAAGCATTGAGATATCACATCTCTGCTATCGGAAGTGTCTCAGGATTGGAATGGGAAGGAGTTGGATATCCCATCTCATGTTATAGGACGGGTCTCAGGTTTGTTATTAGAATCATTGAGATATCATATTGCATGCTGTAGGAAGGGTCTAAGGGTTGGAATGTGAAGGACTTGGATATCACATCTCATGCTATAGATAGGCTCTTAGGTTTGGAAAGGGAAGGAGTTGGATATCACATTTCATGTTAGAGGAAGGATCTCAGGTTTGGTATTAGAAGCATTGAGATATCACATCTCATGCTATAGGAAGGGTCTCAGGATTGGAATGGGAAGCAGTTGGATATCACATCTCATGCTATAGGAAGGGTCTCAGGTTTGGTATTAGAAGCATTGAGATATCACATCTCATGCTATAGGACGGGTCTCAGGATTGGAATGGAAGGAGTTGGATATCACATCTCATGTTATAGGAAGGATCTCAGGTTTGGTATTAGACGCATTGAGACATCACATCTCATGCTATAGGAAGGGTCTCAGGGTTGGAATGGGAAGGAGTTGGATATCACATCTCATCCAATAGGAAGGGTCTCAGGTTTGGAATGGGAAGGAATTGGATATCACATCTCATGTTATAGGAAGGATCTCAGGTTTGGTATTAGAAGCATTGAGATATCACATCTCATGCTATAGGAAGGGTCTCAGGATTGGAATGTGAAGGATTTGGATATCACATCTCATGCTAAAGGAAGGGTCTCAGGTTTGGTAGAAGCATTGAGATATCACGTCGCTGCTATCGGAAGGGTCTCAGGTTTGGATGGGAAGGAGTTGGATATCCCTTCTCATGCTATAGGAAGGGACTCAGGATTTGAATGGCAAGGAGTTGGATATCACATCTCATGCCATAGGAAGGGTCTCAGGTTTGGTATAAGCATTGAGATATCACATCTCTGCTATCGGAAGGGTCTCAGGATTGGATTGGGAAGGAGTTGGATATCCCTTCTCATGCTATAGGAAGTGTCTCAGGTTGGAATGGGAAGGAGTTGGACATCACATCTCATGTTATAGGAAGGGTCTCAGGATTGGAATGGGAAGGATTTGGATATCACATCTCTTGCTATAGGAAGGGTCTCAGGATTGGAATGGGTAGGAGTTGGATATTACTTTCTTGCTATAGGAAGGGTCTCATGTTTGGAATGGGAAGGAGTTGGATATCACATATGCTATAGTTAGTGTCTCAGGTTTGGAACGGGAAGGAGTTGGATATCACATCTCATGTTATAGGAAGGGTCTCAGGTTTGGTATAAGCATTGAGATATCACATCTCTGCTATCGGAAGCGGCTCAGGATTGGAATGGGAAGGAGTTGGATATCCCATCTCATGTTATAGGAAGAGTCTCTGGTTTGGTATTAGAATCATTGAGATATCACATCGCATGCTGTAGGAAGGGTCTAAGGATTGGAATGGGATGGACTTGGATATCACATCTCATGTTATAGGTAGGCTCTCAGGTTTGGTATAAGCATTGAGATATGACATCTCATGCTATAGGAAGGGTCTCAGGATTGGAATGGGAAGGAATTGGATATCACATCTCATGCTATAGGAAGGGTCTCAGATTTGGTATAAGCATTGAGATATCACATCTCATGCTAAAGGAAGGGTCTCAGGATTGGAATGGGAAGGAGTTGTATATGACATCTCAGGCCATGACATCTCAGGCCATAGGAAGGTTCTCAGGTTTGGTATAAGCATTGAGATATCATATTGCATGCTGTAGGAAGGGTCTAAGGATTGGAATGGGAAGGACCTGGATATCACATCTCATGCTATAGAACGGCTCTCAGGTTTGGAAAGGGAAGGAGTTGGATATCACATCTCATGCTAAAGGAAGGGTCTCAGGTTTGGTAGAAGCATTGAGATATCACATCTCATGCTATAGGAAGGGTCTCAGGATTGGAATGGGAAGGAGTTGGATATCACATCTCATGCTAAAGGAAGGGTCTCAGGTTTGGTAGAAGCATTGAGATATCACATCTCATGCTATAGGAAGGGTCTCAGGATTGGAATGGGAAGGACTTAGATATCACATATCATGCTATAGGGAGGGTCTCAGTTTTGATATTAGAAGCATTGAGATATCACATCTCATGCTATCGGAAGTGTCTCAGGATTGGAATGGGAAGGAGCTGGATATCACATCTCATGCTAAAGGAAGGGTCTCAGGTTTGGAACGGGAAGGAGTTGGATATCACATCTCATGTTATAGGAAGGGTCTCAGGTTTGGTATAAACATTGAGATATCACATCTCTGCTATCGGAAGTGTCTCAGGATTGGAATGGGAAGGAGTTGGATATCCCATCTCATGTTATAGGACGGGTCTCAGGTTTGTTATTGGAATCATTGAGATATCATATTGCATGCTGTAGGAAGGGTCTAAGGGTTGGAATGTGAAGGACTTGGATATCACATCTCATGCTATAGATAGGCTCTTAGGTTTGGAAAGGGAAGGAGTTGGATCTCACATTTCATGTTAGAGGAAGGATCTCAGGTTTGGTATTAGAAGCATTGAGATATCACATCTCATGCTATAGGAAGGGTCTCAGGATTGGAATGGGAAGGAGTTGGATATCACATCTCATGCTATAGGAAGGGTCTCAGGTTTGGTATAAGCATTGATATATCACATCTCATGCTATAGGAAGGGTCTCAGGATTGGAATGGAAGGAGTTGGATATCACATCTCATGTTATAGGAAGGATCTCAGGTTTGGTATTAGAAGCATTGAGACATCACATCTCATGCTATAGGAAGGGTCTCAGGATTGGAATGGGAAGGAGTTGGATATCAAATCTCATGCTATAGGAAGGGTCTCAGGATTGGAATGGGAAGGAGTTGAATATGACATCTCATGCCGTAGGAAGGGTCTCAGGTTTGGTATAAACATTGAGATATCACATCTCTGCTATCAAAAGGGTCTCAGGATTGGAATGGGAAGGAGTTGGATATCCCATCTCATGTTATAGGAAGAGTCTCAAGTTTGGTATTAGAAGCATTGAGATATCACATCTCATGCTATAGGAAGTGTCTTAGGATTGGAATGGGAAGGACTTGGATATCACATCTCATGCTATAGGTAGGGTCTCAAGTTTGACATTAGAAGCATTGAGATATCACATCTCATGCTATAGGAAGGGTCTGAGGATTGGAATGGGAAGGAGTTGGATATCACATCTCCTGCTATGGGAGGGGTCTCAGGTTTGGTATAAGCAGTGAGATATCACATCTCATGCTATAGGAAGTGTCTCAGGATTGGAATGGGAAGGAGTTGGATATCACATCTCATGTTATAGGAAGGATCTCAGGTTTGGTATAAGCATTGAGATATCACATCTCTGCTATCGGAAGGGTCTCAAGATTGGAATGGGAAGGAGTTGGATATTCCCATCTCATGTTATAGGAAGGGTCTCGGGGTTTGGTATTAGAAGCATTGAGATATCACATCTCATGCTATAGGAAGGGTCTCAGGATTGGAATGGGAAGGACTTGGATATCACATCTCATGCTATAGGGAGGGTCTCAAGTTTGATATTAGAAGCTTTGAGATATCACATCTCATGATATCGGAAGGGTCTCAGGATTGGAATGGGAAGGAGTTGGATATCACATCTCATGATAAAGGAAGGGTCTAATGTTTGGAAGGGGAAGGATTTGGATATCACATCACATGTTATATTACGGGTCTCAGGTTTGGTATTAGAAGCATTGAGATATCAAGTCTCATAGTATAGGAAGGGTCTCAGAATTGGAATGGGAAGGAGTTGGATATCCCATCTCATGTTATAGGAAGAGTCTCTGGTTTGGTATTAGAATCATTGAGATATCACATCGCATGCTGTAGGAAGGGTCTAAGGATTGGAATGGGATGGACTTGGATATCACATCTCATGCTATAGGTAGGCTCTCAGGTTTGGTATAAGCATTGAGATATCACATCTCATGCTATAGGAAGGGTCTCAGAATTGGAATGGGAAGGAGTTGGATATCACATCTCAAGCTATAGGAAGGGTCTCAGTATTGGAATGGGAAGGACTTGGATATCACATCTCATGCTATAGGAAGGCTCTCAGGTTTGGAAGGGGAAAGAGTTGGATATCTCATTTCATGTTAGAGGTAGGATCTCAGGTTTGGTATTAGAGGCATTGAGATATCACATCTCATGCTATCAGAAGGGTCTCAGGAATGGAATGGGAAGGATTTGGATATCACATCTCATGTTATATTACGGGTCTCAGGTTTGGTATTAGAAGCATTGAGATATCAAGTCTCATAGTATAGGAAGGGTCTCAGAATTGGAATGGGAAGGAGTTGGATATCCCATCTCATGTTATAGGAAGATTCTCTGGTTTGGTATTAGAATCATTGAGATATCACATCGCATGCTGTAGGAAGGGTCTAAGGATTGGAATGGGATGGACTTGGATATCACATCTCATGCTATAGGTAGGCTCTCAGGTTTGGTATAAGCATTGAGATATCACATCTCATGCTATAGGAAGGGTCTCAGAATTGGAATGGGAAGGAGTTGGATATCACATCTCAAGCTATAGGAAGGGTCTCAGTATTGGAATGGGAAGGACTTGGATATCACCTCTCATGCTATAGGAAGGCTCTCAGGTTTGGAAGGGGAAAGAGTTGGATATCTCATTTCATGTTAGAGGTAGGATCTCAGGTTTGGTATTAGAGGCATTGAGATATCACATCTCATGCTATCAGAAGGGTCTCAGGAATGGAATGGGAAGGAGTTAGATATCACATCTCATGCTAAAGGGAGGGTCTCAGGTTTGGAAGGGGAAGGATTTGGATATCACATCTCATGTTATAGGAAGGATCTCAGGTTTGGTATTAGAAGCATTGAGATATCACATCTCATGCTATTGGAAGGATCTCAGGTTTGGTATTAGAAGCATTGAGATATCACATCTCATGCTATCAGAAGAGTCTCAGGATTGGAATAGGAAGGAGTTGGATATCACATTTCATGCTAAAGGGAGGGTCTCAGGTTTGGAAGGGGAAGGATTTGGATATCACATCTCATGTTATCGGAAGGATCTCACGTTTGGTATTAGAAGTATTGAGATATCATATCTCATGCTATAGGAAGGGTCTCAGGATTGGAATGGGAAGGATTTGGATATCACATCTCATGTTATAGTAAGGGTCTCAGGTTTGGTATAAGCATTGAGATATCACATCTCTGCTATCGGAAGTGTCTCAGGATTGGAATGGGAAGGAGTTGGATATCCCATCTCATGTTATAGGACGGGTCTCAGGTTTGTTATTAGAATCATTGAGATATCATATTGCATGCTGTAGGAAGGGTCTAAGGGTTGGAATGTGAAGGACTTGGATATCACATCTCATGCTATAGATAGGCTCTTAGGTTTGGAAAGGGAAGGAGTTGGATATCACATTTCATGTTAGAGGAAGGATCTCAGGTTTGGTATTAGAAGCATTGAGATATCACATCTCATGCTATAGGAAGGGTCTCAGGATTGGAATGGGAAGCAGTTGGATATCACATCTCATGCTATAGGAAGGGTCTCAGGTTTGGTATAAGCATTGAGATATCACATCTCATGCTATAGGACGGGTCTCAGGATTGGAATGGAAGGAGTTGGATATCACATCTCATGTTATAGGAAGGATCTCAGGTTTGGTATTAGACGCATTGAGACATCACATCTCATGCTATAGGAAGGGTCTCAGGGTTGGAATGGGAAGGAGTTGGATATCACATCTCATCCAATAGGAAGGGTCTCAGGTTTGGAATGGGAAGGAATTGGATATCACATCTCATGTTATAGGAAGGATCTCAGGTTTGGTATTAGAAGCATTGAGATATCACATCTCATGCTATAGGAAGGGTCTCAGGATTGGAATGTGAAGGATTTGGATATCACATCTCATGCTAAAGGAAGGGTCTCAGGTTCGGTAGAAGCATTGAGATATCACGTCGCTGCTATCGGAAGGGTCTCAGGATTGGATTGGGAAGGAGTTGGATATCCCTTCTCATGCTATAGGAAGGGTCTCAGGATTTGAATGGCAAGGAGTTGGATATCACATCTCATGCCATAGGAAGGGTCTCAGGTTTGGTATAAGCATTGAGATATCACATCTCTGCTATCGGAAGGGTCTCAGGATTGGATTGGGAAGGAGTTGGATATCCCTTCTCATGCTATAGGAAGTGTCTCAGGTTGGAATGGGAAGGAGTTGGATATCACATCTCCTGCTATGGGAAGGGTCTCAGGTTTGGTATAAGCAGTGAGATATCACATCTCATGCTATAGGAAGTGTCTCAGGATTGGAATGGGAAGGAGTTGGATATCACATCTCATGTTATAGGAAGGATCTCAGGTTTGGTATAAGCATTGAGATATCACATCTCTGCTATCGGAAGGGTCTCAAGATTGGAATGGGAAGGAGTTGGATATTCCCATCTCATGTTATAGGAAGGGTCTCAGGTTTGGTATTAGAAGCATTGAGATATCACATCTCATGCTATATGGGTCTCAGGATTGGAATGGGAAGGACTTGGATATCACATCTCATGCTATAGGGAGGGTCTCAAGTTTGATATTAGAAGCTTTGAGATATCACATCTCATGATATCGGAAGGGTCTCAGGATTGGAATGGGAAGGAGTTGGATATCACATCTCATGATAAAGGAAGGGTCTAAGGTTTGGAAGGGGAAGGATTTGGATATCACATCTCATGTTATATTACGGGTCTCAGGTTTGGTATTAGAAGCATTGAGATATCAAGTCTCATAGTATAGGAAGGGTCTCAGAATTGGAATGGGAAGGAGTTGGATATCCCATCTCATGTTATAGGAAGAGTCTCTGGTTTGGTATTAGAATCATTGAGATATCACATCGCATGCTGTAGGAAGGGTCTAAGGATTGGAATGGGATGGACTTGGATATCACATCTCATGCTATAGGTAGGCTCTCAGGTTTGGTATAAGCATTGAGATATCACATCTCATGCTATAGGAAGGGTCTCAGAATTGGAATGGGAAGGAGTTGGATATCACATCTCAAGCTATAGGAAGGGTCTCAGTATTGGAATGGGAAGGACTTGGATATCACATCTCATGCTATAGGAAGGCTCTCAGGTTTGGAAGGGGAAAGAGTTGGATATCTCATTTCATGTTAGAGGTAGGATCTCAGGTTTGGTATTAGAGGCATTGAGATATCACATCTCATGCTATCAGAAGGGTCTCAGGAATGGAATGGGAAGGATTTGGATATCACATCTCATGCTATCGGAAGGATCTCAGGTTTGGTATTAGAAGCATTGAGATATCACATCTCATGCTATCAGAAGAGTCTCAGGATTGGAATAGGAAGGAGTTGGATATCACATTTCATGCTAAAGGGAGGGTCTCAGGTTTGGAAGGGGAAGGATTTGGATATCACATCTCATGTTATCGGAAGGATCTCACGTTTGGTATTAGAAGTATTGAGATATCATATCTCATGCTATAGGAAGGGTCTCAGGATTGGAATGGGAAGGAGTTGGATATCACATCTCATGCTATAGGGAGGGTCTCAGGATTGGAATGGGAAGGACTTAGATATCACATATCATGCTATAGGGAGGGTCTCAGTTTTGATATTAGAAGCATTGAGATATCACATCTCATGCTATCGGAAGTGTCTCAGGATTGGAATGGGAAGGAGCTGGATATCACATCTCATGCTAAAGGAAGGGTCTCAGGTTTGGAACGGGAAGGATTTGGATATCACATCTCATGTTATAGGAAGGGTCTCAGGTTTGGTATAAGCATTGAGATATCACATCTCTGCTATCGGAAGTGTCTCAGGATTGGAATGGGAAGGAGTTGGATATCCCATCTCATGTTATAGGACGGGTCTCAGGTTTGTTATTAGAATCATTGAGATATCATATTGCATGCTGTAGGAAGGGTCTAAGGGTTGGAATGTGAAGGACTTGGATATCACATCTCATGCTATAGATAGGCTCTTAGGTTTGGAAAGGGAAGGAGTTGGATATCACATTTCATGTTAGAGGAAGGATCTCAGGTTTGGTATTAGAAGCATTGAGATATCACATCTCATGCTATAGGAAGGGTCTCAGGATTGGAATGGGAAGCAGTTGGATATCACATCTCATGCTATAGGAAGGGTCTCAGGTTTGGTATAAGCATTGAGATATCACATCTCATGCTATAGGACGGGTCTCAGGATTGGAATGGAAGGAGTTGGATATCACATCTCATGTTATAGGAAGGATCTCAGGTTTGGTATTAGACGCATTGAGACATCACATCTCATGCTATAGGAAGGGTCTCAGGGTTGGAATGGGAAGGAGTTGGATATCACATCTCATCCAATAGGAAGGGTCTCAGGTTTGGAATGGGAAGGAATTGGATATCACATCTCATGTTATAGGAAGGATCTCAGGTTTGGTATTAGAAGCATTGAGATATCACATCTCATGCTATAGGAAGGGTCTCAGGATTGGAATGTGAAGGATTTGGATATCACATCTCATGCTAAAGGAAGGGTCTCAGGTTTGGTAGAAGCATTGAGATATCACGTCGCTGCTATCGGAAGGGTCTCAGGTTTGGATGGGAAGGAGTTGGATATCCCTTCTCATGCTATAGGAAGGGACTCAGGATTTGAATGGCAAGGAGTTGGATATCACATCTCATGCCATAGGAAGGGTCTCAGGTTTGGTATAAGCATTGAGATATCACATCTCTGCTATCGGAAGGGTCTCAGGATTGGATTGGGAAGGAGTTGGATATCCCTTCTCATGCTATAGGAAGTGTCTCAGGTTGGAATGGGAAGGAGTTGGACATCACATCTCATGTTATAGGAAGGGTCTCAGGATTGGAATGGGAAGGATTTGGATATCACATCTCTTGCTATAGGAAGGGTCTCAGGATTGGAATGGGTAGGAGTTGGATATTACTTTCTTGCTATAGGAAGGGTCTCATGTTTGGAATGGGAAGGAGTTGGATATCACATATGCTATAGTTAGTGTCTCAGGTTTGGAACGGGAAGGAGTTGGATATCACATCTCATGTTATAGGAAGGGTCTCAGGTTTGGTATAAGCATTGAGATATCACATCTCTGCTATCGGAAGCGGCTCAGGATTGGAATGGGAAGGAGTTGGATATCCCATCTCATGTTATAGGAAGAGTCTCTGGTTTGGTATTAGAATCATTGAGATATCACATCGCATGCTGTAGGAAGGGTCTAAGGATTGGAATGGGATGGACTTGGATATCACATCTCATGTTATAGGTAGGCTCTCAGGTTTGGTATAAGCATTGAGATATGACATCTCATGCTATAGGAAGGGTCTCAGGATTGGAATGGGAAGGAATTGGATATCACATCTCATGCTATAGGAAGGGTCTCAGATTTGGTATAAGCATTGAGATATCACATCTCATGCTAAAGGAAGGGTCTCAGGATTGGAATGGGAAGGAGTTGTATATGACATCTCAGGCCATGACATCTCAGGCCATAGGAAGGTTCTCAGGTTTGGTATAAGCATTGAGATATCATATTGCATGCTGTAGGAAGGGTCTAAGGATTGGAATGGGAAGGACCTGGATATCACATCTCATGCTATAGAACGGCTCTCAGGTTTGGAAAGGGAAGGAGTTGGATATCACATCTCATGCTAAAGGAAGGGTCTCAGGTTTGGTAGAAGCATTGAGATATCACATCTCATGCTATAGGAAGGGTCTCAGGATTGGAATGGGAAGGAGTTGGATATCACATCTCATGCTAAAGGAAGGGTCTCAGGTTTGGTAGAAGCATTGAGATATCACATCTCATGCTATAGGAAGGGTCTCAGGATTGGAATGGGAAGGACTTAGATATCACATATCATGCTATAGGGAGGGTCTCAGTTTTGATATTAGAAGCATTGAGATATCACATCTCATGCTATCGGAAGTGTCTCAGGATTGGAATGGGAAGGAGCTGGATATCACATCTCATGCTAAAGGAAGGGTCTCAGGTTTGGAACGGGAAGGAGTTGGATATCACATCTCATGTTATAGGAAGGGTCTCAGGTTTGGTATAAACATTGAGATATCACATCTCTGCTATCAGAAGTGTCTCAGGATTGGAATGGGAAGGAGTTGGATATCCCATCTCATGTTATAGGACGGGTCTCAGGTTTGTTATTGGAATCATTGAGATATCATATTGCATGCTGTAGGAAGGGTCTAAGGGTTGGAATGTGAAGGACTTGGATATCACATCTCATGCTATAGATAGGCTCTTAGGTTTGGAAAGGGAAGGAGTTGGATCTCACATTTCATGTTAGAGGAAGGATCTCAGGTTTGGTATTAGAAGCATTGAGATATCACATCTCATGCTATAGGAAGGGTCTCAGGATTGGAATGGGAAGGAGTTGGATATCACATCTCATGCTATAGGAAGGGTCTCAGGTTTGGTATAAGCATTGATATATCACATCTCATGCTATAGGAAGGGTCTCAGGATTGGAATGGAAGGAGTTGGATATCACATCTCATGTTATAGGAAGGATCTCAGGTTTGGTATTAGAAGCATTGAGACATCACATCTCATGCTATAGGAAGGGTCTCAGGATTGGAATGGGAAGGAGTTGGATATCAAATCTCATGCTATAGGAAGGGTCTCAGGATTGGAATGGGAAGGAGTTGAATATGACATCTCATGCCGTAGGAAGGGTCTCAGGTTTGGTATAAACATTGAGATATCACATCTCTGCTATCAAAAGGGTCTCAGGATTGGAATGGGAAGGAGTTGGATATCCCATCTCATGTTATAGGAAGAGTCTCAAGTTTGGTATTAGAAGCATTGAGATATCACATCTCATGCTATAGGAAGTGTCTTAGGATTGGAATGGGAAGGACTTGGATATCACATCTCATGCTATAGGTAGGGTCTCAAGTTTGACATTAGAAGCATTGAGATATCACATCTCATGCTATAGGAAGGGTCTGAGGATTGGAATGGGAAGGAGTTGGATATCACATCTCCTGCTATGGGAAGGGTCTCAGGTTTGGTATAAGCAGTGAGATATCACATCTCATGCTATAGGAAGTGTCTCAGGATTGGAATGGGAATGAGTTGGATATCACATCTCATGTTATAGGAAGGATCTCAGGTTTGGTATAAGCATTGAGATATCACATCTCTGCTATCGGAAGGGTCTCAAGATTGGAATGGGAAGGAGTTGGATATTCCCATCTCATGTTATAGGAAGGGTCTCAGGTTTGGTATTAGAAGCATTGAGATATCACATCTCATGCTATAGGAAGGGTCTCAGGATTGGAATGGGAAGGACTTGGATATCACATCTCATGCTATAGGGAGGGTCTCAAGTTTGATATTAGAAGCTTTGAGATATCACATCTCATGATATCGGAAGGGTCTCAGGATTGGAATGGGAAGGAGTTGGATATCACATCTCATGATAAAGGAAGGGTCTAATGTTTGGAAGGGGAAGGATTTGGATATCACATCACATGTTATATTACGGGTCTCAGGTTTGGTATTAGAAGCATTGAGATATCAAGTCTCATAGTATAGGAAGGGTCTCAGAATTGGAATGGGAAGGAGTTGGATATCCCATCTCATGTTATAGGAAGAGTCTCTGGTTTGGTATTAGAATCATTGAGATATCACATCGCATGCTGTAGGAAGGGTCTAAGGATTGGAATGGGATGGACTTGGATATCACATCTCATGTTATAGGTAGGCTCTCAGGTTTGGTATAAGCATTGAGATATCACATCTCATGCTATAGGAAGGGTCTCAGAAATGGAATGGGAAGGAGTTGGATATCACATCTCAAGCTATAGGAAGGGTCTCAGTATTGGAATGGGAAGGACTTGGATATCACATCTCATGCTATAGGAAGGCTCTCTGGTTTGGAAGGGGAAAGAGTTGGATATCTCATTTCATGTTAGAGGTAGGATCTCAGGTTTGGTATTAGAGGCATTGAGATATCACATCTCATGCTATCAGAAGGGTCTCAGGAATAAAATGGGAAGGAGTTAGATATCACATCTCATGCTAAAGGGAGGGTCTCAGGTTTGGAAGGGGAAGGATTTGGATATCACATCTCATGTTATAGGAAGGATCTCAGGTTTGGTATTAGAAGCATTGAGATATCACATCTCATGCTATCGGAAGGATCTCAGGTTTGGTATCAGAAGCATTGAGATATCACATCTCATGCTATCAGAAGAGTCTCAGGATTGGAATAGGAAGGAGTTGGATATCACATTTCATGCTAAAGGGAGGGTCTCAGGTTTGGAAGGGGAAGGATTTGGATATCACATCTCATGTTATCGGAAGGATCTCACGTTTGGTATTAGAAGTATTGAGATATCATATCTCATGCTATAGGAAGGGTCTCAGGATTGGAATGGGAAGGAGTTGGATATCACATCTCATGCTATAGGGAGGGTCTCAGGATTGGAATGGGAAGGACTTAGATATCACATATCATGCTATAGGGAGGGTCTCAGTTTTGATATTAGAAGCATTGAGATATCACATCTCATGCTATCGGAAGTGTCTCAGGATTGGAATGGGAAGGAGCTGGATATCACATCTCATGCTAAAGGAAGGGTCTCAGGTTTGGAACGGGAAGGATTTGGATATCACATCTCATGTTATAGGAAGGGTCTAAGGATTGGAATGGGATGGACTTGGATATCACATCTCATGCTATAGGTAGGCTCTCAGGTTTGGTATAAGCATTGAGATATCACATCTCATGCTATAGGAAGGGTCTCAGAATTGGAATGGGAAGGAGTTGGATATCACATCTCAAGCTATAGGAAGGGTCTCAGTATTGGAATGGGAAGGACTTGGATATCACATCTCATGCTATAGGAAGGCTCTCAGGTTTGGAAGGGGAAAGAGTTGGATATCTCATTTCATGTTAGAGGTAGGATCTCAGGTTTGGTATTAGAGGCATTGAGATATCACATCTCATGCTATCAGAAGGGTCTCAGGAATGGAATGGGAAGGATTTGGATATCACATCTCATGTTATAGGAAGGATCTCAGGTTTGGTATTAGAAGCATTGAGATATCACATCTCATGCTATCGGAAGGATCTCAGGTTTGGTATTAGAGGCATTGAGATATCACATCTCATGCTAAAGGGAGGGTCTCAGGTTTGGAAGGGGAAGGATTTGGATATCACATCTCATGTTATAGGAAGGATCTCAGGTTTGGTATTAGAAGCATTGAGATATCACATCTCATGCTATCGGAAGGATCTCAGGTTTGGTATTAGAAGCATTGAGATATCACATCTCATGCTATCAGAAGAGTCTCAGGATTGGAATAGGAATGAGTTGGATATCACATTTCATGCTAAAGGGAGGGTCTCAGGTTTGGAAGGGGAAGGATTTGGATATCACATCTCATGTTATCGGAAGGATCTCACGTTTGGTATTAGAAGTATTGAGATATCATATCTCATGCTATAGGAAGGGTCTCAGGATTGGAATGGGAAGGAGTTGGATATCACATCTCATGCTATAGGGAGGGTCTCAGGATTGGAATGGGAAGGACTTAGATATCACATATCATGCTATAGGGAGGGTCTCAGTTTTGATATTAGAAGCATTGAGATATCACATCTCATGCTATCGGAAGTGTCTCAGGATTGGAATGGGAAGGAGCTGGATATCACATCTCATGCTAAAGGAAGGGTCTCAGGTTTGGAACGGGAAGGATTTGGATATCACATCTCATGTTATAGGAAGGGTCTCAGGTTTGGTATAAGCATTGAGATATCACATCTCTGCTATCGGAAGTGTCTCAGGATTGGAATGGGAAGGAGTTGGATATCCCATCTCATGTTATAGGACGGGTCTCAGGTTTGTTATTAGAATCATTGAGATATCATATTGCATGCTGTAGGAAGGGTCTAAGGGTTGGAATGTGAAGGACTTGGATATCACATCTCATGCTATAGATAGGCTCTTAGGTTTGGAAAGGGAAGGAGTTGGATATCACATTTCATGTTAGAGGAAGGATCTCAGGTTTGGTATTAGAAGCATTGAGATATCACATCTCATGCTATAGGAAGGGTCTCAGGATTGGAATGGGAAGCAGTTGGATATCACATCTCATGCTATAGGAAGGGTCTCAGGTTTGGTATAAGCATTGAGATATCACATCTCATGCTATAGGACGGGTCTCAGGATTGGAATGGAAGGAGTTGGATATCACATCTCATGTTATAGGAAGGATCTCAGGTTTGGTATTAGACGCATTGAGACATCACATCTCATGCTATAGGAAGGGTCTCAGGGTTGGAATGGGAAGGAGTTGGATATCACATCTCATCCAATAGGAAGGGTCTCAGGTTTGGAATGGGAAGGAATTGGATATCACATCTCATGTTATAGGAAGGATCTCAGGTTTGGTATTAGAAGCATTGAGATATCACATCTCATGCTATAGGAAGGGTCTCAGGATTGGAATGTGAAGGATTTGGATATCACATCTCATGCTAAAGGAAGGGTCTCAGGTTTGGTAGAAGCATTGAGATATCACGTCGCTGCTATCGGAAGGGTCTCAGGTTTGGATGGGAAGGAGTTGGATATCCCTTCTCATGCTATAGGAAGGGACTCAGGATTTGAATGGCAAGGAGTTGGATATCACATCTCATGCCATAGGAAGGGTCTCAGGTTTGGTATAAGCATTGAGATATCACATCTCTGCTATCGGAAGGGTCTCAGGATTGGATTGGGAAGGAGTTGGATATCCCTTCTCATGCTATAGGAAGTGTCTCAGGTTGGAATGGGAAGGAGTTGGATATCACATCTCCTGCTATGGGAAGGGTCTCAGGTTTGGTATAAGCAGTGAGATATCACATCTCATGCTATAGGAAGTGTCTCAGGATTGGAATGGGAAGGAGTTGGATATCACATCTCATGTTATAGGAAGGATCTCAGGTTTGGTATAAGCATTGAGATATCACATCTCTGCTATCGGAAGGGTCTCAAGATTGGAATGGGAAGGAGTTGGATATTCCCATCTCATGTTATAGGAAGGGTCTCAGGTTTGGTATTAGAAGCATTGAGATATCACATCTCATGCTATATGGGTCTCAGGATTGGAATGGGAAGGACTTGGATATCACATCTCATGCTATAGGGAGGGTCTCAAGTTTGATATTAGAAGCTTTGAGATATCACATCTCATGATATCGGAAGGGTCTCAGGATTGGAATGGAAAGGAGTTGGATATCACATTTCATGCTAAAGGGAGGGTCTCAGGTTTGGAAGGGGAAGGATTTGGATATCACATCTCATGTTATCGGAAGGATCTCACGTTTGGTATTAGAAGTATTGAGATATCATATCTCATGCTATAGGAAGGGTCTCAGGATTGGAATGGGAAGGATTTGGATATCACATCTCATGTTATAGGAAGGGTCTCAGGTTTGGTATAAGCATTGAGATATCACATCTCTGCTATCGGAAGTGTCTCAGGATTGGAATGGGAAGGAGTTGGATATCCCATCTCATGTTATAGGACGGGTCTCAGGTTTGTTATTAGAATCATTGAGATATCATATTGCATGCTGTAGGAAGGGTCTAAGGGTTGGAATGTGAAGGACTTGGATATCACATCTCATGCTATAGATAGGCTCTTAGGTTTGGAAAGGGAAGGAGTTGGATATCACATTTCATGTTAGAGGAAGGATCTCAGGTTTGGTATTAGAAGCATTGAGATATCACATCTCATGCTATAGGAAGGGTCTCAGGATTGGAATGGGAAGCAGTTGGATATCACATCTCATGCTATAGGAAGGGTCTCAGGTTTGGTATAAGCATTGAGATATCACATCTCATGCTATAGGACGGGTCTCAGGATTGGAATGGAAGGAGTTGGATATCACATCTCATGTTATAGGAAGGATCTCAGGTTTGGTATTAGACGCATTGAGACATCACATCTCATGCTATAGGAAGGGTCTCAGGGTTGGAATGGGAAGGAGTTGGATATCACATCTCATCCAATAGGAAGGGTCTCAGGTTTGGAATGGGAAGGAATTGGATATCACATCTCATGTTATAGGAAGGATCTCAGGTTTGGTATTAGAAGCATTGAGATATCACATCTCATGCTATAGGAAGGGTCTCAGGATTGGAATGTGAAGGATTTGGATATCACATCTCATGCTAAAGGAAGGGTCTCAGGTTTGGTAGAAGCATTGAGATATCACGTCGCTGCTATCGGAAGGGTCTCAGGATTGGATTGGGAAGGAGTTGGATATCCCTTCTCATGCTATAGGAAGGGTCTCAGGATTTGAATGGCAAGGAGTTGGATATCACATCTCATGCCATAGGAAGGGTCTCAGGTTTGGTATAAGCATTGAGATATCACATCTCTGCTATCGGAAGGGTCTCAGGATTGGATTGGGAAGGAGTTGGATATCCCTTCTCATGCTATAGGAAGTGTCTCAGGTTGGAATGGGAAGGAGTTGGATATCACATCTCCTGCTATGGGAAGGGTCTCAGGTTTGGTATAAGCAGTGAGATATCACATCTCATGCTATAGGAAGTGTCTCAGGATTGGAATGGGAAGGAGTTGGATATCACATCTCATGTTATAGGAAGGATCTCAGGTTTGGTATAAGCATTGAGATATCACATCTCTGCTATCGGAAGGGTCTCAAGATTGGAATGGGAAGGAGTTGGATATTCCCATCTCATGTTATAGGAAGGGTCTCAGGTTTGGTATTAGAAGCATTGAGATATCACATCTCATGCTATATGGGTCTCAGGATTGGAATGGGAAGGACTTGGATATCACATCTCATGCTATAGGGAGGGTCTCAAGTTTGATATTAGAAGCTTTGAGATATCACATCTCATGATATCGGAAGGGTCTCAGGATTGGAATGGGAAGGAGTTGGATATCACATCTCATGATAAAGGAAGGGTCTAAGGTTTGGAAGGGGAAGGATTTGGATATCACATCTCATGTTATATTACGGGTCTCAGGTTTGGTATTAGAAGCATTGAGATATCAAGTCTCATAGTATAGGAAGGGTCTCAGAATTGGAACGGGAAGGAGTTGGATATCCCATCTCATGTTATAGGAAGAGTCTCTGGTTTGGTATTAGAATCATTGAGATATCACATCGCATGCTGTAGGAAGGGTCTAAGGATTGGAATGGGATGGACTTGGATATCACATCTCATGCTATAGGTAGGCTCTCAGGTTTGGTATAAGCATTGAGATATCACATCTCATGCTATAGGAAGGGTCTCAGAATTGGAATGGGAAGGAGTTGGATATCACATCTCAAGCTATAGGAAGGGTCTCAGTATTGGAATGGGAAGGACTTGGATATCACATCTCATGCTATAGGAAGGCTCTCAGGTTTGGAAGGGGAAAGAGTTGGATATCTCATTTCATGTTAGAGGTAGGATCTCAGGTTTGGTATTAGAGGCATTGAGATATCACATCTCATGCTATCAGAAGGGTCTCAGGAATGGAATGGGAAGGATTTGGATATCACATCTCATGCTATCGGAAGGATCTCAGGTTTGGTATTAGAAGCATTGAGATATCACATCTCATGCTATCAGAAGAGTCTCAGGATTGGAATAGGAAGGAGTTGGATATTACATTTCATGCTAAAGGGAGGGTCTCAGGTTTGGAAGGGGAAGGATTTGGATATCACATCTCATGTTATCGGAAGGATCTCACGTTTGGTATTAGAAGTATTGAGATATCATATCTCATGCTATAGGAAGGGTCTCAGGATTGGAATGGGAAGGAGTTGGATATCACATCTCATGCTATAGGGAGGGTCTCAGGATTGGAATGGGAAGGACTTAGATATCACATATCATGCTATAGGGAGGGTCTCAGTTTTGATATTAGAAGCATTGAGATATCACATCTCATGCTATCGGAAGTGTCTCAGGATTGGAATGGGAAGGAGCTGGATATCACATCTCATGCTAAAGGAAGGGTCTCAGGTTTGGAACGGGAAGGATTTGGATATCACATCTCATGTTATAGGAAGGGTCTCAGGTTTGGTATAAGCATTGAGATATCACATCTCTGCTATCGGAAGTGTCTCAGGATTGGAATGGGAAGGAGTTGGATATCCCATCTCATGTTATAGGACGGGTCTCAGGTTTGTTATTAGAATCATTGAGATATCATATTGCATGCTGTAGGAAGGGTCTAAGGGTTGGAATGTGAAGGACTTGGATATCACATCTCATGCTATAGATAGGCTCTTAGGTTTGGAAAGGGAAGGAGTTGGATATCACATTTCATGTTAGAGGAAGGATCTCAGGTTTGGTATTAGAAGCATTGAGATATCACATCTCATGCTATAGGAAGGGTCTCAGGATTGGAATGGGAAGCAGTTGGATATCACATCTCATGCTATAGGAAGGGTCTCAGGTTTGGTATAAGCATTGAGATATCACATCTCATGCTATAGGACGGGTCTCAGGATTGGAATGGAAGGAGTTGGATATCACATCTCATGTTATAGGAAGGATCTCAGGTTTGGTATTAGACGCATTGAGACATCACATCTCATGCTATAGGAAGGGTCTCAGGGTTGGAATGGGAAGGAGTTGGATATCACATCTCATCCAATAGGAAGGGTCTCAGGTTTGGAATGGGAAGGAATTGGATATCACATCTCATGTTATAGGAAGGATCTCAGGTTTGGTATTAGAAGCATTGAGATATCACATCTCATGCTATAGGAAGGGTCTCAGGATTGGAATGTGAAGGATTTGGATATCACATCTCATGCTAAAGGAAGGGTCTCAGGTTTGGTAGAAGCATTGAGATATCACGTCGCTGCTATCGGAAGGGTCTCAGGTTTGGATGGGAAGGAGTTGGATATCCCTTCTCATGCTATAGGAAGGGACTCAGGATTTGAATGGCAAGGAGTTGGATATCACATCTCATGCCATAGGAAGGGTCTCAGGTTTGGTATAAGCATTGAGATATCACATCTCTGCTATCGGAAGGGTCTCAGGATTGGATTGGGAAGGAGTTGGATATCCCTTCTCATGCTATAGGAAGTGTCTCAAGTTGGAATGGGAAGGAGTTGGACATCACATCTCATGTTATAGGAAGGGTCTCAGGATTGGAATGGGAAGGATTTGGATATCACATCTCTTGCTATAGGAAGGGTCTCAGGATTGGAATGGGTAGGAGTTGGATATTACTTTCTTGCTATAGGAAGGGTCTCATGTTTGGAATGGGAAGGAGTTGGATATCACATATGCTATAGTTAGTGTCTCAGGTTTGGAACGGGAAGGAGTTGGATATCACATCTCATGTTATAGGAAGGGTCTCAGGTTTGGTATAAGCATTGAGATATCACATCTCTGCTATCGGAAGCGGCTCAGGATTGGAATGGGAAGGAGTTGGATATCCCATCTCATGTTATAGGAAGAGTCTCTGGTTTGGTATTAGAATCATTGAGATATCACATCGCATGCTGTAGGAAGGGTCTAAGGATTGGAATGGGATGGACTTGGATATCACATCTCATGTTATAGGTAGGCTCTCAGGTTTGGTATAAGCATTGAGATATGACATCTCATGCTATAGGAAGGGTCTCAGGATTGGAATGGGAAGGAATTGGATATCACATCTCATGCTATAGGAAGGGTCTCAGATTTGGTATAAGCATTGAGATATCACATCTCATGCTAAAGGAAGGGTCTCAGGATTGGAATGGGAAGGAGTTGTATATGACATCTCAGGCCATGACATCTCAGGCCATAGGAAGGTTCTCAGGTTTGGTATAAGCATTGAGATATCATATTGCATGCTGTAGGAAGGGTCTAAGGATTGGAATGGGAAGGACCTGGATATCACATCTCATGCTATAGAACGGCTCTCAGGTTTGGAAAGGGAAGGAGTTGGATATCACATCTCATGCTAAAGGAAGGGTCTCAGGTTTGGTAGAAGCATTGAGATATCACATCTCATGCTATAGGAAGGGTCTCAGGATTGGAATGGGAAGGAGTTGGATATCACATCTCATGCTAAAGGAAGGGTCTCAGGTTTGGTAGAAGCATTGAGATATCACATCTCATGCTATAGGAAGGGTCTCAGGATTGGAATGGGAAGGACTTAGATATCACATATCATGCTATAGGGAGGGTCTCAGTTTTGATATTAGAAGCATTGAGATATCACATCTCATGCTATCGGAAGTGTCTCAGGATTGGAATGGGAAGGAGCTGGATATCACATCTCATGCTAAAGGAAGGGTCTCAGGTTTGGAACGGGAAGGAGTTGGATATCACATCTCATGTTATAGGAAGGGTCTCAGGTTTGGTATAAACATTGAGATATCACATCTCTGCTATCGGAAGTGTCTCAGGATTGGAATGGGAAGGAGTTGGATATCCCATCTCATGTTATAGGACGGGTCTCAGGTTTGTTATTGGAATCATTGAGATATCATATTGCATGCTGTAGGAAGGGTCTAAGGGTTGGAATGTGAAGGACTTGGATATCACATCTCATGCTATAGATAGGCTCTTAGGTTTGGAAAGGGAAGGAGTTGGATCTCACATTTCATGTTAGAGGAAGGATCTCAGGTTTGGTATTAGAAGCATTGAGATATCACATCTCATGCTATAGGAATGGTCTCAGGATTGGAATGGGAAGGAGTTGGATATCACATCTCATGCTATAGGAAGGGTCTCAGGTTTGGTATAAGCATTGATATATCACATCTCATGCTATAGGAAGGGTCTCAGGATTGGAATGGAAGGAGTTGGATATCACATCTCATGTTATAGGAAGGATCTCAGGTTTGGTATTAGAAGCATTGAGACATCACATCTCATGCTATAGGAAGGGTCTCAGGATTGGAATGGGAAGGAGTTGGATATCAAATCTCATGCTATAGGAAGGGTCTCAGGATTGGAATGGGAAGGAGTTGAATATGACATCTCATGCCGTAGGAAGGGTCTCAGGTTTGGTATAAACATTGAGATATCACATCTCTGCTATCAAAAGGGTCTCAGGATTGGAATGGGAAGGAGTTGGATATCCCATCTCATGTTATAGGAAGAGTCTCAAGTTTGGTATTAGAAGCATTGAGATATCACATCTCATGCTATAGGAAGTGTCTTAGGATTGGAATGGGAAGGACTTGGATATCACATCTCATGCTATAGGTAGGGTCTCAAGTTTGACATTAGAAGCATTGAGATATCACATCTCATGCTATAGGAAGGGTCTGAGGATTGGAATGGGAAGGAGTTGGATATCACATCTCCTGCTATGGGAAGGGTCTCAGGTTTGGTATAAGCAGTGAGATATCACATCTCATGCTATAGGAAGTGTCTCAGGATTGGAATGGGAAGGAGTTGGATATCACATCTCATGTTATAGGAAGGATCTCAGGTTTGGTATAAGCATTGAGATATCACATCTCTGCTATCGGAAGGGTCTCAAGATTGGAATGGGAAGGAGTTGGATATTCCCATCTCATGTTATAGGAAGGGTCTCAGGTTTGGTATTAGAAGCATTGAGATATCACATCTCATGCTATAGGAAGGGTCTCAGGATTGGAATGGGAAGGACTTGGATATCACATCTCATGCTATAGGGAGGGTCTCAAGTTTGATATTAGAAGCTTTGAGATATCACATCTCATGATATCGGAAGGGTCTCAGGATTGGAATGGGAAGGAGTTGGATATCACATCTCATGGTAAAGGAAGGGTCTAATGTTTGGAAGGGGAAGGATTTGGATATCACATCACATGTTATATTACGGGTCTCAGGTTTGGTATTAGAAGCATTGAGATATCAAGTCTCATAGTATAGGAAGGGTCTCAGAATTGGAATGGGAAGGAGTTGGATATCCCATCTCATGTTATAGGAAGAGTCTCTGGTTTGGTATTAGAATCATTGAGATATCACATCGCATGCTGTAGGAAGGGTCTAAGGATTGGAATGGGATGGACTTGGATATCACATCTCATGTTATAGGTAGGCTCTCAGGTTTGGTATAAGCATTGAGATATCACATCTCATGCTATAGGAAGGGTCTCAGAAATGGAATGGGAAGGAGTTGGATATCACATCTCAAGCTATAGGAAGGGTCTCAGTATTGGAATGGGAAGGACTTGGATATCACATCTCATGCTATAGGAAGGCTCTCTGGTTTGGAAGGGGAAAGAGTTGGATATCTCATTTCATGTTAGAGGTAGGATCTCAGGTTTGGTATTAGAGGCATTGAGATATCACATCTCATGCTATCAGAAGGGTCTCAGGAATAAAATGGGAAGGAGTTAGATATCACATCTCATGCTAAAGGGAGGGTCTCAGGTTTGGAAGGGGAAGGATTTGGATATCACATCTCATGTTATAGGAAGGATCTCAGGTTTGGTATTAGAAGCATTGAGATATCACATCTCATGCTATCGGAAGGATCTCAGGTTTGGTATCAGAAGCATTGAGATATCACATCTCATGCTATCAGAAGAGTCTCAGGATTGGAATAGGAAGGAGTTGGATATCACATTTCATGCTAAAGGGAGGGTCTCAGGTTTGGAAGGGGAAGGATTTGGATATCACATCTCATGTTATCGGAAGGATCTCACGTTTGGTATTAGAAGTATTGAGATATCATATCTCATGCTATAGGAAGGGTCTCAGGATTGGAATGGGAAGGAGTTGGATATCACATCTCATGCTATAGGGAGGGTCTCAGGATTGGAATGGGAAGGACTTAGATATCACATATCATGCTATAGGGAGGGTCTCAGTTTTGATATTAGAAGCATTGAGATATCACATCTCATGCTATCGGAAGTGTCTCAGGATTGGAATGGGAAGGAGCTGGATATCACATCTCATGCTAAAGGAAGGGTCTCAGGTTTGGAACGGGAAGGATTTGGATATCACATCTCATGTTATAGGAAGGGTCTAAGGATTGGAATGGGATGGACTTGGATATCACATCTCATGCTATAGGTAGGCTCTCAGGTTTGGTATAAGCATTGAGATATCACATCTCATGCTATAGGAAGGGTCTCAGAATTGGAATGGGAAGGAGTTGGATATCACATCTCAAGCTATAGGAAGGGTCTCAGTATTGGAATGGGAAGGACTTGGATATCACATCTCATGCTATAGGAAGGCTCTCAGGTTTGGAAGGGGAAAGAGTTGGATATCTCATTTCATGTTAGAGGTAGGATCTCAGGTTTGGTATTAGAGGCATTGAGATATCACATCTCATGCTATCAGAAGGGTCTCAGGAATGGAATGGGAAGGATTTGGATATCACATCTCATGTTATAGGAAGGATCTCAGGTTTGGTATTAGAAGCATTGAGATATCACATCTCATGCTATCGGAAGGATCTCAGGTTTGGTATTAGAGGCATTGAGATATCACATCTCATGCTAAAGGGAGGGTCTCAGGTTTGGAAGGGGAAGGATTTGGATATCACATCTCATGTTATAGGAAGGATCTCAGGTTTGGTATTAGAAGCATTGAGATATCACATCTCATGCTATCGGAAGGATCTCAGGTTTGGTATTAGAAGCATTGAGATATCACATCTCATGCTATCAGAAGAGTCTCAGGATTGGAATAGGAATGAGTTGGATATCACATTTCATGCTAAAGGGAGGGTCTCAGGTTTGGAAGGGGAAGGATTTGGATATCACATCTCATGTTATCGGAAGGATCTCACGTTTGGTATTAGAAGTATTGAGATATCATATCTCATGCTATAGGAAGGGTCTCAGGATTGGAATGGGAAGGAGTTGGATATCACATCTCATGCTATAGGGAGGGTCTCAGGATTGGAATGGGAAGGACTTAGATATCACATATCATGCTATAGGGAGGGTCTCAGTTTTGATATTAGAAGCATTGAGATATCACATCTCATGCTATCGGAAGTGTCTCAGGATTGGAATGGGAAGGAGCTGGATATCACATCTCATGCTAAAGGAAGGGTCTCAGGTTTGGAACGGGAAGGATTTGGATATCACATCTCATGTTATAGGAAGGGTCTCAGGTTTGGTATAAGCATTGAGATATCACATCTCTGCTATCGGAAGTGTCTCAGGATTGGAATGGGAAGGAGTTGGATATCCCATCTCATGTTATAGGACGGGTCTCAGGTTTGTTATTAGAATCATTGAGATATCATATTGCATGCTGTAGGAAGGGTCTAAGGGTTGGAATGTGAAGGACTTGGATATCACATCTCATGCTATAGATAGGCTCTTAGGGTTGGAAAGGGAAGGAGTTAGATATCACATTTCATGTTAGAGGAAGGATCTCAGGTTTGGTATTAGAAGCATTGAGATATCACATCTCATGCTATAGGAAGGGTCTCAGGATTGGAATGGGAAGCAGTTGGATATCACATCTCATGCTATAGGAAGGGTCTCAGGTTTGGTATAAGCATTGAGATATCACATCTCATGCTATAGGACGGGTCTCAGGATTGGAATGGAAGGAGTTGGATATCACATCTCATGTTATAGGAAGGATCTCAGGTTTGGTATTAGACGCATTGAGACATCACATCTCATGCTATAGGAAGGGTCTCAGGGTTGGAATGGGAAGGAGTTGGATATCACATCTCATCCAATAGGAAGGGTCTCAGGTTTGGAATGGGAAGGAATTGGATATCACATCTCATGTTATAGGAAGGATCTCAGGTTTGGTATTAGAAGCATTGAGATATCACATCTCATGCTATAGGAAGGGTCTCAGGATTGGAATGTGAAGGATTTGGATATCACATCTCATGCTAAAGGAAGGGTCTCAGGTTTGGTAGAAGCATTGAGATATCACGTCGCTGCTATCGGAAGGGTCTCAGGTTTGGATGGGAAGGAGTTGGATATCCCTTCTCATGCTATAGGAAGGGACTCAGGATTTGAATGGCAAGGAGTTGGATATCACATCTCATGCCATAGGAAGGGTCTCAGGTTTGGTATAAGCATTGAGATATCACATCTCTGCTATCGGAAGGGTCTCAGGATTGGATTGGGAAGGAGTTGGATATCCCTTCTCATGCTATAGGAAGTGTCTCAGGTTGGAATGGGAAGGAGTTGGATATCACATCTCATGTTATAGGAAGGGTCTCAGGATTGGAATGGGAAGGATTTGGATATCACATCTCTTGCTATAGGAAGGGTCTCAGGATTGGAATGGGTAGGAGTTGGATATTACTTTCTTGCTATAGGAAGGGTCTCATGTTTGGAATGGGAAGGAGTTGGATATCACATATGCTATAGTTAGTGTCTCAGGTTTGGAACGGGAAGGAGTTGGATATCACATCTCATGTTATAGGAAGGGTCTCAGGTTTGGTATAAGCATTGAGATATCACATCTCTGCTATCGGAAGCGGCTCAGGATTGGAATGGGAAGGAGTTGGATATCCCATCTCATGTTATAGGAAGAGTCTCTGGTTTGGTATTAGAATCATTGAGATATCACATCGCATGCTGTAGGAAGGGTCTAAGGATTGGAATGGGATGGACTTGGATATCACATCTCATGTTATAGGTAGGCTCTCAGGTTTGGTATAAGCATTGAGATATCACATCTCATGCTATAGGAAGGGTCTCAGGATTGGAATGGGAAGGAATTGGATATCACATCTCATGCTATAGGAAGGGTCTCAGATTTGGTATAAGCATTGAGATATCACATCTCATGCTAAAGGAAGGGTCTCAGGATTGGAATGGGAAGGAGTTGTATATGACATCTCAGGCCATGACATCTCAGGCCATAGGAAGGTTCTCAGGTTTGGTATAAGCATTGAGATATCATATTGCATGCTGTAGGAAGGGTCTAAGGATTGGAATGGGAAGGACCTGGATATCACATCTCATGCTATAGAACGGCTCTCAGGTTTGGAAAGGGAAGGAGTTGGATATCACATCTCATGTTATAGTATGGATCTCAGGTTTGGTATTAGAAGTATTGAGATATCACATCTCATGCTATAGGAAGGGTCTCAGGATTGGAATGGGAAGGAGTTGGATATCACATCTCATGCTAAAGGAAGGGTCTCAGGTTTGGTAGAAGCATTGAGATATCACATCTCATGCTATAGGAAGGGTCTCAGGATTGGAATGGGAAGGACTTAGATATCACATATCATGCTATAGGGAGGGTCTCAGTTTTGATATTAGAAGCATTGAGATATCACATCTCATGCTATCGGAAGTGTCTCAGGATTGGAATGGGAAGGAGCTGGATATCACATCTCATGCTAAAGGAAGGGTCTCAGGTTTGGAACGGGAAGGAGTTGGATATCACATCTCATGTTATAGGAAGGGTCTCATGTTTGGTATAACCAATAAACATTGAGATATCACATCTCTGCTATCGGAAGTGTCTCAGGATTGGAATGGGAAGGAGTTGGATATCCCATCTCATGTTATAGGACGGGTCTCAGGTTTGTTATTGGAATCATTGAGATATCATATTGCATGCTGTAGGAAGGGTCTAAGGGTTGGAATGTGAAGGACTTGGATATCACATCTCATGCTATAGATAGGCTCTTAGGTTTGGAAAGGGAAGGAGTTGGATCGCACATTTCATGTTAGAGGAAGGATCTCAGGTTTGGTATTAGAAGCATTGAGATATCACATCTCATGCTATAGGAAGGGTCTCAGGATTGGAATGGGAAGGAGTTGGATATCACATCTCATGCTATAGGAAGGGTCTCAGGTTTGGTATAAGCATTGATATATCACATCTCATGCTATAGGAAGGGTCTCAGGATTGGAATGGAAGGAGTTGGATATCACATCTCATGTTATAGGAAGGATCTCAGGTTTGGTATTAGAAGCATTGAGACATCACATCTCATGCTATAGGAAGGGTCTCAGGATTGGAATGGGAAGGAGTTGGATATCAAATCTCATGCTATAGGAAGGGTCTCAGGATTGGAATGGGAAGGAGTTGAATATGACATCTCATGCCGTAGGAAGGGTCTCAGGTTTGGTATAAACATTGAGATATCACATCTCTGCTATCAAAAGGGTCTCAGGATTGGAATGGGAAGGAGTTGGATATCCCATCTCATGTTATAGGAAGAGTCTCAAGTTTGGTATTAGAAGCATTGAGATATCACATCTCATGCTATAGGAAGTGTCTTAGGATTGGAATGGGAAGGACTTGGATATCACATCTCATGCTATAGGTAGGGTCTCAAGTTTGACATTAGAAGCATTGAGATATCACATCTCATGCTATAGGAAGGGTCTGAGGATTGGAATGGGAAGGAGTTGGATATCACATCTCCTGCTATGGGAAGGGTCTCAGGTTTGGTATAAGCAGTGAGATATCACATCTCATGCTATAGGAAGTGTCTCAGGATTGGAATGGGAAGGAGTTGGATATCACATCTCATGTTATAGGAAGGATCTCAGGTTTGGTATAAGCATTGAGATATCACATCTCTGCTATCGGAAGGGTCTCAAGATTGGAATGGGAAGGAGTTGGATATTCCCATCTCATGTTATAGGAAGGGTCTCAGGTTTGGTATTAGAAGCATTGAGATATCACATCTCATGCTATAGGAAGGGTCTCAGGATTGGAATGGGAAGGACTTGGATATCACATCTCATGCTATAGGGAGGGTCTCAAGTTTGATATTAGAAGCTTTGAGATATCACATCTCATGATATCGGAAGGGTCTCAGGATTGGAATGGGAAGGAGTTGGATATCACATCTCATGATAAAGGAAGGGTCTAATGTTTGGAAGGGGAAGGATTTGGATATCACATCACATGTTATATTACGGGTCTCAGGTTTGGTATTAGAAGCATTGAGATATCAAGTCTCATAGTATAGGAAGGGTCTCAGAATTGGAATGGGAAGGAGTTGGATATCCCATCTCATGTTATAGGAAGAGTCTCTGGTTTGGTATTAGAATCATTGAGATATCACATCGCATGCTGTAGGAAGGGTCTAAGGATTGGAATGGGATGGACTTGGATATCACATCTCATGTTATAGGTAGGCTCTCAGGTTTGGTATAAGCATTGAGATATCACATCTCATGCTATAGGAAGGGTCTCAGAAATGGAATGGGAAGGAGTTGGATATCACATCTCAAGCTATAGGAAGGGTCTCAGTATTGGAATGGGAAGGACTTGGATATCACATCTCATGCTATAGGAAGGCTCTCTGGTTTGGAAGGGGAAAGAGTTGGATATCTCATTTCATGTTAGAGGTAGGATCTCAGGTTTGGTATTAGAGGCATTGAGATATCACATCTCATGCTATCAGAAGGGTCTCAGGAATAAAATGGGAAGGAGTTAGATATCACATCTCATGCTAAAGGGAGGGTCTCAGGTTTGGAAGGGGAAGGATTTGGATATCACATCTCATGTTATAGGAAGGATCTCAGGTTTGGTATTAGAAGCATTGAGATATCACATCTCATGCTATCGGAAGGATCTCAGGTTTGGTATCAGAAGCATTGAGATATCACATCTCATGCTATCAGAAGAGTCTCAGGATTGGAATAGGAAGGAGTTGGATATCACATTTCATGCTAAAGGGAGGGTCTCAGGTTTGGAAGGGGAAGGATTTGGATATCACATCTCATGTTATCGGAAGGATCTCACGTTTGGTATTAGAAGTATTGAGATATCATATCTCATGCTATAGGAAGGGTCTCAGGATTGGAATGGGAAGGAGTTGGATATCACATCTCATGCTATAGGGAGGGTCTCAGGATTGGAATGGGAAGGACTTAGATATCACATATCATGCTATAGGGAGGGTCTCAGTTTTGATATTAGAAGCATTGAGATATCACATCTCATGCTATCGGAAGTGTCTCAGGATTGGAATGGGAAGGAGCTGGATATCACATCTCATGCTAAAGGAAGGGTCTCAGGTTTGGAACGGGAAGGATTTGGATATCACATCTCATGTTATAGGAAGGGTCTCAGGTTTGGTATAAGCATTGAGATATCACATCTCTGCTATCGGAAGTGTCTCAGGATTGGAATGGGAAGGAGTTGGATATCCCATCTCATGTTATAGGACGGGTCTCAGGTTTGTTATTAGAATCATTGAGATATCATATTGCATGCTGTAGGAAGGGTCTAAGTGTTGGAATGTGAAGGACTTGGATATCACATCTCATGCTATAGATAGGCTCTTAGGTTTGGAAAGGGAAGGAGTTGGATATCACATTTCATGTTAGAGGAAGGATCTCAGGTTTGGTATTAGAAGCATTGAGATATCACATCTCATGCTATAGGAAGGGTCTCAGGATTGGAATGGGAAGCAGTTGGATATCACATCTCATGCTATAGGAAGGGTCTCAGGTTTGGTATAAGCCTTGAGATATCACATCTCATGCTATAGGACGGGTCTCAGGATTGGAATGGAAGGAGTTGGATATCACATCTCATGTTATAGGAAGGATCTCAGGTTTGGTATTAGAAGCATTGAGACATCAAATCTCATGCTATAGGAAGGGTCTCAGGGTTGGAATGGGAAGGAGTTGGATATCACATCTCATCCAATAGGAAGGGTCTCAGGTTTGGAATGGGAAGGAATTGGATATCACATCTCATGTTATAGGAAGGATCTCAGGTTTGGTATTAGAAGCATTGAGATATCACATCTCATGCTATAGGAAGGGTCTCAGGATTGGAATGTGAAGGATTTGGATATCACATCTCATGCTAAAGGAAGGGTCTCAGGTTTGGTAGAAGCATTGAGATATCACGTCGCTGCTATCGGAAGGGTCTCAGGATTGGATTGGGAAGGAGTTGGATATCCCTTCTCATGCTATAGGAAGGGTCTCAGGATTTGAATGGCAAGGAGTTGGATATCACATCTCATGCCATAGGAAGGGTCTCAGGTTTGGTATAAGCATTGAGATATCACATCTCTGCTATCGGAAGGGTCTCAGGATTGGATTGGGAAGGAGTTGGATATCCCTTCTCATGCTATAGGAAGTGTCTCAGGTTGGAATGGGAAGGAGTTGGATATCACATCTCATGTTATAGGAAGGGTCTCAGGATTGGAATGGGAAGGATTTGGATATCACATCTCTTGCTATAGGAAGGGTCTCAGGATTGGAATGGGTAGGAATTGGATATTACTTTCTTGCTATAGGAAGGTTCTCATGTTTGGAATGGGAAGGAGTTGGATATCACATATGCTATAGTTAGTGTCTCAGGTTTGGAACGGGAAGGAGTTGGATATCACATCTCATGTTATAGGAAGGGTCTCAGGTTTGGTATAAGCATTGAGATATCACATCTCTGCTATCGGAAGCGGCTCAGGATTGGAATGGGAAGGAGTTGGATATCCCATCTCATGTTATAGGAAGAGTCTCTGGTTTGGTATTAGAATCATTGAGATATCACATCGCATGCTTTAGGAAGGGTCTAAGGATTGGAATGGGATGGACTTGGATATCACATCTCATGTTATAGGTAGGCTCTCAGGTTTGGTATAAGCATTGAGATATCACATCTCATGCTATAGGAAGGGTCTCAGGATTGGAATGGGAAGGAATTGGATATCACATCTCATGCTATAGGAAGGGTCTCAGATTTGGTATAAGCATTGAGATATCACATCTCATGCTGAAGGAAGGGTCTCAGGATTGGAATGGGAAGGAGTTGTATATGACATCTCAGGCCATGACATCTCAGGCCATAGGAAGGTTCTCAGGTTTGGTATAAGCATTGAGATATCATATTGCATGCTGTAGGAAGGGTCTAAGGATTGGAATGGGAAGGACCTGGATATCACATCTCATGCTATAGAACGGCTCTCAGGTTTGGAAAGGGAAGGAGTTGGATATCACATCTCATGTTATAGTATGGATCTCAGGTTTGGTATTAGAAGTATTGAGATATCACATCTCATGCTATAGGAAGGGTCTCAGGATTGGAATGGGAAGGAGTTGGATATCACATCTCATGCTAAAGGAAGGGTCTCAGGTTTGGTAGAAGCATTGAGATATCACATCTCATGCTATAGGAAGGGTCTCAGGATTGGAATGGGAAGGACTTAGATATCACATATCATGCTATAGGGAGGGTCTCAGTTTTGATATTAGAAGCATTGAGATATCACATCTCATGCTATCGGAAGTGTCTCAGGATTGGAATGGGAAGGAGCTGGATATCACATCTCATGCTAAAGGAAGGGTCTCAGGTTTGGAACGGGAAGGAGTTGGATATCACATCTCATGTTATAGGAAGGGTCTCAGGTTTGGTATAAACATTGAGATATCACATCTCTGCTATCGGAAGTGTCTCAGGATTGGAATGGGAAGGAGTTGGATATCCCATCTCATGTTATAGGACGGGTCTCAGGTTTGTTATTGGAATCATTGAGATATCATATTGCATGCTGTAGGAAGGGTCTAAGGGTTGGAATGTGAAGGACTTGGATATCACATCTCATGCTATAGATAGGCTCTTAGGTTTGGAAAGGGAAGGAGTTGGATCTCACATTTCATGTTAGAGGAAGGATCTCAGGTTTGGTATTAGAAGCATTGAGATATCACATCTCATGCTATAGGAAGGGTCTCAGGATTGGAATGGGAAGGAGTTGGATATCACATCTCATGCTATAGGAAGGGTCTCAGGTTTGGTATAAGCATTGATATATCACATCTCATGCTATAGGAAGGGTCTCAGGATTGGAATGGAAGGAGTTGGATATCACATCTCATGTTATAGGAAGGATCTCAGGTTTGGTATTAGAAGCATTGAGACATCACATCTCATGCTATAGGAAGGGTCTCAGGATTGGAATGGGAAGGAGTTGGATATCAAATCTCATGCTATAGGAAGGGTCTCAGGATTGGAATGGGAAGGAGTTGAATATGACATCTCATGCCGTAGGAAGGGTCTCAGGTTTGGTATAAACATTGAGATATCACATCTCTGCTATCAAAAGGGTCTCAGGATTGGAATGGGAAGGAGTTGGATATCCCATCTCATGTTATAGGAAGAGTCTCAAGTTTGGTATTAGAAGCATTGAGATATCACATCTCATGCTATAGGAAGTGTCTTAGGATTGGAATGGGAAGGACTTGGATATCACATCTCATGCTATAGGTAGGGTCTCAAGTTTGACATTAGAAGCATTGAGATATCACATCTCATGCTATAGGAAGGGTCTGAGGATTGGAATGGGAAAGAGTTGGATATCACATCTCCTGCTATGGGAAGGGTCTCAGGTTTGGTATAAGCAGTGAGATATCACATCTCATGCTATAGGAAGTGTCTCAGGATTGGAATGGGAAGGAGTTGGATATCACATCTCATGTTATAGGAAGGATCTCAGGTTTGGTATAAGCATTGAGATATCACATCTCTGCAATCGGAAGGGTCTCAAGATTGGAATGGGAAGGAGTTGGATATTCCCATCTCATGTTATAGGAAGGGTCTCAGGTTTGGTATTAGAAGCATTGAGATATCACATCTCATGCTATAGGAAGGGTCTCAGGATTGGAATGGGAAGGACTTGGATATCACATCTCATGCTATAGGGAGGGTCTCAAGTTTGATATTAGAAGCTTTGAGATATCACATCTCATGATATCGGAAGGGTCTCAGGATTGGAATGGGAAGGAGTTGGATATCACATCTCATGATAAAGGAAGGGCCTAATGTTTGGAAGGGGAAGGATTTGGATATCACATCACATGTTATATTACGGGTCTCAGGTTTGGTATTAGAAGCATTGAGATATCAAGTCTCATAGTATAGGAAGGGTCTCAGAATTGGAATGGGAAGGAGTTGGATATCCCATCTCATGTTATAGGAAGAGTCTCTGGTTTGGTATTAGAATCATTGAGATATCACATCGCATGCTGTAGGAAGGGTCTAAGGATTGGAATGGGATGGACTTGGATATCACATCTCATGTTATAGGTAGGCTCTCAGGTTTGGTATAAGCATTGAGATATCACATCTCATGCTATAGGAAGGGTCTCAGAAATGGAATGGGAAGGAGTTGGATATCACATCTCAAGCTATAGGAAGGGTCTCAGTATTGGAATGGGAAGGACTTGGATATCACATCTCATGCTATAGGAAGGCTCTCTGGTTTGGAAGGGGAAAGAGTTGGATATCTCATTTCATGTTAGAGGTAGGATCTCAGGTTTGGTATTAGAGGCATTGAGATATCACATCTCATGCTATCAGAAGGGTCTCAGGAATAAAATGGGAAGGAGTTAGATATCACATCTCATGCTAAAGGGAGGGTCTCAGGTTTGGAAGGGGAAGGATTTGGATATCACATCTCATGTTATAGGAAGGATCTCAGGTTTGGTATTAGAAGCATTGAGATATCACATCTCATGCTATCGGAAGGATCTCAGGTTTGGTATCAGAAGCATTGAGATATCACATCTCATGCTATCAGAAGAGTCTCAGGATTGGAATAGGAAGGAGTTGGATATCACATTTCATGCTAAAGGGAGGGTCTCAGGTTTGGAAGGGGAAGGATTTGGATATCACATCTCATGTTATCGGAAGGATCTCATGTTTGGTATTAGAAGTATTGAGATATCATATCTCATGCTATAGGAAGGGTCTCAGGATTGGAATGGGAAGGAGTTGGATATCACATCTCATGCTATAGGGAGGGTCTCAGGATTGGAATGGGAAGGACTTAGATATCACATATCATGCTATAGGGAGGGTCTCAGTTTTGATATTAGAAGCATTGAGATATCACATCTCATGCTATCGGAAGTGTCTCAGGATTGGAATGGGAAGGAGCTGGATATCACATCTCATGCTAAAGGAAGGGTCTCAGGTTTGGAACGGGAAGGATTTGGATATCACATCTCATGTTATAGGAAGGGTCTCAGGTTTGGTATAAGCATTGAGATATCACATCTCTGCTATCGGAAGTGTCTCAGGATTGGAATGGGAAGGAGTTGGATATCCCATCTCATGTTATAGGACGGGTCTCAGGTTTGTTATTAGAATCATTGAGATATCATATTGCATGCTGTAGGAAGGGTCTAAGTGTTGGAATGTGAAGGACTTGGATATCACATCTCATGCTATAGATAGGCTCTTAGGTTTGGAAAGGGAAGGAGTTGGATATCACATTTCATGTTAGAGGAAGGATCTCAGGTTTGGTATTAGAAGCATTGAGATATCACATCTCATGCTATAGGAAGGGTCTCAGGATTGGAATGGGAAGCAGTTGGATATCACATCTCATGCTATAGGAAGGGTCTCAGGTTTGGTATAAGCCTTGAGATATCACATCTCATGCTATAGGACGGGTCTCAGGATTGGAATGGAAGGAGTTGGATATCACATCTCATGTTATAGGAAGGATCTCAGGTTTGGTATTAGAAGCATTGAGACATCAAATCTCATGCTATAGGAAGGGTCTCAGGGTTGGAATGGGAAGGAGTTGGATATCACATCTCATCCAATAGGAAGGGTCTCAGGTTTGGAATGGGAAGGAATTGGATATCACATCTCATGTTATAGGAAGGATCTCAGGTTTGGTATTAGAAGCATTGAGATATCACATCTCATGCTATAGGAAGGGTCTCAGGATTGGAATGTGAAGGATTTGGATATCACATCTCATGCTAAAGGAAGGGTCTCAGGTTTGGTAGAAGCATTGAGATATCACGTCGCTGCTATCGGAAGGGTCTCAGGATTGGATTGGGAAGGAGTTGGATATCCCTTCTCATGCTATAGGAAGGGTCTCAGGATTTGAATGGCAAGGAGTTGGATATCACATCTCATGCCATAGGAAGGGTCTCAGGTTTGGTATAAGCATTGAGATATCACATCTCTGCTATCGGAAGGGTCTCAGGATTGGATTGGGAAGGAGTTGGATATCCCTTCTCATGCTCTAGGAAGTGTCTCAGGTTGGAATGGGAAGGAGTTGGATATCACATCTCATGTTATAGGAAGGGTCTCAGGATTGGAATGGGAAGGATTTGGATATCACATCTCTTGCTATAGGAAGGGTCTCAGGATTGGAATGGGTAGGAGTTGGATATTACTTTCTTGCTATAGGAAGGGTCTCATGTTTGGAATGGGAAGGAGTTGGATATCACATATGCTATAATTAGTGTCTCAGGTTTGGAACGGGAAGGAGTTGGATATCACATCTCATGTTATAGGAAGGGTCTCAGGTTTGGTATAAGCATTGAGATATCACATCTCTGCTATCGGAAGCGGCTCAGGATTGGAATGGGAAGGAGTTGGATATCCCATCTCATGTTATAGGAAGAGTCTCTGGTTTGGTATTAGAATTATTGCGATATCACATCGCATGCTGTAGGAAGGGTCTAAGGATTGGAATGGGATAGACTTGGATATCACATCTCATGTTATAGGTAGGCTCTCAGGTTTGGTATAAGCATTGAGATATCACATCTCATGCTATAGGAAGGGTCTCAGGATTGGAATGGGAAGGAATTGGATATCACATCTCATGCTATAGGAAGGGTCTCAGATTTGGTATAAGCATTGAGATATCACATCTCATGCTAAAGGAAGGGTCTCAGGATTGGAATGGGAAGGAGTTGTATATGACATCTCAGGCCATAGGAAGGTTCTCAGGTTTGGTATAAGCATTGAGATATCACATCTCTGCTATCGGAAAGGTCTCAGGATTGGAATGGGAAGGAGTTGGATATCCCATCTCATGTTATAGGAAGGGTCTCAGGTTTGGTATTAGAAGCATAGAGATATCACATCTCATGCTATAGGAAGGGTCTCAGGATTGGAATGGGAAGGACTTGGATGTCACATCTCATGCTATAGGGAGGGTCTCAAGTTTGATATTAGAAGCATTGAGATAACAAATCTCATGATATCGGAAGGGTCTCAGGATTGGAATGGGAAGGAGTTTGATATCACATCTCATGCCATAGTATGGGTCTCAGGTTTGGTAGAAGCATTGGGATATCACATCTCATGCTATCGGAAGGGTATCAGTATTGGATTTGGAAGAAGTTGGATATCCCATCTCATGCTATAGGAAGGGTCTCAGGTTGGAATGGGAAGGAGTTGGATATCACATTTCATGTTATAGGAAGGGTCTCAGGATTGGAATGGGAAGGACTTGGATATCATATCTCATGCTATAGGACGGGTCTCAGGTTTGTTATTAGAATCATTGAGATATCATATTGCATGCTGTAGGAAGGGTCTAAGGATTGGAATGGGAAGGACCTGGATATCACATCTCATGCTATATAACGGCTCTCAGGTTTGGAAAGGGAAGGAGTTGGATATCACATCTCATGTTATAGGATGGATCTCAGGTTTGGTATTAGAAGTATTGAGATATCACATCTCATGTTATCGGAAGGATCTCAGGTTTGGTATTAGAAGTATTGAGATATCACATCTCATGCTATAGGAAGGGTCTCAGGATTGGAATGGGAAGGAGTTGGATATCACATCTCATGCTAAAGGAAGGGTCTCAGGTTTGGTAGAAGCATTGAGATATCACATCTCATGCTATAGGAAGGGTCTCAGGATTGGAATGGGAAGGACTTAGATATCACATATCATGCTATAGGGAGGGTCTCAGTTTTGATATTAGAAGCATTGAGATATCACATCTCATGCTATCGGAAGTGTCTCAGGATTGGAATGGGAAGGAGCTGGATATCACATCTCATGCTAAAGGAAGGGTCTCAGGTTTGGAACGGGAAGGAGTTGGATATCACATCTCATGTTATAGGAAGGGTCTCAGGTTTGGTATAAACATTGAGATATCACATCTCTGCTATCGGAAGTGTCTCAGGATTGGAATGGGAAGGAGTTGGATATCCCATCTCATGTTATAGGACGGGTCTCAGGTTTGTTATTAGAATCATTGAGATATCATATTGCATGCTGTAGGAAGGGTCTAAGGGTTGGAATGTGAAGGACTTGGATATCACATCTCATGCTATAGATAGGCTCTTAGGTTTGGAAAGGGAAGGAGTTGGATGTAACATTTCATGTTAGAGGAAGGATCTCAGGTTTGGTATTAGAAGCATTGAGATATCACATCTCATGCTATAGGAAGGGTCTCAGGATTGGAATGGGAAGGAGTTGGATATCACATCTCATGCTATAGGAAGGGTCTCAGGTTTGGTATAAGCATTGATATATCACATCTCATGCTATAGGAAGGGTCTCAGGATTGGAATGGAAGGAGTTGGATATCACATCTCATGTTATTGGAAGGATCTCAGGTTTGGTATTAGAAGCATTGAGACATCACATCTCATGCTATAGGAAGGGTCTCAGGATTGGAATGGGAAGGAGTTGGATATCAAATCTCATGCTATAGGAAGGGTCTCAGGATTGGAATGGGAAGGAGTTGAATATGACATCTCATGCCGTAGGAAGGGTCTCAGGTTTGGTATAAACATTGAGATATCACATCTCTGCTATCAAAAGGGTCTCAGGATTGGAATGGGAAGGAGTTGGATATCCCATCTCATGTTATAGGAAGAGTCTCAAGTTTGGTATTAGAAGCATTGAGATATCACATCTCATGCTATAGGAAGTGTCTTAGGATTGGAATGGGAAGGACTTGGATATCACATCTCATGCTATAGGTAGGGTCTCAAGTTTGACATTAGAAGCATTGAGATATCACATCTCATGCTATAGGAAGGGTCTGAGGATTGGAATGGGAAGGAGTTGGATATCACATCTCCTGCTATGGGAAGGGTCTCAGGTTTGGTATAAGCAGTGAGATATCACATCTCATGCTATAGGAAGTGTCTCAGGATTGGAATGGGAAGGAGTTGGATATCACATCTCATGTTATAGGAAGGATCTCAGGTTTGGTATAAGCATTGAGATATCACATCTCTGCTATCGGAAGGGTCTCAAGATTGGAATGGGAAGGAGTTGGATATTCCCATCTCATGTTATAGGAAGGGTCTCAGGTTTGGTATTAGAAGCATTGAGATATCACATCTCATGCTATAGGAAGGGTCTCAGGATTGGAATGGGAAGGACTTGGATATCACATCTCATGCTATAGGGAGGGTCTCAAGTTTGATATTAGAAGCTTTGAGATATCACATCTCATGATATCGGAAGGGTCTCAGGATTGGAATGGGAAGGAGTTGGATATCACATCTCATGATAAAGGAAGGGTCTAATGTTTGGAAGGGGAAGGATTTGGATATCACATCACATGTTATATTACGGGTCTCAGGTTTGGTATTAGAAGCATTGAGATATCAAGTCTCATAGTATAGGAAGGGTCTCAGAATTGGAATGGGAAGGAGTTGGATATCCCATCTCATGTTATAGGAAGAGTCTCTGGTTTGGTATTAGAATCATTGAGATATCACATCGCATGCTGTAGGAAGGGTCTAAGGATTGGAATGGGATGGACTTGGATATCACATCTCATGTTATAGGTAGGCTCTCAGGTTTGGTATAAGCATTGAGATATCACATCTCATGCTATAGGAAGGGTCTCAGAAATGGAATGGGAAGGAGTTGGATATCACATCTCAAGCTATAGGAAGGGTCTCAGTATTGGAATGGGAAGGACTTGGATATCACATCTCATGCTATAGGAAGGCTCTCTGGTTTGGAAGGGGAAAGAGTTGGATATCTCATTTCATGTTAGAGGTAGGATCTCAGGTTTGGTATTAGAGGCATTGAGATATCACATCTCATGCTATCAGAAGGGTCTCAGGAATAAAATGGGAAGGAGTTAGATATCACATCTCATGCTAAAGGGAGGGTCTCAGGTTTGGAAGGGGAAGGATTTGGATATCACATCTCATGTTATAGGAAGGATCTCAGGTTTGGTATTAGAAGCATTGAGATATCACATCTCATGCTATCGGAAGGATCTCAGGTTTGGTATCAGAAGCATTGAGATATCACATCTCATGCTATCAGAAGAGTCTCAGGATTGGAATAGGAAGGAGTTGGATATCACATTTCATGCTAAAGGGAGGGTCTCAGGTTTGGAAGGGGAAGGATTTGGATATCACATCTCATGTTATCGGAAGGATCTCACGTTTGGTATTAGAAGTATTGAGATATCATATCTCATGCTATAGGAAGGGTCTCAGGATTGGAATGGGAAGGAGTTGGATATCACATCTCATGCTATAGGGAGGGTCTCAGGATTGGAATGGGAAGGACTTAGATATCACATATCATGCTATAGGGAGGGTCTCAGTTTTGATATTAGAAGCATTGAGATATCACATCTCATGCTATCGGAAGTGTCTCAGGATTGGAATGGGAAGGAGCTGGATATCACATCTCATGCTAAAGGAAGGGTCTCAGGTTTGGAACGGGAAGGATTTGGATATCACATCTCATGTTATAGGAAGGGTCTCAGGTTTGGTATAAGCATTGAGATATCACATCTCTGCTATCGGAAGTGTCTCAGGATTGGAATGGGAAGGAGTTGGATATCCCATCTCATGTTATAGGACGGGTCTCAGGTTTGTTATTAGAATCATTGAGATATCATATTGCATGCTGTAGGAAGGGTCTAAGTGTTGGAATGTGAAGGACTTGGATATCACATCTCATGCTATAGATAGGCTCTTAGGTTTGGAAAGGGAAGGAGTTGGATATCACATTTCATGTTAGAGGAAGGATCTCAGGTTTGGTATTAGAAGCATTGAGATATCACATCTCATGCTATAGGAAGGGTCTCAGGATTGGAATGGGAAGCAGTTGGATATCACATCTCATGCTATAGGAAGGGTCTCAGGTTTGGTATAAGCCTTGAGATATCACATCTCATGCTATAGGACGGGTCTCAGGATTGGAATGGAAGGAGTTGGATATCACATCTCATGTTATAGGAAGGATCTCAGGTTTGGTATTAGAAGCATTGAGACATCAAATCTCATGCTATAGGAAGGGTCTCAGGGTTGGAATGGGAAGGAGTTGGATATCACATCTCATCCAATAGGAAGGGTCTCAGGTTTGGAATGGGAAGGAATTGGATATCACATCTCATGTTATAGGAAGGATCTCAGGTTTGGTATTAGAAGCATTGAGATATCACATCTCATGCTATAGGAAGGGTCTCAGGATTGGAATGTGAAGGATTTGGATATCACATCTCATGCTAAAGGAAGGGTCTCAGGTTTGGTAGAAGCATTGAGATATCACGTCGCTGCTATCGGAAGGGTCTCAGGATTGGATTGGGAAGGAGTTGGATATCCCTTCTCATGCTATAGGAAGGGTCTCAGGATTTGAATGGCAAGGAGTTGGATATCACATCTCATGCCATAGGAAGGGTCTCAGGTTTGGTATAAGCATTGAGATATCACATCTCTGCTATCGGAAGGGTCTCAGGATTGGATTGGGAAGGAGTTGGATATCCCTTCTCATGCTATAGGAAGTGTCTCAGGTTGGAATGGGAAGGAGTTGGATATCACATCTCATGTTATAGGAAGGGTCTCAGGATTGGAATGGGAAGGATTTGGATATCACATCTCTTGCTATAGGAAGGGTCTCAGGATTGGAATGGGTAGGAGTTGGATATTACTTTCTTGCTATAGGAAGGTTCTCATGTTTGGAATGGGAAGGAGTTGGATATCACATATGCTATAGTTAGTGTCTCAGGTTTGGAACGGGAAGGAGTTGGATATCACATCTCATGTTATAGGAAGGGTCTCAGGTTTGGTATAAGCATTGAGATATCACATCTCTGCTATCGGAAGCGGCTCAGGATTGGAATGGGAAGGAGTTGGATATCCCATCTCATGTTATAGGAAGAGTCTCTGGTTTGGTATTAGAATCATTGAGATATCACATCGCATGCTTTAGGAAGGGTCTAAGGATTGGAATGGGATGGACTTGGATATCACATCTCATGTTATAGGTAGGCTCTCAGGTTTGGTATAAGCATTGAGATATCACATCTCATGCTATAGGAAGGGTCTCAGGATTGGAATGGGAAGGAATTGGATATCACATCTCATGCTATAGGAAGGGTCTCAGATTTGGTATAAGCATTGAGATATCACATCTCATGCTGAAGGAAGGGTCTCAGGATTGGAATGGGAAGGAGTTGTATATGACATCTCAGGCCATGACATCTCAGGCCATAGGAAGGTTCTCAGGTTTGGTATAAGCATTGAGATATCATATTGCATGCTGTAGGAAGGGTCTAAGGATTGGAATGGGAAGGACCTGGATATCACATCTCATGCTATAGAACGGCTCTCAGGTTTGGAAAGGGAAGGAGTTGGATATCACATCTCATGTTATAGTATGGATCTCAGGTTTGGTATTAGAAGTATTGAGATATCACATCTCATGCTATAGGAAGGGTCTCAGGATTGGAATGGGAAGGAGTTGGATATCACATCTCATGCTAAAGGAAGGGTCTCAGGTTTGGTAGAAGCATTGAGATATCACATCTCATGCTATAGGAAGGGTCTCAGGATTGGAATGGGAAGGACTTAGATATCACATATCATGCTATAGGGAGGGTCTCAGTTTTGATATTAGAAGCATTGAGATATCACATCTCATGCTATCGGAAGTGTCTCAGGATTGGAATGGGAAGGAGCTGGATATCACATCTCATGCTAAAGGAAGGGTCTCAGGTTTGGAACGGGAAGGAGTTGGATATCACATCTCATGTTATAGGAAGGGTCTCAGGTTTGGTATAAACATTGAGATATCACATCTCTGCTATCGGAAGTGTCTCAGGATTGGAATGGGAAGGAGTTGGATATCCCATCTCATGTTATAGGACGGGTCTCAGGTTTGTTATTGGAATCATTGAGATATCATATTGCATGCTGTAGGAAGGGTCTAAGGGTTGGAATGTGAAGGACTTGGATATCACATCTCATGCTATAGATAGGCTCTTAGGTTTGGAAAGGGAAGGAGTTGGATCTCACATTTCATGTTAGAGGAAGGATCTCAGGTTTGGTATTAGAAGCATTGAGATATCACATCTCATGCTATAGGAAGGGTCTCAGGATTGGAATGGGAAGGAGTTGGATATCACATCTCATGCTATAGGAAGGGTCTCAGGTTTGGTATAAGCATTGATATATCACATCTCATGCTATAGGAAGGGTCTCAGGATTGGAATGGAAGGAGTTGGATATCACATCTCATGTTATAGGAAGGATCTCAGGTTTGGTATTAGAAGCATTGAGACATCACATCTCATGCTATAGGAAGGGTCTCAGGATTGGAATGGGAAGGAGTTGGATATCAAATCTCATGCTATAGGAAGGGTCTCAGGATTGGAATGGGAAGGAGTTGAATATGACATCTCATGCCGTAGGAAGGGTCTCAGGTTTGGTATAAACATTGAGATATCACATCTCTGCTATCAAAAGGGTCTCAGGATTGGAATGGGAAGGAGTTGGATATCCCATCTCATGTTATAGGAAGAGTCTCAAGTTTGGTATTAGAAGCATTGAGATATCACATCTCATGCTATAGGAAGTGTCTTAGGATTGGAATGGGAAGGACTTGGATATCACATCTCATGCTATAGGTAGGGTCTCAAGTTTGACATTAGAAGCATTGAGATATCACATCTCATGCTATAGGAAGGGTCTGAGGATTGGAATGGGAAAGAGTTGGATATCACATCTCCTGCTATGGGAAGGGTCTCAGGTTTGGTATAAGCAGTGAGATATCACATCTCATGCTATAGGAAGTGTCTCAGGATTGGAATGGGAAGGAGTTGGATATCACATCTCATGTTATAGGAAGGATCTCAGGTTTGGTATAAGCATTGAGATATCACATCTCTGCAATCGGAAGGGTCTCAAGATTGGAATGGGAAGGAGTTGGATATTCCCATCTCATGTTATAGGAAGGGTCTCAGGTTTGGTATTAGAAGCATTGAGATATCACATCTCATGCTATAGGAAGGGTCTCAGGATTGGAATGGGAAGGACTTGGATATCACATCTCATGCTATAGGGAGGGTCTCAAGTTTGATATTAGAAGCTTTGAGATATCACATCTCATGATATCGGAAGGGTCTCAGGATTGGAATGGGAAGGAGTTGGATATCACATCTCATGATAAAGGAAGGGCCTAATGTTTGGAAGGGGAAGGATTTGGATATCACATCACATGTTATATTACGGGTCTCAGGTTTGGTATTAGAAGCATTGAGATATCAAGTCTCATAGTATAGGAAGGGTCTCAGAATTGGAATGGGAAGGAGTTGGATATCCCATCTCATGTTATAGGAAGAGTCTCTGGTTTGGTATTAGAATCATTGAGATATCACATCGCATGCTGTAGGAAGGGTCTAAGGATTGGAATGGGATGGACTTGGATATCACATCTCATGTTATAGGTAGGCTCTCAGGTTTGGTATAAGCATTGAGATATCACATCTCATGCTATAGGAAGGGTCTCAGAAATGGAATGGGAAGGAGTTGGATATCACATCTCAAGCTATAGGAAGGGTCTCAGTATTGGAATGGGAAGGACTTGGATATCACATCTCATGCTATAGGAAGGCTCTCTGGTTTGGAAGGGGAAAGAGTTGGATATCTCATTTCATGTTAGAGGTAGGATCTCAGGTTTGGTATTAGAGGCATTGAGATATCACATCTCATGCTATCAGAAGGGTCTCAGGAATAAAATGGGAAGGAGTTAGATATCACATCTCATGCTAAAGGGAGGGTCTCAGGTTTGGAAGGGGAAGGATTTGGATATCACATCTCATGTTATAGGAAGGATCTCAGGTTTGGTATTAGAAGCATTGAGATATCACATCTCATGCTATCGGAAGGATCTCAGGTTTGGTATCAGAAGCATTGAGATATCACATCTCATGCTATCAGAAGAGTCTCAGGATTGGAATAGGAAGGAGTTGGATATCACATTTCATGCTAAAGGGAGGGTCTCAGGTTTGGAAGGGGAAGGATTTGGATATCACATCTCATGTTATCGGAAGGATCTCATGTTTGGTATTAGAAGTATTGAGATATCATATCTCATGCTATAGGAAGGGTCTCAGGATTGGAATGGGAAGGAGTTGGATATCACATCTCATGCTATAGGGAGGGTCTCAGGATTGGAATGGGAAGGACTTAGATATCACATATCATGCTATAGGGAGGGTCTCAGTTTTGATATTAGAAGCATTGAGATATCACATCTCATGCTATCGGAAGTGTCTCAGGATTGGAATGGGAAGGAGCTGGATATCACATCTCATGCTAAAGGAAGGGTCTCAGGTTTGGAACGGGAAGGATTTGGATATCACATCTCATGTTATAGGAAGGGTCTCAGGTTTGGTATAAGCATTGAGATATCACATCTCTGCTATCGGAAGTGTCTCAGGATTGGAATGGGAAGGAGTTGGATATCCCATCTCATGTTATAGGACGGGTCTCAGGTTTGTTATTAGAATCATTGAGATATCATATTGCATGCTGTAGGAAGGGTCTAAGTGTTGGAATGTGAAGGACTTGGATATCACATCTCATGCTATAGATAGGCTCTTAGGTTTGGAAAGGGAAGGAGTTGGATATCACATTTCATGTTAGAGGAAGGATCTCAGGTTTGGTATTAGAAGCATTGAGATATCACATCTCATGCTATAGGAAGGGTCTCGGGATTGGAATGGGAAGCAGTTGGATATCACATCTCATGCTATAGGAAGGGTCTCAGGTTTGGTATAAGCCTTGAGATATCACATCTCATGCTATAGGACGGGTCTCAGGATTGGAATGGAAGGAGTTGGATATCACATCTCATGTTATAGGAAGGATCTCAGGTTTGGTATTAGAAGCATTGAGACATCAAATCTCATGCTATAGGAAGGGTCTCAGGGTTGGAATGGGAAGGAGTTGGATATCACATCTCATCCAATAGGAAGGGTCTCAGGTTTGGAATGGGAAGGAATTGGATATCACATCTCATGTTATAGGAAGGATCTCAGGTTTGGTATTAGAAGCATTGAGATATCACATCTCATGCTATAGGAAGGGTCTCAGGATTGGAATGTGAAGGATTTGGATATCACATCTCATGCTAAAGGAAGGGTCTCAGGTTTGGTAGAAGCATTGAGATATCACGTCGCTGCTATCGGAAGGGTCTCAGGATTGGATTGGGAAGGAGTTGGATATCCCTTCTCATGCTATAGGAAGGGTCTCAGGATTTGAATGGCAAGGAGTTGGATATCACATCTCATGCCATAGGAAGGGTCTCAGGTTTGGTATAAGCATTGAGATATCACATCTCTGCTATTGGAAGGGTCTCAGGATTGGATTGGGAAGGAGTTGGATATCCCTTCTCATGCTCTAGGAAGTGTCTCAGGTTGGAATGGGAAGGAGTTGGATATCACATCTCATGTTATAGGAAGGGTCTCAGGATTGGAATGGGAAGGATTTGGATATCACATCTCTTGCTATAGGAAGGGTCTCAGGATTGGAATGGGTAGGAGTTGGATATTACTTTCTTGCTATAGGAAGGGTCTCATGTTTGGAATGGGAAGGAGTTGGATATCACATATGCTATAGTTAGTGTCTCAGGTTTGGAACGGGAAGGAGTTGGATATCACATCTCATGTTATAGGAAGGGTCTCAGGTTTGGTATAAGCATTGAGATATCACATCTCTGCTATCGGAAGCGGCTCAGGATTGGAATGGGAAGGAGTTGGATATCCCATCTCATGTTATAGGAAGAGTCTCTGGTTTGGTATTAGAATTATTGCGATATCACATCGCATGCTGTAGGAAGGGTCTAAGGATTGGAATGGGATAGACTTGGATATCACATCTCATGTTATAGGTAGGCTCTCAGGTTTGGTATAAGCATTGAGATATCACATCTCATGCTATAGGAAGGGTCTCAGGATTGGAATGGGAAGGAATTGGATATCACATCTCATGCTATAGGAAGGGTCTCAGATTTGGTATAAGCATTGAGATATCACATCTCATGCTAAAGGAAGGGTCTCAGGATTGGAATGGGAAGGAGTTGTATATGACATCTCAGGCCATAGGAAGGTTCTCAGGTTTGGTATAAGCATTGAGATATCACATCTCTGCTATCGGAAAGGTCTCAGGATTGGAATGGGAAGGAGTTGGATATCCCATCTCATGTTATAGGAAGGGTCTCAGGTTTGGTATTAGAAGCATAGAGATATCACATCTCATGCTATAGGAAGGGTCTCAGGATTGGAATGGGAAGGACTTGGATGTCACATCTCATGCTATAGGGAGGGTCTCAAGTTTGATATTAGAAGCATTGAGATAACAAATCTCATGATATCGGAAGGGTCTCAGGATTGGAATGGGAAGGAGTTTGATATCACATCTCATGCCATAGTATGGGTCTCAGGTTTGGTAGAAGCATTGGGATATCACATCTCATGCTATCGGAAGGGTATCAGTATTGGATTTGGAAGAAGTTGGATATCCCATCTCATGCTATAGGAAGGGTCTCAGGTTGGAATGGGAAGGAGTTGGATATCACATTTCATGTTATAGGAAGGGTCTCAGGATTGGAATGGGAAGGACTTGGATATCATATCTCATGCTATAGGACGGGTCTCAGGTTTGTTATTAGAATCATTGAGATATCATATTGCATGCTGTAGGAAGGGTCTAAGGATTGGAATGGGAAGGACCTGGATATCACATCTCATGCTATATAACGGCTCTCAGGTTTGGAAAGGGAAGGAGTTGGATATCACATCTCATGTTATAGGATGGATCTCAGGTTTGGTATTAGAAGTATTGAGATATCACATCTCATGTTATCGGAAGGATCTCAGGTTTGGTATTAGAAGTATTGAGATATCACATCTCATGCTATAGGAAGGGTCTCAGGATTGGAATGGGAAGGAGTTGGATATCACATCTCATGCTAAAGGAAGGGTCTCAGGTTTGGTAGAAGCATTGAGATATCACATCTCATGCTATAGGAAGGGTCTCAGGATTGGAATGGGAAGGACTTAGATATCACATATCATGCTATAGGGGGGGTCTCAGTTTTGATATTAGAAGCATTGAGATATCACATCTCATGCTATCGGAAGTGTCTCAGGATTGGAATGGGAAGGAGCTGGATATCACATCTCATGCTAAAGGAAGGGTCTCAGGTTTGGAACGGGAAGGAGTTGGATATCACATCTCATGTTATAGGAAGGGTCTCAGGTTTGGTATAAACATTGAGATATCACATCTCTGCTATCGGAAGTGTCTCAGGATTGGAATGGGAAGGAGTTGGATATCCCATCTCATGTTATAGGACGGGTCTCAGGTTTGTTATTAGAATCATTGAGATATCATATTGCATGCTGTAGGAAGGGTCTAAGGGTTGGAATGTGAAGGACTTGGATATCACATCTCATGCTATAGATAGGCTCTTAGGTTTGGAAAGGGAAGGAGTTGGATGTAACATTTCATGTTAGAGGAAGGATCTCAGGTTTGGTATTAGAAGCATTGAGATATCACATCTCATGCTATAGGAAGGGTCTCAGGATTGGAATGGGAAGGAGTTGGATATCACATCTCATGCTATAGGAAGGGTCTCAGGTTTGGTATAAGCATTGAGATATCACATCACATGCTATAGGAAGGGTCTCAGGATTGGAATGGAAGGAGTTGGATATCACATCTCATGTTATAGGAAGGATCTCAGGTTTGGTATTAGAAGCATTGAGACATCACATCTCATGCTATAGGAAGGGTCTCAGGATTGGAATGGGAAGGAGTTGGATATCAAATCTCATGCTATAGGAAGCGTCTCAGGATTGGAATGGGAAGGAGTTGAATATGACATCTCATGCCGTAGGAAGGGTCTCAGGTTTGGTATAAACATTGAGATATCACATCTCTGCTATCAAAAGGGTCTCAGGATTGGAATGGGAAGGAGTTGGATATCCCATCTCATGTTATAGGAAGAGTCTCAGGTTTGGTATTAGAAGCATTGAGATATCACATCTCATGCTATAGGAAGTGTCTCAGGATTGGAATGGGAAGGAGTTGGATATCACATCTCATGTTATAGGAAGGGTCTCAGGATTGGAATGGGAAGGATTTGGATATCACATCTCTTGCTATAGGAAGGGTCTCAGGATTGGAATGGGTAGGAGTTGGATATTACTTTCTTGCTATAGGAAGGTTCTCATGTTTGGAATGGGAAGGAGTTGGATATCACATATGCTATAGTTAGTGTCTCAGGTTTGGAACGGGAAGGAGTTGGATATCACATCTCATGTTATAGGAAGGGTCTCAGGTTTGGTATAAGCATTGAGATATCACATCTCTGCTATCGGAAGCGGCTCAGGATTGGAATGGGAAGGAGTTGGATATCCCATCTCATGTTATAGGAAGAGTCTCTGGTTTGGTATTAGAATCATTGAGATATCACATCGCATGCTTTAGGAAGGGTCTAAGGATTGGAATGGGATGGACTTGGATATCACATCTCATGTTATAGGTAGGCTCTCAGGTTTGGTATAAGCATTGAGATATCACATCTCATGCTATAGGAAGGGTCTCAGGATTGGAATGGGAAGGAATTGGATATCACATCTCATGCTATAGGAAGGGTCTCAGATTTGGTATAAGCATTGAGATATCACATCTCATGCTGAAGGAAGGGTCTCAGGATTGGAATGGGAAGGAGTTGTATATGACATCTCAGGCCATGACATCTCAGGCCATAGGAAGGTTCTCAGGTTTGGTATAAGCATTGAGATATCATATTGCATGCTGTAGGAAGGGTCTAAGGATTGGAATGGGAAGGACCTGGATATCACATCTCATGCTATAGAACGGCTCTCAGGTTTGGAAAGGGAAGGAGTTGGATATCACATCTCATGTTATAGTATGGATCTCAGGTTTGGTATTAGAAGTATTGAGATATCAGATCTCATGCTATAGGAAGGGTCTCAGGATTGGAATGGGAAGGAGTTGGATATCACATCTCATGCTAAAGGAAGGGTCTCAGGTTTGGTAGAAGCATTGAGATATCACATCTCATGCTATAGGAAGGGTCTCAGGATTGGAATGGGAAGGACTTAGATATCACATATCATGCTATAGGGAGGGTCTCAGTTTTGATATTAGAAGCATTGAGATATCACATCTCATGCTATCGGAAGTGTCTCAGGATTGGAATGGGAAGGAGCTGGATATCACATCTCATGCTAAAGGAAGGGTCTCAGGTTTGGAACGGGAAGGAGTTGGATATCACATCTCATGTTATAGGAAGGGTCTCAGGTTTGGTATAAACATTGAGATATCACATCTCTGCTATCGGAAGTGTCTCAGGATTGGAATGGGAAGGAGTTGGATATCCCATCTCATGTTATAGGACGGGTCTCAGGTTTGTTATTGGAATCATTGAGATATCATATTGCATGCTGTAGGAAGGGTCTAAGGGTTGGAATGTGAAGGACTTGGATATCACATCTCATGCTATAGATAGGCTCTTAGGTTTGGAAAGGGAAGGAGTTGGATCTCACATTTCATGTTAGAGGAAGGATCTCAGGTTTGGTATTAGAAGCATTGAGATATCACATCTCATGCTATAGGAAGGGTCTCAGGATTGGAATGGGAAGGAGTTGGATATCACATCTCATGCTATAGGAAGGGTCTCAGGTTTGGTATAAGCATTGATATATCACATCTCATGCTATAGGAAGGGTCTCAGGATTGGAATGGAAGGAGTTGGATATCACATCTCATGTTATAGGAAGGATCTCAGGTTTGGTATTAGAAGCATTGAGACATCACATCTCATGCTATAGGAAGGGTCTCAGGATTGGAATGGGAAGGAGTTGGATATCAAATCTCATGCTATAGGAAGGGTCTCAGGATTGGAATGGGAAGGAGTTGAATATGACATCTCATGCCGTAGGAAGGGTCTCAGGTTTGGTATAAACATTGAGATATCACATCTCTGCTATCAAAAGGGTCTCAGGATTGGAATGGGAAGGAGTTGGATATCCCATCTCATGTTATAGGAAGAGTCTCAAGTTTGGTATTAGAAGCATTGAGATATCACATCTCATGCTATAGGAAGTGTCTTAGGATTGGAATGGGAAGGACTTGGATATCACATCTCATGCTATAGGTAGGGTCTCAAGTTTGACATTAGAAGCATTGAGATATCACATCTCATGCTATAGGAAGGGTCTGAGGATTGGAATGGGAAAGAGTTGGATATCACATCTCCTGCTATGGGAAGGGTCTCAGGTTTGGTATAAGCAGTGAGATATCACATCTCATGCTATAGGAAGTGTCTCAGGATTGGAATGGGAAGGAGTTGGATATCACATCTCATGTTATAGGAAGGATCTCAGGTTTGGTATAAGCATTGAGATATCACATCTCTGCAATCGGAAGGGTCTCAAGATTGGAATGGGAAGGAGTTGGATATTCCCATCTCATGTTATAGGAAGGGTCTCAGGTTTGGTATTAGAAGCATTGAGATATCACATCTCATGCTATAGGAAGGGTCTCAGGATTGGAATGGGAAGGACTTGGATATCACATCTCATGCTATAGGGAGGGTCTCAAGTTTGATATTAGAAGCTTTGAGATATCACATCTCATGATATCGGAAGGGTCTCAGGATTGGAATGGGAAGGAGTTGGATATCACATCTCATGATAAAGGAAGGGCCTAATGTTTGGAAGGGGAAGGATTTGGATATCACATCACATGTTATATTACGGGTCTCAGGTTTGGTATTAGAAGCATTGAGATATCAAGTCTCATAGTATAGGAAGGGTCTCAGAATTGGAATGGGAAGGAGTTGGATATCCCATCTCATGTTATAGGAAGAGTCTCTGGTTTGGTATTAGAATCATTGAGATATCACATCGCATGCTGTAGGAAGGGTCTAAGGATTGGAATGGGATGGACTTGGATATCACATCTCATGTTATAGGTAGGCTCTCAGGTTTGGTATAAGCATTGAGATATCACATCTCATGCTATAGGAAGGGTCTCAGAAATGGAATGGGAAGGAGTTGGATATCACATCTCAAGCTATAGGAAGGGTCTCAGTATTGGAATGGGAAGGACTTGGATATCACATCTCATGCTATAGGAAGGCTCTCTGGTTTGGAAGGGGAAAGAGTTGGATATCTCATTTCATGTTAGAGGTAGGATCTCAGGTTTGGTATTAGAGGCATTGAGATATCACATCTCATGCTATCAGAAGGGTCTCAGGAATAAAATGGGAAGGAGTTAGATATCACATCTCATGCTAAAGGGAGGGTCTCAGGTTTGGAAGGGGAAGGATTTGGATATCACATCTCATGTTATAGGAAGGATCTCAGGTTTGGTATTAGAAGCATTGAGATATCACATCTCATGCTATCGGAAGGATCTCAGGTTTGGTATCAGAAGCATTGAGATATCACATCTCATGCTATCAGAAGAGTCTCAGGATTGGAATAGGAAGGAGTTGGATATCACATTTCATGCTAAAGGGAGGGTCTCAGGTTTGGAAGGGGAAGGATTTGGATATCACATCTCATGTTATCGGAAGGATCTCATGTTTGGTATTAGAAGTATTGAGATATCATATCTCATGCTATAGGAAGGGTCTCAGGATTGGAATGGGAAGGAGTTGGATATCACATCTCATGCTATAGGGAGGGTCTCAGGATTGGAATGGGAAGGACTTAGATATCACATATCATGCTATAGGGAGGGTCTCAGTTTTGATATTAGAAGCATTGAGATATCACATCTCATGCTATCGGAAGTGTCTCAGGATTGGAATGGGAAGGAGCTGGATATCACATCTCATGCTAAAGGAAGGGTCTCAGGTTTGGAACGGGAAGGATTTGGATATCACATCTCATGTTATAGGAAGGGTCTCAGGTTTGGTATAAGCATTGAGATATCACATCTCTGCTATCGGAAGTGTCTCAGGATTGGAATGGGAAGGAGTTGGATATCCCATCTCATGTTATAGGACGGGTCTCAGGTTTGTTATTAGAATCATTGAGATATCATATTGCATGCTGTAGGAAGGGTCTAAGTGTTGGAATGTGAAGGACTTGGATATCACATCTCATGCTATAGATAGGCTCTTAGGTTTGGAAAGGGAAGGAGTTGGATATCACATTTCATGTTAGAGGAAGGATCTCAGGTTTGGTATTAGAAGCATTGAGATATCACATCTCATGCTATAGGAAGGGTCTCAGGATTGGAATGGGAAGCAGTTGGATATCACATCTCATGCTATAGGAAGGGTCTCAGGTTTGGTATAAGCCTTGAGATATCACATCTCATGCTATAGGACGGGTCTCAGGATTGGAATGGAAGGAGTTGGATATCACATCTCATGTTATAGGAAGGATCTCAGGTTTGGTATTAGAAGCATTGAGACATCAAATCTCATGCTATAGGAAGGGTCTCAGGGTTGGAATGGGAAGGAGTTGGATATCACATCTCATCCAATAGGAAGGGTCTCAGGTTTGGAATGGGAAGGAATTGGATATCACATCTCATGTTATAGGAAGGATCTCAGGTTTGGTATTAGAAGCATTGAGATATCACATCTCATGCTATAGGAAGGGTCTCAGGATTGGAATGTGAAGGATTTGGATATCACATCTCATGCTAAAGGAAGGGTCTCAGGTTTGGTAGAAGCATTGAGATATCACGTCGCTGCTATCGGAAGGGTCTCAGGATTGGATTGGGAAGGAGTTGGATATCCCTTCTCATGCTATAGGAAGGGTCTCAGGATTTGAATGGCAAGGAGTTGGATATCACATCTCATGCCATAGGAAGGGTCTCAGGTTTGGTATAAGCATTGAGATATCACATCTCTGCTATCGGAAGGGTCTCAGGATTGGATTGGGAAGGAGTTGGATATCCCTTCTCATGCTCTAGGAAGTGTCTCAGGTTGGAATGGGAAGGAGTTGGATATCACATCTCATGTTATAGGAAGGGTCTCAGGATTGGAATGGGAAGGATTTGGATATCACATCTCTTGCTATAGGAAGGGTCTCAGGATTGGAATGGGTAGGAGTTGGATATTACTTTCTTGCTATAGGAAGGGTCTCATGTTTGGAATGGGAAGGAGTTGGATATCACATATGCTATAGTTAGTGTCTCAGGTTTGGAACGGGAAGGAGTTGGATATCACATCTCATGTTATAGGAAGGGTCTCAGGTTTGGTATAAGCATTGAGATATCACATCTCTGCTATCGGAAGCGGCTCAGGATTGGAATGGGAAGGAGTTGGATATCCCATCTCATGTTATAGGAAGAGTCTCTGGTTTGGTATTAGAATTATTGCGATATCACATCGCATGCTGTAGGAAGGGTCTAAGGATTGGAATGGGATAGACTTGGATATCACATCTCATGTTATAGGTAGGCTCTCAGGTTTGGTATAAGCATTGAGATATCACATCTCATGCTATAGGAAGGGTCTCAGGATTGGAATGGGAAGGAATTGGATATCACATCTCATGCTATAGGAAGGGTCTCAGATTTGGTATAAGCATTGAGATATCACATCTCATGCTAAAGGAAGGGTCTCAGGATTGGAATGGGAAGGAGTTGTATATGACATCTCAGGCCATAGGAAGGTTCTCAGGTTTGGTATAAGCATTGAGATATCACATCTCTGCTATCGGAAAGGTCTCAGGATTGGAATGGGAAGGAGTTGGATATCCCATCTCATGTTATAGGAAGGGTCTCAGGTTTGGTATTAGAAGCATAGAGATATCACATCTCATGCTATAGGAAGGGTCTCAGGATTGGAATGGGAAGGACTTGGATGTCACATCTCATGCTATAGGGAGGGTCTCAAGTTTGATATTAGAAGCATTGAGATAACAAATCTCATGATATCGGAAGGGTCTCAGGATTGGAATGGGAAGGAGTTTGATATCACATCTCATGCCATAGTATGGGTCTCAGGTTTGGTAGAAGCATTGGGATATCACATCTCATGCTATCGGAAGGGTATCAGTATTGGATTTGGAAGAAGTTGGATATCCCATCTCATGCTATAGGAAGGGTCTCAGGTTGGAATGGGAAGGAGTTGGATATCACATTTCATGTTATAGGAAGGGTCTCAGGATTGGAATGGGAAGGACTTGGATATCATATCTCATGCTATAGGACGGGTCTCAGGTTTGTTATTAGAATCATTGAGATATCATATTGCATGCTGTAGGAAGGGTCTAAGGATTGGAATGGGAAGGACCTGGATATCACATCTCATGCTAAATAACGGCTCTCAGGTTTGGAAAGGGAAGGAGTTGGATATCACATCTCATGTTATAGGATGGATCTCAGGTTTGGTATTAGAAGTATTGAGATATCACATCTCATGTTATCGGAAGGATCTCAGGTTTGGTATTAGAAGTATTGAGATATCACATCTCATGCTATAGGAAGGGTCTCAGGATTGGAATGGGAAGGAGTTGGATATCACATTTCATGCTATAGGAAGGGTCTCAGGTTTGGTAGAAGCATTGAGATATCACATCTCATGCTATAGGAAGGGTCTCAGGATTGGAATGGGAAGGACTTAGATATCACATATCATGCTATAGGGAGGGTCTCAGTTTTGATATTAGAAGCATTGAGATATCACATCTCATGCTATCGGAAGTGTCTCAGGATTGGAATGGGAAGGAGCTGGATATCACATCTCATGCTAAAGGAAGGGTCTCAGGTTTGGAACGGGAAGGAGTTGGATATCACATCTCATGTTATAGGAAGGGTCTCAGGTTTGGTATAAACATTGAGATATCACATCTCTGCTATCGGAAGTGTCTCAGGATTGGAATGGGAAGGAGTTGGATATCCCATCTCATGTTATAGGACGGGTCTCAGGTTTGTTATTAGAATCATTGAGATATCATATTGCATGCTGTAGGAAGGGTCTAAGGGTTGGAATGTGAAGGACTTGGATATCACATCTCATGCTATAGATAGGCTCTTAGGTTTGGAAAGGGAAGGAGTTGGATGTAACATTTCATGTTAGAGGAAGGATCTCAGGTTTGGTATTAGAAGCATTGAGATATCACATCTCATGCTATAGGAAGGGTCTCAGGATTGGAATGGGAAGGAGTTGGATATCACATCTCATGCTATAGGAAGGGTCTCAGGTTTGGTATAAGCATTGAGATATCACATCTCATGCTATAGGAAGGGTCTCAGGATTGGAATGGAAGGAGTTGGATATCACATCTCATGTTATAGGAAGGATCTCAGGTTTGGTATTAGAAGCATTGAGACATCACATCTCATGCTATAGGAAGGGTCTCAGGATTGGAATGGGAAGGAGTTGGATATCAAATCTCATGCTATAGGAAGCGTCTCAGGATTGGAATGGGAAGGAGTTGAATATGACATCTCATGCCGTAGGAAGGGTCTCAGGTTTGGTATAAACATTGAGATATCACATCTCTGCTATCAAAAGGGTCTCAGGATTGGAATGGGAAGGAGTTGGATATCCCATCTCATGTTATAGGAAGAGTCTCAGGTTTGGTATTAGAAGCATTGAGATATCACATCTCATGCTATAGGAAGTGTCTCAGGATTGGAATGGGAAGGAGTTGGATATCACATCTCATGTTATAGGAAGGGTCTCAGGATTGGAATGGGAAGGATTTGGATATCACATCTCTTGCTATAGGAAGGGTCTCAGGATTGGAATGGGTAGGAGTTGGATATTACTTTCTTGCTATAGGAAGGGTCTCATGTTTGGAATGGGAAGGAGTTGGATATCACATATGCTATAGTTAGTGTCTCAGGTTTGGAACGGGAAGGAGTTGGATATCACATCTCATGTTATAGGAAGGGTCTCAGGTTTGGTATAAGCATTGAGATATCACATCTCTGCTATCGGAAGCGGCTCAGGATTGGAATGGGAAGGAGTTGGATATCCCATCTCATGTTATAGGAAGAGTCTCTGGTTTGGTATTAGAATCATTGAGATATCACATCGCATGCTGTAGGAAGGGTCTAAGGATGGGAATGGGATGGACTTGGATATCACATCTCATGCTATAGGAAGGGTCTCAGATTTGGTATAAGCATTGAGATAACACATCTCATGCTATAGGAAGGGTCTCAGGATTGGAATGGGAAGGAATTGGATATCACATCTCATGCTATAGGAAGGGTCTCAGATTTGGTATAAGCATTGAGATATCACATCTCATGCTAAAGGAAGGGTCTCAGGATTGGAATGGGAAGGAGTTGTATATGACATCTCAGGCCATAGGAAGGTTCTCAGGTTTGGTATAAGCATTGAGATATCACATCTCTGCTATCGGAAAGGTCTCAGGATTGGAATGGGAAGGAGTTGGATATCCCATCTCATGTTATAGGAAGGGTCTCAGGTTTGGTATTAGAAGCATAGAGATATCACATCTCATGCTATAGGAAGGGTCTCAGGATTGGAATGGGAAGGACTTGGATGTCACATCTCATGCTATAGGGAGGGTCTCAAGTTTGATATTAGAAGCATTGAGATAACAAATCTCATGATATCGGAAGGGTCTCAGGATTGGAATGGGAAGGAGTTGGATATCTCATCTCATGCTAAAGGAAGGGTCTAAGGTTTGGAAGGGGAAGGATTTGGATATCACATCTCATGTTATAGGACGGGTCTCAGGTTTAATATTAGAAGCATTGAGATATCAAGTCTCATGGTATAAGAAGGGTCTCAGAATTGGAATGGGAAGGAGTTGGATATCACACCTCAAGCTATAGGAAGGGTCTCAGGATTGGAATGGGAAGGAGTTTGATATCACATCTCATGCCATAGTATGGGTCTCAGGTTTGGTAGAAGCATTGGGATATCACATCTCATGCTATCGGAAGGGTATCAGTATTGGATTTGGAAGAAGTTGGATATCCCATCTCATGCTATAGGAAGGGTCTCAGGTTGGAATGGGAAGGAGTTGGATATCACATTTCATGTTATAGGAAGGGTCTCAGGATTGGAATGGGAAGGACTTGGATATCATATCTCATGCTATAGGACGGGTCTCAGGTTTGTTATTAGAATCATTGAGATATCATATTGCATGCTGTAGGAAGGGTCTAAGGATTGGAATGGGAAGGACCTGGATATCACATCTCATGCTATAGAACGGCTCTCAGGTTTGGAAAGGGAAGGAGTTGGATATCACATCTCATGTTATAGGATGGATCTCAGGTTTGGTATTAGAAGTATTGAGATATCATATCTCATGCTATAGGAAGGGTCTCAGGATTGGAATGGGAAGGAGTTGGATATCACATCTCATGCTAAAGGAAGGGTCTCAGGTTTGGTAGAAGCATTGAGATATCACATCTCATGCTATAGGAAGGGTCTCAGGATTGGAATGGGAAGGACTTAGATATCACATATCATGCTATAGGGAGGGTCTCAGTTTTGATATTAGAAGCATTGAGATATCACATCTCATGCTATCGGAAGTGTCTCAGGATTGGAATGGGAAGGAGCTGGATATCACATCTCATGCTAAAGGAAGGGTCTCAGGTTTGGAACGGGAAGGAGTTGGATATCACATCTCATGTTATAGGAAGGGTCTCAGGTTTGGTATAAACATTGAGATATCACATCTCTGCTATCGGAAGTGTCTCAGGATTGGAATGGGAAGGAGTTGGATATCCCATCTCATGTTATAGGACGGGTCTCAGGTTTGTTATTAGAATCATTGAGATATCATATTGCATGCTGTAGGAAGGGTCTAAGGGTTGGAATGTGAAGGACTTGGATATCACATCTCATGCTATAGATAGGCTCTTAGGTTTGGAAAGGGAAGGAGTTGGATCTCACATTTCATGTTAGAGGAAGGATCTCAGGTTTGGTATTAGAAGCATTGAGATATCACATCTCATGCTATAGGAAGGGTCTCATGATTGGAATGGGAAGGAGTTGGATATCACATCTCATGCTATAGAAAGGGTCTCAGGTTTGGTATAAGCATTGAGATATCACATCTCATGCTATAGGAAGGGTCTCAGGATTGGAATGGAAGGAGTTGGATATCACATCTCATGTCATAGGAAGGATCTCAGGTTTGGTATTAGAAGCATTGAGACATCAAATCTCATGCTATAGGAAGGGTCTCAGGATTGGAATGGGAAGGAGTTGGATATCAAATCTCATGCTATAGGAAGGGTCTCAGGATTGGAATGGGAAGGAGTTGAATATGACATCTCATGCCGTAGGAAGGGTCTCAGGTTTGGTATAAACATTGAGATATCACATCTCTGCTATCAAAAGGGTCTCAGGATTGGAATGGGAAGGACTTGGATATCACATCTCATGCTATAGGTAGGGTCTCAAGTTTGACATTAGAAGCATTGAGATATCACATCTCATGCTATAGGAAGTGTCTCAGGATTGGAATGGGAAGGAGTTGGATATCACATCTCATGTTATAGGAAGGATCTCAGGTTTGGTATAAGCATTGAGATATCACATTTCTGCTATCGGAAGGGTCTCAAGATTGGAATGGGAAGGAGTTGGATATTCCCATCTCATGTTATAGGAAGGGTCTCAGGTTTGGTATTAGAAGCATTGAGATATCACATCTCACGCTATAGGAAGGGTCTCAGGATTGGAATGGGAAGGACTTGGATATCACATCTCATGCTATAGGGAGGGTCTCAAGTTTGATATTAGAAGCTTTGAGATATCACATCTCATGATATCGGAAGGGTCTCAGGATTGGAATGGGAAGGAGTTGGATATCACATCTCATGATAAAGGAAGGGTCTAAGGTTTGGAAGGGGAAGGATTTGGATATCACATCTCATGTTATATTACGGGTCTCAGGTTTGGTATAAGAAGCATTGAGATATCAAGTCTCATAGTATAGGAAGGGTCTCAGAATTGGAATGGGAAGGAGTTGGATATCCCATCTCATGTTATAGGAAGAGTCTCTGGTTTGGTATTAGAATCATTGAGATATCACATCGCATGCTGTAGGAAGGGTCTAAGGATTGGAATGGGATGGACTTGGATATCACATCTCATGTTATAGGAAGGCTCTCAGGTTTGGAAGAGGAAAGAGTTGGATATCTCATTTCATGTTAGAGGTAGGATCTCAGGTTTGATATTAGAGGCATTGAGATATCACATCTCATGCTATCAGAAGGGTCTCAGGAATGGAATGGGAAGGAGTTAGATATCACATCTAATGCAAAGGGAGGGTCTCAGGTTTGGAAGGGGAAGGATTTGGATATCACATCTCATGTTATAGGAAGGATCTCACGTTTGGTATTAGAAGCATTGAGATATCAAATCTCATGCTATAGGAAGGGTCTCAGGATTGGAATGTGAAGGATTTGGATATCACAGCTCATGCTAAAGGAAGGGTCTCAGGTTTGGTAGAAGCATTGAGATTTCACGTCTCTGCTATCGGAAGGGTCTCAGGATTGGATTGGGAAGGAGTTGGATATTCCTTTTCATGCTATAGGAAGGGTCTCAGGATTTGAATGGCAAGGAGTTGGATATCACATCTCATGCCATAGGAAGGGTCTCAGGTTTGGTATAAGCATTGAGATATCACATCTCTGCTATCGGAAGGGTCTCAGGATTGGATTGGGAAGGAGTTGGATATCCCTTCTCATGCTATAGGAAGTGTCTCAGGTTGGAATGGGAAGGAGTTGGATATCACATCTCATGCTAAAGGAAGGGTCTCAGGATTGGAATGTGAAGGATTTGGATATCACATCTCATGCTAAAGGAAGGGTCTCAGGTTTGGTAGAAGCATTGAGATATCACGTCGCTGCTATCGGAAGGGTCTCAGGATTGGATTGGGAAGGAGTTGGATATCCCTTCTCATGCTATAGGAAGGGTCTCAGGATTTGAATGGCAAGGAGTTGGATATCACATCTCATGCCATAGGAAGGGTCTCAGGTTTGGTATAAGCATTGAGATATCACATCTCTGCTATCGGAAGGGTCTCAGGATTGGATTGGGAAGGAGTTGGATATCCCTTCTCATGCTATAGGAAGTGTCTCAGGTTGGAATGGGAAGGAGTTGGATATCACATCTCATGTTATAGGAAGGGTCTCAGGATTGGAATGGGAAGGATTTGGATATCACATCTCTTGCTATAGGAAGGGTCTCAGGATTGGAATGGGTAGGAGTTGGATATTACTTTCTTGCTATAGGAAGGGTCTCATGTTTGGAATGGGAAGGAGTTGGATATCACATATGCTATAGTTAGTGTCTCAGGTTTGGAACGGGAAGGAGTTGGATATCACATCTCATGTTATAGGAAGGGACTCAGGTTTGGTATAAGCATTGAGATATCACATCTCTGCTATCTGAAGCGGCTCAGGATTGGAATGGGAAGGAGTTGGATATCCCATCTCATGTTATAGGAAGAGTCTCTCGTTTGGTATTAGAATCATTGAGATATCACATCGCATGCTGTAGGAAGGGTCTAAGGATTGGAATGGGATGGACTTGGATATCACATCTCATGCTATAGGTAGGCTCTCAGGTTTGGTATAAGCATTGAGATATCACATCTCATGCTATAGGAAGGGTCTCATGATTGGAATGGGAAGGAATTGGATATCACATCTCATGCTATAGGAAGGGTCTCAGATTTGGTATAAGCATTGAGATATCACATCTCATGCTAAAGGAAGGGTCTCAGGATTGGAATGGGAAGGAGTTGTATATGACATCTCAGGCCATAGGAAGGGTCTCAGGTTTGGTATAAGCATTGAGATATCACATCTCTGCTATCGGAAAGGTCTCAGGATTGGAATGGGAAGGAGTTGGATCTCCCATCTCATGTTATAGGAAGGGTCTCAGGTTTGGTATTAGAAGCATAGAGATATCACATCTCATGCTATAGGAAGGGTCTCAGGATTGCAATGGGAAGGACTTGGATGTCACATCTCATGCTATAGGGAGGGTCTCAAGTTTGATATTAGAAGCATTGAGATAACAAATCTCATGATATCGGAAGGGTCTCAGGATTGGAATGGGAAGGAGTTGGATATCACATCTCATGATAAAGGAAGGGTCTAAGGTTTGGAAGGGGAAGGATTTGGATATCACATCTCATGTTATAGGACGGGTCTCAGGTTTGGTATTAGAAGCATTGAGATATCAATTCTCATGGTATAAGAAGGGTCTCAGAATTGGAATGGGAAGGAGTTGGATATCACACCTCAAGCTGTAGGAAGGGTCTCAGGATTGGAATGGGAAGGAGTTTGATATCACATCTCATGCCATAGTATGGGTCTCAGGTTTGGTAGAAGCATTGGGATATCACATCTCATGCTATCGGAAGGGTATCAGTATTGGATTTTGAAGAAGTTGGATATCCCATCTCATGATATAGGAAGGGTCTCAGGTTGGAATGGGAAGGAGTTGGATATCACATTTCATGTTATAGGAAGGGTCTCAGGATTGGAATGGGAAGGACTTGGATATCATATCTCATGCTATAGGACGGGTCTCAGGTTTGTTATTAGAATCATTGAGATATCATATTGCATGCTGTAGGAAGGGTCTAAGGATTGGAATAGGAAGGACCTGGATATCACATCTCATGCTATAGATAGGCTCTTAGGTTTGGAAAGGGAAGGAGTTGGATATCACATTTCATTTTAGAGGAAGGATCTCAGGTTTGGTATTAGAAGCATTGAGATATCACATCTCATGCTATAGGAAGGGTCTCAGGATTGGAATGGGAAGTAGTTGGATATCACATCTCATGCTATAGGAAGGGTCTCAGGTTTGGTATAAGCATTGAGATATCACATCTCATGCTATAGGACGGGTCTCAGGATTGGAATGGAAGGAGTTGGATATCACATCTTATGTTATAGGAAGGATCTCAGGTTTGGTATTAGAATCATTGAGACATCACATCTCATGCTATAGGAAGGGTCTCAGGGTTGGAATGGGAAGGAGTTGGATATCACAACTCATCCAATAGGAAGGGTCTCAGGTTTGGAATGGGAAGGAATTGGATATCACATCTCATGTTATAGGAAGGATCTCAGGTTTGGTATTAGAAGCATTGAGATATCACATCTCATGCTATAGGAAGGGTCTCAGGATTGGAATGTGAAGGATTTGGATATCACATCTCATGCTAAAGGAAGGGTCTCAGGTTTGGTAGAAGCATTGAGATATCACGTCTCTAATATCGGAAGGGTCTCAGGATTGGATTGGGAAGGAGTTGGATATCCCTTCTCATGCTATAGGAAGGGTCTCAGGATTTGAATGGCAAGGAGTTGGATATCACATCTCATGCCATACGAAGGGTCTCAGGTTTGGTATAAGCATTGAGATATCACATCTCTGCTATCGGAAGGGTCTCAGGATTGGAATGGGAAGGAGTTGGATATTCCCATCTCATGTAATAGGAAGGGTCTCAGGTTTGGTATTAGAAGCATTGAGATATCACATCTCATGCTATAGGAAGGGTCTCAGGATTGGAATGGGAAGGACTTGGATATCACATCTCATGCTATAGGGAGGGTCTCAAGTTTGATATTAGAAGCTTTGAGATATCACATCTCATGCTATAGGAAGTGTCTCAGGATTGGAATGGGAAGGAGTTGGATATCACATCTCATGTTATAGGAAGGATCTCAGGTTTGGTATAAGCATTGAGATATCACATCTCATGCTATAGGGAGGGTCTCAAGTTTGATATTAGAAGCTTTGAGATATCACATCTCATGCTATAGGAAGGGTCTCGGGAATGGAATGGGAAGGAGTTGGATATCACATCTCATGCTAAAGGGAGGGTCTCAGGTTTGGAAGGGGAAGGAGTTGGATATCACATCTCATGATAAAGGAAGGGTCTAAGGTTTGGAAGGGGAAGGACTTGGATATCACATCTCATGCTATAGGGAGGGTCTCAAGTTTGATATTAGAAGCTTTGAGATATCACATCTCATGCTATCAGAAGGGTCTCGGGAATGGAATGGGAAGGAGTTGGATATCACATCTCATGCTAAAGGGAGGGTCTCAGGTTTGGAAGGGGAAGGATTTGGATATCACATCTCATGTTATAGGAAGGATCTCAGGTTTGGTATTAGAAGCATTGAGATATCACATCTCATGCTATCGGAAGGATCTCAGGTTTGGTATTAGAAGCATTGAGATATCACATCTCATGCTATCAGAAGGGTCTCAGGTTTGGAAGGGGAAGGACTTGGATATCACATCTCATGCTATAGGGAGGGTCTCAAGTTTGATATTAGAAGCTTTGAGATATCACATCTCATGCTATCAGAAGGGTCTCGGGAATGGAATGGGAAGGAGTTGGATATCACATCTCATGCTAAAGGGAGCGTCTCAGGTTTGGAAGGGGAAGGATTTGGATATCACATCTCATGTTATCGGAAGGATCTCACGTTTGGTATTAGAAGTATTGAGATATCATATCTCATGCTATAGGAAGGGTCTCAGGATTGGAATGGGAAGGAGTTGGATATCACATCTCATGCTATAGGAAGTGTCTCAGGATTGTAATGGGAAGGACTTGGATATCACATCTCATGCTATAGGTAGGGTCTCAAGTTTGATATTAGAAGCATTGAGATATCACATCTCATGCTATAGGAAGGGTCTGAGGATTGGAATGGGAAGGAGTTGGATATCACATCTCATGCTATGGGAAGGGTCTCAGGTTTGGTATAAGCAGTGAGATATCACATCTCATGCTATAGGAAGTGTCTCAGGATTGGAATGGGAAGGAGTTGGATATCACATCTCATGTTATAGGAAGGATCTCAGGTTTGGTATAAGCATTGAGATATCACATCTCTGCTATCGGAAGGGTCTCAGGATTGGAATGGGAAGGAGTTGGATATTCCCATCTCATGTTATAGGAAGGTTCTCAGGTTTGGTATTAGAAGCATTGAGATATCACATCTCATGCTATAGGAAGGGTCTCAGGATTGGAATGGGAAGGACTTGGATATCACATCTCATGCTATAGGGAGGGTCTCAAGTTTGATATTAGAAGCTTTGAGATATCACATCTCATGATATCCGAAGGGTCTCAGGATTGGAATGGGAAGGAGTTGGATATCACATCTCATGATAAAGGAAGGGTCTAAGGTTTGGAAGGGGAAGGATTTGGATATCACATCTCATGTTATATTACGGGTCTCACGTTTGTATTAGAAGCATTGAGATATCAAGTCTCATAGTATAGGAAGGGTCTCAGAAATGGAATGGGAAGGAGTTGGATATCACATCTCAAGCTATAGGAAGGGTCTCAGGATTGGAATGGGAAGGACTTGGATATCACATCTCATGCTATAGGAAGGCTCTCAGGTTTGGAAGGGGAAAGAGTTGGATATCACATTTCATGTTAGAGGTAGGATCTCAGGTTTGGTATTAGAGGCATTGAGATATCACATCTCATGCTATCAGAAGGGTCTCAGGAATGGAATGGGAAGGAGTTGGATATCACATCTCATGCTAAAGGGAGGGTCTCAGGTTTGGAAGGGGAAGGATTTGGATATCACATCTCATGTTATAGGAAGGATCTCAGGTTTGGTATTAGAAGCATTGAGATATCACATCTCATGCTATCGGAAGGATCTCAGGTTTGGTATTAGAAGCATTGAGATATCACATCTCATGCTATCAGAAGAGTCTCAGGATTGGAATAGGAAGGAGTTGGATATCACATCTCATGCTAAAGGGAGGGTCTCAGGATTGGAAGGGGAAGGATTTGGATATCACATCTCATGTTATCGGAAGGATCTCACGTTTGGTATTAGAAGTATTGAGATATCATATCTCATGCTATAGGAAGGGTCTCAGGATTGGAATGGGAAGGAGTTGGATATCACATCTCATGCTATAGGGAGGGTCTCAGGATTGGAATGGGAAGGACTTAGATATAACATATCATGCTATAGGGAGGGTCTCAGTTTTGATATTAGAAGCATTGAGATATCACATCTCATGCTATAGGAAGTGTCTCAGGATTGGAATGGGAAGGTTCTGGATATCACATCTCATGCTAAAGGAAGGGTCTCAGGTTTGGAACGGAAAGGATTTGGATATCACATCTCATGTTATAGGAAGGGTCTCAGGTTTGGTATAAGCATTGAGATATCACATCTCTGCTATCGGAAGTGTCTCAGGATTGGAATGGGAAGGAGTTGGATATCCCATCTCATGTTATAGGACGGGTCTCAGGTTTGTTATTAGAATCATTGAGATATCATATTGCATGCTGTAGGAAGGGTCTAAGGGTTGGGATGGGAAGGACTTGGATATCACATCTCATGCTATAGATAGGCTCTTAGGTTTGGAAAGGGAAGGAGTTGGATATCACATTTCATGTTAGAGGAAGGATCTCAGGTTTGGTATTAGAAACATTGAGATATCACATCTCATGCTATAGGAAGGGTCTCAGGATTGGAATGGGAAGCAGTTGGATATCACATCTCATGCTATAGGAAGGGTCTCAGGTTTGGTATAAGCATTGAGATATCACATCTCATGCTATAGGACGGGTCTCAGGATTGGAATGGAAGGAGTTGGATATCACATCTCATGTTATAGGAAGGATCTCAGGTTTGGTATTAGAAGCATTGAGACATCACATCTCATGCTATAGGAAGGGTCTCAGGGTTGGAATGGGAAGGAGTTGGATATCACATCTCATCCAATAGGAAGGGTCTCAGGTTTGGAATGGGAAGGAATTGGATATCACATCTCATGTTATAGGAAGGATCTCAGGTTTGGTAGAAGCATTGAGATATCACGTCTCTGCTATCGGAAGGGTCTCAGGATTGGATTGGGAAGAAGTTGGATATCACATCTCATGCCATAGGAAGGGTCTCAGGATTGGTATAAGCATTGAGATATCACATCTCTACTATCGGAAGGGTCTCAGGATTGGATTGGGAAGGAGTTGGATATCCCTTCTCATGCTATAGGAAGTGTCTCAGGTTGGAATGGGAAGGAGTTGGATATCACATCTCATGTTATAGGAAGAGTCTCAGGTTTGTTATAAGCATTGAGATATCACATCTCTGCTATCGGAGGTGTCTCAGGATTGGGATTGGAAGGAATTGGATATCACATCTCATGCTATAGGAAGGGTATCAGGTTTGGAACGGGAAGGAGTTGGATATCCCATCTCATGTTATAGGACAGGTCTCAGGTTTGATATTAGAAGCATTAGATATCACATCTCTGCTATTGGAAGGGTCTCAGGATTGGAATGGGAAGGACTTGGATATCAGAATTCATGTTATAGGAAGGGTCTCAGGTTTGGTATTAGAAGCATTGAGATATCACATCTCATGCTATAGGAAGGGTCTCAGGATTAAAATGGGAAGGACTTGGATATCACATCTCATGCTATAGGAAGGGTCTCAGGTTTGGTATAAGCATTGAGATATCACATCTCATGCTATAGGAAGGGTCTCAGGATTGGAATGGGAAGGATATGTATATGACATCTCATGCCATAGGAAGGGTCTCAGGTTTGGTATAAGCATTGAGATATCACATCTCTGCTTTTGGAAGGGTCTCAGGATTGGAATCGGAAGGAGTTGGATATCCCATCTCATGTTATAGGAAGAGTCTCAGGTTTGGTATTAGAAGCATTGAGATATCACATCTCATGCTATCGGAAGTGTCTCAGGATTGGAATGGGAAGGAATTGGATATCACATCTCATGCTATAGGGAGGGTCTCAAGTTTGATATTAGAAGCATTGAGATATCACATCTCATGCTATAGGAAGGGTCTCAGGATTGGAATGGAAGGAGTTGGATATCACATCTCATGTTATAGGAAGGATCTCAGGTTTGGTATTAGAAGCATTGAGACATCACATCTCATGCTATAGGAAGGGTCTCAGGATTGTAATGGGAAGGAGTTGGATATCACATCTCATGCTATATGAAGGGTCTCAGGTTTGGTATAAGCATTCAGATATCACATCTCATGCTATAGGATGGGTCTCAGGATTGGAATGGGAAGGAGTTGTATATGACATCTCATGCCGTAGGAAGGGTCTCAGGTTTGGTATAAGCATTGAGATATCACATCTCTGCTATCGGAAGGGTCTCAGGATTGGAATGGGAAGGAGTTGGATATCCCATCTCATGTTATAGGACGGGTCTCAGGTTTGTTATTAGAATCATTGAGATATCATATTGCATGCTATAGGAAGGGTCTAAGGATTGGAATTGGAAGGACTTGGATATCACATCTCATGCTATAGGTAGGCTCTCAGGTTTGGAAAGGGAAGGAGTTGGATATCACATTTCATGTTAGAGGAAGGATCTCAGGTTTGGTATTAGAGGCATTGAGATATCACATCTCATGCTATAGGAAGGGTCTCAGGATTGGAATGGGAAGGAGTTAGATATCACATCTCATGCTATAGGAAGGGTCTCAGGTTTGGTATAAGCATTGAGATATCACATCTCATGCTATAGGAAGGGTCTCAGGATTGGAATGGGAAGGATATGTATATGACATTTCATGCCATAGGAAGGGTCTCAGGTTTGGTATAAGCATTGAGATATCACATCTATGCTTTTGGAAGGGTCTCAGGATTGGAATGGGAAGGAGTTGGATATCCCATCTCATGTTATAGGAAGAGTCTCAGGTTTGGTATTAGAAGCATTGAGATATCACATCTCATGCTATAGCAAGTGTCTCAGGATTGGAATGGGAAGGACTTGGATATCACATCTCATGCTATAGGGAGGGTCTCAAGTTTGATATTAGAAGCATTGAGATATCACATCTCATGCTATAGGAAGGGTCTCGGGATTGGAATGGAAGGAGTTGGATATCACATCTCATGTTTTAGGAAGGATCTCAGGTTTGGTATTAGAAGCATTGAGACATCACATCTCATGCTATAGGAAGGGTCTCAGGATTGGAATGGGAAGGAGTTGGATATCACATCTCATGCTATATGAAGGGTCTCAGGTTTGGTATAAGCTTTGAGATATCACATCTCATGCTATAGGAAGGGTCTCAGGATTGGAATGGGAAGGAGTTGTATATGACATCTCATGCCGTAGGAAGGGTCTCAGGTTTGGTATAAGCATTGAGATATCACATCTCTGCTATCGTAAGGGTCTCAGGATTGGAATGGGAAGGAGTTGGATATTCCATCTCATGTTATAGGAAGAGTCTCAGGTTTGGTATTAGAAGCATTGAGATATCACATCTCATGCTATAGGAAGGGTCTCAGGATTGGAATGGGAAGCTGTTGGATATCACATCTCATGCTATAGGAAGGGTCTCAGGTTTGGTATAAGCATTGAGATATCACATCTCAAGCTATAGGAAGGGTCTCAGGATTGGAATGGGAAGGAGTTGGATATCACATCTCATGTTATAGGAAGGATCTCAGGTTTGGTATTAGAAGCATTGAGACATCACATCTCATGCTATAGGAAGGGTCTCAGGATTGGAATGGGAAGGAGTTGTATATGACATCTCATGCCGTAGGAAGGGTCTCAGGTTTGGTATAAGCATTGAGATATCACATCTCTGCTATCGGAAGGGTCTCAGGATTGGAATGGGAAGGAGTTGGATATCCCATCTCATGTTATAGGAAGGGTCTCATGATTGGAATGGGAAGGACTTGGATATCACATCTCATGCTATAGGAAGGCTCTTAGGTTTGGAAGGGGAAAGAGTTGGATATCACATTTCATGTTAGAGGTAGGATCGCAGGTTTGGTATTAGAGGCATTGAGATATCACATCTCATGCTATCAGAAGGGTCTCAGGATTGGAATGGGAAGGAGTTGGATATCACATCTCATGCTAAAGGGAGGGTCTCAGGTTTGGAAGGGGAAGGATTTGGATATCACATCTCATGTTATAGGAAGGATCTCAAGTTTGGTATTAGAAGCATTGAGATATCACATCTCATGCTATCAGAAGGGTCTCAGGATAGGAATGGGAAGGAGTTGGATATCACATCTCATGCTAAAGGGAGAGTCTCAGGTTTGGAAGGGGAAGGATTTGGATATCACATCTCATGTTATCGGAAGGATCTCAGGTTTGGTATTAGAAGTATTGAGATATCACATCTCATGCTATAGGAAGGGTCTCAGGATTGGAATGGGAACGAGTTGGATATCACATCTCATGCTAAAGGAAGGGTCTCAGGTTTGGTAGAAGCATTGAGATATCACATCTCATGCTATAGGAAGGGTCTCAGGATTGGAATGGGAAGGAGTTGTATATGACATCTCATGCCGTAGGAAGGGTCTCAGGTTTGGTATAAGCATTGAGATATCACATCTCTGCTATCGGAAGGGTCTCAGGATTGGAATGGGAAGGAGTTGGATATCCCATCTCATGTTATAGGAAGGGTCTCATGATTGGAATGGGAAGGACTTGGATATCACATCTCATGCTATAGGAAGGCTCTTAGGTTTGGAAGGGGAAAGAGTTGGATATCACATTTCATGTTAGAGGTAGGATCTCAGGTTTGGTATTAGAGGCATTGAGATATCACATCTCATGCTATCAGAAGCGTCTCAGGATTGGAATGGGAAGGAGTTGGATATCACATCTCATGCTAAAGGGAGGGTCTCAGGTTTGGAAGGGGAAGGATTTGGATATCACATCTCATGTTATAGGAAGGATTTCAAGTTTGGTATTAGAAGCATTGAGATATCACATCTCATGCTATCAGAAGGGTCTCAGGATAGGAATGGGAAGGAGTTGGATATCACATCTCATGCTAAAGGGAGGGTCTCAGGTTTGGAAGGGGAAGGATTTGGATATCACATCTCATGTTATCGGAAGGATCTCAGGTTTGGTATTAGAAGTATTGAGATATCACATCTCATGCTATAGGAAGGGTCTCAGGATTGGAATGGGAACGAGTTGGATATCACATCTCATGCTAAAGGAAGGGTCTCAGGTTTGGTAGAAGCATTGAGATATCACATCTCATGCTATAGGAAGGGTCTCAGGATTGGAATGGGAAGGAGTTGTATATGACATCTCATGCCGTAGGAAGGGTCTCAGGTTTGGTATAAGCATTGAGATATCACATCTCTGCTATCGGAAGGGTCTCAGGATTGGAATGGGAAGGAGTTGGAAATCCCATCTCATGTTATAGGAAGGGTCTCATGATTGGAATGGGAAGGACTTGGATATCACATCTCATGCTATAGGAAGGCTCTTAGGTTTGGAAGGGGAAAGAGTTGGATATCACATTTCATGTTAGAGGTAGGATCTCAGGTTTGGTATTAGAGGCATTGAGATATCACATCTCATGCTATCAGAAGCGTCTCAGGATTGGAATGGGAAGGAGTTGGATATCACATCTCATGCTAAAGGGAGGGTCTCAGGTTTGGAAGGGGAAGGATTTGGATATCACATCTCATGTTATAGGAAGGATCTCAAGTTTGGTATTAGAAGCATTGAGATATCACATCTCATGCTATCAGAAGGGTCTCAGGATAGGAATGGGAAGGAGTTGGATATCACATCTCATTCTAAAGGGAGGGTCTCAGGTTTGGAAGGGGAAGGATTTGGATATCACATCTCATGTTATCGGAAGGATCTCAGGTTTGGTATTAGAAGTATTGAGATATCACATCTCATGCTATAGGAAGGGTCTCAGGATTGGAATGGGAACGAGTTGGATATCACATCTCATGCTAAAGGAAGGGTCTCAGGTTTGGTAGAAGCATTGAGATATCACATCTCATGCTATAGGAAGGGTCTCAGGATTGGAATGGGAAGGACTTAGATATCACATATCATGCTATAGGGAGGGTCTCAGCTTTGATATTAGAAGCATTGAGATATCACATCTCATGCTATCGGAAGTGTCTCAGGATTGGAATGGGAAGGAGCTGGATATCACATCTCATGCTAAAGGAAGGGTCTCAGGTTTGGAACGGGAAGGAGTTGGATATCACATCTCATGTTATAGGAAGGGTCTCAGGTTGGTATAAGCATTGATATATCACATCTCTGCTATCGGAAGTGTCTCAGGATTGGAATGGGAAGGAGTTGGATATCCCATCTCATGTTATAGGACGGGTCTCAGGTTTGTTATTAGAATCATTGAGATATCATATTGCATGCTGTAGGAAGGGTCTAAGGATTGGAATGGGAAGGACTTGGATATCACATCTCATGCTATAGATAGGCTCTCAGGTTTGGAAAGGGAAGGAGTTGGATATCACATTTCATGTTAGAGGAAGGATCTCAGGTTTGGTATTAGAGGCATTGAGATATCACATCTCATGCTATAGGAAGGGTCTCAGGTTGGAATTGGAAGGAGTTGGATATCACATCTCATGTTATAGGAAGGGTCTCAGGATTGGAATGGGAAGGACTTGGATATCACATCTCATGCTATAGGAAGGCTCTCAGGTTTGGAAGGGGAAAGAGTTGGATATCACATTTCATGTTAGAGGTAGGATCTCAGGTTTGGTATTAGAGGCAATGAGATATCACATCTCATGCTATCAGAAGGGTCTCAGATTTAGAATGGGAAGGAGTTGGATATCACATCTCATGCTAAAGGGAGGGTCTCAGGTTTGGAAGGGGAAGGATTTGGATATCACATCTCATGTTATAGGAAGGATCTCAGGTTTGGTATTAGAAGCATTGAGATATCACATCTCATGCTATCGGAAGGATCTCAGGTTTGGTATTAGAAGCATTGAGATATCACATCTCATGCTATCAGAAGGTTCTCAGGATTGGAATGGGAAGGAGTTGGATATCCCATCTCATGCTAAAGGGAGGGTCTCAGGTTTGGAAGGGGAAGGATTTGGATATCACATCTCATGTTATCGGAAGGATCTCAGGTTTGGTATTAGAAGTATTGAGATATCACATCTCATGCTATAGGAAGGGTCTCAGGATTGGAATATGGGAAGTAGTTGGATATCACATCTCATGCTAAAGGAAGGGTCTCAGGTTTGGTAGAAGCATTGAGATATCACATCTCATGCTATAGGAAGGGTCTCAGGAGGGTATCACATCTCATGCTATAGGAAGGGTCTCAGATTTGGTATAAGCATTGAGATATCACATCTCATGCTAAAGGAAGGGTCTCAGGATTGGAATGGGAAGGAGTTGTATATGACATCTCAGGCCATAGGAAGGTTCTCAGGTTTGGTATAAGCATTGAGATATCACATCTCTGCTATCGGAAGGGTCTCAGGATTGGAATGGGAAGGAGTTGGATATCCCATCTCATGTTATAGGAAGGGTCTCAGGATTGGAATGGGAAGGACTTGGATGTCACATCTCATGCTATAGGGAGGGTCTCAAGTTTGATATTAGAAGCATTGAGATAACAAATCTCATGATATCGGAAGGGTCTCAGGATTGGAATGGGAAGGAGTTGGATATCACATCTCATGATAAAGGAAGGGTCTAAGGTTTGGAAGGGGAAGGATTTGGATATCACATCTCATGTTATAGGACGGGTCTCAGGTTTGGTATTAGATGCATTGAGATATCAAGTCTCATGGTATAAGAAGGGTCTCAGAATTTGAATGGGAAGGAGTTGGATATCACACCTCAAGCTATAGGAAGGGTCTCAGGATTGGAATGGGAAGGAGTTTGATATCACATCTCATGCCATAGTATGGGTCTCAGGTTTGGTAGAAGCATTGGGATATCGCATCTCATGCTATCGGAAGGGTATCAGTATTGGATTTGGAAGAAGTTGGATATCCCATCTCATGCTATAGGAAGGGTCTCAGGTTGGAATGGGAAGGAGTTGGATATCACATTTCATGTTATAGGAAGGGTCTCAGGATTGGAATGGGAAGGACTTGGATATCATATCTCATGCTATAGGACGGGTCTCAGGTTTGTTATTAGAATCATTGAGATATCATATTGCATGCTGTAGGAAGGGTCTAAGGATTGGAATGGGAAGGACTTGGATATCACATCTCATGCTATAGATAGGCTCTTAGGTTTGGAAAGGAAAGGAGTTGGATATCACATTTCATGTTAGAGGAAGGATCTCAGGTTTGGTATTAGAAGCATTGAGATATCACATCTCATGCTATATGAAGGGTCTCAGGATTGGAATGGGAAGTAGTTGGATATCACATCTCATGCTATAGGAAGGGTCTCAGGTTTGGTATAAGCATTGAGATATCACATCTCATGCTATAGGACAGGTCTCAGGATTGGAATGGAAGGAGTTGGATATCACATATCATGTTATAGGAGGGATCTCAGGTTTGGTATTAGAAGCATTGAGACATCACATCTCATGCTATAGGAAGGGTCTCAGGGTTGGAATGGGAAGGAGTTGGATATCACATCTCATCCAATAGGAAGGGTCTCAGGTTTGGAATGGGAAGGAGTTGGATATCACATTTCATGTTAGAGGAAGGATCTCAGGTTTGGTATTAGAAGCATTGAGATATCACATCTCATGCTATAGGAAGGGTCTCAGGATTGGAATGGGAAGCAGTTGGATATGACATCTCATGCTATAGGAAGGGTCTCAGGTTTGGTATAAGCATTGAGATATCACATCTCATGCTATAGGACGGGTCTCAGGATTGGAATGGAAGGAGTTGGATATCACATCTCATGTTATAGGAAGGATCTCAGGTTTGGTATTAGAAGCATTGAGACATCACATCTCATGCTATAGGAAGGGTCTCAGGGTTGGAATGGGAAGGAGTTGGATATCACATCTCATCCAATAGGAAGGGTCTCAGGTTTGGAATGGGAAGGAATTGGATATCACATCTCATGTTATAGGAAGGATCTCAGGTTTGGTATTAGAAGCATTGAGATATCACATCTCATGCTATAGGAAGGGTCTCAGGATTGGAATGTGAAGGATTTGGATATCACATCTCATGCTAAAGGAAGGGTCTCAGGTTTGGTAGAAGCATTGAGATATCACGTCTCTGCTATCGGAAGGGTCTCAGGATTGGATTGGGAAGGAATTGGATATCCCTTCTCATGCTATAGGAAGGGTCTCAGGATTTGAATGGCAAGGAGTTGGATATCACATCTCATGCCATAGGAAGGGTCTCAGGTTTGGTATAAGCATTGAGATATCACATCTCTGCTATCGGAAGGGTCTCAGGATTGGAATGGGAAGGAGTTGGATATTCCCATCTCATGTTATAGGAAGGGTCATTGGTTTGGTATTAGAAGCATTGAGATATCACATCTCATGCTATAGGAAGGGTCTCAGGATTGGAATGGGAAGGACTTGGATATCACATCCCCTGCTATAGGGAGGGTCTCAAGTTTGATATTAGAAGCTTTGAGATATCACATCTCATGATATCGGAAGGGTCTCAGGATTGGAATGGGAAGGAGTTGGATATCACATCTCATGATAAAGGAAGGGTCTAAGGTTTGGAAGGGGAAGGATTTGGATATCACATCTCATGTTATATTACGGGTCTCAGGTTTGGTATTAGAAGCATTGAGATATCAAGTCTCAGAGTATAGGAAGGGTCTCAGAATTGGAATGGGAAGGAGTTGGATATCACATCTCAAGCTATAGGAAGGGTCTCAGGATTGGAATGGGAAGGACTTGGATATCACATCTCATGCTATAGGAAGGCTCTCAGGTTTGGAAGGGGAAAGAGTTGGATATCACATTTCATGTTAGAGGTAGGATCTCAGGTTTGGTATTAGAGGCATTGAGATATCACATCTCATGCTATCAGAAGTGTCTCAGGAATGGAATGGGAAGGAGTTGGATATCACATCTCATGCTAAAGGGAGGGTCTCAGGTTTGGAAGGGGAAGGATTTGGATATCACATCTCATGTTATAGGAAGGATCTCAGGTTTGGTATTAGAAGTATTGAGATATCACATCTCATGCTATCGGAAGGATCTCAGGTTTGGTATTAGAAGCATTGAGATATCACATCTCATGCTATCAGAAGGGTCTAAGGATTGGAATGGGAAGGAGTTGGATATCACATCTCATGCTAAAGGGAGGGTCTCAGGTTTGGAAGGGGAAGGATTTGGATATCACATCTCATGTTATCGGAAGGATCTCACGTTTGGTATTAGAAGTATTGAGATATCATATCTCATGCTATAGGAAGGGTCTCAGGATTGGAATGGGAAAGAGTTGGATATCACATCTCATGCTAAAGGGAGGGTCTCAGGTTTGGAAGGGGAAGGATTTGGATATCACATCTCATGTTATCGGAAGGGTCTCAGGTTTGGTATAAGCATTGAGATATCACATCTCATGCTATAGGACAGGTCTCAGGATTGGAATGGAAGGAGTTGGATATCACATATCATGTTATAGGAGGGATCTCAGGTTTGGTATTAGAAGCATTGAGACATCACATCTCATGCTATAGGAAGGGTCTCAGGGTTGGAATGGGAAGGAGTTGGATATCACATCTCATCCAATAGGAAGGGTCTCAGGTTTGGAATTGGAAGGAGTTGGATATCACATTTCATGTTAGAGGAAGGATCTCAGGTTTGGTATTAGAAGCATTGAGATATCACATCTCATGCTATAGGAAGGGTCTCAGGATTGGAATGGGAAGCAGTTGGATATGACATCTCATGCTATAGGAAGGGTCTCAGGTTTGGTATAAGCATTGAGATATCACATCTCATGCTATAGGACGGGTCTCAGGATTGGAATGGAAGGAGTTGGATATCACATCTCATGTTATAGGAAGGATCTCAGGTTTGGTATTAGAAGCATTGAGACATCACATCTCATGCTATAGGAAGGGTCTCAGGGTTGGAATGGGAAGGAGTTGGATATCACATCTCATCCAATAGGAAGGGTCTCAGGTTTGGAATGGGAAGGAATTGGATATCACATCTCATGTTATACGAAGGATCTCAGGTTTGGTATTAGAAGCATTGAGATATCACATCTCATGCTATAGGAAGGGTCTCAGGATTGGAATGTGAAGGATTTGGATATCACATCTCATGCTAAAGGAAGGGTCTCAGGTTTGGTAGAAGCATTGAGATATCACGTCTCTGCTATCGGAAGGGTCTCAGGATTGGATTGGGAAGGAATTGGATATCCCTTCTCATGCTATAGGAAGGGTCTCAGGATTTGAATGGCAAGGAGTTGGATATCACATCTCATGCCATAGGAAGGGTCTCAGGTTTGGTATAAGCATTGAGATATCACATCTCTGCTATCGGAAGGGTCTCAGGATTGGAATGGGAAGGAGTTGGATATTCCCATCTCATGTTATAGGAAGGGTCATTGGTTTGGTATTAGAAGCATTGAGATATCACATCTCATGCTATAGGAAGGGTCTCAGGATTGGAATGGGAAGGACTTGGATATCACATCCCCTGCTATAGGGAGGGTCTCAAGTTTGATATTAGAAGCTTTGAGATATCACATCTAATGATATCGGAAGGGTCTCAGGATTGGAATGGGAAGGAGTTGGATATCACATCTCATGATAAAGGAAGGGTCTAAGGTTTGGAAGGGGAAGGATTTGGATATCACATCTCATGTTATATTACGGGTCTCAGGTTTGGTATTAGAAGCATTGAGATATCAAGTCTCAGAGTATAGGAAGGGTCTCAGAATTGGAATGGGAAGGAGTTGGATATCACATCTCAAGCTATAGGAAGGGTCTCAGGATTGGAATGGGAAGGACTTGGATATCACATCTCATGCTATAGGAAGGCTCTCAGGTTTGGAAGGGGAAAGAGTTGGATATCACATTTCATGTTAGAGGTAGGATCTCAGGTTTGGTATTAGAGGCATTGAGATATCACATCTCATGCTATCAGAAGGGTCTCAGGAATGGAATGGGAAGGAGTTGGATATCACATCTCATGCTAAAGGGAGGGTCTCAGGTTTGGAAGGGGAAGGATTTGGATATCACATCTCATGTTATAGGAAGGATCTCAGGTTTGGTATTAGAAGCATTGAGATATCACATCTCATGCTATCGGAAGGATCTCAGGTTTGGTATTAGAAGCATTGAGATATCACATCTCATGCTATCAGAAGGGTCTAAGGATTGGAATGGGAAGGAGTTGGATATCACATCTCATGCTAAAGGGAGGGTCTCAGGTTTGGAAGGGGAAGGATTTGGATATCACATCTCATGTTATCGGAAGGATCTCACGTTTGGTATTAGAAGTATTGAGATATCATATCTCATGCTATAGGAAGGGTCTCAGGATTGGAATGGGAAAGAGTTGGATATCACATCTCATGCTATAGGGAGTGTCTCAGGATTGGAATGGGAAGGACTTAGATATCACATATCATGCTATAGGGAGGGTCTCAGTTTTGATATTAGAAGCATTGAGATATCACATCTCATGCTATCGGAAGTGTCTCAGGATTGGAATGGGAAGGAGCTGGATATCACATCTCATGCTAAAGGAAGAGTCTCAGGTTTGGAACGGGAAGGATTTGGATATCACATCTCATGTTATAGGAAGGGTCTCAGGTTTGGTATAAGCATTGAGATATCACATCTCTGCTATCGGAAGTGTCTCAGGATTGGAATGGGAAGGAGTTGGATATCACATCTCATGTTATAGGACGGGTCTCAGGTTTGTTATTAGAATCATTGAGATATCATATTGCATGCTGTAGGAAGGGTCTAAGGGTTGGAATGGGAAGGACTTGGATATCACATCTCATGCTATAGATAGGCTCTTAGGTTTGGAAAGGGAAGGAGTTGGATATCACATTTCATGTTAGAGGAAGGATCTCAGGTTTGGTATTAGAAGCATTGAGATATCACATCTCATGCTATAGGAAGGGTCTCAGGATTGGAATGGGAAGTAGTTGGATATCACATCTCATGCTATAGGAAGGGTCTCAGGTTTAGTATAAGCATTGAGATATCACATCTCATGCTATAGGACGGGTCTCAGGATTGGAATGGAAGGAGTTGGATATCACATCTCATGTTATAGGAAGGATCTCAGGTTTGGTATTAGAAGCATTGAGACATCACATCTCATGCTATAGGAAGGGTCTCAGGGTTGGAATGGGAAGGAGTTGGATATCACATCTCATCCAATAGGAAGGGTCTCAGGTTTGGAATGGGAAGGAATTGGATATCACAGCTCATGTTATAGGAAGGATCTCAGGTTTGGTATTAGAAGCATTGAGATATCACATCTCATGCTATAGGAAGGGTCTCAGGATTGGAATGTGAAGGATTTGGATATCACATCTCATGCTAAAGGAAGGGTCCCAGGTTTGGTAGAAGCATTGAGATATCACGTCTCTGCTATCGGAAGGGTCGCAGGATTGGATTGGGAAGGAGTTGGATATCCCTTCTCATGCTATAGGAAGGGTCTCAGGATTTGAATGGCAAGGAGTTGGATATCACATCTCATGCCATAGGAAGGGTCTCAGGTTTGGTATAAACATTGAGATATCACATCTCTGCTATCGGAAGGGTCTCAGGATTGGATTGGGAAGGAGTTGGATATCCCTTCTCATGCTATAGGAAGTGTCTCAGGTTGGAATGGGAAGGAGTTGGATATCACATCTCATGTTATAGGAAGGGTCTCAGGATTGGAATGGGAAGGATTTGGATATCACATCTCATGTTATAGGAAGGGTCTCAGGATTGGAATGGGTAGGAGTTGGATATTACTTTCTTGCTATAGGAAGGGTCTCATGTTTGGAATGGGAAGGAGTTGGATATCACATATGCTATAGTTAGTGTCTCAGGTTTGGAACGGGAAGGAGTTGGATATCACATCTCATGTTATAGGAAGGGTCTCAGGTTTGGTATAAGCATTGAGATATCACATCTCTGCTATCGGAAGCGGCTCAGGATTGGAATGGGAAGGAGTTGGATATCACATCTCATGTTATAGTAAGAGTCTCTGGTTTGGTATTAGAATCATTGAGATATCACATCGCATGCTGTAGGAAGGGTCTAAGGATTGGAATAGGATGGACTTGGATATCACATCTCATGCTATAGGTAGGCTCTCAGGTTTGGTATAAGCATTGAGATATCACATCTCATGCTATAGGAAGGGTCTCAGGATTGGAATGGGAAGGATTTGGATATCACATCTCATGCTATAGGAAGGGTCTCAGATTTGGTATAAGCATTGAGATATCACATCTCATGCTAAAGGAAGGGTCTCAGGATTGGAATGGGAAGGAGTTGTATATGACATCTCAGGCCATAGGAAGGGTCTCAGGTTTGGTATAAGCATTGAGATATCACATCTCTGCTATCGGAAGGGTCTCAGGATTGGAATGGGAAGGAGTTGGATGTCACATCTCATGCTATAGGGAGGATCTCAAGTTTGATATTAGAAGCATTGAGATAACAAATCTCATGATATCGGAAGGGTCTCAGGATTGGAATGGGAAGGAGTTGGATACCACATCTCATGATAAAGGAAGGGTCTAAGGTTTGGAAGGGGAAGGATTTGGATATCACATCTCATGTTATAGGACGGGTCTCAGGTTTGGTATTAGAAGCATTGAGATATCAAGTCTCATGGTATAAGAAGGGTCTCAGAATTGGAATGGGAAGGAGTTGGATATCACACCTCAAGCTATAGGAAGGGTCTCAGGATTGGAATGGGAAGGAGTTTGATATCACATCTCATGCCATAGTATGGGTCTCAGGTTTGGTAGAAGCATTGGGATATCACATCTCATGCTATCGGAAGGGTATCAGTATTGGATTTTGAAGAAGTTGGATATCCCATCTCATGCTATAGGAAGGGTCTCAGGTTGGAATGGGAAGGAGTTGGATATCACATTTCATGTTATAGGAAGGGTCTCAGGATTGGAATGGGAAGGACTTGGATATCATATCTCATGCTATAGGACGGGTCTCAGGTTTGTTATTAGAATCATTGAGATATCATATTGCATGCTGTAGGAAGGGTCTAAGGAATGGAATAGGAAGGACCTGGATATCACATCTCATGCTATAGATAGGCTCTTAGGTTTGGAAAGGGAAGGAGTTGGATATCACATTTCATGTTAGAGGAAGGATCTCAGGTTTGGTATTAGAAGCATTGAGATATCACATCTCATGCTATAGGAAGGGTCTCAGGATTGGAATGGGAAGTAGTTGGATATCACATCTCATGCTATAGGAAGGGTCTCAGGTTTGGTATAAGCATTGCGATATCACATCTCATGCTATAGGACGGGTCTCAGGATTGGAATGGAAGGAGTTGGATATCACATCTCATGTTATAGGAAGGATCTCAGGTTTGGTATTAGAATCATTGAGACATCACATCTCATGCTATAGGAAGGGTCTCAGGGTTGGAATGGGAAGGAGTTGGATATCACAACTCATCCAATAGGAAGGGTCTCAGGTTTGGAATGGGAAGGAATTGGATATCACATCTCATGTTATAGGAAGGATCTCAGGTTTGGTATTAGAAGCATTGAGATATCACATCTCATGCTATAGGAAGGGTCTCAGGATTGGAATGTGAAGGATTTGGATATCACATCTCATGCTAAAGGAAGGGTCTCAGGTTTGGTAGAAGCATTGAGATATCACGTCTCTGCTATCGGAAGGGTCTCAGGATTGGATTGGGAAGGAGTTGGATATCCCTTCTCATGCTATAGGAAGGGTCTCAGGATTTGAATGGCAAGGAGTTGGATATCACATCTCATGCCATACGAAGGGTCTCAGGTTTGGTATAAGCATTGAGATATCACATCTCTGCTATCGGAAGGGTCTCAGGATTGGAATGGGAAGGAGTTGGATATTCCCATCTCATGTAATAGGAAGGGTCTCAGGTTTGGTATTAGAAGCATTGAGATATCACATCTCATGCTATAGGAAGGGTCTCAGGATTGGAATGGGAAGGACTTGGATATCACATCTCATGCTATAGGGAGGGTCTCAAGTTTGATATTAGAAGCTTTGAGATATCACATCTCATGATATCGGAAGGGTCTCAGGATTGGAATGGGAAGGAGTTGGATATCACATCTCATGATAAAGGAAGGGTCTAAGGTTTGGAAGGGGAAGGATTTGGATATCACATCTCATGTTATATTACGGGTCTCAGGTTTGGTATTAGAAGCATTGAGATATCAAGTCTCAGAGTATAGGAAGGGTCTCAGAATTGGAATGGGAAGGAGTTGGATATCACATCTCAAGCTATAGGAAGGGTCTCAGGATTGGAATGGGAAGGACTTGGATATCACATCTCATGCTATAGGAAGGCTCTCAGGTTTGGAAGGGGAAAGAGTTGGATATCACATTTCATGTTAGAGGTAGGATCTCAGGTTTGGTATTAGAGGCATTGAGATATCACATCTCATGCTATCAGAAGGGTCTCTTGAATGGAATGGGAAGGAGTTGGATATCACATCTCATGCTAAAGGGAGGGTCTCAGGTTTGGAAGGGGAAGGATTTGGATATCACATCTCATGTTATAGGAAGGATCTCAGGTTTGGTATTAGAAGCATTGAGATATCACATCTCATGCTATCGGAAGGATCTCAGGTTTGGTATTAGAAGCATTGAGATATCACATCTCATGCTATCAGAAGGGTCTCAGGATTGGAATGGGAAGGAGTTGGATATCACATCTCATGCTAAAGGGAGGGTCTCAGGTTTGGAAGGGGAAGGATTTGGATATCACATCTCATGTTATCGGAAGGATCTCACGTTTGGTATTAGAAGTATTGAGATATCATATCTCATGCTATAGGAAGGGTCTCAGGATTGGAATGGGAAGGAGTTGGAAATCACATCTCATGCTATAGGAAGTGTCTCAGGATTGTAATGGGAAGGACTTGGATATCACATCTCATGCTATAGGTAGGGTCTCAAGTTTGATATTAGAAGCATTGAGATATCACATCTCATGCTATAGGAAGGGTCTGAGGATTGGAATGGGAAGGAGTTGGATATCACATCTCATGCTATGGGAAGGGTCTCAGGTTTGGTATAAGCAGTGAGATATCACATCTCATGCTATAGGAAGTGTCTCAGGATTGGAATGGGAAGGAGTTGGATATCACATCTCATGTTATAGGAAGGATCTCAGGTTTGGTATAAGCATTGAGATATCACATCTCTGCTATCGGAAGGGTCTCAGGATTGGAATGGGAAGGAGTTGGATATTCCCATCTCATGTTATAGGAAGGGTCTCAGGTTTGGTATTAGAAGCATTGAGATATCACATCTCATGCTATAGGAAGGGTCTCAGGATTGGAATGGGAAGGACTTGGATATCACATCTCATGCTATAGGGAGGGTCTCAAGTTTGATATTAGAAGCTTTGAGATATCACATCTCATGATATCGGAAGGGTCTCAGGATTGGATTGGGAAGGAGTTGGATATCCCTTCTCATGCTATAGGAAGTGTCTCAGGTTGGAATGGGAAGGAGTTGGATATCACATATGCTATAGTTAGTGTCTCAGGTTTGGAACGGAAGGAGTTGGATATCACATCTCATGTTATAGGAAGGGTCTCAGGTTTGGTATAAGCATTGAGATATCACATCTCTGCTATCGGAAGCGGCTCAGGATTGGAATGGGAAGGAGTTGGATATCCCATCTCATGTTATAGGAAGAGTCTCTGGTTTGGTCTTAGAATCATTGAGATATCACATTGCATGCTGTAGGAAGGGTCTAAGGATTGGAATGGGATGGACTTGGATATCACATCTCATGCTATAGGTAGGCTCTCAGGTTTGGTATAAGCATTGAGATATCACATCTCATGCTATAGGAAGGGTCTCAGGATTGGAATGGGAAGGAATTGGATATCACATCTCATGCTATAGGAAGGGTCTCAGATTTGGTATAAGCATTGAGATATCACATCTCATGCTAAAGGAAGGGTCTCAGGATTGGAATGGGAAGGAGTTGTATATGACATCTCAGGCCATAGGAAGGTTCTCAGGTTTGGTATAAGCATTGAGATATCACATCTCTGCTATCGGAAGGGTCTCAGGATTGGAATGGGAAGGAGTTGGATATCCCATCTCATGTTATAGGAAGGGTCTCAGGTTTGGTATTAGAAGCATAGAGATATCACATCTCATGCTATAGGAAGGGTCTCAGGATTTGAATGGCAAGGAGTTGGATATCACATCTCATGCCATAGGAAGGGTCTCAGGTTTGGTATAAGCATTCAGATATCACATCTCTGCTATCGGAAGGGTCTCAGGATTGGATTGGGAAGGAGTTAGATATCCCTTCTCATGCTATAGGAAGTGTCTCAGGTTGGAATGGGAAGGAGTTGGATCTCACATCTCATGTTATAGGAAGGGTCTCGGGATTGGAATGGGAAGGACTTGGATGTCACATCTCATGCTTTAGGGAGGGTCTCAAGTTTGATATTAGAAGCATTGAGATAACAAATCTCATGATATCGGAAGGGTCTCAGGATTGGAATGGGAAGGAGTTGTATATCACATCTCATGATAAAGGAAGGGTCTAAGGTTTGGAAGGGGAAGGATTTGGATATCACATCTCATGTTATAGGACGGGTCTCAGGTTTGGTATTAGAAGCATTGAGATATCAAGTCTCATGGTATAAGAAGGGTCTCAGAATTGGAATGGGAAGGAGTTGGATATCACACCTCAAGCTATAGGAAGGGTCTCAGGATTGGAATGGGAAGGACTTGGATATCACATCTCATGCTATAAGGAGGGTCTCAAGTTTGATATTAGAAGCTTTGAGATATCACATCTCATGATATCGGAAGGGTCTCAGGATTGGAATGGGAAGGAGTTGGATATCACATCTCATGATAAAGGAAGGGTCTAAGGTTTGGAAGGGGAAGGATTTGGATATCACATCTCATGTTATATTACGGGTCTCACGTTTGTATTAGAAGCATTGAGATATCAAGTCTCATAGTATAGGAAGGGTCTCAGAATTGGAATGGGAAGGAGTTGGATATCACATCTCAAGCTATAGGAAGGGTCTCAGGATTGGAATGGGAAGGACTTGGATATCACATCTCATGCTATAGGAAGGCTCTCAGGTTTGGAAGGGGAAATAGTTGGATATCACATTTCATGTTAGAGGTAGGATCTCAGGTTTGGTATTAGAGGCATTGAGATATCACATCTCATGCTATCAGAAGGGTCTTAGGAATGGAATGGGAAGGAGTTGGATATCACATCTCATGCTAAAGGGAGGGTCTCAGGTTTGGAAGGGGAAGGATTTGGATATCACATCTCATGTTATAGGAAGGATCTCAGGTTTGGTATTAGAAGCATTGAGATATCACATCTCATGCTATCGGAAGGATCTCAGGTTTGGTATTAGAAGCATTGAGATATCACATCTCATGCTATCAGAAGAGTCTCAGGATTGGAATAGGAAGGAGTTGGATATCACATCTCATGCTAAAGGGAGGGTCTCAGGATTGGAAGGGGAAGGATTTGGATATCACATCTCATGTTATCGGAAGGATCTCACGTTTGGTATTAGAAGTATTGAGATATCATATCTCATGCTATAGGAAGGGTCTCAGGATTGGAATGGGAAGGAGTTGGATATCACATCTCATGCTATAGGGAGGGTCTCAGGATTGGAATGGGAAGGACTTAGATATCACATATCATGCTATAGGGAGGGTCTCAGTTTTGATATTAGAAGCATTGAGATATCACATCTCATGCTATAGGAAGTGTCTCAGGATTGGAATGGGAAGGTGCTGGATATCACATCTCATGCTAAAGGAAGGGTCTCAGGTTTGGAACGGGAAGGATTTGGATATCACATCTCATGTTATAGGAAGGGTCTCAGGTTTGGTATAAGCATTGAGATATCACATCTCTGCTATCGGAAGTGTCTCAGGATTGGAATGGGAAGGAGTTGGATATCCCATCTCATGTTATAGGACGGGTCTCAGGTTTGTTATTAGAATCATTGAGATATCATATTGCATGCTGTAGGAAGGGTCTAAGGGTTGGAATGGGAAGTACTTGGATATCACATCTCATGCTATAGATAGGCTCTTAGGTTTGGAAAGGGAAGGAGTTGGATATCACATTTCATGTTAGAGGCAGGATCTCAGGTTTGGTATTAGAAGCATTGAGATATCACATCTCATGCTATAGGAAGGGTCTCAGGATTGGAATGGGAAGCAGTTGGATATCACATCTCATGCTATAGGAAGGGTCTCAGGTTTGGTATAAGCATTGAGATATCACATCTCATGCTATAGGACGGGTCTCAGGATTGGAATGGAAGGAGTTGGATATCACATCTCATGTTATAGGAAGGATCTCAGGTTTGGTATTAGAAGCATTGAGACATCACATCTCATGCTATAGGAAGGGTCTCAGGGTTGGAATGGGAAGGAGTTGGATATCACATCTCATCCAATAGGAAGGGTCTCAGGTTTGGAATGGGAAGGAATTGGATATCACATCTCATGTTATAGGAAGGATCTCAGGTTTGGTATTAGAAGCATTGAGATATCACATCTCATGCTATAGGAATGGTCTCAGGATTGGAATGTGAAGGATTTGGATATCACATCTTATGCTAAAGGAAGGGTCTCAGGTTTGGTAGAAGCATTGAGATATCACGTCTCTGCTATCGGAAGGGTCTCAGGATTGGATTGGGAAGGAGTTGGATATCACATCTCATGCCATAGGAAGGGTCTCAGGTTTGGTATAAGCATTGAGATATCACATCTCTGCTATCGGAAGGGTCTCAGGATTGGATTGGGAAGGAGTTGGATATCCCTTCTCATGCTATAGGAAGTGTCTCAGGTTGGAATGGGAAGGAGTTGGATATCACATCTCATGTTATAGGAAGGGTCTCAGGATTGGAATGGGAAGGATTTGGATATCACATCTCTTGCTATAGGAAGGGTCTCAGGATTGGAATGGGTAGGAGTTGGATATTACTTTCTTGCTATAGGAAGGGTCTCATGTTTGGAATGGGAAGGAGTTGGATATCACATATGCTATAGTTAGTGTCTCAGGTTTGGAACGGGAAGGAGTTGGATATCACATCTCATGTTATAGGAAGGGTCTCAGGCTTGGTATAAGCATTGAGATATCACATCTCTGCTATCGGAAGCGGCTCAGGATTGGAATGGGAAGGAGTTGGATATCCCATCTCATGTTATAGGAAGAGTCTCTGGTTTGGTAGAATCATTGAGATATCACATCGCATGCTGTAGGAAGGGTCAAAGGATTGGAATGGGATGGACTTGGATATCACATCTCATGCTATAGGTAGGCTCTCAGGTTTGGTATAAGCATTGAGATATCACATCTCATGCTATAGGAAGTGTCTCAGGATTGGAATGGGAAGGAATTGGATATCACATCTCATGCTATAGGAAGGGTCTCAGATTTGGTATAAGCATTGAGATATCACATCTCATGCTAAAGGAAGAGTCTCAGGATTGGAATGTGAAGGATTTGGATATCACATCTCATGCTAAAGGAAGGGTCTCAGGTTTGGTAGAAGCATTGAGATATCACGTCGCTGCTATCGGAAGGGTCTCAGGATTGGATTGGGAAGGAGTTGGATATCCCTTCTCATGCTATAGGAAGGGTCTCAGGATTTGAATGGCAAGGAGTTGGATATCACATCTCATGCCATAGGAAGGGTCTCAGGTTTGGTATAAGCATTGAGATATCACATCTCTGCTATTGGAAGGGTCTCAGGATTGGATTGGGAAGGAGTTGGATATCCCTTCTCATGCTATAGGAAGTGTCTCAGGTTGGAATGGGAAGGAGTTGGATATCACATCTCATGTTATAGGAAGGGTCTCAGGATTGGAATGGGAAGGATTTGGATATCACATCTCTTGCTATAGGAAGGGTCTCAGGATTGGAATGGGTAGGAGTTGGATATTACTTTCTTGCTATAGGAAGGGTCTCATGTTTGGAATGGGAAGGAGTTGGATATCACATATGCTATAGTTAGTGTCTCAAGTTCGGAACGGGAAGGAGTTGGATATCACATCTCATGTTATAGGAAGGGTCTCAGGTTTGGTATAAGCATTGAGATATCACATCTCTGCTATTGGAAGCGGCTCAGGATTTGAATGGGAAGGAGTTGGATATCCCATCTCATGTTATAGGAAGAGTCTCTGGTTTGGTATTAGAATCATTGAGATATCACATCGCATGCTGTAGGAAGGGTCTAAGGATTGGAATGGGGTGGACTTGGATATCACATCTCATGCTATAGGTAGGCTCTCAGTTTTGGTATAAGCATTGAGATATCACATCTCATGCTATAGGAAGGGTCTCAGGATTGGAATGGGAAGGAATTGGATATCACATCTCATGCTATAGGAAGGGTCTCAGATTTGGTATAAGCATTGAGATATCACATCTCATGCTAAAGGAAGGGTCTCAGGATTGGAATGGGAAGGAGTTGGATATCCCATCTCATGTTATAGGAAGGGTCTCAGGTTTGGTATTAGAAGCATAGAGATATCACATCTCATGCTATAGGAAGGGTCTCAGGATTGGAATGGGAAGGACTTGGATGTCACATCTCATGCTATAGGGAGGGTCTCAAGTTTGATATTAGAAGCATTGAGATAACAAATCTCATGATATCGGAAGGGTCTCAGGATTGGAATGGGAAGGAGTTGGATATCACATCTCATGATAAAGGAAGGGTCTAAGGTTTGGAAGGGGAAGGATTTGGATATCACATCTCATGTTATAGGACGGGTCTCAGGTTTGGTATTAGAAGCATTGAGATATCAAGTCTCATGGTATACGAAGGGTCTCAGAATTGGAATGGGAAGGAGTTGGATGTCACACCTCAAGCTATAGGAAGGGTCTCAGGATTGGAATGGGAAGGAGTTTGATATCACATCTCATGCCATAGTATGGGTCTCAGGTTTGGTAGAAGCATTGGGATATCACATCTCATGCTATCGGAAGGGTATCAGTATTGGATTTGGAAGAAGTTGGATATCCCATCTCATGCTATAGGAAGGGTCTCAGGTTGGAATGGGAAGGAGTTGGATATCACATTTCATGTTATAGGAAGGGTCTCAGGATTGGAATGGGAAGGACTTGGATATCATATCTCATGCTATAGGACGGGTCTCAGGTTTGTTATTAGAATCATTGAGATATCATATTGCATGCTGTAGGAAGGGTCTAAGGATTGGAATGGGAAGGACCTGGATATCACATCTCATGCTATAGATAGGCTCTTAGGTTTGGAAAGGGAAGGAGTTGGATATCACATCTCATGTTATAGGATGGATCTCAGGTTTGGTATTAGAAGTATTGAGATATCACATCTCATGTTATCGGAAGGATCTCAGGTTTGGTATTAGAAGTATTGAGATATCACATCTCATGCTATAGGAAGGGTCTCAGGATTGGAATGGGAAGGAGTTGGATATCACATCTCATGCTAAAGGAAGGGTCTCAGGTTTGGTAGAAGCATTGAGATATCACATCTCATGCTATAGGAAGGGTCTCAGGATTGGAATGGGAAGGACTTAGATATCACATATCATGCTATAGGGAGGGTCTCAGTTTTGATATTAGAAGCATTGAGATATCACATCTCATGCTATCGGAAGTGTCTCAGGATTGGAATGGGAAGGATATCACATCTCATGCTAAAGGAAGGGTCTCAGGTTTGGAACGGGAAGGAGTTAAATTTCACATCTCATGTTATAGGAAGGGTCTCAGGTTTGGTATAAACATTGAGATATCACATCTCTGCTATCGGAAGTGTCTCAGGATTGGCATGGGAAGGAGTTGGATATCCCATCTCATGTTATAGGACGGGTCTCAGGTTTGTTATTAGAATCATTGAGATATCATATTGCATGCTGTAGGAAGGGTCTAAGGGTTGGAATGTGAAGGACTTGGATATCACATCTCATGCTATAGATAGGCTCTTAGGTTTGGAAAGGGAAGGAGTTGGATATCACATTTCATGTTAGAGGAAGGATCTCAGGTTTGGTATTAGAAGCATTGAGATATCACATCTCATGCTATAGGAAGGGTCTCAGGATTGGAATGGGAAGGAGTTGGATATCACATCTCATGCTATAGGAAGGGTCTCAGGTTTGGTATAAGCATTGAGATATCACATCTCATGCTATAGGACGGGTCTCAGGATTGGAATGGAAGGAGTTGGATATCACATCTCATGTTATAGGAAGGATCTCAGGTTTGGTATTAGAAGCATTGAGACATCACATCTCATGCTATAGGAAGGGTCTCAGGGTTGGAATGGGAAGGAGTTGGATATCACATCTCATCCAATAGGAAGGGTCTCAGGTTTGGAATGGGAAGTAATTGGATATCACATCTCATGTTATAGGAAGGATCTCAGGTTTGGTATTAGAAGCATTGAGATATCAAATCTCATGCTATAGGAAGGGTCTCAGGATTGGAATGTGAAGGATTTGGATATCACATCTCATGCTACAGGAAGGGTCTCAGGTTTGGTAGAAGCATTGAGATATCACGTCTCTGCTATCGGAAGGGTCTCAGGATTGGATTGGGAAGGAGTTGGATATCCCTTTTCATGCTATAGGAAGGGTCTCAGGTTTGGTATAAGCATTGAGATATCACATCTCTGCTATCGGAAGGGTCTCAGGATTGGATTGGGAAGGAGTTGGATATCCCTTCTGATGCTATAGGAAGTGTCTCAGGTTGGAATGGGAAGGAGTTGGATATCACATCTCATGTTATAGGAAGGGTCTCAGGATTGGAATGGGAAGGATTTGGATATCACATCTCTTGCTATAGGAAGGGTCTCAGGATTGGAATGGGTAGGAGTTGGATATTACTTTCTTGCAATAGGAAGGGTCTCATGTTTGGAATGGGAAGGAGTTGGATATCACATATGCTATAGTTAGTGTCTCAGGTTTGGAACGGGAAGGAGTTGGATATCACATCTCATGTTATAGGAAGGGTCTCAGGTTTGGTATAAGCATTGAGATATCACATCTCTGCTATCGGAAGCGGCTCAGGATTGGAATGGGAAGGAGTTGGATATCCCATCTCATGTTATAGGAAGAGTCTCTGGTTTGGTATTAGAATAATTGAGATATCACATTGCATGTTGTAGGAAGGGTCTAAGGATTGGAATGGGATGGACTTGGATATCACATCTCATGCTATAGGTAGGCTCTCAGGTTTGGTATAAGCATTGAGATATCACATCTCATGCTATAGGAAGGGTCTCAGGATTGGAATGGGAAGGAATTGGATATCACATCTCATGCTATAGGAAGGGTCTCAGATTTGGTATAAGCATTGAGATATCACATATCATGCTAAAGGATTGGTCTCAGGATTGGAATGGGAAGGAGTTGTATATGACATCTCAGGCCATAGGAAGGTTCTCAGGTTTGGTATAAGCATTGAGATATCACATCTCTGCTATCGGAAAGGTCTCAGGATTGGAATGGGAAGGAGTTGGATATCCCATCTCATGTTATAGGAAGGATCTCAGGTTTGGTATTAGAAGCATAGAGATATCACATCTCATGCTATAGGAAGGGTCTCAGGATTGGAATGGGAAGGACTTGGATGTCACATCTCATGCTATAGGGAGGGTCTCAAGTTTGATATTAGAAGCATTGAGATAACAAATCTCATGATATCGGAAGGGTCTCAGGATTGGAATGGGAAGGAGTTGGATATCACATCTCATGATAAAGGAAGGGTCTAAGGTTTGGAAGGGGAAGGATTTGGATATCACATCTCATGTTATAGGACGGGTCTCAGGTTTGGTATTAGAAGCATTGAGATATCAAGTCTCATGGTATAAGAAGGGTCTCAGAATTGGAATGGGAAGGAGTTGGATATCACACCTCAAGCTATAGGAAGGGTCTCAGGATTGGAATGGGAAGGAGTTTGATATCACATCTCATGCCATAGTATGGGTCTCAGGTTTGGTAGAAGCATTGGGATATCACATCTCATGCTATCGGAAGGGTATCAGTATTGGATTTTGAAGAAGTTGGATATCCCATCTCATGCTATAGGAAGGGTCTCAGGTTGGAATGGGAAGGAGTTGGATATCACATTTCATGTTATAGGAAGGGTCTCAGGATTGGAATGGGAAGGACTTGGATATCATATCTCATGCTATAGGACGGGTCTCAGGTTTGTTATTAGAATCATTGAGATATCATATTGCATGCTGTAGGAAGGGTCTAAGGATTGGAATAGGAAGGACCTGGATATCACATCTCATGCTATAGATAGGCTCTTAGGTTTGGAAAGGGAAGGAGTTGGATATCACATTTCATGTTAGAGGAAGGATCTCAGGTTTGGTATTAGAAGCACTGAGATATCACATCTCATGCTATAGGAAGGGTCTCAGGATTGGAATGGGAAGTAGTTGGATATCACATCTCATGCTATAGGAAGGGTCTCAGGTTTGGTATAAGCATTGAGATATCACATCTCATGCTATAGGACGGGTCTCAGGATTGGAATGGAAGGAGTTGGATATCACATCTCATGTTATAGGAAGGATCTCAGGTTTGGTATTAGAATCATTGAGACATCACATCTCATGCTATAGGAAGGGTCTCAGGGTTGGAATGGGAAGGAGTTGGATATCACAACTCATCCAATAGGAAGGGTCTCAGGTTTGGAATGGGAAGGAATTGGATATCACATCTCATGTTATAGGAAGGATCTCAGGTTTGGTATTAGAAGCATTGAGATATCACATCTCATGCTATAGGAAGGGTCTCAGGATTGGAATGTGAAGGATTTGGATATCACATCTCATGCTAAAGGAAGGGTCTCAGGTTTGGTAGAAGCATTGAGATATCACGTCTCTGCTATCGGAAGGGTCTCAGGATTGGATTGGGAAGGAGTTGGATATCCCTTCTCATGCTATAGGAAGGGTCTCAGGATTTGAATGGCAAGGAGTTGGATATCACATCTCATGCCATACGAAGGGTCTCAGGTTTGGTATAAGCATTGAGATATCACATCTCTGCTATCGGAAGGGTCTCAGGATTGGAATGGGAAGGAGTTGGATATTCCCATCTCATGTAATAGGAAGGGTCTCAGGTTTGGTATTAGAAGCATTGAGATATCACATCTCATGCTATAGGAAGGGTCTCAGGATTGGAATGGGAAGGACTTGGATATCACATCTCATGCTATAGGGAGGGTCTCAAGTTTGATATTAGAAGCTTTGAGATATCACATCTCATGATATCGGAAGGGTCTCAGGATTGGAATGGGAAGGAGTTGGATATCACATCTCATGATAAAGGAAGGGTCTAAGGTTTGGAAGGGGAAGGATTTGGATATCACATCTCATGTTATATTACGGGTCTCAGGTTTGGTATTAGAAGCATTGAGATATCAAGTCTCAGAGTATAGGAAGGGTCTCAGAATTGGAATGGGAAGGAGTTGGATATCACATCTCAAGCTATAGGAAGGGTCTCAGGATTGGAATGGGAAGGACTTGGATATCACATCTCATGCTATAGGAAGGCTCTCAGGTTTGGAAGGGGAAAGAGTTGGATATCACATTTCATGTTAGAGGTAGGATCTCAGGTTTGGTATTAGAGGCATTGAGATATCACATCTCATGCTATCAGAAGGGTCTCGGGAATGGAATGGGAAGGAGTTGGATATCACATCTCATGCTAAAGGGAGGGTCTCAGGTTTTGAAGGGAAAGGATTTGGATATCACATCTCATGTTATAGGAAGGATCTCAGGTTGGGTATTAGAAGCATTGAGATATCACATCTCATGCTATCAGAAGGGTCTCAGGATTGGAATGGGAAGGAGTTGGATATCACATCTCATGCTAAAGGGAGGGTCTCAGGTTTGGAAGGGGAAGGATTTGGATATCACATCTCATGTTATCGGAAGGATCTCACGTTTGGTATTAGAAGTATTGAGATATCATATCTCATGCTATAGGAAGGGTCTCAGGATTGGAATGGGAAGGAGTTGGATATCACATCTCATGTTATAGGAAGTGTCTCAGGATTGTAATGGGAAGGACTTGGATATCACATCTCATGCTATAGGTAGGGTCTCAAGTTTGATATTAGAAGCATTGAGATATCACATCTCATGCTATAGGAAGGGTCTGAGGATTGGAATGGGAAGGAGTTGGATATCACATCTCATGCTATGGGAAGGGTCTCAGGTTTGGTATAAGCAGTGAGATATCACATCTCATGCTATAGGAAGTGTCTCAGGATTGGAATGGGAAGGAGTTGGATATCACATCTCATGTTATAGGAAGGATCTCAGGTTTGGTATAAGCATTGAGATATCACATCTCTGCTACCGGAAGGGTCTCAGGATTGGAATGGGAAGGAGTTGGATATTCCCATCTCATGTTATAGGAAGGGTCTCAGGTTTGGTATTAGAAGCATTGAGATATCACATCTCATGCTATAGGAAGGGTCTCAGGATTGGAATGGGAAGGACTTGGATATCACATCTCATGCTATAGGGAGGGTCTCAAGTTTGATATTAGAAGCTTTGAGATATCACATCTCATGATATCGGAAGGGTCTCAGGATTGGAATGGGAAGGAGTTGGATATCAAATCTCATGATAAAGGAAGGGTCTAAGGTTTGGAAGGGGAAGGATTTGGATATCACATCTCATGTTATATTACGGGTCTCACGTTTGTATTAGAAGCATTGAGATATCAAGTCTCATAGTATAGGAAGGGTCTCAGAATTGGAATGGGAAGGAGTTGGATATCACATCTCAAGCTATAGGAAGGGTCTCAGGATTGGAATGGGAAGGACTTGGATATCACATCTCATGCTATAGGAAGGCTCTCAGGTTTGGAAGGGGAAAGAGTTGGATATCACATTTCATGTTAGAGGTAGGATCTCAGGTTTGGTATTAGAGGCATTGAGATATCACATCTCATGCTATCAGAAGGGTCTCAGGAATGGAATGGGAAGGAGTTGGATATCACATCTCATGCTAAAGGGAGGGTCTCAGGTTTGGAAGGGGAAGGATTTGGATATCACATCTCATGTTATAGGAAGGATCTCAGGTTTGGTATTAGAAGCATTGAGATATCACATCTCATGCTATCGGAAGGATCTCAGGTTTGGTATTAGAAGCATTGAGATATCACATCTCATGCTATCAGAAGAGTCTCAGGATTGGAATAGGAAGGAGTTGGATATCACATCTCATGCTAAAGGGAGGGTCTCAGGATTGGAAGGGGAAGGATTTGGATATCACATCTCATGTTATCGGAAGGATCTCACGTTTGGTATTAGAAGTATTGAGATATCATATCTCATGCTATAGGAAGGGTCTCAGGATTGGAATGGGAAGGAGTTAGATATCACATCTCATGCTATAGGGAGGGTCTCAGGATTGGAATGGGAAGGACTTAGATATCACATATCATGCTATAGGGAGGGTCTCAGTTTTGATATTAGAAGCATTGAGATATCACATCTCATGCTATAGGAAGTGTCTCAGGATTGGAATGGGAAGGTGCTGGATATCACATCTCATGCTAAAGGAAGGGTCTCAGGTTTGGAACGGGAAGGATTTGGATATCACATCTCATGTTATAGGAAGGGTCTCAGGTTTGGTATAAGCATTGAGATATCACATCTCTGCTATCGGAAGTGTCTCAGGATTGGAATGGGAAGGAGTTGGATATCCCATCTCATGTTATAGGACGGGTCTCAGGTTTGTTATTAGAATCATTGAGATATCATATTGCATGCTGTAGGAAGGGTCTAAGGGTTGGAATGGGAAGGACTTGGATATCACATCTCATGGTATAGATAGGCTCTTAGGTTTGGAAAGGGAAGGAGTTGGATATCACATTTCATGTTAGAGGAAGGATCTCAGGTTTGGTAGAAGCATTGAGATATCACATCTCATGCTATAGGAAGGGTCTCAGGATTGGAATGGGAAGCAGTTGGATATCACATCTCATGCTAAAGGGAGGGTCTCAGGTTTGGAAGGGGAAGGATTTGGATATCACATCTCATGTTATAGGAAGGATCTCAGGTTTGGTATTAGAAGCATTGAGATATCACATCTCATGCTATCGGAAGGATCTCAGGTTTGGTATTAGAAGCATTGAGATATCACATCTCATGCTATCAGAAGAGTCTCAGGATTGGAATAGGAAGGAGTTGGATATCACATCTCATGCTAAAGGGAGGGTCTCAGGATTGGAAGGGGAAGGATTTGGATATCACATCTCATGTTATCGGAAGGATCTCACGTTTGGTATTAGAAGTATTGAGATATCATATCTCATGCTATAGGAAGGTTCTCAGGATTGGAATGGGAAGGAGTTGGATATCACATCTCATGCTATAGGGAGGGTCTCAGGATTGGAATGGGAAGGACTTAGATATCACATATCATGCTATAGGGAGGGTCTCAGTTTTGATATTAGAAGCATTGAGATATCACATCTCATGCTATAGGAAGTGTCTCAGGATTGGAATGGGAAGGTGCTGGATATCACATCTCATGCTAAAGGAAGGGTCTCAGGTTTGGAACGGGAAGGATTTGGATATCACATCTCATGTTATAGGAAGGGTCTCAGGTTTGGTATAAGCATTGAGATATCACATCTCTGCTATCGGAAGTGTCTCAGGATTGGAATGGGAAGGAGTTGGATATCCCATCTCATGTTATAGGACGGGTCTCAGGTTTGTTATTAGAATCATTGAGATATCATATTGCATGCTGTAGGAAGGGTCTAAGGGTTGGAATGGGAAGGACTTGGATATCACATCTCATGGTATAGATAGGCTCTTAGGTTTGGAAAGGGAAGGAGTTGGATATCACATTTCATGTTAGAGGAAGGATCTCAGGTTTGGTATTAGAAGCATTGAGATATCACATCTCATGCTATAGGAAGGGTCTCAGGATTGGAATGGGAAGCAGTTGGATATCACATCTCATGCTATAGGAAGGGTCTCAGGTTTGGTATAAGCATTGAGATATCACATCTCATGCTATAGGACGGGTCTCAGGATTGGAATGGAAGGAGTTGGATATCACATCTCATGTTATAGGAAGGATCTCAGGTTTGGTATTAGAAGCATTGAGACATCACATCTCATGCTATAGGAAGGGTCTCAGGGTTGGGAAGGAGTTGGATATCACATCTCATCCAATAGGAAGGGTCTCAGGTTTGGAATGGGAAGGAATTGGATATCACATCTCATGTTATAGGAAGGATCTCAGGTTTGGGATTAGAAGCATTGAGATATCACATCTCATGCTATAGGAAGGGTCTCAGGATTGGAATGTGAAGGATTTGGATATCACATCTCATGCTAAAGGAAGGGTCTCAGGTTTGGTAGAAGCATTGAGATATCACGTCTCTGCTATCGGAAGAGTCTCAGGATTGGATTGGGAAGGAGTTGGATATCACATCTCATGCCATAGGAAGGGTCTCAGGTTTGGTATAAGCATTGAGATATCACATCTCTGCTATCGGAAGGGTCTCAGGATTGGATTGGGAAGGAGTTGGATATCCCTTCTCATGCTATAGGAAGTGTCTTAGGTTGGAATGGGAAGGAGTTGGATATCACATCTCATGTTATAGGAAGGGTCTCAGGATTGGAATGGGAAGGATTTGGATATCACATCTCTTGCTATAGGAAGGGTCTCAGGATTGGAATGGGTAGGAGTTGGATATTACTTTCTTGCTATAGGAAGGGTCTCATGTTTGGAATGGGAAGGAGTTGGATATCACATATGCTATAGTTAGTGTCTCAGGTTTGGAACGGGAAGGAGTTGGATATCACATCTCATGTTATAGGAAGGGTCTCAGGTTTGGTATAAGCATTGAGATATCACATCTCTGCTATCGGAAGCGGCTCAGGATTGGAATGGGAAGGAGTTGGATATCCCATCTCATGTTATAGGAAGAGTCTCTGGTTTGGTATTAGAATCATTGAGATATCACATCGCATGCTGTAGGAAAGGTCTAAGGATTGGAATGGGATGGACTTGGATATCACATCTCATGCTATAGGTAGGCTCTCAGGTTTGGTATAAGCATTGAGATATCACATCTCATGCTATAGGAAGGGTCTCAGGATTGGAATGGGAAGGAATTGGATATCACATCTCATGCTATAGGAAGGGTCTCAGATTTGGTATAAGCATTGAGATATCACATCTCATGCTAAAGGAAGGGTCTCAGGATTGGAATGGGAAGGAGTTGTATATGACATCTCAGGCCATAGGAAGGTTCTCAGGTTTGGTATAAGCATTGAGATATCACATCTCTGCTATCGGAAGGGTCTCAGGATTGGAATGGGAAGCAGTTGGATATCCCATCTCATGTTATAGGAAGGGTCTCAGGTTTGGTATTAGAAGCATAGAGATATCACATCTCATGCTATAGGAAGGATCTCAGGATTTGAATGGCAAGGAGTTGGATATCACATCTCATGCCATAGGAAGGGTCTCAGGTTTGGTATAAGCATTGAGATATCACATCTCTGCTATCGGAAGGGTCTCAGGATTGGATTGGGAAGGAGTTAGATATCCCTTCTCATGCTATAGGAAGTGTCTCAGGTTGGAATGGGAAGGAGTTGGATATCACATCTCATGTTATAGGAAGGGTCTCAGGATTGGAATGGGAAGGACTTGGATGTCACATCTCATACTATAGGGAGGGTCTCAAGTTTGATATTAGAAGCATTGAGATAACAAATCTCATGATATCGGAAGGGTCTCAGGATTGGAATGGGAAGGAGTTGGATATCACATCTCATGATAAAGGAAGGGTCCAAGGTTTGGAAGGGGAAGGATTTGGATATCACATCTCATGTTATAGGACGGGTCTCAGGTTTGGTATTAGATGCATTGAGATATCAAGTCTCATGGTATAAGAAGGGTCTCAGAATTGGAATGGGAAGGAGTTGGATATCACACCTCAAGCTATAGGAAGGGTCTCAGGATTGGAATGGGAAGGAGTTTGATATCACATCTCATGCCATAGTATGGGTCTCAGGTTTGGTAGAAGCATTGGGATATCACATCTCATGCTATCGGAAGGGTATCAGTATTGGATTTGGAAGAACTTGGATATCCCATCTCATGCTATAGGAAGGGTCTCAGGTTGGAATGGGAAGGAGTTGGATATCACATTTCATGATATAGGAAGGGTCTCAGGATTGGAATGGGAAGGACTTGGATATCATATCTCATGCTATAGGACGAGTCTCAGGTTTGTTATTAGAATCATTGAGATATCATATTGCATGCTGTAGGAAGGGTCTAAGGATTGGAATGGGAAGGACTTGGATATCACATCTCATGCTATAGATAGGCTCTTAGGTTTGGAAAGGGAAGGAGTTGGATATCACATTTCATGTTAGAGGAAGGATCTCAGGTTTGGTATTAGAAGCATTGAGATATCACATCTCATGCTATATGAAGGGTCTCAGGATTGGAATGGGAAGTAGTTGGATATCACATCTCATGCTATAGGAAGGGTCTCAGGTTTGGTATAAGCATTGAGATATCACATCTCATGCTATAGGACAGGTCTCAGGATTGGAATGGAAGGAGTTGGATATCACATATCCTGTTATAGGAAGGATCTCAGGTTTGGTATTGGAAGCATTGAGACATCACATCTCATGCTATAGGAAGGGTCTCAGGGTTGGAATAGGAAGGAGTTGGATATCACATCTCATCCAATAGGAAGGGTCTCAGGTTTGGAATGGGAAGGAATTGGATATCACATCTCATGTTATAGGAAAGATCTCAGGTTTGGTATTAGAAGCATTGAGATATCACATCTCATGCTATAGGAAGGGTCTCAGAATTGGAATGGGAAGGAGTTGGATATCACACCTCAAGCTATAGGAAGGGTCTCAGGATTGGAATGGGAAGGAGTTTGATATCACATCTCATGCCATAGTATGGGTCTCAGGTTTGGTAGAAGCATTGGGATATCACATCTCATGCTATCGGAAGGGTATCAGTATTGGATTTTGAAGAAGTTGGATATCCCATCTCATGCTATAGGAAGGGTCTCAGGTTGGAATGGGAAGGAGTTGGATATCACATTTCATGTTATAGGAAGGGTCTCAGGATTGGAATGGGAAGGACTTGGATATCATATCTCATGCTATAGGACGGGTCTCAGGTTTGTTATTAGAATCATTGAGATATCATATTGCATGCTGTAGGAAGGGTCTAAGGATTGGAATAGGAAGGATCTGGATATCACATCTCATGCTATAGATAGGCTCTTAGGTTTGGAAAGGGAAGGAGTTGGATATCACATTTCATGTTAGAGGAAGGATCTCAGGTTTGGTATTAGAAGCACTGAGATATCACATCTCATGCTATAGGAAGGGTCTCAGGATTGGAATGGGAAGTAGTTGGATATCACATCTCATGCTATAGGAAGGGTCTCAGGTTTGGTATAAGCATTGAGATATCACATCTCATGCTATAGGACGGGTCTCAGGATTGGAATGGAAGGAGTTGGATATCACATCTCATGTTATAGGAAGGATCTCAGGTTTGGTATTAGAATCATTGAGACATCACATCTCATGCTATAGGAAGGGTCTCAGGGTTGGAATGGGAAGGAGTTGGATATCACAACTCATCCAATAGGAAGGGTCTCAGGTTTGGAATGGGAAGGAATTGGATATCACATCTCATGTTATAGGAAGGATCTCAGGTTTGGTATTAGAAGCATTGAGATATCACATCTCATGCTATAGGAAGGGTCTCAGGATTGGAATGTGAAGGATTTGGATATCACATCTCATGCTAAAGGAAGGGTCTCAGGTTTGGTAGAAGCATTGAGATATCACGTCTCTGCTATCGGAAGGGTCTCAGGATTGGATTGGAAGGAGTTGGATATCCCTTCTCATGCTATAGGAAGGGTCTCAGGATTTGAATGGCAAGGAGTTGGATATCACATCTCATGCCATACGAAGGGTCTCAGGTTTGGTATAAGCATTGAGATATCACATCTCTGCTATCGGAAGGGTCTCAGGATTGGAATGGGAAGGAGTTGGATATTCCCATCTCATGTAATAGGAAGGGTCTCAGGTTTGGTATTAGAAGCATTGAGATATCACATCTCATGCTATAGGAAGGGTCTCAGGATTGGAATGGGAAGGACTTGGATATCACATCTCATGCTATAGGGAGGGTCTCAAGTTTGATATTAGAAGCTTTGAGATATCACATCTCATGATATCGGAAGGGTCTCAGGATTGGAATGGGAAGGAGTTGGATATCACATCTCATGATAAAGGAAGGGTCTAAGGTTTGGAAGGGGAAGGATTTGGATATCACATCTCATGTTATATTACGGGTCTCAGGTTTGGTATTAGAAGCATTGAGATATCAAGTCTCAGAGTATAGGAAGGGTCTCAGAATTGGAATGGGAAGGAGTTGGATATCACATCTCAAGCTATAGGAAGGGTCTCAGGATTGGAATGGGAAGGACTTGGATATCACATCTCATGCTATAGGAAGGCTCTCAGGTTTGGAAGGGGAAAGAGTTGGATATCACATTTCATGTTAGAGGTAGGATCTCAGGTTTGGTATTAGAGGCATTGAGATATCACATCTCATGCTATCAGAAGGGTCTCGGGAATGGAATGGGAAGGAGTTGGATATCACATCTCATGCTAAAGGGAGGGTCTCAGGTTTGGAAGGGAAAGGATTTGGATATCACATCTCATGTTATAGGAAGGATCTCAGGTTTGGTATTAGAAGCATTGAGATATCACATCTCATGCTATCAGAAGGGTCTCAGGATTGGAATGGGAAGGAGTTGGATATCACATCTCATGCTAAAGGGAGGGTCTCAGGTTTGGAAGGGGAAGGATTTGGATATCACATCTCATGTTATCGGAAGGATCTCACGTTTGGTATTAGAAGTATTGAGATATCATATCTCATGCTATAGGAAGGGTCTCAGGATTGTAATGGGAAGGACTTGGATATCACATCTCATGCTATAGGTAGGGTCTCAAGTTTGATATTAGAAGCATTGAGATATCACATCTCATGCTATAGGAAGGGTCTGAGGATTGGAATGGGAAGGAGTTGGATATCACATCTCATGCTATGGGAAGGGTCTCAGGTTTGGTATAAGCAGTGAGATATCACATCTCATGCTATAGGAAGTGTCTCAGGATTGGAATGGGAAGGAGTTGGATATCACATCTCATGTTATAGGAAGGATCTCAGGTTTGGTATAAGCATTGAGATATCACATCTCTGCTACCGGAAGGGTCTCAGGATTGGAATGGGAAGGAGTTGGATATTCCCATCTCATGTTATAGGAAGGGTCTCAGGTTTGGTATTAGAAGCATTGAGATATCACATCTCATGCTATAGGAGGGGTCTCAGGATTGGAATGGGAAGGACTTGGATATCACATCTCATGCTATTGGGAGGGTCTCAAGTTTGATATTAGAAGCTTTGAGATATCACATCTCATGATATCGGAAGGGTCTCAGGATTGGAATGGGAAGGAGTTGGATATCACATCTCATGATAAAGGAAGGGTCTAAGGTTTGGAAGGGGAAGGATTTGGATATCACATCTCATGTTATATTACGGGTCTCACATTTGTATTAGAAGCATTGAGATATCAAGTCTCATAGTATAGGAAGGGTCTCAGAATTGGAATGGGAAGGAGTTGGATATCACATCTCAAGCTATAGGAAGGGTCTCAGGATTGGAATGGGAAGGACTTGGATATCACATCTCATGCTATAGGAAGGCTCTCAGGTTTGGAAGGGGAAAGAGTTGGATATCACATTTCATGTTAGAGGTAGGATCTCAGGTTTGGTATTAGAGGCATTGAGATATCACATCTCATGCTATCAGAAGGGTCTCAGGAATGGAATGGGAAGGAGTTGGATATCACATCTCATGCTAAAGGGAGGGTCTCAGGTTTGGAAGGGGAAGGATTTGGATATCACATCTCATGTTATAGGAAGGATCTCAGGTTTGGTATTAGAAGCATTGAGATATCACATCTCATGCTATCGGAAGGGTCTCAGGATTGGAATGGGAAGCAGTTGGATATCACATCTCATGCTATAGGAAGGGTCTCAGGTTTGGTATAAGCATTGAGATATCACATCTCATGCTATAGGACGGGTCTCAGGATTGGAATGGAAGGAGTTGGATATCACATCTCATGTTATAGGAAGGATCTCAGGTTTGGTATTAGAAGCATTGAGACATCACATCTCATGCTATAGGAAGGGTCTCAGGGTTGGAATGGGAAGGAGTTGGATATCACATCTCATCCAATAGGAAGGGTCTCAGGTTTGGAATGGGAAGGAATTGGATATCACATCTCATGTTATAGGAAGGATCTCAGGTTTGGTATTAGAAGCATTGAGATATCACATCTCATGCTATAGGAAGGGTCTCAGGATTGGAATGTGAAGGATTTGGATATCACATCTCATGCTAAAGGAAGGGTCTCAGGTTTGGTAGAAGCATTGAGATATCACGTCTCTGCTATCGGAAGAGTCTCAGGATTGGATTGGGACGGAGTTGGATATCACATCTCATGCCATAGGAAGGGTCTCAGGTTTGGTATAAGCATTGAGATATCACATCTCTGCTATCGGAAGGGTCTCAGGATTGGATTGGGAAGGAGTTGGATATCCCTTCTCATGCTATAGGAAGTGTCTCAGGTTGGAATGGGAAGGAGTTGGATATCACATCTCATGTTATAGGAAGGGTCTCAGGATTGGAATGGGAAGGATTTGGATATCACATCTCTTGCTATAGGAAGGGTCTCAGGATTGGAATGGGTAGGAGTTGGATATTACTTTCTTGCTATAGGAAGGGTCTCATGTTTGGAATGGGAAGGAGTTGGATATCACATATGCTATAGTTAGTGTCTCAGGTTTGGAACGGGAAGGAGTTGGATATCACATCTCATGTTATAGGAAGGGTCTCAGGTTTGGTATAAGCATTGAGATATCACATCTCTGCTATCGGAAGCGGCTCAGGATTGGAATGGGAAGGAGTTGGATATCCCATCTCATGTTATAGGAAGAGTCTCTGGTTTGGTATTAGAATCATTGAGATATCACATCGCATGCTGTAGGAAAGGTCTAAGGATTGGAATGGGATGGACTTGGATATCACATCTCATGCTATAGGTAGGCTCTCAGGTTTGGTATAAGCATTGAGATATCACATCTCATGCTATAGGAAGGGTCTCAGGATTGGAATGGGAAGGAATTGGATATCACATCTCATGCTATAGGAAGGGTCTCAGATTTGGTATAAGCATTGAGATATCACATCTCATGCTAAAGGAAGGGTCTCAGGATTGGAATGGGAAGGAGTTGTATATGACATCTCAGGCCATAGGAAGGTTCTCAGGTTTGGTATAAGCATTGAGATATCACATCTCTGCTATCGGAAGGGTCTCAGGATTGGAATGGGAAGCAGTTGGATATCCCATCTCATGTTATAGGAAGGGTCTCAGGTTTGGTATTAGAAGCATAGAGATATCACATCTCATGCTATAGGAAGGATCTCAGGATTTGAATGGCAAGGAGTTGGATATCACATCTCATGCCATAGGAAGGGTCTCAGGTTTGGTATAAGCATTGAGATATCACATCTCTGCTATCAGAAGGGTCTCAGGATTGGATTGGGAAGGAGTTAGATATCCCTTCTCATGCTATAGGAAGTGTCTCAGGTTGGAATGGGAAGGAGTTGGATATCACATCTCATGTTATAGGAAGGGTCTCAGGATTGGAATGGGAAGGACTTGGATGTCACATCTCATGCTATAGGGAGGGTCTCAAGTTTGATATTAGAAGCATTGAGATAACAAATCTCATGATATCGGAAGGGTCTCAGGATTGGAATGGGAAGGAGTTGGATATCACATCTCATGATAAAGGAAGGGTCTAAGGTTTGGAAGGGGAAGGATTTGGATATCACATCTCATGTTATAGGACGGGTCTCAGGTTTGGTATTAGATGCATTGAGATATCAAGTCTCATGGTATAAGAAGGGTCTCAGAATTGGAATGGGAAGGAGTTGGATATCACACCTCAAGCTATAGGAAGGGTCTCAGGATTGGAATGGGAAGGAGTTTGATATCACATCTCATGCCATAGTATGGGTCTCAGGTTTGGTAGAAGCATTGGGATATCACATCTCATGCTATCGGAAGGGTATCAGTATTGGATTTGGAAGAAGTTGGATATCCCATCTCATGCTATAGGAAGGGTCTCAGGTTGGAATGGGAAGGAGTTGGATATCACATTTCATGATATAGGAAGGGTCTCAGGATTGGAATGGGAAGGACTTGGATATCATATCTCATGCTATAGGACGGGTCTCAGGTTTGTTATTAGAATCATTGAGATATCATATTGCATGCTGTAGGAAGGGTCTAAGGATTGGAATGGGAAGGACTTGGATATCACATCTCATGCTATAGATAGGCTCTTAGGTTTGGAAAGGGAAGGAGTTGGATATCACATTTCATGTTAGAGGAAGGATCTCAGGTTTGGTATTAGAAGCATTGAGATATCACATCTCATGCTATATGAAGGGTCTCAGGATTGGAATGGGAAGTAGTTGGATATCACATCTCATGCTATAGGAAGGGTCTCAGGTTTGGTATAAGCATTGAGATATCACATCTCATGCTATAGGACAGGTCTCAGGATTGGAATGGAAGGAGTTGGATATCACATATCATGTTATAGGAAGGATCTCAGGTTTGGTATTGGAAGCATTGAGACATCACATCTCATGCTATAGGAAGGGTCTCAGGGTTGGAATGGGAAGGAGTTGGATATCACATCTCATCCAATAGGAAGGGTCTCAGGTTTGGAATGGGAAGGAATTGGATATCACATCTCATGTTATAGGAAAGATCTCAGGTTTGGTATTAGAAGCATTGAGATATCACATCTCATGCTATAGGAAGGGTCTCAGGATTGGAATGTGAAGGATTTGGATATCACATCTCATGCTAAAGGAAGGGTCTCATGTTTGGTAGAAGCATTGAGATATCACGTCTCTGCTATCGGAAGGGTCTCAGGATTGGATTGGGAAGGAGTTGGATATCCCTTCTCATGCTATAGGAAGGGTCTCAGGATTTGAATGGCAAGGAGTTGGATATCACATCTCATGCCATAGGAAGGGTCTCAGGTTTGGTATAAGCATTGAGATATCACATCTCTGCTATCGGAAGGGTCTCAGGATTGGAATGGGAAGGAGTTGGATATTCCCATCTCATGTTATAGGAAGGGTCATTGGTTTGGTATTAGAAGCATTGAGATATCACATCTCATGCTATCGGAAGTGTCTCAGGAGTGGAATGGGAAAGAGTTGGATATCACATCTCATGCTATAGGGAGTGTCTCAGGATTGGAATGGGAAGGACTTAGATATCACATATCATGCTATAGGGAGGGTCTCAGTTTTGATATTAGAAGCATTGAGATATCACATCTCATGCTATCGGACATGTCTCAGGATTGGAATGGGAAGGAGCTGGATATCACATCTCATGCTAAAGGAAGGGTCTCAGGTTTGGAACGGGAAGGATTTGGATATCACATCTCATGTTATAGGAAGGGTCTCAGGTTTGGTATAAGCATTGAGATATCACATCTCTGCTATCGGAAGTGTCTCAGGATTGGAATGGGAAGGAGTTGGATATCACATCTCATGTTATAGGACGGGTCTCAGGTTTGTTATTAGAATCATTGAGATATCATATTGCATGCTGTAGGAAGGGTCTAAGGGTTGGAATGGGAAGGACTTGGATATCACATCTCATGCTATAGATAGGCTCTTAGGTTTGGAAAGGGAAGGAGTTGGATATCACATTTCATGTTAGAGGAAGGATCTCAGGTTTGGTATTAGAAGCATTGAGATATCACATCTCATGCTATAGGAAGGGTCTCAGGATTGGAATGGGAAGTAGTTGGATATCACATCTCATGCTATAGGAAGGGTCTCAGGTTTAGTATAAGCATTGAGATATCACATCTCATGCTATAGGACGGGTCTCAGGATTGGAATGGAAGGAGTTGGATATCACATCTCATGTTATAGGAAGGATCTCAGGTTTGGTATTAGAAGCATTGAGACATCACATCTCATGCTATAGGAAGGGTCTCAGGGTTGGAATGGGAAGGAGTTGGATATCACATCTCATCCAATAGGAAGGGTCTCAGGTTTGGAATGGGAAGGAATTGGATATCACATCTCATGTTATAGGAAGGATCTCAGGTTTGGTATTAGAAGCATTGAGATATCACATCTCATGCTATAGGAAGGGTCTCAGGATTGGAATGTGAAGGATTTGGATATCACATCTCATGCTAAAGGAAGGGTCTCAGGTTTGGTAGAAGCATTGAGATATCACGTCTCTGCTATCGGAAGGGTCGCAGGATTGGATTGGGAAGGAGTTGGATATCCCTTCTCATGCTATAGGAAGGGTCTCAGGATTTGAATGGCAAGGAGTTGGATATCACATCTCATGCCATAGGAAGGGTCTCAGGTTTGGTATAAGCATTGAGATATCACATCTCTGCTATCGGAAGGGTCTCAGGATTGGATTGGGAAGGAGTTGGATATCCCTTCTCATGCTATAGGAAGTGTCTCAGGTTGGAATGGGAAGGAGTTGGATATCACATCTCGTGTTATAGGAAGGGTCTCAGGATTGGAATGGGAAGGATTTGGATATCACATCTCTTGCTATAGGAAGGGTCTCAGGATTGGAATGGGTAGGAGTTGGATATTACTTTCTTGATATAGGAAGGGTCTCATGTTTGGAATGGGAAGGAGTTGGATATCACATATGCTATAGTTAGTGTCTCAGGTTTGGAACGGGAAGGAGTTGGATATCACATCTCATGTTATAGGAAGGGTCTCAGGTTTGGTATAAGCATTGAGATATCACATCTCTGCTATCGGAAGCGGCTCAGGATTGGAATGGGAAGGAGTTGGATATCACATCTCATGTTATAGTAAGAGTCTCTGGTTTGGTATTAGAATCATTGAGATATCACATCGCATGCTGTAGGAAGGGTCTAAGGATTGGAATGGGATGGACTTGGATATCACATCTCATGCTATAGGTAGGCTCTCAGGTTTGGTATAAGCATTGAGATATCACATCTCATGCTATAGGAAGGGTCTCAGGATTGGAATGGGAAGGATTTGGATATCACATCTCATGCTATAGGAAGGGTCTCAGATTTGGTATAAGCATTGAGATATCACATCTCATGCTAAAGGAAGGGTCTCAGGATTGGAATGGGAAGGAGTTGTGTATGACATCTCAGGCCATAGGAAGGGTCTCAGGTTTGGTATAAGCATTGAGATATCACATCTCTGCTATCGGAAGGGTCTCAGGATTGGAATGGGAAGGAGTTGGATATCACATTTCATGTTATAGGAAGGGTCTCAGGATTGGAATGGGAAGGACTTGGATATCATATCTCATGCTATAGGACGGGTCTCAGGTTTGTTATTAGAATCATTGAGATATCATATTGCATGCTGTAGGAAGGGTCTAAGGATTGGAATAGGAAGGACCTGGATATCACATCTCATGCTATAGATAGGCTCTTAGGTTTGGAAAGGGAAGGAGTTGGATATCACATTTCATGTTAGAGGAAGGATCTCAGGTTTGGTATTAGAAGCATTGAGATATCACATCTCATGCTATAGGAAGGGTCGCAGGATTGGAATGGGAAGTAGTTGGATATCACATCTCATGCTATAGGAAGGGTCTCAGGTTTCGTATAAGCATTGCGATATCACATCTCATGCTATAGGACGGGTCTCAGGATTGGAATGGAAGGAGTTGGATATCACATCTCATGTTATAGGAAGGATCTCAGGTTTGGTATTAGAATCATTGAGACATCACATCTCATGCTATAGGAAGGGTCTCAGGGTTGGAATGGGAAGGAGTTGGATATCACAACTCATCCAATAGGAAGGGTCTCAGGTTTGGAATGGGAAGGAATTGGATATCACATCTCATGTTATAGGAAGGATCTCAGGTTTGGTATTAGAAGCATTGAGATATCACATCTCATGCTATAGGAAGGGTCTCAGGATTGGAATGTGAAGGATTTGGATATCACATCTCATGCTAAAGGAAGGGTCTCAGGTTTGGTAGAAGCATTGAGATATCACGTCTCTGCTATCGGAAGGGTCTCAGGATTGGATTGGGAAGGAGTTGGATATCCCTTCTCATGCTATAGGAAGGGTCTCAGGATTTGAATGGCAAGGAGTTGGATATCACATCTCATGCCATACGAAGGGTCTCAGGTTTGGTATAAGCATTGAGATATCACATCTCTGCTATCGGAAGGGTCTCAGGATTGGAATGGGAAGGAGTTGGACATTCCCATCTCATGTAATAGGAAGGGTCTCAGGTTTGGTATTAGAAGCATTGAGATATCACATCTCATGCTATAGGAAGGGTCTCAGGATTGGAATGGGAAGGACTTGGATATCACATCTCATGCTATAGGGAGGGTCTCAAGTTTGGTATTGGAAGCATTGAGACATCACATCTCATGCTATAGGAAGGGTCTCAGGGTTGGAATAGGAAGGAGTTGGATATCACATCTCATCCAATAGGAAGGGTCTCAGGTTTGGAATGGGAAGGAATTGGATATCACATCTCATGTTATAGGAAAGATCTCAGGTTTGGTATTAGAAGCATTGAGATATCACATCTCATGCTATAGGAAGGGTCTCAGAATTGGAATGGGAAGGAGTTGGATATCACACCTCAAGCTATAGGAAGGGTCTCAGGATTGGAATGGGAAGGAGTTTGATATCACATCTCATGCCATAGTATGGGTCTCAGGTTTGGTAGAAGCATTGGGATATCACATCTCATGCTATCGGAAGGGTATCAGTATTGGATTTTGAAGAAGTTGGATATCCCATCTCATGCTATAGGAAGGGTCTCAGGTTGGAATGGGAAGGAGTTGGATATCACATTTCATGTTATAGGAAGGGTCTCAGGATTGGAATGGGAAGGACTTGGATATCATATCTCATGCTATAGGACGGGTCTCAGGTTTGTTATTAGAATCATTGAGATATCATATTGCATGCTGTAGGAAGGGTCTAAGGATTGGAATAGGAAGGACCTGGATATCACATCTCATGCTATAGATAGGCTCTTAGGTTTGGAAAGGGAAGGAGTTGGATATCACATTTCATGTTAGAGGAAGGATCTCAGGTTTGGTATTAGAAGCACTGAGATATCACATCTCATGCTATAGGAAGGGTCTCAGGATTGGAATGGGAAGTAGTTGGATATCACATCTCATGCTATAGGAAGGGTCTCAGGTTTGGTATAAGCATTGAGATATCACATCTCATGCTATAGGACGGGTCTCAGGATTGGAATGGAAGGAGTTGGATATCACATCTCATGTTATAGGAAGGATCTCAGGTTTGGTATTAGAATCATTGAGACATCACATCTCATGCTATAGGAAGGGTCTCAGGGTTGGAATGGGAAGGAGTTGGATATCACAACTCATCCAATAGGAAGGGTCTCAGGTTTGGAATGGGAAGGAATTGGATATCACATCTCATGTTATAGGAAGGATCTCAGGTTTGGTATTAGAAGCATTGAGATATCACATCTCATGCTATAGGAAGGGTCTCAGGATTGGAATGTGAAGGATTTGGATATCACATCTCATGCTAAAGGAAGGGTCTCAGGTTTGGTAGAAGCATTGAGATATCACGTCTCTGCTATCGGAAGGGTCTCAGGATTGGATTGGGAAGGAGTTGGATATCCCTTCTCATGCTATAGGAAGGGTCTCAGGATTTGAATGGCAAGGAGTTGGATATCACATCTCATGCCATACGAAGGGTCTCAGGTTTGGTATAAGCATTGAGATATCACATCTCTGCTATCGGAAGGGTCTCAGGATTGGAATGGGAAGGAGTTGGATATTCCCATCTCATGTAATAGGAAGGTTCTCAGGTTTGGTATTAGAAGCATTGAGATATCACATCTCATGCTATAGGAAGGGTCTCAGGATTGGAATGGGAAGGACTTGGATATCACATCTCATGCTATAGGGAGGGTCTCAAGTTTGATATTAGAAGCTTTGAGATATCACATCTCATGATATCGGAAGGGTCTCAGGATTGGAATGGGAAGGAGTTGGATATCACATCTCATGATAAAGGAAGGGTCTAAGGTTTGGAAGGGGAAGGATTTGGATATCACATCTCATGTTATATTACGGGTCTCAGGTTTGGTATTAGAAGCATTGAGATATCAAGTCTCAGAGTATAGGAAGGGTCTCAGAATTGGAATGGGAAGGAGTTGGATATCACATCTCAAGCTATAGGAAGGGTCTCAGGATTGGAATGGGAAGGACTTGGATATCACATCTCATGCTATAGGAAGGCTCTCAGGTTTGGAAGGGGAAAGAGTTGGATATCACATTTCATGTTAGAGGTAGGATCTCAGGTTTGGTATTAGAGGCATTGAGATATCACATCTCATGCTATCAGAAGGGTCTCGGGAATGGAATGGGAAGGAGTTGGATATCACATCTCATGCTAAAGGGAGGGTCTCAGGTTTGGAAGGCAAAGGATTTGGATATCACATCTCATGTTATAGGAAGGATCTCAGGTTTGGTATTAGAAGCATTGAGATATCACATCTCATGCTATCAGAAGGGTCTCAGGATTGGAATGGGAAGGAGTTGGATATCACATCTCATGCTAAAGGGAGGGTCTCAGGTTTGGAAGGGGAAGGATTTGGATATCACATCTCATGTTATCGGAAGGATCTCACGTTTGGTATTAGAAGTATTGAGATATCATATCTCATGCTATAGGAAGGGTCTCAGGATTGTAATGGGAAGGACTTGGATATCACATCTCATGCTATAGGTAGGGTCTCAAGTTTGATATTAGAAGCATTGAGATATCACATCTCATGCTATAGGAAGGGTCTGAGGATTGGAATGGGAAGGAGTTGGATATCACATCTCATGCTATGGGAAGGGTCTCAGGTTTGGTATAAGCAGTGAGATATCACATCTCATGCTATAGGAAGTGTCTCAGGATTGGAATGGGAAGGAGTTGGATATCACATCTCATGTTATAGGAAGGATCTCAGGTTTGGTATAAGCATTGAGATATCACATCTCTGCTACCGGAAGGGTCTCAGGATTGGAATGGGAAGGAGTTGGATATTCCCATCTCATGTTATAGGAAGGGTCTCAGGTTTGGTATTAGAAGCATTGAGATATCACATCTCATGCTATAGGAGGGGTCTCAGGATTGGAATGGGAAGGACTTGGATATCACATCTCATGCTATTGGGAGGGTCTCAAGTTTGATATTAGAAGCTTTGAGATATCACATCTCATGATATCGGAAGGGTCTCAGGATTGGAATGGGAAGGAGTTGGATATCACATCTCATGATAAAGGAAGGGTCTAAGGTTTGGAAGGGGAAGGATTTGGATATCACATCTCATGTTATATTACGGGTCTCACATTTGTATTAGAAGCATTGAGATATCAAGTCTCATAGTATAGGAAGGGTCTCAGAATTGGAATGGGAAGGAGTTGGATATCACATCTCAAGCTATAGGAAGGGTCTCAGGATTGGAATGGGAAGGACTTGGATATCACATCTCATGCTATAGGAAGGCTCTCAGGTTTGGAAGGGGAAAGAGTTGGATATCACATTTCATGTTAGAGGTAGGATCTCAGGTTTGGTATTGGAGGCATTGAGATATCACATCTCATGCTATCAGAAGGGTCTCAGGAATGGAATGGGAAGGAGTTGGATATCACATCTCATGCTAAAGGGAGGGTCTCAGGTTTGGAAGGGGAAGGATTTGGATATCACATCTCATGTTATAGGAAGGCTCTCAGGTTTGGTATTAGAAGCATTGAGATATCACATCTCATGCTATCGGAAGGATCTCAGGTTTGGTATTAGAAGCATTGAGATATCACATCTCATGCTATCAGAAGAGTCTCAGGATTGGAATAGGAAGGAATTGGATATCACATCTCATGCTAAAGGGAGGGTCTCAGGATTGGAAGGGGAAGGATTTGGATATCACATCTCATGTTATCGGAAGGATCTCACGTTTGGTATTAGAAGTATTGAGATATCATATCTCATGCTATAGGAAGGGTCTCAGGATTGGAATGGGAAGGAGTTGGATATCACATCTCATGCTATAGGGAGGGTCTCAGGATTGGAATGGGAAGGACTTAGATATCACATATCATGCTATAGGGAGGGTCTCAGTTTTGATATTAGAAGCATTGAGATATCACATCTCATGCTATAGGAAGTGTCTCAGGATTGGAGTGGGAAGGTGCTGGATATCACATCTCATGCTAAAGGAAGGGTCTCAGGTTTGGAACGGGAAGGATTTGGATATCACATCTCATGTTATAGGAAGGGTCTCAGGTTTGGTATAAGCATTGAGATATCACATCTCTGCTATCGGAAGTGTCTCAGGATTGGAATGGGAAGGAGTTGGATATCCCATCTCATGTTTTAGGACGGGTCTCAGGTTTGTTATTAGAATCATTGAGATATCATATTGCATGCTGTAGGAAGGGTCTAAGGGTTGGAATGGGAAGGACTTGGATATCACATCTCATGGTATAGATAGGCTCTTAGGTTTGGAAAGGGAAGGAGTTGGATATCACATTTCATGTTAGAGGAAGGATCTCAGGTTTGGTATTAGAAGCATTGAGATATCACATCTCATGCTATAGGAAGGGTCTCAGGATTGGATTGGGAAGCAGTTGGATATCACATCTCATGCTAAAGGGAGGGTCTCAGGTTTGGAAGGGGAAGGATTTGGATATCACATCTCATGTTATAGGAAGGATCTCAGGTTTGGTATTAGAAGCATTGAGATACCACATCTCATGCTATCGGAAGGATCTCAGGTTTGGTATTAGAAGCATTGAGATATCACATCTCATGCTATCAGAAGAGTCTCAGGATTGGAATAGGAAGGAGTTGGATATCACATCTCATGCTAAAGGGAGGGTCTCAGGATTGGAAGGGGAAGGATTTGGATATCACATCTCATGTTATCGGAAGGATCTCACGTTTGGTATTAGAAGTATTGAGATATCATATCTCATGCTATAGGAAGGGTCTCAGGATTGGAATGGGAAGGAGTTGGATATCACATCTCATGCTATAGGGAGGGTCTCAGGATTGGAATGGGAAGGACTTAGATATCACATATCATGCTATAGGGAGGGTCTCAGTTTTGATATTAGAAGCATTGAGATATCACATCTCATGCTATAGGAAGTGTCTCAGGATTGGAATGGGAAGGTGCTGGATATCACATCTCATGCTAAAGGAAGGGTCTCAGGTTTGGAACGGGAAGGATTTGGATATCACATCTCATGTTATAGGAAGGGTCTCAGGTTTGGTATAAGCATTGAGATATCACATCTCTGCTATCGGAAGTGTCTCAGGATTGGAATGGGAAGGAGTTGGATATCCCATCTCATGTTATAGGACGGGACTCAGGTTTGTTATTAGAATCATTGAGATATCATATTGCATGCTGTAGGAAGGGTCTAAGGGTTGGAATGGGAAGGACTTGGATATCACATCTCATGGTATAGATAGGCTCTTAGGTTTGGAAAGGGAAGGAGTTGGATATCACATTTCATGTTAGAGGAAGGATCTCAGGTTTGGTATTAGAAGCATTGAGATATCACATCTCATGCTATAGGAAGGGTCTCAGGATTGGAATGGGAAGCAGTTGGATATCACATCTCATGCTATAGGAAGGGTCTCAGGTTTGGTATAAGCATTGAGATATCACATCTCATGCTATAGGACGGGTCTCAGGATTGGAATGGAAGGAGTTGGATATCACATCTCATGTTATAGGAAGGATCTCAGGTTTGGTATTAGAAGCATTGAGACATCACATCTCATGCTATAGGAAGGGTCTCAGGGTTGGAATGGGAAGGAGTTGGATATCACATCTCATCCAATAGGAAGGGTCTCAGGTTTGGAATGGGAAGGAATTGGATATCACATCTCATGTTATAGGAAGGATCTCAGGTTTGGTATTAGAAGCATTGAGATATCACATCTCATGCTATAGGAAGGGTCTCAGGATTGGAATGTGAAGGATTTGGATATCACATCTCATGCTAAAGGAAGGGTCTCAGGTTTGGTAGAAGCATTGAGATATCACGTCTCTGCTATCGGAAGAGTCTCAGGATTGGATTGGGAAGGAGTTGGATATCACATCTCATGCCATAGGAAGGGTCTCAGGTTTGGTATAAGCATTGAGATATCACATCTCTGCTATCGGAAGGGTCTCAGGATTGGATTGGGAAGGAGTTGGATATCCCTTCTCATGCTATAGGAAGTGTCTCAGGTTGGAATGGGAAGGAGTTGGATATCACATCTCATGTTATAGGAAGGGTCTCAGGATTGGAATGGGAAGGATTTGGATATCACATCTCTTGCTATAGGAAGGGTCTCAGGATTGGAATGGGTAGGAGTTGGATATTACTTTCTTGCTATAGGAAGGGTCTCATGTTTGGAATGGGAAGGAGTTGGATATCACATATGCTATAGTTAGTGTCTCAGGTTTGGAACGGGAAGGAGTTGGATATCACATCTCATGTTATAGGAAGGGTCTCAGGTTTGGTATAAGCATTGAGATATCACATCTCTGCTATCGGAAGCGGCTCAGGATTGGAATGGGAAGGAGTTGGATATCCCATCTCATGTTATAGGAAGAGTCTCTGGTTTGGTATTAGAATCATTGAGATATCACATCGCATGCTGTAGGAAAGGTCTAAGGATTGGAATGGGATGGACTTGGATATCACATCTCATGCTATAGGTAGGCTCTCAGGTTTGGTATAAGCATTGAGATATCACATCTCATGCTATAGGAAGGGTCTCAGGATTGGAATGGGAAGGAATTGGATATCACATCTCATGCTATAGGAAGGGTCTCAGATTTGGTATAAGCATTGAGATATCACATCTCATGCTAAAGGAAGGGTCTCAGGATTGGAATGGGAAGGAGTTGTATATGACATCTCAGGCCATAGGAAGGTTCTCAGGTTTGGTATAAGCATTGAGATATCACATCTCTGCTATCGGAAGGGTCTCAGGATTGGAATGGGAAGCAGTTGGATATCCCATCTCATGTTATAGGAAGGGTCTCAGGTTTGGTATTAGAAGCATAGAGATATCACATCTCATGCTATAGGAAGGATCTCAGGATTTGAATGGCAAGGAGTTGGATATCACATCTCATGCCATAGGAAGGGTCTCAGGTTTGGTATAAGCATTGAGATATCACATCTCTGCTATCGGAAGGGTCTCAGGATTGGATTGGGAAGGAGTTAGATATCCCTTCTCATGCTATAGGAAGTGTCTCAGGTTGGAATGGGAAGGAGTTGGATATCACATCTCATGTTATAGGAAGGGTCTCAGGATTGGAATGGGAAGGACTTGGATGTCACATCTCATGCTATAGGGAGGGTCTCAAGTTTGATATTAGAAGCATTGAGATAACAAATCTCATGATATCGGAAGGGTCTCAGGATTGGAATGGGAAGGAGTTGGATATCACATCTCATGATAAAGGAAGGGTCTAAGGTTTGGAAGGGGAAGGATTTGGATATCACATCTCATGTTATAGGACGGGTCTCAGGTTTGGTATTAGATGCATTGAGATATCAAGTCTCATGGTATAAGAAGGGTCTCAGAATTGGAATGGGAAGGAGTTGGATATCACACCTCAAGCTATAGGAAGGGTCTCAGGATTGGAATGGGAAGGAGTTTGATATCACATCTCATGCCATAGTATGGGTCTCAGGTTTGGTAGAAGCATTGGGATATCACATCTCATGCTATCGGAAGGGTATCAGTATTGGATTTGGAAGAAGTTGGATATCCCATCTCATGCTATAGGAAGGGTCTCAGGTTGGAATGGGAAGGAGTTGGATATCACATTTCATGATATAGGAAGGGTCTCAGGATTGGAATGGGAAGGACTTGGATATCATATCTCATGCTATAGGACGGGTCTCAGGTTTGTTATTAGAATCATTGAGATATCATATTGCATGCTGTAGGAAGGGTCTAAGGATTGGAATGGGAAGGACTTGGATATCACATCTCATGCTATAGATAGGCTCTTAGGTTTGGAAAGGGAAGGAGTTGGATATCACATTTCATGTTAGAGGAAGGATCTCAGGTTTGGTATTAGAAGCATTGAGATATCACATCTCATGCTATATGAAGGGTCTCAGGATTGGAATGGGAAGTAGTTGGATATCACATCTCATGCTATAGGAAGGGTCTCAGGTTTGGTATAAGCATTGAGATATCACATCTCATGCTATAGGACAGGTCTCAGGATTGGAATGGAAGGAGTTGGATATCACATATCATGTTATAGGAAGGATCTCAGGTTTGGTATTGGAAGCATTGAGACATCACATCTCATGCTATAGGAAGGGTCTCAGGGTTGGAATGGGAAGGAGTTGGATATCACATCTCATCCAATAGGAAGGGTCTCAGGTTTGGAATGGGAAGGAATTGGATATCACATCTCATGTTATAGGAAAGATCTCAGGTTTGGTATTAGAAGCATTGAGATATCACATCTCATGCTATAGGAAGGGTCTCAGGATTGGAATGTGAAGGATTTGGATATCACATCTCATGCTAAAGGAAGGGTCTCATGTTTGGTAGAAGCATTGAGATATCACGTCTCTGCTATCGGAAGGGTCTCAGGATTGGATTGGGAAGGAGTTGGATATCCCTTCTCATGCTATAGGAAGGGTCTCAGGATTTGAATGGCAAGGAGTTGGATATCACATCTCATGCCATAGGAAGGGTCTCAGGTTTGGTATAAGCATTGAGATATCACATCTCTGCAATCGGAAGGGTCTCAGGATTGGAATGGGAAGGAGTTGGATATTCCCATCTCATGTTATAGGAAGGGTCATTGGTTTGGTATTAGAAGCATTGAGATATCACATCTCATGCTATAGGAAGGGTCTCAGGATTGGAATGGGAAGGACTTGGATATCATATCTCATGCTATAGGACGGGTCTCAGGTTTGTTATTAGAATCATTGAGATATCATATTGCATGCTGTAGGAAGGGTCTAAGGATTGGAATGGGAAGGACTTGGATATCACATCTCATGCTATAGATAGGCTCTTAGGTTTGGAAAGGGAAGGAGTTGGATATCACATTTCATGTTAGAGGAAGGATCTCAGGTTTGGTATTAGAAGCATTGAGATATCACATCTCATGCTATATGAAGGGTCTCAGGATTGGAATGGGAAGTAGTTGGATATCACATCTCATGCTATAGGAAGGGTCTCAGGTTTGGTATAAGCATTGAGATATCACATCTCATGCTATAGGACAGGTCTCAGGATTGGAATGGAAGGAGTTGGATATCACATATCATGTTATAGGAAGGATCTCAGGTTTGGTATTGGAAGCATTGAGACATCACATCTCATGCTATAGGAAGGGTCTCAGGGTTGGAATGGGAAGGAGTTGGATATCACATCTCATCCAATAGGAAGGGTCTCAGGTTTGGAATGGGAAGGAATTGGATATCACATCTCATGTTATAGGAAAGATCTCAGGTTTGGTATTAGAAGCATTGAGATATCACATCTCATGCTATAGGAAGGGTCTCAGGATTGGAATGTGAAGGATTTGGATATCACATCTCATGCTAAAGGAAGGGTCTCAGGTTTGGTAGAAGCATTGAGATATCACGTCTCTGCTATCGGAAGGGTCTCAGGATTGGATTGGGAAGGAGTTGGATATCCCTTCTCATGCTATAGGAAGGGTCTCAGGATTTGAATGGCAAGGAGTTGGATATCACATCTCATGCCATAGGAAGGGTCTCAGGTTTGGTATAAGCATTGAGATATCACATCTCTGCCATCGGAAGGGTCTCAGGATTGGAATGGGAAGGAGTTGGATATTCCCATCTCATGTTATAGGAAGGGTCATTGGTTTGGTATTAGAAGCATTGAGATATCACATCTCATGCTATAGGAAGGGTCTCAGGATTGGAATGGGAAGGACTTGGATATCACATCCCCTGCTATAGGGAGGGTCTCAAGTTTGATATTAGAAGCTTTGAGATATCACATCTCATGATATCGGAAGGGTCTCAGGATTGGAATGGGAAGGAGTTGGATATCACATCTCATGATAAAGGAAGGGTCTAAGGTTTGGAAGGGGAAGGATTTGGATATCACATCTCATGTTATATTACGGGTCTCAGGTTTGGTATTAGAAGCATTGAGATATCAAGTCTCAGAGTATAGGAAGGGTCTCAGAATTGGAATGGGAAGGAGTTGGATATCACATCTCAAGCTATAGGAAGGGTCTCAGGATTGGAATGGGAAGGACTTGGATATCACATCTCATGCTATAGGAAGGCTCTCAGGTTTGGAAGGGGAAAGAGTTGGATATCACATTTCATGTTAGAGGTAGGATCTCAGGTTTGGTATTAGAGGCATTGAGATATCACATCTCATGCTATCAGAAGGGTCTCAGGAATGGAATGGGAAGGAGTTGGATATCACATCTCATGCTAAAGGGAGGGTCTCAGGTTTGGAAGGGGAATGATTTGGATATCACATCTCATGTTATAGGAAGGATCTCAGGTTTGGTATTAGAAGCATTGAGATATCACATCTCATGCTATCGGAAGGATCTCAGGTTTGGTATTAGAAGCATTGAGATATCACATCGCATGCTATCAGAAGGGTCTCAGGATTGGAATGGGAAGGAGTTGGATATCACATCTCATGCTAAAGGGAGGGTCTCAGGTTTGGAAGGGGAAGGATTTGGATATCACATCTCATGTTATCGGAAGGATCTCACGTTTGGTATTAGAAATATTGAGATATCATATCTCATGCTATAGGAAGGGTCTCAGGAGTGGAATGGGAAAGAGTTGGATATCACATCTCATGCTATAGGGAGTGTCTCAGGATTGGAATGGGAAGGACTTAGATATCACATATCATGCTATAGGGAGGGTCTCAGTTTTGATATTAGAAGCATTGAGATATCACATCTCATGCTATCGGAAGTGTCTCAGGATTGGAATGGGAAGGAGCTGGATATCACATCTCATGCTAAAGGAAGGGTCTCAGGTTTGGAACGGGAAGGATTTGGATATCACATCTCATGTTATAGGACGGGTCTCAGGTTTGTTATTAGAATCATTGAGATATCATATTGCATGCTGTAGGAAGGGTCTAAGGGTTGGAATGGGAAGGACTTGGATATCACATCTCATGCTATAGATAGGCTCTTAGGTTTGGAAAGGGAAGGAGTTGGATATCACATTTCATGTTAGAGGAAGGATCTCAGGTTTGGTATTAGAAGCATTGAGATATCACATCTCATGCTATAGGAAGGGTCTCAGGATTGGAATGGGAAGTAGTTGGATATCACATCTCATGCTATAGGAAGGGTCTCAGGTTTAGTATAAGCATTGAGATATCACATCTCATGCTATAGGACGGGTCTCAGGATTGGAATGGAAGGAGTTGGATATCACATCTCATGTTATAGGAAGGATCTCAGGTTTGGTATTAGAAGCATTGAGACATCACATCTCATGCTATAGGAAGGGTCTCAGGGTTGGAATGGGAAGGAGTTGGATATCACATCTCATCCAATAGGAAGGGTCTCAGGTTTGGAATGGGAAGGAATTGGATATCACATCTCATGTTATAGGAAGGATCTCAGGTTTGGTATTAGAAGCATTGAGATATCACATCTCATGCTATAGGAAGGGTCTCAGGATTGGAATGTGAAGGATTTGGATATCACATCTCATGCTAAAGGAAGGGTCTCAGGTTTGGTAGAAGCATTGAGATATCACGTCTCTGCTATCGGAAGGGTCGCAGGATTGGATTGGGAAGGAGTTGGATATCCCTTCTCATGCTATAGGAAGGGTCTCAGGATTTGAATGGCAAGGAGTTGGATATCACATCTCATGCCATAGGAAGGGTCTCAGGTTTGGTATAAGCATTGAGATATCACATCTCTGCTATCGGAAGGGTCTCAGGATTGGATTGGGAAGGAGTTGGATATCCCTTCTCATGCTATAGGAAGTGTCTCAGGTTGGAATGGGAAGGAGTTGGATATCACATCTCATTTTATAGGAAGGGTCTCAGGATTGGAATGGGAAGGATTTGGATATCACATCTCTTGCTATAGGAAGGGTCTCAGGATTGGAATGGGTAGGAGTTGGATATTACTTTCTTGATATAGGAAGGGTCTCATGTTTGGAATGGGAAGGAGTTGGATATCACATATGCTATAGTTAGTGTCTCAGGTTTGGAACGGGAAGGAGTTGGATATCACATCTCATGTTATAGGAAGGGTCTCAGGTTTGGTATAAGCATTGAGATATCACATCTCTGCTATCGGAAGCGGCTCAGGATTGGAATGGGAAGGAGTTGGATATCACATCTCATGTTATAGTAAGAGTCTCTGGTTTGGTATTAGAATCATTGAGATATCACATCGCATGCTGTAGGAAGGGTCTAAGGATTGGAATGGGATGGACTTGGATATCACATCTCATGCTATAGGTAGGCTCTCAGGTTTGGTATAAGCATTGAGATATCACATCTCATGCTATAGGAAGGGTCTCAGGATTGGAATGGGAAGGATTTGGATATCACATCTCATGCTATAGGAAGGGTCTCAGATTTGGTATAAGCATTGAGATATCACATCTCATGCTAAAGGAAGGGTCTCAGGATTGGAATGGGAAGGAGTTGTGTATGACATCTCAGGCCATAGGAAGGGTCTCAGGTTTGGTATAAGCATTGAGATATCACATCTCTGCTATCGGAAGGGTCTCAGGATTGGAATGGGAAGGAGTTGGATATCACATTTCATGTTATAGGAAGGGTCTCAGGATTGGAATGGGAAGGACTTGGATATCATATCTCATGCTATAGGACGGGTCTCAGGTTTGTTATTAGAATCATTGAGATATCATATTGCATGCTGTAGGAAGGGTCTAAGGATTGGAATAGGAAGGACCTGGATATCACATCTCATGCTATAGATAGGCTCTTAGGTTTGGAAAGGGAAGGAGTTGGATATCACATTTCATGTTAGAGGAAGGATCTCAGGTTTGGTATTAGAAGCATTGAGATATCACATCTCATGCTATAGGAAGGGTCTCAGGATTGGAATGGGAAGTAGTTGGATATCACATCTCATGCTATAGGAAGGGTCTCAGGTTTCGTATAAGCATTGCGATATCACATCTCATGCTATAGGACGGGTCTCAGGATTGGAATGGAAGGAGTTGGATATCACATCTCATGTTATAGGAAGGATCTCAGGTTTGGTATTAGAATCATTGAGACATCACATCTCATGCTATAGGAAGGGTCTCAGGGTTGGAATGGGAAGGAGTTGGATATCACAACTCATCCAATAGGAAGGGTCTCAGGTTTGGAATGGGAAGGAATTGGATATCACATCTCATGTTATAGGAAGGATCTCAGGTTTGGTATTAGAAGCATTGAGATATCACATCTCATGCTATAGGAAGGGTCTCAGGATTGGAATGTGAAGGATTTGGATATCACATCTCATGCTAAAGGAAGGGTCTCAGGTTTGGTAGAAGCATTGAGATATCACGTCTCTGCTATCGGAAGGGTCTCAGGATTGGATTGGGAAGGAGTTGGATATCCCTTCTCATGCTATAGGAAGGGTCTCAGGATTTGAATGGCAAGGAGTTGGATATCACATCTCATGCCATACGAAGGGTCTCAGGTTTGGTATAAGCATTGAGATATCACATCTCTGCTATCGGAAGGGTCTCAGGATTGGAATGGGAAGGAGTTGGATATTCCCATCTCATGTAATAGGAAGGGTCTCAGGTTTGGTATTAGAAGCATTGAGATATCACATCTCATGCTATAGGAAGGGTCTCAGGATTGGAATGGGAAGGACTTGGATATCACATCTCATGCTATAGGGAGGGTCTCAAGTTTGATATTAGAAGCTTTGAGATATCACATCTCATGATATCGGAAGGGTCTCAGGATTGGAATGGGAAGGAGTTGGATATCACATCTCATGATAAAGGAAGGGTCTAAGGTTTGGAAGGGGAAGGATTTGGATATCACATCTCATGTTATATTACGGGTCTCAGGTTTGGTATTAGAAGCATTGAGATATCAAGTCTCAGAGTATAGGAAGGGTCTCAGAATTGGAATGGGAAGGAGTTGGATATCACATCTCAAGCTATAGGAAGGGTCTCAGGATTGGAATGGGAAGGACTTGGATATCACATCTCATGCTATAGGACGGCTCTCAGGTTTGGAAGGGGAAAGAGTTGGATATCACATTTCATGTTAGAGGTAGGATCTCAGGTTTGGTATTAGAGGCATTGAGATATCACATCTCATGCTATCAGAAGGGTCTCGGGAATGGAATGGGAAGGAGTTGGATATCACATCTCATGCTAAAGGGAGGGTCTCATGTTTGGAAGGGGAAGGATTTGGATATCACATCTCATGTTATAGGAAGGATCTCAGGTTTGGTATTAGAAGCATTGAGATATCACATCTCATGCTATCGGAAGGATCTCAGGTTTGGTATTAGAAGCATTGAGATATCACATCTCATGCTATCAGAAGGGTCTCAGGATTGGAATGGGAAGGAGTTGGATATCACATCTCATGCTAAAGGGAGGGTCTCAGGTTTGGAAGGGGAAGGATTTGGATATCACATCTCATGTTATCGGAAGGATCTCACGTTTGGTATTAGAAGTATTGAGATATCATATCTCATGCTATAGGAAGGGTCTCAGGATTGGAATGGGAAGGAGTTGGATATCACATCTCATGCTATAGGAAGTGTCTCAGGATTGTAATGGGAAGGACTTGGATATCACATCTCATGCTATAGGTAGGGTCTCAAGTTTGATATTAGAAGCATTGAGATATCACATCTCATGCTATAGGAAGGGTCTGAGGATTGGAATGGGAAGGAGTTGGATATCACATCTCATGCTATGGGAAGGGTCTCAGGTTTGGTATAAGCAGTGAGATATCACATCTCATGCTATAGGAAGTGTCTCAGGATTGGAATGGGAAGGAGTTGGATATCACATCTCATGTTATAGGAAGGATCTCAGGTTTGGTATAAGCATTGAGATATCACATCTCTGCTATCGGAAGGGTCTCAGGATTGGAATGGGAAGGAGTTGGATATTCCCATCTCATGTTATAGGAAGGGTCTCAGGTTTGGTATTAGAAGCATTGAGAGATCACATCTCATGCTATAGGAAGGGTCTCAGGATTGGAATGGGAAGGACTTGGATATCACATCTCATGCTATAGGGAGGGTCTCAAGTTTGATATTAGAAGCTTTGAGATATCACATCTCATGATATCGGAAGGGTCTCAGGATTGGAATGGGAAGGAGTTGGATATCACATCTCATGATAAAGGAAGGGTCTAAGGTTTGGAAGGGGAAGGATTTGGATATCACATCTCATGTTATATTACGGGTCTCACGTTTGTATTAGAAGCATTGAGATATCAAGTCTCATAGTATAGGAAGGGTCTCAGAATTGGAATGGGAAGGAGTTGGATATCACATCTCAAGTTATAGGAAGGGTCTCAGGATTGGAATGGGAAGGACTTGGATATCACATCTCATGCTATAGGAAGGCTCTCAGGTTTGGAAGGGGAAAGAGTTGGATATCACATTTCATGTTAGAGGTAAAATCTCAGGTTTGGTATTAGAGGGATTGAGATATCACATCTCATGCTATCAGAAGGGTCTCAGGAATGGAATGGGAAGGAGTTGCATATCACATCTCATGCTAAAGGGAGGGTCTCAGGTTTGGAAGGGGAAGGATTTGGATATCACATCTCATGTTATAGGAAGGATCTCAGGTTTGGTATTAGAAGCATTGAGATATCACATCTCATGCTATCGGAAGGATCTCAGGTTTGGTATTAGAAGCATTGAGATATCACATCTCATGCTATCAGAAGAGTCTCAGGATTGGAATAGGAAGGAGTTGGATATCACATCTCATGCTAAAGGGAGGCTCTCAGGATTGGAAGGGGAAGGATTTGGATATCACATCTCATGTTATCGGAAGGATCGCACATTTGGTATTAGAAGTATTGAGATATCATATCTCATGCTATAGGAAGGGTCTCAGGATTGGAATGGGAAGGAGTTGGATATCACATCTCATGCTATAGGGAGGGTCTCAGGATTGGAATGGGAAGGACTTAGATATCACATATCATGCTATAGGGAGGGTCTCAGTTTTGATATTAGAAGCATTGAGATATCACATCTCATGCTATAGGAAGTGTCTCAGGATTGGAATGGGAAGGTGCTGGATATCACATCTCATGCTAAAGGAAGGGTCTCAGGTTTGGAACGGGAAGGATTTGGATATCATATCTCATGTTATAGGAAGGGTCTCAGGTTTGGTATAAGCATTGAGATATCACATCTCTGCTATCGGAAGTGTCTCAGGATTGGAATGGGAAGGAGTTGGATATCCCATCTCATGTTATAGGACGGGTCTCAGGTTTGTTATTAGAATCATTGAGATATCATATTGCATGCTGTAGGAAGGGTCTCAGGATTGGAATGGAAGGAGTTGGATATCACATCTCATGTTATAGGAAGGATCTCAGGTTTGCTATTAGAAGCATTGAGACATCACATCTCATGCTATAGGAAGGGTCTCAGGGTTGGAATGGGAAGGAGTTGGATATCACATCTTATCCAATAGGAAGGGTCTCAGGTTTGGAATGGGAAGGAATTTGATATCACATCTCATGTTATAGGAAGGATCTCAGGTTTGGTATTAGAAGCATTGAGATATCACATCTCATGCTATAGGAAGGGTCTCAGGATTGGAATGTGAAGGATTTGAATATCACATCTCATGCTAAAGGAAGGGTCTCAGGTTTGGTAGAAGCATTGAGATATCACGTCTCTGCTATCGGAAGGGTCTCAGGATTGGATTGGGAAGGAGTTGGATATCACATCTCATGCCATAGGAAGGGTCTCAGGTTTGGTATAAGCATTGAGATATCACATCTCTGCTATCGGAAGGGTCTCAGGATTGGATTGGGAAGGAGTTGGATATCCCTTCTCATGCTATAGGAAGTGTCTCAGGTTGGAATGGGAAGGATTTGGATATCACATCTCTTGCTATAGGAAGGGTCTCAGGATTGGAATGGGTAGGAGTTGGATATTACTTTCTTGCTATAGGAAGTGTCTCATGTTTGGAATGGGAAGGAGTTGGATATCACATATGCTATAGTTAGTGTCTCAGGTTTGGAACGGGAAGGAGTTGGATATCACATCTCATGTTATAGGAAGGGTCTCAGGTTTGGTATAAGCATTGAGATATCACATCTCTGCTATCGGAAGCGGCTCAGGATTGGAATGGGAAGGAGTTGGATATCCCATCTCATGTTATAGGAAGAGTCTCTGGTTTGGTATTAGAATCATTGAGATATCACATTGCATGCTGTAGGAAGGGTCTAAGGATTGGAATGGGATGGACTTGGATATCACATCTCATGCTATAGGTAGGCTCTCAGGTTTGGTATAAGCATTGAGATATCACATCTCATGCTATAGGAAGGGTCTCAGGATTGGAATGGGAAGGAATTGGATATCACATCTCATGCTATAGGAAGGGTCTCAGATTTGGTATAAGCATTGAGATATCACATCTCATGCTAAAGGAAGGGTCTCAGGATTGGAATGGGAAGGAGTTGTATATGACATCTCAGGCCATAGGAAGGTTCTCAGGTTTGGTATAAGCATTGAGATATCACATCTCTGCTATCGGAAGGGTCTCAGGATTGGAATGGGAAGGAGTTGGATTTCCCATCTCATGTTATAGGAAGGGTCTCAGGTTTGGTATTAGAAGCATAGAGATATCACATCTCATGCTATAGGAAGGGTCTCAGGATTTGAATGGCAAGGAGTTGGATATCACATCTCATGCCATAGGAAGGGTCTCAGGTTTGGTATAAGCATTCAGATATCACATCTCTGCTATCGGAAGGGTCTCAGGATTGGATTGGGAAGGAGTTAGATATCCCTTCTCATGCTATAGGAAGTGTCTCAGGTTGGAATGGGAAGGAGTTGGATATCACATCTCATGTTATAGGAAGGGTCTCAGGATTGGAATGGGAAGGACTTGGATGTCACATCTCATGCTATAGGGAGGGTCTCAAGTTTGATATTAGAAGCATTGAGATAACAAATCTCATGATATCGGAAGAGTCTCAGGATTGGAATGGGAAGGAGTTGGATATCACATCTCATGATAAAGGAAGGGTCTAAGGTTTGGAAGGGGAAGGATTTGGATATCACATCTCATGTTATAGGACGGGTCTCAGGTTTGGTATTAGAAGCATTGAGATATCAAGTCTCATGGTATAAGAAGGGTCTCAGAATTGGAATGGGAAGGAGTTGGATATCACACCTCAAGCTATAGGAAGGGTCTCAGGATTGGAATGGGAAGGACTTGGATATCACATCTCATGCTATAGGGAGGGTCTCAAGTTTGATATTAGAAGCTTTGAGATATCACATCTCATGATATCGGAAGGGTCTCAGGATTGGAATGGGAAGGAGTTGGATATCACATCTCATGATAAAGGAAGGGTCTAAGGTTTGGAAGGGGAAGCATTTGGATATCACATCTCATGTTATATTACGGGTCTCACGTTTGTATTAGAAGCATTGAGATATCAAGTCTCATAGTATAGGAAGGGTCTCAGAATTCGAATGGGAAGGAGTTGGATATCACATCTCAAGCTATAGGAAGGGTCTCAGGATTGGAATGGGAAGGACTTGGATATCACATCTCATGCTATAGGAAGGCTCTCAGGTTTGGAAGGGGAAATAGTTGGATATCACATTTCATGTTAGAGGTAGGATCTCAGGTTTGGTATTAGAGGCATTGAGATATCACATCTCATGCTATCAGAAGGGTCTCAGGAATGGAATGGGAAGGAGTTGGATATCACATCTCATGTTATAGGAAGGATCTCAGGTTTGGTATTAGAAGCATTGAGATATCACATCTCATGCTATCGGAAGGATCTCAGGTTTGGTATTAGAAGCATTGAGATATCACATCTCATGCTATCAGAAGAGTCTCAGGATTGGAATAGGAAGGAGTTGGATATCACATCTCATGCTAAAGGGAGGGTCTCAGGATTGGAAGGGGAAGGATTTGGATATCACATCTCATGTTATCGGAAGGATCTCACGTTTGGTATTAGAAGTATTGAGATATCATATCTCATGCTATAGGAAGGGTCTCAGGATTGGAATGGGAAGGAGTTGGATATCACATCTCATGCTATAGGGAGGGTCTCAGGATTGGAATGGGAAGGACTTAGATATCACATATCATGCTATAGGGAGGGTCTCAGTTTTGATATTAGAAGCATTGAGATATCACATCTCATGCTATAGGAAGTGTCTCAGGATTGGAATGGGAAGGTGCTGGATATCACATCTCATGGTAAAGGAAGGGTCTCAGGTTTGGAACGGGAAGGATTTGGATATCACATCTCATGTTATAGGAAGGGTCTCAGGTTTGGTATAAGCATTGAGATATCACATCTCTGCTATCGGAAGTGTCTCAGGATTGGAATGGGAAGGAGTTGGATATCCCATCTCATGTTATAGGACGGGTCTCAGGTTTGGTATTAGAAGCATTGAGATATCACATCTCATGCTATAGGAAGGGTCTCAGGATTGGAATGGGAAGCAGTTGGATATCACATCTCATGCTATAGGAAGGGTCTCAGGTTTGGTATAAGCATTGAGATATCACATCTCATGCTATAGGACGGGTCTCAGGATTGGAATGGAAGGAGTTGGATATCACATCTCATGTTATAGGAAGGATCTCAGGTTTGGTATTAGAAGCATTGAGACATCACATCTCATGCTATAGTAATGGGTCTCAGGGTTGGAATGGGAAGGAGTTGGATATCACATCTCATCCAATAGGAAGGGTCTCAGGTTTGGAATGGGAAGGAATTGGATATCACATCTCATGTTATAGGAAGGATCTCAGGTTTGGTATTAGAAGCATTGAGATATCACATCTCATGCTATAGGAAGGGTCTCAGGATTGGAATGTGAAGGATTTGGATATCACATCTCATGCTAAAGGAAGGGTCTCAGGTTAGGTAGAAGCATTGAGATATCACGTCTCTGCTATCGGAAGGGTCTCAGGATTGGATTGGGAAGGAGTTGGATATCACATCTCATGCCATAGGAAGGGTCTCAGGTTTGGTATAAGCATTGAGATATCACATCTCTGCTATCGGAAGGGTCTCAGGATTGGATTGGGAAGGAGTTGGATATCCCTTCTTATGCTATAGGAAGTGTCTCAGGTTGGAATGGGAAGGAGTTGGATATCACATCTCATGTTATAGGAAGGGTCTCAGGATTGGAATGGGAAGGATTTGGATATCACATCTCTTGCTATAGGAAGGGTCTCAGGATTGGAATGGGTAGGAGTTGGATATTACTTTCTTGCTATAGGAAGGGTCTCATGTTTGGAATGGGAAGGAGTTGGATATCACATATGCTATAGTTAGTGTCTCAGGTTTGGAACGGGAAGGAGTTGGATATCACATCTCATGTTATAGGAAGGGTCTCAGGTTTGGTATAAGCATTGAGATATCACATCTCTGCTATCGGAAGCGGCTCAGGATTGGAATGGGAAGGAGTTGGATATCCCATCTCATGTTATAGGAAGAGTCTCTGGTTTGGTAGAATCATTGAGATATCACATCGCATGCTGTAGGAAGGGTCAAAGGATTGGAATGGGATGGACTTGGATATCACATCTCATGCTATAGGTAGGCTCTCAGGTTTGGTATAAGCATTGAGATATCACATCTCATGCTATAGGAAGGGTCTCAGGATTGGAATGGGAAGGAATTGGATATCACATCTCATGCTATAGGAAGGGTCTCAGATTTGGTATAAGCATTGAGATATCACATCTCATGCTAAAGGAAGGGTCTCAGGATTGGAATGTGAAGGATTTGGATATCACATCTCATGCTAAAGGAAGGGTCTCAGGTTTGGTAGAAGCATTGAAATATCACGTCGCTGCTATCGGAAGGGTCTCAGGATTGGATTGGGAAGGAGTTGGATATCCCTTCTCATGCTATAGGAAGGGTCTCAGGATTTGAATGGCAAGGAGTTGGATATCACATCTCATGCCATAGGAAGGGTCTCAGGTTTGGTATAAGCATTGAGATATCACATCTCTGCTATCGGAAGGGTCTCAGGATTGGATTGGGAAGGAGTTGAATATCCCTTCTCATGCTATAGGAAGTGTCTCAGGTTGGAATGGGAAGGAGTTGGATATCACATCTCATGTTATAGGAAGGGTCTCAGGATTGGAATGGGAAGGATTTGGATATCACATCTCTTGCTATAGGAAGGGTCTCAGGATTGGAATGGGTAGGAGTTGGATATTACTTTCTTGCTATAGGAAGGGTCTCATGTTTGGAATGGGAAGGAGTTGGATATCACATATGCTATAGTTAGTGTCTCAGGTTTGGAACGGGAAGGAGTTGGATATCACATCTCATGTTATAGGAAGGGTCTCAGGTTTGGTATAAGCATTGAGATATCACATCTCTGCTATCGGAAGCGGCTCAGGATTGGAATGGGAAGGAGTTGGATATCCCATCTCATGTTATAGGAAGAGTCTCTGGTTTGGTATTAGAATCATTGAGATATCACATCGCATGCTGTAGGAAGGGTCTAAGGATTGGAATGGGATGGACTTGGATATCACATCTCATGTTATAGGTAGGCTCTCAGGTTTGGTATAAGCATTGAGATATCACATCTCATGCTATAGGAAGGGTCTCAGGATTGGAATGGGAAGGAATTGGATATCACATCTCATGCTATAGGAAGGGTCTCAGATTTGGTATAAGCATTGAGATATCACATCTCATGCTAAAGGAAGGGTCTCAGGATTGGAATGGGAAGGAGTTGTATATGACATCTCAGGCCATAAGAAGGTTCTCAGGTTTGGTATAAGCATTGAGATATCACATCTCTGCTATCGGAAAGGTCTCAGGATTGGAATGGGAAGGAGTTGGATATCCCATCTCATGTTATAGGAAGGGTCTCAGGTTTGGTATTAGAAGCATAGAGATATCACATCTCATGCTATAGGAAGGGTCTCAGGATTGGAATGGGAAGGACTTGGATGTCACATCTCATGCTATAGGGAGGGTCTCAAGTTTGATATTAGAAGCATTGAGATAACAAATCTCATGATATCGGAAGGGTCTCAGGATTGGAATGGGAAGGAGTTGGATATCACATCTCATGATAAAGGAAGGGTCTAAGGTTTGGAAGGGGAAGGATTTGGATATCACATCTCGTGTTATAGGACGGGTCTCAGGTTTGGTATTAGAAGCATTGAGATATCAAGTCTCATGGTATAAGAAGGGTCTCAGAATTGGAATGGGAAGGAGTTGGATATCACACCTCAAGCTATAGGAAGGGTCTCAGGATTGGAATGGGAAGGAGTTTGATATCACATCTCATGCCATAGTATGGGTCTCAGGTTTGGTAGAAGCATTGGGATATCACATCTCATGCTATCGGAAGGGTATCAGTATTGGATTTGGAAGAAGTTGGATATCCCATCTCATGCTATAGGAAGGGTCTCAGGTTGGAATGGGAAGGAGTTGGATATCACATTTCATGTTATAGGAAGGGTCTCAGGATTGGAATGGGAAGGACTTGGATATCATATCTCATGCTATAGGACGGGTCTCAGGTTTGTTATTAGAATCATTGAGATATCATATTGCATGCTGTAGGAAGGGTCTAAGGGTTGGAATGGGAAGGACCTGGATATCACATCTCATGCTATAGATAGGCTCTCAGGTTTGGAAAGGGAAGGAGTTGGATATCACATCTCATGTTATAGGATGGATCTCAGGTTTGGTATTAGAAGTATTGAGATATCACATCTCATGTTATCGGAAGGATCTCAGGTTTGGTATTAGAAGTATTGAGATATCACATCTCATGCTATAGGAAGGGTCTCAGGATTGGAATGGGAAGGAGTTGGATATCACATCTCATGCTAAAGGAAGGGTCTCAGGTTTGGTAGAAGCATTGAGATATCACATCTCATGCTATAGGAAGGGTCTCAGGATTGGAATGGGAAGGACTTAGATATCACATATCATGCTATAGGGAGGGTCTCAGTTTTGATATTAGAAGCATTGAGATATCACATCTCATGCTATCGGAAGTGTCTCAGGATTGGAATGGGAAGGAGCTGGATATCACATCTCATGCTAAAGGAAGGGTCTCAGGTTTGGAATGGGAAGGAGTTGGATATCACATCTCATGTTATAGGAAGGGTCTCAGGTTTGGTATAAACATTGAGATATCACATCTCTGCTATCGGAAGTGTCTCAGGATTGGAATGGGAAGGAGTTGGATATCCCATCTCATGTTATAGGACGGGTCTCAGGTTTGTTATTAGAATCATTGAGATATCATATTGCATGCTGTAGGAAGGGTCTAAGGGTTGGAATGTGAAGGACTTGGATATCACATCTCATGCTATAGATAGGCTCTTAGGTTTGGAAAGGGAAGGAGTTGGATATCACATTTCATGTTAGAGGAAGAATCTCAGGTTTGGTATTAGAAGCATTGAGATATCACATCTCATGCTAGTTGAAGGGTCTCAGGATTGGAATGGGGAGGAGTTGGATATCACATCTCATGCTATAGGAAGGGTCTCAGGTTTGGTATAAGCATTGAGATATCACATCTCATGCTATAGGACGGGTCTCAGGATTGGAATGGAAGGAGTTGGATATCACATATCATGTTATAGGAAGGATCTCAGGTTTGGTATTAGAAGCATTGAGACATCACATCTCATGCTATAGGAAGGGTCTCAGGGTTGGAATGGGAAGGAGTTGGATATCACATCTCATCCAATAGGAAGGGTCTCAGGTTTGGAATGGGAAGGAATTGGATATCACATCTCATGTTATAGGAAGGATCTCAGGTTTGGTATTAGAAGCATTGAGATATCACATCTCATGCTATAGGAAGGGTCTCAGGATTGGAATGTGAAGGATTTGGATATCACATCTCATGCTAAAGGAAGGGTCTCAGGTTTGGTAGAAGCATTGAGATATCACGTCTCTGCTATCGGAAGGGTCTCAGGATTGGATTGGGAAGGAGTTGGATATCCCCTTTCATGCTATAGGAAGGGTCTCAGGATTTGAATGGCAAGGAGTTGGATATCACATCTCATGCCATAGGAAGGGTCTCAGGTTTGGTATAAGCATTGAGATATCACATCTCTGCTATCGGAAGGGTCTCAGGATTGGATTGGGAAGGAGTTGGATATCCCTTCTCATGCTATAGGAAGTGTCTCAGGTTGGAATGGGAAGGAGTTGGATATCACATCTCATGTTATAGGAAGGGTCTCAGGATTCGAATGGGAAGGAGTTGGATACCACATCTCATGATAAAGGAAGGGTCTAAGGTTTGGAAGGGGAAGGATTTGGATATCACATCTCATGTTATAGGACGGTCTCAGGTTTGGTATTAGAAGCATTGAGATATCAAGTCTCATGGTATAAGAAGGGTCTCAGAATTGGAATGGGAAGGAGTTGGATATCACACCTCAAGCTATAGGAAGGGTCTCAGGATTGGAATGGGAAGGAGTTTGATATCATATCTCATGCCATAGTATGGGTCTCAGGTTTGGTAGAAGCATTGGGATATCACATCTCATGCTATCGGAAGGGTATCAGTATTGGATTTGGACGAAGTTGGATATCCCATCTCATGCTATAGGAAGGGTCTCAGGTTGGAATGGGAAGGAGTTGGATATCACATTTCATGTTATAGGAAGGGTCTCAGGATTGGAATGGGAAGGACTTGGATATCATATCTCATGCTATAGGACGGGTCTCAGGTTTGTTATTAGAATCATTGAGATATCATATTGCATGCTGTAGGAAGGGTCTAAGGATTGGAATGGGAAGGACTTGGATATCACATCTCATGCTATAGGTAGGCTCTCAGGTTTGGAAAGGGAAGGAGTTCGATATCACATTTCATGTTAGAGGAAGGATCTCAGGTTTGGTATTAGAAGCATTGAGATATCACATCTCATGCTATAGGAAGGGTCTCAGGATTGGAATGGGAAGTAGTTGGATATCACATCTCATGCTATGGGAAGGGTCTCAGGTTTGTTATTAGAATCATTGAGATATCATATTGCATGCTGTAGGAAGGGTCTAAGGATTGGAATGGGAAGGACTTGGATATCACATCTCATGCTATAGGTAGGCTCTCAGGTTTGGAAAGGGAAGGAGTTCGATATCACATTTCATGTTAGAGGAAGGATCTCAGGTTTGGTGTTAGAAGCATTGAGATATCACATCTCATGCTATAGGACGGGTCTCAGGATTGGAATGGAAGGAGTTGGATATCACATCTCATGTTATAGGAAGGATCTCAGGTTTGGTATTAGAAGCATTGAGACATCACATCTCATGCTATAGGAAGGGTCTCAGGGTTGGAATGGGAAGGAGTTGGATATCACATCTCATCCAATAGGAAGGGTCTCAGGTTTGGAATGGGAAGGAATTGGATATCACATCTCATGTTATAGGAAGGATCTCAGGTTTGGTATTAGAAGCATTGAGATATCACATCTCATGCTATAGGAAGGGTCTCAGGATTGGAATGTGAAGGATTTGGATATCGCATCTCATGCTAAAGGAAGGGTCTCAGGTTTGGTAGAAGCATTGAGATATCACGTCTCTGCTATCGGAAGGGTCTCAATACTTCTAATACCAAACCTGAGATCCTTCCGATAACATGAGATGTGATATCTCAATACTTCTAATACCAAACCTGAGATCCATCCTATAACATGAGATGTGATATCCAACTCCTTCCCTTTCCAAACCTAAGAGCCTATCTATAGCATGAGATGTGATATCCAGGTCCTTCCCATTCCAATCCTTAGACCCTTCCTACAGCATGCAATATGATATCTCAATGATTCTAATAACAAACCTGAGACCCGTCCTATTGCATGAGATATGATATCCAAGTACTTCCCATTCCAATCCTGAGACCCTTCCTATAACATGAAATGTGATATCCAACTCCTTCCCATTCCAACCTGAGACCCTTCCTATAGCATGAGATGGGATATCCAACTTCTTCCAAATCCAATACTGATACCCTTCCGATAGCATGAGATGTGATATCCCAATGCTTCTACCAAACCTGAGACCCATACTCTGGCATGAGATGTGATATCAAACTCCTTCCCATTCCAATCCTGAGACCCTTCGTATAGCTTGAGGTGTGATATCCAACTCCTTCCCATTCCAATTCTGAGACCCTTCTTATACCATGAGACTTGATATCTCAATGCTTCTAATACCAAACCTGAGACCCGTCCTATAACATGAGATGTGATATCCAAATCCTTCCCCTTCCAAACCTTAGACCCTTCCTTTATCATGAGATGTGATATCCAACTCCTTCCCATTCCAATCCTGAGACCCTTCCGATATCATGAGATTTGTTATCTCAATGCTTCTAATATCAAACTTGAGACCCTCCCTATAGCATGAGATGTGACATCCAAGTCCTTCCCATTCCAATCCTGAGACCCTTCCTATAGCATGAGATGTGATATCTCTATGCTTCTAATACCAAACCTGAGACCCTTCCTATAACATGAGATGGGATATCCAACTCCTTCCCATTCCAATCCTGAGACCTTTCCGATAGCAGAGATGTGATATCTCAATGCTTTTACCAAACCTGAGAACCTTCCTATGGCCTGAGATGTTATATACAACTCCTTCCCATTCCAATCCTGAGACCCTTCCTTTAGCATGAGATGTGATATCTCAATGCTTATACCAAATCTGAGACCCTTCCTATAGCATGAGATGTGATATCTCAATGCTTATACCAGACCTGAGAGCCTACCTATAACATGAGATGTGATATCCAAGTCCATCCCATTCCAATCCTTAGACCCTTCCTACAGCATGCGATGTGATATCTCAATGATTCTAATACCAAACCAGAGACTCTTCCTATAACATGAGATGGGATATCCAACTCCTTCCCATTCCAATCCTGAGCCGCTTCCGATAGCAGAGATGTGATATCTCAATGCTTATACCAAACCTGAGACCCTTCCTATAACATGAGATGTGATATCCAACTCCTTCCCGTTCTAAACCTGAGACACTAACTATAGCATATGTGATACCCACCTCCTTCCCATTCCAAACATGAGACCCTTCCTATAGCAAGAGATGTGATATCCAAATCCTTCCCATTCCAATCCTGAGACCCTTCCTATAACATGAGATGTGATATCCAACTCCTTCCCATTCCAACCTGAGACACTTCCTATAGCATGAGAAGGGATATCCAACTCCTTCCCAATCCAATCCTGAGACCGTTCTGATAGCAGAGATGTGATATCTCAATGCTTATACCAAACCTGAGACCCTTCCTATGGCATGAGATGTGAAATCCAACTCCTTGCCATTCAAATCCTGAGACCCTTCCTATAGCATGAGAAGGGATATCCAACTCCTTCCCAATCCAATCCTGAGACCCTTCCGAAAGCAGAGACGTGATATCTCAATGCTTCTACCAAACCTGAGACCCTTCCTTTAGCATGAGATGTGATATCCAAATCCTTCACATTCCAATCCTGAGACCCTTCCTATAGCATGAGATGTGATATCTCAATGCTTCTAATACGAAACCTGAGATCCTTCCTATAACATGAGATGTGATATCCAATTCCTTCCCATTCCAAACCTGAGACCCTTCCTATTGGATGAGATGTGATATCCAACTCCTTCCCATTCCAACCCTGAGACCCTTCCTATAGCATGAGATGTGATGTCTCAATGCTTCTAATACCAAACCTGAGATCCTTCCTATAACATGAGATGTGATATCCAACTCCTTCCATTCCAATCCTGAGACCCGTCCTATAGCATGAGATGTGATATCTCAATGCTTATACCAAACCTGAGACCCTTCCTATAGCATGAGATGTGATATCCAACTGCTTCCCATTCCAATCCTGAGACCCTTCCTATAGCATGAGATGTGATATCTCAATGCTTCTAATACCAAACCTGAGATCCTTCCTCTAACATGAAATGTGATATCCAACTCCTTCCCTTTCCAAACCTAAGAGCCTATCTATAGCATAAGATGTGATATCCAAGTCCTTCACATTCCAACCCTTAGACCCTTCCTACAGCATGCAATATGATATCTCAATGATTCTAATAACAAACCTGAGACCCGTCCTATAACATGAGATGGGATATCCAACTCCTTCCCATTCCAATCCTGAGACACTTCCGATAGCAGAGATGTGATATCTCAATGCTTATACCAAACCTGAGACCCTTCCTATAACATGAGATGTGATATCCAAATCCTTCCCGTTCCAAACCTGAGACCCTTCCTTTAGCATGAGATGTGATATCCAGCTCCTTCCCATTCCAATCCTGAGACACTTCCGATAGCATGAGATGTGATATCTCAATGCTTCTAATATCAAAACTGAGACCCTCCCTATAGCATGATATGTGATATCTAAGTCCTTCCCATTCCAATCCTGAGACCCTCCCTATAGCTTGAGATGTGATATCCAACTCCTTCCCATTCCAATCCTGAGACCCTTCCTATAGCATGAGATATGATATCTCAATACTTCTAATACCAAACGTGAGATCCTTCCGATAACATTAGATGTGATATCCAAATCCTTCCCCTTCCAAACCTGAGACCCTCCCTTTAGCATGAGATGTGATATCCAACTCCTGCCCATTCCATTCCTGAGACCCTTCTGATAGCATGAGATGTGATATCTCAATGCCTCTAATACCAAACCTGAGATCCTACCTCTAACATGAAATGTGATATCCAACTCTTTCCCCTTCCAAACCTGAGAGCCTTCCTATAGCATGAGATGTGATATCCAAGTCCTTCCCATTCCAATCCTGAGACCCTTCCTATAGCTTGAGATGTGATATCCAACTCCTTCCCATTCCAATTCTGAGACCCTTCCTATACTATGAGACTTGATATCTCAATGCTTCTAATACCAAAGGTGAGACCCGTAATATAACATGAGATGTGATATCCAAATCCTTCCCCTTCCAAACCTTAGACCCTTCCTTTATCATGAGATGTGATATCCAACTCCTTCCCATTCCAATCCTGAGACCCTTCCGATATCATGAGATGTGATATCTCAAAGCTTCTAATATCAAACTTGAGACCCTCCCTATAGCATGAGATGTGATATCCAAGTCCTTCCCATTCCAATCCTGAGACCCTTCCTATAGCATGAGATGTGATATCTCAATGCTTCTAATACCAAACCTGAGACCCTTCCTATAACATGAGATGGGAATATCCAACTCCTTCCCATTCCAATCCTGAGACCCTTCCGATAGCAGAGATGTGATATCTCAATGCTTATACCAAACCTGAGATCCTTCCTATAACATGAGATGTGATATCCAACTCCTTCCCATTCCAATCCTGAGACACTTCCTATAGCATGAGATGTGATATCTCACTGCTTATACCAAACCTGAGACCCTTCCCATAGCATGATATGTGATATCCAACTCCTTCCCATTCCAATCCTCAGACCCTTCCTATAGCATGAGATGTGATATCTCAATGCTTCTAATATCAAACTTGAGACCCTACCTATAGCATGAGATGTGATATCCAAGTCCTTCCCATTACAATCCTGAGACACTTCCTATAGCATGAGATGTGATATCCAACTCCTTCCCATTCCAATCCTGAGACCCTTCCTATAGCATGAGATATGATATCTCAATACTTCTAATACCAAACGTGAGATCCTTCCGATAACATGAGATGTGATATCCAAATCCTTCCCCTTCCAAACCTGAGACCCTCCTCCCAGGGAAACTAAAACTACCTCAGCCTCTATCCCGCTGGGAAATGAGTCTGAGGAGAAGGATGCTCCTGTAATCTCTTCTTCCTCGTAGGAGGAGAAGGCCAGATTAGCGGAGTGGACCCCCAAAGGTCTAACCTTACACCGGGGATCCCCCTTCACGTGGTCAGTTGCTCCACAAGCAAAACAAGATCCATTGGGTCTGTTTACATAGGGAGGCTTATTGTAAGACAGTGTGCTGATCAATGGAGTAGATACTCCAGCTCTTAGGGATAGTGGGTGCAGTCGAACTGTAGTGGATTCTACCTTGGTAGACTCAGAGGAAGTTGCCAGAGCTACTCTGATGCCCACTAAGTTGGCTGACGGCCCACTCCGTATGTTCCCAGTAATACCTGTAAATCTTACTTTAAATGGTACAGCAGTCAGGATTCCAGTGAGCATTCAGAGAAACGTCCCGGGAAAGGTCTTGTTAGGTAATGATCTCAGAGCTTTAGGGCTCATAGGAGACACTGCCGAAAGACCCTACACACGGTCTCAAGCACGGGCAGCATTGGCCAAGACCAATACGCCGCCCCAGCCGAAGGGGAAACCCAAGGCGAAAGGAGTCAACAAGTCAAGACGAGGGAAAGAGAATATTCCCCCGAGCTCGCCTACCACTGCGGTGGAGGAAGTTGGTCAATCGCCCGGGCCTGAGGAGGAGGTGGCGATGCCTGAAGTATTTGACCCCAACGACCATCCTGAACTAAAAGACTTGTTAGTTGAAGGAGGTCCTGATAGGGACGAATTCAGTAAAGGCCAACGTGAGTGCCCATCTCTGGAAGGCCTAAGGAGACAGGCCTGCTCCCAGCTTGAGGGTGAACCTCCTGGGACGCATAGGATTTATTGGGAAGGTGGACTCCTGTATAGTGAGCCCACAGAGTCTACAGAAGGAGACCATAGGAGGTTGGTGGTTCCCCTTGCTGTTAGGCCCTTCCTCCTGCAGTTGGCGCATGAAGTGCTCCTTGCTGGTCACCTTGGTATTAAGAGGACCAAGCAAAGGTTATCCATGCACTTCTACTGGCCCAAGATGGGGGTGCAAGTAGAAAGTCACTGCAGGAGTTGTGCCTCCTGCCAGTTATCTGGTAAGGTTGGCTCGACAATCCAAGCTCCGTTGGTACCGCTCCCAGTTGTGGGGGTACCATTTGAAAGGGTAGGGATCGACATCGTTGGTCCCCTTGACCCGCAAACATCCTCGGGCAATAGGTTTATCCTGGTGCTGGTCGACCATGCAACCAGATATCCTGAGGCCATCCCATTGAAAACTGTAACTGCCAAGTCAGTTGCAAAAGCTTTACTTGGCATATTTACTAGGGTTGGCTTCCCTAAAGAAGTTGTGTCAGATCGTGGCAGCAACTTTATGTCGAAGTATATGCAGGCTATGTGGAAAGAATGTGGGGTCACCTACAAGTTCTCTTCTGCATACCACCCCCAGACCAATGGTCTGGTGGAACGTTTCAACAGAACGTTAAAAAGCATGATTGGGGCTCTGGAGAAGCTTCAGAGAAGACAATGGGATCTTCTTTTACCATGCTTACTGTTTGCCTACCGAGAGGTACCACAGGAGGGTGTTGGCTTCAGCCCCTTCAAACTTCTGTTTGGTCATCCTGTACGGGGACCCTTAGCCATAGTCAAAGAGGGATGGGAGATGCCCACTCCCCCTGTTACTACCAACGTAGTTGATTATGTGCTAGGGCTCAGAAAACGGATGGTACTTCTGATGGGCTTGGCTAGTGATAAATTGAAGGCAGTACAAGCGCTGGTGAAACATTGGTACGACCAGAAAGCTTCCCTCATCAACTTTACACCTGGTCAGCAAGTCCTGATCATGAATCCCATAAGGCCTTGAGCTTTACAGGACAAATGGTCAGGCCCTTACACAGTGGTGGAGCCCCTGGGTGAGGTTAACTATTTAGTGGACCTTGGAAGGCCTGGACAGGCTCCAAAAGTGTTTCACGTGAATAGGCTGAAGGCTTTCGTCCCAAGAGTCGAAATCGCAGCACTGTTACTGGCTTCAGATGTTGAGGAAGAGGAGTCTGAACCTCTCCCCGACCTGTTCCAAAGCGGTCCTTCAGATAGCTCCTTTGAGGGTGTCCGAGTGGCCCCTCACCTGACTTCTGATCAGCAGGCTGAGGTGAAATGTTTGCTTAGGCAGTTTTCCCCCGTTTTCACAGTCGCCTGGTTTGACACCTTGGTGCAAACATAACATAGACACAGGAGACAGTGTACCTACCAAAAGTAGGGGATACAGGATGTCAGACAAAGTACGGTCTTATATTAAGACCGAGGTCAACAAGATGTTAGACCTTGGGGTGATTGAACCCTCTAGTAGTCCTTGGTCCAGCCCTGTGGTTTTCGTTCCAAAGGCAGGCACTTCTGAATTGAGGTTCTGTGTGGATTACAGGGCTCTGAATGCTGTCACCAAGACAGATGCACACCCCTTGCCTCGAACAGATGAGCTGGTGGATACTCTGGGTGCCTCCAAGTACCTCAGCACGTTTGACCTCACTGCTGGCTATTGGCAAATAGCTTTAGCAGAACATGCCAAGGAGAAGACAGCGTTTTCTACTCTAGACGGCCTTTACCAATTCCGGGTAATGCCGTTCGGGTTGAAGAATGCACCTGCCACTTTCCAGAGGCTTGTGCATCATGTTTTGAATGGGTTGGACGAATTCTGTCTTGCATATCTGGACGATATAGCAGTTTTCAGTGCCACCTGACCATGTGAAACACCTCGGGATTGTGCTCCAGGCTCTTCAGAAAGCACACTTGACCATAAAGGCTAGTAAATGCCAGATTGGACAAGGCTCAGTGGTTTACCTTGGACATGAAGTAGGTGGAGGGAGGATACAGCCTCTACCCAGTAAAGTACAAGCAGTACAAGACTGGCCTACCCCCACTACACAAACCCAAGTGAGAGCCTTCTTAGGACTCACGGGGTATTACCGCAATTTTGTGGCAGACTATGGCACCATAGCTGCCCCTCTGACTGCCCTCACAACTCTGAAGAAACCCAAGAAGGTAACTTGGACCGACGAGTGTGAGAAGGCCTTCAATGGCTTAAAAGACTCCTTGTGCCAGGCCCCTGTCCTCAGGGCCCCTGATTATCAAAGACCTTTTATCGTGCAGACGGACGCCTCTGACACTGGGATAGGAGCTGTACTATCGCAAGTAGATGAGAAGGGTAAGGAACACCCTATTGGTTTTATTAGTCGCCAGTTTAAGGACAGAGAGCTCAGATGGTCCACGGTAGAGAAAGAATGTTTCTCTGTTGTGTGGGCCCTAAGGAAGCTGAGGCCCTACCTCTATGGGACCCACTTCACTGTGCAAACTGACCATAAGCCCTTAAAGTGGCTAATAAACATGAAGGGGGAGAATCCAAAGTTGCTTAGGTGGTCCATAAGTCTACAAGGCTTCGACTTCACTATTGAGCATAGGCCAGGTGTCCAACATAGCAATGCTGATGGGTTGTGGAGAATGTTTAACCGACCTGAACAAGAGACTCATCCAGGGGTGGATTAGTTCCCCCTGTCCATAGTCTGGGAGGGGCGAGTGTTAGGAAAGATTTCGTAATTGTAGGTAATTTTCCTTCCATGTGGCAACCCCTAAACTTTTTGCTGTTGTTTTTCACCTTGTTCTCGACTTTGCCCGAGAAGTGCAGCCTTCTGCCGCACTCCTCTGGGCTTTCGCTCCTTTCTTAAGGGGAAACTGTCATGCCCTTAAGACAGTCAGTACCAGGAAACGCTGGTTTCCGTAGTTTCTTGTATCATGTTGCAGCTTTCGTGCAACATGACACAAGAGGGCACTGTAAGCTAAGTTACTGCTCTCTTGGGTCTCTAGCCTTCTACAGGCCCTAGATACTCTTTCAGGATTGTAACTGATCGGTGCAAGTGATTCACGGACGGGAATGGTGGCAGCGATCGTTTCTTGTGTTTTGAGATCCTTTTGGCGTGCTAAGCACGTTTCTCGCGCTTAACCCAAAATGGTGGCCTAGATCCCAAAATGGCCAGACCACGAGGCTCCTTTGTCCTGTCCGCTGACCGTCTTGCTCCCTTCACCTTCCCCAGGTCGAGCTGACCTGGGGCCTTCCTTATTTGGGCATGTGCTTTCCCGCGAAACACAGATGCTTTCGCAGGCTTCTACATGTCTTGTGTGTGCCTCCAGGATGTGGGCTGGGATGTCTGGTCCCAATACACATCCTGGGTGCCAGAGAGTCTAGGGTGGTGTGAATGCCTGGGACCACTGTGGTCCGTGATAGGTCCACGAATGGTGTGAGTGTTGATGAGCGGATTTCCCATTGGGTCCCCTCCGTTTTGGCGCGAAGGGAACCGTGGATAAGAGGGGGCTGGAAACACCACTACCATGTCGATCTCCTGAGTTCTCACGAACGAAGGAATACAGGAGCCAAGTATCCTGCAACCAAGAGGCTGAACCGAGGAATCGCTGGTGACCCGCTGAAGGACTGCTCCTCTGCACTGCTGTCGCCTTGTGAAACCCTTTTCACCTTTGATCGAACCAGAAGGCCTGTACTGGTACTTCGACCCTTGGAATAGCGGGGACAGCTATTCTCGGCATTTTCACCATCTCCTGCTAGTAAGCCTTCGGAAGCGTCTCTGGGCCATCCAGCAGACTGACCAGCCTACACAGGAGTCTTGCTCTGTAACCGCCGCCAGGTTGTGTAGTATATCGAGTCCTTGTCACTCTCACATGATTCGTACACTTGGCGTTCCCAGGTCTGAAGTGAGTAGTGTTATTGCATGCTGTAGGAAGGGTCTAAGGATTGGAATGGGAAGGACTTGGATATCACATCTCATGCTATGGATAGGCTCTCAGGTTTGGAAAGGGAAGGAGTTGGATATCACATTTCATGTTAGAGGAAGGATCTCAGGTTTGGTATTAGAGGCATTGAGATATCACATCTCATGCTATAGGAAGGGTCTCAGGATTGGAATGGGAAGGAGTTGGATATCACATCTCATGCTAAAGGAAGGGTCTCAGGTTTAGTATAAGCATTGAGATATCACATCTCATGCTATAGGAAGGGTCTCAGGATTGGAATGGAAGGAGTTGGATTTCACATCTCATGTTATAGGAAGGATCTCAGGTTTGGTATTAGAAGCATTGAGACATCACATCTCATGCTATAGGAAGGGTCTCAGGATTGGAATGGGAAGGAGTTGGATATCACATCTCATGCTATAGGAAGGGTCTCAGGTTTGGTATAAGCATTGAGATATCACATCTCATGCTATAGGAAGGGTCTCAGGATTGGAATGGGAAGGAGTTGTATATGACATCTCATGCCGTAGGAAGGGTCTCATGTTTGGTATAAGCATTGAGATATCACATCTCTGCTATCGGAAGGGTCTCAGGATTGCAATGGGAAGGAGTTGGATATCCCATCTCATGTTATAGGAAGAGTCTCAGGTTTGGTATTAGAAGCATTGAGATATCACATCTCATGCTATAGGAAGTGTCTCAAGATTGGAATGGGAAGTACTTGGATATCACATATCATGCTATAGGGAGGGTCTCAAGTTTGATATTAGAATCATTGAGATATCACATCTCATGCTATAGGAAGGGTCTCAGGATTGGAATGGGAAGGAGTTGGATATCACATCTCATGCTATAGGAAGGGTCTCAGGTTTGGTATAAGCAGTGAGATATCACATCTCATGCTATAGGAAGTGTCTCAGGATTGGAATGGGAAGGAGTTGGATATCACGTCTCATGTTATAGGAAGGATCTCAGGTTTGGTATAAGCATTGAGATATCACATGTTTGCTATCGGAAGGGTCTCAGGATTGGAATGGGAAGGAGTTGGATATTCCCATCTCATGTTATAGGAAGGGTCTCAGGTTTGGTATTAGAAGCATTGAGACATCACATCTCATGCTATAGGAAGGGTCTCAGGATTGGAATGGGAAGGACTTGGATATCACATCTCATGCTATAGGGAGGGTCTCGAGTTTGATATTAGAAGCATTGAGATATCACATCTCATGATATCGGAAGGGTCTCAGGATTGGAATGGGAAGGAGTTGGATATCACATCTCATGATAAAGGAAGGGTCTAAGGTTTGGAAGGGGAAGGATTTGGATATCACATCTCATGTTATAGGACGGGTCTCAGGTTTGGTATTAGAAGCATTGAGATATCAAGTCTCATGGTATAGGAAGGGTCTCAGAATTGGAATGGGAAGGAGTTGGATATCACATCTCAAGCTATAGGAAGGGTCTCAGGATTGGAATGGGAAGGAGTTTGATATCACATCTCATGCCATAGTATGGGTCTCAGGTTTGGTATAAGCATTGGGATATCAAATCTCATGCTATCGGAAGGGTATCAGGATTGGAATTCCAAGGAGTTGGATATCCCATCTCATGCTATAGGAAGGGTCTCAGGTTGGAATGGGAAGGAGTTGGATATCACATCTCATGTTATAGGAAGGGTCTCAGGATTGGAATGGGAAGGACTTGGATATCACATCTCATTCTATACGAAGGCTCTCAGGGTTGGAAGGGGAAGGAGTTGGATATCAAATCTCATGCTAAAGGTATGGTCTAAGGTTTGGAAGGGGAGGGATTTGGACATCATATCTCATGTTATTGGAAGGATCTCAGGTTTGGTATTAGAAGCATTGAGATATCACATCTCATGCTATCGGAAGGGTCTCAGGATTGGAATGGGAAGGATTTGGACATCACAATTCATGTTATAGGAAGGGTCTCAGGTTTGGTATTAGAAGCATTGAGATATCACATCTCATGCTATAGGAAGGGTCTCAGGATTGGAATGGGAAGGACTTGGATATCACATCTCATGTTATAGGAAGGGTCTCAGGTTTGGTATTAGAAGCATTGAGATATCACATCTCATGCTATAGGAAGGGTCTCAGGATTGGAATGGGAAGGACTTGGATATCACATCTCATGCTATAGGAAGGGTCTCAGGAATGGAATGGAAAGGACTTGGATATCACATCTCATGATAAAGGAAGGGTCTAAGGTTTGGAAGGGGAAGGATTTGGATATCACATCTCATGTTATTGGACCGGTCTCAGGTTTGGTATTAGAAGCATTGAGATATCAAGTCTCATGGTATAGGACGGGAGTTTGATATCACATCTCATGCCATGGTATGGGTGTCAGGTTTTGTAGAAGCATTGGGATATCACATCTCATGCTATCGGAAGGGTATCAGGATTGGATTTGGAAGGAGTTGGATATCCCATCTCATGCTATAGGAAGGGTCTCAGGTTGGAATAGAAGGAGTTGGATATCACATCTCATGTTATAGGAAGGGTCTCAGGATTGGAATGGGAAGGACTTGGATATCACATCTTGTTAGGAAAGATTTCGTAATTGTAGGGAATTTTCCTTCCATGTGGCAACCCCTAAACTTTTTGCTATTGTTTTTAACCTTGTTCTTGACTTTGCCAGAGAAGTACAGCCTTCTGCCGCACTTCTCTGGGCTTTCGCTCCTTTTCTTACGGGGAAACTGACATGCCCTTAAGACAGTCAGTACCGGGGAACGCTGTTTCCCGTAGTTTCGTTTATCATGTTGCGGCTTTAGTGCAACATGACACAAGAGGGCACTGTAAGCTAAGTTACAGCTCTCTTGGGTCTCTAGCCTTCTACGGGCCCTAGATACTCTTTTAGGATGGTATTTGATCGGTGCAAGTCATTCAGGGACTGGAATGGTGGCAGCGATCGTTTTGTTTATTTTGAGCTCCTTTTGGCGTTCTGAGCACGTTTTTCGCACTGAACCCAAAATGGTGGCCTGGCTCCCAAAATGGCCAGTCCACGAGGCTCCTTTGTCCTGTCCACTGACCGTCTTGCTCCCTTCACCTTCCCCAGGTCGGGCGACCCGGGGCCTTCCTTATTTGGGCATGTACTTTCCCGCGAAACGTGGTTGCTTTCGCGGGCTTCTACATGTCGTTTGTGTGCCTCCAGGGTGTGGGCTGGGATGTCTGGTCCCAATACACATCCTGGGTGCCAGAGAGTCTGGGGTGGTGTGAATGCCTGGGACCACCGTGGTCCGTGATTGGTCCACGTATGGTATGTGTGTTGATGTGCGGATCTCCCATTGGCTCCCCTCCGTTTTGGCGCGAAGGGAACCGTGGATAAGAGGGAGCTGGAAACACCACTACCATGTCGATCTCCTGAGTTCTCACGAACGAAGGAATACAGGAGCCAAGTATCCTGCAACCAAGAGGCTGGACCGAGGAATCGCTGGTGACCCGCTGAAGGAATCCTCCTTTTTCACTGCTGTCGTCCTGTGAAACCCTTTCCTCCTTGGATCGAACCAGAAGGCCTGTACTGGTGCTTCGACCTTTGGAATAGCAGGAACAGCTATTCCCGGCGACTTCATCATCTCCTGCCAAGTAAGCCTTCGGAAGTGTCTCTGGGCCATCCAGTTGACTGACCAGCTTACAAGGGAGTCCTGCTCTGTAACTGCCGCCAGGTTGTGTTGTATTTCGAGTCCTTGTCACTCTCCCACGCTTCGTACACTTGGCGTTCCCAAGTCTGAAGGGAGGAGTGTACATTTGGCTTGAATACACACGGCCGCTCCGTTGTCCTGCTGCGGCAACAAACTGTGCTGGTTTCGTCGATTGGGACGTCTTTTTGCTCTACACGACTTCGAGGCGTTCCCTGCTCTTCTGAACCTGCCAGCTGCTGAAACTAACGTGGAGAAGCCTGGGTCTGCTTGCTTCGGGGACCGGTGAGTAGTTTAGCTAGGATCTGGTCGCCCTCCTGCAGTATCCCATTGCTTTCCCTGCTGTGTAAAAACAGCACCCTTTTGGCCGTACTCGCGCTCTGCTTCTGCCCGCTGTGGAGGCTGCGCTTGAGTTGCGGAACCTGTTCTCCTTCTGCTGTGCACTAACCCGAACTGCCTGACTTCCTCCGAAGAGCTTCCCCTTTTGCCCGTTGGCACCGGCGTGGCAGGTACTTTGAGCACAAGGCTCCACTCTTCGCAGGGCTCGGACTTCCATCTAGTTAGGTGCCTCTGAAGGCGAACTGAGTCTAAAGCGTTATCGCACTGCCTGTTTTCCTTTCCTTTCAGGTGGACTACATATTTCGTGCTTTAAACGCTTGCGACTGTGTATTTGTATATATATTGTGTTGATATGGTATGTGTTGGTTTAATATTGTGATATTGTGATTTTCTCGCTACGGTCATTATTTTAAAGGCCTTAAAATAAATGTGTATCTATTTTTGATATAACAACTGTTTGGAGTAGTTTGTAAGCGCTCTTGCTTTGTGTGCTCATTGCGGGCTTTCAGTCACCCTCACCCCTCTTGAGACCTAGTCTTGACCGCCGCGATCGCTACCTTGATTGGTCTGGCTCGTCCAGAGGTTACCCTGTTCCAAGTAATTAGGTTGGCCTTCTGAACTTCTGCGCCACCAGGACAGAGTTCAGAAATCCGTCTTAACAAATTGGTGTACAGCGGTGGGATACGACTGAAGGTATCCAGTGTTGCGCTCGAACTAAGGCATTTCAGGTTATTCCAAACAGTACACGTAGTGAATTGTTGTAATATAACTTTAAAAAGGCCATAGTCCTATCAAACAGTATGGAAGCAAATACCTTGTTAACTTTAAATGCTTCCAAATCAGAAACATTGAAGAAGATGTGTGCGGAGAGAGGTGTTTCCTCTCAAGGCACTAAATTGGAAATGATCCAGAGAATCGTGGCGTGGCAAGAAGCGCAGCTTGACGCTATAACTTCCGAGGACAGTGCAGAAGGTGGTGGGGCTGCTCTCACTGGTAGAACCGACGGTTCTGCCGCTGCACTGATCCATCGCGACCACGAGGACAGGGAGGATGTGATGTCTAATGTTTCCTCTGCCAGTGTTGATGGGGAGGCTATGCTTGAATTCAAGAAGCAAGAGCTGCGGTTTAGGCAGCAGGAGCTTGAATTCAGCATAGCCAAACTAAAAATCGAACAGGCAGAAAAACAGAAAGACAGGGATCACCAGTTGGAACTGGCCAAGCTTCAGGTTGCAAATGGGTCCAAGGGTCCTGGACATGGCTCTGGGGCTTCCTCTCATCCACGGTTTCCGAAAGATCTGCTCAGTGTGTATGAAGAAAGGAATGACATTATGGACTGGCTGAATGCGTTTGAGTATGCATGCGAGGTTCAAGAAGTTGACAATGCTGATAAGATTGCTTGGTTGCTCAGTAGACTGCCCCATTCTGGCTGCAGTGCCATTATGGAAATGTCGAAGGCTGAGCGGGCTGATTTCGCAATGTTAAAGCAAACTCTCATTTTAAAGTTTGGGAAGACTCCGGCCCAATATTTAAAGCGTTTTCGAGAGTATAAGAAAAAGGAAGGTGGTACTTGGGTATCTTATGTCGCTGAATCTTTGAAAAACTTAACTGGCTGGGTCGAAGGTTATAAGGCTTCTACCTTCGAAGGCATGATCAATCTGGTCATGCTGGAACACATTTTTGCTTCTTCTTCCCCGGAGCTTAAGCAGCATTTGGCCGATTCGAAGGAGATAGATCCTAAGAAGCTGGCCATTGCAGCAGACTTATGGGTGTCACATCGAGTGTCCCATAAGGACAAAAATCCTGGTAAGCAGGAGGAAGGGAAAAAGTCCAAAGATATGGAGGGTGGGGAATCTGCTAAATCTTCTTCCCATAAGGGCCACAAAAAGAAAAACAAGGGTAAGACACAAGAGAACTCACAGGGTAGTGGAGGTTCGCCTCCGAAACAGAACTCTGGTTACAATAAGCCTCCCTACGTAAACAGACCCACTGGGGCTTGTTTTTCTTGTGGAGCAACTGACCATGTGAAGGGGGATCCCCGGTGTAAGGTTAGACCTTTGGGGGTCCACTCCGCTGATCTGGCCTTCTCCTCCTACGAGGAAGAAGAGATTACAGGAGCATCCTTCTCCTCAGACTCATTTCCCAGCGGGATAGAGGCTGAGGTAGTTTTAGTGTCCCTGGGTTCCTGGGAGCCTAAAGTCGCAGAGGCTTATGCTAGGATTCCGGATAATACCAAGCACTACTTTAAAGACAGCGTGCTGATCAATGGAGTGGATACTCCAGCTCTTAGGGATAGTGGGTGCAGTCGAACAGTAGTGGATTCTACCTTGGTAGACTCAGAGGAAGTTGCCAGAGCTACTCTGATGCCCACTAAGTTTGCTGACGGCCCCCTCCGTATGTTTCCCGTGATCCCTGTAAATCTTACTTTAAATGGTACAGCAGTCAGGATTCCAGTGAGCATTCAGAGAAACGTCCCGGGAAAGGTCTTGCTGGGTAATGATCTCAGAGCTTTAGGGCTCGTAGGAGACACTGCCGAAAGACCCTACACACGGTCTCAAGCACGGGCAGCATTGGCCAAGTCCAATACGCCGCCCCAGCCGAAGGGGAAACCCAAGGCGAAGGGAGTCTACAAGTCAAGACGAGGGAAAGAGAATATTCCCCCGAGCTCGCCTACCACTGCGGTGGAGGAAGTTGGTCAATCGCCCGGGCCTGACGAGGAGGTGGCGATGCCTGAAGTTTTCGACCCCAACGATCATCCTGAACTAAAAGACTTGTTAGTTGAAGGAGGTCCTGATAGGGACGAATTCAGTAAAGGCCAACGTGAGTGCCCATCTCTGGAAGGCCTAAGGAGACAGGCCTGCTCCCAGCTTGAGGGTGAGCCTCCTGGGAAGCATAGGATTTATTGGGAAGGTGGACTCCTGTATAGTGAGCCCACAGAGTCTACAGAAGGAGACCATAGGAGGTTGGTGGTTCCCCTTGCTGTTAGGCCCTTCCTCCTGCAGTTGGCGCATGAAGTTCCCCTTGCTGGTCACCTTGGTATGAAGAGGACCAAGCAAAGGTTATCCATGCACTTCTACTGGCCCAAGATGGGGGTGCAAGTAGAAAGTCACTGCAGGAGTTGTGCCTCCTGCCAGTTGTCTGGTAAGGTTGGCGCGACAATCCAAGCTCCGTTGGTACCGCTCCCAGTTGTGGGGGTACCATTTGAAAGGGTAGGGATCGACATCGTTGGTCCCCTTGACCCGCAAACATCCTCGGGCAATAGGTTTATCCTGGTGCTGGTCGACCATGCAACCAGGTATCCTGAGGCCATCCCATTGAAAACTGTAACTGCCAAGTCAGTTGCAAAAGCTTTACTCTGCATATTTACTAGGGTTGGCTTCCCTAAAGAAGTTGTGTCAGATCGTGGCAGCAACTTTATGTCGAAGTATATGCAGGCTATGTGGAAAGAATGTGGGGTCACCTACAAGTTCTCTTCTGCATACCACTCCCAGACCAATGGTCTGGTGGAACGTTTCAACAGAACGTTAAAAAGCATGATTGGGGCTCTGGAGGAGCCCCAGAGAAGAAAATGGGATCTTCTTTTACCATGCCTACTGTTTGCCTACTGAGAGGTACCACAGGAGGGTGTTGGCTTCAGCCCCTTCGAACTTCTGTTCGGTCATCCCGTACGGGGACCCTTAGCCATCGTCAAAGAGGGATGGGAGATGCCCACTCCCCCTGTTACTACCAATGTAGTTGATTATGTGCTAGGGCTCAGAAAACTGATGGTACTTCTGATGGGCTTGGCTAGTGATAAATTGAAGGCAGGGCAAGCGCTGGTGAAACATTGGTACGACCAGAAAGCTTCCCTCATCAACTTTACACCTGGTCAGCACGTCCTGATCATGAATCCAATAAGGCCTCGCGCTTTACAGGACAAATGGTCAGGCCCTTACACAGTGGTGGAGCCCCTGGGTGAGGTGAACTATTTAGTGGACCTTGGAGGGCCTGGACAGGCTCCAAAAGTGTTTCACGTGAATAGGCTGAAGGCTTTCGTCCCAAGAGTCGAAATCGCAGCACTGCTACTGGCTTCAGATGTTGAGGAAGAGGAGTCAGAACCTCTCCCCGACCTGTTCCAAAGCGGTCCTTCAGATGGCTCCGTTGAGGGTGTCCGAGTGGCCCCTCACCTGACTTCTGATCAGCAGGCTGAGGTGAAAAGTTTGCTTAGGCAGTTTTCCCCCCTGTTTTCACAGTCCCCTGGTTTGACACCTTGGTGCAAACATAACATTGACACAGGAGACAGTGTACCTACCAAAAGTAGGGGATACAGGATGTCAGATAAAGTACGGTCTTATATTAAGACCGAGGTCAACAAGATGTTAGACCTTGGGGTGATTGAACCCTCTAGTAGTCCTTGGTCCAGTCCTGTGGTTTTGGTTCCAAAAGCAGGCACTTCTGAATTGAGGTTCTGCGTGGATTACAGGGCTCTGAATGCTGTCACCAAGACAGATGCACACCCCTTGCCTCGAACAGATGAGCTGGTGGATACGTTGGGTGCCTCCAAGTACCTCAGCACGTTTGACCTCACTGCTGGCTATTGGCAAATAGCTTTAGCAGAACATGCCAAGGAGAAGACAGCATTTTCTACTCCAGACGGCCTTTACCAATTCCGGGTAATGCCGTTCGGGTTGAAGAATGCACCTGCCACTTTCCAGAGGCTTGTGAATCATGTGTTGAATGGGTTGGACGAATTCTGTCTTGCATATCTAGACGATATAGCAGTTTTCAGTGCCACCTGGGAAGACCATGTGAAACACCTCAGGATTGTGCTCCAGGCCCTTCAGAAAGCCCACTTGACCATAAAGGCTAGTAAATGCCAGATTGGACAAGGCTCAGTGGTTTACCTTGGACATGAAGTAGGTGGAGGGAGGATACAGCCTCTACCCAGTAAAGTACAAGCAGTACAAGACTGGCCTACCCCCACTACGCAAACCCAAGTGAGAGCCTTCTTAGGACTCACGGGTTATTATCGCAATTTTGTGGCAGACTATGGCACCATAGCTGCTCCTCTGACTGCCCTCACAACTCCGAAGAAACCCAAGAAGGCAACTTGGACTGACGAGTGTGAGAAGGCCTTCAATGGCTTAAAAGACTCCTTGTGCCAGGCCCCTGAGCTCAGGGCCCCTGATTATCAAAGACCTTTTATCGTGCAGACGGATGCCTCTGACACTGGGATAGGAGCTGTACTATCACAAGTACATGAGAAGGGTAAGGAACACCCTATCGGTTTTATTAGTCGCCAGCTTAAGGACAGAGAGCTCAGATGGTCCACGGTAGAGAAAGAATGTTTCTCTGTTGTGTGGGCCCTAAGGAAGCTGAGGCCCTACCTCTATGGGACCCACTTCACTGTGCAGACTGACCATAAGCCGTTAAAGTGGCTAATGAACATGAAGGGGGAGAATCCAAAGTTGCTTAGGTGGTCCATAAGTCTACAAGGCTTCGACTTCACTATTGAGAATAGGCCAGGTGTCCAACATAGCAATGCTGATGGGTTGTCCAGAATGTTTAACCGACCTGAACAAGAGACTCATCCAGGGGTGGATTAGTTCCCCCTGTCCATAGTCTGGGAGGGGCGAGTGTTAGGAAAGATTTCGTAATTGTAGGGAATTTTCCTTCCATGTAGCAACCCCTAAACTTTTTGCTATTGTTTTTAACCTTGTTCTTGACTTTGCCAGAGAAGTACAGCCTTCTGCCGCACTTCTCTGGGCTTTCGCTCCTTTTCTTACGGGGAAACTGACATGCCCTTAAGACATTCAGTACCGGGGAACGCTGTTTCCCGTAGTTTCGTTTATCATGTTGCGGCTTTAGTGCAACATGACACAAGAGGGCACTGTAAGCTAAGTTACAGCTCTCTTGGGTCTCTAGCCTTCTACGGGCCCTAGATACTCTTTTAGGATGGTATTTGATCGGTGCAAGTCATTCAGGGACTGGAATGGTGGCAGCGATCGTTTTGTTTATTTTGAGCTCCTTTTGGCGTTCTGAGCACGTTTTTCGCACTGAACCCAAAATGGTGGCCTGGCTCCCAAAATGGCCAGTCCACAAGGCTCCTTTGTCCTGTCCACTGACCGTCTTGCTCCCTTCACCTTCCCCAGGTCGGGCGACCCGGGGCCTTCCTTATTTGGGCATGTACTTTCCCGCGAAACGTGGTTGCTTTCGCGGGCTTCTACATGTCGTTTGTGTGCCTCCAGGGTGTGGGCTGGGATGTCTGGTCCCAATACACATCCTGGGTGCCAGAGAGTTTGGGGTGGTGTGAATGCCTGGGACCACCGTGGTCCGTGATTGGTCCACGTATGGTATGTGTGTTGATGTGCGGATCTCCCATTGGCTCCCCTCCGTTTTGGCGCGAAGGGAACCGTGGATAAGAGGGAGCTGGAAACACCACTACCATGTCGATCTCCTGAGTTCTCACGAACGAAGGAATACAGGAGCCAAGTATCCTGCAACCAAGAGGCTGGACCGAGGAATTGCTGGTGACCCGCTGAAGGAATCCTCCTTTGCACTGCTGTCGTCCTGTGAAACCCTTTCCTCCTTGGATCGAACCAGAAGTGTCTGTACTGGTGCTTCGACCTTTGGAATAGCAGGAACAGCTATTCCCGGTGACTTCATCACCCCCTCCAAGTAAGCCTTCGGAAGTGTCTCTGGGCCATCCAGTTGACTGACCAGCTTACAAGGGAGTCCTGCTCTGTAACTGCCGCCAGGTTGTGTTGTATTTCGAGTCCTTGTCACTCTCCCACGCTTCGTACACTTGGCGTTCCCAAGTCTGAAGGGAGGAGTGTACATTTGGCTTGAATACACACGGCCGCTCCGTTGTCCTGCTGCGGCAACAAACTGTGCTGGTTTCGTCGATTGGGACGTCTTTTTGCTCTACACGACTTCGAGGCGTTCCCTGCTCTTCTGAACCTGCCAGCTGCTGAAACTAACGTGGAGAAGCCTGGGTCTGCTTGCTTCGGGGACCGGTGAGTAGTTTAGCTAGGATCTGGTCGCCCTCCTGCAGTATCCCATTGCTTTCCCTGCTGTGTAAAAACAGCACCCTTTTGGCCGTACTCGCGCTCTGCTTCTGCCCGCTGTGGAGGCTGCGCTTGAGTTGCGGAACCTGTTCTCCTTCTGCTGTGCACTAACCCGAACTGCCTGACTTCCTCCGAAGAGCTTCCCCTTTTGCCCGTTGGCACCGGCGTGGCAGGTACTTTGAGCACAAGGCTCCATTCTTCGCAGGGCTCGGACTTCCATCTAGTTAGGTGCCTCTGAAGGCGAACTGAGTCTAAAGCGTTATCGCACTGCCTGTTTTCCTTTCCTTTCAGGTGGACTACATATTTCGTGCTTTAAACGCTTGCGACTGTGTATTTGTATATATATTGTGTTGATATGGTATGTGTTGGTTTAATATTGTGATATTGTGATTTTCTCGCTACGGTCATTATTTTAAAGGCCTTAAAATAAATGTGTATCTATTTTTGATATAACAACTGTTTGGAGTAGTTTGTAAGCGCTCTTGCTTTGTGTGCTCATTGCGGGCTTTCAGTCACCCTCACCCCTCTTGAGACCTAGTCTTGACCGCCGCGATCGCTACCTTGATTGGTCTGGCTCGTCCAGAGGTTACCCTGTTCCAAGTAATTAGGTTGGCCTTCTGAACTTCTGCGCCACCAGGACAGAGTTCAGAAATCCGTCTTAACACATCTCATGCTGTAGGAAGGGTCTCAGGTTTGGAAAAGGAAGGAGTTGGATATCACATTTCATGTTAGAGGTAGGATCTCAGGTTTGGTATTAGAGGCATTGAGATATCACATCTCATGCTATCAGAAGGGTATCAGGATTGGAATGGGAAGGAGTTGGATATCACATCTCATGCTAAAGGGAGGGTCTCAGGTTTGGAATGGGAAGGATTTGGATATCACATCCCATGTTATAGGAAGGACCTTAGGTTTGGTATTAGAAGCATTGAGATATCACATCTCATGCTATAGGAAGGGTCTCGGGATTGTAATGGGAAGGAGTTGGATATCACATCTCATGTTATAAGGATCTCAGGTTTGGTATTAGAAACATTGAGATATAACATCTCATGCTATAGGAAGGGTCTCAGGATTGGAATGGGAAGGAGTTGGATATCACATCTCATGCTATGGGAAGGGTCTCAGGTTTGGTATTAGAAGCATTGTGATATCACATCTCATGCTATAGGAAGGGTTTCAGGTTTGGTAGAAGCATTGAGATATCACATCTCATGCTATAGGAAGAGTCTCAGGTTTGGGAAGGGAAGGATTTGGATTTCACATCTCATGTTATAGGATGGTTCTCATGTTTGGTTTTTGAAGCATTGAGATATCACATCTCATGCTATCGGAAGGGTCTCAGGTTTGGAATGGGAAGGAGTTGGATATCACATCTCATGTTATAGGAAGGGTCTCAGGTTTGGAATGGGAAGGAGTTGGATATGACATCTCTTGTTATAGGGAGGGTCTCAGGATTTGAATGGTAAGGAGTTGGATATCACATCTCATGCTATAGGAAGGGTCTCAGGCTGGAATGGGAAGGAGTTGGATATCACATCTCATGTTATATACAGGAAGGGTCTCAGGATTGGAATGGGAAGGATTTGGATATCACATCTCTTGCTATAGGAAGGGTCTCAGGTTTTTTATTAGAAACATTGAGATATCACATCTCATGCTATAGGAAGGGTTTTAGGATTGGAATGGGAAGTATTTGGATATCACATTTCATGCTAAAGGAAGGGTCTCAGGTCTGGAATGGGAAGGAATTGGATATCACATCTCATGTTATAGGAAGGGTCTCAGGTTTTTTATTAGAAACATTGAGATATCACATCTCATGTTATAGGACGGTTCCCAGGTTTGGTATTAGAAGCATTGAGATATCACATCTCATGGTATAGGAAGGGTCTCAGGGTTGGAATGGGAAGGAGTTGAATATCACATCTCATCCAATAGGAAGGGTCTCAGGTTTGGAATGGGAAGGAATTGGATATCACATCTCATGTTATAGGAAGGATCTCAGGTTTGGTATTAGAAGCATTGAGATATCACATCTCATGCTATAGGAAGGGTATCAGGATTGGAATGTGAAGGATTTGGATATCACATCTCATGCTAAAGGAAGGGTCTCAGGTTTGGTAGAAGCATTGAGATATCACATCTCATGCTATAGGAAGGGTCTCAGGATTTGAATGGCAAGGAGTTGGATATCACATCTCATGCCATAGGAAGGGTCTCAGGTTTGGTATAAGCATTGAGATATCACATCTCTGCTATCGGAAGGTTCTCAGGATTGGATTGGGAAGGAGTTGGATATCCCTTCTCATGCTATAGGAAGTGTCTCAGGTTGGAATGGGAAGGAGTTGAATATCACATCTCATGTTATAGGAAGGGTCTCAGGATTGGAATGGGAAGGATTTGGATATCACATCTCTTGCTATAGGAAGGGTCTCAGGATTGGAATGGGAAGGATTTGGATATTTCCCATTCTAATCCTGAGACCCTTCCTATAACATGAGATGTGATATCCAACTCCTTCCCATTCCAACCTGAGACACTTCCTATAGCATGAGAAGGGATATCCAACTTCTTCCCAATCCAATCCTGAGACCCTTCCGATAGCAGAGATGTGATATCTCAATGCTTATACCAAACCTGAGACCCTTCCTATGGCATGAGATGTGATATCCAACTCCTTGCCATTCAAATCCTGAGACCCTTCCTATAGCATGAAAAGGGATATCCAACTCCTTCCCAATCCAATCCTGAGACCCTTCCGATAGCAGAGACGTGAAATCTCAATGCTTCTACCAAACCTGAGACCCTTCCTTTAGCATGAGATGTGATATCCAAATCCTTCACATTCCAATCCTGAGACCCTTCCTATAGCATGAGATTTGATATCTCAATGCTTCTAATACCAAACGTGAGATCCTTCCTATAACATGAGATGTGATATCCAAATCCTCCCCTTCCAAACCTGAGACCCTCCATTTAGCATGAAATGTGATATCCAACTCCTTCCTATTCCAATCCTGAGACTCTTCTGATAGCATGAGATGTGATATCTCAATGCTTCTAATACCAAACCTGAGATCCTTCCGATAGCATGAGATGTGATATCTCAATGCTTCTAATACCAAACCTGAGATCCTTCCTATAACATGAGATGTGATATCCAAATCCTTCCCCTTCCAAACCTGAGACCCTCCCTTTAGCATGAGATGTGATATCTAACTCCTTCCCATTCCATTCCTGAGACCCTTCTGATAGCATGAGATGTGATATCTCAATGCCTCTAATACCAAACCTGAGATCCTACCTCTAACATGAAATGAGATATCCAACTCTTTCCCCTTCCAAACCTGAGAGCCTTCCTATAGCATGAAATGTGATATCCAAGTCCTTCCCATTTTAATACTGAGACCCTTCCTATAGCTTGAGATGTGATATCCAACTCCTTCCCATTCCAATTCTGAGACCCTTCCTATAGCATGAGATGTGATATCTCAATGCTTATACCAAACCTGAGAGCCTACCTATAACATGAGATGTGATATCCAAGTCCATCCCATTCCAATCCTTAGACCCTTCCTACAGCATGCGATGTGATATCTCAATGATTCTAATACCAAACCAGAGACTCTTCCTATAACATGAGATGGGATATCCAAGTCCTTCCCATTCCAATCCTGAGACCCTTCCTATAGCATGAGATGTGATATCTCTATGCTTCTAATACCAAACCTGAGACCCTTCCTATAACATGAGATGGGATATCCAACTCCTTCCCATTCCAATCCTGAGACCTTTCCGATAGCAGAGATGTGATATCTCAATGCTTATACCAAACCTGAGAACCTTCGTATGGCCTGAGATGTCATATACAACTCCTTCCCATTCCAATCCTGAGACCCTTCCTTTAGCATGAGATGTGATATCTCAATGCTTATACCAAATCTGAGACCCTTCCTATAGCATGAGATGTGATATCCAATTCCTTCCCATTCCAATCCTGTGACCCTTCCTATAGCATGAGATGTGATATCTCAATGCTTATAGCAAACCTGAGAGCCTACCTATAACATGAGATGTGATATCCAAGTCCATCCCATTCCAATCCTTAGACCCTTCCTACAGCATGCGATGTGATATCTCAATGATTCTAATACCAAACCACAGACTCTTCCTATAACATGAGATGGGATATCCAACTCCTTCCCATTCCAATCCTGAGCCGCTTCCGATAGCAGAGATGTGATATCTCAATGCTTATACCAAACCTGAGACCCTTCCTATAACATGAGATGTGATATCCAACTCCTTCCCGTTCCAAACCTGAGACACTAACTATAGCATATGTGATATCCAACTCCTTCCCATTCCAAACATGAGACCCTTCCTATAGCAAGAAAGTAATATCCAACTCCTACCCATTCCAATCCTGAGACCCTTCCTATAGCAAGAGATGTGATATCCAAATCCTTCCCATTCCAATCCTAAGACCCTTCCTATAACATGAGATGTGATATCCAACTCCTTCCCATTCCAACCTGAGACACTTCCTATAGCATGAGAAGGGATATCCAACTCATTCCCAATCCAATCCTGAGACCCTTCCGATAGCAGAGATGTGATATCTCAATGCTTATACCAAACCTGAGACCCTTCCTATGGCATGAGATGTGATATCCAACTCCTTGCCATTCAAATCCTGAGACCCTTCTTATAGCATGAGAAGGGATATCCAACTCCTTCCCAATCCAATCCTGAGACCCTTCCGATAGCAGCGACGTGATATCTCAATGCTTCTACCAAACCTGAGACCCTTCCTTTAGCATGAGATGTGATATCCAAATCCTTCACATTCCAATCCTGAGACCCTTCCTATAGCATGAGATGTGATATCTCAATGCTTCTAATACCAAACCTGAGATCCTTCCTATAACATGAGATGTGATATCCAATTCCTTCCCATTCCAAACCTGAGACCCTTCCTATTGGATGAGATGTGATATCCAACTCCTTCCCATTCCAACCCTGAGATCCTTCCGATAGCATGAGATGTGATATCTCAATGCTTCTAATACCAAACCTGAGATCCTTCCTATAACATGAGATGTGATATCCAAATCCTTCCCCTTCCAAACCTGAGACCCTCCCTTTAGCATGAGATGTGATATCTAACTCCTTCCCATTCCATTCCTGAGACCCTTCTGATAGCATGAGATGTGATATCTCAATGCCTCTAATACCAAACCTGAGATCCTACCTCTAACATGAAATGAGATATCCAACTCTTTCCCCTTCCAAACCTGAGAGCCTTCCTATAGCATGAGATGTGATATCCAAGTCCTTCCCATTCCAATACTGAGACCCTTCCTATAGCTTGAGATGTGATATCCAACTCCTTCCCATTCCAATTCTGAGAACCTTCCTATAGCATGAGATGTGATATCTCAATGCTTATACCAAACCTGAGAGCCTACCTATAGCATGAGATGTGATATCCAATTCCTTCCCATTCCAAACCTGAGACCCTTCCTATTGGATGAGATGTGATATCCAAGTCCTTCACATTCCAACCCTTAGACCCTTCCTACAGCATGCAATATGATATCTCAATGATTCTAATAACAAACCTGAGACCCGTCCTATAACATGAGATGGGATATCCAACTCCTTCCCATTCCAATCCTGAGACACTTCCGATAGCAGAGATGTGATATCTCAATGCTTATACCAAACCTGAGACCCTTCCTATAACATGAGATGTGATATCCAAATCCTTCCCGTTCCAAACCTGAGACCCTTCCTTTAGCATGAGATGTGATATCCAGCTCCTTCCCATTCCAATCCTGAGACACTTCCGATAGCATGAGATGTGATATCTCAATGCTTCTAATATCAAAACTGAGACCCTCCCTATAGCATGATATGTGATATCTAAGTCCTTCCCATTCCAATCCTGAGACCCTCCCTATAGCATGAGATGTGATATCCAACTCCTTCCCATTCCAATCCTGAGACCCTTCCTATAGCATGAGATATGATATCTCAATACTTCTAATACCAAACGTGAGATCCTTCCGATAACATGAGATGTGATATCCAAATCCTTCCCCTTCCAAACCTGAGACCCTCCCTTTAGCATGAAATGTGATATCCAACTCCTTCCTATTCCAATCCTGAGACTCTTCTGATAGCATGAGATGTGATATCTCAATGCTTCTAATACCAAACCTGAGATCCTTCCGATAGCATGAGATGTGATATCTCTATGCTTCTAATACCAAACCTGAGATCCTTCCTATAAAATGAGATGTGATATCCAAATCCTTCCCCTTCCAAACCTGAGACCCTCCCTTTAGCATGAGATGTGATATCTAACTCCTTCCCATTCCATTCCTGAGACCCTTCTGATAGCATGAGATGTGATATCTCAATGCCTCTAATACCAAACCTGAGATCCTACCTCTAACATGAAATGAGATATCCAACTCTTTCCCCTTCCAAACCTGAGAGCCTTCCTATAGCATGAGATGTGATATCCAAGTCCTTCCCATTCCAATACTGAGACCCTTCCTATAGCTTGAGATGTGATATCCAACTCCTTCCCATTCCAATTCTGAGACCCTTCCTATAGCATGAGATGTGATATCTCAATGCTTATACCAAACCTGAGAGCCTACCTATAGCATGAGATGTGATATCCAAGTCCATCCCATTCCAATCCTTAGACCCTTCCTACAGCATGCGATGTGATATCTCAATGATTCTAATACCAAACCAGAGACTCTTCCTATAACATGAGATGGGATATCCAACTCCTTCCCATTCCAATTCTGAGACCCTTCCTATACTATGAGACTTGATATCTCAATGCTTCTAATACCAAACCTGAGACCCGTAATATAACATGAGATGTGATATCCAAATCCTTCCCCTTCCAAACCTTAGACCCTTCCTTTATCATGAGATGTGATATCCAACTCCTTCCCATTCCAATCCTGAGACCCTTCCGATATCATGAAATGTGATATCTCAAAGCTTCTAATATCAAACTTGAGACCCTCCCTATAGCATGAGATGTGATATCCAAGTCCTTCCCATTCCAATCCTGAGACCCTTCCTATAGCATGAGATGTGATATCTCAATGCTTCTAATACCAAACCTGAGACCCTTCCTATAACATGAGATGGGAATATCCAACTCCTTCCCATTCCAATCTTCAGACCCTTCCGATAGCAGAGATGTGATATCTCAATGCTTATACCACACCTGAGATCCTTCCTATAACATGAGATGTGATATCCAACTCCTTCCCATTCCAATCCTGAGACACTTCCTATAGCATGAGATGTGATATCTCACTGCTTATACCAAACCTGAGACCCTTCCCATAGCAGATGTGATATCCAACTCCTTCCCATTCCAATCCTCAGACCCTTCCTATAGCATGAGATGTGATATCTCAATGCTTCTAATGTCAAACTTGAGACGCTACCTATAGCATGAGATGTGATATCCAAGTCCTTCCCATTCCAATCCTGAGACACTTCCTATAGCATGAGATGTGATATCTCAATGCTTCTAATACCAAACCTGAGACTCTTCCTATAACATGAGATGGGATATCCAACTCCTTCCAATTCCAATCCTGAGACCCTTTTGATAGCAGAGATGTGATATCCAACTCCTTCCCATTCCAATCCTGATACCCTTCCTATAGCATGAGATGTGATGTCTCAATGCTTCTAATACCAAACCTGAGATCCTTCCTATAACATGAGATGTGATATCCAACTCCTTCCATTCCAATCCTGAGACCCTTCCTATAGCATGAGATGTGATATATCAATGCTTATACCAAACCTGAGACCCTTCCTATAGCATGAGATGTGATATCCAACTCCTTCCCATTCCAATCCTGAGACCCTTCCTATAGCCTGAGATGTGATATCCAATTCCTTCGATTCCAATCCTGAGACCCTTCCTATAGCATGAGATGTGATATCTCAATGCTTATACCAAACCTGAGAGCCTACCTATAACATGAGATGTGATATCCAAGTCCATCCCATTCCAATCCTTAGTTCCTTCCTACAGCATGCGATGTGATATCTCAATGATTCTAATACCAAACCAGAGACTCTTCCTATAACATGAGATGGGATATCCAACTCCTTCCCATTCCAATCCTGAGCCGCTTCCGATAGCAGAGATGTGATATCTCAATGCTTATACCAAACCTGAGACCCTTCCTATAACATGAGATGTGATATCCAACTCCTTCCCGTTCCAAACCTGAGACACTAACTATAGCATATGTGATATCCAACTCCTTCCCATTCCAAACATGAGACCCTTCCTATAGCAAGAAAGTAATATCCAACTCCTACCCATTCCAATCCTGAGACCCTTCCTATAGCAAGAGATGTGATATCCAAATCCTTCCCATTCCAATCCTGAGACCCTTCCTATAACATGAGATGTGATATCCAACTCCTTCCCATTCCAACCTGAGACACTTCCTATAGCATGAGAAGGGATATCCAACTCCTTCCCAATCCAATCCTGAGACCCTTCCGATAGCAGAGATGTGATATCTCAATGCTTATACCAAACCTGAGACCCTTCCTATGGCATGAGATGTGATATCCAACTCCTTGCCATTCAAATCCTGAGACCCTTCCTATAGCATGAGAAGGGATATCCAACTCCTTCCCAATCCAATCCTGAGACCCTTCCGATAGCAGCGACGTGATATCTCAATGCTTCTACCAAACCTGAGACCCTTCCTTTAGCATGAGATGTGATATCCAAATCCTTCACATTCCAATCCTGAGACCCTTCCTATAGCATGAGATGTGATATCTCAATGCTTCTAATACCAAACCTGAGATCCTTCCTATAACATGAGATGTGATATCCAATTCCTTCCCATTCCAAACCTGAGACCCTTCCTATTGGATGAGATGTGATATCCAACTCCTTCCCATTCCAACCCTGAGACCCTTCCTATAGCATGAGATGTGATGTCTCAATGCTTCTAATACCAAACCTGAGATCCTTCCTATAACATGAGATGTGATATCCAACTCCTTCCATTCCAATCCTGAGACCCGTCCTATAGCATGAGATGTGATATCTCAATGCTTATACCAAACCTGAGACCCTTCCTATAGCATGAGATGTGATATCCAACTGCTTCCCATTCCAATCCTGAGACCCTTCCTATAGCATGAGATGTGATATCTCAATGCTTCTAATACCAAACCTGAGATCCTTCCTCTAACATGAAATGTGATATCCAACTCCTTCCCTTTCCAAACCTAAGAGCCTATCTATAGCATGAGATGTGATATCCAAGTCCTTCACATTCCAACCCTTAGACCCTTCCTACAGCATGCAATATGATATCTCAATGATTCTAATAACAAACCTGAGACCCGTCCTATAACATGAGATGGGATATCCAACTCCTTCCCATTCCAATCCTGAGACACTTCCGATAGCAGAGATGTGATATCTCAATGCTTATACCAAACCTGAGACCCTTCCTATAACATGAGATGTGATATCCAAATCCTTCTCGTTCCAAACCTGAGACCCTTCCTTTAGCATGAGATGTGATATCCAGCTCCTTCCCATTCCAATCCTGAGACACTTCCGATAGCATGAGATGTGATATCTCAATGCTTCTAATATCAAAACTGAGACCCTCCCTATAGCATGATATGTGATATCTAAGTCCTTCCCATTCCAATCCTGAGACCCTCCCTATAGCATGAGATGTGATATCCAACTCCTTCCCATTCCAATCCTGAGACCCTTCCTATAGCATGAGATATGATATCTCAATACTTCTAATACCAAACGTGAGATCCTTCCGATAACATGAGATGTGATATCCAAATCCTTCCCCTTCCAAACCTGAGACCCTCCCTTTAGCATGAAATGTGATATCCAACTCCTTCCTATTCCAATCCTGAGACTCTTCTGATAGCATGAGATGTGATATCTCAATGCTTCTAATACCAAACCTGAGATCCTTCCGATAGCATGAGATGTGATATCTCAATGCTTCTAATACCAAACCTGAGATCCTTCCTATAACATGAGATGTGATATCCAAATCCTTCCCCTTCCAAACCTGAGACCCTCCCTTTAGCATGAGATGTGATATCTAACTCCTTCCCATTCCATTCCTGAGACCCTTCTGATAGCAGGAGATGTGATATCTCAATGCCTCTAATACCAAACCTGAGATCCTACCTCTAACATGAAATGAGATATCCAACTCTTTCCCCTTCCAAACCTGAGAGCCTTCCTATAGCATGAGATGTGATATCCAAGTCCTTCCCATTCCAATACTGAGACCCTTCCTATAGCTTGAGATGTGATATCCAACTCCTTCCCATTCCAATTCTGAGACCCTTCCTATAGCATGAGATGTGATATCTCAATGCTTATACCAAACCTGAGAGCCTACCTATAGCATGAGATGTGATATCCAAGTCCATCCCATTCCAATCCTTAGACCCTTCCTACAGCATGCGATGTGAATATCTCAATGATTCTAATACCAAACCAGAGACTCTTCCTATAACATGAGATGGGATATCCAACTCCTTCCCATTCCAATTCTGAGACCCTTCCTATACTATGAGACTTGATATCTCAATGCTTCTAATACCAAACCTGAGACCCGTAATATAACATGAGATGTGATATCCAAATCCTTCCCCTTCCAAACCTTAGACCCTTCCTTTATCATGAGATGTGATATCCAACTCCTTCCCATTCCAATCCTGAGACCCTTCCGATATCATGAGATGTGATATCTCAAAGCTTCTAATATCAAACTTGAGACCCTCCCTATAGCATGAGATATGATATCCAAGTCCTTCCCATTCCAATCCTGAGACCCTTCCTATAGCATGAGATGTGATATCTCAATGCTTCTAATACCAAACCTGAGACCCTTCCTATAACATGAGATGGGAATATCCAACTCCTTCCCATTCCAATCTTGAGACCCTTCCGATAGCAGAGATGTGATATCTCAATGCTTATACCACACCTGAGATCCTTCCTATAACATGAGATGTGATATCCAACTCCTTCCCATTCCAATCCTGAGACACTTCCTATAGCATGAGATGTGATATCTCACTGCTTATACCAAACCTGAGACCCTTCCCATAGCAGGAGATGTGATATCCAACTCCTTCCCATTCCAATCCTCAGACCCTTCCTATAGCATGAGATGTGATATCTCAATGCTTCTAATGTCAAACTTGAGACCCTACATATAGCATGAGATGTGATATCCAAGTCCTTCCCATTCCAATCCTGAGACACTTCCTATAGCATGAGATGTGATATCTCAATGCTTCTAATACCAAACCTGAGACTCTTCCTATAACATGAGATGGGATATCCAACTCCTTCCAATTCCAATCCTGAGACCCTTTTGATAGCAGAGATGTGATATCTCAATGTTTATACCAAACCTGAGACCCTTCCTACGGCATGAGATGTCATATTCAACTCCTTCCCATTCCAATCCTGAGACCCTTCCTAGAGCATGAGATTTGATATCCAACTCCTTCCCATTCCAATCCTGAGACCCTTCCTATAGCATGAGATGTGATGTCTCAATGCTTCTAATACCAAACCTGAGATCCTTCCTATAACATGAGATGTGATATCCAACTCCTTCCATTCCAATCCTGAGATCCTTCCTATAGCATGAGATGTGATATATCAATGCTTATACCAAACCTGAGACCCTTCCTATAGCATGAGATGTGATATCCAACTCCTTCCCATTCCAATCCTGAGACCCTTCCTATAGCCTGAGATGTGATATCCAATTCCTTCCCATTCCAATCCTGAGACCCTTCCTATAGCATGAGATGTGATATCTCAATGCTTATACCAAACCTGAGAGCCTACCTATAACATGAGATGTGATATCCAAGTCCATCCCATTCCAATCCTTAGACCCTTCCTACAGCATGCGATGTGATATCTCAATGATTCTAATACCAAACCAGAGACTCTTCCTATAACATGAGATGGGATATCCAACTCCTTCCCATTCCAATCCTGAGCCGCTTCCGATAGCAGAGATGTGATATCTCAATGCTTATACCAAACCTGAGACCCTTCCTATAACATGAGATGTGATATCCAACTCCTTCCAGTTCCAAACCTGAGACACTAACTATAGCATATGTGATATCCAACTCCTTCCCATTCCAAACATGAGACCCTTCCTATAGCAAGAAAGTAATATCCAACTCATACCCATTCCAATCCTGAGACCCTTCCTATAGCAAGAGATGTGATATCCAAATCCTTCCCATTCCAATCCTGAGACCCTTCCTATAACATGAGATGTGATATCCAACTCCTTCCCATTCCAACCTGAGACACTTCCTATAGCATGAGAAGGGATATCCAACTCCTTCCCAATCCAATCCTGAGACCCTTCCGATAGCAGAGATGTGATATCTCAATGCTTATACCAAACCTGAGACCCTTCCTATGGCATGAGATGTGATATCCAACTCCTTGCCATTCAAATCCTGAGACCCTTCCTATAGCATGAGAAGGGATATCCAACTCCTTCCCAATCCAATCCTGAGACCCTTCCGATAGCAGCGACGTGATATCTCAATGCTTCTACCAAACCTGAGACCCTTCCTTTAGCATGAGATGTGATATCCAAATCCTTCACATTCCAATCCTGAGACCCTTCCTATAGCATGAGATGTGATATCTCAATGCTTCTAATACCAAACCTGAGATCCTTCCTATAACATGAGATGTGATATCCAATTCCTTCCCATTCCAAACCTGAGACCCTTCCTATTGGATGAGATGTGATATCCAACTCCTTCCCATTCCAACCCTGAGACCCTTCCTATAGCATGAGATGTGATGTCTCAATGCTTCTAATACCAAACCTGAGATCCTTCCTATAACATGAGATGTGATATCCAACTCCTTCCATTCCAATCCTGAGACCCGTCCTATAGCATGAGATGTGATATCTCAATGCTTATACCAAACCTGAGACCCTTCCTATAGCATGAGATGTGATATCCAACTGCTTCCCATTCCAATCCTGAGACCCTTCCTATAGCATGAGATGTGATATCTCAATGCTTCTAATACCAAACCTGAGATCCTTCCTCTAACATGAAATGTGATATCCAACTCCTTCCCTTTCCAAACCTAAGAGCCTATCTATAGCATGAGATGTGATATCCAAGTCCTTCACATTCCAACCCTTAGACCCTTCCTACAGCATGCAATATGATATCTCAATGATTCTAATAACAAACCTGAGACCCGTCCTATAACATGAGATGGGATATCCAACTCCTTCCCATTCCAATCCTGAGACACTTCCGATAGCAGAGATGTGATATCTCAATGCTTATACCAAACCTGAGACCCTTCCTATAACATGAGATGTGATATCCAAATCCTTCTCGTTCCAAACCTGAGACCCTTCCTTTAGCATGAGATGTGATATCCAGCTCCTTCCCATTCCAATCCTGAGACACTTCCGATAGCATGAGATGTGATATCTCAATGCTTCTAATATCAAAACTGAGACCCTCCCTATAGCATGATATGTGATATCTAAGTCCTTCCCATTCCAATCCTGAGACCCTCCCTATATCATGAGATGTGATATCCAACTCCTTCCCATTCCAATCCTGAGACCCTTCCTATAGCATGAGATATGATATCTCAATACTTCTAATACCAAACGTGAGATCCTTCCGATAACATGAGATGTGATATCCAAATCCTTCCCCTTCCAAACCTGAGACCCTCCCTTTAGCATGAAATGTGATATCCAACTCCTTCCTATTCCAATCCTGAGACTCTTCTGATAGCATGAGATGTGATATCTCAATGCTTCTAATACCAAACCTGAGATCCTTCCGATAGCATGAGATGTGATATCTCAATGCTTCTAATACCAAACCTGAGATCCTTCCTATAACATGAGATGTGATATCCAAATCCTTCCCCTTCCAAACCTGAGACCCTCCCTTTAGCATGAGATGTGATATCTAACTCCTTCCCATTCCATTCCTGAGACCCTTCTGATAGCATGAGATGCGATATCTCAATGCCTCTAATACCAAACCTGAGATCCTACCTCTAACATGAAATGAGATATCCAACTCTTTCCCCTTCCAAACCTGAGAGCCTTCCTATAGCATGAGATGTGATATCCAAGTCCTTCCCATTCCAATACTGAGACCCTTCCTATAGCTTGAGATGTGATATCCAACTCCTTCCCATTCCAATTCTGAGACCCTTCCTATAGCATGAGATGTGATATCTCAATGCTTATACCAAACCTGAGAGCCTACCTATAGCATGAGATGTGATATCCAAGTCCATCCCATTCCAATCCTTAGACCCTTCCTACAGCATGCGATGTGAATATCTCAATGATTCTAATACCAAACCAGAGACTCTTCCTATAACATGAGATGGGATATCCAACTCCTTCCCATTCCAATTCTGAGACCCTTCCTATACTATGAGACTTGATATCTCAATGCTTCTAATACCAAACCCGAGACCCGTAATATAACATGAGATGTGATATCCAAATCCTTCCCCTTCCAAACCTTAGACCCGTCCTTTATCATGAGATGTGATATCCAACTCCTTCCCATTCCAATCCTGAGACCCTTCCGATATCATGAGATGTGATATCTCAAAGCTTCTAATATCAAACTTGAGACCCTCCCTATAGCATGAGATGTGATATCCAAGTCCTTCCCATTCCAATCCTGAGACCCTTCCTATAGCATGAGATGTGATATCTCAATGCTTCTAATACCAAACCTGAGACCCTTCCTATAACATGAGATGGGAATATCCAACTCCTTCCCATTCCAATCTTGAGACCCTTCCGATAGCAGAGATGTGATATCTCAATGCTTATACCACACCTGAGATCCTTCCTATAACATGAGATGTGATATCCAACTCCTTCCCATTCCAATCCTGAGACACTTCCTATAGCATGAGATGTGATATCTCACTGCTTATACCAAACCTGAGACCCTTCCCATAGCAGGAGATGTGATATCCAACTCCTTCCCATTCCAATCCTCAGACCCTTCCTATAGCATGAGATGTGATATCTCAATGCTTCTAATGTCAAACTTGAGACCCTACCTATAGCATGAGATGTGATATCCAAGTCCTTCCCATTCCAATCCTGAGACACTTCCTATAGCATGAGATGTGATATCTCAATGCTTCTAATACCAAACCTGAGACTCTTCCTATAACATGAGATGGGATATCCAACTCCTTCCAATTCCAATCCTGAGACCCTTTCGATAGCAGAGATGTGATATCTCAATGTTTATACCAAACCTGAGACCCTTCCTACGGCATGAGATGTCATATTCAACTCCTTCCCATTCCAATCCTGAGACCCTTCCTATAGCATGAGATGTGATATCCAAGTCCTTCCCATTCCAATACTGAGACCCTTCCTATAGCTTGAGATGTGATATCCAACTCCTTCCCATTCCAATTCTGAGACCCTTCCTATAGCATGAGATGTGATATCTCAATGCTTATACCAAACCTGAGAGCCTACCTATAGCATGAGATGTGATATCCAAGTCCATCCCATTCCAATCCTTAGACCCTTCCTACAGCATGCGATGTGAATATCTCAATGATTCTAACACCAAACCAGAGACTCTTCCTATAACATGAGATGGGATATCCAACTCCTTCCCATTCCAATTCTGAGACCCTTCCTATACTATGAGACTTGATATCTCAATGCTTCTAATACCAAACCCGAGACCCGTAATATAACATGAGATGTGATATCCAAATCCTTCCCCTTCCAAACCTTAGACCCGTCCTTTATCATGAGATGTGATATCCAACTCCTTCCCATTCCAATCCTGAGACCCTTCCGATATCATGAGATGTGATATCTCAAAGCTTCTAATATCAAACTTGAGACCCTCTCTATAGCATGAGATGTGATATCCAAGTCCTTCCCATTCCAATCCTGAGACCCTTCCTATAGCATGAGATGTGATATCTCAATGCTTCTAATACCAAACCTGAGACCCTTCCTATAACATGAGATGGGAATATCCAACTCCTTCCCATTCCAATCTTGAGACCCTTCCGATAGCAGAGATGTGATATCTCAATGCTTATACCACACCTGAGATCCTTCCTATAACATGAGATGTGATATCCAACTCCTTCCCATTCCAATCCTGAGACACTTCCTATAGCATGAGATGTGATATCTCACTGCTTATACCAAACCTGAGACCCTTCCCATAGCAGGAGATGTGATATCCAACTCCTTCCCATTCCAATCCTCAGACCCTTCCTATAGCATGAGATGTGATATCTCAATGCTTCTAATGTCAAACTTGAGACCCTACCTATAGCATGAGATGTGATATCCAAGTCCTTCCCATTCCAATCCTGAGACACTTCCTATAGCATGAGATGTGATATCTCAATGCTTCTAATACCAAACCTGAGACTCTTCCTATAACATGAGATGGGATATCCAACTCCTTCCAATTCCAATCCTGAGACCCTTTCGATAGCAGAGATGTGATATCTCAATGTTTATACCAAACCTGAGACCCTTCCTACGGCATGAGATGTCATATTCAACTCCTTCCCATTCCAATCCTGAGACCCTTCCTATAGCATGAGATTTGATATCCAACTCCTTCCCATTCCAATCCTGAGACCCTTCCTATAGCATGAGATGTGATGTCTCAATGCTTCTAATACCAAACCTGAGATCCTTCCTATAACATGAGATGTGATATCCAACTCCTTCCATTCCAATCCTGAGACCCTTCCTATAGCATGAGATGTGATATCCAACTCTTTCCCATTCCAATCCTGAGACCCTTCCTATAGCCTGAGATGTGATATCCAATTCCTTCCCATTCCAATCCTGAGACCCTTCCTATAGCATGAGATGTGATATCTCAATGCTTATACCAAACCTGAGAGCCTACCTATAACATGAGATGTGATATCCAAGTCCATCCCATTCCAATCCTTAGACCCTTCCTACAGCATGCGATGTGATATCTCAATGATTCTTATACCAAACCAGAGACTCTTCCTATAACATGAGATGGGATATCCAACTCCTTCCCATTCCAATCCTGAGCAGCTTCCGATAGCAGAGATGTGATATCTCAATGCTTATACCAAACCTGAGACCCTTCCTATAACATGAGATGTGATATCCAACTCCTTCCCGTTCCAAACCTGAGACACTAACTATAGCATATGTGATATCCAACTCCTTCCCATTCCAAACATGAGACCCTTCCTATAGCAAGAAAGTAATATCCAACTCCTACCCATTCCAATCCTGAGACCCTTCCTATAGCAAGAGATGTGATATCCAAATCCTTCCCATTCCAATCCTGAGACCCTTCCTATAACACGAGATGTGATATCCAACTCCTTCCCATTCCAACCTGAGACACTTCCTATAGCATGAGAAGTGATATCCAACTCCTTCCCAATCCAATCCTGAGACCCTTCCGATAGCAGAGATGTGATATCTCAATGCTTATACCAAACCTGAGACCCTTCCTATGGCATGAGATGTGATATCCAACTCCTTGCCATTCAAATCCTGAGACCCTTCCTATAGCATGAGAAGGGATATCCAACTCCTTCCCAATCCAATCCTGAGACCCTTCCGATAGCAGCGACGTGATATCTCAATGCTTCTACCAAACCTGAGACCCTTCCTTTAGCATGAGATGTGATATCCAAATCCTTCACATTCCAATCCTGAGACCCTTCCTATAGCATGAGATGTGAAATCTCAATGCTTCTAATACCAAACCTGAGATCCTTCCTATAACATGAGATGTGATATCCAATTCCTTCCCATTCCAAACCTGAGACCCTTCCTATTGGATGAGATGTGATATCCAACTCCTTCCTATTCCAACCCTGACACCCTTCCTATAGCATGAGATGTGATGTCTCAATGCTTCTAATACCAAACCTGAGATCCTTCCTATAACATGAGATGTGATATCCAACTCCTTCCATTCCAATCCTGAGACCCGTCCTATAGCATGAGATGTGATATCTCAATGCTTATACCAAACCTGAGACCCTTCCTATAGCATGAGATGTCATATCCAACTGCTTCCCATTCCAATCCTGAGACCCTTCCTATAGCATGAGATGTGATATCTCAATGCTTCTAATACCAAACCTGAGATCCTTCCTCTAACATGAAATGTGATATCCAACTCCTTCCCTTTCCAAACCTAAGAGCCTATCTATAGCATGAGATGTGATATCCAAGTCCTTCACATTCCAACCCTTAGACCCTTCCTACAGCATGCAATATGATATCTCAATGATTCTAATAACAAACCTGAGACCCGTCCTATAACATGAGATGGGATATCCAACTCCTTCCCATTCCAATCCTGAGACACTTCCGATAGCAGAGATGTGATATCTCAATGCTTATACCACACCTGAGATCCTTCCTATAACATGAGATGTGATATCCAACTCCTTCCCATTCCAATCCTGAGACACTTCCTATAGCATGAGATGTGATATCTCACTGCTTATACCAAACCTGAGACCCTTCCCATAGCAGGAGATGTGATATCCAACTCCTTCCCATTCCAATCCTCAGACCCTTCCTATAGCATGAGATGTGATATCTCAATGCTTCTAATGTCAAACTTGAGACCCTACCTATAGCATGAGATGTGATATCCAAGTCCTTCCCATTCCAATCCTGAGACACTTCCTATAGCATGAGATGTGATATCTCAATGCTTCTAATACCAAACCTGAGACTCTTCCTATAACATGAGATGGGATATCCAACTCCTTCCAATTCCAATCCTGAGACCCTTTTGATAGCAGAGATGTGATATCTCAATGCTTATACCAAACCTGAGACCCTTCCTATAACATGAGATGTGATATCCAACTCCTTCCCGTTCCAAACCTGAGACACTAACTATAGCATATGTGATATCCAACTCCTTCCCATTCCAAACATGAGACCCTTCCTATAGCAAGAAAGTAATATCCAACTCATACCCATTCCAATCCTGAGACCCTTCCTATAGCAAGAGATGTGATATCCAAATCCTTCCCATTCCAATCCTGAGACCCTTCCTATAACATGAGATGTGATATCCAACTCCTTCCCATTCCAACCTGAGACACTTCCTATAGCATGAGAAGGGATATCCAACTCCTTCCCAATCCAATCCTGAGACCCTTCCGATAGCAGAGATGTGATATCTCAATGCTTATACCAAACCTGAGACCCTTCCTATGGCATGAGATGTGATATCCAACTCCTTGCCATTCAAATCCTGAGACCCTTCCTATAGCATGAGAAGGGATATCCAACTCCTTCCCAATCCAATCCTGAGACCCTTCCGATAGCAGCGACGTGATATCTCAATGCTTCTACCAAACCTGAGACCCTTCCTTTAGCATGAGATGTGATATCCAAATCCTTCACATTCCAATCCTGAGACCCTTCCTATAGCATGAGATGTGATATCTCAATGCTTCTAATACCAAACCTGAGATCCTTCCTATAACATGAGATGTGATATCCAATTCCTTCCCATTCCAAACCTGAGACCCTTCCTATTGGATGAGATGTGATATCCAACTCCTTCCCATTCCAACCCTGAGACCCTTCCTATAGCATGAGATGTGATGTCTCAATGCTTCTAATACCAAACCTGAGATCCTTCCTATAACATGAGATGTGATATCCAACTCCTTCCATTCCAATCCTGAGACCCGTCCTATAGCATGAGATGTGATATCTCAATGCTTATACCAAACCTGAGACCCTTCCTATAGCATGAGATGTGATATCCAACTGCTTCCCATTCCAATCCTGAGACCCTTCCTATAGCATGAGATGTGATATCTCAATGCTTCTAATACCAAACCTGAGATCCTTCCTCTAACATGAAATGTGATATCCAACTCCTTCCCTTTCCAAACCTAAGAGCCTATCTATAGTATGAGATGTGATATCCAAGTCCTTCACATTCCAACCCTTAGACCCTTCCTACAGCATGCAATATGATATCTCAATGATTCTAATAACAAACCTGAGACCCGTCCTATAACATGAGATGGGATATCCAACTCCTTCCCATTCCAATCCTGAGACACTTCCGATAGCAGAGATGTGATATCTCAATGCTTATACCAAACCTGAGACCCTTCCTATAACATGAGATGTGATATCCAAATCCTTCTCGTTCCAAACCTGAGACCCTTCCTTTAGCATGAGATGTGATATCCAGCTCCTTCCCATTCCAATCCTGAGACACTTCCGATAGCATGAGAAGTGATATCTCAATGCTTCTAATATCAAAACTGAGACCCTCCCTATAGCATGATATGTGATATCTAAGTCCTTCCCATTCCAATCCTGAGACCCTCCCTATATCATGAGATGTGATATCCAACTCCTTCCCATTCCAATCCTGAGACCCTTCCTATAGCATGAGATATGATATCTCAATACTTCTAATACCAAACGTGAGATCCTTCCGATAACATGAGATGTGATATCCAAATCCTTCCCCTTCCAAACCTGAGACCCTCCCTTTAGCATGAAATGTGATATCCAACTCCTTCCTATTCCAATCCTGAGACTCTTCTGATAGCATGAGATGTGATATCTCAATGCTTCTAATACCAAACCTGAGATCCTTCCGATAGCATGAGATGTGATATCTCAATGCTTCTAATACCAAACCTGAGATCCTTCCTATAACATGAGATGTGATATCCAAATCCTTCCCCTTCCAAACCTGAGACCCTCCCTTTAGCATGAGATGTGATATCTAACTCCTTCCCATTCCATTCCTGAGACCCTTCTGATAGCATGAGATGTGATATCTCAATGCCTCTAATACCAAACCTGAGATCCTACCTCTAACATGAAATGAGATATCCAACTCTTTCCCCTTCCAAACCTGAGAGCCTTCCTATAGCATGAGATGTGATATCCAGGTCCTTCCCATTCCAATACTGAGACCCTTCCTATAGCTTGAGATGTGATATCCAACTCCTTCCCATTCCAATTCTGAGACCCTTCCTATAGCATGAGATGTGATATCTCAATGCTTATACCAAACCTGAGAGCCTACCTATAGCATGAGATGTGATATCCAAGTCCATCCCATTCCAATCCTTAGACCCTTCCTACAGCATGCGATGTGAATATCTCAATGATTCTAATACCAAACCAGAGACTCTTCCTATAACATGAGATGGGATATCCAACTCCTTCCCATTCCAATTCTGAGACCCTTCCTATACTATGAGACTTGATATCTCAATGCTTCTAATACCAAACCCGAGACCCGTAATATAACATGAGATGTGATATCCAAATCCTTCCCCTTCCAAACCTTAGACCCGTCCTTTATCATGAGATGTGATATCCAACTCCTTCCCATTCCAATCCTGAGACCCTTCCGATATCATGAGATGTGATATCTCAAAGCTTCTAATATCAAACTTGAGACCCTCCCTATAGCATGAGATGTGATATCCAAGTCCTTCCCATTCCAATCCTGAGACCCTTCCTATAGCATGAGATGTGATATCTCAATGCTTCTAATACCAAACCTGAGACCCTTCCTATAACATGAGATGGGAATATCCAACTCCTTCCCATTCCAATCTTGAGACCCTTCCGATAGCAGAGATGTGATATCTCAATGCTTATACCACACCTGAGATCCTTCCTATAACATGAGATGTGATATCCAACTCCTTCCCATTCCAATCCTGAGACACTTCCTATAGCATGAGATGTGATATCTCACTGCTTATACCAAACCTGAGACCCTTCCCATAGCAGGAGATGTGATATCCAACTCCTTCCCATTCCAATCCTCAGACCCTTCCTATAGCATGAGATGTGATATCTCAATGCTTCTAATGTCAAACTTGAGACCCTACCTATAGCATGAGATGTGATATCCAAGTCCTTCCCATTCCAATCCTGAGACACTTCCTATAGCATGAGATGTGATATCTCAATGCTTCTAATACCAAACCTGAGACTCTTCCTATAACATGAGATGGGATATCCAACTCCTTCCAATTCCAATCCTGAGACCCTTTCGATAGCAGAGATGTGATATCTCAATGTTTATACCAAACCTGAGACCCTTCCTACGGCATGAGATGTCATATTCAACTCCTTCCCATTCCAATCCTGAGACCCTTCCTATAGCATGAGATTTGATATCCAACTCCTTCCCATTCCAATCCTGAGACCCTTCCTATAGCATGATATGTGATGTCTCAATGCTTCTAATACCAAACCTGAGATCCTTCCTATAACATGAGATGTGATATCCAACTCCTTCCATTCCAATCCTGAGACCCTTCCTATAGCATGAGATGTGATATCTCAATGCTTATACCAAACCTGAGACCCTTCCTATAGCATGAGATGTGATATCCAACTCCTTCCCATTCCAATCCTGAGACCCTTCCTATAGCCTGAGATGTGATATCCAATTCCTTCCCATTCCAATCCTGAGACCCTTCCTATAGCATGAGATGTGATATCTCAATGCTTATACCAAACCTGAGAGCCTACCTATAACATGAGATGTGATATCCAAGTCCATCCCATTCCAATCCTTAGACCCTTCCTACAGCATGCGATGTGATATCTCAATGATTCTTATACCAAACCAGAGACTCTTCCTATAACATGAGATGGGATATCCAACTCCTTCCCATTCCAATCCTGAGCCGCTTCCGATAGCAGAGATGTGATATCTCAATGCTTATACCAAATCTGAGACCCTTCCTATAACATGAGATGTGATATCCAACTCCTTCCCGTTCCAAACCTGAGACACTAACTATAGCATATGTGATATCCAACTCCTTCCCATTCCAAACATGAGACCCTTCCTATAGCAAGAAAGTAATATCCAACTCCTACCCATTCCAATCCTGAGACCCTTCCTATAGCAAGAGATGTGATATCCAAATCCTTCCCATTCCAATCCTGAGACCCTTCCTATAACATGAGATGTGATATCCAACTCCTTCCCATTCCAACCTGAGACACTTCCTATAGCATGAGAAGGGATATCCAACTCCTTCCCAATCCAATCCTGAGACCCTTCCGATAGCAGAGATGTGATATCTCAATGCTTATACCAAACCTGAGACCCTTCCTATGGCATGAGATGTGATATCCAACTCCTTGCCATTCAAATCCTGAGACCCTTCCTATAGCATGAGAAGGGATATCCAACTCCTTCCCAATCCAATCCTGAGACCCTTCCGATAGCAGCGACGTGATATCTCAATGCTTCTACCAAACCTGAGACCCTTCCTTTAGCATGAGATGTGATATCCAAATCCTTCACATTCCAATCCTGAGACCCTTCCTATAGCATGAGATGTGATATCTCAATGTTTCTAATACCAAACCTGAGATCCTTCCTATAACATGAGATGTGATAGCCAATTCCTTCCCATTCCAAACCTGAGACCCTTCCTATTGGATGAGATGTGATATCCAACTCCTTCCTATTCCAACCCTGACACCCTTCCTATAGCATGAGATGTGATGTCTCAATGCTTCTAATACCGAACCTGAGATCCTTCCTATAACATGAGATGTGATATCCAACTCTTTCCATTCCAATCCTGAGACCCGTCCTATAGCATGAGATGTGATATCTCAATGCTTATACCAAACCTGAGACCCTTCCTATAGCATGAGATGTCATATCCAACTGCTTCCCATTCCAATCCTGAGACCCTTCCTATAGCATGAGATGTGATATCTCAATGCTTCTAATACCAAACCTGAGATCCTTCCTCTAACATGAAATGTGATATCCAACTCCTTCCCTTTCCAAACCTAAGAGCCTATCTATAGCATGAGATGTGATATCCAAGTCCTTCACATTCCAACCCTTAGACCCTTCCTACAGCATGCAATATGATATCTCAATGATTCTAATAACAAACCTGAGACCCGTCCTATAACATGAGATGGGATATCCAACTCCTTCCCATTCCAATCCTGAGACACTTCCGATAGCAGAGATGTGATATCTCAATGCTTATACCACACCTGAGATCCTTCCTATAACATGAGATGTGATATCCAACTCCTTCCCATTCCAATCCTGAGACACTTCCTATAGCATGAGATGTGATATCTCACTGCTTATACCAAACCTGAGACCCTTCCCATAGCAGGAGATGTGATATCCAACTCCTTCCCATTCCAATCCTCAGACCCTTCCTATAGCATGAGATGTGATATCTCAATGCTTCTAATGTCAAACTTGAGACCCTACCTATAGCATGAGATGTGATATCCAAGTCCTTCCCATTCCAATCCTGAGACACTTCCTATAGCATGAGATGTGATATCTCAATGCTTCTAATACCAAACCTGAGACTCTTCCTATAACATGAGATGGGATATCCAACTCCTTCCAATTCCAATCCTGAGACCCTTTTGATAGCAGAGATGTGATATCTCAATGTTTATACCAAACCTGAGACCCTTCCTACGGCATGAGATGTCATATTCAACTCCTTCCCATTCCAATCCTGAGACCCTTCCTATAGCATGAGATTTGATATCCAACTCCTTCCCATTCCAATCCTGAGACCCTTCCTATAGCATGAGATGTGATGTCTCAATGCTTCTAATACCAAACCTGAGATCCTTCCTATAACATGAGATGTGATATCCAACTCCTTCCATTCCAATCCTGAGACCCTTCCTATAGCATGAGATGTGATATCTCAATGCTTATACCAAACCTGAGACCCTTCCTATAGCATGAGATGTGATATCCAACTCCTTCCCATTCCAATCCTGAGACCCTTCCTATAGCCTGAGATGTGATATCCAATTCCTTCCCATTCCAATCCTGAGACCCTTCCTATAGCATGAGATGTGATATCTCAATGCTTATACCAAACCTGAGAGCCTACCTATAACATGAGATGTGATATCCAAGTCCATCCCATTCCAATCCTTAGACCCTTCCTACAGCATGCGATGTGATATCTCAATGATTCTAATACCAAACCAGAGACTCTTCCTATAACATGAGATGGGATATCCAACTCCTTCCCATTCCAATCCTGAGCCGCTTCCGATAGCAGAGATGTGATATCTCAATGCTTATACCAAACCTGAGACCCTTCCTATAACATGAGATGTGATATCCAACTCCTTCCCGTTCCAAACCTGAGACACTAACTATAGCATATGTGATATCCAACTCCTTCCCATTCCAAACATGAGACCCTTCCTATAGCAAGAAAGTAATATCCAACTCCTACCCATTCCAATCCTGAGACCCTTCCTATAGCAAGAGATGTGATATCCAAATCCTTCCCATTCCAATCCTGAGACCCTTCCTATAACATGAGATGTGATATCCAACTCCTTCCCATTCCAACCTGAGACACTTCCTATAGCATGAGAAGGGATATCCAACTCCTTCCCAATCCAATCCTGAGACCCTTCCGATAGCAGAGATGTGATATCTCAATGCTTATACCAAACCCGAGACCCTTCCTATGGCATGAGATGTGATATCCAACTCCTTGCCATTCAAATCCTGAGACCCTTCCTATAGCATGAGAAGGGATATCCAACTCCTTCCCAATCCAATCCTGAGACCCTTCCGATAGCAGCGACGTGATATCTCAATGCTTATACCAAACCTGAGACCCTTCCTATGGCATGAGATGTGATATCCAACTCCTTGCCATTCAAATCCTGAGACCCTTCCTATGGCATGAGATGTGATATCCAACTCCTTGCCATTCAAATCCTGAGACCCTTCCTATAGCATGAGATGTGATATCCAAATCCTTCACATTCCAATCCTGAGACCCTTCCTATAGCATGAGATGTGATATCTCAATGCTTCTAATACCAAACCTGAGATCCTTCCTATAACATGAGATGTGATATCCAATTCCTTCCCATTCCAAACCTGAGACCCTTCCTATTGGATGAGATGTGATATCCAACTCCTTCCTATTCCAACCCTGACACCCTTCCTATAGCATGAGATGTGATGTCTCAATGCTTCTAATACCAAACCTGAGATCCTTCCTATAACATGAGATGTGATATCCAACTCCTTCCATTCCAATCCTGAGACCCGTCCTATAGCATGAGATGTGATATCTCAATGCTTATACCAAACCTGAGACCCTTCCTATAGCATGAGATGTCATATCCAACTGCTTCCCATTCCAATCCTGAGACCCTTCCTATAGCATGAGATGTGATATCTCAATGCTTCTAATACCAAACCTGAGATCCTTCCTCTAACATGAAATGTGATATCCAACTCCTTCCCTTTCCAAACCTAAGAGCCTATCTATAGCATGAGATGTGATATCCAAGTCCTTCACATTCCAACCCTTAGACCCTTCCTACAGCATGCAATATGATATCTCAATGATTCTAATAACAAACCTGAGACCCGTCCTATAACATGAGATGGGATATCCAACTCCTTCCCATTCCAATCCTGAGACACTTCCGATAGCAGAGATGTGATATCTCAATGCTTATACCAAACCTGAGACCCTTCCTATAACATGAGATGTGATATCCAAATCCTTCTCGTTCCAAACCTGAGACCCTTCCTTTAGCATGAGATGTGATATCCAGCTCCTTCCCATTCCAATCCTGAGACACTTCCGATAGCATGAGATGTGATATCTCAATGCTTCTAATATCAAAACTGAGACCCTCCCTATAGCATGATATGTGATATCTAAGTCCTTCCCATTCCAATCCTGAGACCCTCCCTATAGCATGAGATGTGATATCCAACTCCTTCCCATTCCAATCCTGAGACCCTTCCTATAGCATGAGATATGATATCTCAATACTTCTAATACCAAACGTGATATCCTTCCGATAACATGAGATGTGATATCCAAATCCTTCCCCTTCCAAACCTGAGACCCTCCCTTTAGCATGAAATGTGATATCCAACTCCTTCCTATTCCAATCCTGAGACTCTTCTGATAGCATGAGATGTGATATCTCAATGCTTCTAATACCAAACCTGAGATCCTTCCGATAGCATGAGATGTGATATCTCAATGCTTCTAATACCAAACCTGAGATCCTTCCTATAACATGAGATGTGATATCCAAATCCTTCCCCTTCCAAACCTGAGACCCTCCCTTTAGCATGAGATGTGATATCTAACTCCTTCCCATTCCATTCCTGAGACCCTTCTGATAGCATGAGATGTGATATCTCAATGCCTCTAATACCAAACCTGAGATCCTACCTCTTACATGAAATGAGATATCCAACTCTTTCCCCTTCCAAACCTGAGAGCCTTCCTATAGCATGAGATGTGATATCCAAGTCCTTCCCATTCCAATACTGAGACCCTTCCTATAGCTTGAGATGTGATATCCAACTCCTTCCCATTCCAATTCTGAGACCCTTCCTATAGCATGAGATGTGATATCTCAATGCTTATACCAAACCTGAGAGCCTACCTATAGCATGAGATGTGATATCCAAGTCCATCCCATTCCAATCCTTAGACCCTTCCTACAGCATGCGATGTGAATATCTCAATGATTCTAATACCAAACCAGAGACTCTTCCTATAACATGAGATGGGATATCCAACTCCTTCCCATTCCAATTCTGAGACCCTTCCTATACTATGAGACTTGATATCTCAATGCTTCTAATACCAAACCTGAGACCCGTAATATAACATGAGATGTGATATCCAAATCCTTCCCCTTCCAAACCTTAGACCCTTCCTTTATCATGAGATGTGATATCCAACTCCTTCCCATTCCAATCCTGAGACCCTTCCGATATCATGAGATGTGATATCTCAAAGCTTCTAATATCAAACTTGAGACCCTCCCTATAGCATGAGATGTGATATCCAAGTCCTTCCCATTCCAATCCTGAGACCCTTCCTATAGCATGAGATGTGATATCTCAATGCTTCTAATACCAAACCTGAGACCGTTCCTATAACATGAGATGGGAATATCCAACTCCTTCCCATTCCAATCTTGAGACCCTTCCGATAGCAGAGATGTGATATCTCAATGCTTATACCACACCTGAGATCCTTCCTATAACATGAGATGTGATATCCAACTCCTTCCCATTCCAATCCTGAGACACTTCCTATAGCATGAGATGTGATATCTCACTGCTTATACCAAACCTGATACCCTTCCCATAGCAGGAGATGTGATATCCAACTCCTTCCCATTCCAATCCTCAGACCCTTCCTATAGCATGAGATGTGATATCTCAATGCTTCTAATGTCAAACTTGAGACCCTACCTATAGCATGAGATGTGATATCCAAGTCCTTCCCATTCCAATCCTGAGACACTTCCTATAGCATGAGATGTGATATCTCAATGCTTCTAATACCAAACCTGAGACTCTTCCTATAACATGAGATGGGATATCCAACTCCTTCCAATTCCAATCCTGAGACCCTTTTGATAGCAGAGATGTGATATCTCAATGTTTATACCAAACCTGAGACCCTTCCTACGGCATGAGATGTCATATTCAACTCCTTCCCATTCCAATCCTGAGACCCTTCCTATAGCATGAGATTTGATATCCAACTCCTTCCCATTCCAATCCTGAGACCCTTCCTATAGCATGAGATGTGATGTCTCAATGCTTCTAATACCAAACCTGAGATCCTTCCTATAACATGAGATGTGATATCCAACTCCTTCCATTCCAATCCTGAGACCCTTCCTATAGCATGAGATGTGATATCTCAATGCTTATACCAAACCTGAGACCCTTCCTATAGCATGAGATGTGATATCCAAATCCTTCCCATTCCAATCCTGAGACCCTTCCTATAGCCTGAGATGTGATATCCAATTCCTTCCCATTCCAATCCTGAGACCCTTCCTATAGCATGAGATGTGATATCTCAATGCTTATACCAAACCTGAGAGCCTACCTATAATATGAGATGTGATATCCAAGTCCATCCCATTCCAATCCTTAGACCCTTCCTACAGCATGCGATGTGATATCTCAATGATTCTAATACCAAACCAGAGACTCTTCCTATAACATGAGATGGGATATCCAACTCCTTCCCATTCCAATCCTGAGCCGCTTCCGATAGCAGAGATGTGATATCTCAATGCTTATACCAAACCTGAGACCCTTCCTATAACATGAGATGTGATATCCAACTCCTTCCCGTTCCAAACCTGAGACACTAACTATAGCATATGTGATATCCAACTCCTTCCCATTCCAAACGTGAGACCCTTCCTATAGCAAGAAAGTAATATCCAACTCCTACCCATTCCAATCCTGAGACCCTTCCTATAGCAAGAGATGTGATATCCAAATCCTTCCCATTCCAATCCTGAGACCCTTCCTATAACATGAGATGTGATATCCAACTCCTTCCCATTCCAACCTGAGACACTTCCTATAGCATGAGAAGGGATATCCAACTCCTTCCCAATCCAATCCTGAGACCCTTCCGATAGCAGAGATGTGATATCTCAATGCTTATACCAAACCTGAGACCCTTCCTATGGCATGAGATGTGATATCCAACTCCTTGCCATTCAAATCCTGAGACCCTTCCTATAGCATGAGAAGGGATATCCAACTCCTTCCCAATCCAATCCTGAGACCCTTCCGATAGCAGCGACATGATATCTCAATGCTTCTACCAAACCTGAGACCCTTCCTATAGCATGAGATGTGATATCTCAATGCTTCTAATACCAAACCTGAGATCCTTCCTCTAACATGAAATGTGATATCCAACTCCTTCCCTTTCCAAACCTAAGAGCCTATCTATAGCATGAGATGTGATATCCAAGTCCTTCACATTCCAACCCTTAGACCCTTCCTACAGCATGCAATATGATATCTCAATGATTCTAATAACAAACCTGAGACCCGTCCTATAACATGAGATGGGATATCCAACTCCTTCCCATTCCAATCCTGAGACACTTCCGATAGCAGAGATGTGATATCTCAATGCTTATACCAAACCTGAGACCCTTCCTATGGCATGAGATGTGATATCCAAATCCTTCTCGTTCCAAACCTGAGACCCTTCCTTTAGCATGAGATGTGATATCCAGCTCCTTCCCATTCCAATCCTGAGACACTTCCGATAGCATGAGATGTGATATCTCAATGCTTCTAATATCAAAACTGAGACCCTCCCTATAGCATGATATGTGATATCCAACTCCTTCCCATTCCAATCCTGAGACCCTTCCTATAGCATGAGATATGATATCTCAATACTTCTAATACCAAACGTGAGATCCTTCCGATAACATGAGATGTGATATCCAAATCCTTCCCCTTCCAAACCTGAGACCCTCCCTTTAGCATGAAATGTGATATCCAACTCCTTCCTATTCCAATCCTGAGACTCTTCTGATAGCATGAGATGTGATATCTCAATGCTTCTAATACCAAACCTGCGATCCTTCCGATAGCATGAAATGTGATATCTCAATGCTTCTAATACCAAACCTGAGATCCTTCCTATAACATGAGATGTGATATCCAAATCCTTCCCCTTCCAAACCTGAGACCCTCCCTTTAGCATGAGATGTGATATCTAACTCCTTCCCATTCCATTCCTGAGACCCTTCTGATAGCATGAGATGTGATATCTCAATGCCTCTAATACCAAACCTGAGATCCTACCTCTAACATGAAATGAGATATCCAACTCTTTCCCCTTCCAAACCTGAGAGCCTTCCTATAGCATGAGATGTGATATCCAAGTCCTTCCCATTCCAATACTGAGACCCTTCCTATAGCTTGAGATGTGATATCCAACTCCTTCCCATTCCAATTCTGAGACCCTTCCTATAGCATGAGATGTGATATCTCAATGCTTATACCAAACCTGAGAGCCTACCTATAGCATGAGATGTGATATCCAAGTCCATCCCATTCCAATCCTTAGACCCTTCCTACAGCATGCGATGTGAATATCTCAATGATTCTAATACCAAACCAGAGACTCTTCCTATAACATGAGATGGGATATCCAACTCCTTCCCATTCCAATTATGAGACCCTTCCTATACTATGAGACTTGATATCTCAATGCTTCTAATACCAAACCTGAGACCCGTAATATAACATGAGATGTGATATCCAAATCCTTCCCCTTCCAAACCTTAGACCCTTCCTTTATCATGAGATGTGATATCCAACTCCTTCCCATTCCAATCCTGAGACCCTTCCGATATCATGAGATGTGATATCTCAAAGCTTCTAATATCAAACTTGAGACCCTCCCTATAGCATGAGATGAGATATCCAAGTCCTTTCCATTCCAATCCTGAGACCCTTCCTATAGCATGAGATGTGATATCTCAATGCTTCTAATACCAAACCTGAGACCCTTCCTATAACATGAGATGGGAATATCCAACTCCTTCCCATTCCAATCTTGAGACCCTTCCGATAGCAGAGATGTGATATCTCAATGCTTATACCAAACCTGAGACCCTTCCCATAGCAGGAGATGTGATATCCAACTCCTTCCCATTCCAATCCTCAGACCCTTCCTATAGCATGAGATGTGATATCTCAATGCTTCTAATGTCAAACTTGAGACCCTACCTATAGCATGAGATGTGATATCCAAGTCCTTCCCATTCCAATCCTGAGACACTTCCTATAGCATGAGATGTGATATCTCAATGCTTCTAATACCAAACCTGAGACTCTTCCTATAACATGAGATGGGATATCCAACTCCTTCCAATTCCAATCCTGAGACCCTTTTGATAGCAGAGATGTGATATCTCAACGTTTATACCAAACCTGAGACCCTTCCTACGGCATGAGATGTCATATTCAACTCCTTCCCATTCCAATCCTGAGACCCTTCCTATGGCATGAGATGTGATGTCTCAATGCTTCTAATACCAAACCTGAGATCCTTCCTATAACATGAGATGTGATATCCAACTCCTTCCATTCCAATCCTGAGACCCTTCCTATAGCATGAGATGTGATATCTCAATGCTTATACCAAACCTGAGACCCTTCCTATAGCATGAGATGTGATATCCAACTCCTTCCCATTCCAATTCTGAGACCCTTCCTATAGCATGAGATGTGATATCTCAATGCCTCTAATACCAAACCTGAGATCCTTCCTCTAACATGAAATGTGATATCCAACTCCTTCACTTTCCAAACCTGAGAGCCTATCTATAGCATGAGATGTGATGTCCAAGTCCTTCCCATTCCAATCCTTAGACCCTTCCTACAGCATGCAATATGATATCTCAATGATTCTAATAAAAAACCTGAGACCCGTCCTATAACATGAGATGGGATATCCAACTCCTTCCCATTCCAATCCTGAGACACGTCCGATAGCAGAGATGTGATATCTCAATGTTTATACCAAACCTGAGACCCTTCCTATAACATGAGATGTGATATCCAACTCCTTCCCGTTCCAAACCTGAGACCCTTCCTTTAGCATGAGATGTGATATCCAGCTCCTTCCCATTCCAATCCTGAGACACTTCTGATAGCATAAGATGTGATATCTCAATGCTTCTAATATCAAAACTGAGACCCGCCCTATAGCATATGTGATATCTAAGTCCTTCCCATCCCAATCCTGAGACCCTTCCTATAGCATGAGATGTGATATCTCAATGCTTCTACCAAACCTGAGACCCTTCCTTTAGCATGAGATGTGATATCCAACTCCTTCCCATTCCAATCCTGAGACCCTTCCTATAGCATGAGATGTGATATCTCAATACTTCTAATAACAAACCTGAGATTCTTCCGATAACATGAGATGTGATATCTCAATACTTCTAATACCAAACCTGAGATCCATCCTATAACATGAGATGTGATATCCAAATCCTTCCCCTTCCAAACCTGAGACCCTCCCTTTAGCATGAGATGTGATATCCAACTCCTTCCCATTCCAATCCTGAGACCCTTCTGATAGCATAAGATATGATATCTCAATGCTTCTATACCAAACCTGAGATCCTTCTGATAGCATGAGATGTGATATCTCAATGCTTCTAATACCAAACCTGAGATCCTACCTCTAACATGAAATGTGATATCCAACTCTTTCCCCTTGCAAACCTGAGAGCCTTCCTATAGCATGAGATGTGATATCCAAGTCCTTCCCATTCCAATCCTGAGACTCTTCCTATAACATGAGATGTGATATCCAACTCCTTCCCATTCCAACCTGAGACCCTTCCTATAGCATGAGATGGGATATCCAGCTCCTTCCAAATCCAATCCCGATACCCTTCCGATAGCATGAGATGTGATATCCCAATGCTTCTACCAAACCTGAGACCCATATTATGGCATGAGATGTGATATCAAACTCCTTCCCATTCTAATCCTGAGACCCTTCCTATACCATGAGACTTGATATCTCAATGCTTCTAATACCAAACCTGAGACCCGTCCTATAACATGAGATGTGATATCCAAATCCTTCCCCTTCCAAACCTTAGACCCTTCCTTTATCATGAGATGTGATATCCAACTCCTTCCCATTCCAATCTTGAGACCCTTCCGATATCATGAAATGTGATATCTCAATGCTTCTATCAAACTTGAGACCCTCCCTATAGCATGAGATGTGATATCCAAGTCCTTCCCATTCCAATCCTGAGACCCTTCCTATAGCATGAGATGTGATATTTCAATGCTTCTAATACCAAACCTGAGACCCTTCCTATAACATGAGATGGGAATATCCAACTCCTTCCCATTCCAATCCTTAGACCCTTCCTACAGCATGCAATATGATATCTCAATGATTTTAATAAAAAACCTGAGACCCGTCCTATAACATGAGATGGGATATCCAACTCCTTCCCATTCCAATCCTGAGACACTTCCGATGGTAGAGATGTGATATCTCAATGTTTATACCAAACCTGAGACCCTTCCTATAACATGAGATGTGATATCCAACTCCTTCCCATTCCAATCCTGAGAACTTTCCTATAGCATGAGATGTGATATCCAACTCCATCCCATTCCAATCCTGAGACCCTTCTGATAGCATAAGATATGATATCTCAATGCTTCTATACCAAACCTGAGATCCTTCTGATAGCATGAGATGTGATATCTCAATGCTTCTAATACCAAACCTGAGATCCTACCTCTAACATGAAATGTGATATCCAAATCTTTCCCCTTGCAAACCTGAGAGCCTTCCTATAGCATGAGATGTGATATCCAAGTCCTTCCCATTCCAATCCTGAGACCCTTCCTATAACATGAGATGTGATATCCAACTCCTTCCCATTCCAACCTGAGACCCTTCCTATAGCATGAGATGGGATATCCAACTCCTTCCAAATCCAATCCCGATACCCTTCCGATAGCATGAGATGTGATATCCCAATGCTTCTACCAAACCTGAGACCCATATTATGGCATGAGATGTGATATCAAACTCCTTCCCATTCTAATCCTTAGACCCTTCCTACAGCATGCAATATGATATCTCAATGATTTTAATAAAAAACCTGAGACCCGTCCTATAACATGAGATGGGATATCCAACTCCTTCCCATTCCAATCCTGAGACACTTCCGATGGTAGAGATGTGATATCTCAATGTTTATACCAAACCTGAGACCCTTCCTATAACATGAGATGTGATATCCAACTCCTTCCCATTCCAATCCTGAGACCCTTCCTATAGCATGAGATGTGATATCCAACTCCATCCCATTCCAATCCTGAGACCCTTCCTATAGCATGAGATGTGATGTCTCAATGCTTCTAATACCAAACCTGAGATCCTTCCTTTAACATGAGATGTGATATCCAACTCCTTCCATTCCAATCCTTAGACCCTTCCTACAGCATGCAATATGATATCTCAATGATTTTAATAAAAAAACCTGAGACCCGTCCTATAACATGAGATGGGATATCCAACTCCTTCCCATTCCAATCCTGAGACACTTCCGATAGCAGAGATGTGATATCTCAATGTTTATACCAAACCCGAGACCCTTCCTATAACATGAGATGTGATATCCAACTCCTTCCCGTTCCAAACCTGAGACCCTTCCTTTAGCATGAGATGTGATATCCAGCTCCTTCCCATTCCAATCCTGAGACACTTCCGATAGCATGAGATGTGATATCTCAAGGCTTCTAATATCAAAACTGAGACCCTCTCTATAGCATGATATGTGATATCTAAGTCCTTCCCATTCCAATCCTGAGACCCTATAGCATGAGATGTGATATCTCAATGCTTATCCTTGATTCCTGTAGTAAATTGATTTCCTTTGCAGGCCGACTCCTGTCACAAATGCCTTGTCTGCATGCATTCTCCCCTGGCCATTCGCTCACCGTGGCTATTTGCCTACCCCCTTCCTCTCTCAGTGGATGGACTTCTCCATCCTTGCCTCCTACCACTCAACTCCGCCTACTTGGAGAATTCAACATGAACCTGTCTGCTTCCTGACCTGGACTTTTACGAGATCTGCAACTCTTCATGTCGCTGGCCCTACACACTGCAGGGAATACTCGGGATTTTCTGATCTCAGACCTCCCCCTCTGTAACCCTCTCAACAATCCTCTCCCGTGGTGATCAAGTTCTCATCTCCAAAGAAGGCTAACTGCCAGCTATTCCTCCTCAGAGGAGTTCTCCCTTTCTGTCCCTGCTCCCTGCACAGTTTCGCGTTGCAAACACTCGCTTTCCTGCTCTCTGGTTTAGACGCTTTTCCTTCTCAGAGGCCTTCTTCCTTTCTGCCCTTTTCGCGTTGCAAGTACTCGCTTCCCAGCTCTCTGGTTTAGACGCGTGTTCCCTGCCTTCTCTCCTCTTCCCGCTGCCTTCAAATAAAAAAATGAGCTCCAAAAGATACACAGTGCTCAGAATGCTCTATAACACCCATTATTCAACATATAGCCGTAATCCGCTAGACGTATTGAAACGTGCTGTAAACTAGCAAAAACAGCTAGAAAATGTACTTTCCTCGCGTTTTTGTAAATGCTAATTCTGATGGGTTCCCATGTATGTACTGTCCGTGCGTTTGTTGTCGAATCCTGATGTTTTTAACCACTGTTCTCCCATACAAGGGGGGGGGGGGGTCAACGTCTACTGCTGTTCACAGGCTGAATGTATACGGCTGAAATCTTCAAGGCATTATCAGCTTTCCTGACTGTTTTGGAACGTGTATTTGCCATCTGTTAATGCAGTCGCCCTGTGTTCATCGTCCCTTCTACTTCACAGGCTGCACTCCCCTGGTGATCACATTCTCCTCTCCAGAGCAGGCTGACTACCAGCTGCTCCTCCTCATAGGCGTTCATCCTTTCTGTCCCTGCTCCCTGCACCGTTCCGCGTTGCATGTACTCGCTTCCCAGCTCTCTGGTTTAGATGCGTGTTCCCTGCCTTCTCTCCTCTTCCTACAGCCTTCCAATGAGCTCCACAAGATAGTGTTCAGAATGCTTTATAACCCCATTATTCAACATATAGCTGTAACCCGCTAGACGTATTGAAACGTGCTAAAAACGAGCAGAAACAGCTCGAAAATGTACTTTTCTCGCGTTTTGGTAAATGCGAATTCTGGTGGATTCCCATTTTGTACTCTGTTCGTGCGTTTGTTCAGTCGAATCCTGGTCTTTTGAACCACTCTTCTCCCATACAAAGGAGGGTCAAAATGTGTTGTTCACAGGCTGAATTTATACTGCTGAAATGCTCGCTTCCCTGCTCTCTGGTTTAGATGCGTGTTCCCTGCCTTCTCTCCTCTTCCTACAGCCTTCCAATGAGCTCCACTAGATAGTGTTCAGAATGCTTTATAACCCCATTATTCAACATATAGCTGTAACCCGCTAGACGTATTGAAACGTGCTAAAAACTAGCAAAAATAGCTAGAAAATGTACTTCCCTCGCGTTTTTGTAAAGGCGAATTCTGGTGGGTTCCCATGTTGTATGTACTGTGTCCGTGCCTTTGTGTCGAATCCTGAAGTTTTTAACCACTGTTCTCCCATACTAGGGAGGGGGGGTCAACATCTGCTGTTCACAGGCTGAATGTATACGGCTGAAATCTTCAAGGCATTATCAGCTTTCCTGACTGTTTTGGAACGTGTATTTGCCATCTGTTAATGCAGTCGCCCTTTGTTCATCGTTCCTTCTAGTTTACAGGCTGCACTCCCCTAGTGATCACATTCTTCTCTCCTATGCAGGCTAACTACCAGCTGCTCCTCCTCATCGGTGTTCATCCTTTCTGTCCCTGCTCCCTGCACCGTTTCGCGTTGCATGTACTCGCGTCCCAGCTCTCTGGTTGAGATGCGTGTTCCCTGCCTTCTCTCCTCTTGCTACAGCCTTCCAATTTGCTCCACAAGATAGTGTTCAGAATGCTTTATAACACCCATTATTCAACATATAGCTGTAACCCGCTAGACGTATTGAAACGTGCTAAAAACTAGCAATAACAGCTAGAAAATGTACTTCCCTCGCGTTTTGGTAAATGCAGGGTACACACGTCTAAACCAGAGAGCAGGGAAGCGAGCATTTCAGCAGTATAAATTCAGCCTGTGAACAGCAGTAGACGTTGACCCCCCCCCCCCCTTGTATGGGAGAACAGTGGTTAAAAACTTCAGGATTCGACAACAAACGCACGGACAGTATACATGGGAACCCATCAGAATTAGCATTTACAAAAACGCGAGGAAAGTACATTTTCTAGCTGTTTTTGCTAGTTTACAGCACGTATCAATACGTCTAGTGGGTTACGGCTATATGTTGAATAATGGGTGTTATAGAGCATTCTGAGCACTGTGTATCTTTTGGAGCTCATTTTTTGATTTGAAGGCAGCGGGAAGAGGAGAGAAGGCAGGGAACACGCGTCTAAACCAGAGAGCTGGGAAGCGAGTACTTGCAACGCGAAAAGGGCAGAAAGCAAGAAGGCCTCTGAGAAGAAAAAGCGTCTAAACAAGAGAGCAGGGAAGCGAGTGTTTGCAACGCGAAACGGTGCAGGGAGCAGGGACAGAAAGGGAGAACTCCTCTGAGGAGGAACAGCTGGCAGTTAGCCTTCTTTGAAGATGAGAACTTGATCACCACGGGAGAGGATTGTTGAGAGGGTTACAGAGGGGGAGGTCTGAGATCAGAAAATCCTGAGTATTCCCTGCAGTGTGTAGGGCCAGCGACATGAAGAGTTGCAGATCTCGTAAAAGTCCAGGTCAGGAAGCATACAGGTTCATGTTGAATTCTCCAAGTAGGCGGAGTTGAGTGGTAGGAGGCTAGGACGGAGAAGTCCATCCACTGAGAGAGGAAGGGGGTAGGCAAATAGCCACGGTGAGAGAATGGCCAGGAGAGAATGCATGCAGACAAGGCATTCGTGACAGGAGTCGGCCTGCAAAGGAAATCAATTTACTACAGGAATCAAGGATAAGCATTGAGATATCACATCTCATGCTATAGGAAGGGTCTCAGGATTGGAATGGGAAGGACTTAGATATCACATATCATGCTATAGGGAGGGTCTCAGTTTAGATATTAGAAGCATTGAGATATCACATCTCATGCTATCGGAAGTGTCTCAGGATTGGAATGGGAAGGAGCTGGATATCACATCTCATGCTAAAGGAAGGGTCTCTGGTTTGGAACGGGAAGGAGTTGGATATCACATCTCATGTTATAGGAAGGGTCTCAGGTTTGGTATAAACATTGAGATATCACATCTCTGCTATCGGAAGTGTCTCAGGATTGGAATGGGAAGGAGTTGGAGATCCCATCTCATGTTATAGGACGGGTCTCAGGTTTTTTATTAAAATCATTGAGATATCATATTGCATGCTGTAGGAAGGGTCTAAGGATTGGAATGGGAAGGACTTGGATATCACATCTCATGCTATAGATAGGCTCTCAGGTTTGGAAGGTGAAGGAGTTGGATATCACATTTCATGTTAGAGGAAGGATCTCAGGTTTGGTATTAGAGGCATTGAGATATCACATCTCAGGCTATAGGAAGGGTCTCAGGATTGGAATGGGAAGGAGTTGGATATCACATCTCATGCTATAGGAAGGGTCTCAGGTTTTGTTATAAGCATTGAGATATCACATCTCATGCTATAGGAAGGGTCTCAGGATTGGAATGGGAAGGACTTGAGTATCACATCTCATGCTATAGGGAGGGTCTCAAGCTTGATATTAGAAGCATTGAGATATCACATCTCATGCTATAGGAAGGGTCTCAGGATTGGAATGGGAAGGAGTTGGATATCACATTGGATATTCCCATCTCATGTTATAGGAAGGATCTCAGGTTTGGTATTAGAAGCATTGAGATATCACATCTCATGCTATAGGAAGGGTCTCAGGATTGGAATGGGAAGGACTTGGATATCACATCTCATGCTATAAGGAGGGTCTCAAGTTTGATATTAGAAGCATTGAGATATCACATTTCATGATATCGGAAGGGTCTCAAGATTGGAATGGGAAGGAGTTGGATATCACATCTCATGATAAAGGAAGGGTCTAAGGTTTGGAAGGGGAAGGATTTGGATATCACATCTCATGTTATAGGACGGGTCTCAGGTTTGGTATTAGAAGCATTGAGATATCAAGTCTCATGGTATAGGAAGGGTCTCAGAATTGGAATGGGAAGGAGTTGGATATCACATCTCAAGCTATAGGAAGGGTCTCAGGATTAGAATGGGAAGGACTTGGATATCACATCTCATGTTATAGGAAGGGTCTCAGGATTGGAATGGGAAGGACTTGGATTTCACATCTCATGCTATCGGAAGGCTCTCAGGTTTGCAAGGGGAAAGAGTTGGATATCACATTTCATGTTAGAGGTAGGATCTCAGGTTTGGTATTAGAAGTATTGAGATATCACATCTCATGCTATCAGAAGGATGTCAGGTTTGGTATAGAAGCATTGAGATATCATATCTTATGCTATCAGAAGAGTCTCAGGATTGGAATGGGAAGGAGTTGGATATCACATCTCATGGTAAAGGAAGGGTCTCAGGTTTGGAAGATAAGGATTTGGATATCACATCTCATGTTATAGGAAGGATCTCAGGTTTGGTATTAGAAGTATTGAGATATCACATCTCATGCTATCGGAAGGATCTCAGGTTTGGTATAGAAGCATTGAGATATCACATCTCATGCTATAGGAAGGGTCTCAGGATTGGAATGGGAAGGAGTTGGATATCACATCTCATGCTAAAGGAAGGGTCTCAGGTTTGGTAGAAGCATTGAGATATCACATCTCATGCTATAGGAAGGCTCTCAGGATTGGAATGGGAAGGACTTAGATATCACATATCATGCTATAGGGAGGGTCTCACTTTTGATATTAGAAGCATTGAGATATCACATCTCATGCTATCGGAAGTGTCTCAGGATTGGAATGGGAAGGAGCTGGATATAACATCTCATGCTAAAGTAAGGGTCTCAGGTTTGGAACGGGAAGGAGTTGGATATCACATCTCATGTTATAGGAAGGGTCTCAGGTTTGGTAGAAGCATTGAGATATCACATCTCATGCTATAGGAAGGCTCTCAGGATTGGAATGGGAAGGACTTAGATATCACATATCATGCTATAGGGAGGGTCTCAGTTTTGATATTAGAAGCATTGAGATATCACATCTCATGCTATCGGAAGTGTCTCAGGATTGGAATGGGAAGGAGCTGGATATAACATCTCATGCTAAAGGAAGGGTCTCAGGTTTGGAACGGGAAGGAGTTGGATATCACATCTCATGTTATAGGACGGGTCTCAGGTTTTTTATTAGAATCATTGAGATATCATATTGCATGATGTAGGAAGGGTCTAAGGATTGGAATGGGAAGGAATTGGATATCACATCTCATGCTATCGGAAGTGTCTCAGGATTGGAATGGGAAGGAGCTGGATATAACATCTCATGCTAAAGGAAGGGTCTCAGGTTTGGAACGGGAAGGAGTTGGATATCACATCTCATGTTATAGGACGGGTCTCAGGTTTTTTATTAGAATCATTGAGATATCATATTGCATGATGTAGGAAGGGTCTCAGGTTTGGTATTAGAAGCATTGAGATATCACATCTCATGCTATAGGAAGGGTCTCAGGATTGGAATGGGAAGGACTTGGATATCACATCTCATGCTAAAGGAAGGGTCTCAGGTTTGGTAGAAGCATTGAGATATCACATCTCATGCTATAGGAAGGCTCTCAGGATTGGAATGGGAAGGACTTAGATATCACATATGCTATAGGGAGGGTCTCACTTTTGATATTAGAAGCATTGAGATATCACATCTCATGCTATCGGAAGTGTCTCAGGATTGGAATGGGAAGGAGCTGGATATAACATCTCATGCTAAAGTAAGGGTCTCAGGTTTGGAACGGGAAGGAGTTGGATATCACATCTCATGTTATAGGAAGGGTCTCAGGTTTGGTAGAAGCATTGAGATATCACATCTCATGCTATAGGAAGGCTCTCAGGATTGGAATGGGAAGGACTTAGATATCACATATCATGCTATAGGGAGGGTCTCAGTTTTGATATTAGAAGCATTGAGATATCACATCTCATGCTATCGGAAGGATCTCAGGTTTGGTATAGAAGCATTGAGATATCACATCTCATGCTATAGGAAGGGTCTCAGGATTGGAATGGGAAGGAGTTGGATATCACATCTCATGCTAAAGGAAGGGTCTCAGGTTTGGTAGAAGCATTGAGATATCACATCTCATGCTATAGGAAGGCTCTCAGGATTGGAATGGGAAGGACTTAGATATCACATATCATGCTATAGGGAGGGTCTCACTTTTGATATTAGAAGCATTGAGATATCACATCTCATGCTATCGGAAGTGTCTCAGGATTGGAATGGGAAGGAGCTGGATATAACATCTCATGCTAAAGTAAGGGTCTCAGGTTTGGAACGGGAAGGAGTTGGATATCACATCTCATGTTATAGGAAGGGTCTCAGGTTTGGTAGAAGCATTGAGATATCACATCTCATGCTATAGGAAGGCTCTCAGAATTGGAATGGGAAGGACTTAGATATCACATATCATGCTATAGGGAGGGTCTCAGTTTTGATATTAGAAGCATTGAGATATCACATCTCATGCTATCGGAAGTGTCTCAGGATTGGAATGGGAAGGAGCTGGATATAACATCTCATGCTAAAGGAAGGGTCTCAGGTTTGGAACGGGAAGGAGTTGGATATCACATCTCATGTTATAGGACGGGTCTCAGGTTTTTTATTAGAATCATTGAGATATCATATTGCATGATGTAGGAAGGGTCTAAGGATTGGAATGGGAAGGAATTGGATATCACATCTCATGCTATCGGAAGTGTCTCAGGATTGGAATGGGAAGGAGCTGGATATAACATCTCATGCTAAAGGAAGGGTCTCAGGTTTGGAACGGGAAGGAGTTGGATATCACATCTCATGTTATAGGACGGGTCTCAGGTTTTTTATTAGAATCATTGAGATATCATATTGCATGATGTAGGAAGGGTCTCAGGTTTGGTATTAGAAGCATTGAGATATCACATCTCATGCTATAGGAAGGGTCTCAGGATTGGAATGGGAAGGACTTGGATATCACATCTCATGCTATAGGGAGGGTCTCAAGTTTGATATTAGAAGCTTTGAGATATCACATCTCATGATATCGGAAGGGTCTCAGGATTGGAATGGGAATGAGTTGGATATCACATCTCATGATAAAGGAAGGGTCTAAGGTTTGGAAGGGGAAGGATTTGGATATCACATCTCATGTTATATTACGGGTCTCAGGTTTGGTATTAGAAGCATTGAGATATCAAGTCTCATAGTATAGGAAGGGTCTCAGAATTGGAATGGGAAGGAGTTGGATATCCCATCTCATGTTATAGGAAGAGTCTCTGGTTTGGTATTAAAATCATTGAGATATCACATCGCATGCTGTAGGAAGGGTCTAAGGATTGGAATGGGATGGACTTGGATATCACATCTCATGTTATAGGTAGGCTCTCAGGTTTGGTATAAGCATTGAGATATCACATCTCATGCTATAGGAAGGGTCTCAGAATTGGAATGGGAAGGAGTTGGATATCACATCTCAAGCTATAGGAAGGGTCTCAGTATTGAAATGGGAAGGACTTGGATATCACATCTCATGCTATAGGAAGGCTCTCAGGTTTGGAAGGGGAAAGAGTTGGATATCTCATTTCATGTTAGAGGTAGGATCTCAGGTTTGGTATTAGAGGCATTGAGATATCACATCTCATGCTATCAGAAGGGTCTCAGGAATGGAATGGGAAGGAGTTAGATATCACATCTCATGCTAAAGGGAGGGTCTCAGGTTTGGAAGGGGAAGGATTTGGATATCACATCTCATGTTATAGGAAGGATCTCAGGTTTGGTATTAGAAGCATTGAGATATCACATCTCATGCTATCGGAAGGATCTCAGGTTTGGTATTAGAAGCATTGAGATATCACATCTCATGCTATCAGAAGAGTCTCAGGATTGGAATAGGAAGGAGTTGGATATCACATTTCATGCTAAAGGGAGGGTCTCAGGTTTGGAAGGGGAGGATTTGGATATCACATCTCATGTTATAGGAAGGATCTCACGTTTGGTATTAGAAGCATTGAGATATCAAATCTCATGCTATAGGAAGGGTCTCAGGATTGGAATGTGAAGGATTTGGATATCACATCTCATGCTAAAGGAAGGGTCTCAGGTTTGGTAGAAGCATTGAGATTTCACGTCTCTGCTATCGGAAGGGTCTCAGGATTGGATTGGGAAGGAGTTGGATATCCCTTTTCATGCTATAGGAAGGGTCTCAGGATTTGAATGGCAAGGAGTTGGATATCACATCTCATGCCATAGGAAGGGTCTCAGGTTTGGTATAAGCATTGAGATATCACATCTCTGCTATCGGAAGGGTCTCAGGATTGGATTGGGAAGGAGTTGGATATCCCTTCTCATGCTATAGGAAGTGTCTCAGGTTGGAATGGGAAGGAGTTGGATATCACATCTCATGTTATAGGAAGGGTCTCAGGATTGGAATGGGAAATATCCAAATCCTTCCCATTCCAATCCTGAGACCCTTCCTATAGCAAGAGATGTGATATCCAAATCCTTCCCATTCCAATCCTGAGACCCTTCCTATAACATGAGATGTGATATTCAACTCCTTCCCATTCCAACCTGAGACACTTCCTATAGCATGAGAAGGGATATCCAACTCCTTCCCAATCCAATCCTGAGAACCTTCCGATAGCAGAGATGTGATATCTCAATGCTTATACCAAACCTGAGACCCTTCCTATGGCATGAGATGTGATATCCAACTCCTTGCCATTCAAATCCTGAGACCCTTCCTATAGCATGAGATGTGATATCTCAATGCTTCTACCAAACCTGAGACCCTTCCTTTAGCATGAGATGTGATATCCAAATCCTTCACATTCCAATCCTGATACCCTTCCTATAGCATGAGATGTGATATCTCAATGCTTCTAATACCAAACCTGAGATCCTTCCTATAACATGAGATGTGATATCCAATTCCTTCCCATTCCAAACCTGAGACCCTTCCTATTGGATGAGATGTGATATCCAACTCCTTCCCATTCCAACCCTGAGACCCTTCCTATACCATGAGATGTGATATCTCAATGCTTCTAATACCAAACCTGGGAACCGTCCTATAACATGAGATGTGATATCTCAATGTTTCTAATAAAAAACCTGAGACCCTTCCTATAACATGAGATGTGATATCCAATTCCTTCCCATTCCAGACCTGAGACCCTTCCTTTAGCATGAGATGTGATATCCAAATACTTCCCATTCCAATCCTAAAACCCTTCCTATAGCATGAGATGTGATATCTCAATGTTTCTAATAAAAAACCTGAGACCCTTCCTATAGCAAGAGATGTGATATCCAAATCCTTCCCATTCCAATCCTGAGACCCTTCCTGTATATAACATGAGATGTGATATCCAACTCCTTCCCATTCCAGCCTGAGACCCTTCCTATAGCATGAGATGTGATATCCAACTCCTTACCATTCAAATCCTGAGACCCTCCCTATAACAAGAGATGTCATATCCAACTCCTTCCCATTCCAAACCTGAGACCCTTCCTATAACATGAGATGTGATATCCAACTCCTTCCCATTCCAAACCTGAGACCCTTCCGATAGCATGAGATGTGATATCTCAATGCTTCAAAAACCAAACATGAGAACCATCCTATAACATGAGATGTGAAATCCAAATCCTTCCCTTCCCAAACCTGAGACTCTTCCTATAGCATGAGATGTGATATCTCAATGCTTCTACCAAACCTGAAACCCTTCCTATAGCATGAGATGTGATATCACAATGCTTCTAATACCAAACCTGAGACCCTTCCCATAGCATGAGATGTGATATCCAACTCCTTCCCATTCCAATCCCGAGACCCTTCCTATAGCATGAGATGTGATATCTCAATGCTTCTAATACCAAACCTAAGGTCCTTCCTATAACATGAGATGTGATATCCAAATCCTTCCCATTCCAAACCTGAGACCCTCCCTTTAGCATGAGATGTGATATCCAACTCCTTCCCATTCCAATCCTGATACCCTTCTGATAGCATGAGATGTGATATCTCAATGCCTCTAATACCAAACCTGAGATCCTACCTCTAACATGAAATGTGATATCCAACTCCTTCCTTTTCCAAACCTGAGACCCTTCCTACAGCATGAGATGTGTTAAGACGGATTTCTGAACTCTGTCCTGGTGGCGCAGAAGTTCAGAAGGCCAACCTAATTACTTGGAACAGGGTAACCTCTGGACGAGCCAGACCAATCAAGGTAGCGATCGCGGCGGTCAAGACTAGGTCTCAAGAGGGGTGAGGGTGACTGAAAGCCCGCAATGAGCACACAAAGCAAGAGCGCTTACAAACTACTCCAAACAGTTGTTATATCAAAAATAGATACACATTTATTTGAAGGCCTTTAAAATAATGACCGTAGCGAGAAAATCACAATATCACAATATTAAACCAGCACATACCATATCAACACAATATATATACAAATACACAGTCGCAAGCGTTTAAAGCACGAAATATGTAGTCCACCTGAAAGGAAAGGAAAACAGGCAGTGCGATAACGCTTTAGACTCAGTTCGCCTTCAGAGGCACCTAACTAGATGGAAGTCCGAGCCCTGCGAAGAGTGGAGCCTTGTGCTCAAAGTACCTGCCACGCCGGTGCCAACGGGCAAAAGGGGAAGCTCTTCGGAGGAAGTCAGGCAGTTCGGGTTAGTGCACAGCAGAAGGAGAACAGGTTCCGCAACTCAAGCGCAGCCTCCACAGCGGGCAGAAGCAGAGCGCGAGTACGGCCAAAAGGGTGCTGTTTTTACACAGCAGGGAAAGCAATGGGATACTGCAGGAGGGCGACCAGATCCTAGCTAAACTACTCACCGGTCCCCGAAGCAAGCAGACCCAGGCTTCTCCACGTTAGTTTCAGCAGCTGGCAGGTTCAGAAGAGCAGGGAACGCCTCGAAGTCGTGTAGAGCAAAAAGACGTCCCAATCGACGAAACCAGCACAGTTTGTTGCCGCAGCAGGACAACGGAGCGGCCGTGTGTATTCAAGCCAAATGTACACTCCTCCCTTCAGACTTGGGAACGCCAAGTGTACGAAGCGTGGGAGAGTGACAAGGACTCGAAATACAACACAACCTGGCGGCAGTTACAGAGCAGGACTCCCTTGTAAGCTGGTCAGTCAACTGGATGGCCCAGAGACACTTCCGAAGGCTTACTTGGCAGGAGATGATGAAGTCGCCGGGAATAGCTGTTCCTGCTATTCCAAAGGTCGAAGCACCAGTACAGGCCTTCTGGTTCGATCCAAGGAGGAAAGGGTTTCACAGGACGACAGCAGTGAAAAAGGAGGATTCCTTCAGCGGGTCACCAGCGATTCCTCGGTCCAGCCTCTTGGTTGCAGGATACTTGGCTCCTGTATTCCTTCGTTCGTGAGAACTCAGGAGATCGACATGGTAGTGGTGTTTCCAGCTCCCTCTTATCCACGGTTCCCTTCGCGCCAAAACGGAGGGGAGCCAATGGGAGATCCGCACATCAACACACATACCATACGTGGACCAATCACGGACCACGGTGGTCCCAGGCATTCACACCACCCCAGACTCTCTGGCACCCAGGATGTGTATTGGGACCAGACATCCCAGCCCACACCCTGGAGGCACACAAACGACATGTAGAAGCCCGCGAAAGCAACCACGTTTCGCGGGAAAGTACATGCCCAAATAAGGAAGGCCCCGGGTCGCCCGACCTGGGGAAGGTGAAGGGAGCAAGACGGTCAGTGGACAGGACAAAGGAGCCTCGTGGACTGGCCATTTTGGGAGCCAGGCCACCATTTTGGGTTCAGTGCGAAAAACGTGCTCAGAACGCCAAAAGGAGCTCAAAATAAACAAAACGATCGCTGCCACCATTCCAGTCCCTGAATGACTTGCACCGATCAAATACCATCCTAAAAGAGTATCTAGGGCCCGTAGAAGGCTAGAGACCCAAGAGAGCTGTAACTTAGCTTACAGTGCCCTCTTGTGTCATGTTGCACTAAAGCCGCAACATGATAAACGAAACTACGGGAAACAGCGTTCCCCGGTACTGACTGTCTTAAGGGCATGTCAGTTTCCCCGTAAGAAAAGGAGCGAAAGCCCAGAGAAGTGCGGCAGAAGGCTGTACTTCTCTGGCAAAGTCAAGAACAAGGTTAAAAACAATAGCAAAAAGTTTAGGGGTTGCCACATGGAAGGAAAATTCCCTACAATTACGAAATCTTTCCTAACAAGATGTGATATCCAAGTCCTTCCCATTCCAATCCTGAGACCCTTCCTATAACATGAGATGTGATATCCAACTCCTTCTATTCCAACCTGAGACCCTTCCTATAGCATGAGATGGGATATCCAACTCCTTCCAAATCCAATCCTGATACCCTTCCGATAGCATGAGATGTGATATCCCAATGCTTCTACAAAACCTGACACCCATACCATGGCATGAGATGTGATATCAAACTCCCGTCCTATACCATGAGACTTGATATCTCAATGCTTCTAATACCAAACCTGAGACCGGTCCAATAACATGAGATGTGATATCCAAATCCTTCAACTTCCAAACCTTAGACCCTTCCTTTATCATGAGATGTGATATCCAAGTCCTTTCCATTCCATTCCTGAGACCCTTCCTATAGCATGAGATGTGATATCCAAGTCCTTCCCATTCCAATCCTGAGACCCTTCCTATAGCATGAGATGTGATATCTCAATGCTTCTAATACCAAACCTGAGACCCTTCCTATAACATGAGATGTGATATCCAAGTCCTTCCCATTCCAATCCTGAGACCCTTCCTATAGCATGAGATGTGATATCTCAATGCTTCTAATACCAAACCTGAGACCCTTCCTATAACATGAATTGTGATGTCCAAATCCTTCCCATTCCAATCCTGAGACCCTTCCGATAGCAGAGATGTGATATCTCAATGCTTATACCAAACCTAAGACCCTTCCGATAGCATGAGATGTGATATCTCAATGCTTCTAATACCAAACCTGAGATCCTTCCAATAACATGAGATATGATGTCCAAATCCCTCCCCTTCCAAACCTTAGACCATACCTTTAGCATGAGATTTGATATCCAACTCCTTCCCATTCCAATCCTGAGACCCTTCTGATGGCATGAGATGTGATATCTCAATGCCTCTAAAACCAAACCTGAGATCCTACCTCTAACATGAAATGTGATATCCAACTCCTTCCCCTTCCAACCCTGAGAGCCTTCGTATAGAATGAGATGTGATATCCAAGTCCTTCCCATTCCAATCCTGAGACCCTTCCTATAACATGAGATGTGATATCCAACTCCTTCCCATTCCAATCATGAGACCCTTCCTATAGCTTGAGATGTGATATCCAACTCCTTCTCATTCCAATTCTGAGACCCGTCCTATACCATGAGACTTGATATCTCAATGCTTCAAATACCAAACCTGAGACCGGTCCTATAACATGAGATGTGATACCCAAATCCGTCCCCTTCCAAACCTTAGACCCTTCCTATAGCATGAGATGTGATATCTCATTGCTTCTAATACCAAACCTGAGACCCTTCCTATAACGAGATGGGATATCCAACTCCTTCCCATTCCAATCCTGAGACCCTTCAGATAGCAGAGATGTGATATCCAACTCCTTCCCATTCCAAACCTGAGACCCTTCCGATAGCATGAGATGTGATATCTCAATGCTTCTAAAACCAAACATGAGAACCATCCTATAACATGAGATGTGAAATCCAAATCCTTCCCTTTCCAAACCTGAGACCCTTCCTATAGCATGAGATGAAATATCAAACTCCTTCCCATTCCAATCCTGAGATAGCTTGAGATGTGATATCCAACTCCATCCGATTCCAATCCTGAGACCCTTCCGATAGCATGAGATGTGATAGCTCAATGCTTCTAATATCAAAACTGAGACCCTCCCTATAGTATGAGATGTGAATTCTAAGTCCTCCCCATTCCTATCCTGAGACCCTTCCGATAGCAGAGATGTGATATCTCAATGCTTATACCAAACCTGATGACCCTTCCTATGGCATTAGATGTGATATCCAACTCCTTCCCATTCCAATCCTGAGTTCCTTCCTATAGCATGAGATGTGATATCTCAATGCTTCTATCAAACCTGATACCCTTCCTTTAGCATGAGATGTGATATTCAACTCCTTCCCATTCCAATCCTGAGACCCTTGGTATAACATGAAACGTGATATCCAACTCCTTCCCATTCCAATCCTGAGACTCCTCCTATAGCATGAGATGTGATATCTCAATGCTTCTAATACCGGACCTGGGACCGGTCCTATAACATGAGATATGATATCCAATTCCTTCCCATTCCAATCCTGAGACCCTTCCTATAACGAGATGTGATATCCAACTTCTTCCCATTCCAATTCTGAGACCCTTCCTATACCATGAGACTTGATATCTCAATGCTTCTAATACCAAACCTGAGACCTGTCCTATAACATGAGATGTGATATCCAAATCCTTCCCCTTCCAAACCTTAGACCCTTCCTTTATCATGAGATGTGATATCCAACTCCTTCCCATTCCAATCCTGAGATGACCCTTCCGATATCATGAGATGTGATATCTCAATGCTTCTAATATCAAACTCGAGACCCTCCCTATAGCATGAGATGTGATATCCAAGTCCTTCCCATTCCAATCCTGAGACCCTTCCTACAGCATGAGATGTGATGTCTCAATGCTTCTAATACCAAACCTGAGACCCTTCCTATAACATGAGATGGGAATATCCAACTCCTTCCCATTATAATCCTGAGACCCTTCCGATAGCAAACATGTGATATCTCAATGCTTATACCAAACCTGAGATCCTTCCTATAACATGGGATGTGATATCCAACTCCTTCCCATTCCAATCCTGAGACACTTCCTATAGCATGAGATGTGATATCTCACTGTTTATACCAAACCTGAGACCCTTCCTATAGCATGAGATGTGATATCCAAGTCCTTCCCATTCCAATCCTGAGACACTTCCTATAGCATGAGATTTGATATCTCAATGCTTCTAATACCAAACCTGAGACCCTTCCTATGGCATGAGATGTCATATACAGATCCTTCCCATTCCAATCCTGAGACCCTTCCTATAGCATGAGATGTGATATCTCAATGCTTATACCAAACCTAAAACCCTTCCTATAGCATGAGATGTGATATCCAACTCCTTCCCATTCCAATCCTGAGACCCTTCCTATAGCATGAGATGTGATATCCAATGGCTCTAATATCAAACCTGAGATCCTTCCTCTAACATTAAATGTGATATCCAACTCCTTCCCTTTCCAAACCTGAGAGCCTACCTATAGCATGAGATGTGATATCCAAGTCCTTCCATTCCAATCCTTAGACCCTTCCTACAGCATGCAATATGATATCTCAATGATTCTAATAACAAACCTGAGACCCGTCCTATAACATGAGATATGATATCCAACTCCTTCCCATTCCAATCCTGAGACACTTCCGATAGCAGAGATGTGATATCTCAATGCTTCTAATACCAAACCTGAGACCAGTCCTATAACATGAGATGGGATATCCAACTCCTTCCCGTTCCAAACCTGAGACCCTTCCTATAGCATGAGATGTGATATCCAACTCCTTCCCATCCCAATCCTGAGACACTTCCGATTGCAGAGATTTGATATCTCAATGCTTATACCAAACCTGAGACTCTTCCTATAACATGAGATGTGATATCCAACTCCTTCCCGTTCCAAACCTGAGACCCTTCCTATAGCATGAGATGTGATATCCAACTCCTTCCCATTCCAATCCTGAGACCCTTATGATAGCATGAGATGTGATATCTCAATGCCTCTAATACCAAATCTGAGATTCTTCCGATAGCATGAGATGTGATATCTCAATGCTTCTTATACCAAACCTGAGATCCTTCCTATAACATGAGATGTGATATCCAAATCCTTCCCCTTCCAAACCTGAGACCCTCCCTTTAGCATGAGATGTGATATCCAACTCCTTCCCATTCCAACCTGAGACCCTTCCTATAGCATGAGATGGGATATCCAACTCCTTGGAATTCCAATCCTGATACCCTTCCGATAGCATGAGATTTGATATCCCAATGCTTATACCAAACCTGAGACCCATACTATGGCATGAGATGTGATATCAAACTCCTTCCCATTCCAATCCTGAGACCCTTCCTATAGCTTGAGATGTGATATCCAACTCCTTCCCATTCCAATTCTGAGACCCTTCCTATACCATGAGACTTGATATCTCAATGCTTCTAATACCAAACCTGAGACCCGTCCTATAACATGAGATGTGATATCCAAATCCTTCCCCTTCCAAACCTTAGACCCTTCCTTTATCATGAGATGTGATATCCAACTCCTTCCCATTCCAATCCTGAGACCCTTCCGATATCATGAGATGTGATATCTCAATGTTTCTAATATCAAACTCGAGACCCTCCCTATAGCATGAGATGTGATATCCAAGTCCTTCCCATTCCAATCCTGAGACCCTTCCTATAGCATGAGATGTGATGTCTCAATGCTTCTAATACCAAACCTGAGACCCTTCCTATAACATGAGATGGGAATATCCAACTCCTTCCCATTCCAATCCTGAGACCCTTCCGATAGCAAACATGTGATATCTCAATGCTTATACCAAACCTGAGATCCTTCCTATAACATGAGATGTGATATCCAACTCCTTCCCATTCCAATCCTGAGACACTTCCTATAGCATGAGATGTGATATCTCACTGCTTATACCAAACCTGAGACCCTTCCTATAGCATGAGATGTGATATCCAACTCCTTCCCATTCCAATCCTGAGACCCTTCCTATAGCATGAGATGTGATATCTCAATGCTTCTAATATCAAACTTGAGACCCTCCCTATAGCATGAGATGTGATATCCAAGTCCTTCCCATTCCAATCTTGAGACACTTCCTATAGCATGAGATGTGATATCTCAATGCTTCTAATACCAAACCTGAGACTCTTCCTATAACATGAGATGGGATATCCAACTCCTTCCCATTGCAATCCTGAGACCCTTCCGATAGCAGAGATGTGATATCTCAATGCTTATACCAAACCTGAGACCCTTCCTACGGCATGAGATGTCATATACAACTCCTTCCCATTCCAATCCTGAGACCCTTCCTATAGCATGAGATGTGATATCTCAATGCTTATACCAAACCTGAGACCCTTCCTATAGCATGAGATGTGATATCCAACTCCTTCCCATTCCAATCCTGAGACCCTTCCTATAGCATGAGATGTGATGTCTCAATGCTTCTAATACCAAACCTGAGATCCTTCCTATAACATGAGATGTGAAATCCAACTCCTTCTATTCCAATCCTGAGACCCTTCCTATAGCATGAGATGTGATATCTCAATGCTTATACTAAACCTGAGACCCTTCCTTTAGCATGAGATGTGATATCCAACTCCTTCCCATTCCAATCCTGAGACCCTTCCTATAGCATGAGATGTGATATCTCAATGCCTCTAATACCAAACCTGAGACCTGTCCTATAACATGAGATGTGATATCCAAATCCTTCCCCTTCCAAACCTTAGACCCTTCCTTTATCATGAGATGTGATATCCAACTCCTTCCCATTCCAATCCTGAGACGACCCTTCCGATATCATGAGATGTGATATCTCAATGCTTCTAATATCAAACTCGAGACCCTCCCTATAGCATGAGATGTGATATCCAAGTCCTTCCCATTCCAATCCTGAGACCCTTCCTACAGCATGAGATGTGATGTCTCAATGCTTCTAATACCAAACCTGAGACCCTTCCTATAACATGAGATGGGAATATCCAACTCCTTCCCATTATAATCCTGAGACCCTTCCGATAGCAAACATGTGATATCTCAATGCTTATACCAAACCTGAGATCCTTCCTATAACATGGGATGTGATATCCAACTCCTTCCCATTCCAATCCTGAGACACTTCCTATAGCATGAGATGTGATATCTCACTGTTTATACCAAACCTGAGACCCTTCCTATAGCATGAGATGTGATATCCAAGTCCTTCCCATTCCAATCCTGAGACACTTCCTATAGCATGAGATTTGATATCTCAATGCTTCTAATACCAAACCTGAGACCCTTCCTATGGCATGAGATGTCATATACAGATCCTTCCCATTCCAATCCTGAGACCCTTCCTATAGCATGAGATGTGATATCTCAATGCTTATACCAAACCTAAAACCCTTCCTATAGCATGAGATGTGATATCCAACTCCTTCCCATTCCAATCCTGAGACCCTTCCTATAGCATGAGATGTGATATCCAATGGCTCTAATATCAAACCTGAGATCCTTCCTCTAACATTAAATGTGATATCCAACTCCTTCCCTTTCCAAACCTGAGAGCCTACCTATAGCATGAGATGTGATATCCAAGTCCTTCCATTCCAATCCTTAGACCCTTCCTACAGCATGCAATATGATATCTCAATGATTCTAATAACAAACCTGAGACCCGTCCTATAACATGAGATATGATATCCAACTCCTTCCCATTCCAATCCTGAGACACTTCCGATAGCAGAGATGTGATATCTCAATGCTTCTAATACCAAACCTGAGACCAGTCCTATAACATGAGATGGGATATCCAACTCCTTCCCGTTCCAAACCTGAGACCCTTCCTATAGCATGAGATGTGATATCCAACTCCTTCCCATCCCAATCCTGAGACACTTCCGATTGCAGAGATTTGATATCTCAATGCTTATACCAAACCTGAGACTCTTCCTATAACATGAGATGTGATATCCAACTCCTTCCCGTTCCAAACCTGAGACCCTTCCTATAGCATGAGATGTGATATCCAACTCCTTCCCATTCCAATCCTGAGACCCTTATGATAGCATGAGATGTGATATCTCAATGCCTCTAATACCAAATCTGAGATTCTTCCGATAGCATGAGATGTGATATCTCAATGCTTCTTATACCAAACCTGAGATCCTTCCTATAACATGAGATGTGATATCCAAATCCTTCCCCTTCCAAACCTGAGACCCTCCCTTTAGCATGAGATGTGATATCCAACTCCTTCCCATTCCAACCTGAGACCCTTCCTATAGCATGAGATGGGATATCCAACTCCTTGGAATTCCAATCCTGATACCCTTCCGATAGCATGAGATTTGATATCCCAATGCTTATACCAAACCTGAGACCCATACTATGGCATGAGATGTGATATCAAACTCCTTCCCATTCCAATCCTGAGACCCTTCCTATAGCTTGAGATGTGATATCCAACTCCTTCCCATTCCAATTCTGAGACCCTTCCTATACCATGAGACTTGATATCTCAATGCTTCTAATACCAAACCTGAGACCCGTCCTATAACATGAGATGTGATATCCAAATCCTTCCCCTTCCAAACCTTAGACCCTTCCTTTATCATGAGATGTGATATCCAACTCCTTCCCATTCCAATCCTGAGACCCTTCCGATATCATGAGATGTGATATCTCAATGCTTCTAATATCAAACTCGAGACCCTCCCTATAGCATGAGATGTGATATCCAAGTCCTTCCCATTCCAATCCTGAGACCCTTCCTATAGCATGAGATGTGATGTCTCAATGCTTCTAATACCAAACCTGAGACCCTTCCTATAACATGAGATGGGAATATCCAACTCCTTCCCATTCCAATCCTGAGACCCTTCCGATAGCAAACATGTGATATCTCAATGCTTATACCAAACCTGAGATCCTTCCTATAACATGAGATGTGATATCCAACTCCTTCCCATTCCAATCCTGAGACACTTCCTATAGCATGAGATGTGATATCTCACTGCTTATACCAAACCTGAGACCCTTCCTATAGCATGAGATGTGATATCCAACTCCTTCCCATTCCAATCCTGAGACCCTTCCTATAGCATGAGATGTGATATCTCAATGCTTCTAATATCAAACTTGAGACCCTCCCTATAGCATGAGATGTGATATCCAAGTCCTTCCCATTCCAATCTTGAGACACTTCCTATAGCATGAGATGTGATATCTCAATGCTTCTAATACCAAACCTGAGACTCTTCCTATAACATGAGATGGGATATCCAACTCCTTCCCATTGCAATCCTGAGACCCTTCCGATAGCAGAGATGTGATATCTCAATGCTTATACCAAACCTGAGACCCTTCCTACGGCATGAGATGTCATATACAACTCCTTCCCATTCCAATCCTGAGACCCTTCCTATAGCATGAGATGTGATATCTCAATGCTTATACCAAACCTGAGACCCTTCCTATAGCATGAGATGTGATATCCAACTCCTTCCCATTCCAATCCTGAGACCCTTCCTATAGCATGAGATGTGATGTCTCAATGCTTCTAATACCAAACCTGAGATCCTTCCTATAACATGAGATGTGAAATCCAACTCCTTCTATTCCAATCCTGAGACCCTTCCTATAGCATGAGATGTGATATCTCAATGCTTATACTAAACCTGAGACCCTTCCTTTAGCATGAGATGTGATATCCAACTCCTTCCCATTCCAATCCTGAGACCCTTCCTATAGCATGAGATGTGATATCTCAATGCCTCTAATACCAAACCTGAGATCCTTCCTCTAACATGAAATGTGATATCCAACTCCTTCCCTTTCCAAACCTGAGAGCCTATCCATAGCATGAGATGTGATATCCAAGTCCTTCCCATTCCAATCCTTAGACCCTTCCTACAGCATGCAATAACACTACTCACTTCAGACCTGGGAACGCCAAGTGTACGAATCATGTGAGAGTGACAAGGACTCGATATACTACACAACCTGGCGGCGGTTACAGAGCAAGACTCCTGTGTAGGCTGGTCAGTCTGCTGGATGGCCCAGAGACGCTTCCGAAGGCTTACTAGCAGGAGATGGTGAAAATGCCGAGAATAGCTGTCCCCGCTATTCCAAGGGTCGAAGTACCAGTACAGGCCTTCTGGTTCGATCAAAGGTGAAAAGGGTTTCACAAGGCGACAGCAGTGCAGAGGAGCAGTCCTTCAGCGGGTCACCAGCGATTCCTCGGTTCAGCCTCTTGGTTGCAGGATACTTGGCTCCTGTATTCCTTCGTTCGTGAGAACTCAGGAGATCGACATGGTAGTGGTGTTTCCAGCCCCCTCTTATCCACGGTTCCCTTCGCGCCAAAACGGAGGGGACCCAATGGGAGATCCGCTCATCAACACTCACACCATTCGTGGACCTATCACGGACCATGGTGGTCCCAGGCATTCACACCACCCTAGACTCTCTGGCACCCAGGATGTGTATTGGGACCAGACATCCCAGCCCACATCCTGGAGGCACACACAAGACATGTAGAAGCCTGCGAAAGCATCTGTGTTTCGCGGGAAAGCACATGCCCAAATAAGGAAGGCCCCAGGTCGGCTCGACCTGGGGAAGGTGAAGGGAGCAAGACGGTCAGCGGACAGGACAAAGGAGCCTCGTGGTCTGGCCATTTTGGGATCTAGGCCACCATTTTGGGTTAAGCGCGAGAAACGCGCTTAGCACGCCAAAAGGATCTCAAAACACAAGAAACGATCGCTGCCACCATTCCCGTCCGTGAATCACTTGCACCGATCAGTTACAATCCTGAAAGAGTATCTAGGGCCTGTAGAAGGCTAGAGACCCAAGAGAGCAGTAACTTAGCTTACAGTGCCCTCTTGTGTCATGTTGCACGAAAGCTGCAACATGATACAAGAAACTACGGAAACCAGCGTTTCCTGGTACTGACTGTCTTAAGGGCATGACAGTTTCCCCTTAAGAAAGGAGCGAAAGCCCAGAGGAGTGCCGCAGAAGGCTGCACTTCTCGGGCAAAGTCGAGAACAAGGTGAAAAACAACAGCAAAAAGTTTAGGGGTTGCCACATGGAAGGAAAATTACCTACAATTACGAAATCTTTCCTAACACTCGCCCCTCCCAGACTATGGACAGGGGGAACTAATCCACCCCTGGATGAGTCTCTTGTTCAGGTCGGTTAAACATTCTCCACAACCCATCAGCATTGCTATGTTGGACACCTGGCCTATGCTCAATAGTGAAGTCGAAGCCTTGTAGACTTATGGACCACCTAAGCAACTTTGGATTCTCCCCCTTCATGTTTATTAGCCACTTTAAGGGCTTATGGTCAGTTTGCACAGTGAAGTGGGTCCCATAGAGGTAGGGCCTCAGCTTCCTTAGGGCCCACACAACAGAGAAACATTCTTTCTCTACCGTGGACCATCTGAGCTCTCTGTCCTTAAACTGGCGACTAATAAAACCAATAGGGTGTTCCTTACCCTTCTCATCTACTTGCGATAGTACAGCTCCTATCCCAGTGTCAGAGGCGTCCGTCTGCACGATAAAAGGTCTTTGATAATCAGGGGCCCTGAGGACAGGGGCCTGGCACAAGGAGTCTTTTAAGCCATTGAAGGCCTTCTCACACTCGTCGGTCCAAGTTACCTTCTTGGGTTTCTTCAGAGTTGTGAGGGCAGTCAGAGGGGCAGCTATGGTGCCATAGTCTGCCACAAAATTGCGGTAATACCCCGTGAGTCCTAAGAAGGCTCTCACTTGGGTTTGTGTAGTGGGGGTAGGCCAGTCTTGTACTGCTTGTACTTTACTGGGTAGAGGCTGTATCCTCCCTCCACCTACTTCATGTCCAAGGTAAAACACTGAGCCTTGTCCAATCTGGCATTTACTAGCCTTTATGGTCAAGTGTGCTTTCTGAAGAGCCTGGAGCACAATCCCGAGGTGTTTCACATGGTCAGGTGGCACTGAAAACTGCTATATCGTCCAGATATGCAAGACAGAATTCGTCCAACCCATTCAAAACATGATGCACAAGCCTCTGGAAAGTGGCAGGTGCATTCTTCAACCCGAACGGCATTACCCGGAATTGGTAAAGGCCGTCTGGAGTAGAAAACGCTGTCTTCTCCTTGGCATGTTCTGCTAAAGCTATTTGCCAATAGCCAGCAGTGAGGTCAAACGTGCTGAGGTACTTGGAGGCACCCAAAGTATCCACCAGCTCATCTGTTCGAGGCAAGGGGTGTGCATCTGTCTTGGTGACAGCATTCAGAGCCCTGTAATCCACACAGAACCTCAATTCAGAAGTGCCTGCCTTTGGAACGAAAACCACAGGGCTGGACCAAGGACTACTAGAGGGTTCAATCACCCCAAGGTCTAACATCTTGTTGACCTCGGTCTTAATATAAGACCATACTTTGTCTGACATCCTGTATCCCCTACTTTTGGTAGGTACACTGTCTCCTGTGTCTATGTTATGTTTGCACCAAGGTGTCAAACCAGGCGACTGTGAAAACGGGGGAAAACTGCCTAAGCAAACTTTTCACCTCAGCCTGCTGATCAGAAGTCAGGTGAGGGGCCACTCGGACACCCTCAAAGGAGCTATCTGAAGGACCGCTTTGGAACAGGTCGGGGAGAGGTTCAGACTCCTCTTCCTCAACATCTGAAGCCAGTAACAGTGCTGCGATTTCGACTCTTGGGACGAAAGCCTTCAGCCTATTCACGTGAAACACTTTTGGAGCCTGTCCAGGCCTTCCAAGGTCCACTAAATAGTTAACCTCACCCAGGGGCTCCACCACTGTGTAAGGGCCTGACCATTTGTCCTGTAAAGCTCAAGGCCTTATGGGATTCATGATCAGGACTTGCTGACCAGGTGTAAAGTTGATGAGGGAAGCTTTCTGGTCGTACCAATGTTTCACCAGCGCTTGTACTGCCTTCAATTTATCACTAGCCAAGCCCATCAGAAGTACCATCCGTTTTCTGAGCCCTAGCACATAATCAACTACGTTGGTAGTAACAGGGGGAGTGGGCATCTCCCATCCCTCTTTGACTATGGCTAAGGGTCCCCGTACAGGATGACCAAACAGAAGTTTGAAGGGGCTGAAGCCAACACCCTCCTGTGGTACCTCTCGGTAGGCAAACAGTAAGCATGGTAAAAGAAGATCCCATTGTCTTCTCTGAAGCTTCTCCAGAGCCCCAATCATGCTTTTTAACGTTCTGTTGAAACGTTCCACCAGACCATTGGTCTGGGGGTGGTATGCAGAAGAGAACTTGTAGGTGACCCCACATTCTTTCCACATAGCCTGCATATACTTCGACATAAAGTTGCTGCCACGATCTGACACAACTTCTTTAGGGAAGCCAACCCTAGTAAATATGCCAAGTAAAGCTTTTGCAACTGACTTGGCAGTTACAGTTTTCAATGGGATGGCCTCAGGATATCTGGTTGCATGGTCGACCAGCACCAGGATAAACCTATTGCCCGAGGATGTTTGCGGGTCAAGGGGACCAACGATGTCGATCCCTACCCTTTCAAATGGTACCCCCACAACTGGGAGCGGTACCAACGGAGCTTGGATTGTCGAGCCAACCTTACCAGATAACTGGCAGGAGGCACAACTCCTGCAGTGACTTTCTACTTGCACCGCCATCTTGGGCCAGTAGAAGTGCATGGATAACCTTTGCTTGGTCCTCTTAATACCAAGGTGACCAGCAAGGAGCACTTCATGCGCCAACTGCAGGAGGAAGGGCCTAACAGCAAGGGGAACCACCAACCTCCTATGGTCTCCTTCTGTAGACTCTGTGGGCTCACTATACAGGAGTCCACCTTCCCAATAAATCCTATGCGTCCCAGGAGGTTCACCCTCAAGCTGGGAGCAGGCCTGTCTCCTTAGGCCTTCCAGAGATGGGCACTCACGTTGGCCTTTACTGAATTCGTCCCTATCAGGACCTCCTTCAACTAACAAGTCTTTTAGTTCAGGATGGTCGTTGGGGTCAAATACTTCAGGCATCGCCACCTCCTCCTCAGGCCCGGGCGATTGACCAACTTCCTCCACCGCAGTGGTAGGCGAGCTCGGGGGAATATTCTCTTTCCCTCGTCTTGACTTGTTGACTCCTTTCGCCTTGGGTTTCCCCTTCGGCTGGGGCGGCGTATTGGTCTTGGCCAATGCTGCCCGTGCTTGAGACCGTGTGTAGGGTCTTTCGGCAGTGTCTCCTATGAGCCCTAAAGCTCTGAGATCATTGCCTAACAAGACCTTTCCCGGGACGTTTCTCTGAATGCTCACTGGAATCCTGACTGCTGTACCATTTAAAGTAAGATTTACAGGTATTACTGGGAACATACGGAGTGGGCCGTCAGCCAACTTAGTGGGCATCAGAGTAGCTCTGGCAACTTCCTCTGAGTCTACCAAGGTAGAATCCACTACAGTTCGAATGCACCCACTATCCCTAAGAGCTGGAGTATCTACTCCATTGATCAGCACACTGTCTTACAATAAGCCTCCCTATGTAAACAGACCCAATGGATCTTGTTTTGCTTGTGGAGCAACTGACCACGTGAAGGGGGATCCCCGGTGTAAGGTTAGACCTTTGGGGGTCCACTCCGCTAATCTGGCCTTCTCCTCCTACGAGGAAGAAGAGATTACAGGAGCATCCTTCTCCTCAGACTCATTTACCAGCGGGATAGAGGCTGAGGTAGTTTTAGTTTCCCTGGGAGGAGGGTCTCAGGTTTGGAAGGGGAAGGATTTGGATATCACATCTCATGTTATCGGAAGGATCTCACGTTTGGTATTAGAAGTATTGAGATATCATATCTCATGCTATAGGAAGGGTCTCAGGATTGGAATGGGAAGGAGTTGGATATCACATCTCATGCTATAGGAAGTGTCTCAGGATTGTAATGGGAAGGACTTGGATATCACATCTCATGCTATAGGTAGGGTCTCAAGTTTGATATTAGAAGCATTGAGATATCACATCTCATGCTATAGGAAGGGTCTGAGGATTGGAATGGGAAGGAGTTGGATATCACATATCATGCTATGGGAAGGGTCTCAGGTTTGGTATAAGTAGTGAGATATCACATCTCATGCTATAGGAAGTGTCTCAGGATTGGAATGGGAAGGAGTTGGATATCACATCTCATGTTATAGGAAGGATCTCAGGTTTGGTATAAGCATTGAGATATCACATCTCTGCTATCGGAAGGGTCTCAGGATTGGAATGGGAAGGAGTTGGATATTCCCATCTCATGTTATAGGAAGGGTCTCAGGTTTGGTATTAGAAGCATTGAGATATCACATCTCATGCTATAGGAAGGGTCTCAGGATTGGAATGGGAAGGACTTGGATATCACATCTCATGCTATAGGGAGGGTCTCAAGTTTGATATTAGAAGCTTTGAGATATCACATCTCATGATATCGGAAGGGTCTCAGGATTGGAATGGGAAGGAGTTGGATATCACATCTCATGATAAAGGAAGGGTCTAAGGTTTGGAAGGGGAAGGATTTGGATATCACATCTCATGTTATATTACGGGTCTCACCTTTGGTATTAGAAGCATTGAGATATCAAGTCTCATAGTATAGGAAGGGTCTCAGAATTGGAATGGGAAGGAGTTGGATATCACATCTCAAGCTATAGGAAGGGTCTCAGGATTGGAATGGGAAGGACTTGGATATCACATCTCATGCTATAGGAAGGCTCTCAGGTTTGGAAGGGGAAAGAGTTGGATATCACATTTCATGTTAGAGGTAGGATCTCAGGTTTGGTATTAGAGGCATTGAGATATCACATCTCATGCTATCAGAAGGGTCTCAGGAATGGAATGGGCAGGAGTTGGATATCACATCTCATGCTAAAGGGAGGGTCTCAGGTTTGGAAGGGGAAGGATTTGGATATCACATCTCATGTTATCGGAAGGATCTCACGTTTGGTATTAGAAGTATTGAGATATCATATCTCATGCTATAGGAAGGGTCTCAGGATTGGAATGGGAAGGAGTTGGATATCACATCTCATGCTATAGGGAGGGTCTCAGGATTGGAATGGGAAGGACTTAGATATCACATATCATGCTACAGGGAGGTTCTCAGTTTTGATATTAGAAGCATTGAGATATCACATCTCATGCTATCGGAAGTGTCTCAGGATTGGAATGGGAAGGAGCTGGATATCACATCTCATGCTAAAGGAAGGGTCTCAGGTTTGGAACGGGAAGGATTTGGATATCACATCTCATGTTATAGGAAGGGTCTCAGGTTTGGTATAAGCATTGAGATATCACATCTCTGCTATCGGAAGTGTCTCAGGATTGGAATGGGAAGGAGTTGGATATCCCATCTCATGTTATAGGACGGGTCTCAGGTTTGTTATTAGAATCATTGAGATATCATATTGCATGCTGTAGGAAGGGTCTAAGGGTTGGAATGTGAAGGACTTGGATATCACATCTTATGCTATAGATAGGCTCTTAGGTTTGGAAAGGGAAGGAGTTGGATATCACATTTCATGTTAGAGGAAGGATCTCAGGTTTGGTATTAGAAGCATTGAGATATCACATCTCATGCTATAGGAAGGGTCTCAGGATTGGAATGGGAAGCAGTTGGATATCACATCTCATGCTATAGGAAGGGTCTCAGGTTTGGTATAAGCATTGAGATATCACATCTCATGCTATAGGACGGGTCTCAGGATTGGAATGGAAGGAGTTGGATATCACATCTCATGTTATAGGAAGGATCTCAGGTTTGGTATTAGAAGCATTGAGACATCACATCTCATGCTATAGGAAGGGTCTCAGGGTTGGAATGGGAAGGAGTTGGATATCACATCTCATCCAATAGGAAGGGTCTCAGGTTTGGAATGGGAAGGAATTGGATATCACATCTCATGTTATAGGAAGGATCTCAGGTTTCGTATTAGAAGCATTGAGATATCACATCTCATGCTATAGGAAGGGTCTCAGGATTGGAATGTGAAGGATTTGGATATCACATCTCATGCTAAAGGAAGGGTCTCAGGTTTGGTAGAAGCATTGAGATATCACGTCTCTGCTTTCGGAAGGGTCTCAGGATTGGATTGGGAAGGAGTTGGATATCCCTTCTCATGCTATAGGAAGGGTCTCAGGATTTGAATGGCAAGGAGTTGGATTTCACATCTCATGCCATAGGAAGGGTCTCAGGTTTGGTATAAGCATTGAGATATCACATCTCTGCTATCAGAACGGTCTCAGGATTGGATTGGGAAGGAGTTGGATATCCCTTCTCATGCTATAGGAAGTGTCTCAGGTTGGAATGGGAAGGAGTTGGATATCACATCTCATGTTATAGGAAGGGTCTCAGGATTGGAATGGGAAGGATTTGGATATCACATCTCTTGCTATAGGAAGGGTCTCAGGATTGGAATGGGTAGGAGTTGGATATTACTTTCTTGCTATAGGAAGGGTCTCATGTTTGGAATGGGAAGGAGGTGGGTATCACATATGCTATAGTTAGTGTCTCAGGTTTGGAACGGGAAGGAGTTGGATATCACATCTCATGTTATAGGAAGGGTCTCAGGTTTGGTATAAGCATTGAGATATCACATCTCTGCTATCGGAAGCGGCTCAGGATTGGAATGGGAAGGAGTTGGATATCCCATCTCATGTTATAGGAAGAGTCTCTGGTTTGGTATTAGAATCATTGAGATATCACATCGCATGCTGTAGGAAGGGTCTAAGGATTGCAATGGGATGGACTTGGATATCACATCTCATGTTATAGGTAGGCTCTCAGGTCTGGTATAAGCATTGAGATATCACATCTCATGCTATAGGAAGGGTCTCAGATTTGGTATAAGCATTGAGATATCACATCTCATGCTAAAGGAAGGGTCTCAGGATTGGAATGGGAAGGAGTTGTATATAACATCTCAGGCCATAGGAAGGTTCTCAGGTTTGGTAAAAGCATTGAGATATCACATCTCTGCTATCGGAAAGGTCTCAGGATTTCAAATGGGAAGGAGTTGGATATCCCATCTCATGTTATAGGAAGGGTCTCAGGTTTGGTATTAGAAGCATAGAGATATCACATCTCATGCTATAGGAAGGGTCTCAGGATTGGAATGGGAAGGACTTGGATGTCACATCTCATGCTATAGGGAGGGTCTCAAGTTTGATATTAGAAGCATTGAGATAACAAATCTCATGATATCGGAAGGGTCTCAGGATTGGAATGGGAAGGAGTTGGATATCACATCTCATGATAAAGGAAGGGTCTAAGGTTTGGAAGGGGAAGGATTTGGATATCACATCTCATGTTATAGGACGGGTCTCAGGTTTGGTATTAGAAGCATTGAGATATCAAGTCTCATGGTATAAGAAGGGTCTCAGAATTGGAATGGGAAGGAGTTGGATATCACACCTCAAGCTATACGAAGGGTCTCAGGATTGGAATGGGAAGGAGTTTGATATCACATCTCATGCCAGAGTATGGGTCTCAGGTTTGGTAGAAGCATTGGGATATCACATCTCATGCTATCGGAAGGGTATCAGTATTGGATTTGGAAGAAGTTGGATATCCCATCTCATGCTATAGGAAGGGTCTCAGGTTGGAATGGGAAGGAGTTGGATATCACATTTCATGTTATAGGAAGGGTCTCAGGATTGGAATGGGAAGTACTTGGATATCATATCTCATGCAATAGGACGGGTCTCAGGTTTGTTATTAGAATCATTGAGATATCATATTGCATGCTGTAGGAAGGGTCTAAGGATTGGAATGGGAAGGACCTGGATATCACATCTCATGCTATAGATAGGCTCTTAGGTTTGGAAAGGGAAGGAGTTGGATATCACATCTCATGTTATAGGATGGATCTCAGGTTTGGTATTAGAAGTATTGAGATATCACATCTCATGTTATCGGAAGGATCTCAGGTTTGGTATTAGAAGTATTGAGACCCTTCCGATAGCAGAGAGTTGATATCTCAATGCTTCTACCAAACCTGAGACCCTTCCTTTAGCATGAGATGTGATATCCAAATCCTTCACATTCCAATCCTGAGACCCTTCCTATAGCATGAGATGTGATATCTCAATGCTTCGAATACCAAACCTGAGATCCTTCCTATAACATGAGATGTGATATCCAATTCCTTCCCATTCCAAACCTGAGACCCTTCCTATTGGATGAGATGTGATATCCAACTCCTTCCCATTCCAACCCTGAGACCCTTCCTATAGCATGAGATGTGATGTCTCAATGCTTCTAATACCAAACCTGAGATCCTTCCTATAACATGAGATGTGATATCCAACTCCTTCCATTCCAATCCTGAGACCCGTCCTATAGCATGAGATGTGATATCTCAATGCTTCTAATACCAAACCTGAGATCCTTCCTCTAACATGAAATGTGATATCGAACTCCTTCCCTTTCCAAACCTGAGAGCCTACCTATAGCATGAGATGTGATATCCAAGTCCTTCCCATTCCAATCCTTAGACCCTTCCTACAGCATGCAATATGATATCTCAATGATTCTAATAACAAACCTGAGACCCTTCCTATAGCATGAGATGTGATATCCAACTACTTCCCATTCCAATCCTGAGACCCTTCCTATAGCATGAGATGTGATATCTCAATGCTTCTAATACCAAACCTGAGATCCTTCCTCTAACATGAAATGTGATATCGAACTCCTTCCCTTTCCAAACCTGAGAGCCTACCTATAGCATGAGATGTGATATCCAAGTCCTTCCCATTCCAATCCTTAGACCCTTCCTACAGCATGCAATATGATATCTCAATGATTCTAATAACAAACCTGAGACCCGTCCTATAGCATGAGATATGATATCCAAGTCCTTCCCATTCCAATCCTGAGACCCTTCCTATAACATGAAATGTGATATCCAACTCCTTCCCATTCCAACCTGAGACCCTTCCTATAGCATGAGATGGGATATCCAACTTCGTCCAAATCCAATACTGATACCCTTCCGATAGCATGAGATGTGATATCCCAATGCTTCTACCAAACCTGAGACCCATACTATGGCATGAGATATGATATCAAACTCCTTCCCATTCCAATCCTGAGACCCTTCCTATAGCTTGAGGTGTGATATCCAAATCCTTCCCATTCCAATTCTGAGACCCTTCTTATATCATGAGACTTGATATCTCAATGCTTCTAATACCAAACCTGAGACCGTCCTATAACATGAGATGTGATATCCAAATCCTTCCCCTTCCAAACCTTAGACCCTTCCTTTATCATGAGATGTGGTATCCAACTCCTTCCCATTCGAATCCTGAGACCCTTCCTATAACATGAGATGTGATATCCAACTCCTTCCCATTCCAACCTGAGACACTTCCTATAGCATGAGAAGGGATATCCAACTCCTTCCCAATCCAATCCTGAGACCCTTCCGATAGCAGAGATGTGATATCTCAATGCTTATACCAAACCTGAGACCCTTCCTATGGCATGAGATGTGATATCCAACTCCTTGCCATTCAAATCCTGAGACCCTTCCTATAGCATGAAAAGGGATATCCAACTCCTTCCCAATCCAATCCTGAGACCCTTCCGATAGCAGAGACGTGATATCTCAATGCTTCTACCAAACCTGAGACCCTTCCTTTAGCATGAGATGTGATATCCAAATCCTTCACATTCCAATCCTGAGACCCTTCCTATAGCATGAGATGTGATATCTCAATGCTTCTAATACCAAACCTGAGATCCTTCCTATAACATGAGATGTGATATCCAATTCCTTCCCATTCCAAACCTGAGACCCTTCCTATTGGATGAGATGTGATATCCAACTCCTTCCCATTCCAACCCTGAGACCCTTCCTATAGCATGAGATGTGATGTCTCAATGCTTCTAATACCAAACCTGAGATCCTTCCTATAACATGAGATGTGATATCCAACTCCTTCCATTCCAATCCTGAGACCCGTCCTATAGCATGAGATGTGATATCTCAATGCTTATACCAAACCTGAGACCCTTCCTATAGCATGAGATGTGATATCCAACTCCTCCCCATTCCAATCCTGAGACCCTTCCACTAGCATGAGATGTGATATCTCAATGCTTCTAATACCAAACCTGAGATTCTTCCTCTAACATGAAATGTGATATCCAACTCCTTCCCTTTCCAAACCTAAGAGCCTATCTATAGCATGAGATGTGATATCCAAGTCCTTCCCATTCCAACCCTTAGACCCTTCCTACAGCATGCAATATGATATCTCAATGATTCTAATAACAAACCTGAGACCCGTCCTATAACATGAGATGGGATATCCAACTCCTTCCCATTCCAATCCTGAGACACTTCCGATAGCAGAGATGTGATATCTCAATGTTTATACCAAACCTGAGACCCTTCCTATAACATGAGATGTGATATCCAACTCCTTCCCGTTCCAAACCTGAGACCCTTCCTTTAGCATGAGATGTGATATCCAGCTCCTTCCCATTCCAATCCTGAGACACTTCCGATAGCATGAGATGTGATATCTCAATGCTTCTAATATCAAAACTGAGACCCTCCCTATAGCATGATATGTGATATCTAAGTCCTTCCCATTCCAATCCTGAGACCCTTCCTATAGCATGAGATGTGATATCTCAATGCTTCTACCAAACCTGAGACCCTTCCTTTAGCATGAGATGTGATATCCAACTCTTTCCCATTCCAATCCTGAGACCCTTCCTATAGCATGAGATGTGATATCTCAATACTTCTAATACCAAACCTGAGATCCTTCCGATAACATGAGATGTGATATCTCAATACTTCTAATACCAAACCTGAGATCCATCCTATAACATGAGATGTGATATCCAACTCCTTCCCTTTCCAAACCTGAGAGCCTATCTATAGCATGAGATGTGATATCCAGGTCCTTCCCATTCCAACCCTTAGACCCTTCCTACAGCATGCAATATGATATCTCAATGATTCTAATAACAAACCTGAGACCCGTCCTATAGCATGAGATGGGATATCCAACTTCGTCCAAATCCAATACTGATACCCTTCCGATAGCATGAGATGTGATATCCCAATGCTTCTACCAAACCTGAGACCCATACTATGGCATGAGATATGATATCAAACTCCTTCCCATTCCAATCCTGAGACCCTTCCTATAGCTTGAGGTGTGATATCCAACTCCTTCCCATTCCGATTCTGAGACCCTTCTTATACCATGAGACTTGATATCTCAATGCTTCTAATACCAAACCTGAGACCGTCCTATAACATGAGATGTGATATCCAAATCCTTCCCCTTCCAAACCTTAGACCCTTCCTTTATCATGAGATGTGGTATCCAACTCCTTCCCATTCGAATCCTGAGACCCTTCCTATAACATGAGATGTGATATCCAACTCCTTCCCATTCCAACCTGAGACACTTCCTATAGCATGAGAAGGGATATCCAACTCCTTCCCAATCCAATCCTGAGACCCTTCCGATAGCAGAGATGTGATATCTCAATGCTTATACCAAACCTGAGACCCTTCCTATGGCATGAGATGTGATATCCAACTCCTTGCCATTCAAATCCTGAGACCCTTCCTATAGCATGAAAAGGGATATCCAACTCCTTCCCAATCCAATCCTGAGACCCTTCCGATAGCAGAGACGTGATATCTCAATGCTTCTACCAAACCTGAGACCCTTCCTTTAGCATGAGATGTGATATCCAAATCCTTCACATTCCAATCCTGAGACCCTTCCTATAGCATGAGATGTGATATCTCAATGCTTCTAATACCAAACCTGAGATCCTTCCTATAACATGAGATGTGATATCCAATTCCTTCCCATTCCAAACCTGAGACCCTTCCTATTGGATGAGATGTGATATCCAACTCCTTCCCATTCCAACCCTGAGATCCTTCCTATAGCATGAGATGTGATGTCTCAATGCTTCTAATAGCAAACCTGAGATCCTTCCTATAACATGAGATGTGATATCCAACTCCTTCCATTCCAATCCTGAGACCCGTCCTATAGCATGAGATGTGATATCTCAATGCTTATACCAAACCTGAGACCCTTCCTATAGCATGAGATGTGATATCCAACTCCTCCCCATTCCAATCCTGAGACCCTTCCACTAGCATGAGATGTGATATCTCAATGCTTCTAATACCAAACCTGAGATTCTTCCTCTAACATGAAATGTGATATCCAACTCCTTCCCTTTCCAAACCTAAGAGCCTATCTATAGCATGAGATGTGATATCCAAGTCCTTCACATTCCAACCCTTAGACCCTTCCTACAGCATGCAATATGATATCTCAATGATTCTAATAACAAACCTGAGACCCGTCCTATAACATGAGATGGGATATCCAACTCCTTCCCATTCCAATCCTGAGACACTTCCGATAGCAGAGATGTGATATCTCAATGTTTATACCAAACCTGAAACCCTTCCTATAACATGAGATGTGATATCCAACTCCTTCCCGTTCCAAACCTGAGACCCTTCCTTTAGCATGAGATGTGATATCCAGCTCCTTCCCATTCCAATCCTGAGACACTTCCGATAGCATGAGATGTGATATCTCAATGCTTCTAATATCAAAACTGAGACCCTCCCTATAGCATGATATGTGATATCTAAGTCCTTCCCATTCCAATCCTGAGACCCTTCCTATAGCATGAGATGTGATATCTCAATGCTTCTACCAAACCTGAGACCCTTCCTTTAGCATGAGATGTGATATCCAACTCCTTCCCATTCCAATCCTGAGACCCTTCCTATAGCATGAGATGTGATATCTCAATACTTCTAATACCAAACCTGAGATCCATCCGATAACATGAGATGTGATATCTCAATACTTCTAATACCAAACCTGAGATCCATCCTATAACATGAGATGTGATATCCAACTCCTTCCCTTTCCAAACCTGAGAGCCTATCTATAGCATGAGATGTGATATCCAGGTCCTTCCCATTCCAACCCTTAGACCCTTCCTACAGCATGCAATATGATATCTCAATGATTCTAATAACAAACCTGAGACCCGTCCTATAGCATGAGATATGATATCCAAGACCTTCCAATTCCAATCCTGAGACCCTTCCTATAACATGAAATGTGATATCCAACTCCTTCCCATTCCAACCTGAGACCCTTCCTATAGCATGAGATGGGATATCCAACTTCTTCCAAATCCAATACTGATACCCTTCCGATAGCATGAGATGTGATATCCCAATGCTTCTACCAAACCTGAGACCCATACTATGGCATGAGATGTGATATCAAACTCCTTCCCATTCCAATCCTGAGACCCTTCCTATAGATTGAGGTGTGATATCCAACTCCTTCCCATTCCAATTCTGAGACCCTTCTTATACCATGAGACTTGATATCTCAATGCTTCTAATACCAAACCTGAGACCCGTCCTATAACATGAGATGTGATATCCAAATCCTTCCCCTTCCAAACCTTAGACCCTTCCTTTATCATGAGATGTGATATCCAACTCCTTCCCATTCCAATCCTGAGACCCTTCCGATATCATGAGATTTGTTATCTCAATGCTTCTAATATCAAACTTGAGACCCTCCCTATAGCATGAGATGTGACATCCAAGTCCTTCCCATTCCAATCCTGAGACCCTTCCTATAGCATGAGATGTGATATCCAACTCCTTCCCATTCCAACCTGAGACCCTTCCTATAGCATGAGATGGGATATCCAACTTCTTCCAAATCCAATACTGATACCCTTCCGATAGCATGAGATGTGATATCCCAATGCTTCTACCAAACCTGAGACCCATACTATGGCATGAGATGTGATATCAAACTCCTTCCCATTCCAATCCTGAGACCCTTCCTATAGCTTGGGGTGTGATATCCAACTCCTTCCCATTCCAATTCTGAGACCCTTCTTATACCATGAGACTTGATATCTCAATGCTTCTAATACCAAACCTGAGACCCGTCCTATAACATGAGATGTGATATCCAAATCCTTCCCCTTCCAAACCTTAGACCCTTCCTTTATCATGAGATGTGATATCCAACTCCTTCCCATTCCAATCCTGAGACCCTTCCGATATCATGAGATTTGTTATCTCAATGCTTCTAATATCAAACTTGAGACCCTCCCTATAGCATGAGATGTGACATCCAAGTCCTTCCCATTCCAATCCTGAGACCCTTCCTATAGCATGAGATGTGATATCTCTATGCTTCTAATACCAAACCTGAGACCCTTCCTATAACATGAGATCGGATATCCAACTCCTTCCCATTCCAATCCTGAGACCTTTCCGATAGCAGAGATGTGATATCTCAATGCTTATACCAAACCTGAGAACCTTCCTATGGCCTGAGATGTCATTTACAACTCCTTCCCATTCCAATCCTGAGACCCTTCCTTTAGCATGAGATGTGATATCTCAATGCTTATACCAAATCTGAGACCCTTCCTATAGCATGAGATGTGATATCCAATTCCTTCCCATTCCAATCCTGAGACCCTTCCTATAGCATGAGATGTGATATCTCAATGCTTATACCAAACCTGAGAGCCTACCTATAACATGAGATGTGATATCCAAGTCCATCCCATTCCAATCCTTAGACCCTTCCTACAGCATGCGATGTGATATCTCAATGATTCTAATACCAAACCAGAGACTCTTCCTATAACATGAGATGGGATATCCAACTCCTTCCCATTCCAATCCTGAGCCGCTTCCGATAGCAGAGATGTGATATCTCAATGCTTATACCAAACCTGAGACCCTTCCTATAACATGAGATGTGATATCCAATTCCTTCCCGTTCCAAACCTGAGACACTAACTATAGCATATGTGATATCCAACTCCTTCCCATTCCAAACATGAGACCCTTCCTATAGCAAGAAAGTAATATCCAACTCCTACCCATTCCAATCCTGAGACCCTTCCTATAGCAAGAGATGTGATATCCAAATCCTTCCCATTCCAATCCTGAGACCCTTCCTATAACATGAGATGTGATATCCAACTCCTTCCCATTCCAACCTGAGACACTTCCTATAGCATGAGAAGGGATATTCAACTCCTTCCCAATCCAATCCTGAGACCCTTCCGATAGCAGAGATGTGATATCTCAATGCTTATACCAAACCTGAGACCCTTCCTATGGCATGAGATGTGATATCCAACTCCTTGCCATTCAAATCCTGAGACCCTTCCTATAGCATGAGAAGGGATATCCAACTCCTTCCCAATCCAATCCTGAGACCCTTCCGATAGCAGCGACGTGATATCTCAATGCTTCTACCAAACCTGAGACCCTTCCTTTAGCATGAGATGTGATATCCAAATCCTTCACATTCCAATCCTGAGACCCTTCCTTTAGCATGAGATGTGATATCTCAATGCTTATACCAAATCTGAGACCCTTCCTATAGCATGAGATGTGATATCCAATTCCTTCCCATTCCAATCCTGAGACCCTTCCTATAGCATGAGATGTGATATCTCAATGCTTATACCAAACCTGAGAGCCTACCTATAGCATGAGATGTGATATCCAAGTCCATCCCATTCCAATCCTTTGACCCTTCCTACAGCATGCAATGTGATATCTCAATGATTCTACCAAACCAGAGACTCTTCCTATAACATGAGATGGGATATCCAACTCCTTCCCATTCCAATCCTGAGCCGCTTCCGATAGCAGAGATGTGATATCTCAATGCTTATACCAAACCTGAGACCCTTCCTATAACATGAGATGTGATATCCAACTCCTTCCCGTTCCAAACCTGAGACACTAACTATAGCATATGTGATATCCAACTCCTTCCCATTCCAAACATGAGACCCTTCCTATAGCAAGAAAGTAATATCCAACTCCTACCCATTCCAATCCTGAGACCCTTCCTATAGCAAGAGATGTGATATCCAAATCCTTCCCATTCCAATCCTGAGACCCTTCCTATAACATGAGATGTGATATCCAACTCCTTCCCATTCCAACCTGAGACACTTCCTATAGCATAAGAAGGGATATCCAACTCCTTCCCAATCCAATCCTGAGACCCTTCCGATAGCAGAGATGTGATATCTCAATGCTTATACCAAACCTGAGACCCTTCCTATGGCATGAGATGTGATATCCAACTCCTTCCCAATCCAATCCTGAGACCCTTCCGATAGCAGAGACGTGATATCTCAATGCTTCTACCAAACCTGAGACCCTTCCTTTAGCATGAGATGTGATATCCAAATCCTTCACATTCCAATCCTGAGACCCTTCCTATAGCATGAGATGTGATATCTCAATGCTTCTAATACCAAACCTGAGATCCTTCCTATAACATGAGATGTGATATCCAATTCCTTCCCATTCCAAACCTGAGACCCTTCCTATTGGATGAGATGTGATATCCAACTCCTTCCCATTCCAACCCTGAGACCCTTCCTATAGCATGAGATGTGATGTCTCAATGCTTCTAATACCAAACCTGAGACCCTTCCTATAACATGAGATGTGATATCCAACTCCTTCCATTCCAATCCTGAGACCCGTCCTATAGCATGAGATGTGATATCTCAATGCTTATACCAAACCTGAGACCCTTCCTATAGCATGAGATGTGATATCCAACTGCTTCCCATTCCAATCCTGAGACCCTTCCTATAGCATGAGATGTGATATCTCAATGCTTCTAATACCAAACCTGAGATCCTTCCTCTAACATGAAATGTGATATCCAACTCCTTCCCTTTCCAAACCTAAGAACCTATCTATAGCATGAGATGTGATATCCATGTCCTTCCCATTCCAACCCTTAGACCCTTCCTACAGCATGCAATATGATATCTCAATGATTCTAATAACAAACCTGAGACCCGTCCTATAACATGAGATGGGATATCCAACTCCTTCCCATTCCAATCCTGATACACTTCCGATAGCAGAGATGTGATATCTCAATGCTTATACCAAACCTGAGACCCTTCCTATAACATGAGATGTGATATCCAAATCCTTCCCGTTCCAAACCTGAGACCCTTCCTTTAGCATGAGATGTGATATCCAGCACCTTCCCATTCCAATCCTGAGACACTTCCTATAGCATGAGATGTGATATCTCAATGCTTCTAATATCAAAACTGAGACCCTCCCTATAGCATGATATGTGATATCTAAGTCCTTCCCATTCCAATCCTGAGACCCTCCCTATAGCATGAGATGTGATATCCAACTCCTTCCCATTCCAATCCTGAGACCCTTCCTATAGCATGAGATATGATATCTCAATACTTCTAATACCAAACGTGAGATCCTTCCGATAACATGAGATGTGATATCCAAATCCTTCCCCTTCCAATCCTGAGACCCTCCCTTTAGCATGAGATGTGATATCCAACTCCTTCCTATTCCAATCCTGAGACTCTTCTGATAGCATGAGATGTGATATCTCAATGCTTCTAATACCAAACCTGAGATCCTTCCGATAGCATGAGATGTGATATCTCAATGCTTCTAATACCAAACCTGAGATCCTTCCTATAACATGAGATGTGATATCCAAATCCTTCCCCTTCCAAACCTGAGACCCTCCCTTTAGCATGAGATGTGATATCCAACTCCTTCCCATTCCATTCCTGAGACCCTTCTGATAGCATGAGATGTGATATCTCAATGCCTCTAATACCAAACCTGAGATCCTACCTCTAACATGAAATGTGATATCCAACTATTTCCCCTTCCAAACCTGAGAGCCTTCCTATAGCATGAGATGTGATATCCAAGTCCTTCCCATTCCAATCCTGAGACCCTTCCTATAGCTTGAGATGTGATATCCAACTCCTTCCCATTCCAATTCTGAGACCCTTCCTATACTATGAGACTTGATATCTCAATGCTTCTAATACAAACGTGAGACCCGTAATATAACATGAGATGTGATATCCAAATGCTTCCCCTTCCAAACCTTAGACCCTTCCTTTATCATGAGATGTGATATCCAACTCCTTCCCATTCCAATCCTGAGACCCTTCCGATATCATGAGATGTGATATCTCAAAGCTTCTAATATCAAACTTGAGATCCTCCCTATAGCATGAGATATGATATCCAAGTCCTTCCCATTCCAATCCTGAGACCCTTCCTATAGCTTGAGGTGTGATATCCAACTCCTTCCCATTCCAATTCTGAGACCCTTCTTATACCATGAGACTTGATATCTCAATGCTTCTAATACCAAACCTGAGACCCGTCCTATAACATGAGATGTGATATCCAAATCCTTCCCCTTCCAAACCTTAGACCCTTCCTTTATCATGAGATGTGATATCCAACTCCTTCCCATTCCAATCCTGAGACCCTTCCGATATCATGAGATTTGTTATCTCAATGCTTCTAATATCAAACTTGAGACCCTCCCTATAGCATGAGATGTGACATCCAAGTCCTTCCCATTCCAATCCTGAGACCCTTCCTATAACATGAGATGTGATATCCAACTCCTTCCCATTCCAACCTGAGACACTTCCTATAGCATGAGAAGGGATATCTAACTCCTTCCCAATCCAATCCTGAGACCCTTCCAATAGCAGAGATGTGATATCTGAATGCTTATACCAAACCTGAGAACCTTCCTATGGCCTGAGATGTCATATACAACTCCTTCCCATTCCAATCCTGAGACCCTTCCTTTAGCATGAGATGTGATATCTCAATGCTTATACCAAATCTGAGACCCTTCCTATAGCATGAGATGTGATATCCAATTCCTTCCCATTCCAATCCTGAGACCCTTCCTATAGCATGAGATGTGATATCTCAATGCTTATACCAAACCTGAGAGCCTACCTATAGCATGAGATGTGATATCCAAGTCCATCCCATTCCAATCCTTAGACCCTTCCTACAGCATGCAATGTGATATCTCAATGATTCTAATACCAAACCAGAGACTCTTCCTATAACATGAGATGGGATAGCCAACTCCTTCCCATTCCAATCCTGAGACCCTTCCTATAGCATGAGAAGGGATATCCAACTCCTTCCCAATCCAATCCTGAGACCCTTCCGATAGCAGCGACGTGATATCTCAATGCTTCTACCAAACCTGAGACCCTTCCTTTAGCATGAGATGTGATATCCAAATCCTTCACATTCCAATCCTGAGACCCTTCCTTTAGCATGAGATGTGATATCTCAATGCTTATACCAAATCTGAGACCCTTCCTATAGCATGAGATGTGATATCCAATTCCTTCCCATTCCAATCCTGAGACCCTTCCTATAGCATGAGATGTGATATCTCAATGCTTATACCAAACCTGAGAGCCTACCTATAGCATGAGATGTGATATCCAAGTCCATCCCATTCCAATCCTTTGACCCTTCCTACAGCATGCAATGTGATATCTCAATGATTCTACCAAACCAGAGACTCTTCCTATAACATGAGATGGGATATCCAACTCCTTCCCATTCCAATCCTGAGCCGCTTCCGATAGCAGAGATGTGATATCTCAATGCTTATACCAAACCTGAGACCCTTCCTATAACATGAGATGTGATATCCAACTCCTTCCCGTTCCAAACCTGAGACACTAACTATAGCATATGTGATATCCAACTCCTTCCCATTCCAAACATGAGACCCTTCCTATAGCAAGAAAGTAATATCCAACTCCTACCCATTCCAATCCTGAGACCCTTCCTATAGCAAGAGATGTGATATCCAAATCCTTCCCATTCCAATCCTGAGACCCTTCCTATAACATGAGATGTGATATCCAACTCCTTCCCATTCCAACCTGAGACACTTCCTATAGCATAAGAAGGGATATCCAACTCCTTCCCAATCCAATCCTGAGACCCTTCCGATAGCAGAGATGTGATATCTCAATGCTTATACCAAACCTGAGACCCTTCCTATGGCATGAGATGTGATATCCAACTCCTTCCCAATCCAATCCTGAGACCCTTCCGATAGCAGAGACGTGATATCTCAATGCTTCTACCAAACCTGAGACCCTTCCTTTAGCATGAGATGTGATATCCAAATCCTTCACATTCCAATCCTGAGACCCTTCCTATAGCATGAGATGTGATATCTCAATGCTTCTAATACCAAACCTGAGATCCTTCCTATAACATGAGATGTGATATCCAATTCCTTCCCATTCCAAACCTGAGACCCTTCCTATTGGATGAGATGTGATATCCAACTCCTTCCCATTCCAACCCTGAGACCCTTCCTATAGCATGAGATGTGATGTCTCAATGCTTCTAATACCAAACCTGAGACCCTTCCTATAACATGAGATGTGATATCCAACTCCTTCCATTCCAATCCTGAGACCCGTCCTATAGCATGAGATGTGATATCTCAATGCTTATACCAAACCTGAGACCCTTCCTATAGCATGAGATGTGATATCCAACTGCTTCCCATTCCAATCCTGAGACCCTTCCTATAGCATGAGATGTGATATCTCAATGCTTCTAATACCAAACCTGAGATCCTTCCTCTAACATGAAATGTGATATCCAACTCCTTCCCTTTCCAAACCTAAGAACCTATCTATAGCATGAGATGTGATATCCATGTCCTTCCCATTCCAACCCTTAGACCCTTCCTACAGCATGCAATATGATATCTCAATGATTCTAATAACAAACCTGAGACCCGTCCTATAACATGAGATGGGATATCCAACTCCTTCCCATTCCAATCCTGATACACTTCCGATAGCAGAGATGTGATATCTCAATGCTTATACCAAACCTGAGACCCTTCCTATAACATGAGATGTGATATCCAAATCCTTCCCGTTCCAAACCTGAGACCCTTCCTTTAGCATGAGATGTGATATCCAGCACCTTCCCATTCCAATCCTGAGACACTTCCTATAGCATGAGATGTGATATCTCAATGCTTCTAATATCAAAACTGAGACCCTCCCTATAGCATGATATGTGATATCTAAGTCCTTCCCATTCCAATCCTGAGACCCTCCCTATAGCATGAGATGTGATATCCAACTCCTTCCCATTCCAATCCTGAGACCCTTCCTATAGCATGAGATATGATATCTCAATACTTCTAATACCAAACGTGAGATCCTTCCGATAACATGAGATGTGATATCCAAATCCTTCCCCTTCCAATCCTGAGACCCTCCCTTTAGCATGAGATGTGATATCCAACTCCTTCCTATTCCAATCCTGAGACTCTTCTGATAGCATGAGATGTGATATCTCAATGCTTCTAATACCAAACCTGAGATCCTTCCGATAGCATGAGATGTGATATCTCAATGCTTCTAATACCAAACCTGAGATCCTTCCTATAACATGAGATGTGATATCCAAATCCTTCCCCTTCCAAACCTGAGACCCTCCCTTTAGCATGAGATGTGATATCCAACTCCTTCCCATTCCATTCCTGAGACCCTTCTGATAGCATGAGATGTGATATCTCAATGCCTCTAATACCAAACCTGAGATCCTACCTCTAACATGAAATGTGATATCCAACTATTTCCCCTTCCAAACCTGAGAGCCTTCCTATAGCATGAGATGTGATATCCAAGTCCTTCCCATTCCAATCCTGAGACCCTTCCTATAGCTTGAGATGTGATATCCAACTCCTTCCCATTCCAATTCTGAGACCCTTCCTATACTATGAGACTTGATATCTCAATGCTTCTAATACAAACGTGAGACCCGTAATATAACATGAGATGTGATATCCAAATGCTTCCCCTTCCAAACCTTAGACCCTTCCTTTATCATGAGATGTGATATCCAACTCCTTCCCATTCCAATCCTGAGACCCTTCCGATATCATGAGATGTGATATCTCAAAGCTTCTAATATCAAACTTGAGATCCTCCCTATAGCATGAGATATGATATCCAAGTCCTTCCCATTCCAATCCTGAGACCCTTCCTATAGCTTGAGGTGTGATATCCAACTCCTTCCCATTCCAATTCTGAGACCCTTCTTATACCATGAGACTTGATATCTCAATGCTTCTAATACCAAACCTGAGACCCGTCCTATAACATGAGATGTGATATCCAAATCCTTCCCCTTCCAAACCTTAGACCCTTCCTTTATCATGAGATGTGATATCCAACTCCTTCCCATTCCAATCCTGAGACCCTTCCGATATCATGAGATTTGTTATCTCAATGCTTCTAATATCAAACTTGAGACCCTCCCTATAGCATGAGATGTGACATCCAAGTCCTTCCCATTCCAATCCTGAGACCCTTCCTATAACATGAGATGTGATATCCAACTCCTTCCCATTCCAACCTGAGACACTTCCTATAGCATGAGAAGGGATATCTAACTCCTTCCCAATCCAATCCTGAGACCCTTCCAATAGCAGAGATGTGATATCTGAATGCTTATACCAAACCTGAGAACCTTCCTATGGCCTGAGATGTCATATACAACTCCTTCCCATTCCAATCCTGAGACCCTTCCTTTAGCATGAGATGTGATATCTCAATGCTTATACCAAATCTGAGACCCTTCCTATAGCATGAGATGTGATATCCAATTCCTTCCCATTCCAATCCTGAGACCCTTCCTATAGCATGAGATGTGATATCTCAATGCTTATACCAAACCTGAGAGCCTACCTATAGCATGAGATGTGATATCCAAGTCCATCCCATTCCAATCCTTAGACCCTTCCTACAGCATGCAATGTGATATCTCAATGATTCTAATACCAAACCAGAGACTCTTCCTATAACATGAGATGGGATAGCCAACTCCTTCCCATTCCAATCCTGAGCCGCTTCCGATAGCAGAGATGTGATATCTCAATGCTTATACCAAACCTGAGACCCTTCCTATAACATGAGATGTGATATCCAACTCCTTCCCGTTCCAAACCTGAGACACTAACTATAGCATATGTGATATCCAACTCCTTCCCATTCCAAACATGAGACACTTCCTATAGCAAGAAAGTAATATCCAACTCCTACCCATTCCAATCCTGAGACCCTTCCTATAGCAAGAGATGTGATATCCAAATCCTTCCCATTCCAATCCTGAGACCCTTCCTATAACATGAGATGTGATATCCAACTCCTTCCCATTCCAACCTGAGACACTTCCTATAGCATGAGAAGGGATATCCAACTCCTTCCCAATCCAATCCTGAGACCCTTCCGATAGCAGAGATGTGATATCTCAATGCTTATACCAAACCTGAGACCCTTCCTATGGCATGAGATGTGATATCCAACTCCTTCCCAATCCAATCCTGAGACCCTTCCGATAGCAGAGACGTGATATCTCAATGCTTCTACCAAACCTGAGACCCTTCCTTTAGCATGAGATGTGATATTCAAATCCTTCACATTCCAATCCTGAGACCCTTCCTATAGCATGAGATGTGATATCTCAATGCTTCTAATACCAAACCTGAGATCCTTCCTATAACATGAGATGTGATATCCAATTCCTTCCCATTCCAAACCTGAGACCCTTCCTATTGGATGCGATGTGATATCCAACTCCTTCCCATTCCAACCCTGAGACCCTTCCTATAGCATGAGATGTGATGTCTCAATGCTTCTAATACCAAACCTGAGATCCTTCCTATAACATGAGATGTGATATCCAACTCCTTCCATTCCAATCCTGAGACCCGTCCTATAGCATGAGATGTGATATCTCAATGCTTATACCAAACCTGAGACCCTTCCTATAGCATGAGATGTGATATCCAACTGCTTCCCATTCCAATCCTGAGACCCTTCCTATAGCATGAGATGTGATATCTCAATGATTCTAATAACAAACCTGAGACCCGTCCTATAACATGAGATGGGATATCCAACTCCTTCCCATTCCAACCCTTAGACCCTTCCTACAGCATGCAATATGATATCTCAATGATTCTAATAACAAACCTGAGACCCGTCCTATAACATGAGATGGGATATCCAACTCCTTCCCATTCCATTCCTGAGACACTTCCGATAGCAGAGATGTGATATCTCAATGCTTATACCAAACCTGAGACCCTTCCTATAACATGAGATATGATATCCAAATCCTTCCCGTTCCAAACCTGAGACCCTTCCTTTAGCATGAGATGTGATATCCAGCACCTTCCCATTCCAATCCTGAGACACTTCCTATAGCATGAGATGTGATATCTCAATGCTTCTAATATCAAAACTGAGACCCTCCCTATAGCATGATATGTGATATCTAAGTCCTTCCCATTCCAATCCTGAGACCCTCCCTATAGCATGAGATGTGATATCCAACTCCTTCCCATTCCAATCCTGAGACCCTTCCTATAGCATGAGATATGATATCTCAATACTTCTAATACCAAACGTGCGATCCTTCCGATAACATGAGATGTGATATCCAAATCCTTCCCCTTCCAATCCTGAGACCCTCCCTTTAGCATGAGATGTGATATCCAACTCCTTCCTATTCCAATCCTGAGACTCTTCTGATAGCATGAGATGTGATATCTCAATACTTCTAATACCAAACCTGAGATCCTTCCGATAGCATGAGATGTGATATCTCAATGCTTCTAATACCAAACCTGAGATCCTTCCTATAACATGAGATGTGATATCCAAATCCTTCCCCTTCCAAACCTGAGACCCTCCCTTTAGCATGAGATGTGATATCCAACTCCTTCCCATTCCATTCCTGAGACCCTTCTGATAGCATGAGATGTGATATCTCAATGCCTCTAATACCAAACCTGAGATCCTACCTCTAACATGAAATGTGATATCCAACTCTTTCCCCTTCCAAACCTGAGAGCCTTCCTATAGCATGAGATGTGATATCCAAGTCCTTCCCATTCCAATCCTGAGACCCTTCCTATAACTTGAGATGTGATATCCAACTCCTTCCCATTCCAATTCTGAGACCCTTCCTATACTATGAGACTTGATATCTCAATGCTTCTAATACAAACGTGAGACCCGTAATATAACATGAGATGTGATATCCAAATCCTTCCCCTTCCAAACCTTAGACCCTTCCTTTATCATGAGATGTGATATACAACTCCTTCCCATTCCAATCCTGAGACCCTTCCGATATCATGAGATGTGATATCTCAAAGCTTCTAATATCAAACTTGAGACCCTCCCTATAGCATGAGATGTGATATCCAAGTCCTTCCCATTCCAATCCTGAGACCCTTCCTATAGCATGAGATGTGATATCTCAATGCTTCTAATACCAAACCTGAGACCCTTCCTATAACATGAGATGGGAATATCCAACTCCTTCCCATTCCAATCCTGAGACCCTTCCGATAGCAGAGATGTGATATCACAATGCTTATACCAAACCTGAGATCCTTCCTATAACATGAGATGTGATATCCAACTCCTTCCCATTCCAATCCTGAGACACTTCCTATAGCATGAGATGTGATATCTCACTGCTTATACCAAACCTGAGACCCTTCCCATAGCATGAGATGTGATATCCAACTCCTTCCCATTCCAATCCTCAGACCCTTCCTATAGCATGAGATGTGATATCTCAATGCTTCTAATATCAAACTTGAGACCCTACCTATAGCATGAGATGTGATATCCAAGTCCTTCCCATTACAATCCTGAGACACTTCCTATAGCATGAGATGTGATATCCAACTCCTTCCCATTCCAATCCTGAGACCCTTCCTATAGCATGAGATATGATATCTCAATACTTCTAATACCAAACGTGAGATCCTTCCGATAACATGAGATGTGATATCCAAATCCTTCCCCTTCCAAACCTGAGACCCTCCCTTTAGCATGAGATGTGATATCCAACTCCTTCCCATTCCAATCCTGAGACCCTTCTGATAGCATGAGATGTGATATCTCAATGCTTCTAATACCAAACCTGAGATCCTTCCGATAGCATGAGATGTGATATCTCAATGCTTCTAATACCAAACCTGAGATCCTTCCTATAACATGAGATGTGATATCCAAATCCTTCCCCTTCCAAACCTGAGACCCTCCCTTTAGCATGAGATGTGATATCCAACTCCTTCCCATTCCATTCCCGAGACCCTTCTGATAGCATGAGATGTGATATCTCAATGCCTCTAATACCAAACCTGAGATCCTACCACTAACATGAAATGTGATATCCAACTCTTTCCCCTTCCAAACCTGAGAGCCTTCCTATAGCATGAGATGTGATATCCAAGTCCTTCCCATTCCAATCCTGAGACCCTTCCTATAGCTTGAGATGTGATATCCAACTCCTTCCCATTCCAATTCTGAGACCCTTCCTATACTCTGAGACTTGATATCTCAATGCTTCTAATACCAAACCTGAGACCCGTAATATAACATGAGATGTGATATCCAAATCCTTCCCCTTCCAAACCTTAGACCCTTCCTTTATCATGAGATGTGATATCCAACTCCTTCCCATTCCAATCCTGAGACCCTTCCGATATCATGAGATGTGATATCTCAAAGCTTCTAATATCAAACTTGAGACCCTCCCTATAGCATGAGATGTGATATCCAGGTCCTTCCTATTCCAATCCTTAGACCCTTCCTACAGCATGCAATATGATATCTCAATGATTCTAATAACAAACCTGAGACCCGTCCTATAGCATGAGATATGATATCCAAGTCCTTCCCATTCCAATCCTGAGACCCTTCCTATAACATGAAATGTGATATCCAACTCCTTCCCATTCCAACCTGAGACCCTTCCTATAGCATGAGATGGGATATCCAACTTCTTCAAAATCCAATACTGATACCCTTCCGATAGCATGAGATGTGATATCCCAATGCTTCTACCAAACCTGAGACCCATACTATGGCATGAGATGTGATATCAAACTCCTTCCCATTCCAATCCTGAGACCCTTCCTATAGCTTGAGGTGTGATATCCAACTCCTTCCCATTCCAATTCTGAGACCCTTCTTATACCATGAGACTTGATATCTCAATGCTTCTAATACCAAACCTGAGACCCGTCCTATAACATGAGATGTGATATCCAAATCCTTCCCCTTCCAAACCTTAGACCCTTCCTTTATCATGAGATGTGGTATCCAACTCCTTCCCATTCCAATCCTGAGACCCTTCCGATATCATGAGATTTGTTATCTCAAAGCTTCTAATATCAAACTTGAGATCCTCCCTATAGCATGAGATGTGACATCCAAGTCCTTCCCATTCCAATCCTGAGACCCTTCCTATAGCATGAGATGTGATATCTCTATGCTTCTAATACCAAACCTGAGACCCTTCCTATAACATGAGATGGGATATCCAACTCCTTCCCATTCCAATCCTGAGACCCTTCCGATAGCAGAGATGTGATATCTCAATGCTTATACCAAACCTGAGACCCTTCCTATGGCCTGAGATGTCATACACAACTCCTTCCCATTCCAATCCTGAGACCCTTCCTTTAGCATGAGATGTGATATCTCAATGCTTATACCAAATCTGAGACCCTTCCTATAGCATGAGATGTGATATTCAAATCCTTCCCATTCCAATCCTGAGACCCTTCCTATAGCATGAGATGTGATATCTCAATGCTTATACCAAACCTGAGAGCCTACCTATAGCATGAGATGTGATATCCAAGTCCATCCCATTCCAATCCTTAGACCCTTCCTACAGCATGCGATGTGATATCTCAATGATTCTAATACCAAACCAGAGACTCTTACTATAACATGAGATGTGATATCCAACTCCTTCCCATTCCAATCCTGAGCCGCTTCCGATAGCAGAGATGTGATATCTCAATGCTTATACCAAACCTGAGACCCTTCCTATAACATGAGATGTGATATCCAACTCCTTCCCGTTCCAAACCTGAGACACTAACTATAGCATATGTGATATCCAACTCCTTCCCATTCCAAACATGAGACCCTTCCTATACCAAGAAAGTAATATCCAACTCCTACCCATTCCAATCCTGAGACCCTTCCTATAGCAAGAGATGTGATATCCAAATCCTTCCCATTCCAATCCTGAGACCCTTCCTATAACATGAGATGTGATATCCAACTCCTTCCCATTCCAACCTGAGACACTTCCTATAGCATGAGAAGGGATATCCAACTCTTTCCCAATCCAATCCTGAGACCCTTCCGATAGCAGAGATGTGATATCTCAATGCTTATACCAAACCTGAGACCCTTCCTATGGCATGAGATGTGATATCCAACTCCTTGCCATTCAAATCCTGAGACCCTTCCTATAGCATGAGAAGGGATATCCAACTCCTTCCCAATCCAATCCTGCGACCCTTCCGATAGCAGAGACGTGATATCTCAATGCTTCTACCAAACCTGAGACCCTTCCTTTAGCATGAGATGTGATATCCAAATCCTTCACATTCCAATCCTGAGACCCTTCCTATAGCATCAGATGTGATATCTCAATGCTTCTAATACCAAACCTGAGATCCTTCCTATAACATGAGATGTGATATCCAATTCCTTCCCATTCCAAACCTGAGACCCTTCCTATTGGATGAGATGTGATATCCAACTCCTTCCCATTCCAACCCTGAGACCCTTCCTATAGCATGAGATGTGATGTCTCAATGCTTCTAATACCAAACCTGAGATCCTTCCTATAACATGAGATGTGATATCCAACTCCTTCCATTCCAATCCTGAGACCCGTCCTATAGCATGAGATGTGATATCTCAATGCTTATACTAAACCTGAGACCCTTCCTATAGCATGAGATGTGATATCCAACTACTTCCCATTCCAATCCTGAGACCCTTCCTATAGCATGAGATGTGATATCTCAATGCTTCTAATACCAAACCTGAGATCCTTCCTCTAACATGAAATGTGATATCCAACTCCTTCCCTTTCCAAACCTAAGAGCCTATCTATAGCATGAGATGTGATATCCAAGTCCTTCCCATTCCAACCCTTAGACCCTTCCTACAGCATGCAATATGATATCTCAATGATTCTAATAACAAACCTGAGACCCGTCCTATAACATGAGATGTGATATCCAACTCCTTCCCATTCCAATCCTGAGACACTTCCGATAGCAGAGATGTGATATCTCAATGCTTATACCAAACCTGAGACCCTTCCTATAACATGAGATGTGATATCCAAATCCTTCCCGTTCCAAACCTGAGACCCTTCCTTTAGCATGAGATGTGATATCCAGCTCCTTCCCATTCCAATCCTGAGACACTTCCGATAGCATGAGATGTGATATCTCAATGCTTCTAATATCAAAACTGAGACCCTCCCTATAGCATGATATGTGATATCTAAGTCCTTCCCATTCCAATCCTGAGACACTCCCTATAGCATGAGATGTGATATCCAACTCTTTCCCATTCCACTCCTGAGACCCTTCCTATAGCATGAGATATGATATCTCAATATTTCTAATACCAAACGTGAGATCCTTCCGATAACATGAGATGTGATATCCAAATCCTTCCCCTTCCAAACCTGAGACCCTCCCTTTAGCATGAGATGTGATATCCAACTCCTTCCCATTCCAATCCTGAGACCCTTCTGATAGCATGAGATGTGATATCTCAATGCTTCTAATACCAAACCTGAGATCCTTCCGATAGCATGAGATGTGATATCTCAATGCTTCTAATACCAAACCTGAGATCCTTCCTATAACATGAGATGTGATATCCAAATCATTCCCCTTCCAAACCTGAGACCCTCCCTTTAGCATGAGATGTGATATCCAACTCCTTCCCATTCCATTCCTGAGACCCTTCTGATAGCATGAGATGTGATATCTCAATGCCTCTAATACCAAACCTGAGATCCTACCTCTAACATGAAATGTGATATCCAACTCTTTCCCCTTCCAAACCTGAGAGCCTTCCTATAGCATGAGATGTGATATCCAAGTCCTTCCCATTCCAATCCTGAGACCCTTCCTATAGCTTGAGATGTGATATCCAACTCCTTCCCATTCCAATTCTGAGACCCTTCCTGTACTCTGAGACTTGATATCTCAATGCTTCTAATACCAAACCTGAGACCCGTAATATAACATGAGATGTGATATCCAAATCCTTCCCCTTCCAAACCTTAGACCCTTCCTTTATCATGAGATGTGATATCCAACTCCTTCCCATTCCAATCCTGAGACCCTTCCGATATCATGAGATGTGATATCTCAAAGCTTCTAATATCAAACTTGAGACCCTCCCTATAGCAGGGGATGTGATATCCAAGTCCTTCCCATTCCAATCCTGAGACCCTTCCTATAGCATGAGATGTGATATCTCAATGCTTCTAATACCAAACCAATGACCCTTCCTATAACATGAGATGGGAATATCCAACTCCTTCCCATTCCAATCCTGAGACCCTTCCGATAGCAGAGATGTGATATCTCAATGCTTATACCAAACCTGAGACCCTTCCTATGGCATGAGATGTGATATCCAACTCCTTGCCATTCAAATCCTGAGACCCTTCCTATAGCATGAGAAGGGATATCCAACTCCTTCCCAATCCAATCCTGAGACCCTTCCGATAGCAGAGACGTGATATCTCAATGCTTCTACCAAACCTGAGACCCTTCCTTTAGCATGAGATGTGATATCCAAATCCTTCACATTCCAATCCTGAGACCCTTCCTATAGCATGAGATGTGATATCTCAATGCTTCTAATACCAAACCTGAGATCTTTCCTATAACATGAGATGTGATATCCAATTCCTTCCCATTCCAAACCTGAGACCCTTCCTATTGGATGAGATGTGATATCCAACTCCTTCCCATTCCAACCCTGAGACCCTTCCTATAGCATGAGATGTGATGTCTCAATGCTTCCAATACCAAACCTGAGATCCTTCCTATAACATGATATGTGATATCCAACTCCTTCCATTCCAATCCTGAGACCTGTCCTATAGCATGAGATGTGATATCTCAATGCTTATACCAAACCTGAGACCCTTCCTATAGCATGAGATGTGATATCCAACTACTTCCCATTCCAATCCTGAGACCCTTCATATAGCATGAGATGTGATATCTCAATGCTTCCAATACCAAACCTGAGATCCTTCCTATAACATGATATGTGATATCCAACTCCTTCCATTCCAATCCTGAGACCTGTCCTATAGCATGAGATGTGATATCTCAATGCTTATACCAAACCTGAGACCCTTCCTATAGCATGAGATGTGATATCCAACTACTTCCCATTCCAATCCTGAGACCCTTCATATAGCATGAGATGTGATATCTCAATGATTCTAATAACAAACCTGAGACCCCTCCTATAGCATGAGATATGATATCCAAGTCCTTCCCATTCCAATCCTGAGACCCTTCCTATATCATGAAATGTGATATCCAACTCCTTCCCATTCCAACCTGAGACCCTTCCTATAGCATGAGATGGGATATCCAACTTCTTCCAAATCCAATACTGATACCCTTCCGATAGCATGAGATGTGATATCCCAATGCTTCTACCAAACCTGAGACCCATACTATGGCATGAGATGTGATATCAAACTCCTTCCCATTCCAATCCTGAGACCCTTCCTATAGCTTGAGGTGTGATATCCAACTCCTTCCCATTCCAATTCTGAGACCCTTCTTATACCATGAGACTTGATAACTCAATGCATCTAATACCAAACCTGAGACCCGTCCTATAACATGAGATGTGATATCCAAATCCTTCCCCTTCCAAACCTTAGACCCTTCCTTTATCATGAGATGTGATATCCAACTCCTTCCCATTCCAATCCTGAGACCCTTCCGATATTATGAGATTTGTTATCTCAATGCTTCTAATATCAAACTTGAGACCCTCCCTATAGCATGAGATGTGACATCCAAGTCCTTCCCATTCCAATCCTGAGACCCTTCCTTTAACATGAGATGTGATATCCAACTCCTTCCCATTCCAACCTGAGACACTTCCTATAGCATGAGAAGGGATATCTAACTCCTTCCCAATCCAATCCTGAGACCCTTCCGATAGCAGAGATGTGATATCTCAATGCTTATACCAAACCTGAGACCCTTCCCATGGCATGAGATGTGATATCCAACTCCTTGCCATTCAAATCCTGAGATCCTTCCTATAGCATGAGATGTGATATCTCTATGCTTCTAATACCAAACCTGAGACCCTTCCTATAACATGAGATGGGATATCCAACTGCTTCCCATTCCAATCCTGAGACCCTTCCGATAGCAGAGATGTGATATCTCAATGCTTATACCAAACCTGAGAACCTTCCTATGGCCTGAGATGTCATATACAACTCCTTCCCATTCCAATCCTGAGACCCTTCCTTTAGCATGAGATGTGATATCTCAATGCTTATACCAAATCTGAGACCCTTCCTATAGCATGAGATGTGATATCCAATTCCTTCCCATTCCAATCCTGAGACCCTTCCTATAGCATGAGATGTGATATCTCAATGCTTATACCAAACCTGAGAGCCTACCTATAGCATGAGATGTGATATCCAAGTCCATCCCATTCCAATCCTTAGACCTTTCCTACAGCATGCGATGTGATATCTCAATGATTCTAATACCAAACCAGAGACTCTTCCTATAACATGAGATGGGATATCCAACTCCTTCCCATTCCAATCCTGAGCCGCTTCCGATAGCAGAGATGTGATATCTCAATGCTTATACCAAACCTGAGACCCTTCCTATAACATGAGATGTGATATCCAACTCCTTCCCGTTCCAAACCTGAGACACTAACTATAGCATATGTGATATCCAACTCCTTCCCATTCCAAACATGAGACCCTTCCTATAGCAAGAAAGTAATATCCAACTCCTACCCATTCCAATCCTGAGACCCTTCCTATAGCAAGAGATGTGATATCCAAATCCTTCCCATTCCAATCCTGAGACCCTTCCTATAACATGAGATGTGATATCCAACTCCTTCCCATTCCAACCTGAGACACTTCCTATAGCATGAGAAGGGATATCCAACTCCTTCCCAATCCAATCCTGAGACCCTTCCGATAGCAGAGATGTGATATCTCAATGTTTATACCAAACCTGAGACCCTTCCTATGGCATGAGATGTGATATCCAACTCCTTCCCAATCCAATCCTGAGACTCTTCCGATAGCAGAGACGTGATATCTCAATGCTTCTACCAAACCTGAGACCCTTCCTTTAGCATGAGATGTGATATCCAAATCCTTCACATTCCAATCCTGAGACCCTTCCTATAGCATGAGATGTGATATCTCAATGCTTCTAATACCAAACCTGAGATCCTTCCTATAACATGAGATGTGATATCCAATTCCTTCCCATTCCAAACCTGAGACCCTTCCTATTGGATGAGATGTGATATCCAACTCCTTCCCATTCCAACCCTGAGACCCTTCCTATAGCATGAGATGTGATGTCTCAATGCTTCTAATACCAAACCTGAGATCCTTCCTATAACATGAGATGTGATATCCAACTCCTTCCATTCCAATCCTGAGACCCGTCCTATAGCATGAGATGTGATATCTCAATGCTTATACCAAACCTGAGACCATTCCTATAGCATGAGATGTGATATCCAACTGCTTCCCATTCCAATCCTGAGACCCTTCCTATAGCATGAGATGTGATATCTCAATGCTTCTAATACCAAACCTGAGATCCTTCCTCTAACATGAAATGTGATATCCAACTCCTTCCCTTTCCAAACCTAAGAGCCTATCTATACCATGAGATGTGATATCCAAGTCCTTCCCATTCCAACCCTTAGACCCTTCCTACAGCATGCAATATGATATCTCAATGATTCTAATAACAAACCTGAGACCCGTCCTATAACATGAGATGGGATATCCAACTCCTTCCCATTCCAATCCTGAGACACTTCCGATAGCAGAGATGTGATATCTCAATGCTTATACCAAACCTGAGACCCTTCCTATAACATGAGATGTGATATCCAAATCCTTCCCGTTCCAAACCTGAGACCCTTCCTTTAGCATGAGATGTGATATCCAGCACCTTCCCATTCCAATCCTGAGACACTTCCTATAGCATGAGATGTGATATCTCAATGCTTCTAATATCAAAACTGAGACCCTCCCTATAGCATGATATGTGATATCTAAGTCCTTCCCATTCCAATCCTGAGACCCTCCCTATAGCATGAGATGTGATATCCAACTCCTTCCCATTCCAATCCTGAGACCCTTCCTATAGCATGAGATATGATATCTCAATACTTCTAATACCAAACGTGAGATCCTTCCGATAACATGAGATGTGATATCCAAATCCTTCCCCTTCCAATCCTGAGACCCTCCCTTTAGCATGAGATGTGATATCCAACTCCTTCCTATTCCAATCCTGAGACTCTTCTGATAGCATGAGATGTGATATCTCAATGCTTCTAATACCAAACCTGAGATCCTTCCGATAGCATGAGATGTGATATCTCAATGCTTCTAATACCAAACCTGAGATCCTTCCTATAACATGAGATGTGATATCCAAATCCTTCCCCTTCCAAACCTGAGACCCTCCATTTAGCATGAGATGTGATATCCAACTGCTTCCCATTCCAATCCTGAGACCCTTCCTATAGCATGAGATGTGATATCTCAATGCTTCTAATACCAAACCTGAGATCCTTCCTCTAACATGAAATGTGATATCCAACTCCTTCCCTTTCCAAACCTAAGAGCCTATCTATACCATGAGATGTGATATCCAAGTCCTTCCCATTCCAACCCTTAGACCCTTCCTACAGCATGCAATATGATATCTCAATGATTCTAATAACAAACCTGAGACCCGTCCTATAACATGAGATGGGATATCCAACTCCTTCCCATTCCAATCCTGAGACACTTCCGATAGCAGAGATGTGATATCTCAATGCTTATACCAAACCTGAGACCCTTCCTATAACATGAGATGTGATATCCAAATCCTTCCCGTTCCAAACCTGAGACCCTTCCTTTAGCATGAGATGTGATATCCAGCACCTTCCCATTCCAATCCTGAGACACTTCCTATAGCATGAGATGTGATATCTCAATGCTTCTAATATCAAAACTGAGACCCTCCCTATAGCATGATATGTGATATCTAAGTCCTTCCCATTCCAATCCTGAGACCCTCCCTATAGCATGAGATGTGATATCCAACTCCTTCCCATTCCAATCCTGAGACCCTTCCTATAGCATGAGATATGATATCTCAATACTTCTAATACCAAACGTGAGATCCTTCCGATAACATGAGATGTGATATCCAAATCCTTCCCCTTCCAATCCTGAGACCCTCCCTTTAGCATGAGATGTGATATCCAACTCCTTCCTATTCCAATCCTGAGACTCTTCTGATAGCATGAGATGTGATATCTCAATGCTTCTAATACCAAACCTGAGATCCTTCCGATAGCATGAGATGTGATATCTCAATGCTTCTAATACCAAACCTGAGATCCTTCCTATAACATGAGATGTGATATCCAAATCCTTCCCCTTCCAAACCTGAGACATTCCCTTTAGCATGAGATGTGATATCCAACTCCTTCCCATTCCATTCCTGAGACCCTTCTGATAGCATGAGATGTGATATCTCAATGCCTCTAATACCAAACCTGAGATCCTACCTCTAACATGAAATGTGATATCCAACTCTTTCCCCTTCCAAACCTGAGAGCCTTCCTATAGCATGAGATGTGATATCCAAGTCCTTCCCATTCCAATCCTGAGACCCTTCCTATAGCTTGAGATGTGATATCCAACTCCTTCCCATTCCAATTCTGAGACCCTTCCTATACTATGAGACTTGATATCTCAATGCTTCTAATACAAACGTGAGACCCGTAATATAACATGAGATGTGATATCCAAATCCTTCCCCTTCCAAACCTTAGACCCTTCCTTTATCATGAGATGTGATATCCAACTCCTTCCCATTCCAATCCTGAGACCCTTCCGATATCATGAGATGTGATATCTCAAAGCTTCTAATATCAAACTTGAGACCCTCCCTATAGCATGAGATGTGATATCCAAGTCCTTCCCATTCCAATCCTGAGACCCTTCCTATAGCATGAGATGTGATATCTCAATGCTTCTAATACCAAACCTGAGATCCTTCCTATAACATGAGATGTGATATCCAACTCCTTCCCATTCCAATCCTGAGACACTTCCTATAGCATGAGATGTGATATCTCACTGCTTATACCAAACCTGAGACCCTTCCCATAGCATGAGATGTGATATCCAACTCCTTCCCATTCCAATCCTCATACCCTTCCTATAGCATGAGATGTGATATCTCAATGCTTCTAATATCAAACTTGAGACCCTACCTATAGCATGAGATGTGATATCCAAGTCCTTCCCATTACAATCCTGAGACACTTCCTATAACATGAGATGTGATATCCAACTCCTTCCCATTCCAATCCTGAGACCCTTCCTATAGCATGAGATATGATATCTCAATACTTCTAATACCAAACGTGAGATCCTTCCGATAACATGAGATGTGATATCCAAATCCTTCCCCTTCCAAACCTGAGACCCTCCCTTTAGCATGAGATGTGATATCCAACTCCTTCCCATTCCAATCCTGAGACCCTTCTGATAGCATGAGATGTGATATCTCAATGCTTCTAATACCAAACCTGAGATCCTTCCTATAACATGAGATGTGATATCCAAATCCTTTCCCTTCCAAACCTGAGACCCTCCCTTTAGCATGAGATGTGATATCCAACTCCTTCCCATTCCATTCCCGAGACCCTTCTGATAGCATGAGATGTGATATCTCAATGCCTCTAATACCAAACCTGAGATCCTACCTCTAACATGAAATGTGATATCCAACTCTTTCCCCTTCCAAACCTGAGAGCCTTCCTATAGCATGAGATGTGATATCCAAGTCCTTCCCATTCCAATCCTGAGACCCTTCCTATAGCTTGAGATGTGATATCCAACTCCTTCCCATTCCAATTCTGAGACCCTTCCTATACTCTGAGACTTGATATCTCAATGCTTCTAATACCAAACCTGAGACCCGTAATATAACATGAGATGTGATATCCAAATCCTTCCCCTTCCAAACCTTAGACCCTTCCTTTATCATGAGATGTGATATCCAACTCCTTCCCATTCCAATCCTGAGACCCTTCCGATATCATGAGATGTGATATCTCAAAGCTTCTAATATCAAACTTGAGACCCTCCCTATAGCATGAGATGTGATATCCAAGTCCTTCCCATTCCAATCCTGAGACCCTTCCTATAGCATGAGATGTGATATCTCAATGCTTCTAATACCAAACCTGAGACCCTTCCTATTACATGAGATGGGAATATCCAACTCCTTCCCATTCCAATCCTGAGACCCTTCCGATAGCAGAGATGTGATATCTCAATGCTTATACCAAACCTGAGACCCTTCGTATGGCATGAGATGTGATATCCAACTCCTTGCCATTCAAATCCTGAGACCCTTCCTATAGCATGAGAAGGGATATCCAACTCCTTCCCAATCCAATCCTGAGACCCTTCCGATAGCAGAGACGTGATATCTCAATGCTTCTACCAAACCTGAGACCCTTCCTTTAGCATGAGATGTGATATCCAAATCCTTCACATTCCAATCCTGAGACCCTTCCTATAGCATGAGATGTGATATCTCAATGCTTCTAATACCAAACCTGAGATCCTTCCTATAACATGAGATGTGATATCCAATTCCTTCCCATTCCAAACCTGAGACCCTTCCTATTGGATGAGTTGTGATATCCAACTCCTTCCCATTCCAACCCTGAGACCCTTCCTATAGCATGAGATGTGATGTCTCAATGATTCTAATACCAAACCTGAGATCCTTCCTATAACATGAGATGTGATATCCAACTCCTTCCATTCCAATCCTGAGACCCGTCCTATAGCATGAGATGTGATATCTCAATGCTTATACCAAACCTGAGACCCTTCCTATAGCATGAGATGTGGTATCCAACTACTTCCCATTCCAATCCTGAGACCCTTCCTATAGCATGAGATGTGATATCTCAGTGCTTCTAATACCAAACCTGAGATCCTTCCTCTAACATGAAATGTGATATCCAACTCCTTCCCTTTCCAAACCTAAGAGCCTATCTATAGCATGAGATGTGATATCCAGGTCCTTCCTATTCCAATCCTTAGACCCTTCCTACAGCATGCAATATGATATCTCAATGATTCTAATAACAAACCTGAGACCCGTCCTATAGCATGAGATATGATATCCAAGTCCTTCCCATTCCAATCCTGAGACCCTTCCTATAACATGAAATGTGATATCCAACTCCTTCCCATTCCAACCTGAGACCCTTCCTATAGCATGAGATGGGATATCCAACTTCTTCAAAATCCAATACTGATACCCTTCCGATAGCATGAGATGTGATATCCCAATGCTTCTACCAAACCTGAGACCCATACTATGGCATGAGATGTGATATCAAACTCCTTCCCATTCCAATCCTGAGACCCTTCCTATAGCTTGAGGTGTGATATCCAACTCCTTCCCATTCCAATTCTGGAACCCTTCCTATAGCATGAGATGTGATATCTCAATGCTTCTAATACCAAACCTGAGATCTTTCCTATAACATGAGATGTGATATCCAATTCCTTCCCATTCCAAACCTGAGACCCTTCCTATTGGATGAGATGTGATATCCAACTCCTTCCTATTCCAACCCTGAGACCCTTCCTATAGCATGAGATGTGATGTCTCAATGCTTCCAATACCAAACCTGAGATCCTTCCTATAACATGATATGTGATATCCAACTCCTTCCATTCCAATCCTGAGACCTGTCCTATAGCATGAGATGTGATATCTCAATGCTTATACCAAACCTGAGACCCTTCCTATAGCATGAGATGTGATATCCAACTACTTCCCATTCCAATCCTGAGACCCTTCATATAGCATGAGATGTGATATCTCAATGCTTCTAATACCAAACCTGAGATCCTTCCTCTAACATGAAATGTGATATCCAACTCCTTCCCTTTCCAAACCTAAGAGCCTATCTATAGCATGAGATGTGATATCCAAGTCCTTCCCATTCCAATCCTTAGACCCTTCCTACAGCATGCAATATGATATCTCAATGATTCTAATAACAAACCTGAGACCCGTCCTATAGCATGAGATATGATATCCAAGTCCTTCCCATTCCAATCCTGAGACCCTTCCTATATCATGAAATGTGATATCCAACTCCTTCCCATTCCAACCTGAGACCCTTCCTATAGCATGAGATGGGATATCCAACTTCTTCCAAATCCAATACTGATACCCTTCCGATAGCATGAGATGTGATATCCCAATGCTTCTACCAAACCTGAGACCCATACTATGGCATGAGATGTGATATCAAACTCCTTCCCATTCCAATCCTGAGACCCTTCCTATAGCTTGAGGTGTGATATCCAACTCCTTCCCATTCCAATTCTGAGACCCTTCTTATACCATGAGACTTGATATCTCAATGCATCTAATACCAAACCTGAGACCCGTCCTATAACATGAGATGTGATATCCAAATCCTTCCCCTTCCAAACCTTAGACCCTTCCTTTATCATGAGATGTGATATCCAACTCCTTCCCATTCCAATCCTGAGACCCTTCCGATATCATGAGATTTGTTATCTCAATGCTTCTAATATCAAACTTGAGACCCTCCCTATAGCATGAGATGTGACATCCAAGTCCTTCCCATTCCAATCCTGAGACCCTTCCTATAACATGAGATGTGATATCCAACTCCTTCCCATTCCAACCTGAGACACTTCCTATAGCATGAGAAGGGATATCTAACTCCTTCCCAATCCAATCCTGAGACCCTTCCGATAGCAGAGATGTGATATCTCAATGCTTATACCAAACCTGAGACCCTTCCTATGGCATGAGATGTGATATCCAACTCCTTGCCATTCAAATCCTGAGATCCTTCCTATAGCATGAGATGTGATATCTCTATGCTTCTAATACCAAACCTGAGACCCTTCCTATAACATGAGATGGGATATCCAACTGCTTCCCATTCCAATCCTGAGACCCTTCCGATAGCAGAGATGTGATATCTCAATGCTTATACCAAACCTGAGAACCTTCCTATGGCCTGAGATGTCATATACAACTCCTGCCCATTCCAATCCTGAGACCCTTCCTTTAGCATGAGATGTGATATCTCAATGCTTATACCAAATCTGAGACCCTTCCTATAGCATGAGATGTGATATCCAATTCCTTCCCATTCCAATCCTGAGACCCTTCCTATAGCATGAGATGTGATATCTCAATGCTTATACCAAACCTGAGAGCCTACCTATAGCATGAGATGTGATATCCAAGTCCATCCCATTCCAATCCTTAGACCTTTCCTACAGCATGCGATGTGATATCTCAATGATTCTAATACCAAACCAGAGACTCTTCCTATAACATGAGATGGGATATCCAACTCCTTCCCATTCCAATCCTGAGCCGCTTCCGATAGCAGAGATGTGATATCTCAATGCTTATACCAAACCTGAGACCCTTCCTATAACATGAGATGTGATATCCAACTCCTTCCCGTTCCAAACCTGAGACACTAACTATAGCATATGTGATATCCAACTCCTTCCCATTCCAAACATGAGACCCTTCCTATAGCAAGAAAGTAATATCCAACTCCTACCCATTCCAATCCTGAGACCCTTCCTATAGCAAGAGATGTGATATCCAAATCCTTCCCATTCCAATCCTGAGACCCTTCCTATAACATGAGATGTGATATCCAACTCCTTCCCATTCCAACCTGAGACACTTCCTATAGCATGAGAAGGGATATCCAACTCCTTCCCAATCCATTCCTGAGACCCTTCCGATAGCAGAGACGTGATATCTCAATGCTTCTACCAAACCTGAGACCCTTCCTTTAGCATGAGATGTGATATCCAAATCCTTCACATTCCAATCCTGAGACCCTTCCTATAGCATGAGATGTGATATCTCAATGCTTCTAATACCAAACCTGAGATCCTTCCTATAACATGAGATGTGATATCCAATTCCTTCCCATTCCAAACCTGAGACCCTTCCTATTGGATGAGTTGTGATATCCAACTCCTTCCCATTCCAACCCTGAGACCCTTCCTATAGCATGAGATGTGATGTCTCAATGATTCTAATACCAAACCTGAGATCCTTCCTATAACATGAGATGTGATATCCAACTCCTTCCATTCCAATCCTGAGACCCGTCCTATAGCATGAGATGTGATATCTCAATGCTTATACCAAACCTGAGACCCTTCCTATAGCATGAGATGTGATATCCAACTACTTCCCATTCCAATCCTGAGACCCTTCCTATAGCATGAGATGTGATATCTCAGTGCTTCTAATACCAAACCTGAGATCCTTCCTCTAACTTGAAATGTGATATCCAACTCCTTCCCTTTCCAAACCTAAGAGCCTATCTATAACATGAGATGTGATATCCAGGTCCTTCCTATTCCAATCCTTAGACCCTTCCTACAGCATGCAATATGATATCTCAATGATTCTAATAACAAACCTGAGACCCGTCCTATAGCATGAGATATGATATCCAAGTCCTTCCCATTCCAATCCTGAGACCCTTCCTATAACATGAAATGTGATATCCAACTCCTTCCCATTCCAACCTGAGACCCTTCCTATAGCATGAGATGGGATATCCAACTTCTTCAAAATCCAATACTGATACCCTTCCGATAGCATGAGATGTGATATCCCAATGCTTCTACCAAACCTGAGACCCATACTATGGCATGAGATGTGATATCAAACTCCTTCCCATTCCAATCCTGAGACCCTTCCTATAGCTTGAGGTGTGATATCCAACTCCTTCCCATTCCAATTCTGAGACCCTTCCTATAGCATGAGATGTGATATCTCAATGCTTCTAATACCAAACCTGAGATCTTTCCTATAACATGAGATGTGATATCCAATTCCTTCCCATTCCAAACCTGAGACCCTTCCTATTGGATGAGATGTGATATCCAACTGCTTCCTATTCCAACCCTGAGACCCTTCCTATAGCATGAGATGTGATGTCTCAATGCTTCCAATACCAAACCTGAGATCCTTCCTATAACATGATATGTGATATCCAACTCCTTCCATTCCAATCCTGAGACCTGTCCTATAGCATGAGATGTGATATCTCAATGCTTATACCAAACCTGAGACCCTTCCTATAGCATGAGATGTGATATCCAACTACTTCCCATTCCAATCCTGAGACCCTTCATATAGCATGAGATGTGATATCTCAATGCTTCTAATACCAAACCTGAGATCCTTCCTCTAACATGAAATGTGATATCCAACTCCTTCCCTTTCCAAACCTAAGAGCCTATCTATAGCATGAGATGTGTTATCCAAGTCGTTCCCATTCCAATCCTTAGACCCTTCCTACAGCATGCAATATGATATCTCAATGATTCTAATAACAAACCTGAGACCCGTCCTATAGCATGAGATATGATATCCAAGTCCTTCCCATTCCAATCCTGAGACCCTTCCTATATCATGAAATGTGATATCCAACTCCTTCCCATTCCAACCTGAGACCCTTCCTATAGCATGAGATGGGATATCCAACTTCTTCCAAATCCAATACTGATACCCTTCCGATAGCATGAGATGTGATATCCCAATGCTTCTACCAAACCTGAGACCCATACTATGGCATGAGATGTGATATCAAACTCCTTCCCATTCCAATCCTGAGACCCTTCCTATAGCTTGAGGTGTGATATCCAACTCCTTCCCATTCCAATTCTGAGACCCTTCTTATACCATGAGACTTGATATCTCAATGCATCTAATACCAAACCTGAGACCCGTCCTATAACATGAGATGTGATATCCAAATCCTTCCCCTTCCAAACCTTAGACCCTTCCTTTATCATGAGATGTGATATCCAACTCCTTCCCATTCCAATCCTGAGACCCTTCCGATATCATGAGATTTGTTATCTCAATGCTTCTAATATCAAACTTGAGACCCTCCCTATAGCATGAGATGTGACATCCAAGTCCTTCCCATTCCAATCCTGAGACCCTTCCTATAACATGAGATGTGATATCCAACTCCTTCCCATTCCAACCTGAGACACTTCCTATAGCATGAGAAGGGATATCTAACTCCTTCCCAATCCAATCCTGAGACCCTTCCGATAGCAGAGATGTGATATCTCAATGCTTATACCAAACCTGAGACCCTTCCTATGGCATGAGATGTGATATCTCTATGCTTCTAATACCAAACCTGAGTCCCTTCCTATAACATGAGATGGGATATCCAACTGCTTCCCATTCCAATCCTGAGACCCTTCCGATAGCAGAGATGTGATATCTCAATGCTTATACCAAACCTGAGAACCTTCCTATGGCCTGAGATGTCATATACAACTCCTTCCCATTCCAATCCTGAGACCCTTCCTTTAGCATGAGATGTGATATCTCAATGCTTATACCAAATCTGAGACCCTTCCTATAGCATGAGATGTGATATCCAATTCCTTCCCATTCCAATCCTGAGACCCTTCCTATAGCATGAGATGTGATATCTCAATGCTTATACCAAACCTGAGAGCCTACCTATAGCATGAGATGTGATATCCAAGTCCATCCCATTCCAATCCTTAGACCTTTCCTACAGCATGCAATGTGATATCTCAATGATTCTAATACCAAACCAGAGACTCTTCCTATAACATGAGATGGGATATCCAACTCCTTCCCATTCCAATCCTGAGCCGCTTCCGATAGCAGAGATGTGATATCTCAATGCTTATACCAAACCTGAGACCCTTCCTATAACATGAGATGTGATATCCAACTCCTTCCCGTTCCAAACCTGAGACACTAACTATAGCATATGTGATATCCAACTCCTTCCCATTCCAAACATGAGACCCTTCCTATAGCAAGAAAGTAATATCCAACTCCTACCCATTCCAATCCTGAGACCCTTCCTATAGCAAGAGATGTGATATCCAAATCCTTCCCATTCCAATCCTGAGACCCTTCCTATAACATGAGATGTGATATCCAACTCCTTCCCATTCCAACCTGAGACACTTCCTATAGCATGAGAAGGGATATCCAACTCCTTCCCAATCCAATCCTGAGACCCTTCCGATAGAAGAGATGTGATATCTCAATGCTTATACCAAACCTGAGACCCTCCCTATGGCATGAGATGTGATATCCAACTCCTTCCCAATCCAATCCTGAGACTCTTCCGATAGCAGAGACGTGATATCTCAATGCTTCTACCAAACCTGAGACCCTTCCTTTAGCATGAGATGTGATATCCAAATCCTTCACATTCCAATCCTGAGACCCTTCCTATAGCATGAGATGTGATGTCTCAATGCTTCTAATACCAAACCTGAGATCCTTCCTATAACATGAGATGTGATATCCAATTCCTTCCCATTCCAAACCTGAGACCCTTCCTATTGGATGAGATGTGATATCCAACTCCTTCCCATTCCAACCCTGAGACCCTTCCTATAGCATGAGATGTGATGTCTCAATGCTTCTAATACCAAACCTGAGATCCTTCCTATAACATGAGATGTGATATCCAACTCCTTCCATTCCAATCCTGAGACCCGTCCTATAGCATGAGATGTGATATCTCAATGCTTATACCAAACCTGAGACCCTTCCTATAGCATGAGATGTGATATCCAACTGCTTCCCATTCCAATCCTGAGACCCTTCCTATAGCATGAGATGTGATATCTCAATGCTTCTAATACCAAACCTGAGATCCTTCCTCTAACATGAAATGTGATATCCAACTCCTTCCCTTTCCAAACCTAAGAGCCTATCTATACCATGAGATGTGATATCCAAGTCCTTCCCATTCCAACCCTTAGACCCTTCCTACAGCATGCAATATGATATCTCAATGATTCTAATAACAAACCTGAGACCCGTCCTATAACATGAGATGGGATATCCAACTCCTTCCCATTCCAATCCTGAGACACTTCTGATAGCAGAGATGTGATATCTCAATGCTTATACCAAACCTGAGACCCTTCCTATAACATGAGATGTGATATCCAAATCCTTCCCGTTCCAAACCTGAGACCCTTCCTTTAGCATGAGATGTGATATCCAGCACCTTCCCATTCCAATCCTGAGACACTTCCTATAGCATGAGATGTGATATCTCAATGCTTCTAATAACAAAACTGAGACCCTCCCTATAGCATGATATGTGATATCTAAGTCCTTCCCATTCCAATCCTGAGACCCTCCCTATAGCATGAGATGTGATATCCAACTCCTTCCCATTCCAATCCTGAGACCCTTCCTATAGCATGAGATATGATATCTCAATACTTCTAATACCAAACGTGAGATCCTTCCGATAACATGAGATGTGATATCCAAATCCTTCCCCTTCCAATCCTGAGACCCTCCCTTTAGCATGAGATGTGATATCCAACTCCTTCCTATTCCAATCCTGAGACTCTTCTGATAGCATGAGATGTGATATCTCAATGCTTCTAATACCAAACCTGAGATCCTTCCGATAGCATGAGATGTGATATCTCAATGCTTCTAATAGCAAACCTGAGATCCTTCCTATAACATGAGATGTGATATCCAAATCCTTCCCCTTCCAAACCTGAGACCCTCCCTTTAGCATGAGATGTGATATCCAACACCTTCCCATTCCAATCCTGAGACCCTTCCTATAGCATGAGATGTGATATCTCAATGCTTCTAATACCAAACCTGAGATCCTTCCTCTAACATGAAATGTGATATCCAACTCCTTCCCTTTCCAAACCTAAGAGCCTATCTATACCATGAGATGTGATATCCAAGTCCTTCCCATTCCAACCCTTAGACCCTTCCTACAGCATGCAATATGATATCTCAATGATTCTAATAACAAACCTGAGACCCGTCCTATAACATGAGATGGGATATCCAACTCCTTCCCATTCCAATCCTGAGACACTTCCGATAGCAGAGATGTGATATCTCAATGCTTATACCAAACATGAGACCCTTCCTATAACATGAGATGTGATATCCAAATCCTTCCCGTTCCAAACCTGAGACCCTTCCTTTAGCATGAGATGTGATATCCAGCACCTTCCCATTCCAATCCTGAGACACTTCCTATAGCATGAGATGTGATATCTCAATGCTTCTAATATCAAAACTGAGACCCTCCCTATAGCATGATATGTGATATCTAAGTCCTTCCCATTCCAATCCTGAGACCCTCCCTATAGCATGAGATGTGATATCCAACTCCTTCCCATTCCAATCCTGAGACCCTTCCTATAGCATGAGATATGATATCTCAATACTTCTAATACCAAACGTGAGATCCTTCCGATAACATGAGATGTGATATCCAAATCCTTCCCCTTCCAATCCTGAGACCCTCCCTTTAGCATGAGATGTGATATCCAACTCCTTCCTATTCCAATCCTGAGACTCTTCTGATAGCATGAGATGTGATATCTCAATGCTTCTAATACCAAACCTGAGATCCTTCCGATAGCATGAGATGTGATATCTCAATGCTTCTAATACCAAACCTGAGATCCTTCCTATAACATGAGATGTGATATCCAAATCCTTCCCCTTCCAAACCTGAGACCCTCCCTTTAGCATGAGATGTGATATCCAACTCCTTCCCATTCCATTCCTGAGACCCTTCTGATAGCATGAGATGTGATATCTCAATGCCTCTAATACCAAACCTGAGATCCTACCTCTAACATGAAATGTGATATCCAACTCTTTCCCCTTCCAAACCTGAGAGCCTTCCTATAGCATGAGATGTGATATCCAAGTCCTTCCCATTCCAATCCTGAGACCCTTCCTATAGCTTGAGATGTGATATCCAACTCCTTCCCATTCCAATTCTGAGACCCTTCCTATACTATGAGACTTGATATCTCAATGCTTCTAATACAAACGTGAGACCCGTAATATAACATGAGATGTGATATCCAAATCCTTCCCCTTCCAAACCTTAGACCCTTCCTTTATCATGAGATGTGATATCCAACTCCTTCCCATTCCAATCCTGAGACCCTTCCGATATCATGAGATGTGATATCTCAAAGCTTCTAATATCAAACTTGAGACCCTCCCTATAGCATGAGATGTGATATCCAAGTCCTTCCCATTCCAATCCTGAGACCCTTCCTATAGCATGAGATGTGATATCTCAATGCTTCTAATACCAAACCTGAGACCCTTCCTATAACATGAGATGGGAATATCCAACTCCTTCCCATTCCAATCCTGAGACCCTTCCGGTAGCAGAGATGTGATATCTCAATGCTTATACCAAACCTGAGATCCTTCCTATAACATGAGATGTGATATCCAACTCCTTCCCATTCCAATCCTGAGACACTTCCTATAGCATGAGATGTGATATCTCACTGCTTATACCAAACCTGAGACCCTTCCCATAGCATGAGATGTGATATCCAACTCCTTCCCATTCCAATCCTCAGACCCTTCCTATAGCATGAGATGTGATATCTCAATGCTTCTAATATCAAACTTGAGACCCTACCTATAGCATGAGATGTGATATCCAAGTCCTTCCCATTACAATCCTGAGACACTTCCTATAACATGAGATGTGATATCCAACTCCTTCCCATTCCAATCCTGAGACCCTTCCTATAGCATGAGATATGATATCTCAATACTTCTAATACCAAACGTGAGATCCTTCCAATAACATGAGATGTGATATCCAAATCCTTCCCCTTCCAAACCTGAGACCCTCCCTTTAGCATGAGATGTGATATCCAACTCCTTCCCATTCCAATCCTGAGACCCTTCTGATAGCATGAGATGTGATATCTCAATGCTTCTAATACCAAACCTGAGATCCTTCCTATAACATGAGATGTGATATCCAAAACCTTTCCCTTCCAAACCTGAGACCCTCCCTTTAGCATGAGATGTGATATCCAACTCCTTCCCATTCCATTCCCGAGACCCTTCTGATAGCATGAGATGTGATATCTCAATGCCTCTAATACCAAACCTGAGATCCTACCTCTAACATGAAATGTGATATCCAACTCTTTCCCCTTCCAAACCTGAGAGCCTTCCTATAGCATGAGATGTGATATCCAAGTCCTTCCCATTCCAATCCTGAGACCCTTCCTATAGCTTGAGATGTGATATCCAACTCCTTCCCATTCCAATTCTGAGACCCTTCCTATACTCTGAGACTTGATATCTCAATGCTTCTAATACCAAACCTGAGACCCGTAATATAACATGAGATGTGATATCCAAATCCTTCCCCTTCCAAACCTTAGACCCTTCCTTTATCATGAGATGTGATATCCAACTCCTTCCCATTCCAATCCTGAGACCCTTCCGATATCATGAGATGTGATATCTCAAAGCTTCTAATATCAAACTTGAGACCCTCCCTATAGCATGAGATGTGATATCCAAGTCCTTCCCATTCCAATCCTGAGACCCTTCCTATAGCATGAGATGTGATATCTCAATGCTTCTAATACCAAACCTGAGACCCTTCCTATTACATGAGATGGGAATATCCAACTCCTTCCCATTCCAATCCTGAGACCCTTCCGATAGCAGAGATGTGATATCTCAATGCTTATACCAAACCTGAGACCCTTCGTATGGCATGAGATGTGATATCCAACTCCTTGCCATTCAAATCCTGAGACCCTTCTTATAGCATGAGAAGGGATATCCAACTCCTTCCCAATCCAATCCTGAGACCCTTCCGATAGCAGAGACGTGATATCTCAATGCTTCTACCAAACCTGAGACCCTTCCTTTAGCATGAGATGTGATATCCAAATCCTTCACATTCCAATCCTGAGACCCTTCCTATAGCATGAGATGTGATATCTCAATGCTTCTAATACCAAACCTGAGATCCTTCCTATAACATGAGATGTGATATCCAATTCCTTCCCATTCAAAACCTGAGACCCTTCCTATTGGATGAGTTGTGATATCCAACTCCTTCCCATTCCAACCCTGAGACCCTTCCTATAGCATGAGATGTGATGTCTCAATGATTCTAATACCAAACCTGAGATCCTTCCTATAACATGAGATGTGATATCCAACTCCTTCCATTCCAATCCTGAGACCCGTCCTATAGCATGAGATGTGATATCTCAATGCTTATACCAAACCTGAGACCCTTCCTATAGCATGAGATGTGATATCCAACTACTTCCCATTCCAATCCTGAGACCCTTCCTATAGCATGAGATGTGATATCTCAGTGCTTCTAATACCAAACCTGAGATCCTTCCTCTAACATGAAATGTGATATCCAACTCCTTCCCTTTCCAAACCTAAGAGCCTATCTATAGCATGAGATGTGATATCCAGGTCCTTCCTATTCCAATCCTTAGACCCTTCCTACAGCATGCAATATGATATCTCAATGATTCTAATAACAAACCTGAGACCCGTCCTATAGCATGAGATATGATATCCAAGTCCTTCCCATTCCAATCCTGAGACCCTTCCTATAACATGAAATGTGATATCCAACTCCTTCCCATTCCAACCTGAGACCCTTCCTATAGCATGAGATGTGATATCAAACTCCTTCCCATTCCAATCCTGAGACCCTTCCTATAGCTTGAGGTGTGATATCCAACTCCTTCCCATTCCAATTCTGAGACCCTTCTTATACCATGAGTCTTGATATCTCAATGCTTCTAATACCAAACCTGAGACCCGTCCTATAACATGAGATGTGATATCCAAATCCTTCCCCTTCCAAACCTTAGACCCTTCCTTTATCATGAGATGTGATATCCAACTCCTTCCCATTCCAATCCTGAGACCCTTCCGATATCATGAGATTTGTTATCTCAATGCTTCTAATATCAAACTTGAGACCCTCCCTATAGCATGAGATGTGACATCCAAGTCCTTCCCATTCCAATCCTGAGACCCTTCCTATAGCATGAGATGTGATATCTCTATGCTTCTAATACCAAACCTGAGATCCTTCCTATAACATGAGATGGGATATCCAACTCCTTCCCATTCCAATCCTGAGACCTTTCCGATAGCAGAGATGTGATATCTCAATGCTTATACCAAACCTGAGAACCTTCCTATGGCCTGAGATGTCATATACAACTCCTTCCCATTCCAATCCTGAGACCCTTCCTTTAGCATGATATGTGATATCTCAATGCTTATACCAAATCTGAGACCCTTCCTATAGCATGAGATGTGATATCCAATTCCTTCCCATTCCAATCCTGAGACCCTTCCTATAGCATGAGATGTGATATCTCAATGCTTATACCAAACCTGAGAGCCTACCTATAGCATGAGATGTGATATCCAAGTCCATCCCATTCCAATCCTTAGACCCTTCCTACAACATGCAATGTGATATCTCAATTATTCTAATACCAAACCAGAGACTCTTCCTATAACATGAGATGGGATATCCAACTCCTTCCCATTCCAATCCTGAGCCGCTTCCGATAGCAGAGATGTGATATCTCAATGCTTATACCAAACCTGAGACCCTTCCTATAACATGAGATGTGATATCCAACTCCTTCCCGTTCCAAACCTGAGACACTAACTATAGCATATGTGATATCCAACTCCTTCCCATTCCAAACATGAGACCCTTCCTATAGCAAGAAAGTAATATCCAACTCCTACCCATTCCAATCCTGAGACCCTTCCTATAGCAAGAGATGTGATATCCAAATCCTTCCCATTCCAATCCTGAGACCCTTCCTATAACATGAGATGTGATATCCAACTCCTTCCCATTCCAACCTGAGACACTTCCTATAGCATGAGAAGGGATATCCAACTCCTTCCCAATCCAATCCTGAGACCCTTCCGATAGCAGAGATGTGATATCTCAATGCTTATACCAAACCTGAGACCCTTCCTATAGCATGAAAAGGGATATCCAACTCCTTCCCAATCCAATCCTGAGACCCTTCCGATAGCAGAGACGTGATATCTCAATGCTTCTACCAAACCTGAGACCCTTCCTGTAGCATGAGATGTGATATCCAAATCCTTCACATTCCAATCCTGAGACCCTTCCTATAGCATGAGATTTGATATCTCAATGCTTCTAATACCAAACCTGAGATCCTTCCTATAACATGAGATGTGATATCCAATTACTTCCCATTCCAAACCTGAGACCCTTCCTATTGGATGAGATGTGATATCCAACTCCTTCCCATTCCAACCCTGAGACCCTTCCTATAGCATGAGATGTGATGTCTCAATGCTTCTAATACCAAACCTGAGATCCTTCCTATAACATGAGATGTGATATCCAACTCCTTCCATTCCAATCCTGAGACCCGTCCTATAGCATGAGATGTGATATCTCAATGCTTATACCAAACCTGAGACCCTTCCTATAGAATGAGATGTGATATCCAACTCCTTCCCATTCCAATCCTGAGACCCTTCCTATAGCATGAGATGTGATATCTCAATGCTTCTAATACCAAACCTGAGATCCTTCCTCTAACATGAAATGTGATATCCAACTCCTTCCCTTTCCAAACCTAAGAGCCTATCTATAGCATGAGATGTGATATCCAAGTCCTTCACATTCCAACCCTTAGACCCTTCCTACAGCATGCAATATGATATCTCAATGATTCTAATAACAAACCTGAGACCCGTCCTATAACATGAGATGGGATATCCAACTCCTTCCCATGCCAATCCTGAGACACTTCCGATAGCAGAGATGTGATATCTCAATGTTTATACCAAACCTGAGACCCTTCCTATAACATGAGATGTGAAATTTAACTCCTTCCCGTTCCAAACCTGAGACCCTTCCTTTAGCATGAGATGTGATATCCTTCCCATTCCAATCCTGAGACACTTCCGATAGCATGAGATGTGATATCTCAATGCTTCTAATATCAAAACTGAGACCCTCCCAATAGCATGATATGTGATATCTAAGTCCTTCCCATTCCAATCCTGAGACCCTTCCTATAGCATGAGATGTGATATCTCAATGCTTCTACCAAACCTGAGACCCTTCCTTTAGCATGAGATGTGATATCCAACTCCTTCCCATTCCAATCCTGAGACCCTTCCTATAGCATGAGATGTGATATCTCAATACTTCTAATACCAAACCTGAGATCCTTCCGATAACATGAGATGTGATATCTCAATACTTCTAATACCAAACCTGAGATCCATCCTATAACATGAGATGTGATATCCAACTCCTTCCCTTTCCAAACCTAAGAGCCTATCTATAGCATGAGATGTGATATCCAGGTCCTTCCCATTCCAATCCTTAGACCCTTCCTACAGCATGCAATATGATATCTCAATGATTCTAATAACAAACCTGAGACCCGTCCTATAGCATGAGATATGATATCCAAGTCCTTCCCATTCCAATCCTGAGACCCTTCCTATAACATGAAATGTGATATCCAACTCCTTCCCATTCCAACCTGAGACCCTTCCTATAGCATGAGATGGGATATCCAACTTCTTCCAAATCCAATACTGATACCCTTCCGATAGCATGAGATGTGATATCCCAATGCTTCTACCAAACCTGAGACCCATACTATGGCATGAGATGTGATATCAAACTCCTTCCCATTCCAATCCTGAGACCCTTCCTATAGCTTGAGGTGTGATATCCAACTCCTTCCCATTCCAATTCTGAGACCCTTCGTATACCATGAGACTTGATATCTCAATGCTTCTAATACCAAACCTGAGACCCGTCCTATAACATGAGATGTGATATCCAAATCCTTCCCCTTCCAAACCTTAGACCCTTCCTTTATCATGAGATGTGATATCCAACTCCTTCCCATTCCAATCCTGAGACCCTTCCGATATCATGAGATTTGTTATCTCAATGCTTCTAATATCAAACTTGAGACCCTCCCTATAGCATGAGATGTGACATCCAAGTCCTTCCCATTCCAATCCTGAGACCCTTCCTATAGCATGAGATGTGATATCTCTATGCTTCTAATACCAAACCTGAGACCCTTCCTATAACATGAGATGGGATATCCAACTCCTTCCCATTCCAATCCTGAGACCTTTCCGATAGCAGAGATGTGATATCTCAATGCTTATACCAAACCTGAGAACCTTCCTATGGCCTGAGATGTCATATACAACTCCTTCCCATTCCAATCCTGAGACCCTTCCTTTAGCATGAGATGTGATATCTCAATGCTTATACCAAATCTGAGACCCTTCCTATAGCATGAGATGTGATATCCAATTCCTTCCCATTCCAATCCTGAGACCCTTCCTATAGCATGAGATGTGATATCTCAATGCTTATACCAAAACTGAGAGCCTACCTATAGCATGAGATGTGATATCCAAGTCCACCCCATTCCAATCCTTAGACCTTTCCTACAGCATGCGATGTGATATCTCAATGATTCTAATACCAAACCAGAGACTCTTCCTATAACATGAGATGGGATATCCAACTCCTTCCCATTCAAATCCTGAGCCGCTTCCGATAGCAGAGATGTGATATCTCAATGCTTATACCAAACCTGAGACCCTTCCTATAACATGAGATGTGATATCCAACTCCTTCCCGTTCCGAACCTGAGACATTAACTATAGCATATGTGATATCCAACTCCTTCCCATTCCAAACATGAGACCCTTCCTATAGCAAGAAAGTAATATCCAACTCCTACCCATTCCAATCCTGAGACCCTTCCTATAGCAAGAGATGTGATATCCAAATCCTTCCCATTCCAATCCTGAGACCCTTCCTATAACATGAGATGTGATATCCAACTCCTTCCCATTCCAACCTGAGACACTTCCTATAGCATGAGAAGGGATATCCAACTCCTTCCCAATCCAATCCTGAGACCCTTCCGATAGCAGAGATGTGATATCTCAATGCTTAAACCAAACCTGAGACCCTTCCTGTGGCATGAGATGTGATATCCAACTCCTTGCCATTCAAATCCTGAGACCCTTCCTATAGCATGAAAAGGGATATCCAACTCCTTCCCAATCCAATCCTGAGACCCTTCCGATAGCAGAGACGTGATATCTCAATGCTTCTACCAAACCTGAGACCCTTCCTTTAGCATGAGATGTGATATCCAAATCCTTCACATTCCAATCCTGAGACCCTTCCTATAGCATGAGATGTGATATCTCAATGCTTCTAATACCAAACCTGAGATCCTTCCTATAACATGAGATGTGATATCCAATTCCTTCCCATTCCAAACCTGAGACCCTTCCTATTGGATGAGTTGTGATATCCAACTCCTTCCCATTCCAACCCTGAGACCCTTCCTATAGCATGAGATGTGATGTCTCAATGATTCTAATACCAAACCTGAGATCCTTCCTATAACATGAGATGTGATATCCAACTCCTTCCATTACAATCCTGAGACCCGTCCTATAGCATGAGATGTGATATCTCAATGCTTATACCAAACCTGAGACCCTTCCTATAGCATGAGATGTGATATCCAACTCCTTCCCATTCCAACCTGAGACACTTCCTATAGCATGAGAAGGGATATCCAACTCCTTCCCAATCCAATCCTGAGACCCTTCCGATAGCAGAGATGTGATATCTCAATGCTTATACCAAACCTGAGACCCTTCCTATGGCATGAGATGTGATATCCAACTCCTTGCCATTCAAATCCTGAGACCCTTCCTATAGCATGAGAAGGGATATCCAACTCCTTCCCAATCCAATCCTGAGACCCTTCCGATAGCAGCGACGTGATATCTCAATGCTTCTACCAAACCTGAGACCCTTCCTTTAGCATGAGATGTGATATCCAAATCCTTCACATTCCAATCCTGAGACTCTTCCTTTAGCATGAGATGTGATATCTCAATGCTTATACCAAATCTGAGACCCTTCCTATAGCATGAGATGTGATATCCAATTCCTTCCCATTCCAATCCTGAGACCCTTCCTATAGCATGAGATGTGATATCTCAATGCTTATACCAAACCTGAGAGCCTACCTATAGCATGAGATGTGATATCCAAGTCCATCCCATTCCAATCCTTTGACCCTTCCTACAGCATGCGATGTGATATCTCAATGATTCTACCAAACCAGAGACTCTTCCTATAACATGAGATGGGATATCCAACTCCTTCCCATTCCAATCCTGAGCCGCTTCCGATAGCAGAGATGTGATATCTCAATGCTTATACCAAGCCTGAGACCCTTCCTATAACATGAGATGTGATATCCAACTCCTTCCCGTTCCAAACCTGAGACACTAACTATAGCATACGTGATATCCAACTCCTTCCCATTCCAAACATGAGACCCTTCCTATAGCAAGAAAGTAATATCCAACTCCTACCCATTCCAATCCTGAGACCCTTCCTATAGCAAGAGATGTGATATCCAAATCCTTCCCATTCCAATCCTGAGACCCTTCCTATAACATGAGATGTGATATCCAACTCCTTCCCATTCCAACCTGAGACACTTCCTATAGCATGAGAAGGGATATCCAACTCCTTCCCAATCCAATCCTGAGACCCTTCCGATAGCAGAGATGTGATATCTCAATGCTTATACCAAACCTGAGACCCTTCCTATGGCATGAGATGTGATATCCAACTCCTTCCCAATCCAATCCTGAGACCCTTCCGATAGCAGAGACGTGATATCTCAATGCTTCTACCAAACCTGAGACCCTTCCTTTAGCATGAGATGTGATATCCAAATCCTTCACATTCCAATCCTGAGACCCTTCCTATAGCATGAGATGTGATATCTCAATGCTTCTAATACCAAACCTGAGATCCTTCCTATAACATGAGATGTGATATCCAATTCCTTCCCATTCCAAACCTGAGACCCTTCCTATTGGATGAGATGTGATATCCAACTCCTTCCCATTCCAACCCTGAGACCCTTCCTATAGCATGAGATGTGATGTCTCAATGCTTCTAATACCAAACCTGAGATCCTTCCTATAACATGAGATGTGATATCCAACTCCTTCCATTCCAATCCTGAGACCCGTCCTATAGCATGAGATGTGATATCTCAATGCTTATACCAAACCTGAGACCCTTCCTATAGCATGAGATGTGATATCCAACTGCTTCCCATTCCAATCCTGAGACCCTTCCTATAGCATGAGATGTGATATCTCAATGCTTCTAATACCAAACCTGAGATCCTTCCTCTAACATGAAATGTGATATCCAACTCCTTCCCTTTCCAAACCTAAGAGCCTATCTATAGCATGAGATGTGATATCCAAGTCCTTCCCATTCCAACCCTTAGACCCTTCCTACAGCATGCAATATGATATCTCAATGATTCTAATAACAAACCTGAGACCCGTCCTATAACATGAGATGGGATATCCAACTCCTTCCCATTCCAATCCTGAGACACTTCCGATAGCAGAGATGTGATATCTCAATGCTTATACCAAACCTGAGACCCTTCCTATAACATGAGATGTGATATCCAAATCCTTCCCGTTCCAAACCTGAGACCCTTCCTTTAGCATGAGATGTGATATCCAGCACCTTCCCATTCCAATCCTGAGACACTTCCTATAGCATGAGATGTGATATCTCAATGCTTCTAATATCAAAACTGAGACCCTCCCTATAGCATGATATGTGATATCTAAGTCCTTCCCATTCCAATCCTGAGACCCTCCCTATAGCATGAGATGTGATATCCAACTCCTTCCCATTCCAATCCTGAGACCCTTCCTATAGCATGATATATGATATCTCAATACTTCTAATACCAAACGTGAGGTCCTTCCGATAACATGAGATGTGATATCCAAATCCTTCCCCTTCCAATCCTGAGACCCTCCCTTTAGCATGAGATGTGATATCCAACTCCTTCCTATTCCAATCCTGAGACTCTTCTGATAGCATGAGATGTGATATCTCAATGCTTCTAATACCAAACCTGAGATCCTTCCGATAGCATGAGATGTGATATCTCAATGTTTCTAATACCAAACCTGAGATCCTTCCTATAACATGAGATGTGATATCCAAATCCTTCCCCTTCCAAACCTGAGACCCTCCCTTTAGCATGAGATGTGATATCCAACTCCTTCCCATTCCATTCCTAAGACCCTTCTGATAGCATGAGATGTGATATCTCAATGCCTCTAATACCAAACCTGAGATCCTACCTCTAACATGAAATGTGATATCCAACTATTTCCCCTTCCAAACCTGAGAGCCTTCCTATAGCATGAGATGTGATATCCAAGTCCTTCCCATTCCAATCCTGAGACCCTTCCTATAGCTTGAGATGTGATATCCAACTCCTTCCCATTCCAATTCTGAGACCCTTCCTATACTATGAGACTTGATATCTCAATGCTTCTAATACAAACGTGAGACCCGTAATATAACATGAGATGTGATATCCAAATCCTTCCCCTTCCAAACCTTAGACCCTTCCTTTATCATGAGATGTGATATCCAACTCCTTCCCATTCCAATCCTGAGACCCTTCCGATATCATGAGATGTGATATCTCAAAGCTTCTAATATCAAACTTGAGACCCTCCCTATAGCATGAGATGTGATATCCAAGTCCTTCCTATTCCAATCCTGAGACCCTTCCTATAGCTTGAGGTGTGATATCTAACTCCTTCCCATTCCAATTCTAAGACCCTTCTTATACCATGACACTTGATATCTCAATGCTTCTAATACCAAACCTGAGACCCGTCCTATAACATGAGATGTGATATCCAAATCCTTCCCCTTCCAAACCTTAGACCCTTCCTTTATCATGAGAAGTGATATCCAACTCCTTCCCATTCCAATCCTGAGACCCTTCCGATATCATGAGATTTGTTATCTCAATGCTTCTAATATCAAACTTGAGACCCTCCCTAAAGCATGAGATGTGACATCCAAGTCCTTCCCATTCCAATCCCGAGACCCTTCCTATAACATGAGATGTGATATCCAACTCCTTCCCATTCCAACCTGAGACACTTCCTATAGCATGAGAAGGGATATCTAACTCCTTCCCAATCCAATCCTGAGACCCTTCCGATAGCAGAGATGTGATATCTGAATGCTTATACCAAACCTGAGACCCTTCCTATGGCATGAGATGTGATATCCAAATCCTTCACATTCCAATCCTGAGACTCTTCCTTTAGCATGAGATGTGATATCTCAATGCTTATACCAAATCTGAGACCCTTCCTATAGCATGAGATGTGATATCCAATTCCTTCCCATTCCAATCCTGAGACCCTTCCTATAGCATGAGATGTGATATCTCAATGCTTATACCAAACCTGAGAGCCTACCTATAGCATGAGATGTGATATCCAAGTCCATCCCATTCCAATCCTTTGACCCTTCCTACAGCATGCGATGTGATATCTCAATGATTCTACCAAACCAGAGACTCTTCCTATAACATGAGATGGGATATCCAACTCCTTCCCATTCCAATCCTGAGCCGCTTCCGATAGCAGAGATGTGATATCTCAATGCTTATACCAAGCCTGAGACCCTTCCTATAACATGAGATGTGATATCCAACTCCTTCCCGTTCCAAACCTGAGACACTAACTATAGCATATGTGATATCCAACTCCTTCCCATTCCAAACATGAGACCCTTCCTATAGCAAGAAAGTAATATCCAACTCCTACCCATTCCAATCCTGAGACCCTTCCTATAGCAAGAGATGTGATATCCAAATCCTTCCCATTCCAATCCTGAGACCCTTCCTATAACATGAGATGTGATATCCAACTCCTTCCCATTCCAACCTGAGACACTTCCTATAGCATGAGAAGGGATATCCAACTCCTTCCCAATCCAATCCTGAGACCCTTCCGATAGCAGAGATGTGATATCTCAATGCTTATACCAAACCTGAGACCCTTCCTATGGCATGAGATGTGATATCCAACTCCTTCCCAATCCAATCCTAAGACCCTTCCGATAGCAGAGACGTGATATCTCAATGCTTCTACCAAACCTGAGACCCTTCCTTTAGCATGAGATGTGATATCCAAATCCTTCACATTCCAATCCTGAGACCATTCCTATAGCATGAGATGTGATATCTCAATGCTTCTAATACCAAACCTGAGATCCTTCTTATAACATGAGATGTGATATCCAATTCCTTCCCATTCCAAACCTGAGACCCTTCCTATTGGATGAGATGTGATATCCAACTCCTTCCCATTCCAACCCTGAGACCCTTCCTATAGCATGAGATGTGATGTCTCAATGCTTCTAATACCAAACCTGAGATCCTTCCTATAACATGAGATGTGATATCCAACTCCTTCCATTCCAATCCTGAGACCCGTCCTATAGCATGAGATGTGATATCTCAATGCTTATACCAAACCTGAGACCCTTCCTATAGCATGAGATGTGATATCCAACTGCTTCCCATTCCAATCCTGAGACCCTTCCTATAGCATGAGATGTGATATCTCAATGCTTCTAATACCAAACCTGAGATCCTTCCTCTAACATGAAATGTGATATCCAACTCCTTCCCTTTCCAAACCTAAGAGCCTATCTATAGCATGAGATGTGATATCCAAGTCCTTCCCATTCCAACCCTTAGACCCTTCCTACAGCATGCAATATGATATCTCAATGATTCTAATAACAAACCTGAGACCCGTCCTATAACATGAGATGGGATATCCAACTCCTTCCCATTCCAATCCTGAGACACTTCCGATAGCAGAGATGTGATATCTCAATGCTTATACCAAACCTGAGACCCTTCCTATAACATGAGATGTGATATCCAAATCCTTCCCGTTCCAAACCTGAGACCCTTCCTTTAGCATGAGATGTGATATCCAGCACCTTCCCATTCCAATCCTGAGACACTTCCTATAGCATGAGATGTGATATCTCAATGCTTCTAATATCAAAACTGAGACCCTCCCTATAGCATGATATGTGATATCTAAGTCCTTCCCATTCCAATCCTGAGACCCTCCCTATAGCATGAGATGTGATATCCAACTCCTTCCCATTCCAATCCTGAGACCCTTCCTATAGCATGAGATATGATATCTCAATACTTCTAATACCAAACGTGAGATCCTTCCGATAACATGAGATGTGATATCCAAATCCTTCCCCTTCCAATCCTGAGACCCTCCCTTTAGCATGTGGAGGGTTTTGACCCATGTGGAATCATTAGACGGGGTAAATATGGGGATTAAGCTGTCGCCGCCCATCATTTCATCCCAGAATCCAGGAGAGCTGCGCAGTTGTGCGCACACCAAAATGGTTACCTAACTTGCCACCCACCAGTGTAAAGAAAGGTCTTTGTTAACAAAATCCACTGCTACTGATGTCAAAAGTTGCTGAAATCGTGACTCATTGGACCACTTTAAAGATTCAACCCTTTTTGTGGGGTTCCACATAACCATCTTACTGTAAGGAGCCCCATCAAAACAATGTTAAGCAAGGATTTACTACCATGTAAGAACCATTCCTGTTTAGAATGCATTAATCCAAGAAAATCCCAAAATTGCATGCAGTACCAACAAAATCCTCAAGGGGGCGCTGGCGGTCTAAACTCTGACAGGAGAATTGAGTGCAGTTGCTGACAAAGGGATTTGACTCAGCTGACTTCAAAGGCTGCATTTTAATTAAAAATTAGCCACATGCTGTTCCCAGAGGCCTGAAGCCTGGGAAACCCTATCACCTCAAGAGCTTCACACCAGGAGTTAGAATCTCACATGACCTCTTGATTGATAGAAGGCAGACTGGCTGGGAGCTTCCCAGAGACCACACAAAGGACCCTTTCCTCTGAAAGGAATATGTTAATTCTGAAATGTTTGCTGTCAACAAAGCCCTGCCTGCCCAGAGGACTGACCCACCCAAGTCTTGGAGGCGGACCTCAACACTCTGAGGACTGGATTGAAAGGAAAATATATATTTTACAAAAACACTGATAACTCTTTGTAATCAAATGACAGAAATGTATAACTTTGAGAGCTTTAATTTAAAAAATATACCTTTAATTCAAGACTAAACTCGAATTTGTGTGATGTTCTGGGGCAAAACCCCATTGTTTATTAATATTACAGACTCCCTGTTTCAGCTAGACAAACGAAAATGCATTGGTATGTGGGTAGATATGTGAGGAACAGTTGTATAAAATTTAATGAAGATCCAATGTTGTTTAGCACATTAAAAAGTGCTAGAAGTTGCCATTTTTGAATGCAAGCTCCTAGAATGAGCAGATTTGGACAGAGACATGGCTAAATTCAGCCACACCATGGATATGTAATTTCAAGCAACTGTGTAACTCTGAAGTATGTATTTTGATCATATATAGATTTGGGTGCACAGATAAGGGAGGTTCTTCAAGAGATCATAAATGGCTGACATCACTCTGACACAACTTAGTTCGCCAATCAGGGGACGAATGGAAGTTTGACCAATTAGAAGCTGAGAGAGAGGTAGGGTCAGTGATGCTAGAACACACCCACATTCTAAACACATAAAAGCAGACAGACAGGACAGATAGGGACCTTCCAAATCCATCTGCAGCGGGACGCTCTGCCGGAAAAATCCATACTTACCTCCATCAACCTCCAGAAAGCCAAACTAGAGACTTCAATCTATCCAGAACTAAGAGAACCAGAGAGAAAGCAGTGCTGTACCCAGAGAGACCCAGACCAGCAGAGAGAGCTGACCCAGATCACTGTGAAACGCAGAGGCCAGACCAGACCAGACCAGAGTCCAGTCTAAAACCCTGACCAGATCCGTGATGAGGCCCATTTAATTCAAGAATATAGTGTGAGTACCCAGCAGAACTGTGTAGAACCAATCTCTTAGTTTAAATTCATCTAATTCAATCTATTTAACCTAAGTAGAACTGCCTCCTAGCTGTCACCTGTCATTTCTAGTTGCAAGCTGCACTTGTCATTTTGAACTTTTGAAATTTGCAAACCCAAAAACGACCTTTATTAAATCGCTCATATCTCCGCGACCGTTTGGGCTAGAGACTTGCAGTAACTTTCCTCTGATAGCTTAGAATCATAGCTTTGAATCGCACCAAGAACCGCATTCCTACCCCTTATAGTTTTACCGCAATCGCGGAACACGCATCCGCGAATTTTACCGCGATTTGCAATTTCTTCACATGTAAAAACTGCTGCTGTTTGCTTTCCATTTGCCAGAAATTCGTTTAACCTGCTAACTATCCCTGCATCATTGCTAGTGTGAGCCTGGACTAATATTAACTAGATACCACTCACCCTGAACCTCTGAAGGGGAATTAAAAGCGTTTCCAGCATATTTCTCATTCATTGCCAGCACCTATCAAAGCAATTTGGGCCTGTGATTTCAAAACTCCTATCTGTTTTCTGTAAGCTTGCTGGATTGAACTGATTACATTGATTGCATTTCTGAGAACTGTGTGCTTTCCTCCCATTTCCTTGCATTGCATAAAGAGGGGGGGAGTGAATAGCCAGAGAAAAGTGATTACATTGTTTGGTTGAAATCATATTGCATATTTTCTGTACTGCATTCATTGAATATTGCATCCACCTGAGCTTACTTAAAGCATCCTCTACCACATTATACTTTTGTTCCTATTTACCAGTGTGCTATCTTATCCATTTCCTGTCAACTCATTAGTGATTAAAGAAGTGTGCTAGTGCCAGATTCTCCGTTGTTAGTATTTACCATATCAGATTAAGTGTGATATTCAATTATTAATTTATTAAAAAGTGTGATATATATTTTAATTTATCAAATAAACCTTTTAAACTTGCAAAACAGAATTACTTCTTGGCTCAGTGGGGTCAGGGGGATTCCAAGAGAGGGGTGTTATACAAGGGTAGTCATCCAGAACGCATGAACTGGACCTAAAGATATATCAATAAGGGTTTTCATTCAGTATTATAGACTAGGCGTTGACTTAGCTGTAGTGTTGAATTGAATCCTCTTACAAGCATGAGATGTGATATCCAACTCCTTCCTATTCCAATCCTGAGACTCTTCTGATAGCATGAGATGTGATATCTCAATGCTTCTAATACCAAACCTGAGATCCTTCCGATAGCATGAGATGTGATATCTCAATGCTTCTAATACCAAACCTGAGATCCTTCCTATAACATGAGATGTGATATCCAAATCCTTCCCCTTCCAAACCTGAGACCCTCCCTTTAGCATGAGATGTGATATCCAACTCCTTCCCATTCCATTCCTAAGACCCTTCTGATAGCATGAGATGTGATATCTCAATGCCTCTAATACCAAACCTGAGATCCTACCTCTAACATGAAATGTGATATCCAACTATTTCCCCTTCCAAACCTGAGAGCCTTCCTATAGCATGAGATGTGATATCCAAGTCCTTCCCATTCCAATCCTGAGACCCTTCCTATAGCTTGAGATGTGATATCCAACTCCTTCCCATTCCAATTCTGAGACCCTTCCTATACTATGAGACTTGATATCTCAATGCTTCTAATACAAACGTGAGACCCGTAATATAACATGAGATGTGATATCCAAATCCTTCCCCTTCCAAACCTTAGACCCTTCCTTTATCATGAGATGTGATATCCAACTCCTTCCCATTCCAATCCTGAGACCCTTCCGATATCATGAGATGTGATATCTCAAAGCTTCTAATATCAAACTTGAGACCCTCCCTATAGCATGAGATGTGATATCCAAGTCCTTCCCATTCCAATCCTGAGACCCTTCCTATAGCTTGAGGTGTGATATCTAACTCCTTCCCATTCCAATTCTGAGACCCTTCTTATACCATGAGACTTGATATCTCAATGCTTCTAATACCAAACCTGAGACCCGTCCTATAACATGAGATGTGATATCCAAATCCTTCCCCTTCCAAACCTTAGACCCTTCCTTTATCATGAGATGTGATATCCAACTCCTTCCCATTCCAATCCTGAGACCCTTCCGATATCATGAGATTTGTTATCTCAATGCTTCTAATTTCAAACTTGAGACCCTCCCTAAAGCATGAGATGTGACATCCAAGTCCTTCCCATTCCAATCCCGAGACCCTTCCTATAACATGAGATGTGATATCCAACTCCTTCCCATTCCAACCTGAGACACTTCCTATAGCATGAGAAGGGATATCTAACTCCTTCCCAATCCAATCCTGAGACCCTTCCGATAGCAGAGATGTGATATCTGAATGCTTATACCAAACCTGAGACCCTTCCTATGGCATGAGATGTGATATCCAACTCCTTGCCATTCAAATCCTGAGACCCTTCCTATAGCATGAGATGTGATATCTCTATGCTTCTAATACCAAACCTGAGACCCTTCCTATAACATGAGATGGGATATCCAACTCCTTCCCATTCCAATCCTGAGACCCTTCCGATAGCAGATATGTGATATCTCAATGCTTATACCAAACCTGAGAACCTTCCTATGGCCTGAGATGTCATATACAACTCCTTCCCATTCCAATCCTGAGACCCTTCCTTTAGCATGAGATGTGATATCTCAATGCTTATACCAAATCTGAGACCCTTCCTATAGCATGAGATGTGATATCCAATTCCTTCCCATTCCAATCCTGAGACCCTTCCTATAGCATGAGATGTGATATCTCAATGCTTATACCAAACCTGAGAGCCTACCTATAGCATGAGATGTGATATCCAAGTCCATCCCATTCCAATCCTTAGACCCTTCCTACAACATGCAATGTGATATCTCAATTATTCTAATACCAAACCAGAGACTCTTCCTATAACATGAGATGGGATATCCAACTCCTTCCCATTCCAATCCTGAGCCGCTTCCGATAGCAGAGATGTGATATCTCAATGCTTATACCAAACCTGAGACCCTTCCTATAACATGAGATGTGATATCCAACTCCTTCCCGTTCCAAACCTGAGACACTAACTATAGCATATGTGATATCCAACTCCTTCCCATTCCAAACATGAGACCCTTCCTATAGCAAGAAAGTAATATCCAACTCCTACCCATTCCAATCCTGAGACCCTTCCTATAGCAAGAGATGTGATATCCAAATCCTTCCCATTCCAATCCTGAGACCCTTCCTATAACATGAGATGTGATATCCAACTCCTTCCCATTCCAACCTGAGACACTTCCTATAGCATGAGAAGGGATATCCAACTCCTTCCCAATCCAATCCTGAGACCCTTCCGATAGCAGAGATGTGATATCTCAATGCTTATACCAAACCTGAGACCCTTCCTATAGCATGAAAAGGGATATCCAACTCCTTCCCAATCCAATCCTGAGACCCTTCCGATAGCAGAGACGTGATATCTCAATGCTTCTACCAAACCTGAGACCCTTCCTGTAGCATGAGATGTGATATCCAAATCCTTCACATTCCAATCCTGAGACCCTTCCTATAGCATGAGATTTGATATCTCAATGCTTCTAATACCAAACCTGAGATCCTTCCTATAACATGAGATGTGATATCCAATTACTTCCCATTCCAAACCTGAGACCCTTCCTATTGGATGAGATGTGATATCCAACTCCTTCCCATTCCAACCCTGAGACCCTTCCTATAGCATGAGATGTGATGTCTCAATGCTTCTAATACCAAACCTGAGATCCTTCCTATAACATGAGATGTGATATCCAACTCCTTCCATTCCAATCCTGAGACCCGTCCTATAGCATGAGATGTGATATCTCAATGCTTATACCAAACCTGAGACCCTTCCTATAGAATGAGATGTGATATCCAACTCCTTCCCATTCCAATCCTGAGACCCTTCCTATAGCATGAGATGTGATATCTCAATGCTTCTAATACCAAACCTGAGATCCTTCCTCTAACATGAAATGTGATATCCAACTCCTTCCCTTTCCAAACCTAAGAGCCTATCTATAGCATGAGATGTGATATCCAAGTCCTTCACATTCCAACCCTTAGACCCTTCCTACAGCATGCAATATGATATCTCAATGATTCTAATAACAAACCTGAGACCCGTCCTATAACATGAGATGGGATATCCAACTCCTTCCCATGCCAATCCTGAGACACTTCCGATAGCAGAGATGTGATATCTCAATGTTTATACCAAACCTGAGACCCTTCCTATAACATGAGATGTGAAATTTAACTCCTTCCCGTTCCAAACCTGAGACCCTTCCTTTAGCATGAGATGTGATATCCTTCCCATTCCAATCCTGAGACACTTCCGATAGCATGAGATGTGATATCTCAATGCTTCTAATATCAAAACTGAGACCCTCCCAATAGCATGATATGTGATATCTAAGTCCTTCCCATTCCAATCCTGAGACCCTTCCTATAGCATGAGATGTGATATCTCAATGCTTCTACCAAACCTGAGACCCTTCCTTTAGCATGAGATGTGATATCCAACTCCTTCCCATTCCAATCCTGAGACCCTTCCTATAGCATGAGATGTGATATCTCAATACTTCTAATACCAAACCTGAGATCCTTCCGATAACATGAGATGTGATATCTCAATACTTCTAATACCAAACCTGAGATCCATCCTATAACATGAGATGTGATATCCAACTCCTTCCCTTTCCAAACCTAAGAGCCTATCTATAGCATGAGATGTGATATCCAGGTCCTTCCCATTCCAATCCTTAGACCCTTCCTACAGCATGCAATATGATATCTCAATGATTCTAATAACAAACCTGAGACCCGTCCTATAGCATGAGATATGATATCCAAGTCCTTCCCATTCCAATCCTGAGACCCTTCCTATAACATGAAATGTGATATCCAACTCCTTCCCATTCCAACCTGAGACCCTTCCTATAGCATGAGATGGGATATCCAACTTCTTCCAAATCCAATACTGATACCCTTCCGATAGCATGAGATGTGATATCCCAATGCTTCTACCAAACCTGAGACCCATACTATGGCATGAGATGTGATATCAAACTCCTTCCCATTCCAATCCTGAGACCCTTCCTATAGCTTGAGGTGTGATATCCAACTCCTTCCCATTCCAATTCTGAGACCCTTCGTATACCATGAGACTTGATATCTCAATGCTTCTAATACCAAACCTGAGACCCGTCCTATAACATGAGATGTGATATCCAAATCCTTCCCCTTCCAAACCTTAGACCCTTCCTTTATCATGAGATGTGATATCCAACTCCTTCCCATTCCAATCCTGAGACCCTTCCGATATCATGAGATTTGTTATCTCAATGCTTCTAATATCAAACTTGAGACCCTCCCTATAGCATGAGATGTGACATCCAAGTCCTTCCCATTCCAATCCTGAGACCCTTCCTATAGCATGAGATGTGATATCTCTATGCTTCTAATACCAAACCTGAGACCCTTCCTATAACATGAGATGGGATATCCAACTCCTTCCCATTCCAATCCTGAGACCTTTCCGATAGCAGAGATGTGATATCTCAATGCTTATACCAAACCTGAGAACCTTCCTATGGCCTGAGATGTCATATACAACTCCTTCCCATTCCAATCCTGAGACCCTTCCTTTAGCATGAGATGTGATATCTCAATGCTTATACCAAATCTGAGACCCTTCCTATAGCATGAGATGTGATATCCAATTCCTTCCCATTCCAATCCTGAGACCCTTCCTATAGCATGAGATGTGATATCTCAATGCTTATACCAAAACTGAGAGCCTACCTATAGCATGAGATGTGATATCCAAGTCCACCCCATTCCAATCCTTAGACCTTTCCTACAGCATGCGATGTGATATCTCAATGATTCTAATACCAAACCAGAGACTCTTCCTATAACATGAGATGGGATATCCAACTCCTTCCCATTCAAATCCTGAGCCGCTTCCGATAGCAGAGATGTGATATCTCAATGCTTATACCAAACCTGAGACCCTTCCTATAACATGAGATGTGATATCCAACTCCTTCCCGTTCCGAACCTGAGACATTAACTATAGCATATGTGATATCCAACTCCTTCCCATTCCAAACATGAGACCCTTCCTATAGCAAGAAAGTAATATCCAACTCCTACCCATTCCAATCCTGAGACCCTTCCTATAGCAAGAGATGTGATATCCAAATCCTTCCCATTCCAATCCTGAGACCCTTCCTATAACATGAGATGTGATATCCAATTCCTTCCCATTCCAACCTGAGACACTTCCTATAGCATGAGAAGGGATATCCAACTCCTTCCCAATCCAATCCTGAGACCCTTCCGATAGCAGAGATGTGATATCTCAATGCTTAAACCAAACCTGAGACCCTTCCTGTGGCATGAGATGTGATATCCAACTCCTTGCCATTCAAATCCTGAGACCCTTCCTATAGCATGAAAAGGGATATCCAACTCCTTCCCAATCCAATCCTGAGACCCTTCCGATAGCAGAGACGTGATATCTCAATGCTTCTACCAAACCTGAGACCCTTCCTTTAGCATGAGATGTGATATCCAAATCCTTCACATTCCAATCCTGAGACCCTTCCTATAGCATGAGATGTGATATCTCAATGCTTCTAATACCAAACCTGAGATCCTTCCTATAACATGAGATGTGATATCCAATTCCTTCCCATTCCAAACCTGAGACCCTTCCTATTGGATGAGTTGTGATATCCAACTCCTTCCCATTCCAACCCTGAGACCCTTCCTATAGCATGAGATGTGATGTCTCAATGATTCTAATACCAAACCTGAGATCCTTCCTATAACATGAGATGTGATATCCAACTCCTTCCATTACAATCCTGAGACCCGTCCTATAGCATGAGATGTGATATCTCAATGCTTATACCAAACCTGAGACCCTTCCTATAGCATGAGATGTGATATCCAACTCCTTCCCATTCCAACCTGAGACACTTCCTATAGCATGAGAAGGGATATCCAACTCCTTCCCAATCCAATCCTGAGACCCTTCCGATAGCAGAGATGTGATATCTCAATGCTTATACCAAACCTGAGACCCTTCCTATGGCATGAGATGTGATATCCAACTCCTTGCCATTCAAATCCTGAGACCCTTCCTATAGCATGAGAAGGGATATCCAACTCCTTCCCAATCCAATCCTGAGACCCTTCCGATAGCAGCGACGTGATATCTCAATGCTTCTACCAAACCTGAGACCCTTCCTTTAGCATGAGATGTGATATCCAAATCCTTCACATTCCAATCCTGAGACTCTTCCTTTAGCATGAGATGTGATATCTCAATGCTTATACCAAATCTGAGACCCTTCCTATAGCATGAGATGTGATATCCAATTCCTTCCCATTCCAATCCTGAGACCCTTCCTATAGCATGAGATGTGATATCTCAATGCTTATACCAAACCTGAGAGCCTACCTATAGCATGAGATGTGATATCCAAGTCCATCCCATTCCAATCCTTTGACCCTTCCTACAGCATGCGATGTGATATCTCAATGATTCTACCAAACCAGAGACTCTTCCTATAACATGAGATGGGATATCCAACTCCTTCCCATTCCAATCCTGAGCCGCTTCCGATAGCAGAGATGTGATATCTCAATGCTTATACCAAGCCTGAGACCCTTCCTATAACATGAGATGTGATATCCAACTCCTTCCCGTTCCAAACCTGAGACACTAACTATAGCATACGTGATATCCAACTCCTTCCCATTCCAAACATGAGACCCTTCCTATAGCAAGAAAGTAATATCCAACTCCTACCCATTCCAATCCTGAGACCCTTCCTATAGCAAGAGATGTGATATCCAAATCCTTCCCATTCCAATCCTGAGACCCTTCCTATAACATGAGATGTGATATCCAACTCCTTCCCATTCCAACCTGAGACACTTCCTATAGCATGAGAAGGGATATCCAACTCCTTCCCAATCCAATCCTGAGACCCTTCCGATAGCAGAGATGTGATATCTCAATGCTTATACCAAACCTGAGACCCTTCCTATGGCATGAGATGTGATATCCAACTCCTTCCCAATCCAATCCTGAGACCCTTCCGATAGCAGAGACGTGATATCTCAATGCTTCTACCAAACCTGAGACCCTTCCTTTAGCATGAGATGTGATATCCAAATCCTTCACATTCCAATCCTGAGACCCTTCCTATAGCATGAGATGTGATATCTCAATGCTTCTAATACCAAACCTGAGATCCTTCCTATAACATGAGATGTGATATCCAATTCCTTCCCATTCCAAACCTGAGACCCTTCCTATTGGATGAGATGTGATATCCAACTCCTTCCCATTCCAACCCTGAGACCCTTCCTATAGCATGAGATGTGATGTCTCAATGCTTCTAATACCAAACCTGAGATCCTTCCTATAACATGAGATGTGATATCCAACTCCTTCCATTCCAATCCTGAGACCCGTCCTATAGCATGAGATGTGATATCTCAATGCTTATACCAAACCTGAGACCCTTCCTATAGCATGAGATGTGATATCCAACTGCTTCCCATTCCAATCCTGAGACCCTTCCTATAGCATGAGATGTGATATCTCAATGCTTCTAATACCAAACCTGAGATCCTTCCTCTAACATGAAATGTGATATCCAACTCCTTCCCTTTCCAAACCTAAGAGCCTATCTATAGCATGAGATGTGATATCCAAGTCCTTCCCATTCCAACCCTTAGACCCTTCCTACAGCATGCAATATGATATCTCAATGATTCTAATAACAAACCTGAGACCCGTCCTATAACATGAGATGGGATATCCAACTCCTTCCCATTCCAATCCTGAGACACTTCCGATAGCAGAGATGTGATATCTCAATGCTTATACCAAACCTGAGACCCTTCCTATAACATGAGATGTGATATCCAAATCCTTCCCGTTCCAAACCTGAGACCCTTCCTTTAGCATGAGATATGATATCCAGCACCTTCCCATTCCAATCCTGAGACACTTCCTATAGCATGAGATGTGATATCTCAATGCTTCTAATATCAAAACTGAGACCCTCCCTATAGCATGATATGTGATATCTAAGTCCTTCCCATTCCAATCCTGAGACCCTCCCTATAGCATGAGATGTGATATCCAACTCCTTCCCATTCCAATCCTGAGACCCTTCCTATAGCATGAGATATGATATCTCAATACTTCTAATACCAAACGTGAGGTCCTTCCGATAACATGAGATGTGATATCCAAATCCTTCCCCTTCCAATCCTGAGACCCTCCCTTTAGCATGAGATGTGATATCCAACTCCTTCCTATTCCAATCCTGAGACTCTTCTGATAGCATGAGATGTGATATCTCAATGCTTCTAATACCAAACCTGAGATCCTTCCGATAGCATGAGATGTGATATCTCAATGCTTCTAATACCAAACCTGAGATCCTTCCTATAACATGAGATGTGATATCCAAATCCTTCCCCTTCCAAACCTGAGACCCTCCCTTTAGCATGAGATGTGATATCCAACTCCTTCCCATTCCATTCCTAAGACCCTTCTGATAGCATGAGATGTGATATCTCAATGCCTCTAATACCAAACCTGAGATCCTACCTCTAACATGAAATGTGATATCCAACTATTTCCCCTTCCAAACCTGAGAGCCTTCCTATAGCATGAGATGTGATATCCAAGTCCTTCCCATTCCAATCCTGAGACCCTTCCTATAGCTTGAGATGTGATATCCAACTCCTTCCCATTCCAATTCTGAGACCCTTCCTATACTATGAGACTTGATATCTCAATGCTTCTAATACAAACGTGAGACCCGTAATATAACATGAGATGTGATATCCAAATCCTTCCCCTTCCAAACCTTAGACCCTTCCTTTATCATGAGATGTGATATCCAACTCCTTCCCATTCCAATCCTGAGACCCTTCCGATATCATGAGATGTGATATCTCAAAGCTTCTAATATCAAACTTGAGACCCTCCCTATAGCATGAGATGTGATATCCAAGTCCTTCCCATTCCAATCCTGAGACCCTTCCTATAGCTTGAGGTGTGATATCTAACTCCTTCCCATTCCAATTCTAAGACCCTTCTTATACCATGACACTTGATATCTCAATGCTTCTAATACCAAACCTGAGACCCGTCCTATAACATGAGATGTGATATCCAAATCCTTCCCCTTCCAAACCTTAGACCCTTCCTTTATCATGAGAAGTGATATCCAACTCCTTCCCATTCCAATCCTGAGACCCTTCCGATATCATGAGATTTGTTATCTCAATGCTTCTAATATCAAACTTGAGACCCTCCCTAAAGCATGAGATGTGACATCCAAGTCCTTCCCATTCCAATCCCGAGACCCTTCCTATAACATGAGATGTGATATCCAACTCCTTCCCATTCCAACCTGAGACACTTCCTATAGCATGAGAAGGGATATCTAACTCCTTCCCAATCCAATCCTGAGACCCTTCCGATAGCAGAGATGTGATATCTGAATGCTTATACCAAACCTGAGACCCTTCCTATGGCATGAGATGTGATATCCAAATCCTTCACATTCCAATCCTGAGACTCTTCCTTTAGCATGAGATGTGATATCTCAATGCTTATACCAAATCTGAGACCCTTCCTATAGCATGAGATGTGATATCCAATTCCTTCCCATTCCAATCCTGAGACCCTTCCTATAGCATGAGATGTGATATCTCAATGCTTATACCAAACCTGAGAGCCTACCTATAGCATGAGATGTGATATCCAAGTCCATCCCATTCCAATCCTTTGACCCTTCCTACAGCATGCGATGTGATATCTCAATGATTCTACCAAACCAGAGACTCTTCCTATAACATGAGATGGGATATCCAACTCCTTCCCATTCCAATCCTGAGCCGCTTCCGATAGCAGAGATGTGATATCTCAATGCTTATACCAAGCCTGAGACCCTTCCTATAACATGAGATGTGATATCCAACTCCTTCCCGTTCCAAACCTGAGACACTAACTATAGCATATGTGATATCCAACTCCTTCCCATTCCAAACATGAGACCCTTCCTATAGCAAGAAAGTAATATCCAACTCCTACCCATTCCAATCCTGAGACCCTTCCTATAGCAAGAGATGTGATATCCAAATCCTTCCCATTCCAATCCTGAGACCCTTCCTATAACATGAGATGTGATATCCAACTCCTTCCCATTCCAACCTGAGACACTTCCTATAGCATGAGAAGGGATATCCAACTCCTTCCCAATCCAATCCTGAGACCCTTCCGATAGCAGAGATGTGATATCTCAATGCTTATACCAAACCTGAGACCCTTCCTATGGCATGAGATGTGATATCCAACTCCTTCCCAATCCAATCCTAAGACCCTTCCGATAGCAGAGACGTGATATCTCAATGCTTCTACCAAACCTGAGACCCTTCCTTTAGCATGAGATGTGATATCCAAATCCTTCACATTCCAATCCTGAGACCATTCCTATAGCATGAGATGTGATATCTCAATGCTTCTAATACCAAACCTGAGATCCTTCCTATAACATGAGATGTGATATCCAATTCCTTCCCATTCCAAACCTGAGACCCTTCCTATTGGATGAGATGTGATATCCAACTCCTTCCCATTCCAACCCTGAGACCCTTCCTATAGCATGAGATGTGATGTCTCAATGCTTCTAATACCAAACCTGAGATCCTTCCTATAACATGAGATGTGATATCCAACTCCTTCCATTCCAATCCTGAGACCCTTCCTATAGCATGAGATGTGATATCCAACTGCTTCCCATTCCAATCCTGAGACCCTTCCTATAGCATGAGATGTGATATCTCAATGCTTCTAATACCAAACCTGAGATCCTTCCTCTAACATGAAATGTGATATCCAACTCCTTCCCTTTCCAAACCTAAGAGCCTATCTATAGCATGAGATGTGATATCCAAGTCCTTCCCATTCCAACCCTTAGACCCTTCCTACAGCATGCAATATGATATCTCAATGATTCTAATAACAAACCTGAGACCCGTCCTATAACATGAGATGGGATATCCAACTCCTTCCCATTCCAATCCTGAGACACTTCCGATAGCAGAGATGTGATATCTCAATGCTTATACCAAACCTGAGACCCTTCCTATAACATGAGATGTGATATCCAAATCCTTCCCGTTCCAAACCTGAGACCCTTCCTTTAGCATGAGATGTGATATCCAGCACCTTCCCATTCCAATCCTGAGACACTTCCTATAGCATGAGATGTGATATCTCAATGCTTCTAATATCAAAACTGAGACCCTCCCTATAGCATGATATGTGATATCTAAGTCCTTCCCATTCCAATCCTGAGACCCTCCCTATAGCATGAGATGTGATATCCAACTCCTTCCCATTCCAATCCTGAGACCCTTCCTATAGCATGAGATATGATATCTCAATACTTCTAATACCAAACGTGAGATCCTTCCGATAACATGAGATGTGATATCCAAATCCTTCCCCTTCCAATCCTGAGACCCTCCCTTTAGCATGTGGAGGGTTTTGACCCATGTGGAATCATTAGACGGGGTAAATATGGGGATTAAGCTGTCGCCGCCCATCATTTCATCCCAGAATCCAGGAGAGCTGCGCAGTTGTGCGCACACCAAAATGGTTACCTAACTTGCCACCCACCAGTGTAAAGAAAGGTCTTTGTTAACAAAATCCACTGCTACTGATGTCAAAAGTTGCTGAAATCGTGACTCATTGGACCACTTTAAAGATTCAACCCTTTTTGTGGGGTTCCACATAACCATCTTACTGTAAGGAGCCCCATCAAAACAATGTTAAGCAAGGATTTACTACCATGTAAGAACCATTCCTGTTTAGAATGCATTAATCCAAGAAAATCCCAAAATTGCATGCAGTACCAACAAAATCCTCAAGGGGGCGCTGGCGGTCTAAACTCTGACAGGAGAATTGAGTGCAGTTGCTGACAAAGGGATTTGACTCAGCTGGCTTCAAAGGCTGCATTTTAATTAAAAATTAGCCACATGCTGTTCCCAGAGGCCTGAAGCCTGGGAAACCCTATCACCTCAAGAGCTTCACACCAGGAGTTAGAATCTCACATGACCTCTTGATTGATAGAAGGCAGACTGGCTGGGAGCTTCCCAGAGACCACACAAAGGACCCTTTCCTCTGAAAGGAATATGTTAATTCTGAAATGTTTGCTGTCAACAAAGCCCTGCCTGCCCAGAGGACTGACCCACCCAAGTCTTGGAGGCGGACCTCAACACTCTGAGGACTGAATTGAAAGGAAAATATATATTTTACAAAAACACTGATAACTCTTTGTAATCAAATGACAGAAATGTATAACTTTGAGAGCTTTAATTTAAAAAATGTACCTTTAATTCAAGACTAAACTCGAATTTGTGTGATGTTCTGGGGCAAAACCCCATTGTTTATTAATATTACAGACTCCCTGTTTCAGCTAGACAAACGAAAATGCATTGGTATGTGGGTAGATATGTGAGGAACAGTTGTATAAAATTTAATGAAGATCCAATGTTGTTTAGCACATTAAAAAGTGCTAGAAGTTGCCATTTTTGAATGCAAGCTCCTAGAATGAGCAGATTTGGACAGAGACATGGCTAAATTCAGCCACACCATGGATATGTAATTTCAAGCAACTGTGTAACTCTGAAGTATGTATTTTGATCATATATAGATTTGGGTGCACAGATAAGGGAGGTTCTTCAAGAGATCATAAATGGCTGACATCACTCTGACACAACTTAGTTCGCCAATCAGGGGACGAATGGAAGTTTGACCAATTAGAAGCTGAGAGAGAGGTAGGGTCAGTGATGCTAGAACACACCCACATTCTAAACACATAAAAGCAGACAGACAGGACAGATAGGGACCTTCCAAATCCATCTGCAGCGGGACGCTCTGCCGGAAAAATCCATACTTACCTCCATCAACCTCCAGAAAGCCAAACTAGAGACTTCAATCTATCCAGAACTAAGAGAACCAGAGAGAAAGCAGTGCTGTACCCAGAGAGACCCAGACCAGCAGAGAGAGCTGACCCAGATCACTGTGAAACGCAGAGGCCAGACCAGACCAGACCAGAGTCCAGTCTAAAACCCTGACCAGATCCGTGATGAGGCCCATTTAATTCAAGAATATAGTGTGAGTACCCAGCAGAACTGTGTAGAACCAATCTCTTAGTTTAAATTCATCTAATTCAATCTATTTAACCTAAGTAGAACTGCCTCCTAGCTGTCACCTGTCATTTCTAGTTGCAAGCTGCACTTGTCATTTTGAGCTTTTGAAATTTGCAAACCCAAAAACGACCTTTATTAAATCGCTCATATCTCCGCGACCGTTTGGGCTAGAGACTTGCAGTAACTTTCCTCTGATAGCTTAGAATCATAGCTTTGAATCGCACCAAGAACCGCATTCCTACCCCTTATAGTTTTACCGCAATCGCGGAACACGCATCCGCGAATTTTACCGCGATTTGCAATTTCTTCACATGTAAAAACTGCTGCTGTTTGCTTTCCATTTGCCAGAAATTCGTTTAACCTGCTAACTATCCCTGCATCATTGCTAGTGTGAGCCTGGACTAATATTAACTAGATACCACTCACCCTGAACCTCTGAAGGGGAATTAAAAGCGTTTCCAGCATATTTCTCATTCATTGCCAGCACCTATCAAAGCAATTTGGGCCTGTGATTTCAAAACTCCTATCTGTTTTCTGTAAGCTTGCTGGATTGAACTGATTACATTGATTGCATTTCTGAGAACTGTGTGCTTTCCTCCCATTTCCTTGCATTGCATAAAGAGGGGGGGAGTGAATAGCCAGAGAAAAGTGATTACATTGTTTGGTTGAAATCATATTGCATATTTTCTGTACTGCATTCATTGAATATTGCATCCACCTGAGCTTACTTAAAGCATCCTCTACCACATTATACTTTTGTTCCTATTTACCAGTGTGCTATCTTATCCATTTCCTGTCAACTCATTAGTGATTAAAGAAGTGTGCTAGTGCCAGATTCTCCGTTGTTAGTATTTACCATATCAGATTAAGTGTGATATTCAATTATTAATTTATTAAAAAGTGTGATATATATTTTAATTTATCAAATAAACCTTTTAAACTTGCAAAACAGAATTACTTCTTGGCTCAGTGGGGTCAGGGGGATTCCAAGAGAGGGGTGTTATACAAGGGTAGTCATCCAGAACGCATGAACTGGACCTAAAGATATATCAATAAGGGTTTTCATTCAGTATTATAGACTAGGCGTTGACTTAGCTGTAGTGTTGAATTGAATCCTCTTGCAAAGTGGGGGCTCGAGCCGAGACGTTGGGTTAGATTTACCACTTGTGCAGCTTAATACAGTGTGCTAACTGACGGGATACATACATCCGGTCGGATCACCACGCTGCATTACGCTGTGAAGCATTCCTCAAAAGGGACACTCCAAGAAAAGTTCTGTTCTGCAAAAATAAAATACAAACTTCTGTAAGTCAGGACAGAGACCAATCTCTAGAATGACGACCTTAGTAGACATGAAAATAGCCAGAGAGCACCTCTTGCATAAGCTATTTGTGAGAGGTGAATGGACCGAACAGGGCCAGGATGCGTGGTTGCAGGCCATCACACAACAGGTCACTGAAACAGGGTCAGATATATATAGAGATCAGGGTCCCTTACATGTGGCCCTGAGTGAACTATATATGGCTCCTAAAGCCAAAGATGAACACAATAAGATTGCCAGGGTAGCGGCGTATTTATATTTACATATGGGAGCCGTGCAGGACAAATGTGCTGAAGGCCAAGATCTGGCGAGTAGGCAACTGCTGGCATTACAGAAGGTCCAATCTGACCTGGTCTCTTCTGAGCAGAGGCTGCAGAGGAGCCAGGAGTCAGAAAATGACAGCAGACTGTACATCACTAAAATGAAGGAGGATATGGATGTGCTGCAAAAGGAAAAGTCAGAACAGGATACCAGATTTCTGGCCTTGCAGAAGGAACACCAAGAAGGTTTGGACTCCCTACTGCAAAGCCAGAAAAAGCTGGAGCAACAGCTAGACTTCAATAGGGCATGTGCTGAGCAGGTAGTCACCCTGCAAAGTCACCTAGATAGAGAGAAGGCAGAGAGCAACAAACTAATTCGGAAAGACCTGGATACCCAGGCAGAGTTTGATGAGGAGCGCCAAAAAGCTGTTGCCCTTCAACGGCAAAGGGACGACCTGGCGGCACAAATGCAGGCTCTTAGTCAGGAAAGAGACGCCTTAGGCCAGGAAGTCTGCCATTTAAAAAGAAAAATGGAAGAAAATCACCTGGCCCACCAGGGGCTGGGTGATCTCCAAAAAGAAAACCAGAACTTGGTAGAGCACACCAGAAGGGTGGAAGATGCTCTAGCAAGAAAGGAGCAGGCCAATAGGGACATTGCCCAGGAGGTAAACCTCCTGCAGCAAAGACTGGCCCAGTTCTCCAGGACCAACCAGGAAGCACAGAGGGAGAATGAGGCCCTCTGTCAACACAATGATAGGCTCCAGCAACAGGTAGCGATGCAGGAGAAACTGATAGAGTCGAGTAAGGCCTTAACAGAGGAACTGAAAGCACAAATGCAGGCTCTTGCATTGCAACAGGGAGCAGGGGCGGATAGAGATGAGGTCCGCTGGGAAAGAGAGACTCCTGACCATAACCGCAGGAGCCCTAACCCCAGGGGCCTTCACCTCCCCCAGTCACTGGACTCTACCACCCCCATGTCCCCTGGCGCACATGAGCACAGGGCCGCAGGGATGGCAGATTACTATCCAGCTAAGAGTATGGGGCTCATAGGCCAGTACCACTCAGGAATGGAGGGGTGGGCATCCGGGTATGGGCACCCAAGTACAGTACAGTTCAGTGGGGAACCCCAGGAGAGTAGGCCCATTAAGGGCATCCTGAAAACCTCTGCCCAGTTAGGTCAGTGGAGGGGGTACCCATCAAATCCTGGCAGCAAGGAGGAATCTGAAGACCCCTCTGAACTGCGCAGGACACAGGAGACCAGGTCCCCACATTCTGCCAGCCATTCCCAGGCTCGCAGAATCCGGGAAAACCTGGAAGAACAGACGGGAACCTCTGGGAGCAGTGCCTCTGAGTCCGAGGATGAATGGACTAGGGTTACCCGAACCAAAAAGGCCAATAAGGCAAAAAGGGCCTTGCTTAAGGACCCCTTAAAGCAGATTAAGGCGATCAGGAGCGTCATCACGCCTTACCATAAGAACGCTAAGTATTCTGTTTGGTAGCACTTAGAGTTGTTTGAACAAATGATGGAGACTTTCCATTTGAAGGACAGCCAAAGCTGTATTCAATATGTAAAGTGGACATTCTCCCCGGAATACTCCAGTTTCTTTGCGGGGCTGGAGGACCAAAATCATTTAAGATGGTCCACATATAAGGCGGCCATCCTGAAACACTTTTCTGTTCACAGAAATCCTCAAGAGGCTCGCAAGGCAGCCTACAATTTGCAATGTGGGGAGGATCAGGCCCCACAAGAATTTGTGCAGGAGTTAAAGCGGGCTTTTGCACAGACCACAAGAAGGGTGCGCACGGATAGCCGTGAATTTATAAACACGTTTTTCCATGCCTTGCCCAAATATATCATGACCCAGCTCGTGAGGGATTTTCACGAGAAAAGATCTTTAGACTGGGTCATTGAACAGGCTACCCGGATCTATGAGGTGCAGAAGCCCATAGAAAATAAAAGCAATGCCCAGAAAAACCCCAAAGCCAACAGCACCCCTGCTGCTGCCAAGGTGGCAGAGGTAAAGGTCACCCCCGTTTTGGATTTGGAGATGCGGGGGCCTAAAAACCTACCTGCACCTAATAATGCTAGGCCCAGAAGGTCCTCGGGCCAGTCGCAGACAGGGAGCCAGGGAGGCAGCCCCACAAATGGGGTCCCTCGTTCTCCTGACTATGTAAGTCCTCGCTACAAAGGTAACAGACCCATCCTGGGTTATGTGTGGACTCCTCCAGCCCAAGGGGGGGGATCCAGCCAAGCACCTAACCCAGGGAACTTCCCTCCAAACTTCCCACAGGAGGGCAGAAATTTACCAAACCCTGGGCAGAACTTTTTCCCCAGATATCCACCCGACTTCCAACCCCAAAATCATCCATCCTTCTTTCCTCAATTCCCTGAGCCCAGACCACTGAATCCGGGAGAGGGGAGGCCAAGGGTGGAGGGGTACCAAAATCTTCCCAACCAGGGGTACTACCAGAGGAGGGACAGCTACCCTTCCCGGGATCAGCCCAGGGGAGAAAACAGGGCCCCGTATCAGCCTGAGCGGGTTTCCCAGTTAGAGCGCCAGGTTCAAAACATGGCGCGGGATATGGGTCATATACTGAGGGCACAGCAGAACCCTCAGATCAGCATGCCGGCGCAGAACGCACCCAACTCTGGACCTGGTGCTCCAGAACAATGACGGGGGCAGCACCCCGATAAATCACCGGTTCCCAGGGAGGAGGCACAAAGGGAAGGGGGGTGTAAAGCCTTGGAGGAAGCTTCCTTCCTCACTTGTAAACAGCCCCTGGAAACCCAGGAACCGGAAACAAAATCTCTTGCCCCTGAAAGTCTGCCTCCTAAGGAGCAGAGGGGGGGTAGGAGAAACAAAAGACCCAAACAGACTCAGTTTGAGGAGGAGGTACAGATCTTCCAATTTGAGGGAGAGGGATCCTCAGAGGATCCTGGGAAAAGGATCTTCTCCTTCAGAGAGGGGGGAACTCCTCCCAAAGAAAAATGGGTCCCTAGGGATGCAAATCCAGACTGGGGAGATGTGGAGACTGAGCTACCGCCGCCCACCATCTCATCCCAGAACCAACAGCAAGAAAATCCCCTGGTTCAAACCCATCCTGGCGACTGCCTCCAAAAAGGGGGGGGCGGCCCAGAAACGGAGCCAGGGGAACCCACAATGGCTCTGATCTCCAGTTGCAAATTTTTTCTTTCAGATTCCCAAGACTCTCCACAGAATTCTGCCCAAATCTCCTCGCTAGCGATGTCCAAAACCAGAAAATTAGCCCACCAGTTGTCCAAAAATGTACATTATCTGTGCCCCCTTGAGGAGAAGGAGGGAAGATATTATGCCCCGGTACAAGTACAGGGGCAGGGTACAATCTCAGCACTGGTGGACACTGGATCTCAAGCTACCCTTCTGTCCAGAAGGGCCTTTGACGAACTGAATGCAGGAAGGGGAGAGAATTACCAAATTCCTCTCACCTCTCTTCCTGGACAACTGCAGAACTTTGACGGGAAGGAAATTCCCGTCGAGGGGACGGCAGACTTGGACATTAAGATCGGGCGACATAAGTTGAAACACCCGGTCATAGTTGTGACCCCAGAGGGCACCCCTTGTTTACTAGGGAATGACCTCCTGAGAAGGTTGTCACCCCTAATAGATTGCGTAAACAAGGTCCTCTGGACCCAGACTAGCCGACCAATAAAATTAAAACAGAGTGTCAACCATGTTAGTTTAAACGGCACATGCCACATGGTTGAACAAAAATCTGACCAAGTAGAATTTCACTTCCAGAACAACCAAATTCCAGACGTGACAGTAATAGCAGTAGGACAACAGACTGGTGATGGGGGGTCCTCTCTATTTCTGAAAATCAACCTTCCTTCCAGACTAAAGTGGTATTCCACGCTGGAAGGAAACACTCTGAAATTCTATACTAATCCACAATCAGAAACTCCCACTCCTATAGTCCAGAAAGATGTGAAATCAGCTCAGAGCCTGGCTGAGATTCAGCAAATTGGAGAGCAGTTGTTCATCCCTGTTCAGTTAAATGATGGGAAGGACTCTGTTCTCGCTCGAGTGTGTGTGAACAACGGTAAGAGCTTCATCAGCGAAGCCATGTTCCGCCAACTCCCAAAAGATCCAGCCATTCCCACCTTCAAACTGATAGACAAATGGGAAATGGACCTGGGAGCACCTAATTCCAAACATCTCCTGCCAAGCAGGTGTATGCTCAAAATCTCCATTGGCAACAAGAGCATAGTCCACAATTGTTGGGTCGTGCGAGACGTCCCTGCCGCCTTTTACTTAGGCAGTGACATTCTCAATCGCTTTGCCATTAGTTTGGACCTAATAAACTTCAAAGCTTGGTCCCGATTAGCGGATAATCCCATGGGCTTTGATGATCCAGAAAAAGCATTTAGGTCAGCTCAATTGCTACCTTATGCAGTTGAAATTCAGGTAAAAGAGGAAGTCACCATCCCAGAAAGGACTCGACAATTCTCCCTGGAAGTGAAAGTTAAAAGGGGACAAGAGTTGAAAAACCCTGATGCTTACATACATCTAAATGCTTCTCTCCAACAGCAAGGGTTGGGGGTAAACCCCACTCCATTAGTCAACCTAGAACATGACACCATTCCAATAGAGGTGGATAACAGCGACTTAAAGAGTATTACTCTAGCCGCAGGCACCATTATTGGAATGGCGGTTGATGACCGACATTTCTCCATTGATCTTGTAAATGAACTGTTAGGACCCATCCCCAAGGACTGTTTTGACAGTGACAGTGATGACAACGCAACACCAGACAGGATTTTTACCCGGCATGGGGGGAACTTCCTGGTGTACACTTCCTGCCCCTATGGTAAGGAAGATGTGACCTGTGACTTCAGGAGGGATGAGGTGATTTTCCAGGTCCATGAGGGCTGCCTTTCCCACCTGAAGCCTCCGGTCCAAATCAGCACTCTGACCAGGGACTTCTCCACCCAGCTGGAGGAGGCCGCGGAGATAGCCAAACCAGAAGTCTTTCCAGGCTTCAGGCAGATGGTGGAAGAGAGAGTCAACCTAGCTGATGCCTGTGTGACTCTGGAACAAAAGCAAAAGTTGAAACAAGTTTTCTTGGATTTCCAAGATCTCTTTGCGGTAGACTCATATGACTGTGGTCGCACTGACATCCACACAACAACAATCCCCACGGACCCTGGCATGACTCCTGTGTTTGTGAAGCAATATCGCTTGCCTCTCGCATCAATGGAGTCCCTTACTGAAATAATTAAGAACCTTGAGTCCCGGGGAATAATCCGTCCAGTCCACAGCACCTTCAATAATCCGGTGCTGGGAATATTGAAGCCAAACGGCCAGTGGAGACTCTGCGCCGACCTCAGGGAGCTCAACAAACGGGTCCATACTTCCCGATGGCCTCTTCCCTACATTGACCAAGGGCTGGCCCAGATTCAGGGGTCACAGGTATTCACTGCAATAGACCTGACCAATGGATACTGGACTGTGCCTGTCAGTAGGGAGGACCAATACAAACTGGCTTTTACCTTTGGGGGCCAGCAGTACACATGGACCCGGACTCCCTTCGGATACCTCAACTCCGGCAATGAATTCAACATTTTTCTACACAAGGCCATGCCCGACTTGGGTGCAAGGGGTAACCTGGCTTATGTAGATGATGTCCTCATCAAAAGCTCAACTGTTGAGGAACACATAGCGGAGATCCGTTATGTTCTGACACAGTTGAGGGCCGCCGGAGCAAAACTTTCCTTTCAGAAAGCACAGTGGTGTAAAACCCGTGTTAACTTCTTGGGGCATGAGATTACTCCTCAGGGTCTTTGTCCCCAGGAAAAGAAAGTGGAAGCACTTCAGAAACTGAAAGACCCCACAACTCTGCGGGAACTAAGGAGCCTCCTTGGACTGACTAATTACAGCAGAAAGTTCATTGAGGGCTATGCAGAGATCACCAGACCCCTGATTCATCTCCTGAAGGGGGGGGTCAAGTGGGAATGGGGTCCAGAACAAGCCGAGGCGGTAAAACAACTCAAAAGAAGCCTCTCACAAGCGCCTTGCCTAGCTTACCCTGTCAGAAACAAGGAGTTCTTCCTGGAGACGGGGTTCTCTAATACGTGCTTGACGGCAGTATTATATCAAAAGCATGACAAGGTCAATAAAGTAATCTCCTATGCGAGCAAAACTTTATCCTCTGTGGAGGAAAAATTCAACGATTGTGAGAAGGCACTCCTGGCAACGGTGTGGGCATTGAAGAATTACCGCCCGTTTATCCAGGGGGAACACATCATAGTGGAGACTCCACACCAGCCTCTGCAATATCTCCAAAGTGACAGAATCCGGGCCGGAAATGTGAGTAATTCCCGAATTACTTCCTGGATTCTGTCAATGCAAGGCTTTCCTGTGGAGGTCAGATATGGCCAAAACAAGAAGAGTCCCCTCGCGCAAGGTCTGGCTGACTTGCATGATTGTGCCAGAGAAAACTGTCTCGAGGACGAAAGTCTAAAAATAAAGGACAACATGGAGGCATACCTTAATTCCCCACACAAAGTCTTTGAAGAAGACAAGTGTGAGGGAATGCCCACTGTCTATGTGGATGGATGCTCTTACCATGTTGACAACGACGGGGAGAAAGAACTGGTGGCCGGCGTAGGGAATGCATGGGTGAATGAGTCCCCAGAACCCTCCGCTGGATACAAAATTGGTCCCCGAAGTAGTCAGGTGGCAGAATTGATGGCTGTGCATCAGGCCATCCTCACTGCTGTCCAGCATCAACTCCACGAACTGGTCATAATCACAGATTCGGATTATGTACGGAACGGGTTCGTGGAGCACCTGGTTAATTGGAAGACCAGAGGCATGGTATGTGCTAACAACAAACCCTTGAAACATGGGAAGTTGATCCAAAACATTGATGATCTGGTCACATCGAATGGGATGACCATCTACTGGAAAAAGATCAAGGGTCATTCCAAAGTAGAGGGACCAGACAAAACTGGAAATGACTTAGCTGATCAGCTGGCCAAAACCGGGGCCATCCAAGGGGATCTAATTGAGATTGAGTCCCTGTTGGGGGAAATCCAGGTCACTGCCATCACTAGGTCCCAGACAAATGCTCACAACGACCTCTCAATTGCACAATGGAGTAAGGAGACCCCTGATGCTGATTTGATTACTGCTCAGAAGGGGGATCCAATAATTGGTAAATTTTACCAGCACCTTGAGGACCCTGAGAACTTTCCCCTGACGGATACCGATTACATTGGGAAAGAGGACCTAAGAGTGTTGATGAAATGTCCCAAAATGTTCCGGATCCAAGACGGTTTGTTGGTAAGGAAATCCAAAGCTGGCCACGATCAGTGGGTGGTTCCTACCTCATTCCGAAGCCTGATGTTAAGTCACGCCCATGATGCGGCCACTGCCGGTCATAGGGGGTTTCACACAACATTGGAAATCTTAAGAGAGGTTGCATACTGGCCACACATGGGGCAGGACCTCGACCAGTACCTGAAGGGTTGCCTTGTGTGTGCACAATTTCAGCCATCATCCCTCACACACCGGGCACCTTTACAAAAGAGGGGAATGACACTGCCATGGTCAGATTTACAAATCGACTTTGTAGGCCCTGTGATTCGCTCGGCTAGGGGGAATAAGTACATGTTGACCGTGACATGCTTGTTTACCAAGTGGGTGGAATGTCTCCCAGCCCCAAATTGCAAGGCAGAAACTGCAGCTGCCTTGATGATTAACCACATCTTTTCCCGTTTTGGTCTACCTCAAAGGATTGAGTCAGACAGAGGTAGCCACTTCACCAGTGAAGTAATGACAAAGATGTGGGAGATACTGGGGGTCAAGAGAAAGCTACATATTGCTTATAGACCAGCTTCTTCTGGGGCAGTAGAGAGATATAACCGGACAATTGTGAGCATATTAAAAAAGTTTGTGGCAGATTCTGGGCCAAGTTGGGATATCCGATTACCTCTGGTCCTAATGGCCATCAGATCTACCCCTTCATCTGCAACCAAAATGTCACCATTTGAGTTGATGACTGGGCGCAAGATGGTGCTTCCTCAGCATTTGCTCTATAGGACCCAAGAGCAGACACTGATAAATGCCTCCACTACTCATGAGTATGTGGAGAATTTAAGGAAACACCTTCAACATGCTTTTGCTTATGCTCAGCGGAATCTAGAAAGATCAGCTGATAGCATGAAGACCCATTATGACCTGAAAACTTCCAGGAAGGAATATCAGGTGGGAGACCGGGTCTATCTATACAACTTCCAAAGGAACCAGGCCAAGCAGCGCAAATTTTTGCCTACATGGAAGGGACCCTTTGAGATCGTCGATAAGATCTCCCCTGTGGCCTACAAGATCCGCATCCCCAAAGGCGGTTCGGCAGAGGGGGAAGACAAGTGGGTACACATAAACCAGTTGAAATGTTGCCATCCCAGGCACACTCTGCAACAACTGGAGGAATCCTCTGAAATCCTAGCGGGTACTGTATCAGACTAATTCAGTTCCAATCATAAAACGTACCACATCTAGTCTCTAAAATATTGTGATTTGCATGAAACTGTCTCTTAGTTATACTGTTTTTTATCAAAATAAGAATGTAATGTTTCGTTATGATGAAATGCATATGCTGCCCCACTATCTCAACAGTGGTGGAAAAAAATCTATGAATAGGTATTGCCGCTCTTCCTTTGTCGTCCTAGGAGAAAAAAGACCTGGAGACGGGCCAAGGAGGACGATCCGGAGACCGGGAGCAACGGGCCCGGGGTACCGCCCAATCTTCCCATCAGGACCGGCGAGGAGAACTGATCGATCTGACCGGATGGAGAGGAAGATGCTGAACTGTGCCATCTACAGAATTGGAAGAAGATAATGTGGACATACCAGCGCCAGGGTTCAAAACCTCCCTTGCAACCGACTCCCCATCGACTCAAGTCAAAGCGCAGTCGGGCGGAGGGGTTTGTGGAGGGTTTTGACCCATGTGGAATCATTAGACGGGGTAAATATGGGGATTAAGCTGTCGCCGCCCATCATTTCATCCCAGAATCCAGGAGAGCTGCGCAGTTGTGCGCACACCAAAATGGTTACCTAACTTGCCACCCACCAGTGTAAAGAAAGGTCTTTGTTAACAAAATCCACTGCTACTGATGTCAAAAGTTGCTGAAATCGTGACTCATTGGACCACTTTAAAGATTCAACCCTTTTTGTGGGGTTCCACATAACCATCTTACTGTAAGGAGCCCCATCAAAACAATGTTAAGCAAGGATTTACTACCATGTAAGAACCATTCCTGTTTAGAATGCATTAATCCAAGAAAATCCCAAAATTGCATGCAGTACCAACAAAATCCTCAAGGGGGCGCTGGCGGTCTAAACTCTGACAGGAGAATTGAGTGCAGTTGCTGACAAAGGGATTTGACTCAGCTGACTTCAAAGGCTGCATTTTAATTAAAAATTAGCCACATGCTGTTCCCAGAGGCCTGAAGCCTGGGAAACCCTATCACCTCAAGAGCTTCACACCAGGAGTTAGAATCTCACATGACCTCTTGATTGATAGAAGGCAGACTGGCTGGGAGCTTCCCAGAGACCACACAAAGGACCCTTTCCTCTGAAAGGAATATGTTAATTCTGAAATGTTTGCTGTCAACAAAGCCCTGCCTGCCCAGAGGACTGACCCACCCAAGTCTTGGAGGCGGACCTCAACACTCTGAGGACTGAATTGAAAGGAAAATATATATTTTACAAAAACACTGATAACTCTTTGTAATCAAATGACAGAAATGTATAACTTTGAGAGCTTTAATTTAAAAAATGTACCTTTAATTCAAGACTAAACTCGAATTTGTGTGATGTTCTGGGGCAAAACCCCATTGTTTATTAATATTACAGACTCCCTGTTTCAGCTAGACAAACGAAAATGCATTGGTATGTGGGTAGATATGTGAGGAACAGTTGTATAAAATTTAATGAAGATCCAATGTTGTTTAGCACATTAAAAAGTGCTAGAAGTTGCCATTTTTGAATGCAAGCTCCTAGAATGAGCAGATTTGGACAGAGACATGGCTAAATTCAGCCACACCATGGATATGTAATTTCAAGCAACTGTGTAACTCTGAAGTATGTATTTTGATCATATATAGATTTGGGTGCACAGATAAGGGAGGTTCTTCAAGAGATCATAAATGGCTGACATCACTCTGACACAACTTAGTTCGCCAATCAGGGGACGAATGGAAGTTTGACCAATTAGAAGCTGAGAGAGAGGTAGGGTCAGTGATGCTAGAACACACCCACATTCTAAACACATAAAAGCAGACAGACAGGACAGATAGGGACCTTCCAAATCCATCTGCAGCGGGACGCTCTGCCGGAAAAATCCATACTTACCTCCATCAACCTCCAGAAAGCCAAACTAGAGACTTCAATCTATCCAGAACTAAGAGAACCAGAGAGAAAGCAGTGCTGTACCCAGAGAGACCCAGACCAGCAGAGAGAGCTGACCCAGATCACTGTGAAACGCAGAGGCCAGACCAGACCAGACCAGAGTCCAGTCTAAAACCCTGACCAGATCCGTGATGAGGCCCATTTAATTCAAGAATATAGTGTGAGTACCCAGCAGAACTGTGTAGAACCAATCTCTTAGTTTAAATTCATCTAATTCAATCTATTTAACCTAAGTAGAACTGCCTCCTAGCTGTCACCTGTCATTTCTAGTTGCAAGCTGCACTTGTCATTTTGAGCTTTTGAAATTTGCAAACCCAAAAACGACCTTTATTAAATCGCTCATATCTCCGCGACCGTTTGGGCTAGAGACTTGCAGTAACTTTCCTCTGATAGCTTAGAATCATAGCTTTGAATCGCACCAAGAACCGCATTCCTACCCCTTATAGTTTTACCGCAATCGCGGAACACGCATCCGCGAATTTTACCGCGATTTGCAATTTCTTCACATGTAAAAACTGCTGCTGTTTGCTTTCCATTTGCCAGAAATTCGTTTAACCTGCTAACTATCCCTGCATCATTGCTAGTGTGAGCCTGGACTAATATTAACTAGATACCACTCACCCTGAACCTCTGAAGGGGAATTAAAAGCGTTTCCAGCATATTTCTCATTCATTGCCAGCACCTATCAAAGCAATTTGGGCCTGTGATTTCAAAACTCCTATCTGTTTTCTGTAAGCTTGCTGGATTGAACTGATTACATTGATTGCATTTCTGAGAACTGTGTGCTTTCCTCCCATTTCCTTGCATTGCATAAAGAGGGGGGGAGTGAATAGCCAGAGAAAAGTGATTACATTGTTTGGTTGAAATCATATTGCATATTTTCTGTACTGCATTCATTGAATATTGCATCCACCTGAGCTTACTTAAAGCATCCTCTACCACATTATACTTTTGTTCCTATTTACCAGTGTGCTATCTTATCCATTTCCTGTCAACTCATTAGTGATTAAAGAAGTGTGCTAGTGCCAGATTCTCCGTTGTTAGTATTTACCATATCAGATTAAGTGTGATATTCAATTATTAATTTATTAAAAAGTGTGATATATATTTTAATTTATCAAATAAACCTTTTAAACTTGCAAAACAGAATTACTTCTTGGCTCAGTGGGGTCAGGGGGATTCCAAGAGAGGGGTGTTATACAAGGGTAGTCATCCAGAACGCATGAACTGGACCTAAAGATATATCAATAAGGGTTTTCATTCAGTATTATAGACTAGGCGTTGACTTAGCTGTAGTGTTGAATTGAATCCTCTTACAAGCATGAGATGTGATATCCAACTCCTTCCTATTCCAATCCTGAGACTCTTCTGATAGCATGAGATGTGATATCTCAATGCTTCTAATACCAAACCTGAGATCCTTCCGATAGCATGAGATGTGATATCTCAATGCTTCTAATACCAAACCTGAGATCCTTCCTATAACATGAGATGTGATATCCAAATCCTTCCCCTTCCAAACCTGAGACCCTCCCTTTAGCATGAGATGTGATATCCAACTCCTTCCCATTCCATTCCTAAGACCCTTCTGATAGCATGAGATGTGATATCTCAATGCCTCTAATACCAAACCTGAGATCCTACCTCTAACATGAAATGTGATATCCAACTATTTCCCCTTCCAAACCTGAGAGCCTTCCTATAGCATGAGATGTGATATCCAAGTCCTTCCCATTCCAATCCTGAGACCCTTCCTATAGCTTGAGATGTGATATCCAACTCCTTCCCATTCCAATTCTGAGACCCTTCCTATACTATGAGACTTGATATCTCAATGCTTCTAATACAAACGTGAGACCCGTAATATAACATGAGATGTGATATCCAAATCCTTCCCCTTCCAAACCTTAGACCCTTCCTTTATCATGAGATGTGATATCCAACTCCTTCCCATTCCAATCCTGAGACCCTTCCGATATCATGAGATGTGATATCTCAAAGCTTCTAATATCAAACTTGAGACCCTCCCTATAGCATGAGATGTGATATCCAAGTCCTTCCCATTCGAATCCTGAGACCCTTCCTATAGCTTGAGGTGTGATATCTAACTCCTTCCCATTCCAATTCTGAGACCCTTCTTATACCATGAGACTTGATATCTCAATGCTTCTAATACCAAACCTGAGACCCGTCCTATAACATGAGATATGATATCCAAATCCTTCCCCTTCCAAACCTTAGACCCTTCCTTTATCATGAGATGTGATATCCAACTCCTTCCCATTCCAATCCTGAGACCCTTCCGATATCATGAGATTTGTTATCTCAATGCTTCTAATTTCAAACTTGAGACCCTCCCTAAAGCATGAGATGTGACATCCAAGTCCTTCCCATTCCAATCCCGAGACCCTTCCTATAACATGAGATGTGATATCCAACTCCTTCCCATTCCAACCTGAGACACTTCCTATAGCATGAGAAGGGATATCTAACTCCTTCCCAATCCAATCCTGAGACCCTTCCGATAGCAGAGATGTGATATCTGAATGCTTATACCAAACCTGAGACCCTTCCTATGGCATGAGATGTGATATCCAACTCCTTGCCATTCAAATCCTGAGACCCTTCCTATAGCATGAGATGTGATATCTCTATGCTTCTAATACCAAACCTGAGACTATTCCTATAACATGAGATGGGATATCCAACTCCTTCCCATTCCAATCCTGAGACCCTTCCGATAGCAGATATGTGATATCTCAATGCTTATACCAAACCTGAGAACCTTCCTATGGCCTGAGATGTCATATACAACTCCTTCCCATTCCAATCCTGAGACCCTTCCTTTAGCATGAGATGTGATATCTCAATGCTTATACCAAATCTGAGACCCTTCCTATAGCATGAGATGTGATATCCAATTCCTTCCCATTCCAATCCTGAGACCCTTCCTATAGCATGAGATGTGATATCTCAATGCTTATACCAAACCTGAGAGCCTACCTATAGCATGAGATGTGATATCCAAGTCCATCCCATTCCAATCCTTAGACCCTTCCTACAGCATGCAATGTGATATCTCAATTATTCTAATACCAAACCAGAGACTCTTCCTATAACATGAGATGGGATATCCAACTCCTTCCCATTCCAATCCTGAGCCGCTTCCGATAGCAGAGATGTGATATCTCAATGCTTATACCAAACCTGAGACCCTTCCTATAACATGAGATGTGATATCCAACTCCTTCCCGTTCCAAACCTGAGACACTAACTATAGCATATGTGATATCCAACTCCTTCCCATTCCAAACATGAGACCCTTCCTATAGCAAGAAAGTAATATCCAACTCCTACCCATTCCAATCCTGAGACCCTTCCTATAGCAAGAGATGTGATATCCAAATCCTTCCCATTCCAATCCTGAGACCCTTCCTATAACATGAGATGTGATATCCAACTCCTTCCCATTCCAACCTGAGACACTTCCTATAGCATGAGAAGGGATATCCAACTCCTTCCCAATCCAATCCTGAGACCCTTCCGATAGCAGAGATGTGATATCTCAATGCTTATACCAAACCTGAGACCCTTCCTATAGCATGAAAAGGGATATCCAACTCCTTCCCAATCCAATCCTGAGACCCTTCCGATAGCAGAGACGTGATATCTCAATGCTTCTACCAAACCTGAGACCCTTCCTGTAGCATGAGATGTGATATCCAAATCCTTCACATTCCAATCCTGAGACCCTTCCTATAGCATGAGATTTGATATCTCAATGCTTCTAATACCAAACCTGAGATCCTTCCTATAACATGAGATGTGATATCCAATTACTTCCCATTCCAAACCTGAGACCCTTCCTATTGGATGAGATGTGATATCCAACTCCTTCCCATTCCAACCCTGAGACCCTTCCTATAGCATGAGATGTGATGTCTCAATGCTTCTAATACCAAACCTGAGATCCTTCCTATAACATGAGATGTGATATCCAACTCCTTCCATTCCAATCCTGAGACCCGTCCTATAGCATGAGATGTGATATCTCAATGCTTATACCAAACCTGAGACCCTTCCTATAGCATGAGATGTGATATCCAACTCCTTCCCATTCCAATCCTGAGACCCTTCCTATAGCATGAGATGTGATATCTCAATGCTTCTAATACCAAACCTGAGATCCTTCCTCTAACATGAAATGTGATATCCAACTCCTTCCCTTTCCAAACCTAAGAGCCTATCTATAGCATGAGATGTGATATCCAAGTCCTTCACATTCCAACCCTTAGACCCTTCCTACAGCATGCAATATGATATCTCAATGATTCTAATAACAAACCTGAGACCCGTCCTATAACATGAGATGGGATATCCAACTCCTTCCCATGCCAATCCTGAGACACTTCCGATAGCAGAGATGTGATATCTCAATGTTTATACCAAACCTGAGACCCTTCCTATAACATGAGATGTGAAATTTAACTCCTTCCCGTTCCAAACCTGAGACCCTTCCTTTAGCATGAGATGTGATATCCTTCCCATTCCAATCCTGAGACACTTCCGATAGCATGAGATGTGATATCTCAATGCTTCTAATATCAAAACTGAGACCCTCCCAATAGCATGATATGTGATATCTAAGTCCTTCCCATTCCAATCCTGAGACCCTTCCTATAGCATGAGATGTGATATCTCAATGCTTCTACCAAACCTGAGACCCTTCCTTTAGCATGAGATGTGATATCCAACTCCTTCCCATTCCAATCCTGAGACCCTTCCTATAGCATGAGATGTGATATCTCAATACTTCTAATACCAAACCTGAGATCCTTCCGATAACATGAGATGTGATATCTCAATACTTCTAATACCAAACCTGAGATCCATCCTATAACATGAGATGTGATATCCAACTCCTTCCCTTTCCAAACCTAAGAGCCTATCTATAGCATGAGATGTGATATCCAGGTCCTTCCCATTCCAATCCTTAGACCCTTCCTACAGCATGCAATATGATATCTCAATGATTCTAATAACAAACCTGAGACCCGTCCTATAGCATGAGATATGATATCCAAGTCCTTCCCATTCCAATCCTGAGACCCTTCCTATAACATGAAATGTGATATCCAACTCCTTCCCATTCCAACCTGAGACCCTTCCTATAGCATGAGATGGGATATCCAACTTCTTCCAAATCCAATACTGATACCCTTCCGATAGCATGAGATGTGATATCCCAATGCTTCTACCAAACCTGAGACCCATACTATGGCATGAGATGTGATATCAAACTCCTTCCCATTCCAATCCTGAGACCCTTCCTATAGCTTGAGGTGTGATATCCAACTCCTTCCCATTCCAATTCTGAGACCCTTCGTATACCATGAGACTTGATATCTCAATGCTTCTAATACCACACCTGAGACCCGTCCTATAACATGAGATGTGATATCCAAATCCTTCCCCTTCCAAACCTTAGACCCTTCCTTTATCATGAGATGTGATATCCAACTCCTTCCCATTCCAATCCTGAGACCCTTCCGATATCATGAGATTTGTTATCTCAATGCTTCTAATATCAAACTTGAGACCCTCCCTATAGCATGAGATGTGACATCCAAGTCCTTCCCATTCCAATCCTGAGACCCTTCCTATAGCATGAGATGTGATATCTCTATGCTTCTAATACCAAACCTGAGACCCTTCCTATAACATGAGATGGGATATCCAACTCCTTCCCATTCCAATCCTGAGACCTTTCCGATAGCAGAGATGTGATATCTCAATGCTTATACCAAACCTGAGAACCTTCCTATGGCCTGAGATGTCATATACAACTCCTTCCCATTCCAATCCTGAGACCCTTCCTTTAGCATGAGATGTGATATCTCAATGCTTATACCAAATCTGAGACCCTTCCTATAGCATGAGATGTGATATCCAATTCCTTCCCATTCCAATCCTGAGACCCTTCCTATAGCATGAGATGTGATATCTCAATGCTTATACCAAAACTGAGAGCCTACCTATAGCATGAGATGTGATATCCAAGTCCACCCCATTCCAATCCGTAGACCCTTCCTACAGCATGCGATGTGATATCTCAATGATTCTAATACCAAACCAGAGACTCTTCCTATAACATGAGATGGGATATCAAACTCCTTCCCATTCAAATCCTGAGCCGCTTCCGATAGCAGAGATGTGATATCTCAATGCTTATACCAAACCTGAGACCCTTCCTATAACATGAGATGTGATATCCAACTCCTTCCCGTTCCGAACCTGAGACACTAACTATAGCATATGTGATATCCAACTCCTTCCCATTCCAAACATGAGACCCTTCCTATAGCAAGAAAGTAATATCCAACTCCTACCCATTCCAATCCTGAGACCCTTCCTATAGCAAGAGATGTGATATCCAAATCCTTCCCATTCCAATCCTGAGACCCTTCCTATAACATGAGATGTGATATCCAACTCCTTCCCATTCCAACCTGAGACACTTCCTATAGCATGAGAAGGGATATCCAACTCCTTCCCAATCCAATCCTGAGACCCTTCCGATAGCAGAGATGTGATATCTCAAAGCTTAAACCAAACCTGAGACCCTTCCTGTGGCATGAGATGTGATATCCAACTCCTTGCCATTCAAATCCTGAGACCCTTCCTATAGCATGAAAAGGGATATCCAACTCCTTCCCAATCCAATCCTGAGACCCTTCCGATAGCAGAGACGTGATATCTCAATGCTTCTACCAAACCTGAGACCCTTCCTTTAGCATGAGATTTGATATCCAAATCCTTCACATTCCAATCCTGAGACCCTTCCTATAGCATGAGATGTGATATCTCAATGCTTCTAATACCAAACCTGAGATCCTTCCTATAACATGAGAAGTGATATCCAATTCCTTCCCATTCCAAACCTGAGACCCTTCCTATAGCATGAGATGTGATGTCTCAATGCTTCTAATACCAAACCTGAGATCCTTCCTATAACATGAGATGTGATATCCAACTCCTTCCATTACAATCCTGAGACCCGTCCTATAGCATGAGATGTGATATCTCAATGCTTATACCAAACCTGAGACCCTTCCTATAGCATGAGATGTGATATCCAACTCCTTCCCATTCCAACCTGAGACACTTCCTATAGCATGAGAAGGGATATCCAACTCCTTCCCAATCCAATTCTGAGACCCTTCCGATAGCAGAGATGTGATATCTCAATGCTTATACCAAACCTGAGACCCTTCCTATGGCATGAGATGTGATATCCAACTCCTTGCCATTCAAATCCTGAGACCCTTCCTATAGCATGAGAAGGGATATCCAACTCCTTCCCAATCCAATCCTGAGACCCTTCCGATAGCAGCGACGTGATATCTCAATGCTTCTACCAAACCTGAGACCCCTCCTTTAGCATGAGATGTGATATCCAAATCCTTCACATTCCAATCCTGAGACTCTTCCTTTAGCATGAGATGTGATATCTCAATGCTTATACCAAATCTGAGACCCTTCCTATAGCATGAGATGTGATATCCAATTCCTTCCCATTCCAATCCTGAGACCCTTCCTATAGCATGAGATGTGATATCTCAATGCTTATACCAAACCTGAGAGCCTACCTATAGCATGAGATGTGATATCCAAGTCCATCCCATTCCAATCCTTTGACCCTTCCTACAGCATGCGATGTGATATCTCAATGATTCTACCAAACCAGAGACTCTTCCTATAACATGAGATGGGATATCCAACTCCTTCCCATTCCAATCCTGAGCCGCTTCCGATAGCAGAGATGTGATATCTCAATGCTTATACCAAGCCTGAGACCCTTCCTATAACATGAGATGTGATATCCAACTCCTTCCCGTTCCAAACCTGAGACACTAACTATAGCATATGTGATATCCAACTCCTTCCCATTCCAAACATGAGACCCTTCCTATAGCAAGAAAGTAATATCCAACTCCTACCCATTCCAATCCTGAGACCCTTCCTATAGCAAGAGATGTGATATCCAAATCCTTCCCATTCCAATCCTGAGACCCTTCCTATAACATGAGATGTGATATCCAACTCCTTCCCATTCCAACCTGAGACACTTCCTATAGCATGAGAAGGGATATCCAACTCCTTCCCAATCCAATCCTGAGACCCTTCCGATAGCAGAGATGTGATATCTCAATGCTTATACCAAACCTGAGACCCTTCCTATGGCATGAGATGTGATATCCAACTCCTTCCCAATCCAATCCTGAGACCCTTCCGATAGCAGAGACGTGATATCTCAATGCTTCTACCAAACCTGAGACCCTTCCTTTAGCATGAGATGTGATATCCAAATCCTTCACATTCCAATCCTGAGACCCTTCCTATAGCATGAGATGTGATATCTCAATGCTTCTAATACCAAACCTGAGATCCTTCCTATAACATGAGATGTGATATCCAATTCCTTCCCATTCCAAACCTGAGACCCTTCCTATTGGATGAGATGTGATATCCAACTCCTTCCCATTCCAACCCTGAGACCCTTCCTATAGCATGAGATGTGATGTCTCAATGCTTCTAATACCAAACCTGAGATCCTTCCTATAACATGAGATGTGATATCCAACTCCTTCCATTCCAATCCTGAGACCCGTCCTATAGCATGAGATGTGATATCTCAATGCTTATACCAAACCTGAGACCCTTCCTATAGCATGAGATGTGATATCCAACTGCTTCCCATTCCAATCCTGAGACCCTTCCTATAGCATGAGATGTGATATCTCAATGCTTCTAATACCAAACCTGAGATCCTTCCTCTAACATGAAATGTGATATCCAACTCCTTCCCTTTCCAAACCTAAGAGCCTATCTATAGCATGAGATGTGATATCCAAGTCCTTCCCATTCCAACCCTTAGACCCTTCCTACAGCATGCAATATGATATCTCAATGATTCTAATAACAAACCTGAGACCCGTCCTATAACATGAGATGGGATATCCAACTCCTTCCCATTCCAATCCTGAGACACTTCCGATAGCAGAGATGTGATATCTCAATGCTTATACCAAACCTGAGACCCTTCCTATAACATGAGATGTGATATCCAAATCCTTCCCGTTCCAAACCTGAGACCCTTCCTTTAGCATGAGATGTGATATCCAGCACCTTCCCATTCCAATCCTGAGACACTTCCTATAGCATGAGATGTGATATCTCAATGCTTCTAATATCAAAACTGAGACCCTCCCTATAGCATGATATGTGATATCTAAGTCCTTCCCATTCCAATCCTGAGACCCTCCCTATAGCATGAGATGTGATATCCAACTCCTTCCCATTCCAATCCTGAGACCCTTCCTATAGCATGAGATATGATATCTCAATACTTCTAATACCAAACGTGAGATCCTTCTGATAACATGAGATGTGATATCCAAATCCTTCCCCTTCCAATCCTGAGACCGTCCCTTTAGCATGAGATGTGATATCCAACTCCTTACTATTCCAATCCTGAGACTCTTCTGATAGCATGAGATGTGATATCTCAATGCTTCTAATACCAAACCTGAGATCCTTCCGATAGCATGAGATGTGATATCTCAATGCTTCTAATACCAAACCTGAGATCCTTCCTATAACATGAGATGTGATATCCAAATCCTTCCCCTTCCAAACCTGAGACCCTCCCTTTAGCATGAGATGTGATATCCAACTCCTTCCCTTCCATTCCTAAGACCCTTCTGATAGCATGAGATGTGATATCTCAATGCCTCTAATACCAAACCTGAGATCCTACCTCTAACATGAAATGTGATATCCAACTATTTCCCCTTCCAAACCTGAGAGCCTTCCTATAGCATGAGATGTGATATCCAAGTCCTTCCCATTCCAATCCTGAGACCCTTCCTATAGCTTGAGATGTGATATCCAACTCCTTCCCATTCCAATTCTGAGACCCTTCCTATACTATGAGACTTGATATCTCAATGCTTCTAATACAAACGTGAGACCCGTAATATAACATGAGATGTGATATCCAAATCCTTCCCCTTCCAAACCTTAGACCCTTCCTTTATCATGAGATGTGATATCCAACTCCTTCCCATTCCAATCCTGAGACCCTTCCGATATCATGAGATGTGATATCTCAAAGCTTCTAATATCAAACTTGAGACCCTCCCTATAGCATGAGATGTGATATCCAAGTCCTTCCCATTCCAATCCTGAGACCCTTCCTATAGCTTGAGGTGTGATATCTAACTCCTTCCCATTCCAATTCTGAGACCCTTCTTATACCATGAGACTTGATATCTCAATGCTTCTAATACCAAACCTGAGACCCGTCCTATAACATGAGATGTGATATCCAAATCCTTCCCCTTCCAAACCTTAGACCCTTCCTTTATCATGAGATGTGATATCCAACTCCTTCCCATTCCAATCCTGAGACCCTTCCGATATCATGAGATTTGTTATCTCAATGCTTCTAATATCAAACTTGAGACCCTCCCTAAAGCATGAGATGTGACATCCAAGTCCTTCCCATTCCAATCCCGAGACCCTTCCTATAACATGAGATGTGATATCCAACTCCTTCCCATTCCAACCTGAGACACTTCCTATAGCATGAGAAGGGATATCTAACTCCTTCCCAATCCAATCCTGAGACCCTTCCGATAGCAGAGATGTGATATCTGAATGCTTATACCAAACCTGAGACCCTTCCTATGGCATGAGATGTGATATCCAACTCCTTGCCATTCAAATCCTGAGACCCTTCCTATAGCATGAGATGTGATATCTCTATGCTTCTAATACCAAACCTGAGACCCTTCCTATAACATGAGATGGGATATCCAACTCCTTCCCATTCCAATCCTGAGACCCTTCCTATAGCATGAGATGTGATATCTCAATGCTTATACCAAACCTGAGAGCCTACCTATAGCATGAGATGTGATATCCAAGTCCATCCCATTCCAATCCTTTGACCCTTCCTACAGCATGCGATGTGATATCTCAATGATTCTACCAAACCAGAGACTCTTCCTATAACATGAGATGGGATATCCAACTCCTTCCCATTCCAATCCTGAGCCGCTTCCGATAGCAGAGATTTGATATCTCAATGCTTATACCAAGCCTGAGACCCTTCCTATAACATGAGATGTGATATCCAACTCCTTCCCGTTCCAAACCTGAGACACTAACTATAGCATATGTGATATCCAACTCCTTCCCATTCCAAACATGAGACCCTTCCTATAGCAAGAAAGTAATATCCAACTCCTACCCATTCCAATCCTGAGACCCTTCCTATAGCAAGAGATGTGATATCCAAATCCTTCCCATTCCAATCCTGAGACCCTTCCTATAACATGAGATGTGATATCCAACTCCTTCCCATTCCAACCTGAGACACTTCCTATAGCATGAGAAGGGATATCCAACTCCTTCCCAATCCAATCCTGAGACCCTTCCGATAGCAGAGATGTGATATCTCAATGCTTATACCAAACCTGAGACCCTTCCTATGGCATGAGATGTGATATCCAACTCCTTCCCAATCCAATCCTAAGACCCTTCCGATAGCAGAGACGTGATATCTCAATGCTTCTACCAAACCTGAGACCCTTCCTTTAGCATGAGATGTGATATCCAAATCCTTCACATTCCAATCCTGAGACCCTTCCTATAGCATGAGATGTGATATCTCAATGCTTCTAATACCAAACCTGAGATCCTTCCTATAACATGAGATGTGATATCCAATTCCTTCCCATTCCAAACCTGAGACCCTTCCTATTGGATGAGATGTGATATCCAACTCCTTCCCATTCCAACCCTGAGACCCTTCCTATAGCATGAGATGTGATGTCTCAATGCTTCTAATACCTAACCTGAGATCCTTCCTATAACATGAGATGTGATATCCAACTCCTTCCATTCCAATCCTGAGACCCGTCCTATAGCATGAGATGTGATATCTCAATGCTTATTCCAAACCTGAGACCCTTCCTATAGCATGAGATGTGATATCCAACTGCTTCCCATTCCAATCCTGAGACCCTTCCTATAGCATGAGATGTGATATCTCAATGCTTCTAATACCAAACCTGAGATCCTTCCTCTAACATGAAATGTGATATCCAACTCCTTCCCTTTCCAAACCTAAGAGCCTATCTATAGCATGAGATGTGATATCCAAGTCCTTCCCATTCCAACCCTTAGACCCTTCCTACAGCATGCAATATGATATCTCAATGATTCTAATAACAAACCTGAGACCCATCCTATAACATGAGATGGGATATCCAACTCCTTCCCATTCCAATCCTGAGACACTTCCGATAGCAGAGATGTGATATCTCAATGCTTATACCAAACCTGAGACCCTTCCTATAACATGAGATGTGATATCCAAATCCTTCCCGTTCCAAACCTGAGACCCTTCCTTTAGCATGAGATGTGATATCCAGCACCTTCCCATTCCAATCCTGAGACACTTCCTATAGCATGAGATGTGATATCTCAATGCTTCTAATATCAAAACTGAGACCCTCCCTATAGCATGATATGTGATATCTAAGTCCTTCCCATTCCAATCCTGAGACCCTCCCTATAGCATGAGATGTGATATCCAACTCCTTCCCATTCCAATCCTGAGACCCTTCCTATAGCATGAGATATGATATCTCAATACTTCTAATACCAAACGTGAGATCCTTCCGATAACATGAGATGTGATATCCAAATCCTTCCCCTTCCAATCCTGAGACCCTCCCTTTAGCATGAGATGTGATATCCAACTCCTTCCTATTCCAATCCTGAGACTCTTCTGATAGCATGAGATGTGATATCTCAATGCTTCTAATACCAAACCTGAGATCCTTCCGATAGCATGAGATGTGATATCTCAATGCTTCTAATACCAAACCTGAGATCCTTCCTATAACATGAGATGTGATATCCAAATCCTTCCCCTTCCAAACCTGAGACCCTCCCTTTAGCATGAGATGTGATATCCAACTCCTTCCCATTCCATTCCTAAGACCCTTCTGATAGCATGAGATGTGATATCTCAATGCCTCTAATACCAAACCTGAGATCCTACCTCTAACATGAAATGTGATATCCAACTATTTCCCCTTCCAAACCTGAGAGCCTTCCTATAGCATGAGATGTGATATCCAAGTCCTTCCCATTCCAATCCTGAGACCCTTCCTATAGCTTGAGATGTGATATCCAACTCCTTCCCATTCCAATTCTGAGACCCTTCCTATACTATGAGACTTGATATCTCAATGCTTCTAATACAAACGTGAGACCCGTAATATAACATGAGATGTGATATCCAAATCCTTCCCCTTCCAAACCTTAGACCCTTCCTTTATCATGAGATGTGATATCCAACTCCTTCCCATTCCAATCCTGAGACCCTTCCGATATCATGAGATTTGTTATCTCAATGCTTCTAATATCAAACTTGAGACCCTCCCTAAAGCATGAGATGTGACATCCAAGTCCTTCCCATTCCAATCCCGAGACCCTTCCTATAACATGAGATGTGATATCCAACTCCTTCCCATTCCAACCTGAGACACTTCCTATAGCATGAGAAGGGATATCTAACTCCTTCCCAATCCAATCCTGAGACCCTTCCGATAGCAGAGATGTGATATCTGAATGCTTATACCAAACCTGAGACCCTTCCTATGGCATGAGATGTGATATCCAACTCCTTGCCATTCAAATCCTGAGACCCTTCCTATAGCATGAGATGTGATATCTCTATGCTTCTAATACCAAACCTGAGACCCTTCCTATAACATGAGATGGGATATCCAACTCCTTCCCATTCCAATCCTGAGACCCTTCCTATAGCATGAGATGTGATATCTCAATGCTTATACCAAACCTGAGAGCCTACCTATAGCATGAGATGTGATATCCAAGTCCATCCCATTCCAATCCTTTGACCCTTCCTACAGCATGCGATGTGATATCTCAATGATTCTACCAAACCAGAGACTCTTCCTATAACATGAGATGGGATATCCAACTCCTTCCCATTCCAATCCTGAGCCGCTTCCGATAGCAGAGATTTGATATCTCAATGCTTATACCAAGCCTGAGACCCTTCCTATAACATGAGATGTGATATCCAACTCCTTCCCGTTCCAAACCTGAGACACTAACTATAGCATATGTGATATCCAACTCCTTCCCATTCCAAACATGAGACCCTTCCTATAGCAAGAAAGTAATATCCAACTCCTACCCATTCCAATCCTGAGACCCTTCCTATAGCAAGAGATGTGATATCCAAATCCTTCCCATTCCAATCCTGAGACCCTTCCTATAACATGAGATGTGATATCCAACTCCTTCCCATTCCAACCTGAGACACTTCCTATAGCATGAGAAGGGATATCCAACTCCTTCCCAATCCAATCCTGAGACCCTTCCGATAGCAGAGATGTGATATCTCAATGCTTATACCAAACCTGAGACCCTTCCTATGGCATGAGATGTGATATCCAACTCCTTCCCAATCCAATCCTAAGACCCTTCCGATAGCAGAGACGTGATATCTCAATGCTTCTACCAAACCTGAGACCCTTCCTTTAGCATGAGATGTGATATCCAAATCCTTCACATTCCAATCCTGAGACCCTTCCTATAGCATGAGATGTGATATCTCAATGCTTCTAATACCAAACCTGAGATCCTTCCTATAACATGAGATGTGATATCCAATTCCTTCCCATTCCAAACCTGAGACCCTTCCTATTGGATGAGATGTGATATCCAACTCCTTCCCATTCCAACCCTGAGACCCTTCCTATAGCATGAGATGTGATGTCTCAATGCTTCTAATACCTAACCTGAGATCCTTCCTATAACATGAGATGTGATATCCAACTCCTTCCATTCCAATCCTGAGACCCGTCCTATAGCATGAGATGTGATATCTCAATGCTTATTCCAAACCTGAGACCCTTCCTATAGCATGAGATGTGATATCCAACTGCTTCCCATTCCAATCCTGAGACCCTTCCTATAGCATGAGATGTGATATCTCAATGCTTCTAATACCAAACCTGAGATCCTTCCTCTAACATGAAATGTGATATCCAACTCCTTCCCTTTCCAAACCTAAGAGCCTATCTATAGCATGAGATGTGATATCCAAGTCCTTCCCATTCCAACCCTTAGACCCTTCCTACAGCATGCAATATGATATCTCAATGATTCTAATAACAAACCTGAGACCCATCCTATAACATGAGATGGGATATCCAACTCCTTCCCATTCCAATCCTGAGACACTTCCGATAGCAGAGATGTGATATCTCAATGCTTATACCAAACCTGAGACCCTTCCTATAACATGAGATGTGATATCCAAATCCTTCCCGTTCCAAACCTGAGACCCTTCCTTTAGCATGAGATGTGATATCCAGCACCTTCCCATTCCAATCCTGAGACACTTCCTATAGCATGAGATGTGATATCTCAATGCTTCTAATATCAAAACTGAGACCCTCCCTATAGCATGATATGTGATATCTAAGTCCTTCCCATTCCAATCCTGAGACCCTCCCTATAGCATGAGATGTGATATCCAACTCCTTCCCATTCCAATCCTGAGACCCTTCCTATAGCATGAGATATGATATCTCAATACTTCTAATACCAAACGTGAGATCCTTCCGATAACATGAGATGTGATATCCAAATCCTTCCCCTTCCAATCCTGAGACCCTCCCTTTAGCATGAGATGTGATATCCAACTCCTTCCTATTCCAATCCTGAGACTCTTCTGATAGCATGAGATGTGATATCTCAATGCTTCTAATACCAAACCTGAGATCCTTCCGATAGCATGAGATGTGATATCTCAATGCTTCTAATACCAAACCTGAGATCCTTCCTATAACATGAGATGTGATATCCAAATCCTTCCCCTTCCAAACCTGAGACCCTCCCTTTAGCATGAGATGTGATATCCAACTCCTTCCCATTCCATTCCTAAGACCCTTCTGATAGCATGAGATGTGATATCTCAATGCCTCTAATACCAAACCTGAGATCCTACCTCTAACATGAAATGTGATATCCAACTATTTCCCCTTCCAAACCTGAGAGCCTTCCTATAGCATGAGATGTGATATCCAAGTCCTTCCCATTCCAATCCTGAGACCCTTCCTATAGCTTGAGATGTGATATCCAACTCCTTCCCATTCCAATTCTGAGACCCTTCCTATACTATGAGACTTGATATCTCAATGCTTCTAATACAAACGTGAGACCCGTAATATAACATGAGATGTGATATCCAAATCCTTCCCCTTCCAAACCTTAGACCCTTCCTTTATCATGAGATGTGATATCCAACTCCTTCCCATTCCAATCCTGAGACCCTTCCGATATCATGAGATTTGTTATCTCAATGCTTCTAATATCAAACTTGAGACCCTCCCTAAAGCATGAGATGTGACATCCAAGTCCTTCCCATTCCAATCCCGAGACCCTTCCTATAACATGAGATGTGATATCCAACTCCTTCCCATTCCAACCTGAGACACTTCCTATAGCATGAGAAGGGATATCTAACTCCTTCCCAATCCAATCCTGAGACCCTTCCGATAGCAGAGATGTGATATCTGAATGCTTATACCAAACCTGAGACCCTTCCTATGGCATGAGATGTGATATCCAACTCCTTGCCATTCAAATCCTGAGACCCTTCCTATAGCATGAGATGTGATATCTCTATGCTTCTAATACCAAACCTGAGACCCTTCCTATAACATGAGATGGGATATCCAACTCCTTCCCATTCCAATCCTGAGACCCTTCCGATAGCAGATATGTGATATCTCAATGCTTATACCAAACCTGAGAACCTTCCTATGGCCTGAGATGTCATATACAACTCCTTCCCATTCCAATCCTGAGACCCTTCCTTTAGCATGAGATGTGATATCTCAATGCTTATACCAAATCTGAGACCCTTCCTATAGCATGAGATGTGATATCCAATTCCTTCCCATTCCAATCCTGAGACCCTTCCTATAGCATGAGATGTGATATCTCAATGCTTATACCAAACCTGAGAGCCTACCTATAGCATGAGATGTGATATCCAAGTCCATCCCATTCCAATCCTTAGACCCTTCCTACAGCATGCAATGTGATATCTCAATTATTCTAATACCAAACCAGAGACTCTTCCTATAACATGAGATGGGATATCCAACTCCTTCCCATTCCAATCCTGAGCCGCTTCCGATAGCAGAGATGTGATATCTCAATGCTTATACCAAACCTGAGACCCTTCCTATAACATGAGATGTGATATCCAACTCCTTCCCGTTCCAAACCTGAGACACTAACTATAGCATATGTGATATCCAACTCCTTCCCATTCCAAACATGAGACCCTTCCTATAGCAAGAAAGTAATATCCAACTCCTACCCATTCCAATCCTGAGACCCTTCCTATAGCAAGAGATGTGATATCCAAATCCTTCCCATTCCAATCCTGAGACCCTTCCTATAACATGAGATGTGATATCCAACTCCTTCCCATTCCAACCTGAGACACTTCCTATAGCATGAGAAGGGATATCCAACTCCTTCCCAATCCAATCCTGAGACCCTTCCGATAGCAGAGATGTGATATCTCAATGCTTATACCAAACCTGAGACCCTTCCTATAGCATGAAAAGGGATATCCAACTCCTTCCCAATCCAATCCTGAGACCCTTCCGATAGCAGAGACGTGATATCTCAATGCTTCTACCAAACCTGAGACCCTTCCTGTAGCATGAGATGTGATATCCAAATCCTTCACATTCCAATCCTGAGACCCTTCCTATAGCATGAGATTTGATATCTCAATGCTTCTAATACCAAACCTGAGATCCTTCCTATAACATGAGATGTGATATCCAATTACTTCCCATTCCAAACCTGAGACCCTTCCTATTGGATGAGATGTGATATCCAACTCCTTCCCATTCCAACCCTGAGACCCTTCCGATAGCAGCGACGTGATATCTCAATGCTTCTACCAAACCTGAGACCCTTCCTTTAGCATGAGATGTGATATCCAAATCCTTCACATTCCAATCCTGAGACTCTTCCTTTAGCATGAGATGTGATATCACAATGCTTATACCAAATCTGAGACCCTTCCTATAGCATGAGATGTGATATCCAATTCCTTCCCATTCCAATCCTGAGACCCTTCCTATAGCATGAGATGTGATATCTCAATGCTTATACCAAACCTGAGAGCCTACCTATAGCATGAGATGTGATATCCAAGTCCATCCCATTCCAATCCTTTGACCCTTCCTACAGCATGCGATGTGATATCTCAATGATTCTACCAAACCAGAGACTCTTCCTATAACATGAGATGGGATATCCAACTCCTTCCCATTCCAATCCTGAGCCGCTTCCGATAGCAGAGATGTGATATCTCAATGCTTATACCAAGCCTGAGACCCTTCCTATAACATGAGATGTGATATCCAACTCCTTCCCGTTCCAAACCTGAGACACTAACTATAGCATACGTGATATCCAACTCCTTCCCATTCCAAACATGAGACCCTTCCTATAGCAAGAAAGTAATATCCAACTCCTACCCATTCCAATCCTGAGACCCTTCCTATAGCAAGAGATGTGATATCCAAATCCTTCCCATTCCAATCCTGAGACCCTTCCTATAACATGAGATGTGATATCCAACTCCTTCCCATTCCAACCTGAGACACTTCCTATAGCATGAGAAGGGATATCCAACTCCTTCCCAATCCAATCCTGAGACCCTTCCGATAGCAGAGATGTGATATCTCAATGCTTATACCAAACCTGAGACCCTTCCTATGGCATGAGATGTGATATCCAACTCCTTCCCAATCCAATCCTGAGACCCTTCCGATAGCAGAGACGTGATATCTCAATGCTTCTACCAAACCTGAGACCCTTCCTTTAGCATGAGATGTGATATCCAAATCCTTCACATTCCAATCCTGAGACCCTTCCTATAGCATGAGATGTGATATCTCAATGCTTCTAATACCAAACCTGAGATCCTTCCTATAACATGAGATGTGATATCCAATTCCTTCCCATTCCAAACCTGAGACCCTTCCTATTGGATGAGATGTGATATCCAACTCCTTCCCATTCCAACCCTGAGACCCTTCCTATAGCATGAGATGTGATGTCTCAATGCTTCTAATACCAAACCTGAGATCCTTCCTATAACATGAGATGTGATATCCAACTCCTTCCATTCCAATCCTGAGACCCGTCCTATAGCATGAGATGTGATATCTCAATGCTTATACCAAACCTGAGACCCTTCCTATAGCATGAGATGTGATATCCAACTGCTTCCCATTCCAATCCTGAGACCCTTCCTATAGCATGAGATGTGATATCTCAATGCTTCTAATACCAAACCTGAGATCCTTCCTCTAACATGAAATGTGATATCCAACTCCTTCCCTTTCCAAACCTAAGAGCCTATCTATAGCATGAGATGTGATATCCAAGTCCTTCCCATTCCAACCCTTAGACCCTTCCTACAGCATGCAATATGATATCTCAATGATTCTAATAACAAACCTGAGACCCGTCCTATAACATGAGATGGGATATCCAACTCCTTCCCATTCCAATCCTGAGACACTTCCGATAGCAGAGATGTGATATCTCAATGCTTATACCAAACCTGAGACCCTTCCTATAACATGAGATGTGATATCCAAATCCTTCCCGTTCCAAACCTGAGACCCTTCCTTTAGCATGAGATGTGATATCCAAATCCTTCACATTCCAATCCTGAGACTCTTCCTTTAGCATGAGATGTGATATCTCAATGCTTATACCAAATCTGAGACCCTTCCTATAGCATGAGATGTGATATCCAATTCCTTCCCATTCCAATCCTGAGACCCTTCCTATAGCATGAGATGTGATATCTCAATGCTTATACCAAACCTGAGAGCCTACCTATAGCATGAGATGTGATATCCAAGTCCATCCCATTCCAATCCTTTGACCCTTCCTACAGCATGCGATGTGATATCTCAATGATTCTACCAAACCAGAGACTCTTCCTATAACATGAGATGGGATATCCAACTCCTTCCCATTCCAATCCTGAGCCGCTTCCGATAGCAGAGATGTGATATCTCAATGCTTATACCAAGCCTGAGACCCTTCCTATAACATGAGATGTGATATCCAACTCCTTCCCGTTCCAAACCTGAGACACTAACTATAGCATACGTGATATCCAACTCCTTCCCATTCCAAACATGAGACCCTTCCTATAGCAAGAAAGTAATATCCAACTCCTACCCATTCCAATCCTGAGACCCTTCCTATAGCAAGAGATGTGATATCCAAATCCTTCCCATTCCAATCCTGAGACCCTTCCTATAACATGAGATGTGATATCCAACTCCTTCCCATTCCAACCTGAGACACTTCCTATAGCATGAGAAGGGATATCCAACTCCTTCCCAATCCAATCCTGAGACCCTTCCGATAGCAGAGATGTGATATCTCAATGCTTATACCAAACCTGAGACCCTTCCTATGGCATGAGATGTGATATCCAACTCCTTCCCAATCCAATCCTGAGACCCTTCCGATAGCAGAGACGTGATATCTCAATGCTTCTACCAAACCTGAGACCCTTCCTTTAGCATGAGATGTGATATCCAAATCCTTCACATTCCAATCCTGAGACCCTTCCTATAGCATGAGATGTGATATCTCAATGCTTCTAATACCAAACCTGAGATCCTTCCTATAACATGAGATGTGATATCCAATTCCTTCCCATTCCAAACCTGAGACCCTTCCTATTGGATGAGATGTGATATCCAACTCCTTCCCATTCCAACCCTGAGACCCTTCCTATAGCATGAGATGTGATGTCTCAATGCTTCTAATACCAAACCTGAGATCCTTCCTATAACATGAGATGTGATATCCAACTCCTTCCATTCCAATCCTGAGACCCGTCCTATAGCATGAGATGTGATATTTCAATGCTTATACCAAACCTGAGACCCTTCCTATAGCATGAGATGTGATATCCAACTGCTTCCCATTCCAATCCTGAGACCCTTCCTATAGCATGAGATGTGATATCTCAATGCTTCTAATACCAAACCTGAGATCCTTCCTCTAACATGAAATGTGATATCCAACTCCTTCCCTTTCCAAACCTAAGAGCCTATCTATAGCATGAGATGTGATATCCAAGTCCTTCCCATTCCAACCCTTAGACCCTTCCTACAGCATGCAATATGATATCTCAATGATTCTAATAACAAACCTGAGACCCGTCCTATAACATGAGATGGGATATCCAACTCCTTCCCATTCCAATCCTGAGACACTTCCGATAGCAGAGATGTGATATCTCAATGCTTATACCAAACCTGAGACCCTTCCTATAACATGAGATGTGATATCCAAATCCTTCCCGTTCCAAACCTGAGACCCTTCCTTTAGCATGAGATGTGATATCCAGCACCTTCCCATTCCAATCCTGAGACACTTCCTATAGCATGAGATGTGATATCTCAATGCTTCTAATATCAAAACTGAGACCCTCCCTATAGCATGATATGTGATATCTAAGTCCTTCCCATTCCAATCCTGAGACCCTCCCTATAGCATGAGATGTGATATCCAACTCCTTCCCATTCCAATCCTGAGACCCTTCCTATAGCATGAGATATGATATCTCAATACTTCTAATACCAAACGTGAGATCCTTCCGATAACATGAGATGTGATATCCAAATCCTTCCCCTTCCAATCCTGAGACCCTCCCTTTAGCATGAGATGTGATATCCAACTCCTTCCTATTCCAATCCTGAGACTCTTCTGATAGCATGAGATGTGATATCTCAATGCTTCTAATACCAAACCTGAGATCCTTCCGATAGCATGAGATGTGATATCTCAATGCTTCTAATACCAAACCTGAGATCCTTCCTATAACATGAGATGTGATATCCAAATCCTTCCCCTTCCAAACCTGAGACCCTCCCTTTAGCATGAGATGTGATATCCAACTCCTTCCCATTCCATTCCTAAGACCCTTCTGATAGCATGAGATGTGATATCTCAATGCCTCTAATACCAAACCTGAGATCCTACCTCTAACATGAAATGTGATATCCAACTATTTCCCCTTCCAAACCTGAGAGCCTTCCTATAGCATGAGATGTGATATCCAAGTCCTTCCCATTCCAATCCTGAGACCCTTCCTATAGCTTGAGATGTGATATCCAACTCCTTCCCATTCCAATTCTGAGACCCTTCCTATACTATGAGACTTGATATCTCAATGCTTCTAATACAAACGTGAGACCCGTAATATAACATGAGATGTGATATCCAAATCCTTCCCCTTCCAAACCTTAGACCCTTCCTTTATCATGAGATGTGATATCCAACTCCTTCCCATTCCAATCCTGAGACCCTTCCGATATCATGAGATGTGATATCTCAAAGCTTCTAATATCAAACTTGAGACCCTCCCTATAGCATGAGATGTGATATCCAAGTCCTTCCCATTCCAATCCTGAGACCCTTCCTATAGCTTGAGGTGTGATATCTAACTCCTTCCCATTCCAATTCTGAGACCCTTCTTATACCATGAGACTTGATATCTCAATGCTTCTAATACCAAACCTGAGACCCGTCCTATAACATGAGATGTGATATCCAAATCCTTCCCCTTCCAAACCTTAGACCCTTCCTTTATCATGAGATGTGATATCCAACTCCTTCCCATTCCAATCCTGAGACCCTTCCGATATCATGAGATTTGTTATCTCAATGCTTCTAATATCAAACTTGAGACCCTCCCTAAAGCATGAGATGTGACATCCAAGTCCTTCCCATTCCAATCCCGAGACCCTTCCTATAACATGAGATGTGATATCCAACTCCTTCCCATTCCAACCTGAGACACTTCCTATAGCATGAGAAGGGATATCTAACTCCTTCCCAATCCAATCCTGAGACCCTTCCGATAGCAGAGATGTGATATCTGAATGCTTATACCAAACCTGAGACCCTTCCTATGGCATGAGATGTGATATCCAACTCCTTGCCATTCAAATCCTGAGACCCTTCCTATAGCATGAGATGTGATATCTCTATGCTTCTAATACCAAACCTGAGACCCTTCCTATAACATGAGATGGGATATCCAACTCCTTCCCATTCCAATCCTGAGACCCTTCCGATAGCAGATATGTGATATCTCAATGCTTATACCAAACCTGAGAACCTTCCTATGGCCTGAGATGTCATATACAACTCCTTCCCATTCCAATCCTGAGACCCTTCCTTTAGCATGAGATGTGATATCTCAATGCTTATACCAAATCTGAGACCCTTCCTATAGCATGAGATGTGATATCCAATTCCTTCCCATTCCAATCCTGAGACCCTTCCTATAGCATGAGATGTGATATCTCAATGCTTATACCAAACCTGAGAGCCTACCTATAGCATGAGATGTGATATCCAAGTCCATCCCATTCCAATCCTTAGACCCTTCCTACAGCATGCAATGTGATATCTCAATGATTCTAATACCAAACCAGAGACTCTTGCTATAACATGAGATGGGATATCCAACTCCTTCCCATTCCAATCCTGAGCCGCTTCCGATAGCAGAGATGTGATATCTCAATGCTTATACCAAACCTGAGACCCTTCCTATAACATGAGATGTGATATCCAACTCCTTCCGTTCCAAACCTGAGACACTAACTATAGCATATGTGATATCCAACTCCTTCCCATTCCAAACATGAGACCCTTCCTATAGCAAGAAAGTAATATCCAACTCCTACCCATTCCAATCCTGAGACCCTTCCTATAGCAAGAGATGTGATATCCAAATCCTTCCCATTCCAATCCTGAGACCCTTCCTATAACATGAGATGTGATATCCAACTCCTTCCCATTCCAACCTGAGACACTTCCTATAGCATGAGAAGGGATATCCAACTCCTTCCCAATCCAATCCTGAGACCCTCCCGATAGCAGAGATATGATATCTCAATGCTTATACCAAACCTGAGACCCTTCCTATGGCATGAGATGTGATATCCAACTCCTTCCCAATCCAATCCTGAGACCCTTCCGATAGCAGAGACGTGATATCTCAATGCTTCTACCAAACCTGAGACCCTTCCTTTAGCATGATATGTGATATCCAAATCCTTCACATTCCAATCCTGAGACCCTTCCTATAGCATGAGATGTGATATCTCAATGCTTCTAATACCAAACCTGAGATCCTTCCTATAACATGAGATGTGATATCCAATTCCTTCCCATTCCAAACCTGAGACCCTTCCTATTGGATGCGATGTGATATCCAACTCCTTCCCATTCCAACCCTGAGACCCTTCCTATAGCATGAGATGTGATGTCTCAATGCTTCTAATACCAAACCTGAGATCCTTCCTATAACATGAGATGTGATATCCAACTCCTTCCATTCCAATCCTGAGACCCGTCCTATAGTATGAGATGTGATATCTCAATGCTTATACCAAACCTGAGACCCTTCCTATAGCATGAGATGTGATATCCAACTGCTTCCCATTCCAATCCTGAGACCCTTCCTATAGCATGAGATGTGATATGTCAATGCTTCTAATACCAAACCTGAGATCCTTCCTCTAACATGAAATGTGATATCCAACTCCTTCCCTTTCCAAACCTAAGAGCCTATCTATAGCATGAGATGTGATATCCAAGTCCTTCCCATTCCAACCCTTAGACCCTTCCTACAGCATGCAATATGATATCTCAATGATTCTAATAACAAACCTGAGACCCGTCCTTTAACATGAGATGGGATATCCAACACCTTCCCATTCCAATCCTGAGACACTTCCGATAGCAGAGATGTGATATCTCAATGCTTATACCAAACCTGAGACCCTTCCTATAACATGAGATGTGATATCCAAATCCTTCCCGTTCCAAACCTGAGACCCTTCCTTTAGCATGAGATGTGATATCCAGCACCTTCCCATTCCAATCCTGAGACACTTCCTATAGCATGAGATGTGATATCTCAATGCTTCTAATATCAAAACTGAGACCCTCCCTATAGCATGATATGTGATATCTAAGTCCTTCCCATTCCAATCCTGAGACCCTCCCTATAGCATGAGATGTGATATCCAACTCCTTCCCATTCCAATCCTGAGACCCTTCCTATAGCATGAGATATGATATCTCAATACTTCTAATACCAAACGTGAGATCCTTCCGATAACATGAGATGTGATATCCAAATCCTTCCCCTTCCAATCCTGAGACCCTCCCTTTAGCATGAGATGTGATATCGAACTCCTTCCTATTCCAATCCTGAGACTCTTCTGATAGCATGAGATGTGATATCTCAATGCTTCTAATACCAAACCTGAGATCCTTCCGATAGCATGAGATGTGATATCTCAATGCTTCTAATACCAAACCTGAGATCCTTCCTATAACATGAGATGTGATATCCAAATCCTTCCCCTTCCAAACCTGAGACCCTCCCTTTAGCATGAGATGTGATATCCAACTCCTTCCCATTCCATTCCTGAGACCCTTCTGATAGCATGAGATGTGATATCTCAATGCCTCTAATACCAAACCTGAGATCCTACCTCTAACATGAAATGTGATATCCAACTCTTTCCCCTTCCAAACCTGAGAGCCTTCCTATAGCATGAGATGTGATATCCAAGTCCTTCCCATTCCAATCCTGAGACCCTTCCTATAACTTGAGATGTGATATCCAACTCCTTCCCATTCCAATTCTGAGACCCTTCCTATACTATGAGACTTGATATCTCAATGCTTCTAATACAGACGTGAGACCCGTAATATCACATGAGATGTGATATCCAAATCCTTCCCCTTCCAAACCTTAGACCCTTCCTTTATCATGAGATGTGATATCCAACTCCTTCCCATTCCAATCCTGAGACCCTTCCGATATCATGAGATGTGATATCTCAAAGCTTCTAATATCAAACTTGAGACCCTCCCTATAGCATGAGATGTGATATCCAAGTCCTTCCCATTCCAATCCTGAGACCCTTCCTATAGCATGAGATGTGATATCTCAATGCTTCTAATACCAAACCTGAGACCCTTCCTATAACATGAGTTGGGAATATCCAACTCCTTCCCATTCCAATCCTGAGACCCTTCCGATAGCAGAGATGTGATATCTCAATGCTTATACCAAACCTGAGATCCTTCCTATAACATGAGATGTGATATCCAACTCCTTCCCATTCCAATCCTGAGACACTTCCTATAGCATGAGATGTGATATCTCACTGCTTATACCAAACCTGAGACCCTTCCCATAGCATGAGATGTGATATCCAACTCCTTCCCATTCCAATCCTCAGACCCTTCCTATAGCATGAGATGTGATATCTCAATGCTTCTAATATCAAACTTGAGACCCTACCTACAGCATGAGATGTGATATCCAAGTCCTTCCCATTACAATCCTGAGACACTTCCTATAGCATGAGATGTGATATCCAACTCCTTCCCATTCCAATCCTGAGGCCCTTCCTATAGCATGAGATATGATATCTCAATACTTCTAATACCAAACGTGAGATCCTTCCGATAACATGAGATGTGATATCCAAATCCTTCCCCTTCCAAACCTGAGACCCTCCCTTTAGCATGAGATGTGATATCCAACTCCTTCCCATTCCAATCCTGAGACCCTTCTGATAGCATGAGATGTGATATCTCAATGCTTCTAATACCAAACCTGAGATCCTTCCGATAGCATGAGATGTGATATCTCAATGCTTCTAATACCAAACCTGAGATCCTTCCTATAACATGAGATGTGATATCCAAATCCTTCCCCTTCCAAACCTGAGACCCTCCCTTTAGCATGAGATGTGATATCCAACTCCTTCCCATTCCATTCCCGAGACCCTTCTGATAGCATGAGATGTGATATCTCAATGCCTCTAATACCAAACCTGAGATCCTACCTCTAACATGAAATGTGATATCCAACTCTTTCCCCTTCCAAACCTGAGAGCCTTCCTATAGCATGAGATGTGATATCCAAGTCCTTCCCATTCCAATCCTGAGACCCTTCCTATAGCTTGAGATGTGATATCCAACTCCTTCCCATTCCAATTCTGAGACCCTTCCTATACTCTGAGACTTGATATCTCAATGCTTCTAATACCAAACCTGAGACCCGTAATATAACATGAGATGTGATATCCAAATCCTTCCCCTTCCAAACCTTAGACCCTTCCTTTATCATGAGATGTGATATCCAACTCCTTCCCATTCCAATCCTGAGACCCTTCCGATATCATGAGATGTGATATCTCAAAGCTTCTAATATCAAACTTGAGACCCTCCCTATAGCATGAGATGTGATATCCAAGTCCTTCCCATTCCAATCCTGAGACCCTTCCTATAGCATGAGATGTGATATCTCAATGCTTCTAATACCAAACCTGAGACCCTTCCTATTACATGAGATGGGAATATCCAACTCCTTCCCATTCCAATCCTGAGACCCTTCCGATAGCAGAGATGTGATATCTCAATGCTTATACCAAACCTGAGACCCTTCGTATGGCATGAGATGTGATATCCAACTCCTTGCCATTCAAATCCTGAGACCCTTCCTATAGCATGAGAAGGGATATCCAACTCCTTCCCAATCCAATCCTGAGACCCTTCCGATAGCAGAGACGTGATATCTCAATGCTTCTACCAAACCTGAGACCCTTCCTTTAGCATGAGATGTGATATCCAAATCCTTCACATTCCAATCCTGAGACCCTTCCTATAGCATGAGATGTGATATCTCAATGCTTCTAATACCAAACCTGAGATCCTTCCTATAACATGAGATGTGATATCCAATTCCTTCCCATTCCAAACCTGAGACCCTTCCTATTGGATGAGTTGTGATATCCAACTCCTTCCCATTCCAACCCTGAGACCCTTCCTATAGCATGAGATGTGATGTCTCAATGATTCTAATACCAAACCTGAGATCCTTCCTATAACATGAGATGTGATATCCAACTCCTTCCATTCCAATCCTGAGACCCGTCCTATAGCATGAGATGTGATATCGCAATGCTTATACCAAACCTGAGACCCTTCCTATAGCATGAGATGTGATATCCAACTACTTCCCATTCCAATCCTGAGACCCTTCCTATAGCATGAGATGTGATATCTCAATGCTTCTAATACCAAACCTGAGATCCTTCCTCTAACATGAAATGTGATATCCAACTCCTTCCCTTTCCAAACCTAAGAGCCTATCTATAGCATGAGATGTGATATCCAGGTCCTTCCTATTCCAATCCTTAGACCCTTCCTACAGCATGCAATATGATATCTCAATGATTCTAAAAACAAACCTGAGACCCGTCCTATAGCATGAGATATGATATCCAAGTCCTTCCCATTCCAATCCTGAGACCCTTCCTATAACATGAAATGTGATATCCAACTCCTTCCCATTCCAACCTGAGACCCTTCCTATAGCATGAGATGGGATATCCAACTTCTTCAAAATCCAATACTGATACCCTTCCGATAGCATGAGATGTGATATCCCAATGCTTCTACCAAACCTGAGACCCATACTATGGCATGAGATGTGATATCAAACTCCTTCCCATTCCAATCCTGAGACCCTTCCTATAGCTTGAGGTGTGATATCCAACTCCTTCCCATTCCAATTCTGAGACCCTTCTTATACCATGAGACTTGATATCTCAATGCTTCTAATACCAAACCTGAGACCCGTCCTATAACATGAGATGTGATATCCAAATCCTTCCCCTTCCAAACCTTAGACCCTTCCTTTATCATGAGATGTGGTATCCAACTCCTTCCCATTCCAATCCTGAGACCCTTCCGATATCATGAGATTTGTTATCTCAATGCTTCTAATATCAAACTTGAGATCCTCCCTATAGCATGAGATGTGACATCCAAGTTTTTCCCATTCCAATCCTGAGACCCTTCCTATAGCATGAGATGTGATATCTCTATGCTTCTAATACCAAACCTGAGACCCTTCCTATAACATGAGATGGGATATCCAACTCCTTCCCATTCCAATCCTGAGACCCTTCCGATAGCAGAGATGTGATATCTCAATGCTTATACCAAACCTGAGACCCTTCCTATGGCCTGAGATGTCATATACAACTCCTTCCCATTCCAATCCTGAGACCCTTCCTTTAGCATTAGATGTGATATCTCAATGCTTATACCAAATCTGAGACCCTTCCTATAGCATGAGATGTGATATCCAAATCCTTCCCATTCCAATCCTGAGACCCTTCCTATAGCATGAGATGTGATATCTCAATGCTTATACCAAACCTGAGAGCCTACCTATAGCATGAGATGTGATATCCAAGTCCATCCTATTCCAATCCTTAGACCCTTCCTACAGCATGCAATGTGATATCTCAATGATTCTAATACCAAACCAGAGACTCTTACTATAACATGAGATGTGATATCCAACTCCTTCCCATTCCAATCCTGAGCCGCTTCCGATAGCAGAGATGTGATATCTCAATGCTTATACCAAACCTGAGACCCTTCCTATAACATGAGATGTGATATCCAACTCCTTCCCGTTCCAAACCTAAGACACTAACTATAGCATATGTGATATCCAACTCCTTCCCATTCCAAACATGAGACCCTTCCTATAGCAAGAAAGTAATATCCAACTCCTACCCATTCCAATCCTGAGACCCTTCCTATAGCAAGAGATGTGATATCCAAATCCTTCCCATTCCAATCCTGAGACCCTTCCTATAACATGAGATGTGATATCCAACTCCTTCCCATTCCAACCTGAGACACTTCCTATAGCATGAGAAGGGATATCCAACTCCTTCCCAATCCAATCCTGAGACCCTTCCGATAGCAGAGATGTGATATCTCAATGTTTATACCAAACCTGAGACCCTTCCTATGGCATGAGATGTGATATCCAACTCCTTGCCATTCAAATCCTGAGACCCTTCCTATAGCATGAGAAGGGATATCCAACTCCTTCCCAATCCAATCCTGCGACCCTTCCGATAGCAGAGACGTGATATCTCAATGCTTCTACCAAACCTGAGACCCTTCCTTTAGCATGAGATGTGATATCCAAATCCTTCACATTCCAATCCTGAGACCCTTCCTATAGCATGAGATGTGATATCTCAATGCTTCTAATACCAAACCTGAGATCCTTCCTATAACATGAGATGTGATATCCAATTCCTTCCCATTCCAAACCTGAGACCCTTCCTATTGGATGAGATGTGATATCCAACTCCTTCCCATTCCAACCCTGAGACCCTTCCTATAGCATGAGATGTGATGTCTCAATGCTTCTAATACCAAACCTGAGATCCTTCCTATAACATGAGATGTGATATCCAACTCCTTCCATTCCAATCCTGAGACCCGTCCTATAGCATGAGATGTGATATCTCAATGCTTATACTAAACCTGAGACCCTTCCTATAGCATGAGATGTGATATCCAACTACTTCCCATTCCAATCCTGAGACCCTTCCTATAGCATGAGATGTGATATCTCAATGCTTCTAATACCAAACCTGAGATCCTTCCTCTAACATGAAATGTGATATTCAACTCCTTCCCTTTCCAAACCTAAGAGCCTATCTATAGCATGAGATGTGATATCCAAGTCCTTCCCATTCCAACCCTTAGACCCTTCCTACAGCATGCAATATGATATCTCAATGATTCTAATAACAAACCTGAGACCCGTCCTATAACATGAGATGTGATATCCAACTCCTTCCCATTCCAATCCTGAGACACTTCCGATAGCAGAGATGTGATATCTCAATGCTTATACCAAACCTGAGACCCTTCCTATAACATGAGATGTGATATCCAAATCCTTCCCGTTCCAAACCTGAGACTCTTCCTTTAGCATGAGATGTGATATCCAGCTCCTTCCCATTCCAATCCTGAGACACTTCCGATAGCATGAGATGTGATATCTCAATGCTTCTAATATCAAAACTGAGACCCTCCCTATAGCATGATATGTGATATCTAAGTCCTTCCCATTCCAATCCTGAGACACTCCCTATAGCATGAGATGTGATATCCAACTCTTTCCCATTCCAATCCTGAGACCCTTCCTATAGCATGAGATATGATATCTCAATACTTCTAATATCAAACGTGAGATCCTTCCGATAACATGAGATGTGATATCCAAATCCTTCCCCTTCCAAACCTGAGACCCTCCCTTTAGCATGAGATGTGTTATCCAACTCCTTCCCATTCCAATCCTTAGACCCTTCTGATAGCATGAGATGTGATATCTCAATGCTTCTAATACCAAACCTGAGATCCTTCCGATAGCATGAGATGTGATATCTCAATGCTTCTAATACCAAACCTGAGATCCTTCCTATAACATGAGATGTGATATCCAAATCCTTCCCCTTCCAAACCTGAGACCCTCCCTTTAGCATGAGATGTGATATCCAACTCCTTCCCATTCCATTCCTGAGACCCTTCTGATAGCATGAGATGTGATATCTCAATGCCTCTAATACCAAACCTGAGATCCTACCTCTAACATGAAATGTGATATCCAACTCTTTCCCCTTCCAAACCTGAGAGCCTTCCTATACCATGAGATGTGATATCCAAGTCCTTCCCATTCCAATCCTGAGACCCTTCCTATAGCTTGAGATGTGATATCCAACTCCTTCCCATTCCAATTCTGAGACCCTTCCTATACTCTGAGGCTTGATATCTCAATGCTTCTAATACCAAACCTGAGACCCGTAATATAACATGAGATGTGATATCCAAATCCTTCCCCTTCCAAACCTTAGACCCTTCCTTTATCATGAGATGTGATATCCAACTCCTTCCCATTCCAATCCTGAGACCCTTCCGATATCATGAGATGTGATATCTCAAAGCTTCTAATATCAAACTTGAGACCCTCCCTATAGCAGGGGATGTGATATCCAACTCCTTCCCATTCCAATCCTGAGACCCTTCCTATAGCATGAGATGTGATATCTCAATGCTTCTAATACCAAACCAATGACCCTTCCTATAACATGAGATGGGAATATCCAACTCCTTCCCATTCCAATCCTGAGACCCTTCCGATAGCAGAGATGTGATATCTCAATGCTTATACCAAACCTGAGACCCTTCCTATGGCATGAGATGTGATATCCAACTCCTTGCCATTCAAATCCTGAGACCCTTCCTATAGCATGAGAAGGGATATCCAACTCCTTCCCAATCCAATCCTGAGACCCTTCCGATAGCAGAGACGTGATATCTCAATGCTTCTACCAAACCTGAGACCCTTCCTTTAGCATGAGATGTGATATCCAAATCCTTCACATTCCAATCCTGAGACCCTTCCTATAGCATGAGATGTGATATCTCAATGCTTCTAATACCGAACCTGAGATCCTTCCTATAACATGAAATGTGATATCCAATTCCTTCCCATTCCAAACCTGAGACCCTTCCTATTGGATGAGATGTGATATCCAACTCCTTCCATTCCAATCCTGAGACCTGTCCTATAGCATGAGATGTGATATCTCAATGCTTATACCAAACCTGAGACCCTTCCTATAGCATGAGATGCGATATCCAACTACTTCCCATTCCAATCCTGAGACCCTTCATATAGCATGAGATGTGATATCTCAATGCTTCTAATACCAAACCTGAGATCCTTCCTCTAACATGAAATGTGATATCCAACTCCTTCCCTTTCCAAACCTAAGAGCCTATCTATAGCATGAGATGTGATATCCAAGTCCTTCCCATTCCAATCCTTAGACCCTTCCTACAGCATGCAATATGATATCTCAATGATTCTAATAACAAACCTGAGACCCGTCCTATAGCATGAGATATGATATCCAAATCCTTCCCATTCCAATCCTGAGACCCTTCCTATAACATGAAATGTGATATCCAACTCCTTCCCATTCCAACCTGAGACCCTTCCTATAGCATGAGATGGGATATCCAACTTCTTCCAAATCCAATACTGATACCCTTCCGATAGCATGAGATGTGATATCCCAATGCTTCTACCAAACCTGAGACCCATACTATGGCATGAGATGTGATATCAAACTCCTTCCCATTCCAATCCTGAGACCCTTCCTATAGCTTGAGGTGTGATATCCAACTCCTTCCCATTCCAATTCTGAGACCCTTCTTATACCATGAGACTTGATATCTCAATGCATCTAATACCAAACCTGAGACCCGTCCTATAACATGAGATGTGATATCCAAATCCTTCCCCTTCCAAACCTTAGACCCTTCCTTTATCATGAGATGTGATATCCAACTCCTTCCCATTCCAATCCTGAGACCCTTCCGATATCATGAGATTTGTTATCTCAATGCTTCTAATATCAAACTTGAGACCCTCCCTATAGCATGAGATGTGACATCCAAGTCCTTCCCATTCCAATCCTGAGACCCTTCCTATAACATGAGATGTGATATCCAACTCCTTCCCATTCCAACCTGAGACACTTCCTATAGCATGAGAAGGGATATCTAACTCCTTCCCAATCCAATCCTGAGACCCTTCCGATAGCAGAGATGTGATATCTCAATGCTTATACCAAACCTGAGACCCTTCCTATGGCATGAGATGTGATATCCAACTCCTTGCCATTCAAATCCTGAGATCCTTCCTATAGCATGAGATGTGATATCTCTATGCTTCTAATACCAAACCTGAGACCCTTCCTATAACATGAGATGGGATATCCAACTCCTTCCCATTCCAATCCTGAGACCCTTCCGATAGCAGAGATGTGATATCTCAATGCTTATACCAAACCTGAGAACCTTCCTATGGCCTGAGATGTCATATACAACTCCTTCCCATTCCAATCCTGAGACCCTTCCTTTAGCATGAGATGTGATATCTCAATGCTTATACCAAATCTGAGACCCTTCCTATAGCATGAGATGTGATATCCTCCTGAGACCCTTCCTATAGCATGAGATGTGATATCTCAATGCTTCTACCAAACCTGAGACCCTTCCTTTAGCATGAGATGTGATATCCAACTACTTTCCATATTCCAATCCTGAGACCCTTCCTATAGCATGAGATGTGATATCTCAATACTTCTAATACCAAACCTGAGATCCTTCCGATAACATGAGATGTGATATCCAAATCCTTCCCCTTCCAAACCTGAGACCCTCCCTTTAGCATGAGATGGGATATCCAACTCCTTCCCATTCCAATCCTGAGAACCTTCTGATAGCATGAGATGTGATATCTCAATGCTTCTAATACCAAACCTGAGATCCTTCCGATAGCATGAGATGTGATATCTCAATGCTTCTAATACCAAACCTGAGATCCTTCCTATAACATGAGATGTGATTTCCAAATCCTTCCCCTTCCAAACCTGAGACCCTCCCTTTAGCATGAGATGTGATATCCAACTCCTTCCCATTCTAAATCTGAGACCCTTCTGATAGCATGAGATGTGATATCTCATTGCCTCTAATACCAAACCTGAGATCCTACCTCTAACATGAAATGTGATATCCAAGTCCTTCCCATTCCAATCCTGAGACCCTTCCTATATCATGAGATGTGATATCCAACTCCTTCCAATTCCAACCTGAGACCCTTCCTATAGCATGAGATGTGATATCTCAATGCCTCTAATACCAAACCTGAGATCCTTCCTCTAACATGAAATGTGATATCCAACTCCTTCCCTTTCCAAACCTGAGAGCCTATCTATAGCATGAGATGTGATATCCAATTCCTTCCCATTCCAATCCTGAGACACTTCCGATAGCAGAGATGTGATATATCAATGCTTATACCAACCTGAGACCCTTCCTATAACATGAGATGTGATATCCAACTCCTTCCCGTTCCAAACCTGAGACCCTTCCTTTAGCATGAGATGTGATATCCAGCTCCTTCCCATTCCAATCCTGAGACACTTCCGATAGCATGAGATGTGATATCTCAATGCTTCTAATATCAAAGCTGAGACCCTCCCTATAGCATGATATGTGATATCTAAGTCCTTCCCATTCCAATCCTGAGACCCTTCCTATAGCATGAGATGTGATATCTCAATGCTTCTACCAAACCTGAGACCCTTCCTTTAGCATGAGATGTGATATCCAACTCGTTCCCATTCCAATCCTGAGACCCTTCCTATAGCATGAGATGTGATATCTCAATACTTCTAATACCAAACCTGAGATCCTTCCGATAACATGAGATGTGATATCCAAATCCTTCCCCTTCCAAACCTGAGACCCTCCCTTTAGCATGAGATGTGATATCCAACTCCTTCCCATTCCTATCCTGAGACCCTTCTGATAGCATGAGATGTGATATCTCAATGCTTCTAATACCAAACTTGAGATCCTTCCTATAACATGAGATGTGATATCCAAATCCTTCCCCTTCCAAACCTGAGACCCTCCCTTTAGCATGAGATGTGATATCCAACTCCTTCCCATTCCAATCCTGAGACGCTTCTGATAGCATGAGATGTGATATCTCAATGCCTCTAATACCAAACCTGAGATCCTACCTCTAACATGAAATGTGATATCCAACTCTTTCCCCTTCCAAACCTAAGAGCCTTCCTATAGCATGAGATGTGATATCCAAGTCCTTCCCATTCCAATCATGAGACCCTTCCTATAACATGAGATGAGATTTCCAACTCCTTCCCATTCCAATCCTGAGACCCTTCCGATAGCAGAGATGTGATATCTCAATGCTTATACCAAACCTGAGACACTTCCTACGGCATGAGATGTCATATACAACTCCTTCCCATTCCAATCCTGAGACCCTTCCTATAGCATGAGATGTGATATCTCAATGCTTCTACCAAACCTGAGACCCTTCCTTTAGCATGAGATGTGATATCCAACTCGTTCCCATTCCAATCCTGAGACCCTTCCTATAGCATGAGATGTGATATCTCAATACTTCTAATACCAAACCTGAGATCCTTCCGATAACATGAGATGTGATATCCAAATCCTTCCCCTTCCAAACCTGAGACCCTCCCTTTAGCATGAGATGTGATATCCAACTCCTTCCCATTCCTATCCTGAGACCCTTCTGATAGCATGAGATGTGATATCTCAATGCTTCTAATACCAAACTTGCGATCCTTCCTATAACATGAGATGTGATATCCAAATCCTTCCCCTTCCAAACCTGAGACCCTCCCTTTAGCATGAGATGTGATATCCAACTCCTTCCCATTCCAATCCTGAGACCCTTCTGATAGCATGAGATGTGATATCTCAATGCCTCTAATACCAAACCTGAGATCCTACCTCTAACATGAAATGTGATATCCAACTCTTTCCCCTTCCAAACCTAAGAGCCTTCCTATAGCATGAGATGTGATATCCAAGTCCTTCCCATTCCAATCATGAGACCCTTCCTATAACATGAGATGGGATATCCAACTCCTTCCCATTCCAATCCTGAGACCCTTCCGATACCAGAGATGTGATATCTCAATGCTTATACCAAACCTGAGACCCTTCCTACGGCATGAGATGTCATATACAACTCCTTCCCATTCCAATCCTGAGACCCTTCCTATAGCATGAGATGTGATGTCTCAATGCTTCTAATACCAAACCTGAGATCCTTCCTATAACATGAGATGTGATATCCAACTCCTTCCCATTCCAATCCTGAGACCCTTCCTATAGCTTGAGATGTGATATCTCAATGCTTATACCAAACCTGAGACCCTTCCTATAGCATGAGGTGTGATATCCAACAGCTTCCCATTCCAATCCTGAGACCCTTCCTATAGCATGAGATGTGATATCTCAATGCTTCTAATACCAAACCTGAGACTCTTCCTATAACATGAGATGGGATATCCAACTCCTTCCCATTCCAATCCTGAGACCCTTACGATAGCAGAGATGTGATATCTCAATGCTTATACCAAACCTGAGACCCTTCCTACGGAATGAGATGTCATATGCAACTCCTTCCCATTCCAATCCTGAGACCCTTCCTATAGCATGAGATGTGATATCTCAATGCTTATACCAAACCTGAGACCCTTCATATAGCATGAGATGTGATATCCAACTCCTTCCCATTCCAATCCTGAGACCCTTCCTATAGCATGAGATGTGATGTCTCAATGCTTCTAATACCAAACCTGAGATCCTTCCTAAAACATGAGATGTGATATCCAACTCCTTCCATTCCAATCCTGAGACCCTTCCTATAGCATGAGATGTGATATCTCAATGCTTCTAATATCAAACTTGAGACCCTCCCTATAGCATGAGATGTGATATCCAAGTCCTTCCCATTCCAATCCTGAGACACTTCCTATAGCATGAGATGTGATATCTCAATGCTTCTAATACCAAACCTGAGACTCTTCCTATAACATGAGATGGGATATCCAACTCCTTCCCATTCCAATCCTGAGACCCTTCCAAAAGCATAGATGTGATATCTCAATGCTTATACCAAACCTGAGACCCTTCCTATGGCATGAAATGTCATATACATATCCTTCCCATTCCAATCCTGAGACCCTTCCTATAGCATGAGATGTGATATCTCAATGCTTATACCAAACCTGAGACCCTTCCTATAGCATGAGATGTGATATCTAACTCCTTCCCATTCCAATCCTGAGACCCTTCCTATAGCATGAGATGTGATATCTCAATGCCTCTAATACCAAACCTGAGATCCTTCCTCTAACATGAAATGTGATATCCAACTCCTTCCCTTTCCAAACCTGAGAGCCTACCTATAGCATGAGATGTGATATCCAAGTCCTTCCAATTCCAATCCTTAGACCCTTCCTATAGCATGCAATATGATATCTCAATGATTCTAATAACAAACCTGAGACCCGTCCTATAACATGAGATGGGATATCCAACTCCTTCCCATTCCAATCCTGAGACCCTTCCGATAGCAGAGATGTGATATCTCAATGCTTATACCAAACCTGAGACCCTTCCTACGGCATGAGATGTCATATACAACTCCTTCCCATTCCAATCCTGAGACCCTTCCTATAGCATGAGATGTGATATCTGAATGCTTATACCAAACCTGAGACCCTTCATATAGCATGAGATGTGATATCCAACTCCTTCCCATTACAATCCTGAGACCCTTCCTATAGCATGAGATGTGATGTCTCAATGCTTCTAATACCAAACCTGAGATCCTTCCTATAACATGAGATGTGATATCCAACTCCTTCCATTCCAATCCTGAGACCCTTCCTATAGCATGAGATGTGATATCTCAATGCTTCTAATATCAAACTGGAGACCCTCCCTATAGCATGAGATGTGATATCCAATTCCTTCCCATTCCAATCCTGAGACACTTCCGATAGCATGAGATGTGATATCTCAATGCTTCTAATACCAAACCTGAGACTCTTCCTATAACATGAGATGGGATATCCAACTCCTTCCGATTCCAATCCTGAGACCCTTCCAAAAGCAGAGATGTGATATCTCAATGCTTATACCAAACCTGAGACCCTTCCTATGGCATGAGATGTCATATACATATCCTTCCCATTCCAATCCTGAGACCCTTCCTATAGCATGAGATGTGATATCCAAGTCCTTCCCATTTTAATCCTGAGACCCTTCCTATAGCATGAGATGTGATATCTCAATGCTTCTAATACCAAACCTGAGACCCTTCCTATAACATGAATTCTGATGTCCAAGTCCTTCCCATTCCAATCCTGAGACCCTTCCAATAGCAGAGATGTGATATCTAATGCTTCTAATATCAAACCTGAGACCTGTCCTATAACATGAGATGGGATATCCAACTCCTTCCCGTTCCAAACCTGATACCCTTCCTATAGCATGAGATGTGATATCCAATTCCTTCCCATCCCAATCCTGAGACACCTCCGATAGCAGAGATGTGATATCTCAATGCTTATAACAAACCTGAGACTCTTCCTATAACATGAGATGTGATATCCAACTCCTTCCCATTCCAACCTGAGACACTTCCTATAGCATGAGAAGGGATATCCAACTCCTTCCCAATCCAATCCTGAGACCCTTCCGATAGCAGAGATGTGATATCTCAATGCTTATACCAATCCTGAGACCCTTCCTATGGCATGAAATGTGATATCCAACTCCTTCCCAATCCAATCCTGAGACCCTTCCGATAGCAGAGACGTGATATCTGAATGCTTCTACCAAACCTGAGACCCTTCCTTTAGCATGAGATGTGATATCCAAATCCTTCACATTCCAATCCTGAGACCCTTCCTATAGCATGAGATGTGATATCTCAATGCTTCTAATACCAAACCTGAGATCCTTCCTATAACATGAGAGGTGATATCCAATTCCTTCCCATTCCAAACCTGAGACCCTTCCTATTGGATGAGATGTGATATCCAACTCCTTCCCATTCCAACCCTGAGACCCTTCCTATAGCATGAGATGTGATGTCTCAATGCTTCTAATACCAAACCTGAGATCCTTCCTATAACATGAGATGTGATATCCAACTCCTTCCATTCCAATCCTGAGACCCGTCCTATAGCATGAGATGTGATATCTCAATGCTTATACCAAACCTGAGACCCTTCCTATAGCATGAGATGTGATATCCAACTGCTTCCCATTCCAATCCTGAGACCCTTCCTATAGCATGAGATGTGATATCTCAATGTTTATAATACCAAACCTGAGATCCTTCCTCTAACATGAAATGTGATATCCAACTCCTTCCCTTTCCAAACCTAAGAGCCTATCTATAGCATGAGATGTGATATCCAAGTCCTTCCCATCCCAACCCTTAGACCCTTCCTACAGCATGCAATATGATATCTCAATGATTCTAATAACAAACCTGAGACCCGTCCTATAACATGAGATGGGATATCCAACTCCTTCCCATTCCAATCCTGAGACACTTCCGATAGCAGAGATGTGATATCTCAATGCTTATACCAAACCTGAGACCCTTCCTATAACATGAGATGTGATATCCAAATCCTTCCCGTTCCAAACCTGAGACCCTTCCTTTAGCATGAGATGTGATATCCAGAACCTTCCCATTCCAATCCTGAGACACTTCCTATAGCATGAGATGTGATATCTCAATGCTTCTAATATCAAAACTGAGACCCTCCCTATAGCATGATATGTGATATCTAAGTCCTTCCCATTCCAATCCTGAGACCCTCCCTATAGCATGAGATGTGATATCCAACTCCTTCCCATTCCAATCCTGAGACCCTTCCTATAGCATGAGATATGATATCTCAATACTTCTAATACCAAACGTGAGATCCTTCCGATAACATGAGATGTGATATCCAAATCCTTCCCCTTCCAATCCTGAGACCCTCCCTTTAGCATGAGATGTGATATCCAACTCCTTCCTATTCCAATCCTGAGACTCTTCTGATAGCATGAGATGTGATATCTCAATGCTTCTAATACCAAACCTGAGATCCTTCCGATAGCATGAGATGTGATATCTCAATGCTTCTAATACCAAACCTGAGATCCTTCCTATAACATGAGATGTGATATCCAAATCCTTCCCCTTCCAAACCTGAGACCCTCCCTTTAGCATGAGATGTGATATCCAACTCCTTCCCATTCCATTCCTGAGACCCATCTGATAGCATGAGATGTGATATCTCAATGCCTCTAATACCAAACCTGAGATCCTACCTCTAACATGAAATGTGATATCCAACTCTTTCCCCTTCCAAACCTGAGAGCCTTCCTATAGCATGAGATGTGATATCCAAGTCCTTCCCATTCCAATCCTGAGACCCTTCCTATAGCTTGAGATGTGATATCCAAGTCCTTCCCATTCCAATCCTGAGACCCTTCCTATAGCATGAGATGTGATATCTCAATGCTTCTAATACCAAACCTGAGAACCTTCCTATAACATGATATGGGAATATCCAACTCCTTCCCATTCCAATCCTGAGACCCTTCCGATAGCAGAGATGTGATATCTCAATGCTTATACCAAACCTGAGATCCTTCCTATAACATGAGATGTGATATCCAACTCCTTCCCATTCCAATCCTGAGACACTTCCTATAGCATGAGATGTGATATCTCACTGCTTATACCAAACCTGAGACCCTTCCCATAGCATGAGATGTGATATCCAACTCCTTCCCATTCCAATCCTCAGACCCTTCCTATAGCATGAGATGTGATATCTCAATGCTTCTAATATCAAACTTGAGACCCTACCTATAGCATGAGATGTGATATCCAAGTCCTTCCCATTACAATCCTGAGACACTTCCTATAGCATGAGATGTGATATCCAACTCCTTCCCATTCCAATCCTGAGACCCTTCCTATAGCATGAGATATGATATCTCAATACTTCTAATACCAAACGTGAGATCCTTCCGATAACATGAGATGTGATATCCAAATCCTTCCCCTTCCAAACCTGAGACGCTCCCTTTAGCATGAGATGTGATATCCAACTCCTTCCCATTCCAATCCTGAGACCCTTCTGATAGCATGAGATGTGATATCTCAATGCTTCTAATACCAAACCTGAGATCCTTCCGATAGCATGAGATGTGATATCTCAATGCTTCTAATACCAAACCTGAGATCCTTCCTATAACATGAGATGTGATATCCAAATCCTTCCCCTTCCAAACCTGAGACCCTCCCTTTAGCATGAGATGTGATATCCAACTCCTTCCCATTCCATTCCCGAGACCCTTCTGATAGCATGAGATGTGATATCTCAATGCCTCTAATACAAAACCTGAGATCCTACCTCTAACATGAAATGTGATATCCAACTCTTTCCCCTTCCAAACCTGAGAGCCTTCCTATAGCATGAGATGTGATATCCAAGTCCTTCCCATTCCAATCCTGAGACCCTTCCTATAGCTTGAGATGTGATATCCAACTCCTTCCCATTCCAATTCTGAGACCCTTCCTATACTCTGAGACTTGATATCTCAATGCTTCTAATACCAAACCTGAGACCCGTAATATAACATGAGATGTGATATCCAAATCCTTCCCCTTCCAAACCTTAGACCCTTCCTTTATCATGAGATGTGATATCCAACTCCTTCCCATTCCAATCCTGAGACCCTTCCGATATCATGAGATGTGATATCTCAAAGCTTCTAATATCAAACTAGAGACCCTCCCTATAGCATGAGATGTGATATCCAAGTCCTTCCCATTCCAATCCTGAGACCCTTCCTATAGCATGAGATGTGATATCTCAATGCTTCTAATACCAAACCTGAGACACTTCCTATTACATGAGATGGGAATATCCAACTCCTTCCCATTCCAATCCTGAGACCCTTCCGATAGCAGAGATGTGATATCTCAATGCTTATACCAAACCTGAGACCCTTCGTATGGCATGAGATGTGATATCCAACTCCTTGCCATTCAAATCCTGAGACCCTTCCTATAGCATGAGAAGGGATATCCAACTCCTTCCCAATCCAATCCTGAGACCCTTCCGATAGCAGAGACGTGATATCTCAATGCTTCTACCAAACCTGAGACCCTTCCTTTAGCATGAGATGTGATATCCAAATCCTTCACATTCCAATCCTGAGACCCTTCCTATAGCATGAGATGTGATATCTCAATGCTTCTAATACCAAACCTGAGATCCTTCCTATAACATGAGATGTGATATACAATTCCTTCCCATTCCAAACCTGAGACCCTTCCTATTGGATGAGTTGTGATATCCAACTCCTTCCCATTCCAACCCTGAGACCCTTCCTATAGCATGAGATGTGATGTCTCAATGATTCTAATACCAAACCTGAGATCCTTCCTATAACATAAGATGTGATATCCAACTCCTTCCATTCCAATCCTGAGACCCGTCCTATAGCATGAGATGTGATATCTCAATGCTTATACCAAACCTGAGACCCTTCCTATAGCATGAGATGTGATATCCAACTACTTCCCATTCCAATCCTGAGACCCTTCCTATAGCATGAGATGTGATATCTCAATGCTTCTAATACCAAACCTGAGATCCTTCCTCTAACATGAAATGTGATATCCAACTCCTTCCCTTTCCAAACCTAAGAGCCTATCTATAGCATGAGATGTGATATCCAGGTCCTTCCTATTCCAATCCTTAGACCCTTCCTACAGCATGCAATATGATATCTCAATGATTCTAATAACAAACCTGAGACCCGTCCTATAGCATGAGATATGATATCCAAGTCCTTCCCATTCCAATCCTGAGACCCTTCCTATAACATGAAATGTGATATCCAACTCCTTCCCATTCCAACCTGAGACCCTTCCTATAGCATGAGATGGGATATCCAACTTCTTCAAAATCCAATACTGATACCCTTCCGATAGCATGAGATGTGATATCCCAATGCTTCTACCAAACCTGAGACCCATACTATGGCATGAGATGTGATATCAAACTCCTTCCCATTCCAATCCTGAGACCCTTCCTATAGCTTGAGGTGTGATATCCAACTCCTTCCCATTCCAATTCTGAGACCCTTCTTATACCATGAGAATTGATATCTCAATGCTTCTAATACCAAACCTGAGACCCGTCCTATAACATGAGATGTGATATCCAAATCCTTCCCCTTCCAAACCTTAGACCCTTCCTTTATCATGAGATGTGATATCCAACTCCTTCCCATTCCAATCCTGAGACCCTTCCAATATCATGAGATTTGTTATCTCAATGCTTCTAATATCAAACTTGAGACCCTCCCTATAGCATGAGATGTGACATCCAAGTCCTTCCCATTGCAATCCTGAGAGCCTTCCTATAGCATGAGATGTGATATCTCTATGCTTCTAATACCAAACCTGAGACCCTTCCTATAACATGAGATGGGAGATCCAACTCCTTCCCATTCCAATCCTGAGACCTTTCCGATAGCAGAGATGTGATATCTCAATGCTTATACCAAACCTGAGACCCTTCCTATGGCCTGAGATGTCATATACAACTCCTTCCCATTCCAATCCTGAGACCCTTCCTTTAGCATGAGATGTGATATCTCAATGCTTATACCAAATCTGAGACCCTTCCTATAGCATGAGATGTGATATCCAATTCCTTCCCATTCCAATCATGAGACCCTTCCTATAGCATGAGATGTGATATCTCAATGCTTATACCAAACCTGAGAGCCTACCTATAGCATGAGATGTGATATCCAAGTCCATCCCATTCCAATCCTTAGACCCTTCCTACAGCATGCGATGTGATATCTCAATGATTCTAATACCAAACCAGAGACTCTTCCTATAACATGAGATGGGATATCCAACTCCTTCCCATTCCAATCCTGAGCCGCTTCAGATAGCAGAGATGTGATATCTCAATGCTTATACCAAACCTGAGACCCTTCCTATAACATGAGATGTGATATCCAACTCCTTCCCGTTCCAAACCTGAGACACTAACTATAGCATATGTGATATCCAACTCCTTCCCATTCCAAACATGAGACCCTTCCTATAGCAAGAAAGTAATATCCAACTCCTACCCATTCCAATCCTGAGACCCTTCCTATAGCAAGAGATGTGATATCCAAATCCTTCCCATTCCAATCCTGAGACCCTTCCTATAACATGAGATGTGATATCCAACTCCTTCCCATTCCAACCTGAGACACTTCCTATAGCATGAGAAGGGATATCCAACTCCTTCCCAATCCAATCCTGAGACCCTTCCGATAGCAGAGATGTGATATCTCAATGCTTATACCAAACCTGAGACCCTTCCTATGGCATGAGATGTGATATCCAACTCCTTGCCATTCAAATCCTGAGACCCTTCCTATAGCATGAGAAGGGATATCCAACTCCTTCCCAATCCAATCCTGAGACCCTTCCGATAGCAGCGACGTGATATCTCAATGCTTCTACCAAACCTGAGACCCTTCCTTTAGCATGAGATGTGATATCCAAATCCTTCACATTCCAATCCTGGGACCCTTCCTTTAGCATGAGATGTGATATCCAACTCCTTCCCATTCCAACCTGAGACACTTCCTATAGCATGAGAAGGGATATCCAACTCCTTCCCAATCCAATCCTGAGACCCTTCCGATAGCAGAGCTGTGATATCTCAATGCTTATACCAAACCTGAGACCCTTCCTATGGCATGAGATGTGATATCCAACTCCTTGCCATTCAAATCCTGAGACCCTTCCTATAGCATGAAAAGGAATATCCAACTCCTTCCCAATCCAATCCTGAGACCCTTCCGATAGCAGAGACGTGAAATCTCAATGCTTCTACCAAACCGGAGACCCTTCCTTTAGCATGAGATGTGATATCCAAATCCTTCACATTCCAATCCTGAGACCCTTCCTATAGCATGAGATTTGATATCTCAATGCTTCTAATACCAAACGTGAGATCCTTCCGATAACATGAGATGTGATATCCAAATCCTTCCCCTTCCAATCCTGAGACCCTCCCTTTAGCATGAGATGTGATATCCAACTCCTTCCTATTCCAATCCTGAGACTCTTCTGATAGCATGAGATGTGATATCTCAATGCTTCTAATACCAAACCTGAGATCCTTCCGATAGCATGAGATGTGATATCTCAATGCTTCTAATACCAAACCTGAGATCCTTCCTATAACATGAGATGTGATATCCAAATCCTTCCCCTTCCAAACCTGAGACCCTCCCTTTAGCATGAGATGTGATATCCAACTCCTTCCCATTCCATTCCTGAGACCCATCTGATAGCATGAGATGTGATATCTCAATGCCTCTAATACCAAACCTGAGATCCTACCTCTAACATGAAATGTGATATCCAACTCTTTCCCCTTCCAAACCTGAGAGCCTTCCTATAGCATGAGATGTGATATCCAAGTCCTTCCCATTCCAATCCTGAGACCCTTCCTATAGCTTGAGATGTGATATCCAACTCCTTCCCATTCCAATTCTGAGACCCTTCCTATACTATGAGACTTGATATCTCAATGCTTCTAATACAAACGTGAGACCCGTAATATAACATGAGATGTGATATCCAAATCCTTCCCCTTCCAAACCTTAGACCCTTCCTTTATCATGAGATGTGATATCCAACTCCTTCCCATTCCAATCCTGAGACCCTTCGGATATCATGAGATGTGATATCTCAAAGCTTCTAATATCAAACTTGAGACCTCCCTATAGCATGAGATGTGATATCCAAGTCCTTCCCATTCCAATCCTGAGACCCTTCCTATAGCATGAGATGTGATATCTCAATGCTTCTAATACCAAACCTGAGAACCTTCCTATAACATGAGATGGGAATATCCAACTCCTTCCCATTCCAATCCTGAGACCCTTCCGATAGCAGAGATGTGATATCTCAATGCTTATACCAAACCTGAGATCCTTCCTATAACATGAGATGTGATATCCAACTCCTTCCCATTCCAATCCTGAGACACTTCCTATAGCATGAGATGTGATATCTCACTGCTTATACCAAACCTGAGACCCTTCCCATAGCATGAGATGTGATATCCAACTCCTTCCCATTCCAATCCTCAGACCCTTCCTATAGCATGAGATGTGATATCTCAATGCTTCTAATATCAAACTTGAGACCCTACCTATAGCATGAGATGTGATATCCAAGTCCTTCCCATTACAATCCTGAGACACTTCCTATAGCATGAGATGTGATATCCAACTCCTTCCCATTCCAATCCTGAGACCCTTCCTATAGCATGAGATATGATATCTCAATACTTCTAATACCAAACGTGAGATCCTTCCGATAACATGAGATGTGATATCCAAATCCTTCCCCTTCCAAACCTGAGACGCTCCCTTTAGCATGAGATGTGATATCCAACTCCTTCCCATTCCAATCCTGAGACCCTTCTGATAGCATGAGATGTGATATCTCAATGCTTCTAATACCAAACCTGAGATCCTTCCGATAGCATGAGATGTGATATCTCAATGCTTCTAATACCAAACCTGAGATCCTTCCTATAACATGAGATGTGATATCCAAATCCTTCCCCTTCCAAACCTGAGACCCTCCCTTTAGCATGAGATGTGATATCCAACTCCTTCCCATTCCATTCCCGAGACCCTTCTGATAGCATGAGATGTGATATCTCAATGCCTCTAATACAAAACCTGAGATCCTACCTCTAACATGAAATGTGATATCCAACTCTTTCCCCTTCCAAACCTGAGAGCCTTCCTATAGCATGAGATGTGATATCCAAGTCCTTCCCATTCCAATCCTGAGACCCTTCCTATAGCTTGAGATGTGATATCCAACTCCTTCCCATTCCAATTCTGAGACCCTTCCTATACTCTGAGACTTGATATCTCAATGCTTCTAATACCAAACCTGAGACCCGTAATATAACATGAGATGTGATATCCAAATCCTTCCCCTTCCAAACCTTAGACCCTTCCTTTATCATGAGATGTGATATCCAAGTCCTTCCCATTCCAATCCTGAGACCCTTCCTATAGCATGAGATGTGATATCTCAATGCTTCTAATACCAAACCTGAGACCCTTCCTATTACATGAGATGGGAATATCCAACTCCTTCCCATTCCAATCCTGAGACCCTTCCAATAGCAGAGATGTGATATCTCAATGCTTATACCAAACCTGAGACCCTTCGTATGGCATGAGATGTGATATCCAACTCCTTGCCATTCAAATCCTGAGACCCTTCCTATAGCATGAGAAGGGATATCCAACTCCTTCCCAATCCAATCCTGAGACCCTTCCGATAGCAGAGACGTGATATCTCAATGCTTCTACCAAACCTGAGACCCTTCCTTTAGCATGAGATGTGATATCCAAATCCTTCACATTCCAATCCTGAGACCCTTCCTATAGCATGAGATGTGATATCTCAATGCTTCTAATACCAAACCTGAGATCCTTCCTATAACATGAGATGTGATATACAATTCCTTCCCATTCCAAACCTGAGACCCTTCCTATTGGATGAGTTGTGATATCCAACTCCTTCCCATTCCAACCCTGAGACCCTTCCTATAGCATGAGATGTGATGTCTCAATGATTCTAATACCAAACCTGAGATCCTTCCTATAACATAAGATGTGATATCCAACTCCTTCCATTCCAATCCTGAGACCCGTCCTATAGCATGAGATGTGATATCTCAATGCTTATACCAAACCTGAGACCCTTCCTATAGCATGAGATGTGATATCCAACTACTTCCCATTCCAATCCTGAGACCCTTCCTATAGCATGAGATGTGATATCTCAATGCTTCTAATACCAAACCTGAGATCCTTCCTCTAACATGAAATGTGATATCCAACTCCTTCCCTTTCCAAACCTAAGAGCCTATCTATAGCATGAGATGTGATATCCAGGTCCTTCCTATTCCAATCCTTAGACCCTTCCTACAGCATGCAATATGATATCTCAATGATTCTAATAACAAACCTGAGACCCGTCCTATAGCATGAGATATGATATCCAAGTCCTTCCCATTCCAATCCTGAGACCCTTCCTATAACATGAAATGTGATATCCAACTCCTTCCCATTCCAACCTGAGACCCTTCCTATAGCATGAGATGGGATATCCAACTTCTTCAAAATCCAATACTGATACCCTTCCGATAGCATGAGATGTGATATCCCAATGCTTCTACCAAACCTGAGACCCATACTATGGCATGAGATGTGATATCAAACTCCTTCCCATTCCAATCCTGAGACCCTTCCTATAGCTTGAGGTGTGATATCCAACTCCTTCCCATTCCAATTCTGAGACCCTTCTTATACCATGAGAATTGATATCTCAATGCTTCTAATACCAAACCTGAGACCCGTCCTATAACATGAGATGTGATATCCAAATCCTTCCCCTTCCAAACCTTAGACCCTTCCTTTATCATGAGATGTGATATCCAACTCCTTCCCATTCCAATCCTGAGACCCTTCCAATATCATGAGATTTGTTATCTCAATGCTTCTAATATCAAACTTGAGACCCTCCCTATAGCATGAGATGTGACATCCAAGTCCTTCCCATTGCAATCCTGAGAGCCTTCCTATAGCATGAGATGTGATATCTCTATGCTTCTAATACCAAACCTGAGACCCTTCCTATAACATGAGATGGGAGATCCAACTCCTTCCCATTCCAATCCTGAGACCTTTCCGATAGCAGAGATGTGATATCTCAATGCTTATACCAAACCTGAGACCCTTCCTATGGCCTGAGATGTCATATACAACTCCTTCCCATTCCAATCCTGAGACCCTTCCTTTAGCATGAGATGTGATATCTCAATGCTTATACCAAATCTGAGACCCTTCCTATAGCATGAGATGTGATATCCAATTCCTTCCCATTCCAATCATGAGACCCTTCCTATAGCATGAAATGTGATATCCAACTCCTTCCTATTCCAATCCTGAGACTCTTCTGATAGCATGAGATGTGATATCTCAATGCTTCTAATACCAAACCTGAGATCCTTCCGATAGCATGAGATGTGATATCTCAATGCTTCTAATACCAAACCTGAGATTCTTCCTATAACATGAGATGTGATATCCAAATCCTTCCCCTTCCAAACCTGAGACCCTCCCTTTAGCATGAGATGTGATATCTAACTCCTTCCCATTTTATTCCTGAGACCCTTCTGATAGCATGAGATGTGATATCTCAATGCCTCTAATACCAAACCTGAGATCCTACCTCTAACATGAAATGAGATATCCAACTCTTTCCCCTTCCAAACCAGAGAGCCTTCCTATAGCATGAGATGTGATATCCAAGTCCTTCCCATTCCAATACTGAGACCCTTCCTATAGCTTGAGATGTGATATCCAACTCCTTCCCATTCCATTTCTGAGACCCTTCCTATAGCATGAGATGTGATATCTCAATGCTTATACCAAACCTGAGAGCCTACCTATAACATGAGATGTGATATCCAAGTCCATCCCATTCCAATCCTTAGACCCTTCCTACAGCATGCGATGTGATATCTCAATGATTCTAATACCAAACCAGAGACTCTTCCTATAACATGAGATGGGATATCCAACTCCTTCCCATTCCAATCCTGAGCCGCTTCAGATAGCAGAGATGTGATATCTCAATGCTTATACCAAACCTGAGACCCTTCCTATAACATGAGATGTGATATCCAACTCCTTCCCGTTCCAAACCTGAGACACTAACTATAGCATATGTGATATCCAACTCCTTCCCATTCCAAACATGAGACCCTTCCTATAGCAAGAAAGTAATATCCAACTCCTACCCATTCCAATCCTGAGACCCTTCCTATAGCAAGAGATGTGATATCCAAATCCTTCCCATTCCAATCCTGAGACCCTTCCTATAACATGAGATGTGATATCCAACTCCTTCCCATTCCAACCTGAGACACTTCCTATAGCATGAGAAGGGATATCCAACTCCTTCCCAATCCAATCCTGAGACCCTTCCGATAGCAGAGATGTGATATCTCAATGCTTATACCAAACCTGAGACCCTTCCTATGGCATGAGATGTGATATCCAACTCCTTGCCATTCAAATCCTGAGACCCTTCCTATAGCATGAGAAGGGATATCCAACTCCTTCCCAATCCAATCCTGAGACCCTTCCGATAGCAGCGACGTGATATCTCAATGCTTCTACCAAACCTGAGACCCTTCCTTTAGCATGAGATGTGATATCCAAATCCTTCACATTCCAATCCTGGGACCCTTCCTTTAGCATGAGATGTGATATCCAACTCCTTCCCATTCCAACCTGAGACACTTCCTATAGCATGAGAAGGGATATCCAACTCCTTCCCAATCCAATCCTGAGACCCTTCCGATAGCAGAGATGTGATATCTCAATGCTTATACCAAACCTGAGACCCTTCCTATGGCATGAGATGTGATATCCAACTCCTTGCCATTCAAATCCTGAGACCCTTCCTATAGCATGAAAAGGAATATCCAACTCCTTCCCAATCCAATCCTGAGACCCTTCCGATAGCAGAGACGTGAAATCTCAATGCTTCTACCAAACCTGAGACCCTTCCTTTAGCATGAGATGTGATATCCAAATCCTTCACATTCCAATCCTGAGACCCTTCCTATAGCATGAGATTTGATATCTCAATGCTTCTAATACCAAACGTGAGATCCTTCCTATAACATGAGATGTGATATCCAAATCCTTCCCCTTCCAAACCTGAGACCCTCCCTTTAGCATGAAATGTGATATCCAACTCCTTCCTATTCCAATCCTGAGACTCTTCTGATAGCATGAGATGTGATATCTCAATGCTTCTAATACCAAACCTGAGATCCTTCCGATAGCATGAGATGTGATATCTCAATGCTTCTAATACCAAACCTGAGATCCTTCCTATAACATGAGATGTGATATCCAAATCCTTCCCCTTCCAAACCTGAGACCCTCCCTTTAGCATTAGATGTGATATCTAACTCCTTCCCATTCCATTCCTGAGACCCTTCTGATAGCATGAGATGTGATATCTCAATGCCTCTAATACCAAACCTGAGATCCTACCTCTAACATGAAATGAGATATCCAACTCTTTCCCCTTCCAAACCTGAGAGCCTTCCTATAACATGAGATGTGATATCCAAGTCCATCCCATTCCAATCCTTAGACCCTTCCTACAGCATGCGATGTGATATCTCAATGATTCTAATACCAAACCAGAGACTCTTCCTATAACATGAGATGGGATATCCAACTCCTTCCCATTCCAATTCTGAGACCCTTCCTATACTATGAGACTTGATATCTCAATGCTTCTAATACCAAACCTGAGACCCGTAATATAACATGAGATGTGATATCCAAATCCTTCCCCTTCCAAACCTTAGACCCTTCCTTTATCATGAGATGTGATATCCAACTCCTTCCCATTCCAATCCTGAGACCCTTCCGATATCATGAGATGTGATATCTCAAAGCTTCTAATATCAAACTTGAGACCCTCCCTATCGCATGAGATGTGATATCCAAGTCCTTCCCATTCCAATCCTGAGACCCTTCCTATAGCGTGGGATGTGATATCTCAATGCTTCTAATACCAAACCTGAGACCCTTCCTATAACATGAGATGGGAATATCCAACTCCTTCCCATTCCAATCTTGAGACCCTTCCGATAGCAGAGATGTGATATCTCAATGCTTATACCAAACCTGAGATCCTTCCTATAACATGAGATGTGATATCCAACTCCTTCCCATTCCAATCCTGAGACACTTCCTATAGCATGAGATGTGATATCTCACTGCTTATACCAAACCTGAGACGATTCCCATAGCAGGAGATGTGATATCCAACTCCTTCCCATTCCAATCCTCAGACCCTTCCTATAGCATGAGATGTGATATCTCAATGCTTCTAATGTCAAACTTGAGACCCTACCTATAGCATGAGATGTGATATCCAAGTCCTTCCCATTCCAATCCTGAGACACTTCCTATAGCATGAGATGTGATATCTCAATGCTTCTAATACCAAACCTGAGACTCTTCCTATAACATGAGATGGGATATCCAACTCCTTCCCATTCCAATCCTGAGACCCTTTTGATAGCAGAGATGTGATATCTCAATGTTTATACCAAACCTGAGACCCTTCCTACGGCATGAGATGTCATATTCAACTCCTTCCCATTCCAATCCTGAGACCCTTCCTATAGCATGAGATTTGATATCCAACTCCTTCCCATTCCAATCCTGAGACCCTTCCTATAGCATGAGATTTGAAGTCTCAATGCTTCTAATACCAAACCTGAGATCCTTCCTATGACATGAGATGTGATATCCAACTCCTTCCATTCCAATCCTGAGACCCTTCCTATAGCATGAGATGTGATATCTCAATGCTTATACCAAACCTGAGACCCTTCCTATAGCATGAGATGTGATATCCAACTCCTTCCCTTTCCAAACCTAAGAGCCTATCTATAGCATGAGATGGGATATCCAAGTCCTTCACATTCCAACCCTTAGACCCTTCCTACAGCATGCAATATGATATCTCAATGATTCTAATAACAAACCTGAGACCCGTCCTATAACATGAGATGGGATATCCAACTCCTTCCCATTCCAATCCTGAGACACTTCCGATAGCAGAGATGTGATATCTCAATGTTTATACCAAACCTGAGACCCTTCCTATAACATGAGATGTGATATCCAACTCCTTCCCGTTCCAAACCTGAGACCCTTCCTTTAGCATGAGATGTGATATCCAGCTCCTTCCCATTCCAATCCTGAGACACTTCCGATAGCATGAGATGTAATATCTCAATGCTTCTAATATCAAAACTGAGACCCTCCCTATAGCATGATATGTGATATCTAAGTCCTTCCCATTCCAATCCTGAGACCCTTCCTATAGCATGAGATGTGATATCTCAATGCTTCTACCAAACCTGAGACCCTTCCTTTAGCATGAGATGTGATATCCAACTCCTTCCCATTCCAATCCTGAGACCCTTCCTATAGCATGAGATGTGATATCTCAATACTTCTAATACCAAACCTGAGATCCATCCTATAACATGAGATGTGATATCCAACTCCTTCCCTTTCCAAACCTGAGAGCCGTTCTATAGCATGAGATGTGATATCCAGGTCCTTCCCATTCCAATCCTTAGACCCTTCCTACAGCATGCAATATGATATCTCAATGATTCTAATAACAAACCTGAGACCCGTCCTATAGCATGAGATATGATATCCAAGTCCTTCCCATTCCAATCCTGAGACCCTTCCTATAACATGAAATGTGATATCCAACTCCTTCCCATTCCAACCTGAGACCCTTCCTATAGCATGAGATGGGATATCCAACTTCTTCCAAATCCAATACTGATACCCTTCCGATAGCATGAGATGTGATATCCCAATGCTTCTACCAAACCTGAAACCCATACTATGGCATGAGATGTGATATCAAACTCCTTCCCATTCCAATCCTGAGACCCTTCCTATAGCTTGAGGTGTGATATCCAACTCCTTCCCATTCCAATTCTGAGACCCTTCTTATACCATGAGACTTGATATCTCAATGCTTCTAATATTAAACCTGAGACCCGTCCTATAACATGAGATGTGATATCCAAATCCTTCCCCTTCCAAACCTTAGACCCTTCCTTTATCATGAGATGTGATATCCAACTCCTTCCCATTCCAATCCTGAGACCCTTCCGATATCATGAGATTTGTTATCTCAATGCTTCTAATATCAAACTTGAGACCCTCCCTATAGCATGAGATGTGACATCCAAGTCCTTCCCATTCCAATCCTGAGACCCTTCCTATAGCATGAGATGTGATATCTCTATGCTTCTAATACCAAACCTGAGACCCTTCCTATAACATGAGATGGGATATCCAACTCCTTCCCATTCCAATCCTGAGACCTTTCCGATAGCAGAGATGTGATATCTCAATGCATATACCAAACCTGAGAACCTTCCTATGGCCTGAGATGTCATATACAACTCCTTCCCATTCCAATCCTGAGACCCTTCCTTTAGCATGAGATGTGATATCTCAATGCTTATACCAAATCTGAGACCCTTCCTATAGCATGAGATGTGATATCCAATTCCTTCCCATTCCAATCCTGAGACCCTTCCTATAGTATGAGATGTAATATCTCAATGCTTATACCAAATCTGAGACCCTTCCTATAGCATGAGATGTGATATCCAAGTCCATCCCATTCCCATCCTTAGACCCTTCCTACAGCATGCGATGTGATATCTCAATGATTCTAATACCAAACCAGAGACTCTTCCTATAACATGAGATGGGATATCCAACTCCTTCCCATTCCAATCCTGAGCCGCTTCCGATAGCAGAGATGTGATATCTCAATGCTTATACCAAACCTGAGACCCTTCCTATAACATGAGATGTGATATCCAACTCCTTCCCGTTCCAAACCTGAGACACTAACTATAGCATATGTGATATCCAACTCCTTCCCATTCCAAACATGAGACCCTTCCTATAGCAAGAAAGTAATATCCAACTCCTACCCATTCCAATCCTGAGACCCTTCCTATAGCAAGAGATGTGATATCCAAATCCTTCCCATTCCAAACCTGAGACTCTTCCTATAACATGAGATGGGATATCCAACTCCTTCCCATTCCAATCCTGAGACCCTTTTGATAGCAGAGATGTGATATCTCAATGTTTATACCAAACCTGAGACCCTTCCTACGGCATGAGATCTCATATTCAACTCCTTCCCATTCCAATCCTGAGACGCTTCCTATAGCATGAGATTTGATATCCAACTCCTTCCCATTCCAATCCTGAGACCCTTCCTATAGCATGAGATGTGATGTCTCAATGCTTCTAATACCAAACCTGAGATCCTTCCTATAACATGAGATGTGATATCCAACTCCTTCCATTCCAATCCTGAGACCCTTCCTATAGCATGAGATGTGATATCTCAATGCTTATACCAAACCTGAGACCCTTCCTATAGCATGAGATGTGATATCTCAATGCTTCTAATACCAAACCTGAGATCCTTCCTCTAACATGAAATGTTAGATCCAACTCCTTCCCTTTCCAAACCTAAGAGCCTATCTATAGCATGAGATGTGATATCCAAGTCCTTCACATTCCAACCCTTAGACCCTTCCTACAGCATGCAATATGATATCTCAATGATTCTAATAACAAACCTGAGACCCGTCCTATAACATGAGATGGGATATCCAACTCCTTCCCATTCCAATCCTGAGACACTTCCGATAGCAGAGATGTGATATCTCAATGTTTATACCAAACCTGAGACCCTTCCTATAACATGAGATGTGATATCCAACTCCTTCCCGTTCCAAACCTGAGACCCTTCCTTTAGCATGAGATGTGATATCCAGCTCCTTCCCATTCCAATCCTGAGACACTTCCGATAGCATGAGATGTGATATCTCAATGCTTCTAATATCAAAACTGAGACCCTCCCTATAGCATGATATGTGATATCTAAGTCCTTCCCATTCCAATCCTGAGACCCTTCCTATAGCATGAGATGTGAGATCTCAATGCTTCTACCAAACCTGAGACCCTTCCTTTAGCATGAGATGTGATATCCAACTCCTTCCCATTCCAATCCTGAGACCCTTCCTATAGCATGAGATGTGATATCTCAATACTTCTAATACCAAACCTGAGATCCTTCCGATAACATGAGATGTGATATCTCAATACTTCTAATACCAAACCTGAGATCCATCCTATAACATGAGATGTGATATCCAACTCCTTCCCTTTCCAAACCTGAGAGCCGTTCTATAGCATGAGATGTGATATCCAGGTCCTTCCCATTCCAATCCTTAGACCCTTCCTACAGCATGCAATATGATATCTCAATGATTCTAATAACAAACCTGAGACCCGTCCTATAGCATGAGATATGATATCCAAGTCCTTCCCATTCCAATCCTGAGACCCTTCCTATAACATGAAATGTGATATCCAACTCCTTCCCATTCCAACCTGAGACCCTTCCTATAGCATGAGATGGGATATCCAACTTCTTCCAAATCCAATACTGATACCCTTCCGATAGCATGAGATGTGATATCCCAATGCTTCTACCAAACCTGAGACCCATACTATGGCATGAGATGTGATATCAAACTCCTTCCCATTCCAATCCTGAGACCCTTCCGATATCATGAGATTTGTTATCTCAATGCTTCTAATATCAAACTTGAGACCCTCCCTATAGCATGAGATGTGACATCCAAGTCCTTCCCATTCCAATCCTGAGACCCTTCCTATAGCATGAGATGTGATATCTCTATGCTTCTAATACCAAACCTGAGACCCTTCCTATAACATGAGATGGGATATCCAACTCCTTCCCATTCCAATCCTGAGACCTTTCCGATAGCAGAGATGTGATATCTCAATGCTTATACCAAACCTGAGAACCTTCCTATGGCCTGAGATGTCATATACAACTCCTTCCCATTCCAATCCTGAGACCCTTCCTTTAGCATGAGATGTGATATCTCAATGCTTATACCAAATCTGAGACCCTTCCTATAGCATGAGATGTGATATCCAATTCCTTCCCATTCCAATCCTGAGACCCTTCCTATAGCATGAGATGTGATATCTCAATGCTCATACCAAACCTGAGAGCCTACCTATAACATGAGATGTGATATCCAAGTCTATCCCATTCCAATCCTTAGACCCTTCCTACAGCATGCGATGTGATATCGCAATAATTCTAATACCAAACCAGAGACTCTTCCTATAACATGAGATGGGATATCCAACTCCTTCCCATTCCAATCCTGAGCCGCTTCCGATAGCAGAGATGTGATATCTCAATGCTTATACCAAACCTGAGACCCTTCCTATAACATGAGATGTGATATCCAACTCCTTCCCGTTCCAAACCTGAGACACTAACTATAGCATATGTGATATCCAACTCCTTCCCATTCCAAACATGAGACCCTTCCTATAGCAAGAAAGTAATATCCAACTCCTACCCATTCCAATCCTGAGACCCTTCCTATAGCAAGAGATGTGATATCCAAATCCTTCCCATTCCAATCCTGAGACCCTTCCTATAACATGAGATGTGATATCCAACTCCTTCCCATTCCAACCTGAGACACTTCCTATAGCATGAGAAGGGATATCCAACTCCTTCCCAATCCAATCCTGAGACCCTTCCGATAGCAGAGATGTGATATCTCAATGCTTATACCAAACCTGAGACCCTTCCTATGGCATGAGATGTGATATCCAACTCCTTGCCATTCAAATCCTGAGACCCTTCCTATAGCATGAGAAGGGATATCCAACGCCTTCCCAATCCAATCCTGAGACCCTTCCGATAGCAGCGACGTGATATCTCAATGCTTCTACCAAACCTGAGACCCTTCCTTTAGCATGAGATGTGATATCCAAATCCTTCACATTCCAATCCTGAGACCCTTCCTATAGCATGAGATGTGATATCTCAATGCTTCTAATACCAAACCTGAGATCCTTCCTATAACATGAGATGTGATATCCAATTCCTTCCCATTCCAAACCTGAGACCCTTCCTATTGGATGAGATGTGATATCCAACTCCTTCCCATTCCAACCCTGAGACCCTTCCTATAGCATGAGATTTGATGTCTCAATGCTTCTAATACCAAACCTGAGATCCTTCCTATAACATGAGATGTGATATCCAACTCCTTCCATTCCAATCCTGAGACCCGTCCTATAGCATGAAATGTGATATCTCAAGGCTTATACCAAACCTGAGACCCTTCCTATAGCATGAGATGTGATATCCAACTGCTTCCCATTCCAATCCTGAGACCCTTCCTATAGCATGATATGTGATATCTCAATGCTTCTAATACCAAACCTGAGATCCTTCCTCTAACATGAAATGTGATATCCAACTCCTTCCCTTTCCAAACCTAAGAGCCTATCTATAGCATGAGATGTGATATCCAAGTCCTTCACATTCCAACACTTAGACCCTTCCTACAGCATGCAATATGATATCTCAATGATTCTAATAACAAACCTGAGACCCGTCCTATAACATGAGATGGGATATCCAACTCCTTCCCATTCCAATCCTGAGACACTTCCGATAGCAGAGATGTGATATCTCAATGCTTATACCAAACCTGAGACCCTTCCTATAACATGAGATGTGATATCCAAATCCTTCCCGTTCCAAACCTGAGACCCTTCCTTTAGCATGAGATGTGATATCCAGCTCCTTCCCATTCCAATCCTGAGACACTTCCGGTAGCATGAGATGTGATATCTCAATGCTTCTAATATCAAAACTGAGACCCTCCCTATAGCATGATATGTGATATCTAAGTCCTTCCCATTCCAATCCTGAGACCCTCCCTATAGCATGAGATGTGATATCCAACTCCTTCCCATTCCAATCCTGAGACCCTTCCTATAGCATGAGATATGATATCTCAATACTTCTAATACCAAACGTGAGATCCTTCCGATAACATGAGATGTGATATCCAAATCCTTCCCATTCCAAACCTGAGACCCTCCCTTTAGCATGAAATGTGATATCCAACTCCTTCCTATTCCAATCCTGAGACTCTTCTGATAGCATGAGATGTGATATCTCAATGCTTCTAATACCAAACCTGAGATCCTTCCGATAGCATGAGATGTGATATCTCAATGCTTCTAATACCAAACCTGAGATTCTTCCTATAACATGAGATGTGATATCCAAATCCTTCCCCTTCCAAACCTGAGACCCTCCCTTTAGCATGAGATGTGATATCTAACTCCTTCCCATTTTATTCCTGAGACCCTTCTGATAGCATGAGATGTGATATCTCAATGCCTCTAATACCAAACCTGAGATCCTACCTCTAACATGAAATGAGATATCCAACTCTTTCCCCTTCCAAACCAGAGAGCCTTCCTATAGCATGAGATGTGATATCCAAGTCCTTCCCATTCCAATACTGAGACCCTTCCTATAGCTTGAGATGTGATATCCAACTCCTTCCCATTCCATTTCTGAGACCCTTCCTATAGCATGAGATGTGATATCTCAATGCTTATACCAAACCTGAGAGCCTACCTATAACATGAGATGTGATATCCAAGTCCATCCCATTCCAATCCTTAGACCCTTCCTACAGCATGCGATGTGATATCTCAATGATTCTAATACCAAAACCAGAGACTCTTCCTATAACATGAGATGGGATATCCAACTCCTTCCCATTCCAATTCTGAGACCCTTCCTATACTATGAGACTTGATATCTCAATGCTTCTAATACCAAACCTGAGACCCGTAATATAACATGTGATGTGACATCCAAATCCTTCCCCTTCCAAACATTAGACCCTTCCTTTATCATGAGATGTGATATCCAACTCCTTCCCATTCCAATCCTGAGACCCTTCCGATATCATGAGATGTGATATCTCAAAGCTTCTAATATCAAACTTGAGACCCTCCCTATAGCATGAGATGTGATATCCAAGTCCTTCCCATTCCAATCCTGAGACCCTTCCTATAGCATGAGATGTGATATCTCAATGCTTCTAATACCAAACCTGAGACCCTTCCTATAACATGAGATGGGAATATCCAACTCCTTCCCATTCCAATCTTGAGACCCTTCCGATAGCAGAGATGTGATATCTCAATGCTTATACCAAACCTGAGATCCTTCCTATAACATGAGATGTGATATCCAACTCCTTCCCATTCCAATCCTGAGACACTTCCTATAGCATGAGATGTGATATCTCACTGCTTATACCAAACCTGAGACCCTTCCCATAGCAGGAGATGTGATATCCAACTCCTTCCCATTCCAATCCTCAGACCCTTCCTATAGCATGAGATGTGATATCTCAATGCTTCTAATGTCAAACTTGAGACCCTACCTATAGCATGAGATGTGATATCCAAGTCCTTCCCATTCCAATCCTAAGACACTTCCTATAGCATGAGATGTGATATCTCAATGCTTCTAATACCAAACTTGAGACTCTTCCTATAACATGAGATGGGATATCCGACTCCTTCCCATTCCAATCCTGAGACCCTTTTGATAGCAGAGATGTGATATCTCAATGTTTATACCAAACCTGAGACCCTTCCTACGGCATGAGATGTCATATTCAACTCCTTCCCATTCCAATCCTGAGACCCTTCCTATAGCATGAGATTTGATATCCAACTCCTTCCCATTCCAATCCTGAGACCCTTCCTATAGCATGAGATGTGATGTCTCAATGCTTCTAATACCAAACCTGAGATCCTTCCTATAACATGAGATGTGATATCCAACTCCTTCCATTCCAATCCTGAGACCCTTCCTATAGCATGAGATGTGATATATCAATGCTTATACCAAACCTGAGACCCTTTCTATAGCATGAGATGTGATATCAAACTCCTTCCCATTCCAATCCTGAGACCCTTCCTATAGCATGAGATGTGATATCTCAATGCTTCTAATACCAAACCTGAGATCCTTCCTCTAACATGAAATGTAAGATCCAACTCCTTCCCTTTCCAAACCTAAGAGCCTATCTATAGCATGAGATGTGATATCCAAGTCCTTCACATTCCAACCCTTAGACCCTTCCTACAGCATGCAATATGATATCTCAATGATTCCAATAACAAACCTGAGACCCGTCCTATAACATGAGATGGGATATCCAACTCCTTCCCATTCCAATCCTGAGACACTTCCGATAGCAGAGATGTGATAGCTCAATGTTTATACCAAACCTGAGACCCTTCCTATAACATGAGATGTGATATCCAACTCCTTCCCGTTCCAAACCTGAGACCCTTCCTTTAGCATGAGATGTGATATCCAGCTCCTTCCCATTCCAATCCTGAGACACTTCCGATAGCATGAGATGTGATATCTCAATGCTTCTAATATCAAAACTGAGACCCTCCCTATAGCATGATATGTGATATCTAAGTCCTTCCCATTCCAATCCTGAGACCCTTCCTATAGCATGAGATGTGATATCTCAATGCTTCTACCAAACCTGAGACCCTTCCTTTAGCATGAGATGTGATATCCAACTCCTTCCCATTCCAATCCTGAGACCCTTCCTATAGCATGAGATGTGATATCTCAATACTTCTAATACCAAACCTGAGATCCTTCCGATAACATGAGATGTGATATCTCAATACTTCTAATACCAAACCTGAGATCCATACTATAACATGAGATGTGATATCCAACTCCTTCCCTTTCCAAACCTGAGAGCCGTTCTATAGCATGAGATGTGATATCCAGGTCCTTCCCATTCCAATCCTTAGACCCTTCCTACAGCATGCAATATGATATCTCAATGCTTATACCAAACCTGAGAACCTTCCTATGGCCTGAGATGTCATGGCCTGAGATGTCATATACAACTCCTTCCCATTCCAATCCTGAGACCCTTCCTTTAGCATGAGATGTGATATCTCAATGCTTATACCAAATTTGAGACCCTTCCTATAGCATGAGATGTGATATCCAATTCCTTCCCATTCCAATCCTGAGACCCTTCCTATAGCATGAGATGTGATATCTCAATGCTTATACCAAACCTGAGAGCCTACCTATAACATGAGATGTGATATCCAAGTCCATCCCATTCCAATCCTTAGACCCTTCCTACAGCATGCAATGTGATATCTCAATGATTCTAATACCAAACCAGAGACTCTTCCTATAACATGAGATGGGATATCCAACTCCTTCCCATTCCAATCCTGAGCCGCTTCCGATAGCAGAGATGTGATATCTCAATGCTTATACCAAACCTGAGACCCTTCCTATAACATGAGATGTGATATCCAACTCCTTCCCGTTCCAAACCTGAGACACTAACTATAGCATATGTGATATCCAACTCCTTCCCATTCCAAACATGAGACCCTTCCTATAGCAAGAAAGTAATATCCAACTCCTACCCATTCCAATCCTGAGACCCTTCCTATAGCAAGAGATGTGATATCCAAATCCTTCCCATTCCAATCCTGAGACCCTTCCTATAACATGAGATGTGATATCCAACTCCTTCCCATTCCAACCTGAGACACTTCCTATAGCATGAGAAGGGATATCCAACTCCTTCCCAATCCAATCCTGAGACCCTTCCGATAGCAGAGATGTGATATCTCAATGCTTATACCAAACCTGAGACCCTTCCTATGGCATGAGATGTGATATCCAACTCCTTGCCATTCAAATCCTGAGTCCCTTCCTATAGCATGAGAAGGGATATCCAACTCCTTCCCAATCCAATCCTGAGACCCTTCCGATAGCAGCGACGTGATATCTCAATGCTTCTACCAAACCTGAGACCCTTCCTTTAGCATGAGATGTGATATCCAAATCCTTCACATTCCAATCCTGAGACCCTTCCTATAGCATGAGATGTGATATCTCAATGCTTCTAATACCAAACCTGAGATCCTTCCTATAACATGAGATGTGATATCCAATTCCTTCCCATTCCAAACCTGAGACCCTTCCTATTGGATGAGATGTGATATCCAACTCCTTCCCATTCCAACCCTGAGACCCTTCCTATAGCATGAGATGTGATGTCTCAATGCGTCTAATACCAAACCTGAGATCGTTCCTATAACATGAGATGTGATATCCAACTCCTTCCATTCCAATCCTGAGACCCGTCCTATAGCATGAGATGTGATATCTCAATGCTTATACCAAACCTGAGACCCTTCCTATAGCATGAGATGTGATATCCAACTGCTTCCCATTCCAATCCTGAGACCCTTCCTATAGCATGAGATGTGATATCTCAATGCTTCTAATACCAAACCTGAGATCCTTCCTCTAACATGAAATGTGATATCCAACTCCTTCCCTTTCCAAACCTAAGAGCCTATCTATAGCATGAGATGTGATATCCAAGTCCTTCACATTCCAACCCTTAGACCCTTCCTACAGCATGCAATATGATATCTCAATGATTCTAATAACAAACCTGAGACCCGTCCTATAACATGAGATGGGATATCCAACTCCTTCCCATTCCAATCCTGAGACACTTCCGATAGCAGAGATGTGATATCTCAATGCTTATACCAAACCTGAGACCCTTCCTATAACATGAGATGTGATATCCAAATCCTTCCCGTTCCAAACCTGAGACCCTTCCTTTAGCATGAGATGTGATATCCAGCTCCTTCCCATTCCAATCCTGAGACACTTCCGATAGCATGAGATGTGATATCTCAATGCTTCTAATATCAAAACTGAGACCCTCCCTATAGCATGATATGTGATATCTAAGTCCTTCCCATTCCAATCCTGAGACCCTCCCTATAGCATGAGATGTGATATCCAACTCCTTCCCATTCCAATCCTGAGACCCTTCCTATAGCATGAGATATGATATCTCAATACTTCTAATACCAAACGTGAGATCCTTCCGATAACATGAGATGTGATATCCAATTCCTTCCCCTTCCAAACCTGAGACCCTCCCTTTAGCATGAAATGTGATATCCAACTCCTTCCTATTCCAATCCTGAGACTCTTCTGATAGCATGAGATGTGATATCTCAATGCTTCTAATACCAAACCTGAGATCCTTCCGATAGCATGAGATGTGATATCTCAATGCTTCTAATACCAAACCTGAGATCCTTCCTATAACATGAGATGTGATATCCAAATCCTTCCCCTTCCAAACCTGAGACCCTCCCTTTAGCATGAGATGTGATATCTCAATGCCTCTAATACCAAACCTGAGATCCTTCCGATAGCATGAGATGTGATATCTCAATGCTTCTAATACCAAACCTGAGATCCTTCCTATAACATGAGATGTGATATCCAAATCCTTCCCATTCCATTCCTGAGACCCTTCTGATAGCATGAGATGTGATATCTCAATGCCTCTAATACCAAACCTTAGATCCTACCTCTAACATGAAATGAGATATCCAACTCTTTCCCCTTCCAAACCTGAGAGCCTTCCTATAGCATGAGATGTGATATCCAAGTCCTTCCCATTCCAATACTGAGACCCTTCCTATAGCTTGAGATGTGATATCCAACTCCTTCCCATTCCAATTCTGAGACCCTTCCTATAGCATGAGATGTGATATCTCAATGCTTATACCAAACCTGAGAGCCTACCTATAGCATGAGATGTGATATCCAAGTCCATCCCATTCCAATCCGTAGACCCTTCCTACAGCATGCGATGTGATATCTCAATGATTCTAATACCAAACCAGAGACTCTTCCTATAACATGAGATGGGATATCCAACTCCTTCCCATTCCAATTCTGAGACCCTTCCTATACTATGAGACTTGATATCTCAATGCTTCTAATACCAAACCTGAGACCCGTAATATAACATGAGATGTGATATCCAAATCCTTCCCCTTCCAAACCTTAGACCCTTCCTTTATCATGAGATGTGATATCCAACTCCTTCCCATTCCAATCCTGAGACCCTTCCGATATCATGAGATGTGATATCTCAAAGCTTCTAATATCAAACTTGAGACCCTCCCTATAGCATGAGATGTGATATCCAAGTCCTTCCCATTCCAATCCTGAGACCCTTCCTATAGCATGAGATGTGATATCTCAATGCTTCTAATACCAAACCTGAGACCCTTCCTATAACATGAGATGGGAATATCCAACTCCTTCCCATTCCAATCTTGAGACCCTTCCGATAGCAGAGATGTGATATCTCAATGCTTATACCAAACCTGAGATCCTTCCTATAACATGAGATGTGATATCCAACTCCTTCCCATTCCAATCCTGAGACACTTCCTATAGCATGAGATGTGATATCTCACTGCTTATACCAAACCTGAGACCCTTCCCATAGCAGGAGATGTGATATCCAACTCCTTCCCATTCCAACCTGAGACACTTCCTATAGCATGAGAAGGGATATCCAACTCCTTCCCAATCCAATCCTGAGACCCTTCCGATAGCAGAGATGTGATATCTCAATGCTTATACCAAACCTGAGACCCTTCCTATGGCATGAGATGTGATATCCAACTCCTTGCCATTCAAATCCTGAGACCCTTCCTATAGCATGAGAAGGGATATCCAACTCCTTCCCAATCCAATCCTGAGACCCTTCCGATAGCAGCGACGTGATATCTCAATGCTTCTACCAAACCTGAGACCCTTCCTTTAGCATGAGATGTGATATCCAAATCCTTCACATTCCAATCCTGAGACCCTTCCTATAGCATGAGATGTGATATCTCAATGCTTCTAATACCAAACCTGAGATCCTTCCTATAACATGAGATGTGATATCCAATTCCTTCCCATTCCAAACCTGAGACCCTTCCTATTGGATGAGATGTGATATCCAACTCCTTCCCATTCCAACCCTGAGACCCTTCCTATAGCATGAGATGTGATGTCTCAATGCGTCTAATACCAAACCTGAGATCCTTCCTATAACATGAGATGTGATATCCAACTCCTTCCATTCCAATCCTGAGACCCGTCCTATAGCATGAGATGTGATATCTCAATGCTTATACCAAACCTGAGACCCTTCCTATAGCATGAGATGTGATATCCAACTGCTTCCCATTCCAATCCTGAGACCCTTCCTATAGCATGAGATGTGATATCTCAATGCTTCTAATACCAAACCTGAGATCCTTCCTCTAACATGAAATGTGATATCCAACTCCTTCCCTTTCCAAACCTAAGAGCCTATCTATAGCATGAGATGTGATATCCAAGTCCTTCACATTCCAACCCTTAGACCCTTCCTACAGCATGCAATATGATATCTCAATGATTCTAATAACAAACCTGAGACCCGTCCTATAACATGAGATGGGATATCCAACTCCTTCCCATTCCAAATCCTGAGACACTTCCGATAGCAGAGATGTGATATCTCAATGCTTATACCAAACCTGAGACCCTTCCTATAACATGAGATGTGATATCCAAATCCTTCCCGTTCCAAACCTGAGACCCTTCCTTTAGCATGAGATGTGATATCCAGCTCCTTCCCATTCCAATCCTGAGACACTTCCGATAGCATGAGATGTGATATCTCAATGCTTCTAATATCAAAACTGAGACCCTCCCTATAGCATGATATGTGATATCTAAGTCCTTCCCATTCCAATCCTGAGACCCTCCCTATAGCATGAGATGTGATATCCAACTCCTTCCCATTCCAATCCTGAGACCCTTCCTATAGCATGAGATATGATATCTCAATACTTCTAATACCAAACGTGAGATCCTTCCGATAACATGAGATGTGATATCCAAATCCTTCCCCTTCCAAACCTGAGACCCTCCCTTTAGCATGAAATGTGATATCCAACTCCTTCCTATTCCAATCCTGAGACTCTTCTGATAGCATGAGATGTGATATCTCAATGCTTCTAATACCAAACCTGAGATCCTTCCGATAGCATGAGATGTGATATCTCAATGCTTCTAATACCAAACCTGAGATCCTTCCTATAACATGAGATGTGATATCCAAATCCTTCCCCTTCCAAACCTGAGACCCTCCCTTTAGCATGAGATGTGATATCTAACTCCTTCCCATTCCATTCCTGAGACCCTTCTGATAGCATGAGATGTGATATCTCAATGCCTCTAATACCAAACCTGAGATCCTACCTCTAACATGAAATGAGATATCCAACTCTTTCCCCTTCCAAACCTGAGAGCCTTCCTATAGCATGAGATGTGATATCCAAGTCCTTCCCATTCCAATACTGAGACCCTTCCTATAGCTTGAGATGTGATATCCAACTCCTTCCCATTCCAATTCTGAGAACCTTCCTATAGCATGAGATGTGATATCTCAATGCTTATACCAAACCTGAGAGCCTACCTATAGCATGAGATGTGATATCCAATTCCTTCCCATTCCAAACCTGAGACCCTTCCTATTGGATGAGATGTGATATCCAAGTCCTTCACATTCCAACCCTTAGACCCTTCCTACAGCATGCAATATGATATCTCAATGATTCTAATAACAAACCTGAGACCCGTCCTATAACATGAGATGGGATATCCAACTCCTTCCCATTCCAATCCTGAGACACTTCCGATAGCAGAGATGTGATATCTCAATGCTTATACCAAACCTGAGACCCTTCCTATAACATGAGATGTGATATCCAAATCCTTCCCGTTCCAAACCTGAGACCCTTCCTTTAGCATGAGATGTGATATCCAGCTCCTTCCCATTCCAATCCTGAGACACTTCCGATAGCATGAGATGTGATATCTCAATGCTTCTAATATCAAAACTGAGACCCTCCCTATAGCATGATATGTGATATCTAAGTCCTTCCCATTCCAATCCTGAGACCCTCCCTATAGCATGAGATGTGATATCCAACTCCTTCCCATTCCAATCCTGAGACCCTTCCTATAGCATGAGATATGATATCTCAATACTTCTAATACCAAACGTGAGATCCTTCCGATAACATGAGATGTGATATCCAAATCCTTCCCCTTCCAAACCTGAGACCCTCCCTTTAGCATGAAATGTGATATCCAACTCCTTCCTATTCCAATCCTGAGACTCTTCTGATAGCATGAGATGTGATATCTCAATGCTTCTAATACCAAACCTGAGATCCTTCCGATAGCATGAGATGTGATATGTCAATGCTTCTAATACCAAACCTGAGATCCTTCCTATAACATGAGATGTGATATCCAAATCCTTCCCCTTCCAAACCTGAGACCCTCCCTTTAGCATGAGATGTGATATCTCAATGCCTCTAATACCAAACCTGAGATCCTTCCGATAGCATGAGATGTGATATCTCAATGCTTCTAATACCAAACCTGAGATCCTTCCTATAACATGAGATGTGATATCCAAATCCTTCCCATTCCATTCCTGAGACCCTTCTGATAGCATGAGATGTGATATCTCAATGCCTCTAATACCAAACCTGAGATCCTACCTCTAACATGAAATGAGATATCCAACTCTTTCCCCTTCCAAACCTGAGAGCCTTCCTATAGCATGAGATGTGATATCCAAGTCCTTCCCATTCCAATACTGAGACCCTTCCTATAGCTTGAGATGTGATATCCAACTCCTTCCCATTCCAATTCTGAGACCCTTCCTATAGCATGAGATGTGATATCTCAATGCTTATACCAAACCTGAGAGCCTACCTATAGCATGAGATGTGATATCCAAGTCCATCCCATTCCAATCCTTAGACCCTTCCTACAGCATGCGATGTGATATCTCAATGATTCTAATACCAAACCAGAGACTCTTCCTATAACATGAGATGGGATATCCAACTCCTTCCCATTCCAATTCTGAGACCCTTCCTATACTATGAGACTTGATATCTCAATGCTTCTAATACCAAACCTGAGACCCGTAATATAACATGAGATGTGATATCCAAATCCTTCCCCTTCCAAACCTTAGACCCTTCCTTTATCATGAGATGTGATATCCAACTCCTTCCCATTCCAATCCTGAGACCCTTCCGATATCATGAGATGTGATATCTCAAAGCTTCTAATATCAAACTTGAGACCCTCCCTATAGCATGAGATGTGATATCCAAGTCCTTCCCATTCCAATCCTGAGACCCTTCCTATAGCATGAGATGTGATATCTCAATGCTTCTAATACCAAACCTGAGACCCTTCCTATAACATGAGATGGGAATATCCAACTCCTTCCCATTCCAATCTTGAGACCCTTCCGATAGCAGAGATGTGATATCTCAATGCTTATACCAAACCTGAGATCCTTCCTATAACATGAGATGTGATATCCAACTCCTTCCCATTCCAATCCTGAGACACTTCCTATAGCATGAGATGTGATATCTCACTGCTTATACCAAACCTGAGACCCTTGCCATAGCAGGAGATGTGATATCCAACTCCTTCCCATTCCAACCTGAGACACTTCCTATAGCATGAGAAGGGATATCCAACTCCTTCCCAATCCAATCCTGAGACCCTTCGGATAGCAGAGATGTGATATCTCAATGCTTATACCAAACCTGAGACCCTTCCTATGGCATGAGATGTGATATCCAACTCCTTGCCATTCAAATCCTGAGACCCTTCCTATAGCATGAGAAGGGATATCCAACTCCTTCCCAATCCAATCCTGAGACCCTTCCGATAGCAGCGACGTGATATCTCAATGCTTCTACCAAACCTGAGACCCTTCCTTTAGCATGAGATGTGATATCCAAATCCTTCACATTCCAATCCTGAGACCCTTCCTATAGCATGAGATGTGATATCTCAATGCTTCTAATACCAAACCTGAGATCCTTCCTATAACATGAGATGTGATATCCAATTCCTTCCCATTCCAAACCTGAGACCCTTCCTATTGGATGAGATGTGATATCCAACTCCTTCCCATTCCAACCCTGAGACCCTTCCTATAGCATGAGATGTGATGTCTCAATGCGTCTAATACCAAACCTGAGATCCTTCCTATAACATGAGATGTGATATCCAACTCCTTCCATTCCAATCCTGAGACCCGTCCTATAGCATGAGATGTGATATCTCAATGCTTATACCAAACCTGAGACCCTTCCTATAGCATGAGATGTGATATCCAACTGCTTCCCATTCCAATCCTGAGACCCTTCCTATAGCATGAGATGTGATATCTCAATGCTTCTAATACCAAACCTGAGATCCTTCCTCTAACATGAAATGTGATATCCAACTCCTTCCCTTTCCAAACCTAAGAGCCTATCTATAGCATGAGATGTGATATCCAAGTCCTTCACATTCCAACCCGTAGACCCTTCCTACAGCATGCAATATGATATCTCAATGATTCTAATAACAAACCTGAGACCCGTCCTATAACATGAGATGGGATATCCAACTCCTTCCCATTCCAAATCCTGAGACACTTCCGATAGCAGAGATGTGATATCTCAATGCTTATACCAAACCTGAGACCCTTCCTATAACATGAGATGTGATATCCAAATCCTTCCCGTTCCAAACCTGAGACCCTTCCTTTAGCATGAGATGTGATATCCAGCTCCTTCCCATTCCAATCCTGAGACACTTCCGATAGCATGAGATGTGATATCTCAATGCTTCTAATATCAAAACTGAGACCCTCCCTATAGCATGATATGTGATATCTAAGTCCTTCCCATTCCAATCCTGAGACCCTCCCTATAGCATGAGATGTGATATCCAACTCCTTCCCATTCCAATCCTGAGACCCTTCCTATAGCATGAGATATGATATCTCAATACTTCTAATACCAAACGTGAGATCCTTCCGATAACATGAGATGTGATATCCAAATCCTTCCCCTTCCAAACCTGAGACCCTCCCTTTAGCATGAAATGTGATATCCAACTCCTTCCTATTCCAATCCTGAGACTCTTCTGATAGCATGAGATGTGATATCTCAATGCTTCTAATACCAAACCTGAGATCCTTCCGATAGCATGAGATGTGATATCTCAATGCTTCTAATACCAAACCTGAGATCCTTCCTATAACATGAGATGTGATATCCAAATCCTTCCCCTTCCAAACCTGAGACCCTCCCTTTAGCATGAGATGTGATATCTAACTCCTTCCCATTCCATTCCTGAGACCCTTCTGATAGCATGAGATGTGATATCTCAATGCCTCTAATACCAAACCTGAGATCCTACCTCTAACATGAAATGAGATATCCAACTCTTTCCCCTTCCAAACCTGAGAGCCTTCCTATAGCATGAGATGTGATATCCAAGTCCTTCCCATTCCAATACTGAGACCCTTCCTATAGCTTGAGATGTGATATCCAACTCCTTCCCATTCCAATTCTGAGACCCTTCCTATAGCATGAGATGTGATATCTCAATGCTTATACCAAACCTGAGAGCCTACCTATAGCATGAGATGTGATATCCAAGTCCATCCCATTCCAATCCTTAGACCCTTCCTACAGCATGCGATGTGATATCTCAATGATTCTAATACCAAACCAGAGACTCTTCCTATAACATGAGATGGGATATCCAACTCCTTCCCATTCCAATTCTGAGACCCTTCCTATACTATGAGACTTGATATCTCAATGCTTCTAATACCAAACCTGAGACCCGTAATATAACATGAGATGTGATATCCAAATCCTTCCCCTTCCAAACCTTAGACCCTTCCTTTATCATGAGATGTGATATCCAACTCCTTCCCATTCCAATCCTGAGACCCTTCCGATATCATGAGATGTGATATCTCAAAGCTTCTAATATCAAACTTGAGACCCTCCCTATAGCATGAGATGTGATATCCAAGTCCTTCCCATTCCAATCCTGAGACCCTTCCTATAGCATGAGATGTGATATCTCAATGCTTCTAATACCAAACCTGAGACCCTTCCTATAACATGAGATGGGAATATCCAACTCCTTCCCATTCCAATCTTGAGACCCTTCCGATAGCAGAGATGTGATATCTCAATGCTTATACCAAACCTGAGATCCTTCCTATAACATGAGATGTGATATCCAACTCCTTCCCATTCCAATCCTGAGACACTTCCTATAGCATGAGATGTGATATCTCACTGCTTATACCAAACCTGAGACCCTTCCCATAGCAGGAGATGTGATATCCAACTCCTTCCCATTCCAACCTAAGACACTTCCTATAGCATGAGAAGGGATATCCAACTCCTTCCCAATCCAATCCTGAGACCCTTCCGATAGCAGAGATGTGATATCTCAATGCTTATACCAAACCTGAGACCCTTCCTATGGCATGAGATGTGATATCCAACTCCTTGCCATTCAAATCCTGAGACCCTTCCTATAGCATGAGAAGGGATATCCAACTCCTTCCCAATCCAATCCTGAGACCCTTCCGATAGCAGCGACGTGATATCTCAATGCTTCTACCAAACCTGAGACCCTTCCTTTAGCATGAGATGTGATATCCAAATCCTTCACATTCCAATCCTGAGACCCTTCCTATAGCATGAGATGTGATATCTCAATGCTTCTAATACCAAACCTGAGATCCTTCCTATAACATGAGATGTGATATCCAATTCCTTCCCATTCCAAACCTGAGACCCTTCCTATTGGATGAGATGTGATATCCAACTCCTTCCCATTCCAACCCTGAGACCCTTCCTATAGCATGAGATGTGATGTCTCAATGCGTCTAATACCAAACCTGAGATCCTTCCTATAACATGAGATGTGATATCCAACTCCTTCCATTCCAATCCTGAGACCCGTCCTATAGTGTTAGGAAAGATTTCGTTATTGTAGGGAACTTTCCTTCCATGTGGCAACCCCTAAACTTTTTGCTATTGTTTTCAACCTGTTTTCTTGACTTTGCCAGAGAAGTGCAGCCTTCTGCTGTACTCCTCTGGGCTTTCGCTCCTTTCTTACGGGGAAACTGACATGCCCTTAAGACAGTCAGTACCGGGGAACGCTGTTTCCCGTAGTTTCTTTTATCGTGTCGCCATTTTAGTGCAACACGACACAAGAGGGCACTGTAAGCTAAGTTACAGCTCTCTTGGGTCTCTAGCCTTCTACAGACCCTAGACACTCTTATAGGATGGTTTTTGGATCGGTGCAAGTCATTCAGGGACTGGGCTGGTGGCAGCGATCATTTGGTTTATTTTGAGCTCCTTTTGCCGTTCTGAGCACCTTTTTGCCGCGAACACAAAAGGGTGGCCCGGCTACCCAAAATGGCCGGACCACGAGGCTCCTTTGTCTCGTCCACTGTCCGTCTTGCTCCCTTTACCTTCCCCCGGGTCAGGCGACCCGGGGCCTTCCTTATTTGGGCATGTAGTTTCCCGCGAAACACGGTTGCTTTCGCGGGCTTCTACATGTCGTTTGAGTGCCCCCAGGATGTGGGCTGGGCTGTCTGGTCCCAATACACATCCTGGGTGCCAGAGAGTCTAGGGTGGTGTGAATGCCTGGGACCACTGTGGTCCGTGATTGGTCCACGTATGGTATGTGTGTTGATGAGCGGATCTCCCATTGGCTCCCCTCCGTTTTGGCGCGAAGGGAACCGTGGATAAGAGGGAGCTGGAAACACCACTACCATGTCGATCTCCTGAGTTCTTACGAACCCAGGGATACAGGAGCCAAGTATCCTGCGAACACGAGGCTGGACCGAGGAATCGCTGGTGACCCCCTGAAGAACTTCTGCTCCTCATTGCTGTCGTCCGGTGAAGCCCTTTCCACCTAAGATCGAACAAGAAGGCCTGTACTGGCGCTTCGACCTATTGGAATAGCAGGACCAGCTATTCCCGGCACCTTCATCAACTCCTGCTGTAAGCCTTCGGAAGTGTCTCTGGGCCATCCAGTTGACTGACCAGCTTACTAAGGAGGCCTGCTCTGTAATCGCCGACAGGTTGGGTGGTATTCTGAGTCCGGGGCATGCTCACACGCTTCGTTTGCTTAGCAGTCCTAAGCTAGAGGTGAGCAGTGCTCGTTTGGCTTGAATACACCCGGCCGTTCCGTTGCCCTGCTGTGGCGACAAAACTGTGCTTGTTTCTTCGATCGGGACGTCTTTTTACTCTGCACGACGACGAGACGTTCCCTGCTCTTCAGAACCTGCCAGAAGCTGTATCTATCGAGGAGAAGCTCGGGCCTGCTTGCTTCGGGGACCGGTGAGTAGATTAGCTAGGATCTGGTCGCCCTCCTGCAGTGCCCCTTGCTTTTCCCCGCTGTAAATACAGCACCCCTTGTCCGTACTCGCGCCCTGCTTCTGCCTCACAGTGGAGGCTGCGCTAGAGTCGCGGACCGTGTTCTCCTTCATTAGAGCTCCCTACAGAGCTGTTCAACGTCCTCCGAAGAGCTTCACCTTCTGCCCATTGGCACCGGCGTGTGCAGGTACTTTTGAGCGCTAGGCTCCACTCTTCGTAGGGATTGGACTACCATCTAGTTAGGGGCCTCAGAAGGCGGACATATCACACGCATTGGTTCGCACTGCCTGTTTTCCTTCCCCTGCAGGTGGATAACATATTTCGTGCTGCTAATGCTGTGAAACTGTGTATTCTGTATATATATTGGGTGGATAGTGTATGTGTTGGTTTAATATCGTTGTATATTGCTGCTTTTACTGTAGTTATTAGTTTCAAGGCCTTATAATAAATGTGTATCTATTTTTGATATAAACAACTGTTTGGAGTAGTTTGTAAGCGCTCTTGCTTTGTGTGCTCATTGCGGGCTTTCAGTCACCCTCACCCCTCTTGAGACCTAGTCTTGACCGCCGCGATCGCTACCTTGATTGGTCTGGCTTGTCCAGAGGTTACCCTGTTCCAAGTAATTAGGTTGGCCTTCTGAACCTCTGCGCCACCAGGACAGAGTTCAGAAATCCGTCTTAACAAATTGGTGTACAGCGGTGGGATACGACTGAAGGTATCCAGTGTTGCGCACGAGCTAAGGCGTTTTCAGGTTATTCCAACCAGGACACGCAGTAAAGTATTGAATATAACGTTAAAAAGGCCATAGTCCTATCGACAGTATGGAAACGAATACTTTATTAACCTTAAATGCTTCGAAATCTGAAACATTGAAGAAGATGTGTGCGGAGAGAGGGGTTTCCTCTCAAGGCACTAAATTGGAAATGATCCAGAGAATCGTGGCGTGGCAAGAAGCGCAGCTTGACGCTATAACTTCCGAGGACAGTGCAGAAGGTGGTGGGGCTGCTCTCACTGGCAGAACCGACGGTTCTGCCGCTGCACTGATCCATCACGACCACGAGGACAGGGAGGATGTAATGTCTAACGTTTCCTCTGCCAGTGTTGATGGGGAGGCTATGCTTGAATTCAAGAAGCAAGAGCTGCGGTTTAGGCAGCAGGAGCTTGAATTCAGCATAGCCAAACTGAAAATCGACCAGGCAGAAAAACAAAAAGACAGGGATCACCAGTTGGAACTGGCCAAGCTTCAGTTCGCAAATGGGTCCAAGGGTCCTGGACATGGTTCTGGGGCTTCCTCTCATCCACGGTTTCCAAAAGATCTGCTCAGTGTGTATGAGGAACGAAATGACATTATGGACTGGTTAAATGCGTTTGAGTATGCATGCGAGGTTCAAGAGGTTGATAATGCGGATAAGATTGCATGGTTACTCAGCAGACTGCCCCATTCTGGTTGCAGTGCCATTATGGAAATGTCGAAGGCTGAGCGCGCTGATTTTGCAATGTTGAAGCAGACTCTCATTTTAAAGTTTGGGAAGACTCCGACCCAATATTTGAAAAGGTTTAGAGAGTATAAGAAAAAGGAAGGTGGTACTTGGGTGTCGTATGTAGCTGAGTCCCTGAAAAACTTGACTGGCTGGGTTGAAGGTTATAAGGTTTCTACCTTCGAAGGCATGATCAATCTGGTCATGCTGGAACACATTTTTGCTTCTTCTTCCCCGGAGCTTAAGCAGCATTTGGCCGATTCGAAGGAGATAGATCCTAAGAAGCTGGCCATTGCAGCAGATTTATGGGTGTCACATCGAGTGTCCCATAAGGACAAAACTCATCCTGGTAAGCAGGAGGAAGGGAAAAAGTCCAAAGATGTGGAGGGTGGGGAATCTGCTAAATCTTCTTCCCATAAGGGCCACAAAAAGAAAAATAAGGGTAAGCCATCCGAGAACTCACAGGGTAGTGGAGGTTCGCCTCCGAAACAGAACTCTGGTTATAATAAGCCTCCCTACGTAAACAGACCCAATGGGGCTTGTTTTTCTTGTGGAGCAACTGACCATGTGAAGGGGGATCCCCGTTGTAAGGTTAGACCTTTGGGGGTCCACTCCGCTAATCTGGCCTTCTCCTCCTACGAGGAAGAAGAGATTACAGGAGCATCCTTCTCCTCAGACTCATTTCCCAGCGGAATAGAGGCTGAGGTAGTTTTAGTGTCCCTGGGTTCCTGGGAGCCTAAAGTCGCAGAGGCGTATGCTAGGATTCCGGATAATACCAAGCACTACTTTAAAGACAGTGTGCTGATCAATGGAGTGGATACTCCAGCTCTTAGGGATAGTGGGTGCAGTCGAACTGTAGTGGATTCTACCTTGGTAGACTCAGAGGAAGTTGCCAGAGCTACTCTGATGCCCACTAAGTTGGCTGACGGCCCCCTCCGTATGTTTCCCGTGATCCCTGTTAATCTAACTTTAAATGGTACAGCAGTTAGGATTCCAGTGAGCATTCAGAGAAACGTCCCGGGAAAGGTCTTGTTGGGCAATGATCTCAGAGCTCTAGGGCTCGTAGGAGACACTGCCGAAAGACCCTACACACGGTCTCAAGCACGGGCAGCATTGGCCAAGTCCAATACGCCGCCCCAGCCGAAGGGGAAACCCAAGGCGAAAGGAGTCAACAAGTCCCGACGGGGGAAAGAGAATATTCCCCCGAACTCGCCTACCACTGCGGTGGAGGGAGTTGGTCAATCGCCCGAGCCTGACGAGGAGGTGGCGATGCCTGAAGTGTTCGACCCCAACGACCATCCTGAACTAAAAGACTTGTTAGTTGAAGGAGGTCCTGATAGGGACGACTTCAGTAAGGGCCAACGTGAGTGCCCATCTCTGGAAGGCCTAAGGAGACAGGCCTGCTCCCAGCTTGAGGGTGAACCTCCTGGGAAGCATCGGATTTATTGGGAAGGTGGACTCCTGTACAGTGAGCCCACAGAGTCTACAGAAGGAGACCATAGGAGGTTGGTGGTTCCCCTTTCTGTTAGACCCTTCCTCCTGCAGTTGGCGCATGAAGTTCCCCTTGCTGGTCACCTTGGAATGAAGAGGACCAAGCAAAGGTTATCTATGCACTTCTACTGGCCCAAGATGGGGGTGCAAGTAGAAAGTCACTGCAGGAGTTGTGCCTCCTGCCAGTTGTCTGGTAAGGTTGGCGCGACAATCCAAGCTCCGTTGGTACCGCTCCCAGTTGTGGGGGTACCATTTGAAAGGGTAGGGATCGACATCGTTGGTCCCCTTGACCCGCAAACATCCTCAGGCAATAGGTTTATCCTGGTGCTGGTCGACCATGCAACCAGGTATCCTGAGGCCATCCCATTAAAGACTGTAACTGCCAAGTCAGTTGCAAAAGCGTTACTCGGCATATTTACTAGGGTTGGCTTCCCTAAAGAAGTTGTGTCAGATCGTGGCAGCAACTTTATGTCGAAGTATATGCAGGCTATGTGGAAAGAATGTGGGGTCACCTACAAGTTCTCTTCTGCATACCACCCCCAGACCAATGGTCTGGTGGAGCGTTTCAACAGAACGCTAAAGAGCATGATTGGGGCTCTGGAGGAGCCCCAGAGGAGGAAATGGGACCTTCTTTTACCATGCTTGTTGTTTGCCTACAGAGAGGTACCACAGGAGGGTGTTGGCTTCAGCCCCTTCGAACTTCTGTTCGGTCATCCCGTACGGGGACCCTTAGCCATCGTCAAAGAGGGATGGGAGATGCCCACTCCCCCTGTTACTACCAATGTAGTTGACTATGTGCTAGGGCTCAGAAAACGGATGGTACTCCTGATGGGCTTGGCTAGTGAAAAGTTGAAGGCAGGACAAGCGCTGGTGAAACATTGGTACGACCAGAAAGCTTCCTTAATTCACTTTACCCCTGGTCAGCAAGTCCTGATCATGAACCCTATAAGGCCTCGCGCTTTACAGGACAAATGGTCAGGCCCTTACACAGTGGTGGAGCCCCTGGGTGAGGTGAACTATTTAGTGGACCTTGGAAGGCCTGGACAGGCTCCAAAAGTGTTCCACGTAAATAGGCTGAAGGCTTTCGTCCCAAGAGTCGAAATCGCAGCACTGCTACTGGCGTCAGACGTTGAGGAAGAGGAGTCAGAACCTCTTCCCGACCTGTTCCAAAGCGGTCCTTCAGATAGCTCCGTTGAGGGTGTCCGAGTGGCCCCTCACCTGACTTCTGATCAGCAGGCTGAGGTGAAAAGTTTGCTTAGGCAGTTTTCCCCCCTGTTTTCACAGTCGCCTGGTTTGACACCTTGGTGCAAACATGACATTGACACAGGAGACAGTGTACCTACCAAAAGTAGGGGATACAGGATGTCGGATAAAGTACGGTCTTATATTAAGACCGAGGTCAACAAGATGTTAGACCTTGGGGTGATTGAACCCTCTAGTAGTCCTTGGTCCAGTCCTGTGGTTCTGGTTCCAAAAGCAGGCACTTCTGAATTGAGGTTCTGCGTGGATTACAGGGCTCTGAATGCTGTCACCAAGACAGACGCTCACCCCTTGCCTCGAACTGACGAGCTGGTGGATACCTTGGGTGCCTCCAAGTACCTCAGCACGTTTGACCTGACTGCGGGCTATTGGCAAATAGCTTTAGCAGAACATGCCAAGGAGAAGACAGCATTTTCAACTCCCGACGGGCTTTACCAATTCCGGGTAATGCCGTTCGGATTGAAGAATGCACCTGCCACTTTCCAGAGGCTTGTGAATCATGTGTTGAATGGGTTGGACGAATTCTGTCTTGCATATCTGGACGATATAGCAGTTTTCAGTGCCACCTGGGAAGACCATGTGAAACACCTCGGGATTGTGCTCCAGGCTCTTCAGAAAGCCCACTTGACCATAAAGGCGAGTAAATGCCAGATTGGACAAGGCTCAGTGGTTTACCTTGGGCATGAAGTAGGTGGAGGAAGGATACAGCCTCTCCCCAGTAAAGTACAAGCAGTACAAGACTGGCCTACCCCCACTACACAAACCCAAGTGAGAGCCTTCTTAGGACTCACGGGTTATTACCGCAATTTTATGGCAGACTATGGCACCATAGCTGCTCCTCTGACTGCCCTCACAACTCCGAAGAAACCCAAGAAGGTAACTTGGACTGACGAGTGTGAGAAGGCCTTCAATGGCTTGAAAGACTCCTTGTGCCAGGCCCCTGTGCTCAGGGCCCCTGATTATCAAAGACCTTTTATCGTGCAGACGGATGCCTCTGACACTGGGATAGGAGCTGTACTATCACAAGTAGATGAGAAGGGTAAGGAACACCCTATCGGTTTTATTAGTCGCCAGCTTAAGGACAGAGAGCTCAGATGGTCCACGGTAGAGAAAGAATGTTTCTCTGTTGTGTGGGCCCTAAGGAAGCTGCGGCCCTACCTCTATGGGACCCACTTCACTGTGCAGACTGACCATAAGCCGTTAAAGTGGCTAATGAACATGAAGGGGGAGAATCCAAAGTTGCTTAGGTGGTCCATAAGTCTACAAGGCTTCGACTTCACTATTGAGCATAGGCCAGGTGTCCAACATAGCAATGCTGATGGGTTGTCCAGAATGTTTTACCGACCTGAACAAGAGACTCATCCAGGGGTGGATTAGTTCCCCCTGTCCATAGTCTGGGAGGGGCGAGTGTTAGGAAAGATTTCGTTATTGTAGGGAACTTTCCTTCCATGTGGCAACCCCTAAACTTTTTGCTATTGTTTTCAACCTGTTTTCTTGACTTTGCCAGAGAAGTGCAGCCTTCTGCTGTACTCCTCTGGGCTTTCGCTCCTTTCTTACGGGGAAACTGACATGCCCTTAAGACAGTCAGTACCGGGGAACGCTGTTTCCCGTAGTTTCTTTTATCGTGTCGCCATTTTAGTGCAACACGACACAAGAGGGCACTGTAAGCTAAGTTACAGCTCTCTTGGGTCTCTAGCCTTCTACAGACCCTAGACACTCTTATAGGATGGTTTTTGGATCGGTGCAAGTCATTCAGGGACTGGGCTGGTGGCAGCGATCATTTGGTTTATTTTGAGCTCCTTTTGCCGTTCTGAGCACCTTTTTGCCGCGAACACAAAAGGGTGGCCCGGCTACCCAAAATGGCCGGACCACGAGGCTCCTTTGTCTCGTCCACTGTCCGTCTTGCTCCCTTTACCTTCCCCCGGGTCAGGCGACCCGGGGCCTTCCTTATTTGGGCATGTAGTTTCCCGCGAAACACGGTTGCTTTCGCGGGCTTCTACATGTCGTTTGAGTGCCCCCAGGATGTGGGCTGGGCTGTCTGGTCCCAATACACATCCTGGGTGCCAGAGAGTCTAGGGTGGTGTGAATGCCTGGGACCACTGTGGTCCGTGATTGGTCCACGTATGGTATGTGTGTTGATGAGCGGATCTCCCATTGGCTCCCCTCCGTTTTGGCGCGAAGGGAACCGTGGATAAGAGGGAGCTGGAAACACCACTACCATGTCGATCTCCTGAGTTCTTACGAACCCAGGGATACAGGAGCCAAGTATCCTGCGAACACGAGGCTGGACCGAGGAATCGCTGGTGACCCCCTGAAGAACTTCTGCTCCTCATTGCTGTCGTCCGGTGAAGCCCTTTCCACCTAAGATCGAACAAGAAGGCCTGTACTGGCGCTTCGACCTATTGGAATAGCAGGACCAGCTATTCCCGGCACCTTCATCAACTCCTGCTGTAAGCCTTCGGAAGTGTCTCTGGGCCATCCAGTTGACTGACCAGCTTACTAAGGAGGCCTGCTCTGTAATCGCCGACAGGTTGGGTGGTATTCTGAGTCCGGGGCATGCTCACACGCTTCGTTTGCTTAGCAGTCCTAAGCTAGAGGTGAGCAGTGCTCGTTTGGCTTGAATACACCCGGCCGTTCCGTTGCCCTGCTGTGGCGACAAAACTGTGCTTGTTTCTTCGATCGGGACGTCTTTTTACTCTGCACGACGACGAGACGTTCCCTGCTCTTCAGAACCTGCCAGAAGCTGTATCTATCGAGGAGAAGCTCGGGCCTGCTTGCTTCGGGGACCGGTGAGTAGATTAGCTAGGATCTGGTCGCCCTCCTGCAGTGCCCCTTGCTTTTCCCCGCTGTAAATACAGCACCCCTTGTCCGTACTCGCGCCCTGCTTCTGCCTCACAGTGGAGGCTGCGCTAGAGTCGCGGACCGTGTTCTCCTTCATTAGAGCTCCCTACAGAGCTGTTCAACGTCCTCCGAAGAGCTTCACCTTCTGCCCATTGGCACCGGCGTGTGCAGGTACTTTTGAGCGCTAGGCTCCACTCTTCGTAGGGATTGGACTACCATCTAGTTAGGGGCCTCAGAAGGCGGACATATCACACGCATTGGTTCGCACTGCCTGTTTTCCTTCCCCTGCAGGTGGATAACATATTTCGTGCTGCTAATGCTGTGAAACTGTGTATTCTGTATATATATTGGGTGGATAGTGTATGTGTTGGTTTAATATCGTTGTATATTGCTGCTTTTACTGTAGTTATTAGTTTCAAGGCCTTATAATAAATGTGTATCTATTTTTGATATAAACAACTGTTTGGAGTAGTTTGTAAGCGCTCTTGCTTTGTGTGCTCATTGCGGGCTTTCAGTCACCCTCACCCCTCTTGAGACCTAGTCTTGACCGCCGCGATCGCTACCTTGATTGGTCTGGCTTGTCCAGAGGTTACCCTGTTCCAAGTAATTAGGTTGGCCTTCTGAACCTCTGCGCCACCAGGACAGAGTTCAGAAATCCGTCTTAACATATAGCATGAGATGTGATATCTCAATGCTTATACCAAACCTGAGACCCTTCCTATAGCATGAGATGTGATATCCAACTGCTTCCCATTCCAATCCTGAGACCCTTCCTATAGCATGAGATGTGATATCTCAATGCTTCTAATACCAAACCTGAGATCCTTCCTCTAACATGAAATGTGATATCCAACTCCTTCCCTTTCCAAACCTAAGAGCCTATCTATAGCATGAGATGTGATATCCAAGTCCTTCACATTCCAACCCTTAGACCCTTCCTACAGCATGCAATATGATATCTCAATGATTCTAATAACAAACCTGAGACCCGTCCTATAACATGAGATGGGATATCCAACTCCTTCCCATTCCAAATCCTGAGACACTTCCGATAGCAGAGATGTGATATCTCAATGCTTATACCAAACCTGAGACCCTTCCTATAACATGAGATGTGATATCCAAATCCTTCCCGTTCCAAACCTGAGACCCTTCCTTTAGCATGAGATGTGATATCCAGCTCCTTCCCATTCCAATCCTGAGACACTTCCGATAGCATGAGATGTGATATCTCAATGCTTCTAATATCAAAACTGAGACCCTCCCTATAGCATGATATGTGATATCTAAGTCCTTCCCATTCCAATCCTGAGACCCTCCCTATAGCATGAGATGTGATATCCAACTCCTTCCCATTCCAATCCTGAGACCCTTCCTATAGCATGAGATATGATATCTCAATACTTCTAATACCAAACGTGAGATCCTTCCGATAACATGAGATGTGATATCCAAATCCTTCCCCTTCCAAACCTGAGACCCTCCCTTTAGCATGAAATGTGATATCCAACTCCTTCCTATTCCAATCCTGAGACTCTTCTGATAGCATGAGATGTGATATCTCAATGCTTCTAATACCAAACCTGAGATCCTTCCGATAGCATGAGATGTGATATCTCAATGCTTCTAATACCAAACCTGAGATCCTTCCTATAACATGAGATGTGATATCCAAATCCTTCCCCTTCCAAACCTGAGACCCTCCCTTTAGCATGAGATGTGATATCTAACTCCTTCCCATTCCATTCCTGAGACCCTTCTGATAGCATGAGATGTGATATCTCAATGCCTCTAATACCAAACCTGAGATCCTACCTCTAACATGAAATGAGATATCCAACTCTTTCCCCTTCCAAACCTGAGAGCCTTCCTATAGCATGAGATGTGATATCCAAGTCCTTCCCATTCCAATACTGAGACCCTTCCTATAGCTTGAGATGTGATATCCAACTCCTTCCCATTCCAATTCTGAGACCCTTCCTATAGCATGAGATGTGATATCTCAATGCTTATACCAAACCTGAGAGCCTACCTATAGCATGAGATGTGATATCCAAGTCCATCCCATTCCAATCCTTAGACCCTTCCTACAGCATGCGATGTGATATCTCAATGATTCTAATACCAAACCAGAGACTCTTCCTATAACATGAGATGGGATATCCAACTCCTTCCCATTCCAATTCTGAGACCCTTCCTATACTATGAGACTTGATATCTCAATGCTTCTAATACCAAACCTGAGACCCGTAATATAACATGAGATGTGATATCCAAATCCTTCCCCTTCCAAACCTTAGACCCTTCCTTTATCATGAGATGTGATATCCAACTCCTTCCCATTCCAATCCTGAGACCCTTCCGATATCATGAGATGTGATATCTCAAAGCTTCTAATATCAAACTTGAGACCCTCCCTATAGCATGAGATGTGATATCCAAGTCCTTCCCATTCCAATCCTGAGACCCTTCCTATAGCATGAGATGTGATATCTCAATGCTTCTAATACCAAACCTGAGACCCTTCCTATAACATGAGATGGGAATATCCAACTCCTTCCCATTCCAATCTTGAGACCCTTCCGATAGCAGAGATGTGATATCTCAATGCTTATACCAAACCTGAGATCCTTCCTATAACATGAGATGTGATATCCAACTCCTTCCCATTCCAATCCTGAGACACTTCCTATAGCATGAGATGTGATATCTCACTGCTTATACCAAACCTGAGACCCTTCCCATAGCAGGAGATGTGATATCCAACTCCTTCCCATTCCAATCCTCAGACCCTTCCTATAGCATGAGATGTGATATCTCAATGCTTCTAATGTCAAACTTGAGACCCTACCTATAGCATGAGATGTGATATCCAAGTCCTTCCCATTCCAATCCTAAGACACTTCCTATAGCATGAGATGTGATATCTCAATGCTTCTAATACCAAACTTGAGACTCTTCCTATAACATGAGATGGGATATCCAACTCCTTCCCATTCCAATCCTGAGACCCTTTTGATAGCAGAGATGTGATATCTCAATGTTTATACCAAACCTGAGACCCTTCCTACGGCATGAGATGTCATATTCAACTCCTTCCCATTCCAATCCTGAGACCCTTCCTATAGCATGAGATTTGATATCCAACTCCTTCCCATTCCAATCCTGAGACCCTTCCTATAGCATGAGATGTGATGTCTCAATGCTTCTAATACCAAACCTGAGATCCTTCCTATAACATGAGATGTGATATCCAACTCCTTCCATTCCAATCCTGAGACCCTTCCTATAGCATGAGATGTGATATCTCAATGCTTATACCAAACCTGAGACCCTTCCTATAGCATGAGATGTGATATCCAACTCCTTCCCATTCCAATCCTGAGACCCTTCCTATAGCATGAGATGTGATATCTCAATGCTTCTAATACCAAACCTGAGATCCTTCCTCTAACATGAAATGTGAGATCCAACTCCTTCCCTTTCCAAACCTAAGAGCCTATCTATAGCATGAGATGTGATATCCAAATCCTTCACATTCCAACCCTTAGACCCTTCCTACAGCATGCAATATGATATCTCAATGATTCCAATAACAAACCTGAGACCCGTCCTATAACATGAGATGGGATATCCAACTCCTTCCCATTCCAATCCTGAGACACTTCTGATAGCAGAGATGTGATATCTCAATGTTTATACCAAACCTGAGACCCTTCCTATAACATGAGATGTGATATCCAACTCCTTCCCGTTCCAAACCTGAGACCCTTCCTTTAGCATGAGATGTGATATCTCAATGCTTATACCAAATCTGAGACCCTTCCTATAGCATGAGATGTGATATCCAATTCCTTCCCATTCCAATCCTGAGACCCTCCCTATAGCATGAGATGTGATATCTCAATGCTTATACCAAACCTGAGAGCCTACCTATAACATGAGATGTGATATCCAAGTCCATCCCATTCCAATCCTTAGACCCTTCCTACAGCATGCGATGTGATATCTCAATGATTCTAATACCAAACCAGAGACTCTTCCTATAACATGAGATGGGATATCCAACACCTTCCCATTCCAATCCTGAGCCGCTTCCGATAGCAGAGATGTGATATCTCAATGCTTATACCAATCCTGAGACCCTTCCTATAGCATGAGATGTGATATCTCAATGCTTCTAATACCAAACCTGAGATCCTTCCTCTAACATGAAATGTGATATCCAACTCCTTCCCTTTCCAAACCTAAGAGCCTATCTATAGCATGAGATGTGATATCCAAGTCCTTCACATTCCAACCCTTAGACCCTTCCTACAGCATGCAATATGATATCTCAATGATTCTAATAACAAACCTGAGACCCGTCCTATAACATGAGATGGGATATCCAACTCCTTCCCATTCCAAATCCTGAGACACTTCCGATAGCAGAGATGTGATATCTCAATGCTTATACCAAACCTGAGACCCTTCCTATAACATGAGATGTGATATCCAAATCCTTCCCGTTCCAAACCTGAGACCCTTCCTTTAGCATGAGATGTGATATCCAGCTCCTTCCCATTCCAATCCTGAGACACTTCCGATAGCATGAGATGTGATATCTCAATGCTTCTAATATCAAAACTGAGACCCTCCCTATAGCATGATATGTGATATCTAAGTCCTTCCCATTCCAATCCTGAGACCCTCCCTATAGCATGAGATGTGATATCCAACTCCTTCCCATTCCAATCCTGAGACCCTTCCTATAGCATGAGATATGATATCTCAATACTTCTAATACCAAACGTGAGATCCTTCCGATAACATGAGATGTGATATCCAAATCCTTCCCCTTCCAAACCTGAGACCCTCCCTTTAGCATGAAATGTGATATCCAACTCCTTCCTATTCCAATCCTGAGACTCTTCTGATAGCATGAGATGTGATATCTCAATGCTTCTAATACCAAACCTGAGATCCTTCCGATAGCATGAGATGTGATATCTCAATGCTTCTAATACCAAACCTGAGATCCTTCCTATAACATGAGATGTGATATCCAAATCCTTCCCCTTCCAAACCTGAGACCCTCCCTTTAGCATGAGATGTGATATCTAACTCCTTCCCATTCCATTCCTGAGACCCTTCTGATAGCATGAGATGTGATATCTCAATGCCTCTAATACCAAACCTGAGATCCTACCTCTAACATGAAATGAGATATCCAACTCTTTCCCCTTCCAAACCTGAGAGCCTTCCTATAGCATGAGATGTGATATCCAAGTCCTTCCCATTCCAATACTGAGACCCTTCCTATAGCTTGAGATGTGATATCCAACTCCTTCCCATTCCAATTCTGAGACCCTTCCTATAGCATGAGATGTGATATCTCAATGCTTATACCAAACCTGAGAGCCTACCTATAGCATGAGATGTGATATCCAAGTCCATCCCATTCCAATCCTTAGACCCTTCCTACAGCATGCGATGTGATATCTCAATGATTCTAATACCAAACCAGAGACTCTTCCTATAACATGAGATGGGATATCCAACTCCTTCCCATTCCAATTCTGAGACCCTTCCTATACTATGAGACTTGATATCTCAATGCTTCTAATACCAAACCTGAGACCCGTAATATAACATGAGATGTGATATCCAAATCCTTCCCCTTCCAAACCTTAGACCCTTCCTTTATCATGAGATGTGATATCCAACTCCTTCCCATTCCAATCCTGAGACCCTTCCGATATCATGAGATGTGATATCTCAAAGCTTCTAATATCAAACTTGAGACCCTCCCTATAGCATGAGATGTGATATCCAAGTCCTTCCCATTCCAATCCTGAGACCCTTCCTATAGCATGAGATGTGATATCTCAATGCTTCTAATACCAAACCTGAGACCCTTCCTATAACATGAGATGGGAATATCCAACTCCTTCCCATTCCAATCTTGAGACCCTTCCGATAGCAGAGATGTGATATCTCAATGCTTATACCAAACCTGAGATCCTTCCTATAACATGAGATGTGATATCCAACTCCTTCCCATTCCAACCCTGAGACACTTCCTATAGCATGAGATGTGATATCTCACTGCTTATACCAAACCTGAGACCCTTCCCATAGCAGGAGATGTGATATCCAACTCCTTCCCATTCCAACCTAAGACACTTCCTATAGCATGAGAAGGGATATCCAACTCCTTCCCAATCCAATCCTGAGACCCTTCCGATAGCAGAGATGTGATATCTCAATGCTTATACCAAACCTGAGACCCTTCCTATGGCATGAGATGTGATATCCAACTCCTTGCCATTCAAATCCTGAGACCCTTCCTATAGCATGAGAAGGGATATCCAACTCCTTCCCAATCCAATCCTGAGACCCTTCCGATAGCAGCGACGTGATATCTCAATGCTTCTACCAAACCTGAGACCCTTCCTTTAGCATGAGATGTGATATCCAAATCCTTCACATTCCAATCCTGAGACCCTTCCTATAGCATGAGATGTGATATCTCAATGCTTCTAATACCAAACCTGAGATCCTTCCTATAACATGAGATGTGATATCCAATTCCTTCCCATTCCAAACCTGAGACCCTTCCTATTGGATGAGATGTGATATCCAACTCCTTCCCATTCCAACCCTGAGACCCTTCCTATAGCATGAGATGTGATGTCTCAATGCGTCTAATACCAAACCTGAGATCCTTCCTATAACATGAGATGTGATATCCAACTCCTTCCATTCCAATCCTGAGACCCGTCCTATAGCATGAGATGTGATATCTCAATGCTTATACCAAACCTGAGACCCTTCCTATAGCATGAGATGTGATATCCAACTGCTTCCCATTCCAATCCTGAGACCCTTCCTATAGCATGAGATGTGATATCTCAATGCTTCTAATACCAAACCTGAGATCCTTCCTCTAACATGAAATGTGATATCCAACTCCTTCCCTTTCCAAACCTAAGAGCCTATCTATAGCATGAGATGTGATATCCAAGTCCTTCACATTCCAACCCTTAGACCCTTCCTATAGCATGCAATATGATATCTCAATGATTCTAATAACAAACCTGAGACCCGTCCTATAACATGAGATGGGATATCCAACTCCTTCCCATTCCAAATCCTGAGACACTTCCGATAGCAGAGATGTGATATCTCAATGCTTATACCAAACCTGAGACCCTTCCTATAACATGAGATGTGATATCCAAATCCTTCCCGTTCCAAACCTGAGACCCTTCCTTTAGCATGAGATGTGATATCCAGCTCCTTCCCATTCCAATCCTGAGACACTTCCGATAGCATGAGATGTGATATCTCAATGCTTCTAATATCAAAACTGAGACCCTCCCTATAGCATATGTGATATCTAAGTCCTTCCCATTCCAATCCTGAGACCCTCCCTATAGCATGAGATGTGATATCCAACTCCTTCCCATTCCAATCCTGAGACCCTTCCTATAGCATGAGATATGATATCTCAATACTTCTAATACCAAACGTGAGATCCTTCCGATAACATGAGATGTGATATCCAAATCCTTCCCCTTCCAAACCTGAGACCCTCCCTTTAGCATGAAATGTGATATCCAACTCCTTCCTATTCCAATCCTGAGACTCTTCTGATAGCATGAGATGTGATATCTCAATGCTTCTAATACCAAACCTGAGATCCTTCCGATAGCATGAGATGTGATATCTCAATGCTTCTAATACCAAACCTGAGATACTTCCTATAACATGAGATGTGATATCCAAATCCTTCCCCTTCCAAACCTGAGACCCTCTCTTTAGCATGAGATGTGCTATCTAACTCCTTCCCATTCCATTCCTGAGACCCTTCTGATAGCATGAGATGTGATATCTCAATGCCTCTAATACCAAACCTGAGATCCTACCTCTAACATGAAATGAGATATCCAACTCTTTCCCCTTCCAAACCTGAGAGCCTTCCTATAGCATGAGATGTGATATCCAAGTCCTTCCCATTCCAATACTGAGACCCTTCCTATAGCTTGAGATGTGATATCCAACTCCTTCCCATTCCAATTCTGAGACCCTTCCTATAGCATGAGATGTGATATCTCAATGCTTATACCAAACCTGAGAGCCTACCTATAGCATGAGATGTGATATCCAAGTCCATCCCATTCCAATCCTTAGACCCTTCCTACAGCATGCAATGTGATATCTCAATGATTCTAATACCAAACCAGAGACTCTTCCTATAACATGAGATGGGATATCCAACTCCTTCCCATTCCAATTCTGAGACCCTTCCTATACTATGAGACTTGATATCTCAATGCTTCTAATACCAAACCTGAGACCCGTAATATAACATGAGATGTGATATCCAAATCCTTCCCCTTCCAAACCTTAGACCCTTCCTTTATCATGAGATGTGATATCCAACTCCTTCCCATTCCAATCCTGAGACCCTTCCGATATCATGAGATGTGATATCTCAAAGCTTCTAATATCAAACTTGAGACCCTCCCTATAGCATGAGATGTGATATCCAAGTCCTTCCCATTCCAATCCTGAGACCCTTCCTATAGCATGAGATGTGATATCTCAATGCTTCTAATACCAAACCTGAGACCCTTCCTATAACATGAGATGGGAATATCCAACTCCTTCCCATTCCAATCTTGAGACCCTTCCGATAGCAGAGATGTGATATCTCAATGCTTATACCAAACCTGAGATCCTTCCTATAACATGAGATGTGATATCCAACTCCTTCCCATTCCAATCCTGAGACACTTCCTATAGCATGAGATGTGATATCTCACTGCTTATACCAAACCTGAGACCCTTCCCATAGCAGGAGATGTGATATCCAACTCCTTCCCATTCCAATCCTCAGACCCTTCCTATAGCATGAGATGTGATATCTCAATGCTTCTAATGTCAAACTTGAGACCCTACCTATAGCATGAGATGTGATATCCAAGTCCTTCCCATTCCAATCCTAAGACACTTCCTATAGCATGAGATGTGATATCTCAATGCTTCTAATACCAAACTTGAGACTCTTCCTATAACATGAGATGGGATATCCAACTCCTTCCCATTCCAATCCTGAGACCCTTTTGATAGCAGAGATGTGATATCTCAATGTTTATACCAAACCTGAGACCCTTCCTACGGCATGAGATGTCATATTCAACTCCTTCCCATTCCAATCCTGAGACCCTTCCTATAGCATGAGATTTGATATCCAACTCCTTCCCATTCCAATCCTGAGACCCTTCCTATAGCATGAGATGTGATGTCTCAATGCTTCTAATACCAAACCTGAGATCCTTCCTATAACATGAGATGTGATATCCAACTCCTTCCATTCCAATCCTGAGACCCTTCCTATAGCATGAGATGTGATATCTCAATGCTTATACCAAACCTGAGACCCTTCCTATAGCATGAGATGTGATATCCAACTCCTTCCGATTCCAATCCTGAGACCCTTCCTATAGCATGAGATGTGATATCTCAATGCTTCTAATACCAAACCTGAGATCCTTCCTCTAACATGAAATGTGAGATCCAACTCCTTCCCTTTCCAAACCTAAGAGCCTATCTATAGCATGAGATGTGATATCCAAGTCCTTCACATTCCAACCCTTAGACCCTTCCTACAGCATGCAATATGATATCTCAATGATTCCAATAACAAACCTGAGACCCGTCCTATAACATGAGATGGGATATCCAACTCCTTCCCATTCCAATCCTGAGACACTTCCGATAGCAGAGATGTGATATCTCAATGTTTATACCAAACCTGAGACCCTTCCTATAACATGAGATGTGATATCCAACTCCTTCCCGTTCCAAACCTGAGACCCTTCCTTTAGCATGAGATGTGATATCTCAATGCTTATACCAAATCTGAGACCCTTCCTATAGCATGAGATGTGATATCCAATTCCTTCCCATTCCAATCCTGAGACCCTCCCTATAGCATGAGATGTGATATCTCAATGCTTATACCAAACCTGAGAGCCTACCTATAACATGAGATGTGATATCCAAGTCCATCCCATTCCAATCCTTAGACCCTTCCTACAGCATGCGATGTGATATCTCAATGATTCTAATACCAAACCAGAGACTCTTCCTATAACATGAGATGGGATATCCAACACCTTCCCATTCCAATCCTGAGCCGCTTCCGATAGCAGAGATGTGATATCTCAATGCTTATACCAAACCTGAGACCCTTCCTATAACATGAGATGTGATATCCAACTCCTTCCCGTTCCAAACCTGAGACACTAACTATAGCATATGTGATATCCAACTCCTTCCCATTCCAAATATGAGACCCTTCCTATAGCAAGAAAGTAATATCCAACTCCTACCCATTCCAATCCTGAGACCCTTCCTATAGCAAGAGATGTGATATCCAAATCCTTCCCATTCCAATCCTGAGACCCTTCCTATAACATGAGATGTGATATCCAACTCCTTCCCATTCCAACCTGAGACACTTCCTAAAGCATGAGAAGGGATATCCAACTCCTTCCCAATCCAATCCTGAGACCCTTCCGATAGCAGAGATGTGATATCTCAATGCTTATACCAAACCTGAGACCCTTCCTATGGCATGAGATGTGATATCCAACTCCTTGCCATTCAAATCCTGAGACCCTTCCTATAGCATGAGAAGGGATATCCAACTCCTTCCCAATCCAATCCTGAGACCCTTCCGATAGCAGCGACGTGATATCTCAATGCTTCTACCAAACCTGAGACCCTTCCTTTAGCATGAGATGTGATATCCAAATCCTTCACATTCCAATCCTGAGACCCTTCCTATAGCATGAGATGTGATATCTCAATGCTTCTAATAACAAACCTGAGATCCTTCCTATAACATGAGATGTGATATCCAATTCCTTCCCATTCCAAACCTGAGACCCTTCCTATTGGATGAGATGTGATATCCAACTCCTTCCCATTCCAACCCTGAGACCCTTCCTATAGCATGAGATGTGATGTCTCAATGTGTCTAATACCAAACCTGAGATCCTTCCTATAACATGAGATGTGATATCCAACTCCTTCCATTCCAATCCTGAGACCCGTCCTATAGCATGAGATGTGATATCTCAATGCTTATACCAAACCTGAGACCCTTCCTATAGCATGAGATGTGATATCCAACTGCTTCCCATTCCAATCCTGAGACCCTTCCTATAGCATGAGATGTGATATCTCAATGCTTCTAATACCAAACCTGAGATCCTTCCTCTAACATGAAATGTGATATCCAACTCCTTCCCTTTCCAAACCTAAGAGCCTATCTATAGCATGAGATGTGATATCCAAGTCCTTCACATTCCAACCCTTAGACCCTTCCTACAGCATGCAATATGATATCTCAATGATTCTAATAACAAACCTGAGACCCGTCCTATAACATGAGATGGGATGTCCAACTCCTTCCCATTCCAATCCTGAGACACTTCCGATAGCAGAGATGTGATATCTCAATGCTTATACCAAACCTGAGACCCTTCCTATAACATGAGATGTGATATCCAAATCCTTCCCGTTCCAAACCTGAGATCCTTCCTTTAGCATGAGATGTGATATCCAGCTCCTTCCCATTCCAATCCTGAGACACTTCCGATAGCATGAGATGTGATATCTCAATGCTTCTAATATCAAAACTGAGACCCTCCCTATAGCATGATATGTGATATCTAAGTCCTTCCCATTCCAATCCTGAGACCCTCCCTATAGCATGAGATGTGATATCCAACTCCTTCCCATTCCAATCCTGAGACCCTTCCTATAGCATGAGATATGATATCTCAATACTTCTAATACCAAACGTGAGATCCTTCCGATAACATGAGATGTGATATCCAAATCCTTCCCCTTCCAAACCTGAGACCCTCCCTTTAGCATGAAATGTGATATCCAACTCCTTCCTATTCCAATCCTGAGACTCTTCTGATAGCATGAGATGTGATATCTCAATGCTTCTAATACCAAACCAGAGACTCTTCCTATAACATGAGATGGGATATCCAACTCCTTCCCATTCCAATTCTGAGACCCTTCCTATACTATGAGACTTGATATCTCAATGCCTCTAATACCAAACCTGAGACCCGTAATATAACATGAGATGTGATATCCAACTCCTTCCCATTCCAATCCTGAGACCCTTCCGATATCATGAGATGTGATATCTCAAAGCTTCTAATATCAAACTTGAGACCCTCCCTATAGCATGAGATGTGATATCCAAGTCCTTCCCATTCCAATCCTGAGACCCTTCCTATAGCATGAGATGTGATATCTCAATGCTTCTAATACCAAACCTGAGACCCTTCCTATAACATGAGATGGGAATATCCAACTCCTTCCCATTCCAATCTTTAGACCCTTCCGATAGCAGAGATGTGATATCTCAATGCTTATACCACACCTGAGATCCTTCCTATAACATGAGATGTGATATCCAACTCCTTCCCATTCCAATCCTGAGACACTTCCTATAGCATGAGATTTGATATCTCACTGCTTATACCAAACCTGAGACCCTTCCCATAGCAGGAGATGTGATATCCAACTCCTTCCCATTCCAATCCTCAGACCCTTCCTATAGCATGAGATGTGATATCTCAATGCTTCTAATGTCAAACTTGAGACCCTACCTATAGCATGAGATGTGATATCCAAGTCCTTCCTATTCCAATCCTGAGACACTTCCTATAGCATGAGATGTGATATCTCAATGCTTCTAATACCAAACCTGAGACTCTTCCTATAACATGAGATGGGATATCCAACTCCTTCCAATTCCAATCCTGAGACCCTTTTGATAGCAGAGATGTGATATCTCAATGTTTATACCAAACCTGAGACCCTTCCTACGGCATGAGATGTCATATTCAACTCCTTCCCATTCCAATCCTGAGACCCTTCCTATAGCATGAGATTTGATATCCAACTCCTTCCCATTCCAATCCTGAGACCCTTCCTATAGCATGAGATGTGATGTCTCAATGCTTCTAATACCAAACCTGAGATCCTTCCTATAACATGAGATGTGATATCCAACTCCTTCCATTCCAATCCTGAGACCCTTCCTATAGCATGAGATGTGATATCTCAATGCTTATACCAAACCTGAGACCCTTCCTATAGCATGAGATGTGATATCCAACTCCTTCCCATTCCAATCCTGAGACCCTTCCTATAGCCTGAGATGTGATATCTCAATGCCTCTAATACCAAACCTGAGATCCTTCCTCTAACATGAAATGTGATATCCAACTCCTTCACTTTCCAAACCTGAGAGCCTATCTATAGCATGAGATGTGATATCCAAGTCCTTCGCATTCCAATCCTTAGACCCTTCCTACAGCATGCAATATGATATCTCAATGATTCTAATAAAAAACCTGAGACCCGTCCTATAACATGAGATGGGATATCCAACTCCTTCCCATTCCAATCCTGAGACACTTCCGATAGCAGAGATGTGATATCTCAATGTTTATACCAAACCTGAGACCCTTCCTATAACATGAGATGTGATATCCAACTCCTTCCCGTTCCAAACCTGAGACCCTTCCTTTAGCATGAGATGTGATATCCAGCTCCTTCCCATTCCAATCCTGAGACACTTCCGATAGCATGAGATGTGATATCTCAATGCTTCTAATATCAAAACTGAGACCCTCCCTATAGCATGATATGTGATATCTAAGTCCTTCCCATTCCAATCCTGAGACCCTTCCTATAGCATGAGATGTGATATCTCAATGCTTCTACCAAACCTGAGACCCTTCCTTTAGCATGAGATGTGATATCCAACTCCTTCCCATTCCAATCCTGAGACCCTTCCTATAGCATGAGATGTGATATCTAAATACTTCTAATACCAAACCTGAGATCCTTCCGATAACATGAGATGTGATATCTCAATACTTCTAATACCAAACCTGAGATCCATCCTATAACATGAGATGTGATATCCAAATCCTTCCCCTTCCAAACCTGAGACCCTCCCTTTAGCATGAAATGTGATATCCAACTCCTTCCCATTCCAATCCTGAGACCCTTCTGATAGCATCAGATATGATATCTCAATGCTTCTATACCAAACCTGAGATCCTTCCGATAGCATGAGATGTGATATCTCAATACTTCTAATACCAAACCTGAGATCCTTCCTATAACATGAGATGTGATATCCAAATCCTTATCTTCCAAACCTGAGACCCTCCCTTTACCATGAGATGTGATATCCAACTCCTTCCCATTCCAATCCTGAGACTCTTCTGATAGCATAAGATATGATATCTCAATGCTTCTATACCAAACCTGAGATCCTTCTGATAGCATGAGATGTGATATCTCAATGCTTCTAATACCAAACCTGAGATCCTACCTCTAACATGAAATGTGATATCCAACTCTTTCCCCTTGCAAACCTGAGAGCCTTCCTATAGCATGAGATGTGATATCCAAGTCCTTCCCATTCCAATCCTGAGACCCTTCCTATAACATGAGATGTGATATCCAACTCCTTCCCATTCCAATCCTGAGACCCTTCCTATAGCATGAGATGTGATGTCTCAATGCTTCTAATACCAAACCTGAGATCCTTCCTATAACATGAGATGTGATATCCAACTCCTTCCATTCCAATCCTGAGACCCTTCCTATAGCATGAGATGTGATATCTCAATGCTTATACCAAACCTGAGACCCTTCCTATAGCATGAGATGTGATATCCAACTCCTTCCCATTCCAATCCTGAGACCCTTCCTATAGCCTGAGATGTGATATCTCAATGCCTCTAATACCAAACCTGAGATCCTTCCTCTAACATGAAATGTGATATCCAACTCCTTCACTTTCCAAACCTGAGAGCCTATCTATAGCATGAGATGTGATATCCAAGTCCTTCGCATTCCAATCCTTAGACCCTTCCTACAGCATGCAATATGATATCTCAATGATTCTAATAAAAAACCTGAGACCCGTCCTATAACATGAGATGGGATATCCAACTCCTTCCCATTCCAATCCTGAGACACTTCCGATAGCAGAGATGTGATATCTCAATGTTTATACCAAACCTGAGACCCTTCCTATAACATGAGATGTGATATCCAACTCCTTCCCGTTCCAAACCTGAGACCCTTCCTTTAGCATGAGATGTGATATCCAGCTCCTTCCCATTCCAATCCTGAGACACTTCCGATAGCATGAGATGTGATATCTCAATGCTTCTAATATCAAAACTGAGACCCTCCCTATAGCATGATATGTGATATCTAAGTCCTTCCCATTCCAATCCTGAGACCCTTCCTATAGCATGAGATGTGATATCTCAATGCTTCTACCAAACCTGAGACCCTTCCTTTAGCATGAGATGTGATATCCAACTCCTTCCCATTCCAATCCTGAGACCCTTCCTATAGCATGAGATGTGATATCTAAATACTTCTAATACCAAACCTGAGATCCTTCCGATAACATGAGATGTGATATCTCAATACTTCTAATACCAAACCTGAGATCCATCCTATAACATGAGATGTGATATCCAAATCCTTCCCCTTCCAAACCTGAGACCCTCCCTTTAGCATGAAATGTGATATCCAACTCCTTCCCATTCCAATCCTGAGACCCTTCTGATAGCATCAGATATGATATCTCAATGCTTCTATACCAAACCTGAGATCCTTCCGATAGCATGAGATGTGATATCTCAATACTTCTAATACCAAACCTGAGATCCTTCCTATAACATGAGATGTGATATCCAAATCCTTATCTTCCAAACCTGAGACCCTCCCTTTACCATGAGATGTGATATCCAACTCCTTCCCATTCCAATCCTGAGACTCTTCTGATAGCATAAGATATGATATCTCAATGCTTCTATACCAAACCTGAGATCCTTCTGATAGCATGAGATGTGATATCTCAATGCTTCTAATACCAAACCTGAGATCCTACCTCTAACATGAAATGTGATATCCAACTCTTTCCCCTTGCAAACCTGAGAGCCTTCCTATAGCATGAGATGTGATATCCAAGTCCTTCCCATTCCAATCCTGAGACCCTTCCTATAACATGAGATGTGATATCCAACTCCTTCCCATTCCAACCTGAGACCCTTCCTATAGCATGAGAAGGGATATCTAACTCCTTCCAAATCCAATCCCGATACCCTTCCGATAGCATGAGATGTGATAACCCAATGCTTCTACCAAACCTGAGACCCATATTATGGCATGAGATGTGATATGAAACTCCTTCCCATTCTAATCCTGAGACCCTTCCTATAGCTTGAAATGTGATATCCAACTCCTTCCCATTCCAATTCTGAGACCCTTCCTATACCATGAGACTTGATATCTCAATGCTTCTAATACCAAACCTGAGACCCGTCCTATAACAGGAGATGTGATATCCAAATCCTTCCCCTTCCAAACCTTAGACCCTTCCTTTATCATGAGATGTGATATCCAACTCCTTCCCATTCCAATCTTGAGACCCTTCCGATATCATGAAATGTGATATCTCAATGCTTCTATCAAACTTGAGACCCTCCCTGTAGCATGAGATGTGATATCCAACTCCTTCCCATTCCAATCCTGAGACCCTTCCTATAGCATGAGATGTGATGTCTCAATGCTTCTAATACCAAACCTGAGATCCTTCCTATAACATGAGATGTGATATCCAACTCCTTCCATTCCAATCCTGAGACCCTTCCTATAGCATGAGATGTGATATCTCAATGCTTATACCAAACCTGAGACCCTTCCTATAGCATGAGATGTGATATCCAACTCCTTCCCATTCCAATCCTGAGACCCTTCCTATAGCCTGAGATGTGATATCTCAATGCCTCTAATACCAAACCTGAGATCCTTCCTCTAACATGAAATGTGATATCCAACTCCTTCACTTTCCAAACCTGAGAGCCTATCTATAGCATGAGATGTGATATCCAAGTCCTTCGCATTCCAATCCTTAGACCCTTCCTACAGCATGCAATATGATATCTCAATGATTCTAATAAAAAACCTGAGACCCGTCCTATAACATGAGATGGGATATCCAACTCCTTCCCATTCCAATCCTGAGACACTTCCGATAGCAGAGATGTGATATCTCAATGTTTATACCAAACCTGAGACCCTTCCTATAACATGAGATGTGATATCCAACTCCTTCCCGTTCCAAACCTGAGACCCTTCCTTTAGCATGAGATGTGATATCCAGCTCCTTCCCATTCCAATCCTGAGACACTTCCGATAGCATGAGATGTGATATCTCAATGCTTCTAATATCAAAACTGAGACCCTCCCTATAGCATGATATGTGATATCTAAGTCCTTCCCATTCCAATCCTGAGACCCTTCCTATAGCATGAGATGTGATATCTCAATGCTTCTACCAAACCTGAGACCCTTCCTTTAGCATGAGATGTGATATCCAACTCCTTCCCATTCCAATCCTGAGACCCTTCCTATAGCATGAGATGTGATATCTAAATACTTCTAATACCAAACCTGAGATCCTTCCGATAACATGAGATGTGATATCTCAATACTTCTAATACCAAACCTGAGATCCATCCTATAACATGAGATGTGATATCCAAATCCTTCCCCTTCCAAACCTGAGACCCTCCCTTTAGCATGAAATGTGATATCCAACTCCTTCCCATTCCAATCCTGAGACCCTTCTGATAGCATCAGATATGATATCTCAATGCTTCTATACCAAACCTGAGATCCTTCCGATAGCATGAGATGTGATATCTCAATACTTCTAATACCAAACCTGAGATCCTTCCTATAACATGAGATGTGATATCCAAATCCTTATCTTCCAAACCTGAGACCCTCCCTTTACCATGAGATGTGATATCCAACTCCTTCCCATTCCAATCCTGAGACTCTTCTGATAGCATAAGATATGATATCTCAATGCTTCTATACCAAACCTGAGATCCTTCTGATAGCATGAGATGTGATATCTCAATGCTTCTAATACCAAACCTGAGATCCTACCTCTAACATGAAATGTGATATCCAACTCTTTCCCCTTGCAAACCTGAGAGCCTTCCTATAGCATGAGATGTGATATCCAAGTCCTTCCCATTCCAATCCTGAGACCCTTCCTATAACATGAGATGTGATATCCAACTCCTTCCCATTCCAACCTGAGACCCTTCCTATAGCATGAGAAGGGATATCTAACTCCTTCCAAATCCAATCCCGATACCCTTCCGATAGCATGAGATGTGATAACCCAATGCTTCTACCAAACCTGAGACCCATATTATGGCATGAGATGTGATATGAAACTCCTTCCCATTCTAATCCTGAGACCCTTCCTATAGCTTGAAATGTGATATCCAACTCCTTCCCATTCCAATTCTGAGACCCTTCCTATACCATGAGACTTGATATCTCAATGCTTCTAATACCAAACCTGAGACCCGTCCTATAACAGGAGATGTGATATCCAAATCCTTCCCCTTCCAAACCTTAGACCCTTCCTTTATCATGAGATGTGATATCCAACTCCTTCCCATTCCAATCTTGAGACCCTTCCGATATCATGAAATGTGATATCTCAATGCTTCTATCAAACTTGAGACCCTCCCTGTAGCATGAGATGTGATATCCAACTCCTTCCCATTCCAATCCTGAGACCCTTCTGATAGCATAAGATATGATATCTCAATGCTTCTATACCAAACCTGAGATCCTTCCGATAGCATGAGATGTGATATCTCAATACTTCTAATACCAAACCTGATATCCTTCCTATAACATGAGATGTGATATCCAAATCCTTATCTTCCAAACCTGAGACCCTCCCTTTACCGAGATGTGATATCCAACTCCTTCCCATTCCAATCCTGAGACTCTTCTGATAGCATAAGATATGATATCTCAATGCTTCTATACCAAACCTGAGATCCTTCTGATAGCATGAGATGTGATATCTCAATGCTTCTAATACCAAACCTGAGATCCTACCTCTAACATGAAATGTGATATCCAACTCTTTCCCCTTGCAAACCTGAGAGCCTTCCTATAGCATGAGATGTGATATCCAAATCCTTATCTTCCAAACCTGAGACCCTCCCTTTACCATGAGATGTGATATCCAACTCCTTCCCATTCCAATCCCGAGACTCTTCTGATAGCATAAGATATGATATCTCAATGCTTCTATACCAAACCTGAGATCCTTCTGATAGCATGAGATGTGATATCTCAATGCTTCTAATACCAAACCTGAGATCCTACCTCTAACATGAAATGTGATATCCAACTCTTTCCCCTTGCAAACCTGAGAGCCTTCCTATAACATGAGATGTGATATCCAAGTCCTTCCCATTCCAATCCTGAGACCCTTCCTATAACATGAGATGTGATATCCAACTCCTTCCCATTCCAACCTGAGACCCTTCCTATAGCATGAGAAGGGATATCTAACTCCTTCCAAATCCAATCCCGATACCCTTCCGATAGCATGAGATGTGATAACCCAATGCTTCTACCAAACCTGAGACCCATATTATGGCATGAGATGTGATATGAAACTCCTTCCCATTCTAATCCTGAGACCCTTCCTATAGCTTGAAATGTGATATCCAACTCCTTCCCATTCCAATTCTGAGACCCTTCCTATACCATGAGACTTGATATCTCAATGCTTCTAATACCAAACCTGAGACCCGTCCTATAACAGGAGATGTGATATCCAAATCCTTCCCCTTCCAAACCTTAGACCCTTCCTTTATCATGAGATGTGATATCCAACTCCTTCCCATTCCAATCTTGAGACCCTTCCGATATCATGAAATGTGATATCTCAATGCTTCTATCAAACTTGAGACCCTCCCTGTAGCATGAGATGTGATATCCAACTCCTTCCCATTCCAATCCTGAGACCCTTCTGATAGCATAAGATATGATATCTCAATGCTTCTATACCAAACCTGAGATCCTTCCGATAGCATGAGATGTGATATCTCAATACTTCTAATACCAAACCTGAGATCCTTCCTATAACATGAGATGTGATATCCAAATCCTTATCTTCCAAACCTGAGACCCTCCCTTTACCATGAGATGTGATATCCAACTCCTTCCCATTCCAATCCTGAGACTCTTCTGATAGCATAAGATATGATATCTCAATGCTTCTATACCAAACCTGAGATCCTTCTGATAGCATGAGATGTGATATCTCAATGCTTCTAATACCAAACCTGAGATCCTACCTCTAACATGAAATGTGATATCCAACTCTTTCCCCTTGCAAACCTGAGAGCCTTCCTATAGCATGAGATGTGATATCCAAGTCCTTCCCATTCCAATCCTGAGACCCTTCCTATAACATGAGATGTGATATCCAACTCCTTCCCATTCCAACCTGAGACCCTTCCTATAGCATGAGATGGGATATCCAACTCCTTCCAAATCCAATCCCGATACCCTTCCGATAGCATGAGATGTGATAACCCAATGCTTCTACCAAACCTGAGACCCATATTATGGCATGAGATGTGATATCAAACTCCTTCCCATTCTAATCCTGAGACCCTTCCTATAGCTTGAAATGTGATATCCAACTCCTTCCCATTCCAATTCTGAGACCCTTCCTATACCATGAGACTTGATATCTCAATGCTTCTAATACCAAACCTGAGACCCGTCCTATGACATGAGATGTGATATCCAAATCCTTCCCCTTCCAAACCTTAGACCCTTCCTTTATCATGAGATGTGAGATCCAACTCCTTCCCATTCCAATCTTGAGACCCTTCCGATATCATGAAATGTGATATCTCAATGCTTCTATCAAACTTGAGACCCTCCCTATAGCATGAGATGTGATATCCAAGTCCTTCCCATTCCAATCCTGAGACCCTTCCTATAGCATGAGATGTAATATCTCAATGCTTCTAATACCAAACCTGAGACCCTTCCTATAACATGAGATGGGAATATCCAACTCCTTCCCATTCCAATCCTTAGACCCTTCCTACAGCATGCAATATATCTCAATGATTTTAATAAAAAACCTGAGACCCGTCCTATAACATGAGATGGGATATCCAACTCCTTCCCATTCCAATCCTGAGACACTTCCGATAGCAGAGATGTGATATCTCAATGTTTATACCAAACCTGAGACCCTTCCTATAACATGAGATGTGATATCCAACTCCTTCCCATTCCAATCCTGAGACCCTTCCTATAGCATGAGATGTGATATCCAACTCCATCCCATTCCAATCCTGAGACCCTTCCTATAGCATGAGATGTGATGTCTCAATGCTTCTAATACCAAACCTGAGATCCTTCCTTTAACATGAGATGTGATATCCAACTCCTTCCATTCCAATCCTTAGACCCTTCCTACAGCATGCAATATGATATCTCAATGATTTTAATAAAAAACCTGAGACCCGTCCTATAACATGAGATGGGATATCCAACTCCTTCCCATTCCAATCCTGAGACACTTCCGATAGCAGAGATGTGATATCTCAATGTTTATACCAAACCTGAGACCCTTCCTATAACATGAGATGTGATATCCAACTCCTTCCCGTTCCAAACCTGAGACCCTTCCTTTAGCATGAGATGTGATATCCAGCTCCTTCCCATTCCAATCCTGAGACACTTCCGATAGCATGAGATGTGATATCTTAATGCTTCTAATATCAAAACTGAGACCCTCCCTATAGCATATGTGATATCTAAATCCTTCCCATTCCAATCCTGAGACCCTATAGCATGAGATGTGCTATCTCAATGCTTATCCTTGATTCCTGTAGTAAATTGATTTCCTTTGCAGGCCGACTCCTGTCACGAATGCCTTGTCTGCATGCATTCTCTCCTGGCCATTCGCTCACCGTGGCTATTTGCCTACCCCCTTCCTCTCTCAGTGGATGGACTTCTCCATCCTAGCCTCCTACCACTCAACTCCGCCTACTTGGAGAATTCAACATGAACCTGTATGCTTCCTGACCTGGACTTTTACGAGATCTGCAACTCTTCATGTCGCTGGCCCTACACACTGCAGGGAATACTCAGGATTTTCTGATCTCAGACCTCCCCCTCTGTAACCCTCTCAACAATCCTCTCCCGTGGTGATCAAGTTCTCATCTCCAAAGAAGGCTAACTGCCAGCTAATCCTCCTCAGAGGAGTTCTCCCTTTCTGTCCCTGCTCCCTGCACAGTTTCGTGATGCAAACACTCGCTTTCCTGCTCTCTGGCTTAGACGCTTTTCCTTCTCAGAGGCCTTCTTCCTTTCTGCCCTTTTCGCGTTGCAAGTACTCGCTTCCCAGCTCTCTGGTTTAGACGCGTGTTCCCTGCCTTCTCTCCTCTTCCCGCTGCCTTCAAATCAAAAAATGAGCTCCAAAAGATACACAGTGCTCAGAATGCTCTATAACACCCATTATTCAACATATAGCCGTAACCCGCTAGACGTATTGAAACGTGCTGTAAACTAGCAAAAACAGCTAGAAAATGTACTTTCCTCGCGTTTTTGTAAATGCTAATTCTGATGGGTTCCCATGTATGTACTGTCCGTGCGTTTGTTGTCGAATCCTGAAGTTTTTAACCACTGTTCTCCCATACAAGGGGGGTCAACGTCTACTGCTGTTCACAGGCTGAATGTATACGGCTGAAATCTTCAAGGCATTATCAGCTTTCCTGACTGTTTTGGAACGTGTATTTGCCATCTGTTAATGCAGTCGCCCTGTGTTCATCGTCCCTTCTACTTCACAGGCTGCACTCCCCTGGTGATCACATTCTCCTCTCCAGAGCAGGCTGACTACCAGCTGCTCCTCCTCATAGGCGTTCATCCTTTCTGTCCCTGCTCCCTGCACCGTTCCGCGTTGCATGTACTCGCTTCCCAGCTCTCTGGTTTAGATGCGTGTTCCCTGCCTTCTCTCCTCTTCCTACAGCCTTCCAATGAGCTCCACAAGATAGTGTTCAGAATGCTTTATAACCCCATTATTCAACATATAGCTGTAACCCGCTAGACGTATTGAAACGTGCTAAAAACGAGCAGAAACAGCTCGAAAATGTACTTTTCTCGCGTTTTGGTAAATGCGAATTCTGGTGGATTCCCATTTTGTACTCTGTTCGTGCGTTTGTTCAGTCGAATCCTGGTCTTTTGAACCACTCTTCTCCCATACAAAGGAGGGTCAAAATGTATTGTTCACAGGCTGAATTTATACTGCTGAAATGCTCGTTTCCCTGCTCTCTGGTTTAGATGCGTGTTCCCTGCCTTCTCTCCTCTTCCTACAGCCTTCCAAAGAGCTCCACTAGATAGTGTTCAGAATGCTTTATAACCCCATTATTCAACATATAGCTGTAACCCGCTAGACGTATTGAAACGTGCTAAAAACTAGCAAAAACAGCTAGAAAATGTACTTCCCTCGCGTTTTGGTAAATGCAGGGTACACACGTCTAAACCAGAGAGCAGGGAAGCGAGCATTTCAGCAGTATAAATTCAGCCTGTGAACAACACATTTTGACCCTCCCTTGTATGGGAGAAGAGTGGTTCAAAAGACCAGGATTCGACTGAACAAACGCACGAACAGAGTACAAAATGGGAATCCACCAGAATTCGCATTTACCAAAACGCGAGGAAAGTACATGTTCTAGCTGTTTCTGCTCGTTTTTAGCACGTTTCAATACGTCTAGCGGGTTACAGCTATATGTTGAATAATGGGTGTTATAAAGCATTCTGAACACTGTATCTTGTGGAGCTCATTGGAAGGCTGTAGGAAGAGGAGAGAAGGCAGGGAACACGCATCTAAACCAGAGAGCTGGGAAGCGAGTACATGCAACGCGAAACGGTGCAGGGAGCAGGGACAGAAAGGATGAACACCTATGAGGAGGAGCAGCTGGTAGTCAGCCTGCTCTGGAGAGGAGAATGTGATCACCAGGGGAGTGCAGCCTGTAAAGTAGAAGGGACTATGAACACAGGGCGACTGCATTAACAGATGGCAAATACACGTTCCAAAACAGTCAGGAAAGCTGATAATGCCTTGAAGATTTCAGCCGTATACATTCAGCCTATGAACAGCAGTAGACGTTGACCCCCCCCCCCCTTGTATGGGAGAACAGTGGTTAAAAACTTCAGCATTCGACAACAAACGCACGGACAGTATACATGGGAACCCATCAGAATTAGCATTTACAAAAACGCGAGGAAAGTACATTTTCTAGCTGTTTTTGCTAGTTTACAGCACGTATCAATACGTCTAGCGGGTTACGGCTATATGTTGAATAATGGGTGTTATAGAGCATTCTGAGCACTGTGTATCTTTTGGAGCTCATTTTTTGATTTGAAGGCAGCGGGAAGAGGAGAGAAGGCAGGGAACACGCGTCTAAACCAGAGAGCTGGGAAGCGAGTACTTGCAACGCGAAAAGGGCAGAAAGCAAGAAGGCCTCTGAGAAGGAAAAGCGTCTAAACAAGAGAGCAGGGAAGCGAGTGTTTGCAACGCGAAACGGTGCAGGGAGCAGGGACAGAAAGGGAGAACTCCTCTGAGGAGGAACAGCTGGCAGTTAGCCTTCTTTGAAGATGAGAACTTGATCACCACGGGAGAGGATTGTTGAGAGGGTTACAGAGGGGGAGGTCTGAGATCAGAAAATCCTGAGTATTCCCTGCAGTGTGTAGGGCCAGCGACATGAAGTGTTGCAGATCTCGTAAAAGTCCAGGTCAGGAAGCATACAGGTTCATGTTGAATTCTCCAAGTAGGCGGAGTTGAGTGGTAGGAGGCTAGGACGGAGAAGTCCATCCACTGAGAGAGGAAGGGGGTAGGCAAATAGCCACGGTGAGAGAATGGCCAGGAGAGAATGCATGCAGACAAGGCATTCGTGACAGGAGTCGGCCTGCAAAGGAAATCAATTTACTACAGGAATCAAGGATAAGCATTGAGATATCACATCTCATGCTATAGGAAGGGTCTCAGGATTGGAATGGGAAGGACTTAGATATCACATATCATGCTATAGGGAGGGTCTCAGTTTAGATATTAGAAGCATTGAGATATCACATCTCATGCTATCGGAAGTGTCTCAGGATTGGAATGGGAAGGAGCTGGATATCACATCTCATGCTAAAGGAAGGGTCTCAGGTTTGGAACGGGAAGGAGTTGGATATCACATCTCATGTTATAGGAAGGGTCTCAGGTTTGGTATAAACATTGAGATATCACATCTCAGGCTATAGGAAGGGTCTCAGGATTGGAATGGGAAGGAGTTGGATATCACATCTCATGCTATAGGAAGGGTCTCAGGATTGGAATGGGAAGGAGTGGGATATCACATTGGATATTCCCATCTCATGTTATAGGAAGGATCTCAGGTTTGGTATTAGAAGCATTGAGATATCACATCTCATGCTATAGGAAGGGTCTCAGGATTGGAATGGGAAGGACTTGGATATCACATCTCATGCTATAAGGAGGGTCTCAAGTTTGATATTAGAAGCATTGAGATATCACATTTCATGATATCGGAAGGGTCTCAAGATTGGAATGGGAAGGAGTTGGATATCACATCTCATGATAAAGGAAGGGTCTAAGGTTTGGAAGGGGAAGGATTTGGATATCACATCTCATGTTATAGGACGGGTCTCAGGTTTGGTATTAGAAGCATTGAGATATCAAGTCTCATGGTATAGGAAGGGTCTCAGAATTGGAACGGGAAGGAGTTGGATATCACATCTCAAGCTATAGGAAGGGTCTCAGGATTAGAATGGGAAGGAGTTTGATATCACATCTCATGCCATAGTATGGGTCTCAGGTTTGGTAGAAGCATTGGGATATCACATCTCATGCTATCAGAAGGTTATCAGGATTGGATTTGGAAGGAGTTGGATATCCCATCTCATGCTATAGGAAGGGTCTCAGGTTGGAATGGGAAGGAGTTGGATATCACATCTCATGTTATAGGACGGGTCTCAGGATTGGAATGGGAAGGACTTGGATATCACATCTCATGCTATAGGAAGGCTCTCAGGTTTGCAAGGGGAAAGAGTTGGATATCACATTTCATGTTAGAGGTAGGATCTCAGGTTTGGTATTAGAAGTATTGAGATATCACATCTCATGCTATCAGAAGGATCTCAGGTTTGGTATAGAAGCATTGAGATATCAAATCTTATGCTATCAGTAGAGTCTCAGGATTGGAATGGGAAGGAGTTGGATATCACATCTCATGGTAAAGGAAGGGTCTCAGGTTTGGAAGATAAGGATTTGGATATCACATCTCATGTTATAGGAAGGATCTCAGGTTTGGTATTAGAAGTATTGAGATATCACATCTCATGCTATCGGAAGGATCTCAGGTTTGGTATAGAAGCATTGAGATATATCTTATGCTATCAGAAGGGTCTCAGGATTGGAATGGGAAGGAGTTGGATATCACATCTCATGCTAAAGGGAGGGTCTCAGGTTTGGAAGGGGAAGGATTTGGATATCACATCTCATGTTATAGGATGGATCTCAGGTTTGGTATTAGAAGTATTGAGATATCACATATGTTATCGGAAGGATCTCAGGTTTGGTATTAGAAGTATTGAGATATCACATCTCATGCTATAGGAAGGGTCTCAGGATTGGAATGGGAAGGAGTTGGATATCACATCTCATGCTAAAGGAAGGGTCTCAGGTTTGGTAGAAGCATTGAGGTATCACATCTCATGCTATAGGAAGGCTCTCAGGATTGGAATGGGAAGGACTTAGATATCACATATCATGCTATAGGGAGGGTCTCGGTGTTGATATTAGAAGCATTGAGATATCACATCTCATGCTATCGGAAGTGTCTCAGGATTGGAATGGGAAGGAGCTGGATATAACATCTCATGCTAAAGGAAGGGTCTCAGGTTTGGAACGGGAAAGGAGTTGGATATCACATCTCATGTTATAGGAAGGGTCTCAGGTTTGGTATAAACATTGAGATATCACATCTCTGCTATCGGAAGTGTCTCAGGATTGGAATGGGAAGGAGTTGAATATCCAATCTCATGTTATAGGACGGGTCTCAGGTTTTTTATTAGAATCATTGAGATATCATATTGCATGATGTAGGAAGGGTCTAAGGATTGGAATGGGAAGGACTTAGATCTCACATCTCATGCTATAGATAGGCTCTCAGGTTTGGAAAGTGAAGGAGTTGGATATCACATTTCATGTTAGAGGAAGGATCTCAGGTTTGGTATTAGGGGCATTGAGATATCACATCTCAGGCTATAGGAAGGGTCTCAGGATTGGAATGGGAAGGAGTTGGATATCACATCTCATGCTATAGGAAGGGTCTCAGGTTTGGTAGAACCATTGAGATATCACATCTCATGCTATAGGAAGGGTCTCAGGATTGGAATGGAAGGAGTTGGATATCACATCTCATGTTATAGGAAGGATATCAGGTTTGGTATTAGAAGCATTGAGACATCACATCTCATGCTATAGGAAGGGTCTCAGGATTGGAATGGGAAGGAGTTGGATATCACATCTCATGCTATAGGAAGGGTCTCAGGATTGGAATGGGAAGGAGTTGAATATGACAACTCATGCCGTAGGAAGAGTCTCAGGTTTGGTATAAACATTGAGATATCACATCTCTGCTATCAAAAGGGTCTCAGGATTGGAATGGGAAGGAGTTGGATTCCCCATCTCATGTTATAGGAAGAGTCTCAGGTTTGGTATTAGAAGCATTGAGATATCACATCTCATGCTATAGGAAGTGTCTCAGGATTGGAATGGGAAGGACTTGGATATCACATCTCATGCTATGGGAAGGGTCTCAGGTTTGGTATAAGCAGTGAGATATCACATCTCATGCTATAGGAAGTGTCTCAGGACATCTCATGTTATAGGAAGGATCTCAGGTTTGGTATAAGCATTGAGATATCACATCTCTGCTATCGGAAGGGTCTCAGGATTGGAATGGGAAGGAGTTGGATATTCCCATCTCATGTTATAGGAAGGGTCTCAGGTTTGGTATTAGAAGCATTGAGATATCACATCTCATGCTATAGGAAGGGTCTCAGGATTGGAATGGGAAGGACTTGGATATCACATCTCACGCTATAGGGAGGGTCTCAAGTTTGATATTAGAAGCTTTGAGATATCACATCTCATGATATCGGAAGGGTCTCAGGAATGGAATGGGAAGGAGTTGGATATCACATCTCATGCTAAAGGGAGGGTCTCAGGTTTGGAAGGGGAAGGATTTGGATATCACATCTCATGTTATAGGAAGGATCTCATGTTTGGTATTAGAAGCATTGAGATATCACATCTCATGCTATCGGAAGGATCTCAGGTTTGGTATTAGAAGCATTGAGATATCACATCTCATGCTATCAGAAGAGTCTCAGGATTGGAATAGGAAGGAGTTGGATATCACATCTCATGCTAAAGGGAGGGTCTCAGGTTTGGAAGGGGAAGGATTTGGATATCACATCTCATGTTATCGGAAGGATCTCACGTTTGGTATTAGCAGTATTGAGATATCATATCTCATGCTATAGGAAGGGTCTCAGGATTGGAATGGGAAGGAGTTGGATATCACATCTCATGCTATAGGGAGGGTCTCAGGATTGGAATGGGAAGGACTTAGATATCACATATCATGCTATAGGGAGGGTCTCAGTTTTGATATTAGAAGCATTGAGATATCACATCTCATGCTATCGGAAGTGTCTCAGGATTGGAATGGGAAGGAGCTGGATATCACATCTCATGCTAAAGGAAGGGTCTCAGGTTTGGAACGGGAAGGATTTGGATATCACATCTCATGTTATAGGAAGGGTCTCAGGTTTGGTATAAGCATTGAGATATCACATCTCTGCTATCGGAAGTGTCTCAGGATTGGAATGGGAAGGAGTTGGATATCCCATCTCATGTTATAGGACGGGTCTCAGGTTTGTTATTAGAATCATTGAGATATCATATTGCATGCTGTAGGAAGGGTCTAAGGGTTGGAATGTGAAGGACTTGGATATCACATCTCATGCTATAGATAGGCTCTTAGGTTTGGAAAGGGAAGGAATTGGATATCACATTTCATGTTAGAGGAAGAATCTCAGGTTTGGTATTAGAAGCATTGAGATATCACATCTCATGCTATAGGAAGGGTCTCAGGATTGGAATGGGAAGCAGTTGGATATCACATCTCATGCTATAGGAAGGGTCTCAGGTTTGGTATAAGCATTGAGATATCACATCTCATGCTATAGGACGGGTCTCAGGATTGGAATGGAAGGAGTTGGATATCACATCTCATGTTATAAGGAAGGATCTCAGGTTTGGTATTAGAAGCATTGAGACATCACATCTCATGCTATAGGAAGGGTCTCAGGGTTGGAATGGGAAGGAGTTGGATATCACATCTCATCCAATAGGAAGGGTCTCAGGTTTGGAATGGGAAGGAATTGGATATCACATCTCATGTTATAGGAAGGATCTCAGGTTTGGTATTAGAAGCATTGAGATATCACATCTCATGCTATAGGAAGGGTCTCAGGATTGGAATGTGAAGGATTTGGATATCACATCTCATGCTAAAGGAAGGGTCTCAGGTTTGGTAGAAGCATTGAGATATCACGTCTCTGCTATCGGAAGGGTCTCAGGATTGGATTGGGAAGGAGTTGGATATCCCTTCTCATGCTATAGGAAGAGTCTCAGGATTTGAATGGCAAGGAGTTGGATATCACATCTCATGCCATAGGAAGGGTCTCAGGTTTGTTATAAGCATTGAGATATCACATCTCTGCTATCGGAAGGGTCTCAGGATTGGATTGGGAAGGAGTTGGATATCCCTTCTCATGCTATAGGAAGTGTCTCAGGTTGGAATGGGAAGGAGTTGGATATCACATCTCATGTTATAGGAAGGGTCTCAGGATTGGAATGGGAAGGAGTTGGATATCACATCCCTTGCTATAGGAAGGGTCTCAGGATTGGAATGGGTAGGAGTTGGATATTACTCTCTTGCTATTGGAAGGGTCTCATGTTTGGAATGGGAAGGAGTTGGATATCACATATGCTATAGTTAGTGTCTCAGGTTTGGAACGGGAAGGAGTTGGATATCACATCTCATGTTATAGGAAGGGTCTCAGGTTTGGTATAAGCATTGAGATATCACATCTCTGCTATCGGAAGCGGCTCAGGATTGGAATGGGAAGGAGTTGGATATCCCATCTAATGTTATAGGAAGAGTCTCTGGTTTGGTATTAGAATCATTGAGATATCACATTGCATGCTGTAGGAAGGGTCTAAGGATTGGAATGGGATGGACTTGGATATCACATCTCATGCTATAGGTAGGCTCTCAGGTTTGGTATAAGCATTGAGATATCACATCTCATGCTATAGGAAGGGTCTCAGGATTGGAATGGGAAGGAATTGGATATCACATCATGCTATAGGAAGGGTCTCAGATTTGGTATAAGCATTGAGATATCACATCTCATGCTAAAGGAAGGGTCTCAGGATTGGAATGGGAAGGAGTTGTATATGACATCTCAGGCCATAGGAAGGTTCTCAGGTTTGGTATAAGCATTGAGATATCACATCTCTGCTATCGGAAGTGTCTCAGGATTGGAATGGGAAGGAGTTGGATATCCCATCTCATGTTATAGGACGGGTCTCAGGTTTGTTATTAGAATCATTGAGATATCATATTGCATGCTGTTGGAAGGGTCTAAGGGTTGGAATGGGAAGGACTTGGATATCACATCTCATGCTATAGATAGGCTCTTAGGTTTGGAAAGGGAAGGAGTTGGATATCACATTTCATGTTATCGGAAGGATCTCACGTTTGGTATTAGAAGTATTGCGATATCATATCTCATGCTATAGGAAGGGTCTCAGGATTGGAATGGGAAGGAGTTGGATATCACATCTCATGCTATAGGGAGGGTCTCAGGATTGGAATGGGAAGGACTTAGATATCACATATCATGCTATAGGGAGGGTCTCAGTTTTGATATTAGAAGCATTGAGATATCACATCTCATGCTATCGGAAGTGTCTCAGGATTGGAATGGGAAGGAGCTGGATATCACATCTCATGCTAAAGGAAGGGTCTCAGGTTTGGAACGGGAAGGATTTGGATATCACATCTCATGTTATAGGAAGGGTCTCAGGTTTGGTATAAGCATTGAGATATCACATCTCTGCTATCGGAAGTGTCTCAGGATTGGAATGGGAAGGAGTTGGATATCCCATCTCATGTTATAGGACGGGTCTCAGGTTTGTTATTAGAATCATTGAGATATCATATTGCATGCTGTAGGAAGGGTCTAAGGGTTGGAATGTGAAGGACTTGGATATCACATCTCATGCTATAGATAGGCTCTTCGGTTTGGAAAGGGAAGGAATTGGATATCACATTTCATGTTAGAGGAAGGATCTCAGGTTTGGTATTAGAAGCATTGAGATATCACATCTCATGCTATAGGAAGGGTCTCAGGATTGGAATGGGAAGCAGTTGGATATCACATCTCATGCTATAGGAAGGGTCTCAGGTTTGGTATAAGCATTGAGATATCACATCTCATGCTATAGGACGGGTCTCAGGATTGGAATGGAAGGAGTTGGATATCACATCTTATGTTTTAAGGACGGATCTCAGGTTTGGTATTAGAAGCATTGAGACATCACATCTCCTGCTATAGGAAGGGTCTCAGGGTTGGAATGGGAAGGAGTTGGATATCACATCTCATCCAATAGGAAGGGTCTCAGGTTTGGAATGGGAAGGAATTGGATATCACATCTCATGTTATAGGAAGGATCTCAGGTTTGGTATTAGAAGCATTGAGATATCACATCTCATGCTATAGGAAGGGTATGAGGATTGGAATGTGAAGGATTTGGATATCACATCTCATGCTAAAGGAAGGGTCTCAGGTTTGGTAGAAGCATTGAGATATCACGTCTCTGCTATCGGAAGGGTCTCAGGATTGGATTGGGAAGGAGTTGGATATCCCTTCTCATGCTATAGGAAGAGTCTCAGGATTTGAATGGCAAGGAGTTGGATATCACATCTCATGCCATAGGAAGGGTCTCAGGTTTGTTATAAGCATTGAGATATCACATCTCTGCTATCGGAAGGGTCTCAGGATTGGATTGGGAAGGAGTTGGATATCCCTTCTCATGCTATAGGAAGTGTCTCAGGTTGGAATGGGAAGGAGTTGGATATCACATCTCATGTTATAGGAAGGGTCTCAGGATTGGAATGGGAAGGATTTGGATATCACATCCCTTGCTATAGGAAGGGTCTCAGGATTGGAATGGGTAGGAGTTGGATATTACTTTCTTGCTATTGGAAGGGTTTCATGTTTGGAATGGGAAGGAGTTGGATATCACATATGCTATAGTTAGTGTCTCAGGTTTGGAACGGGAAGGAGTTGGATATCACATCTCATGTTATAGGAAGGGTCTCAGGTTTGGTATAAGCATTGAGATATCACATCTCTGCTATCGGAAGCGGCTCAGGATTGGAATGGGAAGGAGTTGGATATCCCATCTAATGTTATAGGAAGAGTCTCTGGTTTGGTATTAGAATCATTGAGATATCACATCGCATGCTGTAGGAAGGGTCTAAGGATTGGAATGGGATGGACATGGATATCACATCTCATGCTATAGGTAGGCTCTCAGGTTTGGTATAAGCATTGAGATATCACATCTCATGCTATAGGAAGGGTCTCAGGATTGGAATGGGAAGGAATTGGATATCACATCATGCTATAGGAAGGGTCTCAGATTTGGTATAAGCATTGAGATATCACATCTCATGCTAAAGGAAGGGTCTCAGGATTGGAATGGGAAGGAGTTGTATATGACATCTCAGGCCATAGGAAGGTTCTCAGGTTTGGTATAAGCATTGAGATATCACATCTCTGCTATCGGAAGTGTCTCAGGATTGGAATGGGAAGGAGTTGGATATCCCATCTCATGTTATAGGACGGGTCTCAGGTTTGTTATTAGAATCATTGAGATATCATATTGCATGCTGTTGGAAGGGTCTAAGGGTTGGAATGGGAAGGACTTGGATATCACATCTCATGCTATAGATAGGCTCTTAGGTTTGGAAAGGGAAGGAGTTGGATATCACATTTCATGTTAGAGGAAGGATCTCAGGTTTGGTATTAGAAGCATTGAGATATCACATCTCATGCTATAGGAAGGGTCTCAGGATTGGAATGGGAAGCAATTGGATATCACACCTCATGCTATAGGAAGGGTCTCAGGTTTGGTATAAGCATTGAGATATCACATCTCATGCTATAGGACGGGTCTCAGGATTGGAATGGAAGGAGTTGGATATCACATCTCATGTTATAGGAAGGATCTCAGGTTTGGTATTAGAAGCATTGAGACATCACATCTCATGCTATAGGAAGGGTCTCAGGGTTGGAATGGGAAGGAGTTGGATATCACATCTCATGCTAAAGGAAGGGTCTCAGGTTTGGTAGAAGCATTGAGATATCACGCCTCTGCTATCGGAAGGGTCTCAGGATTGGATTGGGAAGGAGTTGGATATCACATCTCATGCCATAGGAAGGGTCTCAGGTTTGGTATAAGCATTGAGATATCACATCTCTGCTATCGGAAGGGTCTCAGGTTTGGATTGGGAAGGAGTTGGATATCCCTTCTCATGCTATAGGAAGTGTCTCAGGTTGGAATGGGAAGGAGTTGGATATCACATCTCATTCATGTTATAGGAAGGGTCTCAGGATTGGAATGGGAAGGATTTGGATATCACATCTCTTGCTAAAGGAAGGGTCTCAGGATTGGAATGGGTAGGAGTTGGATATTACTTTCTTGCTATAGGAGGGGTCTCATGTTTGGAATGGGAAGGAGTTGGATATCACATATGCTATAGTTAGTGTCTCAGGTTTGCAACGGGAAGGAGTTGGATATCACATCTCATGTTATAGGAAGGGTCTCAGGTTTGGTATAAGCATTGAGATATCACATCTCTGCTATCGGAAGCGGCTCAGGATTGGAATGGGAAGGAGTTGGATATCCCATCTCATGTTATAGGAAGAGTCTCTGGTTTGGTATTAGAATCATTGAGATATCACATCGCATGCTGTAGGAAGGGTCTAAGGATTGGAATGGGATGGACTTGGATATCAAATCTCATGCTATAGGTAGGCTCTCAGGTGGTTTGGTATAAGCATTGAGATATCACATCTCATGCTATAGGAAGGGTCTCAGGATTGGAATGGGAAGGAATTGGATATCACATCTCATGCTATAGGAAGGGTCTCAGATTTGGTATAAGCATTGAGATATCACATCTCATGCTAAAGGAAGGGTCTCAGGATTGGAATGGGAAGGAGTTGTATATGACATCTCAGGCCATAGGAAGGTTCTCAGGTTTGGTATAAGCATTGAGATATCACATCTCTGCTATCGGAAGGGTCTCAGGATTGGAATGGGAAGGAGTTGGATATCCCATCTCATGTTATAGGAAGGGTCTCAGGTTTGGTATTAGAAGCATAGAGATATCACATCTCATGCTATAGGAAGGGTCTCAGGATTTGAATGGCAAGGAGTTGGATATCACATCTCATTCCCTAGGAAGGGTCTCAGGTTTGGTATAAGCATTGAGATATCACATCTCTGCTATCGGAAGGGTCTCAGGATTGGATTGGGAAGGAGTTGGATATCCCTTCTCATGCTATAGGAAGTGTCTCAGGTTGGAATGGGAAGGAGTTGGATATCACATCTCATGTTATAGGAAGGGTCTCAGGATTGGAATGGGAAGGATTTGGATATCACATCTCTTGCTATAGGAAGGGTCTCAGGATTGGAATGGGTAGGAGTTGGATATTACTTTCTTGCTATAGGAAGGGTCTCATGTTTGGAATGGGAAGGAGTTGGATATCACATATGCTATAGTTAGTGTCTCAGGTTTGGAACGGGAAGGAGTTGGATATCACATCTCATGTTATAGGAAGGGTCTCAGGTTTGGTATAAGCATTGAGATATCACATCTCTGCTATCAGAAGCGGCTCAGGATTGGAATGGGAAGGAGTTGGATATCCCATCTCATGTTATAGGAAGAGTCTCTGGTTTGGTATTAGAATCATTGAGATATCACATCGCATGCTGTAGGAAGGGTCTAAGGATTGGAATGGGATGGACTTGGATATCACATCTCATGCTATAGGTAGGCTCTCAGGTTTGGTATAAGCATTGAGATATCACATCTCATGCTATAGGAAGGGTCTCAGGATTGGAATGGGAAGGAATTGGATATCACATCTCATGCTATAGGAAGGGTCTCAGATTTGGTATAAGCATTGAGATATCACATCTCATGCTAAAGGAAGGGTCTCAGGATTGGAATGGGAAGGAGTTGTATATGACATCTCAGGCCATAGGAAGGTTCTCAGGTTTGGTATAAACATTGAGATATCACATCTCTGCTATCGGAAGGGTCTCAGGATTGGAATGGGAAGGAGTTGGATATCCCATCTCATGTTATAGGAAGGGTCTCAGGTTTGGTATTAGAAGCATAGAGATATCACATCTCATGCTATAGGAAGGGTCTCAGGATTTGAATGGCAAGGAGTTGGATATCACATCTCATGCCATAGGAAGGGTCTCAGGTTTGGTATAAGCATTGAGATATCACATCTCTGCTATCGGAAGGGTCTCAGGATTGGATTGGGAAGGAGTTGGATATCCCTTCTCATGCTATAGGAAGTGTCTCAGGTTGGAATGGGAAGGAGTTGGATATCACATCTCATGTTATAGGAAGGGTCTCAGGATTGGAATGGGAAGGATTTGGATATCACATCTCTTGCTATAGGAAGGGTCTCAGGATTGGAATGGGTAGGAGTTGGATATTACTTTCTTGCTATAGGAACGGTCTCATGTTTGGAATGGGAAGGAGTTGGATATCACATATGCTATAGTTAGTGTCTCAGGTTTGGAATGGGATGGACTTGGATATCACATCTCATGCTATAGGAAGGGTCTCAGATTTGGTATAAGCATTGAGATATCACATCTCATGCTAAAGGAAGGGTCTCAGGATTGGAATGGGAAGGAGTTGTATATGACATCTCAGGCCATAGGAAGGTTCTCAGGTTTGGTATAAGCATTGAGATATCACATCTCTGCTATCGGAAGGGTCTCAGGATTGGAATGGGAAGGAGTTGGATATCCCATCTCATGTTATAGGAAGGGTCTCAGGTTTGGTATTAGAAGCATTGAGATATCACATCTCATGTTATAGGAAGGGTCTCAGGATTGGAATGTGAAGGATTTGGATATTACATCTCATGTTATAGGAAGGGTCTCAGGATTGGAATGGGAAGGATTTGGATATCACATCTCTTGCTATAGGAAGGGTCTCAGGATTGGAATGGGTAGGAGTTGGATATTACTTTCTTGCTATAGGAAGGGTCTCATGTTTGGAATGGGAAGGTGTTGGATATCACATATGCTATAGTTAGTGTCTCAGGTTTGGAACGGGAAGGAGTTGGATATCACACCTCATGTTATAGGAAGGGTCTCAGGTTTGGTATAAGCATTGAGATATCACATCTCTGCTATCAGAAGCGGCTCAGGATTGGAATGGGAAGGAGTTGGATATCCCTTCTCATGCTATAGGAAGTGTCTCAGGTTGGAATGGGAAGGAGTTGGATATCACATCTCATGTTATAGGAAGGGTCTCAGGATTGGAATGGGAAGGATTTGGATATCACATCTCTTGCTATAGGAAGGGTCTCAGGATTGGAATGGGTAGGAGTTGGATATTACTTTCTTGCTATAGGAAGGGTCTCATGTTTGGAATGGGAAGGAGTTGGATATCACATATGCTATAGTTAGTGTCTCAGGTTTGGAACGGGAAGGAGTTGGATATCACATCTCATGTTATAGGAAGGGTCTCAGGTTTGGTATAAGCATTGAGATATCACATCTCTGCTATCAGAAGCGGCTCAGGATTGGAATGGGAAGGAGTTGGATATCCCATCTCATGTTATAGGAAGAGTCTCTGGTTTGGTATTAGAATCATTGAGATATCACATCGCATGCTGTAGGAAGGGTCTAAGGATTGGAATGGGATGGACTTGGATATCACATCTCATGCTATAGGTAGGCTCTCAGGTTTGGTATAAGCATTGAGATATCACATCTCATGCTATAGGAAGGGTCTCAGGATTGGAATGGGAAGGAATTGGATATCACATCTCATGCTATAGGAAGGGTCTCAGATTTGGTATAAGCATTGAGATATCACATCTCATGCTAAAGGAAGGGTCTCAGGATTGGAATGGGAAGGAGTTGTATATGACATCTCAGGCCATAGGAAGGTTCTCAGGTTTGGTATAAGCATTGAGATATCACATCTCTGCTATCGGAAGGGTCTCAGGATTGGAATGGGAAGGAGTTGGATATCCCATCTCATGTTATAGGAAGGGTCTCAGGTTTGGTATTAGAAGCATAGAGATATCACATCTCATGCTATAGGAAGGGTCTCAGGATTTGAATGGCAAGGAGTTGGATATCACATCTCATGCCATAGGAAGGGTCTCAGGTTTGGTATAAGCATTGAGATATCACATCTCTGCTATCGGAAGGGTCTCAGGATTGGATTGGGAAGGAGTTGGATATCCCTTCTCATGCTATAGGAAGTGTCTCAGGTTGGAATGGGAAGGAGTTGGATATCACATCTCATGTTATAGGAAGGGTCTCAGGATTGGAATGGGAAGGATTTGGATATCACATTTCTTGCTATAGGAAGGGTCTCAGGATTGGTAGAAGCATTGAGATATCACGTCTCTGCTATCGGAAGGGTCTCAGGATTGGATTGGGAAGGAGTTGGATATCCCTTCTCATGCTATAGGAAGGGTCTCAGGATTTGAATGGCAAAGAGTTGGATATCACATCTCATGCCATAGGAAGGGTCTCAGGTTTGGTATAAGCATTGAGATATCACATCTCTGCTATCGGAAGGGTCTCAGGATTGGATTGGGAAGGAGTTGGATATCCCTTCTCATGCTATAGGAAGTGTCTCAGGTTGGAATGGGAAGGAGTTGGATATCACATCTCATGTTATAGGAAGGGTCTCAGGATTGGAATGGGAAGGATTTGGATATCACATCTCTTGCTATAGGAAGGGTCTCAGGATTGGAATGGGTAGGAGTTGGATATTACTTTCTTGCTATAGGAAGGGTCTCATGTTTGGAATGGGAAGGATTTGGATATCACATATGCTATAGTTAGTGTCTCAGGTTTGGAACGGGAAGGAGTTGGATATCACATCTCATGTTATAGGAAGGGTCTCAGGTTTGGTATAAGCATTGAGATATCACATCTCTGCTATCGGAAGCGGCTCAGGATTGGAATGGGAAGGAGTTGGATATCCCATCTCATGTTATAGTAAGAGTCTCTGGTTTGGTATTAGAATCATTGAGATATCACATCGCATGCTGTAGGAAGGGTCTAAGGATTGGAATGGGATGGACTTGGATATCACATCTCATGCTATAGGAAGGGTCTCAGATTTGGTATAAGCATTGAGATATCACATTTCATGCTAAAGGAAGGGTCTCAGGATTGTAGGCTCTCAGGTTTGGTATAAGCATTGAGATATCACATCTCATGCTATAGGAAGGGTCTCAGGATTGGAATGGGAAAGATTTGGATATCACATCTCATGCTATAGGAAGGGTCTCAGATTTGGTATAAGCATTGAGATATCACATCTCATGCTAAAGGAAGGGTCTCAGGATTGGAATGGGAAGGAGTTGTATATGACATCTCAGGCCATAGGAAGGATCTCAGGTTTGGTATAAGCATTGAGATATCACATCTCTGCTATCGGAAGGGTCTCAGGATTGGAATGGGAAGGAGTTGGATATCCCATCTCATGTTATAGGAAGGGTCTCAGGTTTGGTATTAGAAGTATAGAGATATCACATCTCATGCTATAGGAAGGGTCTCAGGATTGGAATGGGAAGGACTTGGATGTCACATCTCATGCTATAGGGAGGGTCTCAAGTTTGATATTAGAAGCATTGAGATAACAAATCTCATGATATCGGAAGGGTCTCAGGATTGGAATGGGAAGGAGTTGGATACCACATCTCATGATAAAGGAAGGGTCTAAGGTTTGGAAGGGGAAGGATTTGGATATCACATCTCATGTTATAGGACGGGTCTCAGGTTTGGTATTAGAAGCATTGAGATATCAAGTCTCATGGTATAAGAAGGGTCTCAGAATTGGAATGGGAAGGAGTTGGATATCACACCTCAAGCTATAGGAAGGGTCTCAGGATTGGAATGGGAAGGAGTTTGATATCACATCTCATGCCATAGTATGGGTCTCAGGTTTGGTAGAAGCATTGGGACATCACATCTCATGCTATCGGAAGGGTATCAGTATTGGATTTGGAAGAAGTTGGATATCCCATCTCATGCTATAGGAAGGGTCTCAGGTTGGAATGGGAAGGAGTTGGATATCACATTTCATGTTATAGGAAGGGTCTCAGGATTGGAATGGGAAGGACTTGGATATCATATCTCATGCTATAGGACGGGTCTCAGGTTTGTTATTAGAATCATTGAGATATCATATTGCATGCTGTAGGAAGGGTCTAAGGTTTGGAAAGGGAAGGAGTTGGATATCACATTTCATGTTAGAGGAAGGATCTCAGGTTTGGTATTAGAAGCATTAAGATATCACATCTCATGCTATAGGAAGGGTCTCAGGATTGGAATGGGAAGTAGTTGGATATCACATCTCATGCTATAGGAAGGGTCTCAGGTTTGCTATAAGCATTGAGATATCACATCTCATGCTATAGGACGGGTCTCAAGATTGGAATGGAAGGAGTTGGATATCACATCTCATGTTATAGGAAGGATCTCAGGTTTGGTATTAGAAGCATTGAGACATCACATCTCATGCTATAGGAAGGGTCTCAGGGTTGGAATGGGAAGGAGTTGGATATCGCATCTCATCCAATAGGAAGGGTCTCAGGTTTGGAATGGGAAGGAATTGGATATCACATCTCATGTTATAGGAAGGATCTCAGGTTTGGTATTAGAAGCATTGAGATATCACATCTCATGCTATAGGAAGGGTCTCAGGATTGGAATATGAAGGATTTGGATATCACATCTCATGCTAAAGGAAGGGTCTCAGGTTTGGTAGAAGCATTGAGATATCAGATCTCTGCTATCGGAAGGGTCTCAGGATTGGATTGGGAAGGAGTTGGATATCACATCTCATGCTATAGGAAGGGTCTCAGATTTGGTATAAGCATTGAGATATCACATCTCATGCTAAAGGAAGGGTCTCAGGATTGGAATGGGAAGGAGTTGTATATGACATCTCAGGCCATAGGAAGGTTCTCAGGTTTGGTATAAGCATTGAGATATCACATCTCTGCTATCGGAAGGGTCTCAGGATTGGAATGGGAAGGAGTTGGATATCCCATCTCATGTTATAGGAAGGGTCTCAGGTTTGGTATTAGAAGCATAGAGATATCACATCTCATGCTATAGGAAGGGTCTCAGGATTTGAATGGCAAGGAGTTGGATATCACATCTCATGCCATAGGAAGGGTCTCAGGTTTGGTATAAGCATTGAGATATCACATCTCTGCTATCGGAAGGGTCTCAGGATTGGATTGGGAAGGAGTTGGATATCCCTTCTCATGCTATAGGAAGTGTCTCAGGTTGGAATGGGAAGGAGTTGGATATCACATCTCATGTTATAGGAAGGGTCTCAGGATTGGAATGGGAAGGATTTGGATATCACATCTCTTGCTATAGGAAGGGTCTCAGGATTGGAATGGGTAGGAGTTGGATATTACTTTCTTGCTATAGGAAGGGTCTCATGTTTGGAATGGGAAGGAGTTGGATATCACATATGCTATAGTTAGTGTCTCAGGTTTGGAATGGGATGGACTTGGATATCACATCTCATGCTCTAGGAAGGGTCTCAGATTTGGTATAAGCATTGAGATATCACATCTCATGCTAAAGGAAGGGTCTCAGGATTGGAATGGGAAGGAGTTGTATATGACATCTCAGGCCATAGGAAGGTTCTCAGGTTTGGTATAAGCATTGAGATATCACATCTCTGCTATCGGAAGGGTCTCAGGATTGGAATGGGAAGGAGTTGGATATCCCATCTCATGTTATAGGAAGGGTCTCAGGTTTGGTATTAGAAGCATTGAGATATCACATCTCATGCTATAGGAAGGGTCTCAGGATTGGAATGTGAAGGATTTGGATATTACATCTCATGCTAAAGGAAGGGTCTCAGGTTTGGTAGAAGCATTGAGATATCACGTCTCTGCTATCGGAAGGGTCTCAGGATTGGATTGGGAAGGAGTTGGATATCCCTTCTCATGCTATAGGAAGGGTCTCAGGATTTGAATGGCAAGGAGTTGGATATCACATCTCATGCCATAGGAAGGGTCTCAGGTTTGGTATAAGCATTGAGATATCACATCTCTGCTATCGGAAGGGTCTCAGGATTGGATTGGGAAGGAGTTGGATATCCTTTCTCATGCTATAGGAAGTGTCTCAGGTTGGAATGGGAAGGAGTTGGATATCACATCTCATGTTATAGGAAGGGTCTCAGGATTGGAATGGGAAGGATTTGGATATCACATCTCTTGCTATAGGAAGGGTCTCAGGATTGGAATGGGTAGGAGTTGGATATTACTTTCTTGCTATAGGAAGGGTCTCATGTTTGGAATGGGAAGGATTTGGATATCACATATGCTATAGTTAGTGTCTCAGGTTTGGAACGGGAAGGAGTTGGATATCACATCTCATGTTATAGGAAGGGTCTCAGGTTTGGTATAAGCATTGAGATATCACATCTCTGCTATCGGAAGCGGCTCAGGATTGGAATGGGAAGGAGTTGGATATCCCATCTCATGTTATAGTAAGAGTCTCTGGTTTGGTATTAGAATCATTGAGATATCACATCGCATGCTGTAGGAAGGGTCTAAGGATTGGAATGGGATGGACTTGGATATCACATCTCATGCTATAGGAAGGGTCTCAGATTTGGTATAAGCATTGAGATATCACATTTCATGCTAAAGGAAGGGTCTCAGGATTGTAGGCTCTCAGGTTTGGTATAAGCATTGAAATATCACATCTCATGCTATAGGAAGGGTCTCAGGATTGGAATGGGAAGGATTTGGATATCACATCTCATGCTATAGGAAGGGTCTCAGATTTGGTGTAAGCATTGAGATATCACATCTCATGCTAAAGGAAGGGTCTCAGGATTGGAATGGGAAGGAGTTGTATATGACATCTCAGGCCATAGGAAGGATCTCAGGTTTGGTATAAGCATTGAGATATCACATCTCTGCTATCGGAAGGGTCTCAGGATTGGAATGGGAAGGAGTTGGATATCCCATCTCATGTTATAGGAAGGGTCTCAGGTTTGGTATTAGAAGTATAGAGATATCACATCTCATGCTATAGGAAGGGTCTCAGGATTGGAATGGGAAGGACTTGGATGTCACATCTCATGCTATAGGGAGGGTCTCAAGTTTGATATTAGAAGCATTGAGATAACAAATCTCATGATATCGGAAGGGTCTCAGGATTGGAATGGGAAGGAGTTGGATACCACATCTCATGATAAAGGAAGGGTCTAAGGTTTGGAAGGGGAAGGATTTGGATATCACATCTCATGTTATAGGACGGGTCTCAGGTTTGGTATTAGAAGCATTGAGATATCAAGTCTCATGGTATAAGAAGGGTCTCAGAATTGGAATGGGAAGGAGTTGGATATCACACCTCAAGCTATAGGAAGGGTCTCAGGATTGGAATGGGAAGGAGTTTGATATCACATCTCATGCCATAGTATGGGTCTCAGGTTTGGTAGAAGCATTGGGACATCACATCTCATGCTATCGGAAGGGTATCAGTATTGGATTTGGAAGAAGTTGGATATCCCATCTCATGCTATAGGAAGGGTCTCAGGTTGGAATGGGAAGGAGTTGGATATCACATTTCATGTTATAGGAAGGGTCTCAGGATTGGAATGGGAAGGACTTGGATATCATATCTCATGCTATAGGACGGGTCTCAGGTTTGTTATTAGAATCATTGAGATATCATATTGCATGCTGTAGGAAGGGTCTAAGGTTTGGAAAGGGAAGGAGTTGGATATCACATTTCATGTTAGAGGAAGGATCTCAGGTTTGGTATTAGAAGCATTGAGATATCACATCTCATGCTATAGGAAGGGTCTCAGGATTGGAATGGGAAGTAGTTGGATATCACATCTCATGCTATAGGAAGGGTCTCAGGTTTGCTATAAGCATTGAGATATCACATCTCATGCTATAGGACGGGTCTCAAGATTGGAATGGAAGGAGTTGGATATCACATCTCATGTTATAGGAAGGATCTCAGGTTTGGTATTAGAAGCATTGAGACATCACATCTCATGCTATAGGAAGGGTCTCAGGGTTGGAATGGGAAGGAGTTGGATATCGCATCTCATCCAATAGGAAGGGTCTCAGGTTTGGAATGGGAAGGAATTGGATATCACATCTCATGTTATAGGAAGGATCTCAGGTTTGGTATTAGAAGCATTGAGATATCACATCTCATGCTATAGGAAGGGTCTCAGGATTGGAATATGAAGGATTTGGATATCACATCTCATGCTAAAGGAAGGGTCTCAGGTTTGGTAGAAGCATTGAGATATCAGATCTCTGCTATCGGAAGGGTCTCAGGATTGGATTGGGAAGGAGTTGGATATCCCTTCTCATGCTATAGGAAGGGTCTCAGGATTTGAATGGGAAGGAGTTGGATATCACATCTCATGTTATAGGAAGGGTCTCAGGATTGGAATGGGAAGGATTTGGATATTACTTTCTTGCTATAGGAAGGGTCTCATGTTTGGAATGGGAAGGAGTTGGATATCACATATGCTATAGTTAGTGTCTCAGGTTTGGAACGGGAAGGAGTTGGATATCACATCTCATGTTATAGGAAGGGTCTCATGTTTGGTATAAGCATTGAGATATCACATCTCTGCTATCGGAAGCGGCTCAGGATTGGAATGGGAAGGAGTTGGATATCCCATCTCATGTTATAGTAAGAGTCTCTGGTTTGGTATTAGAATCATTGAGATATCACATCGCATGCTGTAGGAAGGGTCTAAGGATTGGAATGGGATGGACTTGGATATCACATCTTATGCTATAGGTAGGCTCTCAGGTTTGATATAAGCATTGAGATATCACATCTCATGCTATAGGAAGGGTCTCAGGATTGGAATGGGAAGGATTTGGATATCACATCTCATGCTATAGGAAGGGTCTCAGATTTGGTATAAGCATTGAGATATCACATCTCATGCTAAAGGAAGGGTCTCAGGATTGGAATGGGAAGGAGTTGTATATGACATCTCAGGCCATAGGAAGGGTCTCATGTTTGGTATAAGCATTGAGATATCACATCTCTGCTATCGGAAGGGTCTCAGGATTGGAATGGGAAGGAGTTGGATATCCCATCTCATGTTATAGGAAGGGTCTCAGGTTTGGTATTAGAAGCATAGAGATATCACATCTCATGCTATAGGAAGGGTCTCAGGATTGGAATGGGAAGGACTTGGATGTCACATCTCATGCTATAGGGAGGGTCTCAAGTTTGATATTAGAAGCATTGAGATAACAAATCTCATGATATCGGAAGGGTCTCAGGATTGGAATGGGAAGGAGTTGGATACCACATCTCATGATAAAGGAAGGGTCTAAGGTTTGGAAGGGGAAGGATTTGGATATCACATCTCATGTTATAGGACGGGTCTCAGGTTTGGTATTAGAAGCATTGAGATATCAAGTATCATGGTATAAGAAGGGTCTCAGAATTGGAATGGGAAGGAGTTGGATATCACACCTCAAGCTATAGGAAGGGTCTCAGGATTGGAATGGGAAGGAGTTTGATATCACATCTCATGCCATAGTATGGGTCTCAGGTTTGGTAGAAGCATTGGGATATCACATCTCATGCTATCGGAAGGGTATCAGTATTGGATTTGGAAGAAGTTGGATATCCCATCTCATGCTATAGGAAGGGTCTCAGGTTGGAATGGGAAGGAGTTGGATATCACATTTCATGTTATAGGAAGGGTCTCAGGATTGGAATGGGAAGGACTTGGATATCATATCTCATGCTATAGGACAGGTCTCAGGTTTGTTATTAGAATCATTGAGATATCATATTGCATGCTGTAGGAAGGGTCTAAGGATTGGAACGGGAAGGACTTGGATATCACATCTCATGCTATAGATAGGCTCTTAGGTTTGGAAAGGGAAGGAGTTGGATATCACATTTCATGTTAGAGGAAGGATCTCAGGTTTGGTATTAGAAGCATTGAGATATCACATCTCATGCTATAGGAAGGGTCTCAGGATTGGAATGGGAAGTAGTTGGATATCACATCTCATGCTATAGGAAGGGTCTCAGGTTTGGTATAAGCATTGAGATATCACATCTCATGCTATAGGACGGGTCTCAGGATTGGAATGGAAGGAGTTGGATATCACATCTCATGTTATAGGAAGGATCTCAGGTTTGGTATTAGAAGCATTGAGACATCACATCTCATGCTATAGGAAGGGTCTCAGGGTTGGAATGGGAAGGAGTTGGATATCACATCTCATCCAATAGGAAGGGTCTCAGGTTTGGAATGGGAAGGAATTGGATATCACATCTCATGTTATAGGAAGGATCTCAGGTTTGGTATTAGAAGCATTGAGATATCACATCTCATGCTATAGGAAGGGTCTCAGGATTGGAATGTGAAGGATTTGGATATCACATCTCATGCTAAAGGAAGGGTCTCAGGATTGGTAGAAGCATTGAGATATCACGTCTCTGCTATCGGAGGGGTCTTAGGATTGGATTGGGAAGGAGTTGGATATCCCTTCTCATGCTATAGGAAGGGTCTCAGGATTTGAATGGCAAGGAGTTGGATATCACATCTCATGCCATAGGAAGGGTCTCAGGTTTGGTATAAGCATTGAGATATCACATCTCTGCTATCGGAAGGGTCTCAGGATTGGAATGGGAAGGAGTTGGATATTCCCATCTCATGTTATAGGAAGGGTCTCAGGTTTGGTATTAGAAGCATTGAGAAATCACATCTCATGCTATAGGAAGGGTCTCAGGATTAGAATGGGAAGGACTTGGATATCACATCTCATGCTATAGGGAGGGTCTCAAGTTTGATATTAGAAGCTTTGAGATATCACATCTCATGATATCGGAAGGGTCTCAGGATTGGAATGGGAAGGAGTTGGATATCACATCTCATGATAAAGGAAGGGTCTAAGGTTTGGAAGGGGAAGGATTTAGATATCTCATCTCATGTTATATTACGGGTCTCAGGTTTGGTATTAGAAGCATTGAGATATCAAGTCTCAGAGTATAGGAAGGGTCTCAGAATTGGAATGGGAAGGAGTTGGATATCACATCTCAAGCTATAGGAAGGGTCTCAGGATTGGAATGGGAAGGACTTGGATATCACATCTCATGCTATAGGAAGGCTCTCAGGTTTGGAAGGGGAAAGAGTTGGATATCACATTTCATGTTAGAGGTAGGATCTCAGGTTTGGTATTAGAGGCATTGAGATATCACATCTCATGCTATCAGAAGGGTCTCAGGAATGGAATGGGAAGGAGTTGGATATCACATCTCATGCTAAAGGGAGGGTCTCAGGTTTGGAAGGGGAAGGATTTGGATATCACATCTCATGTTATAGGAAGGATCTCAGGTTTGGTATTAGAACCATTGAGATATCACATCTCATGCTATCGGAAGGATCTCAGGTTTGGTATTAGAAGCATTGAGATATCACATCTCATGCTATCAGAAGGGTCTCAGGATTGGAATGGGAAGGAGTTGGATATCACATCTCATGCTAAAGGGAGGGTCTCAGGTTTGGAAGGGGAAGGATTTGGATATCACATCTCATGCCATAGGAAGGGTCTCAGGTTTGGTATAAGCATTGAGATATCACATCTCTGCTATCGGAAGGGTCTCAGGATTGGAATGGGAAGGAGTTGGATATTCCCATCTCATGTTATAGGAAGGGTCTCAGGTTTGGTATTAGAAGCATTGAGATATCACATCTCATGCTATAGGAAGGGTCTCAGGATTGGAATGGGAAGGAGCTGGATATCACATCTCATGCTAAAGGAAGGGTCTCAGGTTTGGAACGGGAAGGATTTGGATATCACATCTCATGTTATAGGAAGGGTCTCAGGTTTGGTATAAGCATTGAGATATCACATCTCTGCTATCGGAAGTGTCTCAGGATTGGAATGGGAAGGAGTTGGATATCCCATCTCATGTTATAGGACGGGTCTCAGGTTTGTTATTAGAATCATTGAGATATCATATTGCATGCTGTTTAAAGGGTCTAAGGGTTGGAATGGGAAGGACTTGGATATCACATCTCATGCTATAGATAGGCTCTTAGGTTTGGAAAGGGAAGGAGTTGGATATCACATTTCATGTTAGAGGAAGGATCTCAGGTTTGGTATTAGAAGCATTGAGATATCACATCTCATGCTATAGGAAGGGTCTCAGGATTGGAATGGGAAGGAGTTGGATATCACATCTCATGCTAAAGGGAGGGTCTCAGGTTTGGAAGGGGAAGGATTTGGATATCACATCTCATGTTATAGGAAGGATCTCAGGTTTGGTATTAGAACCATTGAGATATCACATCTCATGCTATCGGAAGGATCTCAGGTTTGGTATTAGAAGCATTGAGATATCACATCTCATGCTATCAGAAGGGTCTCAGGATTGGAATGGGAAGGAGTTGGATATCACATCTCATGCTAAAGGGAGGGTCTCAGGTTTGGAAGGGGAAGGATTTGGATATCACATCTCATGTTATCGGAAGGATCTCACGTTTGGTATTAGAAGTATTGAGATATCATATCTCATGCTATAGGAAGGGTCTCAGGATTGGAATGGGAAGGACTTAGATATCACATATCATGCTATAGGGAGGGTCTCAGTTTTGATATTAGAAGCATTGAGATATCACATCTCATGCTATCGGAAGTGTCTCAGGATTGGAATGGGAAGGAGCTGGATATCACATCTCATGCTAAAGGAAGGGTCTCAGGTTTGGAACGGGAAGGATTTGGATATCACATCTCATGTTATAGGAAGGGTCTCAGGTTTGGTATAAGCATTGAGATATCACATCTCTGCTATCGGAAGTATCTCAGGATTGGAATGGGAAGGAGTTGGATATCCCATCTCATGTTATAGGACGGGTCTCAGGTTTGTTATTAGAATCATTGAGATATCATATTGCATGCTGTAGGAAGGGTCTAAGTGTTGGAATGGGAAGGACTTGGATGTCACATCTCATGCTATAGATAGGCTCTTAGGTTTGGAAAGGGAAGGAGTTGGATATCACATTTCATGTTAGAGGAAGGATCTCAGGTTTGGTATTAGAAGCATTGAGACATCACATCTCATGCTATAGGAAGGGTCTCAGGATTGGAATGGGAAGTAGTTGGATATCACATCTCATGCTATAGGAAGTGTCTCAGGTTTGGTATAAGCATTGAGATATCACATCTCATGCTATAGGACGGGTCTCAGGATTGGAATGGAAGGAGTTGGATATCACATCTCATGTTATAGGAAGGATCTCAGGTTTGGTATTAGAAGCATTGAGACATCACATCTCATGCTATAGGAAGGGTCTCAGGGTTGGAATGGGAAGGAGTTGGATATCACATCTCATCCAATAGGAAGGGTCTCAGGTTTGGAATGGGAAGGAATTGGATATCACATCTCATGTTATAGGAAGGATCTCAGGTTTGGTAGAAGCATTGAGATATCACGTCTCTGCTATCGGAAGGGTCTCAGGATTGGATTGGGAAGGAGTTGGATATCCCTTCTCATGCTATAGGAAGGGTCTCAGGATTTGAATGGCAAGGAGTTGGATATCACATCTCATGCCATAGGAAGGGTCTCAGGTTTGGTATAAGCATTGAGATATCACATCTCTGCTATCTGAAGGGTCTCAGGATTGGATTGGGAAGGAGTTGGATATCACATCTCTTGCTATAGGAATGGTCTCAGGATTGGAATGGGTAGGAGTTGGATATTACTTTCTTGCGATAGGAAGGGTCTCATGTTTGGAATGGGAATGAGTTGGATATCACATATGCTATAGTTAGTGTCTCAGGTTTGGAACGGGAAGGAGTTGGATATCACATCTCATGTTATAGGAAGGGTCTCAGGTTTGTTATAAGCATTGAGATATCACATCTCTGCTATCGGAAGCGGCTCAGGATTGGAATGGGAAGGATTTGGATATCACATCTCATGCTATAGGAAGGGTCTCAGATTTGGTATAAGCATTGAGATATCACATCTCATGCTAAAGGAAGGGTCTCAGGATTGGAATGGGAAGGAGTTGTATATGACATCTCAGGCCATAGGAAGGGTCTCATGTTTGGTATAAGCATTGAGATATCACATCTCTGCTATCGGAAGGGTCTCAGGATTGGAATGGGAAGGAGTTGGATATCCCATCTCATGTTATAGGAAGGGTCTCAGGTTTGGTATTAGAAGCATAGAGATATCACATCTCATGCTATAGGAAGGGTCTCAGGATTGGAATGGGAAGGACTTGGATGTCACATCTCATGCTATAGGGAGGGTCTCAAGTTTGATATTAGAAGCATTGAGATAACAAATCTCATGATATCGGAAGGGTCTCAGGATTGGAATGGGAAGGAGTTGGATACCACATCTCATGATAAAGGAAGGGTCTAAGGTTTGGAAGGGGAAGGATTTGGATATCACACTTCATGTTATAAGACGGGTCTCAGGTTTGGTATTAGAAGCATTGAGATATCAAGTCTCATGGTATAAGAAGGGTCTCAGAATTGGAATGGGAAGGAGTTGGATATCACACCTCAAGCTATAGGAAGGGTCTCAGGATTGGAATGGGAAGGAGTTTGATATCACATCTCATGCCATAGTATGGGTCTCAGGTTTGGTAGAAGCATTGGGATATCACATCTCATGCTATCGGAAGGGTATCAGTATTGGATTTGGAAGAAGTTGGATATCCCATCTCATGCTATAGGAAGGGTCTCAGGTTGGAATGGGAAGGAGTTGGATATCACATTTCATGTTATAGGAAGGGTCTCAGGATTGGAATGGGAAGGACTTGGATATCATATCTCATGCTATAGGACAGGTCTCAGGTTTGTTATTAGAATCATTGAGATATCATATTGCATGCTGTAGGAAGGGTCTAAGGATTGGAACGGGAAGGACTTGGATATCACATCTCATGCTATAGATAGGCTCTTAGGTTTGGAAAGGGAAGGAGTTGGATATCACATTTCATGTTAGAGGAAGGAGCTCAGGTTTGGTATTAGAAGCATTGAGATATCACATCTCATGCTATAGGAAGGGTCTCAGGATTGGAATGGGAAGTAGTTGGATATCACATCTCATGCTATAGGAAGGGTCTCAGGTTTGGTATAAGCATTGAGATATCACATCTCATGCTATAGGACGGGTCTCAGGATTGGAATGGAAGGCGTTGGATATCACATCTCATGTTATAGGAAGGATCTCAGGTTTGGTATTAGAAGCATTGAGACATCACATCTCATGCTATAGGAAGGGTCTCAGGGTTGGAATGGGAAGGAGTTGGATATCACATCTCATCCAATAGGAAGGGTCTCAGGTTTGGAATGGGAAGGAATTGGATATCACATCTCATGTTATAGGAAGGATCTCAGGTTTGGTATTAGAAGCATTGAGATATCACATCTCATGCTATAGGAAGGGTCTCAGGATTGGAATGTGAAGGATTTGGATATCACATCTCATGCTAAAGGAAGGGTCTCAGGATTGGTAGAAGCATTGAGATATCACGTCTCTGCTATCGGAGGGGTCTCAGGATTGGATTGGGAAGGAGTTGGATATCCCTTCTCATGCTATAGGAAGGGTCTCAGGATTTGAATGGCAAGGAGTTGGATATCACATCTCATGCCATAGGAAGGGTCTCAGGTTTGGAAGGGTCTCAGGATTGGAATGGGAAGGAGTTGGATATCACATCTCATGATAAAGGAAGGGTCTAAGGTTTGGAAGGGGAAGGATTTGGATATCACATCTCATGTTATATTACGGGTCTCAGGTTTGGTATTAGAAGCATTGAGATATCAAGTCTCATAGTATAGGAAGGGTCTCAGAATTGGAATGGGAAGGAGTTGGATATCCCATCTCATGTTATAGGAAGAGTCTCTGGTTTGGTATTAGAATCATTGAGATATTCACATCGCATGCTGTAGGAAGGGTCTAAGGATTGGAATGGGATGGACTTGGATATCACATCTCATGCTATAGGTAGGCTCTCAGGTTTGGTATAAGCATTGAGATATCACATCTCATGCTATAGGAAGGGTCTCAGAATTGGAATGGGAAGGAGTTGGATATCACATCTCAAGCTATAGGAAGGGTCTCAGTATTGGAATGGGAAGGACTTGGATATCACATCTCATGCTATAGGAAGGCTCTCAGGTTTGGAAGGGGAAAGAGTTGGATATCTCATTTCATGTTAGAGGTAGGATCTCAGGTTTGGTATTAGAGGCATTGAGATATCACATCTCATGCAATCAGAAGGGTCTCAGGAATGGAATGGGAAGGAGTTAGATATCACATCTCATGCTAAAGGGAGGGTCTCAGGTTTGGAAGGGGAAGGATTTGGATATCACATCTCATGTTATAGGAAGGATCTCAGGTTTGGTATTAGAAGCATTGAGATATCACATCTCATGCTATCGGAAGGATCTCAGGTTTGGTATTAGAAGCATTGAGATATCACATCTCATGCTATCAGAAGAGTCTCAGTATTGGAATAGGAAGGAGTTGGATATCACATTTCATGCTAAAGGGAGGGTCTCAGGTTTGGAAGGGGAAGGATTTGGATATCACATCTCATGTTATCGGAAGGATCTCACGTTTGGTATTAGAAGTATTGAGATATCATATCTCATGCTATAGGAAGGGCCTCAGGATTGGAATGGGAAGGAGTTGGATATCACATCTCATGCTATAGGGAGGGTCTCAGGATTGGAATGGGAAAGACTTAGATATCACATATCATGCTATAGGGAGGGTCTCAGTTTTGATATTAGAAGCATTGAGATATCACATCTCATGCTATCGGAAGTGTCTCAGGATTGGAATGGGAAGGAGCTGGATATTACATCTCATGCTAAAGGAAGGGTCTCAGGTTTGGAACGAGAAGGATTTGGATATCACATCTCATGTTATAGGAAGGGTCTCAGGTTTGGTATAAGCATTGAGATATCACATCTCTGCTATCGGAAGTGTCTCAGGATTGGAATGGGAAGGAGTTGGATATCCCATCTCATGTTATAGGACGGGTCTCAGGTTTGTTATTAGAATCATTGAGATATCATATTGCATGCTGTAGGAAGGGTCTAAGGGTTGGAATGTGAAGGACTTGGATATCACATCTCATGCTATAGATAGGCTCTTAGGTTTGGAAAGGGAAGGAGTTGGATATCACATTTCATGTTAGAGGAAGGATCTCAGGTTTGGTATTAGAAGCATTGAGATATCACATCTCATGCTATAGGAAGGGTCTCAGGATTGGAATGGGAAGCAGTTGGATATGACATCTCATGCTATAGGAAGGGTCTCAGGTTTGGTATAAGCATTGAGATATCACATCTCATGCTATAGGACGGGTCTCAGGATTGGAATGGAAGGAGTTGGATATCACATCTCATGTTATAGGAAGGATCTCAGGTTTGGTATTAGAAGCATTGAGACATCACATCTCATGCTATAGGAAGGGTCTCAGGGTTGGAATGGGAAGGAGTTGGATATCACATCTCATCCAATAGGAAGGGTCTCAGGTTTGGAATGGGAAGGAATTGGATATCACATCTCATGTTATAGGAAGGATCTCAGGTTTGGTATTAGAAGCATTGAGATATCACATCTCATGCTATAGGAAGGGTCTCAGGATTGGAATGTGAAGGATTTGGATATCACATCTCATGCTAAAGGAAGGGTTTCAGGTTTGGTAGAAGCATTGAGATATCACGTCGCTGCTATCGGAAGGGTCTCAGGATTGGATTGGGAAGGAGTTGGATATCCCTTCTCATGCTATAGGAAGGGTCTCAGGATTTGAATGGCAAGGAGTTGGATATCACATCTCATGCCATAGGAAGGGTCTCAGGTTTGGTATAAGCATTGAGATATCACATCTCTGCTATCGGAAGGGTCTCAGGATTGGATTGGGAAGGAGTTGGATATCCCTTCTCATGCTATAGGAAGTGTCTCAGGTTGGAATGGGAAGGAGTTGGATATCACATCTCAGGCTATAGGAAGGGTCTCAGGATTGGAATGGGAAGGAGTTGGATATCACATCTCATGCTATAGGAAGGGTCTCAGGCTTGGTATAAGCATTGAGATATCACATCTCATGCTATAGGAAGGGTCTCAGGATTGGAATGGAAGGAGTTGGATATCACATCTCATGTTATAGGAAGGATCTCAGGTTTGGTATTAGAAGCATTGAGACATCACATCTCATGCTATAGGAAGGGTCTCAGGATTGGAATGGGAAGGAGTTGGATATCAAATCTCATGCTATAGGAAGGGTCTCAGGATTGGAATGGGAAGGAGTTGAATATGACATCTCATGCCGTAGGAAGGGTCTCAGGTTTGGTATAAACATTGAGATATCACATCTCTGCTATCAAAAGGGTCTCAGGATTGGAATTGGAAGGAGTTGGATATCCCATCTCATGTTATAGGAAGAGTCTCAGGTTTGGTATTAGAAGCATTGAGATATCACATCTCATGCTATAGGAAGTGTCTCAGGATTGGAATGGGAAGGACTTGGATATCACATCTCATGCTATAGGTAGGGTCTCAAGTTTGACATTAGAAGCATTGAGATGTCACATCTCATGCTATAGGAAGGGTCTGAGGATTGGAATGGGAAGGAGTTGGATATCACATCTCCTGCTATGGGAAGGGTCTCAGGTTTGGTATAAGCAGTGAGATATCACATCTCATGCTATAGGAAGTGTCTCAGGATTGGAATGGGAAGGAGTTGGATATCACATCTCATGTTATAGGAAGGATCTCAGGTGTGGTATAAGCATTGAGATATCACATCTCTGCTATCGGAAGGGTCTCAAGATTGGAATGGGAAGGAGTTGGATATTCCCATCTCATGTTATAGGAAGGGTCTCAGGTTTGGTATTAGAAGCATTGAGATATCACATCTCATGCTATAGGAAGGGTCTCAGGATTGGAATGGGAAGGACTTGGATATCACATCTCATGCTATAGGGAGGGTCTCAAGTTTGATATTAGAAGCTTTGAGATATCACATCTCATGATATCGGAAGGGTCTCAGGATTGGAATGGGAAGGAGTTGGATATCACATCTCATGATAAAGAACGGGTCTAAGGTTTGGAAGGGGAAGGATTTGTATATCACATCTCATGTTATATTACGGGTCTCAGGTTTGGTATTAGAAGCATTGAGATATCAAGTCTCATAGTATAGGAAGGGTCTCAGAATTGGAATGGGAAGGAGTTGGATATCCCATCTCATGTTATAGGAAGAGTCTCTGGTTTGGTATTAGAATCATTGAGATATTCACATCGCATGCTGTAGGAAGGGTCTAAGGATTGGAATGGGATGGATTGGATATCACATCTCATGCTATAGGTAGGCTCTCAGGTTTGGTATAAGCATTGAGATATCACATCTCATGCTATAGGAAGGGTCTCAGAATTGGAATGGGAAGGAGTTGGATATCACATCTCAAGCTATAGGAAGGGTCTCAGTATTGGAATGGGAAGGACTTGGATATCACATCTCATGCTATAGGAAGGCTCTCAGGTTTGGAAGGGGAAAGAGTTGGATATCTCATTTCATGTTAGAGGTAGGATCTCAGGTTTGGTATTAGAGGCATTGAGATATCACATCTCATGCTATCAGAAGGGTCTCAGGAATGGAATGGGAAGGATTTGGATATCACATCTCATGTTATAGGAAGGATCTCAGGTTTGGTATTAGAAGCATTGAGATATCACATCTCATGCTATCGGAAGGATCTCAGGTTTGGTATTAGAAGCATTGAGATATCACATCTCATGCTATCAGAAGAGTCTCAGGATTGGAATAGGAAGGAGTTGGATATCACATTTCATGCTAAAGGGAGGGTCTCAGGTTTGGAAGGGGAAGGATTTGGATATCACATCTCATGTTATCGGAAGGATCTCACGTTTGGTATTAGAAGTATGGAGATACCATATCTCATGCTATAGGAAGGGTCTCAGGATTGGAATGGGAAGGAGTTGGATATCACATCTCATGATATAGGGAGGGTCTCAGGATTGGAATGGGAAGGACTTAGATATCACATATCATGCTATAGGGAGGGTCTCAGTTTTGATATTAGAAGCATTGAGATATCACATCTCATGCTATCGGAAGTGTCTCAGGATTGGAATGGGAAGGAAATGGATATCACAGCTCATGCTAAAGGAAGGGTCTCAGGTTTGGAACGAGAAGGATTTGGATATCACATCTCATGTTATAGGAAGGGTCTCAGGTTTGGTATAAGCATTGAGATATCACATCTCTGCTATCGGAAGTGTCTCAGGATTGGAATGGGAAGGAGTTGGATATCCCATCTCATGTTATAGGACGGGTCTCAGGTTTGTTATTAGAATCATTGAGATATCATATTGCATGCTGTAGGAAGGGTCTAAGGGTTGGAATGTGAAGGACTTGGATATCACATCTCATGCTATAGATAGGCTCTTAGGTTTGGAAAGGGAAGGAGTTGGATATCACATTTCATGTTAGAGGAAGGATCTCAGGTTTGGTATTAGAAGCATTGAGATATCACATCTCATGCTATAGGAAGGGTCTCAGGATTGGAATGGGAAGCAGTTGGATATCACATCTCATGCTATAGGAAGGGTCTCAGGTTTGGTATAAGCATTGAGATATCACATCTCATGCTACAGGACGGGTCTCAGGATTGGAATGGAAGGAGTTGGATATCACATCTCATGTTATAGGAAGGATCTCAGGTTTGGTATTAGAAGCATTGAGACATCACATCTCATGCTATAGGAAGGGTCTCAGGGTTGGAATGGGAAGGAGTTGGATATCACATCTCATCCAATAGGAAGGGTCTCAGGTTTGGAATGGGAAGGAATTGGATATCACATCTCATGTTATAGGAAGGATCTCAGGTTTGGTATTAGAAGCATTGAGATATCACATCTCATGCTATAGGAAGGGTCTCAGGATTGGAATGTGAAGGATTTGGATATCACATCTCATGCTAAAGGAAGGGTCTCAGGTTTGGTAGAAGCATTGAGATATCACGTCGCTGCTATCGGAAGGGTCTCAGGATTGGATTGGGAAGGAGTTGGATATCCCTTCTCATGCTATAGGAAGGGTCTCAGGATTTGAATGGCAAGGAGTTGGATATCACATCTCATGCCATAGGAAGGGTCTCAGGTTTGGTATAAGCATTGAGATATCACATCTCTGCTATCGGAAGGGTCTCAGGATTGGATTGGGAAGGAGTTGGATATCCCTTCTCATGCTACAGGAAGTGTCTCAGGTTGGAATGGGAAGGAGTTGGATATCACATATCTTGCTATAGGAAGGGTCTCAGGATTGGAATGGGTAGGAGTTGGATATTACTTTCTTGCTATAGGAAGGGTCTCATGTTTGGAATGGGAAGGAGTTGGATATCACATATGCTATAGTTAGTGTCTCAGGTTTGGAACGGGAAGGAGTTGGATATCACATCTCATGTTATAGGAAGGGTCTCAGGTTTGGTATAAGCATTGAGATATCACATCTCTGCTATCGGAAGCGGCTCAGGATTGGAATGGGAAGGAGTTGGATATCCCATCTCATGTTATAGGAAGAGTCTCTGGTTTGGTATTAGAATCATTGAGATATCACATCGCATGCTGTAGGAAGGGTCTAAGGATTGGAATGGGATGGACTTGGATATCACATCTCATGTTATAGGTAGGCTCTCAGGTTTGGTATAAGCATTGAGATATCACATCTCATGCTATAGGAAGGGTCTCAGGATTGGAATGGGAAGGAATTGGATATCACATCTCAGGCTATAGGAAGGGTCTCAGGATTGGAATGGGAAGGAGTTGGATATCACATCTCATGCTATAGGAAGGGTCTCAGGTTTGGTATAAGCATTGATATATCACATCTCATGCTATAGGAAGGGTCTCAGGATTGGAATGGAAGGAGTTGGATATCACATCTCATGTTATAGGAAGGATCTCAGGTTTGGTATTAGAAGCATTGAGACATCACATCTCATGCTATAGGAAGGGTCTCAGGATTGGAATGGGAAGGAGTTGGATATCAAATCTCATGCTATAGGAAGGGTCTCAGGATTGGAATGGGAAGGAGTTGAATATGACATCTCATGCCGTAGGAAGGGTCTCAGGTTTGGTATAAACATTGAGATATCACATCTCTGCTATCAAAAGGGTCTCAGGATTGGAATTGGAAGGAGTTGGATATCCCATCTCATGTTATAGGAAGAGTCTCAGGTTTGGTATTAGAAGCATTGAGATATCACATCTCATGCTATAGGAAGTGTCTCAGGATTGGAATGGGAAGGACTTGGATATCACATCTCATGCTATAGGTAGGGTCTCAAGTTTGACATTAGAAGCATTGAGATATCACATCTCATGCTATAGGAAGGGTCTGAGGATTGGAATGGGAAGGAGTTGGATATCACATCTGCTATGGGAAGGGTCTCAGGTTTGGTATAAGCAGTGAGATATCACATCTCATGCTATAGGAAGTGTCTCAGGATTGGAATGGGAAGGAGTTGGATATCACATCTCATGTTATAGGAAGGATCTCAGGTGTGGTATAAGCATTGAGATATCACATCTCTGCTATCGGAAGGGTCTGAAGATTGGAATGGGAAGGAGTTGGATATTCCCATCTCATGTTATAGGAAGGGTCTCAGGTTTGGTATTAGAAGCATTGAGATATCACATCTCATGCTATAGGAAGGGTCTCAGGATTGGAATGGGAAGGACTTGGATATCACATCTCATGCTGTAGGGAGGGTCTCAAGTTTGATATTAGAAGCTTTGAGATATCACATCTCATGATATCGGAAGGTCTCAGGATTGGAATGGGAAGGAGTTGGATATCACATCTCATGATAAAGGAAGGGTCTAAGGTTTGGAAGGGGAAGGATTTGGATATCACATCTCATGTTATATTACGGGTCTCAGGTTTGGTATTAGAAGCATTGAGATATCAAGTCTCATAGTATAGGAAGGGTCTCAGAATTGGAATGGGAAGGAGTTGGATATCCCATCTCATGTTATAGGAAGAGTCTCTGGTTTGGTATTAGAATCATTGAGATATCACATCGCATGCTGTAGGAAGGGTCTAAGGATTGGAATGGGATGGACTTGGATATCACATCTCATGCTATAGGTAGGCTCTCAGGTTTGGTATAAGCATTGAGATATCACATCTCATGCTATAGGAAGGGTCTCAGAATTGGAATGGGAAGGAGTTGGATATCACATCTCAAGCTATAGGAAGGGTCTCAGTATTGGAATGGGAAGGACTTGGATATCACATCTCATGCTATAGGAAGGCTCTCAGGTTTGGAAGGGGAAAGAGTTGGATATCTCATTTCATGTTAGAGGTAGGATCTCAGGTTTGGTATTAGAGGCATTGAGATATCACATCTCATGCTATAGGACGGGTCTCAGGATTGGAATGGAAGGAGTTGGATATCACATCTCATGTTATAGGAAGGATCTCAGGTTTGGTATTAGAAGCATTGAGACATCACATCTCATGCTATAGGAAGGGTCTCAGGGTTGGAATGGGAAGGAGTTGGATATCACATCTCATCCAATAGGAAGGGTCTCAGGTTTGGAATGGGAAGGAATTGGATATCACATCTCATGTTATAGGAAGGATCTCAGGTTTGGTATTAGAAGCATTGAGATATCACATCTCATGCTATAGGAAGGGTCTCAGGATTGGAATGTGAAGGATTTGGATATCACATCTCATGCTAAAGGAAGGGTCTCAGGTTTGGTATTAGAAGCATAGAGATATCACATCTCATGTTATAGGAAGGGTCTCAGGATTGGAATGGGAAGGATTTGGATATCACATCTCTTGCTATAGGAAGGGTCTCAGGATTGGAATGGGTAGGAGTTGGATATTACTTTCTTGCTATAGGAAGGGTCTCATGTTTGGAATGGGAAGGAGTTGGATATCACATATGCTATAGTTAGTGTCTCAGGTTTGGAACGGGAAGGAGTTGGATATCACATCTCATGTTATAGGAAGGGTCTCAGGTTTGGTATAAGCATTGAGATATCACATCTCTGCTATCGGAAGCGGCTCAGGATTGGAATGGGAAGGAGTTGGATATCCCATCTCATGTTATAGGAAGAGTCTCTGGTTTGGTATTAGAATCATTGAGATATCACATAGCATGCTGTAGGAAGGGTCTAAGGATTGGAATGGGATGGACTTGGATATCACATCTCATGTTATAGGTAGGCTCTCAGGTTTGCTATAAGCATTGAGATATCACATCTCATGCTATAGGAAGGGTCACAGGATTGGAATGGGAAGGAATTGGATATCACATCTCATGCTATAGGAAGGGTCTCAGATTTGGTATAAGCATTGAGATATCACATCTCATGCTAAAGGAAGGGTCTCAGGATTGGAATGGGAAGGAGTTGTATATGACATCTCAGGCCATAGGAAGGTTCTCAGGTTTGGTATAAGCATTGAGATATCACATCTCTGCTATCGGAAAGGTCTCAGGATTGGAATGGGAAGGAGTTGGATATCCCATCTCATGTTATAGGAAGGGTCTCAGGTTTGGTATTAGAAGCATAGAGATATCACATCTCATGCTATAGGAAGGGTCTCAGGATTGGAATGGGAAGGACTTGGATGTCACATCTCATGCTATAGGTAGGGTCTCAAGTTTGATATTAGAAGCATTGAGATAACAAATCTCATGATATCGGAAGGGTCTCAGGATTGGAATGGGAAGGAGTTGGATATCACATCTCATGATAAAGGAAGGGTCTAAGGTTTGGAAGTGGAAGGATTTGGATATCACATCTCATGTTATAGGACGGGTCTCAGGTTTAATATTAGAAGCATTGAGATATCAAGTCTCATGGTATAAGAAGGATCTCAGAATAGGAATGGGAAGGAGTTGGATATCACACCTCAAGCTATAGGAAGGGTCTCAGGATTGGAATGGGAAGGAGTTTGATATCACATCTCATGCCATAGTATGGGTCTCAGATTTGGTAGAAGCATTGGGATATCACATCTCATGCTATCGGAAGGGTATCAGTATTGGATTTGGAAGAAGTTGGATATCCCATCTCATGCTATAGGAAGGATCTCAGGTTGGAATGGGAAGGAGTTGGATATCACATTTCGTGTTATAGGAAGGGTCTCAGGATTGGAATGGGAAGGACTTGGATATCATATCTCATGCTATAGGACGGGTCTCAGGTTTGTTATTAGAATCATTGAGATATCATATTGCATGCTGTAGGAAGGGTCTAAGGATTGGAATGGGAAGGACCTGGTTATCACATCTCATGCTATAGAACGGCTCTCAGGTTTGGAAAGGGAAGGAGTTGGATATCACATCTCATGTTATAGGATGGATCTCAGGTTTGGTATTAGAAGTATTGAGATATCACATCTCATGTTATCGGAAGGATCTCAGGTTTGGTATTAGAAGTATTGAGATATCACATCTCATGCTATAGGAAGGGTCTCAGGATTGGAATGGGAAGTAGTTGGATATTACATCTCATGCTAAAGGAAGGGTCTCAGGTTTGGTAGAAGCATTGAGATATCACATCTCATGCTATAGGAAGGGTCTCAGGATTGGAATGGGAAGGAGTTGGATATCACATCTCATGCTATAGGGAGGGTCTCAGGATTGGAATGGGAAGGACTTAGATATCACATATCATGCTATAGGGAGGGTCTCAGTTTTGATATTAGAAGCATTGAGATATCACATCTCATGCTATCGGAAGTGTCTCAGGATTGGAATGGGAAGGAGCTGGATATCACATCTCATGCTAAAGGAAGGGTCTCAGGTTTGGAACGGGAAGGATTTGGATATCACATCTCATGTTATAGGAAGGGTCTCAGGTTTGGTATAAGCATTGAGATATCACATCTCTGCTATCGGAAGTGTCTCAGGATTGGAATGGGAAGGAGTTGGATATCCCATCTCATGTTATAGGACGGGTCTCAGGTTTGTTATTAGAATCATTGAGATATCATATTGCATGCTGTAGGAAGGGTCTAAGGGTTGGAATGTGAAGGACTTGGATATCACATCTCATGCTATAGATAGGCTCTTAGGTTTGGAAAGGGAAGGAGTTGGATATCACATTTCATGTTAGAGGAAGGATCTCAGGTTTGGTATTAGAAGCATTGAGATATCACATCTCATGCTATAGGAAGGGTCTCAGGATTGGAATGGGAAGCAGTTGGATATCACATCTCATGCTATAGGAAGGGTCTCAGGTTTGGTATAAGCATTGAGATATCACATCTCATGCTATAGGACGGGTCTCAGGATTGGAATGGAAGGAGTTGGATATCACATCTCATGTTATAGGAAGGATCTCAGGTTTGGTATTAGAAGCATTGAGACATCACATCTCATGCTATAGGAAGGGTCTCAGGGTTGGAATGGGAAGGAGTTGGATATCACATCTCATCCAATAGGAAGGGTCTCAGGTTTGGAATGGGAAGGAATTGGATATCACATCTCATGTTATAGGAAGGATCTCAGGTTTGGTATTAGAAGCATTGAGATATCACATCTCATGCTATAGGAAGGGTCTCAGGATTGGAATGTGAAGGATTTGGATATCACATCTCATGCTAAAGGAAGGGTCTCAGGTTTGGTAGAAGCATTGAGATATCACGTCGCTGCTATCGGAAGGGAATCAGGATTGGATTGGGAAGGAGTTGGATATCCCTTCTCATGCTATAGGAAGGGTCTCAGGATTTGAATGGCAAGGAGTTGGATATCACATCTCATGCCATAGGAAGGGTCTCAGGTTTGGTATAAGCATTGAGATATCACATCTCTGCTATCGGAAGGGTCTCAGGATTGGATTGGGAATGAGTTGGATATCCCTTCTCATGCTATAGGAAGTGTCTCAGGTTGGAATGGGAAGGAGTTGGATATCACATCTCATGTTATAGGAAGGGTCTCAGGATTGGAATGGGAAGGATTTGGATATCACATCTCTTGCTATAGGAAGGGTCTCAGGATTGGAATGGGTAGGAGTTGGATATTACTTTCTTGCTATAGAAAGGGTCTCATGTTTGGAATGGGAAGGAGTTGGATATCACATATGCTATAGTTAGTGTCTCAGGTTTGGAACGGGAAGGAGTTGGATATCCCATCTCATGTTATAGGAAGAGTCTCTGGTTTGGTATTAGAATCATTGAGATATCACATCGCATGCTGTAGGAAGGGTCTAAGGATTGGAATGGGATGGACTTGGATATCACATCTCATGTTATAGGTAGGCTCTCAGGTTTGCTATAAGCATTGAGATATCACATCTCATGCTATAGGAAGGGTCACAGGATTGGAATGGGAAGGAATTGGATATCACATCTCATGCTATAGGAAGGGTCTCAGATTTGGTATAAGCATTGAGATATCACATCTCATGCTAAAGGAAGGGTCTCAGGATTGGAATGGGAAGGAGTTGTATATGACATCTCAGGCCATAGGAAGGTTCTCAGGTTTGGTATAAGCATTGAGATATCACATCTCTGCTATCGGAAAGGTCTCAGGATTGGAATGGGAAGGAGTTGGATATCCCATCTCATGTTATAGGAAGGGTCTCAGGTTTGGTATTAGAAGCATAGAGATATCACATCTCATGCTATAGGAAGGGTCTCAGGATTGGAATGGGAAGGACTTGGATGTCACATCTCATGCTATAGGTAGGGTCTCAAGTTTGATATTAGAAGCATTGAGATAACAAATCTCATGATATCGGAAGGGTCTCAGGATTGGAATGGGAACGAGTTGGATATCACATCTCATGATAAAGGAAGGGTCTAAGGTTTGGAAGGGGAAGGATTTGGATATCACATCTCATGTTATAGGACGGGTCTCAGGTTTAATATTAGAAGCATTGAGATATCAAGTCTCATGGTATAAGAAGGGTCTCAGAATTGGAATGGGAAGGAGTTGGATATCACACCTCAAGCTATAGGAAGGGTCTCAGGTTGGAATGGGAAGGACTTGGATATCATATCTCATGCTATAGGACGGGTCTCAGGTTTGTTATTAGAATCATTGAGATATCATATTGCATGCTGTACGAAGGGTCTAAGGATTGGAATGGGAAGGACCTGGTTATCACATCTCATGCTATAGAACGGCTCTCAGGTTTGGAAAGGGAAGGAGTTGGATATCACATCTCATGTTATAGGATGGATCTCAGGTTTGGTATTAGAAGTATTGAGATATCACATCTCATGTTATCGGAAGGATCTCAGGTTTGGTATTAGAAGTATTGAGATATCACATCTCATGCTATAGGAAGGGTCTCAGGATTGGAATGGGAAGGAGTTGGATATCACATCTCATGCTAAAGGAAGGGTCTCAGGTTTGGTAGAAGCATTGAGATATCACATCTCATGCTATAGGAAGGGTCTCAGGATTGGAATGGGAAGGACTTAGATATCACATATCATGCTATAGGGAGGGTCTCAGTTTTGATATTAGAAGCATTGAGATATCACATCTCATGCTATCGGAAGTGTCTCAGGATTGGAATGGGAAGGAGCTGGATATCACATCTCATGCTAAAGGAAGGGTCTCAGGTTTGGAACGGGAAGGAGTTGGATATCACATCTCATGTTATAGGAAGGGCCTCAGGTTTGGTATAAACATTGAGATATCACATCTCTGCTATCAGAAGTGTCTCAGGATTGGAATGGGAAGGAGCTGGATATCCCATCTCATGTTATAGGACGGGTCTCAGGTTTGTTATTGGAATCATTGAGATATCATATTGCATGCTGTAGGAAGGGTCTAAGGGTTGGAATGTGAAGGACTTGGATATCACATCTCATGCTATAGATAGGCTCTTAGGTTTGGAAAGGGAAGGAGTTGGATCTCACATTTCATGTTAGAGGAAGGATCTCAGGTTTGGTATTAGAAGCATTGAGATATCACATCTCATGCTATAGGAAGGGTCTCAGGATTGGAATGGGAAGGAGTTGGATATCACATCTCATGCTATAGGAAGGGTCTCAGGTTTGGTATAAGCATTGAGATATCACATCTCATGCTATAGGAAGGGTCTCAGGATTGGAATGGAAGGAGTTGGATATCAGATCTCATGTTATAGGAAGGATCTCAGGTTTGGTATTAGAAGCATTGAGACATCACATCTCATGCTATAGGAAGGGTCTCAGGATTGGAATGGGAAGGAGTTGGATATCAAATCTCATGCTATAGGAAGGGTCTCAGGATTGGAATGGGAAGGAGTTGAATATGACATCTCATGCCGTAGGAAGGGTCTCAGGTTTGGTATAAACATTGAGATATCACATCTCTGCTATCAAAAGGGTCTCAGGATTGGAATGGGAAGGAGTTGGATATCCCATCTCATGTTATAGGAAGAGTCTCAAGTTTGGTATTAGAAGCATTGAGATATCACATCTCATGCTATAGGAAGTGTCTCAGGATTGGAATGGGAAGGACTTGGATATCACATCTCATGCTATAGGTAGGGTCTCAAGTTTGACATTAGAAGCATTGAGATATCACATCTCATGCTATAGGAAGGGTCTGAGGATTGGAATGGGAAGGAGTTGGATATCACATCTCCTGCTATGGGAAGGGTCTCAGGTTTGGTATAAGCAGTGAGATATCACATCTCATGCTATAGGAAGTGTCTCAGGATTGGAATGGGAAGGAGTTGGATATCACATCTCATGTTATAGGAAGGATCTCAGGTTTGGTATAAGCATTGAGATATCACATCTCTGCTATCGGAAGGGTCTCAAGATTGGAATGGGAAGGAGTTGGATATTCCCATCTCATGTTATAGGAAGGGTCTCAGGTTTGGTATTAGAAGCATTGAGATATCACATCTCATGCTATAGGAAGGGTCTCAGGATTGGAATGGGAAGGACTTGGATATCACATCTCATGCTATAGGGAGGGTCTCAAGTTTGATATTAGAAGCTTTGAGATATCACATCTCATGATATCGGAAGGGTCTCAGGATTGGAATGGGAAGGAGTTGGATATCACATCTCATGATAAAGGAAGGGTCTAAGGTTTGGAAGGGGAAGGATTTGGATATCACATCTCATGTTATATTACGGGTCTCAGGTTTGGTATTAGAAGCATTGAGATATCAAGTCTCATAGTATAGGAAGGGTCTCAGAATTGGAATGGGAAGGAGTTGGATATCCCATCTCATGTTATAGGAAGAGTCTCTGGTTTGGTATTAGAATCATTGAGATATCACATCGCATGCTGTAGGAAGGGTCTAAGGATTGGAATGGGATGGACTTGGATATCACATCTCATGTTATAGGTAGGCTCTCAGGTTTGGTATAAGCATTGAGATATCACATCTCATGCTATAGGAAGGGTCTCAGAATTGGAATGGGAAGGAGTTGGATATCACATCTCAAGCTATAGGAAGGGTCTCAGTATTGGAATGGGAAGGACTTGGATATCACATCTCATGCTATAGGAAGGCTCTCAGGTTTGGAAGGGGAAAGAGTTGGATATCTCATTTCATGTTAGAGGTAGGATCTCAGGTTTGGTATTAGAGGCATTGAGATATCACATCTCATGCTATCAGAAGGGTCTCAGGAATGGAATGGGAAGGAGTTAGATATCACATCTCATGCTAAAGGGAGGGTCTCAGGTTTGGAAGGGGAAGGATTTGGATATCACATCTCATGTTATAGGAAGGATCTCAGGTTTGGTATTAGAAGCATTGAGATATCACATCTCATGCTATCGGAAGGATCTCAGGTTTGGTATTAGAAGCATTGAGATATCACATCTCATGCTATCAGAAGAGTCTCAGGATTGGAATAGGAAGAAGTTGGATATCACATTTCATGCTAAAGGGAGGGTCTCAGGTTTGGAAGGGGAAGGATTTGGATATCACATCTCATGTTATCGGAAGGATCTCACGTTTGGTATTAGAAGTATTGAGATATCATATCTCATGCTATAGGAAGGGTCTCAGGACTGGAATGGGAAGGAGTTGGATATCACATCTCATGCTATAGGGAGGGTCTCAGGATTGGAATGGGAAGGACTTAGATATCACATATCATGCTATAGGGAGGGTCTCAGTTTTGATATTAGAAGCATTGAGATATCACATCTCATGCTATCGGAAGTGTCTCAGGATTGGAATGGGAAGGAGCTGGATATCACATCTCATGCTAAAGGAAGGGTCTCAGGTTTGGAACGGGAAGGATTTGGATATCACATCTCATGTTATAGGAAGGGTCTCAGGTTTGGTATAAGCATTGAGATATCACATCTCTGCTATCGGAAGTGTCTCAGGATTGGAATGGGAAGGAGTTGGATATCCCATCTCATGTTATAGGACGGGTCTCAGGTTTGTTATTAGAATCATTGAGATATCATATTGCATGCTGTAGGAAGGGTCTAAGGGTTGGAATGTGAAGGACTTGGATATCACATCTCATGCTATAGATAGGCTCTTAGGTTTGGAAAGGGAAGGAGTTGGATATCACATTTCATGTTAGAGGAAGGATCTCAGGTTTGGTATTAGAAGCATTGAGATATCACATCTCATGCTATAGGAAGGGTCTCAGGATTGGAATGGGAAGCAGTTGGATATCACATCTCATGCTATAGGAAGGGTCTCAGGTTTGGTATAAGCCTTGAGATATCGCATCTCATGCTATAGGACGGGTCTCAGGATTGGAATGGAAGGAGTTGGATATCACATCTCATGTTATAGGAAGGATCTCAGGTTTGGTATTAGAAGCATTGAGACATCACATCTCATGCTATAGGAAGGGTCTCAAGGTTGGAATGGGAAGGAGTTGAATATCACATCTCATCCAATAGGAAGGGTCTAAGGATTGGAATGGGATGGACTTGGATATCACATCTCATGTTATAGGTAGGCTCTCAGGTTTGGTATAAGCATTGAGATATCACATCTCATGCTATAGGAAGGGTCTAAGAATTGGAATGGGAAGGAGTTGGATATCACATCTCAAGCTATAGGAAGGGTCTCAGTATTGGAATGGGAAGGACTTGGATATCACATCTCATGCTATAGGAAGGCTCTCAGGTTTGGAAGGGGAAAGAGTTGGATATCTCATTTCATGTTAGAGGTAGGATCTCAGGTTTGGTATTAGAGGCATTGAGATATCACATCTCATGCTATCAGAAGGGTCTCAGGAATGGAATGGGAAGGAGTTAGATATCACATCTCATGCTAAAGGGAGGGTCTCAGGTTTGGAAGGGGAAGGATTTGGATATCACATCTCATGTTATAGGAAGGATCTCAGGTTTGGTATTAGAAGCATTGAGATATCACATCTCATGCTATCGGAAGGATCTCAGGTTTGGTATTAGAAGCATTGAGATATCACATCTCATGCTATCAGAAGAGTCTCAGGATTGGAATAGGAAGGAGTTGGATATCACATTTCATGCTAAAGGGAGGGTCTCAGGTTTGGAAGGGGAAGGATTTGGATATCACATCTCATGTTATCGGAAGGATCTCACGTTTGGTATTAGAAGTATTGAGATATCATATCTCATGCTATAGGAAGGGTCTCAGGACTGGAATGGGAAGGAGTTGGATATCACATCTCATGCTATAGGGAGGGTCTCAGGATTGGAATGGGAAGGACTTAGATATCACATATCATGCTATAGGGAGGGTCTCAGTTTTGATATTAGAAGCATTGAGATATCACATCTCATGCTATCGGAAGTGTCTCAGGATTGGAATGGGAAGGAGCTGGATATCACATCTCATGCTAAAGGAAGGGTCTCAGGTTTGGAACGGGAAGGATTTGGATATCACATCTCATGTTATAGGAAGGGTCTCAGGTTTGGTATAAGCATTGAGATATCACATCTCTGCTATCGGAAGTGTCTCAGGATTGGAATGGGAAGGAGTTGGATATCCCATCTCATGTTATAGGACGGGTCTCAGGTTTGTTATTAGAATCATTGAGATATCATATTGCATGCTGTAGGAAGGGTCTAAGGGTTGGAATGTGAAGGACTTGGATATCACATCTCATGCTATAGATAGGCTCTTAGGTTTGGAAAGGGAAGGAGTTGGATATCACATTTCATGTTAGAGGAAGGATCTCAGGTTTGGTATTAGAAGCATTGAGATATCACATCTCATGCTATAGGAAGGGTCTCAGGATTGGAATGGGAAGCAGTTGGATATCACATCTCATGCTATAGGAAGGGTCTCAGGTTTGGTATAAGCCTTGAGATATCGCATCTCATGCTATAGGACGGGTCTCAGGATTGGAATGGAAGGAGTTGGATATCACATCTCATGTTATAGGAAGGATCTCAGGTTTGGTATTAGAAGCATTGAGACATCACATCTCATGCTATAGGAAGGGTCTCAAGGTTGGAATGGGAAGGAGTTGAATATCACATCTCATCCAATAGGAAGGGTCTAAGGATTGGAATGGGATGGACTTGGATATCACATCTCATGTTATAGGTAGGCTCTCAGGTTTGGTATAAGCATTGAGATATCACATCTCTGCTATCGGAAGGGTCTCAAGATTGGAATGGGAAGGAGTTGGATATTCCCATCTCATGCTATAGGAAGTGTCTCAGGATTGGAATGGGAAGGAGTTGGATATCACATCTCATGTTATAGGAAGGATCTCAGGTTTGGTATAAGCATTGAGATATCACATCTCTGCTATCGGAAGGGTCTCAAGATTGGAATGGGAAGGAGTTGGATATTCCCATCTCATGTTATAGGAAGGGTCTCAGGTTTGGTATTAGAAGCATTGAGATATCACATCTCATGCTATAGGAAGGGTCTCAGGATTGGAATGGGAAGGACTTGGATATCACATCTCATGCTATAGGGAGGGTCTCAAGTTTGATATTAGAAGCTTTGAGATATCACATCTCATGATATCGGAAGGGTCTCAGGATTGGAATGGGAAGGAGTTGGATATCACATCTCATGATAAAGGAAGGGTCTAAGGTTTGGAAGGGGAAGGATTTGGATATCACATCTCATGTTATATTACGGGTCTCAGGTTTGGTATTAGAAGCATTGAGATATCAAGTCTCATAGTATAGGAAGGGTCTCAGAATTGGAATGGGAAGGAGTTGGATATCCCATCTCATGTTATAGGAAGAGTCTCTGGTTTGGTATTAGAATCATTGAGATATCACATCGCATGCTGTAGGAAGGGTCTAAGGATTGGAATGGGATGGACTTGGATATCACATCTCATGTTATAGGTAGGCTCTCAGGTTTGGTATAAGCATTGAGATATCACATCTCATGCTATAGGAAGGGTCTCAGAATTGGAATGGGAAGGAGTTGGATATCACATCTCAAGCTATAGGAAGGGTCTCAGTATTGGAATGGGAAGGACTTGGATATCACATCTCATGCTATAGGAAGGCTCTCAGGTTTGGAAGGGGAAAGAGTTGGATATCTCATTTCATGTTAGAGGTAGGATCTCAGGTTTGGTATTAGAGGCATTGAGATATCACATCTCATGCTATCAGAAGGGTCTCAGGAATGGAATGGGAAGGAGTTAGATATCACATCTCATGCTAAAGGGAGGGTCTCAGGTTTGGAAGGGGAAGGATTTGGATATCACATCTCATGTTATAGGAAGGATCTCAGGTTTGGTATTAGAAGCATTGAGATATCACATCTCATGCTATCGGAAGGATCTCAGGTTTGGTATTAGAAGCATTGAGATATCACATCTCATGCTATCAGAAGAGTCTCAGGATTGGAATAGGAAGAAGTTGGATATCACATTTCATGCTAAAGGGAGGGTCTCAGGTTTGGAAGGGGAAGGATTTGGATATCACATCTCATGTTATCGGAAGGATCTCACGTTTGGTATTAGAAGTATTGAGATATCATATCTCATGCTATAGGAAGGGTCTCAGGACTGGAATGGGAAGGAGTTGGATATCACATCTCATGCTATAGGGAGGGTCTCAGGATTGGAATGGGAAGGACTTAGATATCACATATCATGCTATAGGGAGGGTCTCAGTTTTGATATTAGAAGCATTGAGATATCACATCTCATGCTATCGGAAGTGTCTCAGGATTGGAATGGGAAGGAGCTGGATATCACATCTCATGCTAAAGGAAGGGTCTCAGGTTTGGAACGGGAAGGATTTGGATATCACATCTCATGTTATAGGAAGGGTCTCAGGTTTGGTATAAGCATTGAGATATCACATCTCTGCTATCGGAAGTGTCTCAGGATTGGAATGGGAAGGAGTTGGATATCCCATCTCATGTTATAGGACGGGTCTCAGGTTTGTTATTAGAATCATTGAGATATCATATTGCATGCTGTAGGAAGGGTCTAAGGGTTGGAATGTGAAGGACTTGGATATCACATCTCATGCTATAGATAGGCTCTTAGGTTTGGAAAGGGAAGGAGTTGGATATCACATTTCATGTTAGAGGAAGGATCTCAGGTTTGGTATTAGAAGCATTGAGATATCACATCTCATGCTATAGGAAGGGTCTCAGGATTGGAATGGGAAGCAGTTGGATATCACATCTCATGCTATAGGAAGGGTCTCAGGTTTGGTATAAGCCTTGAGATATCGCATCTCATGCTATAGGACGGGTCTCAGGATTGGAATGGAAGGAGTTGGATATCACATCTCATGTTATAGGAAGGATCTCAGGTTTGGTATTAGAAGCATTGAGACATCACATCTCATGCTATAGGAAGGGTCTCAAGGTTGGAATGGGAAGGAGTTGAATATCACATCTCATCCAATAGGAAGGGTCTAAGGATTGGAATGGGATGGACTTGGATATCACATCTCATGTTATAGGTAGGCTCTCAGGTTTGGTATAAGCATTGAGATATCACATCTCATGCTATAGGAAGGGTCTAAGAATTGGAATGGGAAGGAGTTGGATATCACATCTCAAGCTATAGGAAGGGTCTCAGTATTGGAATGGGAAGGACTTGGATATCACATCTCATGCTATAGGAAGGCTCTCAGGTTTGGAAGGGGAAAGAGTTGGATATCTCATTTCATGTTAGAGGTAGGATCTCAGGTTTGGTATTAGAGGCATTGAGATATCACATCTCATGCTATCAGAAGGGTCTCAGGAATGGAATGGGAAGGAGTTAGATATCACATCTCATGCTAAAGGGAGGGTCTCAGGTTTGGAAGGGGAAGGATTTGGATATCACATCTCATGTTATAGGAAGGATCTCAGGTTTGGTATTAGAAGCATTGAGATATCACATCTCATGCTATCGGAAGGATCTCAGGTTTGGTATTAGAAGCATTGAGATATCACATCTCATGCTATCAGAAGAGTCTCAGGATTGGAATAGGAAGGAGTTGGATATCACATTTCATGCTAAAGGGAGGGTCTCAGGTTTGGAAGGGGAAGGATTTGGATATCACATCTCATGTTATCGGAAGGATCTCACGTTTGGTATTAGAAGTATTGAGATATCATATCTCATGCTATAGGAAGGGTCTCAGGACTGGAATGGGAAGGAGTTGGATATCACATCTCATGCTATAGGGAGGGTCTCAGGATTGGAATGGGAAGGACTTAGATATCACATATCATGCTATAGGGAGGGTCTCAGTTTTGATATTAGAAGCATTGAGATATCACATCTCATGCTATCGGAAGTGTCTCAGGATTGGAATGGGAAGGAGCTGGATATCACATCTCATGCTAAAGGAAGGGTCTCAGGTTTGGAACGGGAAGGATTTGGATATCACATCTCATGTTATAGGAAGGGTCTCAGGTTTGGTATAAGCATTGAGATATCACATCTCTGCTATCGGAAGTGTCTCAGGATTGGAATGGGAAGGAGTTGGATATCCCATCTCATGTTATAGGACGGGTCTCAGGTTTGTTATTAGAATCATTGAGATATCATATTGCATGCTGTAGGAAGGGTCTAAGGGTTGGAATGTGAAGGACTTGGATATCACATCTCATGCTATAGATAGGCTCTTAGGTTTGGAAAGGGAAGGAGTTGGATATCACATTTCATGTTAGAGGAAGGATCTCAGGTTTGGTATTAGAAGCATTGAGATATCACATCTCATGCTATAGGAAGGGTCTCAGGATTGGAATGGGAAGCAGTTGGATATCACATCTCATGCTATAGGAAGGGTCTCAGGTTTGGTATAAGCCTTGAGATATCGCATCTCATGCTATAGGACGGGTCTCAGGATTGGAATGGAAGGAGTTGGATATCACATCTCATGTTATAGGAAGGATCTCAGGTTTGGTATTAGAAGCATTGAGACATCACATCTCATGCTATAGGAAGGGTCTCAAGGTTGGAATGGGAAGGAGTTGAATATCACATCTCATCCAATAGGAAGGGTCTAAGGATTGGAATGGGATGGACTTGGATATCACATCTCATGTTATAGGTAGGCTCTCAGGTTTGGTATAAGCATTGAGATATCACATCTCATGCTATAGGAAGGGTCTAAGAATTGGAATGGGAAGGAGTTGGATATCACATCTCAAGCTATAGGAAGGGTCTCAGTATTGGAATGGGAAGGACTTGGATATCACATCTCATGCTATAGGAAGGCTCTCAGGTTTGGAAGGGGAAAGAGTTGGATATCTCATTTCATGTTAGAGGTAGGATCTCAGGTTTGGTATTAGAGGCATTGAGATATCACATCTCATGCTATCAGAAGGGTCTCAGGAATGGAATGGGAAGGAGTTAGATATCACATCTCATGCTAAAGGGAGGGTCTCAGGTTTGGAAGGGGAAGGATTTGGATATCACATCTCATGTTATAGGAAGGATCTCAGGTTTGGTATTAGAAGCATTGAGATATCACATCTCATGCTATCGGAAGGATCTCAGGTTTGGTATTAGAAGCATTGAGATATCACATCTCATGCTATCAGAAGAGTCTCAGGATTGGAATAGGAAGGAGTTGGATATCACATTTCATGCTAAAGGGAGGGTCTCAGGTTTGGAAGGGGAAGGATTTGGATATCACATCTCATGTTATCGGAAGGATCTCACGTTTGGTATTAGAAGTATTGAGATATCATATCTCATGCTATAGGAAGGGTCTCAGGATTGGAATGGGAAGGAGTTGGATATCACATCTCATGCTATAGGGAGGGTCTCAGGATTGGAATGGGAAGGACTTAGATATCACATATCATGCTATAGGGAGGGTCTCAGTTTTGATATTAGAAGCATTGAGATATCACATCTCATGCTATCGGAAGTGTCTCAGGATTGGAATGGGAAGGAGCTGGATATCACATCTCATGCTAAAGGAAGGGTCTCAGGTTTGGAACGGGAAGGATTTGGATATCACATCTCATGTTATAGGAAGGGTCTCAGGTTTGGTATAAGCATTGAGATATCACATCTCTGCTATCGGAAGTGTCTCAGGATTGGAATGGGAAGGAGTTGGATATCCCATCTCATGTTATAGGACGGGTCTCAGGTTTGTTATTAGAATCATTGAGATATCATATTGCATGCTGTAGGAAGGGTCTAAGGGTTGGAATGTGAAGGACTTGGATATCACATCTCATGCTATAGATAGGCTCTTAGGTTTGGAAAGGGAAGGAGTTGGATATCACATTTCATGTTAGAGGAAGGATCTCAGGTTTGGTATTAGAAGCATTGAGATATCACATCTCATGCTATAGGAAGGGTTTCAGGATTGGAATGGGAAGCAGTTGGATATCACATCTCATGCTATAGGAAGGGTCTCAGGTTTGGTATAAGCCTTGAGATATCACATCTCATGCTATAGGACGGGTCTCAGGATTGGAATGGAAGGAGTTGGATATCACATCTCATGTTATAGGAAGGATCTCAGGTTTGGTATTAGAAGCATTGAGACATCACATCTCATGCTATAGGAAGGGTCTCAAGGTTGGAATGGGAAGGAGTTGGATATCACATCTCATCCAATAGGAAGGGTCTCAGGTTTGGATTGGGAAGGAATTGGATATCACATCTCATGTTATAGGAAGGATCTCAGGTTTGGTATTAGAAGCATTGAGATATCACATCTCATGCTATAGGAAGGGTCTCAGGATTGGAATGTGAAGGATTTGGATATCACATCTCATGCTAAAGGAAGGGTCTCAGGTTTGGTAGAAGCATTGAGATATCACGTCGCTGCTATCGGAAGGGTCTCAGGATTGGATTGGGAAGGAGTTGGATATCCCTTCTCATGCTATAGGAAGGGTCTCAGGATTTGAATGGCAAGGAGTTGGATATCACATCTCATGCCATAGGAAGGGACTCAGGTTTGGTATAAGCATTGAGATATCACATCTCTGCTATCGGAAGGGTCTCAGGATTGGATTGGGAAGGAGTTGGATATCCCTTCTCATGCTATAGGAAGTGTCTCAGGTTGGAATGGGAAGGAGTTGGATATCACATCTCATGTTATAGGAAGGGTCTCAGGATTGGAATGGGAAGGATTTGGATATCACATCTCTTGCTATAGGAAGGGTCTCAGGATTGGAATGGGTAGGAGTTGGATATTACTTTCTTGCTATAGGAAGGGTCTCATGTTTGGAATGGGAAGGAGTTGGATATCACATATGCTATAGTTAGTGTCTCAGGTTTGGAACGGGAAGGAGTTGGATATCACATCTCATGTTATAGGAAGGGTCTCAGGTTTGGTATAAGCATTGAGATATCACATCTCTGCTATCGGAAGCGGCTCAGGATTGGAATGGGAAGGAGTTGGATATCCCATCTCATGTTATAGGAAGAGTCTCTGGTTTGGTATTAGAATTATTGAGATATCACATCGCATGCTGTAGGAAGGGTCTAAGGATTGGAATGGGATAGACTTGGATATCACATCTCATGTTATAGGTAGGCTCTCAGGTTTGGTATAAGCATTGAGATATCACATCTCATGCTATAGGAAGGGTCTCAGGATTGGAATGGGAAGGAATTGGATATCACATCTCATGCTATAGGAAGGGTCTCAGATTTGGTATAAGCATTGAGATATCACATCTCATGCTAAAGGAAGGGTCTCAGGATTGGAATGGGAAGGAGTTGTATATGACATCTCAGGCCATAGGAAGGTTCTCAGGTTTGGTATAAGCATTGAGATATCACATCTCTGCTATCGGAAAGGTCTCAGGATTGGAATGGGAAGGAGTTGGATATCCCATCTCATGTTATAGGAAGGGTCTCAGGTTTGGTATTAGAAGCATAGAGATATCACATCTCATGCTATAGGAAGGGTCTCAGGATTGGAATGGGAAGGACTTGGATGTCACATCTCATGCTATAGGGAGGGTCTCAAGTTTGATATTAGAAGCATTGAGATAACAAATCTCATGATATCGGAAGGGTCTCAGGATTGGAATGGGAAGGAGTTGGATATCACATCTCATGATAAAGGAAGGGTCTAAGGTTTGGAAGGGGAAGGATTTGGATATCACATCTCATGTTATAGGACGGGTCTCAGGTTTAATATTAGAAGCATTGAGATATCAAGTCTCATGGTATAAGAAGGGTCTCAGAATTGGAATGGGAAGGAGTTGGATATCACACCTCAAGCTATAGGAAGGGTCTCAGGATTGGAATGGGAAGGAGTTTGATATCACATCTCATGCCATAGTATGGGTCTCAGGTTTGGTAGAAGCATTGGGATATCACATCTCATGCTATCGGAAGGGTATCAGTATTGGATTTGGAAGAAGTTGGATATCCCATCTCATGCTATAGGAATGGTCTCAGGTTGGAATGGGAAGGAGTTGGATATCACATTTCATGTTATAGGAAGGGTCTCAGGATTGGAATGCGAAGGACTTGGATATCATATCTCATGCTATAGGACGGGTCTCAGGTTTGTTATTAGAATCATTGAGATATCATATTGCATGCTATAGGAAGGGTCTCAGGATTGGAATGGGAAGCAGTTGGATATCACATCTCATGCTATAGGAAGGGTCTCAGGTTTGGTATAAGCCTTGAGATATCACATCTCATGCTATAGGACGGGTCTCAGGATTGGAATAGAAGGAGTTGGATATCACATCTCATGTTATAGGAAGGATCTCAGGTTTGGTATTAGAAGCATTGAGACATCACATCTCATGCTATAGGAAGGGTCTCAAGGTTGGAATGGGAAGGAGTTGGATATCACATCTCATCCAATAGGAAGGGTCTCAGGTTTGGAATGGGAAGGAATTGGATATCACATCTCATGTTATAGGAAGGATCTCAGGTTTAGTATTAGAAGCATTGAGATATCACATCTCATGCTATAGGAAGGGTCTCAGGATTGGAATGTGAAGGATTTGGATATCACATCTCATGCTAAAGGAAGGGTCTCAGGTTTGGTAGAAGCATTGAGATATCACGTCGCTGCTATCGGAAGGGTCTCAGGATTGGATTGGGAAGGAGTTGGATATCCCTTCTCATGCTATAGGAAGGGTCTCAGGATTTGAATGGCAAGGAGTTGGATATCACATCTCATGCCATAGGAAGGGTCTCAGGTTTGGTATAAGCATTGAGATATCACATCTCTGCTATCGGAAGGGTCTCAGGATTGGATTGGGAAGGAGTTGGATATCCCTTCTCATGCTATAGGAAGTGTCTCAGGTTGGAATGGGAAGGAGTTGGATATCACATCTCATGTTATAGGAAGGGTCTCAGGATTGGAATGGGAAGGATTTGGATATCACATCTCTTGCTATAGGAAGGGTCTCAGGATTGGAATGGGTAGGAGTTGGATATTACTTTCTTGCTATAGGAAGGGTCTCATGTTTGGAATGGGAAGGAGTTGGATATCACATATGCTATAGTTAGTGTCTCAGGTTTGGAACGGGAAGGGGTTGGATATCACATCTCATGTTATAGGAAGGGTCTCAGGTTTGGTATAAGCATTGAGATATCACATCTCTGCTATCGGAAGCGGCTCAGGATTGGAATGGGAAGGAGTTGGATATCCCATCTCATGTTATAGGAAGAGTCTCTGGTTTGGTATTAGAATTATTGAGATATCACATCGCATGCTGTAGGAAGGGTCTAAGGATTGGAATGGGATAGACTTGGATATCACATCTCATGTTATAGGTAGGCTCTCAGGTTTTGTATAAGCATTGAGATATCACATCTCATGCTATAGGAAGGGTCTCAGGATTGGAATGGGAAGGAATTGGATATCACATCTCATGCTATAGGAAGGGTCTCAGATTTGGTATAAGCATTGAGATATCACATCTCATGCTAAAGGAAGGGTCTCAGGATTGGAATGGGAAGGAGTTGTATATGACATCTCAGGCCATAGGAAGGTTCTCAGGTTTGGTATAAGCATTGAGATATCACATCTCTGCTATCGGAAAGGTCTCAGGATTGGAATGGGAAGGAGTTGGATATCCCATCTCATGTTATAGGAAGGGTCTCAGGTTTGGTATTAGAAGCATAGAGATATCACATCTCATGCTATAGGAAGGGTCTCAGGATTGGAATGGGAAGGACTTGGATGTCACATCTCATGCTATAGGGAGGGTCTCAAGTTTGATATTAGAAGCATTGAGATAACAAATCTCATGATATCGGAAGGGTCTCAGGATTGGAATGGGAAGGAGTTGGATATCACATCTCATGATAAAGGAAGGGTCTAAGGTTTGGAAGGGGAAGGATTTGGATATCACATCTCATGTTATAGGACGGGTCTCAGGTTTAATATTAGAAGCATTGAGATATCAAGTCTCATGGTATAAGAAGGGTCTCAGAATTGGAATGGGAAGGAGTTGGATATCACACCTCAAGCTATAGGAAGGGTCTCAGGATTGGAATGGGAAGGAGTTTGATATCACATCTCATGCCATAGTATGGGTCTCAGGTTTGGTAGAAGCATTGGGATATCACATCTCATGCTATCGGAAGGGTATCAGTATTGGATTTGGAAGAAGTTGGATATCCCATCTCATGCTATAGGAAGGGTCTCAGGTTGGAATGGGAAGGAGTTGGATATCACATTTCATGTTATAGGAAGGGTCTCAGGATTGGAATGGGAAGGACTTGGATATCATATCTCATGCTATAGGACGGGTCTCAGGTTTGTTATTAGAATCATTGAGATATCATATTGCATGCTGTAGGAAGGGTTAAGGATTGGAATGGGAAGGACCTGGATATCACATCTCATGCTATAGAACGGCTCTCAGGTTTGGAAAGGGAAGGAGTTGGATATCACATCTCATGTTATAGGATGGATCTCAGGTTTGGTATTAGAAGTATTGAGATATCACATCTCATGTTATCGGAAGGATCTCAGGTTTGGTATTAGAAGTATTGAGATATCACATCTCATGCTATAGGAAGGGTTTCAGGATTGGAATGGGAAGGAGTTGGATATCACATCTCATGCTAAAGGAAGGGTCTCAGGTTTGGTAGAAGCCTTGAGATATCACATCTCATGCTATAGGAAGGGTCTCAGGATTGGAATGGGAAGGACTTAGATATCACATATCATGCTATAGGGAGGGTCTCAGTTTTGATATTAGAAGCATTGAGATATCACATCTCATGCTATCGGAAGTGTCTCAGGATTGGAATGGGAAGGAGCTGGATATCACATCTCATGCTAAAGGAAGGGTGTCAGGTTTGGAACAGGAAGGAGTTGGATATCACATCTCATGTTATAGGAAGGGTCTCAGGTTTGGTATAAACATTGAGATATCACATCTCTGCTATCGGAAGTGTCTCAGGATTGGAATGGGAAGGAGTTGGATATCCCATCTCATGTTATAGGACGGGTCTCAGGTTTGTTATTAGAATCATTGAGATATCATATTGCATGCTGTAGGAAGGGTCTAAGGGTTGGAATGTGAAGGACTTGGATATCACATCTCATGCTATAGATAGGCTCTTAGGTTTGGAAAGGGAAGGAGTTGGATCTCACATTTCATGTTAGAGGAAGGATCTCAGGTTTGGTATTAGAAGCATTGAGATATCACATCTCATGCTATAGGAAGGGTCTCAGGATTGGAATGGGAAGGAGTTGGATATCACATCTCATGCTATAGGAAGGGTCTCAGGTTTGGTATAAGCATTGAGATATCACATCTCATGCTATAGGAAGGGTCTCAGGATTGGAATGGAAGGAGTTGGATATCACATCTCATGTTATAGGAAGGATCTCAGGTTTGGTATTAGAAGCATTGAGACATCACATCTCATGCTATAGGAAGGGTCTCAGGATTGGAATGGGAAGGAGTTGGATATCAAATCTCATGCTATAGGAAGCGTCTCAGGATTGGAATGGGAAGGAGTTGAATATGACATCTCATGCCGTAGGAAGGGTCTCAGGTTTGGTATAAACATTGAGATATCACATCTCTGCTATCAAAAGGGTCTCAGGCTTGGAATGGGAAGGGGTTGGATATCCCATCTCATGTTATAGGAAGAGTCTCAGGTTTGGTATTAGAAGCATTGAGATATCACATCTCATGCTATAGGAAGTGTCTCAGGATTGGAATGGGAAGGAGTTGGATATCACATCTCATGTTATAGGAAGGGTCTCAGGATTGGAATGGGAAGGATTTGGATATCACATCTCTTGCTATAGGAAGGGTCTCAGGATTGGAATGGGTAGGAGTTGGATATTACTTTCTTGCTATAGGAAGGGTCTCATGTTTGGAATGGGAAGGAGTTGGATATCACATATGCTATAGTTAGTGTCTCAGGTTTGGAACGGGAAGGAGTTGGATATCACATCTCATGTTATAGGAAGGGTCTCAGGTTTGGTATAAGCATTGAGATATCACATCTCTGCTATCGGAAGCGGCTCAGGATTGGAATGGGAAGGAGTTGGATATCCCATCTCATGTTATAGGAAGAGTCTCTGTTTGGTATTAGAATCATTGAGATATCACATCGCATGCTGTAGGAAGGGTCTAAGGATTGGAATGGGATGGACTTGGATATCACATCTCATGTTATAGGTAGACTCTCAGGTTTGGTATAAGCATTGAGATATCACATCTCATGCTATAGGAAGGGTCTCAGGATTGGAATGGGAAAGAATTGGATATCACATCTCATGCTATAGGAAGGGTCTCAGATTTGGTATAAGCATTGAGATATCACATCTCATGCTAAAGGAAGGGTCTCAGGATTGGAATGGGAAGGAGTTGTATATGACATCTCAGGCCATAGGAAGGTTCTCAGGTTTGGTATAAGCATTGAGATATCACATCTCTGCTATCGGAAAGGTCTCAGGATTGGAATGGGAAGGAGTTGGATATCCCATCTCATGTTATAGGAAGGGTCTCAGGTTTGGTATTAGAAGCATAGAAATATCACATCTCATGCTATAGGAAGGGTCTCAGGATTGGAATGGGAAGGACTTGGATGTCACATCTCATGCTATAGGGAGGGTCTCAAGTTTGATATTAGAAGCATTGAGATAACAAATCTCATGATATCAGAAGGGTCTCAGGATTGGAATGGGAAGGAGTTGGATATCACATCTCATGATAAAGGAAGGGTCTAAGGTTTGGAAGGGGAAGGATTTGGATATCACATCTCATGTTATAGGACGGGTCTCAGGTTTAATATTAGAAGCATTGAGATATCAAGTCTCATGGTATAAGAAGGGTCTCAGAATTGGAATGGGAAGGAGTTGGATATCACACCTCAAGCTATAGGAAGGGTCTCAGGATTGGAATGGGAAGGAGTTTGATATCACATCTCATGCCATAGTATGGGTCTCAGGTTTGGTAGAAGCATTGGGATATCACATCTCATGCTATCGGAAGGGTATCAGTATTGGATTTGGAAGAAGTTGGATATCCCATCTCATGCTATAGGAAGGGTCTCAGGTTGGAATGGGAAGGAGTTGGATATCACATTTCATGTTATAGGAAGGGTCTCAGGATTGGAATGGGAAGGACTTGGATATCATATCTCATGCTATAGGACGGGTCTCAGGTTTGTTATTAGAATCATTGAGATATCATATTGCATGCTGTAGGAAGGGTCTAAGGATTGGAATGGGAAGGACCTGGATATCACATCTCATGCTATAGAACGGCTCTCAGGTTTGGAAAGGGAAGGAGTTGGATATCACATCTCATGTTATAGGATGGATCTCAGGTTTGGTATTAGAAGTATTGAGATATCACATCTCATGCTATAGGAAGGGTCTCAGGATTGGAATGGGAAGGAGTTGGATATTACATCTCATGCTAAAGGAAGGGTCTCAGGTTTGGTAGAAGCATTGAGATATCACATCTCATGCTATAGGAAGGGTCTCAGGATTGGAATGGGAAGGACTTAGATATCACATATCATGCTATAGGGAGGGTCTCAGTTTTGATATTAGAAGCATTGAGATATCACATCTCATGCTATCGGAAGTGTCTCAGGATTGGAATGGGAAGGAGCTGGATATCACATCTCATGCTAAAGGAAGGGTCTCAGGTTTGGAACGGGAAGGAGTTGGATATCACATCTCATGTTATAGGAAGGGTCTCAGGTTTGGTATAAACATTGAGATATCACATCTCTGCTATCGGAAGTGTCTCAGGATTGGAATGGGAAGGAGTTGGATATCCCATCTCATGTTATAGGACGGGTCTCAGGTTTGTTATTAGAATCATTGAGATATCATATTGCATGCTGTAGGAAGGGTCTAAGGGTTGGAATGTGAAGGACTTGGATATCACATCTCATGCTATAGATAGGCTCTTAGGTTTGGAAAGGGAAGGAGTTGGATCTCACATTTCATGTTAGAGGAAGGATCTCAGGTTTGGTATTAGAAGCATTGAGATATCACATCTCATGCTATAGGAAGGGTCTCATGATTGGAATGGGAAGGAGTTGGATATCACATCTCATGCTATAGGAAGGGTCTCAGGTTTGGTATAAGCATTGAGATATCACATCTCATGCTATAGGAAGGGTCTCAGGATTGGAATGGAAGGAGTTGGATATCACATCTCATGTTATAGGAAGGATCTCAGGTTTGGTATTAGAAGCATTGAGACATCACATCTCATGCTATAGGAAGGGTCTCAGGATTGGAATGGGAAGGAGTTGGATATCAAATCTCATGCTATAGGAAGGGTCTCAGGATTGGAATGGGAAGGAGTTGAATATGACATCTCATGCCGTAGGAAGGGTCTCAGGTTTGGTATAAACATTGAGATATCACATCTCTGCTATCAAAAGGGTCTCAGGATTGGAATGGGAAGGAGTTGGATATCCCATCTCATGTTATAGGAAGAGTCTCAGGTTTGGTATTAGAAGCATTGAGATATCACATCTCATGCTATAGGAAGTGTCTCAGGATTGGAATGGGAAGGACTTGGATATCACATCTCATGCTATAGGTAGGGTCTCAAGTTTGACATTAGAAGCATTGAGATATCACATCTCATGCTATAGGAAGGGTCTGAGGATTGGAATGGGAATGAGTTGGATATCACATCTCCTGCTATGGGAAGGGTCTCAGGTTTGGTATAAGCAGTGAGATATCACATCTCATGCTATAGGAAGTGTCTCAGGATTGGAATGGGAAGGAGTTGGATATCACATCTCATGTTATAGGAAGGATCTCAGGTTTGGTATAAGCATTGAGATATCACATCTCTGCTATCGGAAGGGTCTCAAGATTGGAATGGGAAGGAGTTGGATATTCCCATCTCATGTTATAGGAAGGGTCTCAGGTTTGGTATTAGAAGCATTGAGATATCACATCTCATGCTATAGGAAGGGTCTCAGGATTGGAATGGGAAGGACTTGGATATCACATCTCATGCTATAGGGAGGTTCTCAAGTTTGATATTAGAAGTTTGAGATATCACATCTCATGATATCGGAAGGGTCTCAGGATTGGAATGGGAATGAGTTGGATATCACATCTCATGATAAAGGAAGGGTCTAAGGTTTGGAAGGGGAAGGATTTGGATATCACATCTCATGTTATATTACGGGTCTCAGGTTTGGTATTAGAAGCATTGAGATATCAAGTCTCATAGTATAGGAAGGGTCTCAGAATTGGAATGGGAAGGAGTTGGATATCCCATCTCATGTTATAGGAAGAGTCTCTGGTTTGGTATTAAAATCATTGAGATATCACATCGCATGCTGTAGGAAGGGTCTAAGGATTGGAATGGGATGGACTTGGATATCACATCTCATGTTATAGGTAGGCTCTCAGGTTTGGTATAAGCATTGAGATATCACATCTCATGCTATAGGAAGGGTCTCAGAATTGGAATGGGAGGAGTTGGATATCACATCTCAAGCTATAGGAAGGGTCTCAGTATTGAAATGGGAAGGACTTGGATATCACATCTCATGCTATAGGAAGGCTCTCAGGTTTGGAAGGGGAAAGAGTTGGATATCTCATTTCATGTTAGAGGTAGGATCTCAGGTTTGGTATTAGAGGCATTGAGATATCACATCTCATGCTATCAGAAGGGTCTCAGGAATGGAATGGGAAGGAGTTAGATATCACATCTCATGCTAAAGGGAGGGTCTCAGGTTTGGAAGGGGAAGGATTTGGATATCACATCTCATGTTATAGGAAGGATCTCAGGTTTGGTATTAGAAGCATTGAGATATCACATCTCATGCTATCGGAAGGATCTCAGGTTTGGTATTAGAAGCATTGAGATATCACATCTCATGCTATCAGAAGAGTCTCAGGATTGGAATAGGAAGGAGTTGGATATCACATTTCATGCTAAAGGGAGGGTCTCAGGTTTGGAAGGGGAAGGATTTGGATATCACATCTCATGTTATCGGAAGGATCTCACGTTTGGTATTAGAAGTATTGAGATATCATATCTCATGCTATAGGAAGGGTCTCAGGATTGGAATGGGAAGGAGTTGGATATCACATCTCATGCTATAGGGAGGGTCTCAGGATTGGAATGGGAAGGACTTAGATATCACATATCATGCTATAGGGAGGGTCTCAGTTTTGATATTAGAAGCATTGAGATATCACATCTCATGCTATCGGAAGTGTCTCAGGATTGGAATGGGAAGGAGCTGGATATCACATCTCATGCTAAAGGAAGGGTCTCAGGTTTGGAACGGGAAGGATTTGGATATCACATCTCATGTTATAGGAAGGGTCTCAGGTTTGGTATAAGCATTGAGATATCACATCTCTGCTATCGGAAGTGTCTCAGGATTGGAATGGGAAGGAGTTGGATATCCCATCTCATGTTATAGGACGGGTCTCAGGTTTGTTATTAGAATCATTGAGATATCATATTGCATGCTGTAGGAAGGGTCTAAGGGTTGGAATGTGAAGGACTTGGATATCACATCTCATGCTATAGATAGGCTCTTAGGTTTGGAAAGGGAAGGAGTTGGATATCACATTTCATGTTAGAGGAAGGATCTCAGGTTTGGTATTAGAAGCATTGAGATATCACATCTCATGCTATAGGAAGGGTTTCAGGATTGGAATGGGAAGCAGTTGGATATCACATCTCATGCTATAGGAAGGGTCTCAGGTTTGGTATAAGCCTTGAGATATCACATCTCATGCTATAGGACGGGGCTCAGGATTGGAATGGAAGGAGTTGGATATCACATCTCATGTTATAGGAAGGATCTCAGGTTTGGTATTAGAAGCATTGAGACATCACATCTCATGCTATAGGAAGGGTCTCAAGGTTGGAATGGGAAGGAGTTGGATATCACATCTCATCCAATAGGAAGGGTCTCAGGTTTGGAATGGGAAGGAATTGGATATCACATCTCATGTTATAGGAAGGATCTCAGGTTTGGTATTAGAAGCATTGAGATATCACATCTCATGCTATAGGAAGGGTCTCAGGATTGGAATGTGAAGGATTTGGATATCACATCTCATGCTAAAGGAAGGGTCTCAGGTTTGGTAGAAGCATTGAGATATCACGTCGCTGCTATCGGAAGGGTCTCAGGATTGGATTGGGAAGGAGTTGGATATCCCTTCTCATGCTATAGGAAGGGTCTCAGGATTTGAATGGCAAGGAGTTGGATATCACATCTCATGCCATAGGAAGGGACTCAGGTTTGGTATAAGCATTGAGATATCACATCTCTGCTATCGGAAGGGTCTCATGATTGGATTGGGAAGGAGTTGGATATCCCTTCTCATGCTATAGGAAGTGTCTCAGGTTGGAATGGGAAGGAGTTGGATATCACATCTCATGTTATAGGAAGGGTCTCAGGATTGGAATGGGAAGGATTTGGATATCACATCTCTTGCTATAGGAAGGGTCTCAGGATTGGAATGGGTAGGAGTTGGATATTACTTTCTTGCTATAGGAAGGGTCTCATGTTTGGAATGGGAAGGAGTTGGATATCACATATGCTATAGTTAGTGTCTCAGGTTTGGAACGGGAAGGAGTTGGATATCACATCTCATGTTATAGGAAGGGTCTCAGGTTTGGTATAAGCATTGAGATATCACATCTCTGCTATCGGAAGCGGCTCAGGATTGGAATGGGAAGGAGTTGGATATCGCATCTCATGTTATAGGAAGAGTCTCTGGTTTGGTATTAGAATTATTGAGATATCACATCGCATGCTGTAGGAAGGGTCTAAGGATTGGAATGGGATAGACTTGGATATCACATCTCATGTTATAGGTAGGCTCTCAGGTTTGGTATAAGCATTGAGATATCACATCTCATGCTATAGGAAGGGTCTCAGGATTGGAATGGGAAGGAATTGGATATCACATCTCATGCTATAGGAAGGGTCTCAGATTTGGTATAAGCATTGAGATATCACATCTCATGCTAAAGGAAGGGTCTCAGGATTGGAATGGGAAGGAGTTGTATATGACATCTCAGGCCATAGGAAGGTTCTCAGGTTTGGTATAAGCATTGAGATATCACATCTCTGCTATCGGAAAGGTCTCAGGATTGGAATGGGAAGGAGTTGGATATCCCATCTCATGTTATAGGAAGGGTCTCAGGTTTGGTATTAGAAGCATAGAGATATCACATCTCATGCTATAGGAAGGGTCTCAGGATTGGAATGGGAAGGACTTGGATGTCACATCTCATGCTATAGGGAGGGTCTCAAGTTTGATATTAGAAGCATTGAGATAACAAATCTCATGATATCGGAAGGGTCTCAGGATTGGAATGGGAAGGAGTTGGATATCACATCTCATGATAAAGGAAGGGTCTAAGGTTTGGAAGGGGAAGGATTTGGATATCACATCTCATGTTATAGGACGGGTCTCAGGTTTAATATTAGAAGCATTGAGATATCAAGTCTCATGGTATAAGAAGGGTCTCAGAATTGGAATGGGAAGGAGTTGGATATCACACCTCAAGCTATAGGAAGGGTCTCAGGATTGGAATGGGAAGGAGTTTGATATCACATCTCATGCCATAGTATGGGTCTCAGGTTTGGTAGAAGCATTGGGATATCACATCTCATGCTATCGGAAGGGTATCAGTATTGGATTTGGAAGAAGTTGGATATCCCATCTCATGCTATAGGAATGGTCTCAGGTTGGAATGGGAAGGAGTTGGATATCACATTTCATGTTATAGGAAGGGTCTCAGGATTGGAATGCGAAGGACTTGGATATCATATCTCATGCTATAGGACGGGTCTCAGGTTTGTTATTAGAATCATTGAGATATCATATTGCATGCTATAGGAAGGGTCTCAGGATTGGAATGGGAAGCAGTTGGATATCACATCTCATGCTATAGGAAGGGTCTCAGGTTTGGTATAAGCCTTGAGATATCACATCTCATGCTATAGGACGGGTCTCAGGATTGGAATAGAAGGAGTTGGATATCACATCTCATGTTATAGGAAGGATCTCAGGTTTGGTATTAGAAGCATTGAGACATCACATCTCATGCTATAGGAAGGGTCTCAAGGTTGGAATGGGAAGGAGTTGGATATCACATCTCATCCAATAGGAAGGGTCTCAGGTTTGGAATGGGAAGGAATTGGATATCACATCTCATGTTATAGGAAGGATCTCAGGTTTGGTATTAGAAGCATTGAGATATCACATCTCATGCTATAGGAAGGGTCTCAGGATTGGAATGTGAAGGATTTGGATATCACATCTCATGCTAAAGGAAGGGTCTCAGGTTTGGTAGAAGCATTGAGATATCACGTCGCTGCTATCGGATGGGTCTCAGGATTGGATTGGGAAGGAGTTGGATATCCCTTCTCATGCTATAGGAAGGGTCTCAGGATTTGAATGGCAAGGAGTTGGATATCACATCTCATGCCATAGGAAGGGTCTCAGGTTTGGTATAAGCATTGAGATATCACATCTCTGCTATCGGAAGGGTCTCAGGATTGGATTGGGAAGGAGTTGGATATCCCTTCTCATGCTATAGGAAGTGTCTCAGGTTGGAATGGGAAGGAGTTGGATATCACATCTCATGTTATAGGAAGGGTCTCAGGATTGGAATGGGAAGGATTTGGATATCACATCTCTTGCTATATGAAGGGTCTCAGGATTGGAATGGGTAGGAGTTGGATATTACTTTCTTGCTATAGGAAGGGTCTCATGTTTGGAATGGGAAGGAGTTGGATATCACATATGCTATAGTTAGTGTCTCAGGTTTGGAACGGGAAGGAGTTGGATATCACATCTCATGTTATAGGAAGGGTCTCAGGTTTGGTATAAGCATTGAGATATCACATCTCTGCTATCGGAAGCGGCTCAGGATTGGAATGGGAAGGAGTTGGATATCCCATCTCATGTTATAGGAAGAGTCTCTGGTTTGGTATTAGAATTATTGAGATATCACAACGCATGCTGTAGGAAGGGTCTAAGGATTGGAATGGGATAGACTTGGATATCACATCTCATGTTATAGGTAGGCTCTCAGGTTTTGTATAAGCATTGAGATATCACATCTCATGCTATAGGAAGGGTCTCAGGATTGGAATGGGAAGGAATTGGATATCACATCTCATGCTATAGGAAGGGTCTCAGATTTGGTATAAGCATTGAGATATCACATCTCATGCTAAAGGAAGGGTCTCAGGATTGGAATGGGAAGGAGTTGTATATGACATCTCAGGCCATAGGAAGGTTCTCAGGTTTGGTATAAGCATTGAGATATCACATCTCTGCTATCGGAAAGGTCTCAGGATTGGAATGGGAAGGAGTTGGATATCCCATCTCATGTTATAGGAAGGGTCTCAGGTTTGGTATTAGAAGCATAGAGATATCACATCTCATGCTATAGGAAGGGTCTCAGGATTGGAATGGGAAGGACTTGGATGTCACATCTCATGCTATAGGGAGGGTCTCAAGTTTGATATTAGAAGCATTGAGATAACAAATCTCATGATATCGGAAGGGTCTCAGGATTGGAATGGGAAGTAGTTGGATATCACATCTCATGATAAAGGAAGGGTCTAAGGTTTGGAAGGGGAAGGATTTGGATATCACATCTCATGTTATAGGACGGGTCTCAGGTTTAATATTAGAAGCATTGAGATATCAAGTCTCATGGTATAAGAAGGGTCTCAGAATTGGAATGGGAAGGAGTTGGATATCACACCTCAAGCTATAGGAAGGGTCTCAGGATTGGAATGGGAAGGAGTTTGATATCACATCTCATGCCATAGTATGGGTCTCAGGTTTGGTAGAAGCATTGGGATATCACATCTCATGCTATCGGAAGGGTATCAGTATCGGATTTGGAAGAAGTTGGATATCCCATCTCATGCTATAGGAAGGGTCTCAGGTTGGAATGGGAAGGAGTTGGATATCACATTTCATGTTATAGGAAGGGTCTCAGGATTGGAATGGGAAGGACTTGGATATCATATCTCATGCTATAGGACGGGTCTCAGGTTTGTTATTAGAATCATTGAGATATCATATTGCATGCTGTAGGAAGGGTTAAGGATTGGAATGGGAAGGACCTGGATATCACATCTCATGCTATAGAACGGCTCTCAGGTTTGTAAAGGGAAGGAGTTGGATATCACATCTCATGTTATAGGATGGATCTCAGGTTTGGTATTAGAAGTATTGAGATATCACATCTCATGTTATCGGAAGGATCTCAGGTTTGGTATTAGAAGTATTGAGATATCACATCTCATGCTATAGGAAGGGTTTCAGGATTGGAATGGGAAGGAGTTGGATATCACATCTCATGCTAATGGAAGGGTCTCAGGTTTGGTAGAAGCATTGAGATATCACATCTCATGCTATAGGAAGGGTCTCAGGATTGGAATGGGAAGGACTTAGATATCACATATCATGCTATAGGGAGGGTCTCAGTTTTGATATTAGAAGCATTGAGATATCACATCTCATGCTATCGGAAGTGTCTCAGGATTGGAATGGGAAGGAGCTGGATATCACATCTCATGCTAAAGGAAGGGTGTCAGGTTTGGAACGGGAAGGAGTTGGATATCACATCTCATGTTATAGGAAGGGTCTCAGGTTTGGTATAAACAATGAGATATCACATCTCTGCTATCGGAAGTGTCTCAGGATTGGAATGGGAAGGAGTTGGATATCCCATCTCATGTTATAGGACGGGTCTCAGGTTTGTTATTAGAATCATTGAGATATCATATTGCATGCTGTAGGAAGGGTCTAAGGGTTGGAATGTGAAGGACTTGGATATCACATCTCATGCTATAGATAGGCTCTTAGGTTTGGAAAGGGAAGGAGTTGGATCTCACATTTCATGTTAGAGGAAGGATCTCAGGTTTGGTATTAGAAGCATTGAGATATCACATCTCATGCTATAGGAAGGGTCTCAGGATTGGAATGGGAAGGAGTTGGATATCACATCTCATGCTATAGGAAGGGTCTCAGGTTTGGTATAAGCATTGAGATATCACATCTCATGCTATAGGAAGGGTCTCAGGATTGGAATGGAAGGAGTTGGATATCACATCTCATGTTATAGGAAGGATCTCAGGTTTGGTATTAGAAGCATTGAGACATCACATCTCATGCTATAGGAAGGGTCTCAGGATTGGAATGGGAAGGAGTTGGATATCAAATCTCATGCTATAGGAAGCGTCTCAGGATTGGAATGGGAAGGAGTTGAATATGACATCTCATGCCGTAGGAAGGGTCTCAGGTTTGGTATAAACATTGAGATATCACATCTCTGCTATCAAAAGGGTCTCAGGATTGGAATGGGAAGGAGTTGGATATCCCATCTCATGTTATAGGAAGAGTCTCAGGTTTGGTATTAGAAGCATTGAGATATCACATCTCATGCTATAGGAAGTGTCTCAGGATTGGAATGGGAAGGAGTTGGATATCACATCTCATGTTATAGGAAGGGTCTCAGGATTGGAATGGGAAGGATTTGGATATCACATCTCTTGCTATAGGAAGGGTCTCAGTATTGGAATGGGTAGGAGTTGGATATTACTTTCTTGCTATAGGAAGGGTCTCATGTTTGGAATGGGAAGGAGTTGGATATCACATATGCTATAGTTAGTGTCTCAGGTTTGGAACGGGAAGGAGTTGGATATCACATCTCATGTTATAGGAAGGGTCTCAGGTTTGGTATAAGCATTGAGATATCACATCTCTGCTATCGGAAGCGGCTCAGGATTGGAATGGGAAGGAGTTGGATATCCCATCTCATGTTATAGGAAGAGTCTCTGTTTGGTATTAGAATCATTGAGATATCACATCGCATGCTGTAGGAAGGGTCTAAGGATTGGAATGGGATGGACTTGGATATCACATCTCATGTTATAGGTAGGCTCTCAGGTTTGGTATAAGCATTGAGATATCACATCTCATGCTATAGGAAGGGTCTCAGGATTGGAATGGGAAGGAATTGGATATCACATCTCATGCTATAGGAAGGGTCTCAGATTTGGTATAAGCATTGAGATATCACATCTCATGCTAAAGGAAGGGTCTCAGGATTGGAATGGGAAGGAGTTGTATATGACATCTCAGGCCATAGGAAGGTTCTCTGGTTTGGTATAAGCATTGAGATATCACATCTCTGCTATCGGAAAGGTCTCAGGATTGGAATGGGAAGGAGTTGGATATCCCATCTCATGTTATAGGAAGGGTCTCAGGTTTGGTATTAGAAGCATAGAAATATCACATCTCATGCTATAGGAAGGGTCTCAGGATTGGAATGGGAAGGACTTGGATGTCACATCTCATGATAAAGGAAGGGTCTAAGGTTTGGAAGGGGAAGGATTTGGATATCACATCTCATGTTATAGGACGGGTCTCAGGTTTAATATTAGAAGCATTGAGATATCAAGTCTCATGGTATAAGAAGGGTCTCAGAATTGGAATGGGAAGGAGTTGGATATCACACCTCAAGCTATAGGAAGGGTCTCAGGATTGGAATGGGAAGGAGTTTGATATCACATCTCATGCCATAGTATGGGTCTCAGGTTTGGTAGAAGCATTGGGACATCACATCTCATGCTATCGGAAGGGTATCAGTATTGGATTTGGAAGAAGTTGGATATCCCATCTCATGCTATAGGAAGGGTCTCAGGTTGGAATGGGAAGGAGTTGGATATCACATTTCATGTTATAGGAAGGGTCTCAGGATTGGAATGGGAAGGACTTGGATATCATATCTCATGCTATAGGACGGGTCTCAGGTTTGTTATTAGAATCATTGAGATATCATATTGCATGCTGTAGGAAGGGTCTAAGGATTGGAATGGGAAGGACCTGGATATCACATCTCATGCTATAGAACGGCTCTCAGGTTTGGAAAGGGAAGGAGTTGGATATCACATCTCATGTTATAGGATGGATCTCAGGTTTGGTATTAGAAGTATTGAGATATCACATCTCATGCTATAGGAAGGGTCTCAGGATTGGAATGGGAAGGAGTTGGATATTACATCTCATGCTAAAGGAAGGGTCTCAGGTTTGGTAGAAGCATTGAGATATCACATCTCATGCTATAGGAAGGGTCTCAGGATTGGAATGGGAAGGACTTAGATATCACATATCATGCTATAGGGAGGGTCTCAGTTTTGATATTAGAAGCATTGAGATATCACATCTCATGCTATCGGAAGTGCCTCAGGATTGGAATGGGAAGGAGCTGGATATCACATCTCATGCTAAAGGAAGGGTCTCAGGTTTGGAACGGGAAGGAGTTGGATATCACATCTCATGTTATAGGAAGGGTCTCAGGTTTGGTATAAACATTGAGATATCACATCTCTGCTATCGGAAGTGTCTCAGGATTGGAATGGGAAGGAGTTGGATATCCCATCTCATGTTATAGGACGGGTCTCAGGTTTGTTATTAGAATCATTGAGATATCATATTGCATGCTGTAGGAAGGGTCTAAGGGTTGGAATGTGAAGGACTTGGATATCACATCTCATGCTATAGATAGGCTCTTAGGTTTGGAAAGGGAAGGAGTTGGATCTCACATTTCATGTTAGAGGAAGGATCTCAGGTTTGGTATTAGAAGCATTGAGATATCACATCTCATGCTATAGGAAGGGTCTCATGATTGGAATGGGAAGGAGTTGGATATCACATCTCATGCTATAGGAAGGGTCTCAGGTTTGGTATAAGCATTGAGATATCACATCTCATGCTATAGGAAGGGTCTCAGGATTGGAATGGAAGGAGTTGGATATCACATCTCATGTTATAGGAAGGATCTCAGGTTTGGTATTAGAAGCATTGAGACATCACATCTCATGCTATAGGAAGGGTCTCAGGATTGGAATGGGAAGGAGTTGGATATCAAATCTCATGCTATAGGAAGGGTCTCAGGATTGGAATGGGAAGGAGTTGAATATGACATCTCATGCCGTAGGAAGGGTCTCAGGTTTGGTATAAACATTGAGATATCACATCTCTGCTATCAAAAGGGTCTCAGGATTGGAATGGGAAGGAGTTGGATATCCCATCTCATGTTATAGGAAGAGTCTCAGGTTTGGTATTAGAAGCATTGAGATATCACATCTCATGCTATAGGAAGTGTCTCAGGATTGGAATGGGAAGGACTTGGATATCACATCTCATGCTATAGGTAGGGTCTCAAGTTTGACATTAGAAGCATTGAGATATCACATCTCATGCTATAGGAAGGGTCTGAGGATTGGAATGGGAATGAGTTGGATATCACATCTCCTGCTATGGGAAGGGTCTCAGGTTTGGTATAAGCAGTGAGATATCACATCTCATGCTATAGGAAGTGTCTCAGGATTGGAATGGGAAGGAGTTGGATATCACATCTCATGTTATAGGAAGGATCTCAGGTTTGGTATAAGAATTGAGATATCACATCTCTGCTATCGGAAGGGTCTCAGGATTGGAATGGGAAGGACTTGGATATCACATCTCATGCTATAGGGAGGTTCTCAAGTTTGATATTAGAAGTTTGAGATATCACATCTCATGATATCGGAAGGGTCTCAGGATTGGAATGGGAATGAGTTGGATATCACATCTCATGATAAAGGAAGGGTCTAAGGTTTGGAAGGGGAAGGATTTGGATATCACATCTCATGTTATATTACGGGTCTCAGGTTTGGTATTAGAAGCATTGAGATATCAAGTCTCATAGTATAGGAAGGGTCTCAGAATTGGAATGGGAAGGAGTTGGATATCCCATCTCATGTTATAGGAAGAGTCTCTGGTTTGGTATTAAAATCATTGAGATATCACATCGCATGCTGTAGGAAGGGTCTAAGGATTGGAATGGGATGGACTTGGATATCACATCTCATGTTATAGGTAGGCTCTCAGGTTTGGTATAAGCATTGAGATATCACATCTCATGCTATAGGAAGGGTCTCAGAATTGGAATGGGAAGGAGTTGGATATCACATCTCAAGCTATAGGAATGGTCTCAGTATTGAAATGGGAAGGACTTGGATATCACATCTCATGCTATAGGAAGGCTCTCAGGTTTGGAAGGGGAAAGAGTTGGATATCTCATTTCATGTTAGAGGTAGGATCTCAGGTTTGGTATTAGAGGCATTGAGATATCACATCTCATGCTATCAGAAGGGTCTCAGGAATGGAATGGGAAGGAGTTAGATATCACATCTCATGCTAAAGGGAGGGTCTCAGGTTTGGAAGGGGAAGGATTTGGATATCACATCTCGTGCTATAGGAAGGATCTCAGGTTTGGTATTAGAAGCATTGAGATATCACATCTCATGCTATCGGAAGGATCTCAGGTTTGGTATTAGAAGCATTGAGATATCACATCTCATGCTATCAGAAGAGTCTCAGGATTGGAATAGGAAGGAGTTGAATATCACATTTCATGCTAAAGGGAGGGTCTCAGGTTTGGAAGGGGAGGATTTGGATATCACATCTCATGTTATAGGAAGGATCTCACGTTTGGTATTAGAAGCATTGAGATATCAAATCTCATGCTATAGGAAGGGTCTCAGGATTGGAATGTGAAGGATTTGGATATCACATCTCATGCTAATGGAAGGGTCTCAGGTTTGGTAGAAGCATTGAGATTTCACGTCTCTGCTATCGGAAGGGTCTCAGGATTGGATTGGGAAGGAGTTGGATATCCCTTTTCATGCTATAGGAAGGGTCTCAGGATTTGAATGGCAAGGAGTTGGATATCACATCTCATGCCATAGGAAGGGTCTCAGGTTTGGCATAAGCATTGAGATATCACATCTCTGCTATCGGAAGGGTCTCAGGATTGGATTGGGAAGGAGTTGGATATCCCTTCTCATGCTATAGGAAGTGTCTCAGGTTAGAATGGGAAGGAGTTGGATATCACATCTCATGTTATAAGAAGGGTCTCAGGATTGGAATGGGAAATATCCAAATCCTTCCCATTCCAATCCTGAGACCCTTCCTATAGCAAGAGATGTGATATCCAAATCCTTCCCATTCCAATCCTGAGACCCTTCCTATAACATGAGATGTGATATTCAACTCCTTCCCATTCCAACCTGAGACACTTCCTATAGCATGAGAAGGGATATCCAACTCCTTCCCAATCCAATCCTGAGAACCTTCCGATAGCAGAGATGTGATATCTCAATGCTTATACCAAACCTGAGACCCTTCCTATGGCATGAGATGTGATATCCAACTCCTTGCCATTCAAATCCTGAGACCCTTCCTATAGCATGAGATGTGATATCTCAATGCTTCTACCAAACCTGAGACCCTTCCTTTAGCATGAGATGTGATATCCAAATCCTTCACATTCCAATCCTGAGACCCTTCCTATAGCATGAGATGTGATATCTCAATGCTTCTAATACCAAACCTGAGATCCTTCCTATAACATGAGATGTGATATCCAATTCCTTCCCATTCCAAACCTGAGACCCTTCCTATTGGATGAGATGCGATATCCAACTCCTTCCCATTCCAACCCTGAGACCCTTCCTATACCATGAGATGTGATATCTCAATGCTTCTAATACCAAACCTGGGAACCGTCCTATAACATGAGATGTGATATCTCAATGTTTCTAATAAAAAACCTGAGACCCTTCCTATAACATGAGATGTGATATCCAATTCCTTCCCATTCCAGACCTGAGACCCTTCCTTTAGCATGAGATGTGATATCCAAATACTTCCCATTCCAATCCTAAAACCCTTCCTATAGCATGAGATGTGATATCTCAATGTTTCTAATAAAAAACCTGAGACCCTTCCTATAGCAAGAGATGTGATATCCAAATCCTTCCCATTCCAATCCTGAGACCCTTCCTGTATATAACATGAGATGTGATATCCAACTCCTTCCCATTCCAGCCTGAGACCCTTCCTATAGCATGAGATGTGATATCCAACTCCTTACCATTCAAATCCTGAGACCCTCCCTATAACAAGAGATGTCATATCCAACTCCTTCCCATTCCAAACCTGAGACCCTTCCTATAACATGAGATGTGATATCCAACTCCTTCCCATTCCAAACCTGAGACCCTTCCGATAGCATGAGATGTGATATCTCAATGCTTCAAAAACCAAACATGAGAACCATCCTATAACATGAGATGTGAAATCCAAATCCTTCCCTTCCCAAACCTGAGACTCTTCCAATAGCATGAGATGTGATATCTCAATGCTTCTACCAAACCTGAAACCCTTCCTATAGCATGAGATGTGATATCACAATGCTTCTAATACCAAACCTGAGACCCTTCCCATAGCATGAGATGTGATATCCAACTCCTTCCCATTCCAATCCTGAGACCCTTCCTATAGCATGAGATGTTATATCTCAATGTTTCTAATACCAAACCTGAGATCCTTCCTATAACATGAGATGTGATATCCAACTCCTTCCCATTCCAATCCCGAGACCCTTCCTATAGCATGAGATGTGATATCTCAATGCTTCTAATACCAAACCTAAGGTCCTTCCTATAACATGAGATGTGATATCCAAATCCTTCCCATTCCAAACCTGAGACCCTCCCTTTAGCATGAGATGTGATATCCAACTCCTTCCCATTCCAATCCTGATACCCTTCTGATAGCATGAGATGTGATATCTCAATGCCTCTAATACCAAACCTGAGATCCTACCTCTAACATGAAATGTGATATCCAACTCCTTCCTTTTCCAAACCTGAGACCCTTCCTAAAGCATGAGATGTGTTAAGACGGATTTCTGAACTCTGTCCTGGTGGCGCAGAAGTTCAGAAGGCCAACCTAATTACTTGGAACAGGGTAACCTCTGGACGAGCCAGACCAATCAAGGTAGCGATCGCGGCGGTCAAGACTAGGTCTCAAGAGGGGTGAGGGTGACTGAAAGCCCGCAATGAGCACACAAAGCAAGAGCGCTTACAAACTACTTCAAACAGTTGTTATATCAAAAATAGATACACATTTATTTTAAGGCCTTTAAAATAATGACCGTAGCGAGAAAATCACAATATCACAATATTAAACCAACACATACCATATCAACACAATATATATACAAATACACAGTCGCAAGCGTTTAAAGCACGAAATATGTAGTCCACCTGAAAGGAAAGGAAAACAGGCAGTGCGATAACGCTTTAGACTCAGTTCGCCTTCAGAGGCACCTAACTAGATGGAAGTCCGAGCCCTGCGAAGAGTGGAGCCTTGTGCTCAAAGTACCTGCCACGCCGGTGCCAACGGGCAAAAGGGGAAGCTCTTCGGAGGAAGTCAGGCAGTTCGGGTTAGTGCACAGCAGAAGGAGAACAGGTTCCGCAACTCAAGCGCAGCCTCCACAGCGGGCAGAAGCAGAGCGCGAGTACGGCCAAAAGGGTGCTGTTTTTACACAGCAGGGAAAGCAATGGGATACTGCAGGAGGGCGACCAGATCCTAGCTAAACTACTCACCGGTCCCCGAAGCAAGCAGACCCCGGCTTCTCCACGTTAGTTTCAGCAGCTGGCAGGTTCAGAAGAGCAGGGAACGCCTCGAAGTCGTGTAGAGCAAAAAGACGTCCCAATCGACGAAACCAGCACAGTTTGTTGCCGCAGCAGGACAACGGAGCGGCCGTGTGTATTCAAGCAAAATGTACACGCCTCCCTTCAGACTTGGGAACGCCAAGTGTACGAAGCGTGGGAGAGTGACAAGGACTCGAAATACAACACAACCTGGCGGCAGTTACAGAGCAGGACTCCCTTGTAAGCTGGTCAGTCAACTGGATGGCCCAGAGACACTTCCGAAGGCTTACTTGGAGGGGGTGATGAAGTCGCCGGGAATAGCTGTTCCTGCTATTCCAAAGGTCGAAGCACCAGTACAGACACTTCTGGTTCGATCCAAGGAGGAAAGGGTTTCACAGGACGACAGCAGTGCAAAGGAGGATTCCTTCAGCGGGTCACCAGCGATTCCTCGGTCCAGCCTCTTGGTTGCAGGATACTTGGCTCCTGTATTCCTTCGTTCGTGAGAACTCAGGAGATCGACATGGTAGTGGTGTTTCCAGCTCCCTCTTATCCACGGTTCCCTTCGCGCCAAAACGGAGGGGAGCCAATGGGAGATCCGCACATCAACACACATACCATACGTGGACCAATCACGGACCACGGTGGTCCCAGGCATTCACACCACCCCAGACTCTCTGGCACCCAGGATGTGTATTGGGATCAGACATCCCAGCCCACACCCTGGAGGCACACAAACGACATGTAGAAGCCCGCGAAAGCAACCACGTTTCGCGGGAAAGTACATGCCCAAATAAGGAAGGCCCCGGGTCGCCCGACCTGGGGAAGGTGAAGGGAGCAAGACGGTCAGTGGACAGGACAAAGGAGCCTTGTGGACTGGCCATTTTGGGAGCCAGGCCACCATTTTGGGTTCAGTGCGAAAAACGTGCTCAGAACGCCAAAAGGAGCTCAAAATAAACAAAACGATCGCTGCCACCATTCCAGTCCCTGAATGACTTGCACCGATCAAATACCATCCTAAAAGAGTATCTAGGGCCCCTAGAAGGCTAGAGACCCAAGAGAGCTGTAACTTAGCTTACAGTGCCCTCTTGTGTCATGTTGCACTAAAGCCGCAACATGATAAACGAAACTACGGGAAACAGCGTTCCCCGGTACTGAATGTCTTAAGGGCATGTCAGTTTCCCCGTAAGAAAAGGAGCGAAAGCCCAGAGAAGTGCGGCAGAAGGCTGTACTTCTCTGGCAAAGTCAAGAACAAGGTTAAAAACAATAGCAAAAAGTTTAGGGGTTGCTACATGGAAGGTTACAGTTACGAAATCTTTCCTAACACTCGCCCCTCCCAGACTATGGACAGGGGGAACTAATCCACCCCTGGATGAGTCTCTTGTTCAGGTCGGTTAAACATTCTGGACAACCCATCAGCATTGCTATGTTGGACACCTGGCCTATGCTCAATAGTGAAGTCGAAGCCTTGTAGACTTATGGACCACCTAAGCAACTTTGGATTCTCCCCCTTCATGTTCATTAGCCACTTTAACGGCTTATGGTCAGTCTGCACAGTGAAGTGGGTCCCATAGAGGTAGGGCCTCAGCTTCCTTAGGGCCCACACAACAGAGAAACATTCTTTCTCTACCGTGGACCATCTGAGCTCTCTGTCCTTAAGCTGGCGACTAATAAAACCGATAGGGTGTTCCTTACCCTTCTCATGTACTTGTGATAGTACAGCTCCTATCCCAGTGTCAGAGGCATCCGTCTGCACGATAAAAGGTCTTTGATAATCAGGGGCCCTGAGCACAGGGGCCTGGCACAAGGAGTCTTTTAAGCCATTGAAGGCCTTCTCACACTCGTCAGTCCAAGTTGCCTTCTTGGGTTTCTTCGGAGTTGTGAGGGCAGTCAGAGGAGCAGCTATGGTGCCATAGTCTGCCACAAAATTGCGATAATAACCCGTGAGTCCTAAGAAGGCTCTCACTTGGGTTTGCGTAGTGGGGGTAGGCCAGTCTTGTACTGCTTGTACTTTACTGGGTAGAGGCTGTATCCTCCCTCCACCTACTTCATGTCCAAGGTAAACCACTGAGCCTTGTCCAATCTGGCATTTACTAGCCTTTATGGTCAAGTGGGCTTTCTGAAGGGCCTGGAGCACAATCCTGAGGTGTTTCACATGGTCTTCCCAGGTGGCACTGAAAACTGCTATATCGTCTAGATATGCAAGACAGAATTCGTCCAACCCATTCAACACATGATTCACAAGCCTCTGGAAAGTGGCAGGTGCATTCTTCAACCCGAACGGCATTACCCGGAATTGGTAAAGGCCGTCTGGAGTAGAAAATGCTGTCTTCTCCTTGGCATGTTCTGCTAAAGCTATTTGCCAATAGCCAGCAGTGAGGTCAAACGTGCTGAGGTACTTGGAGGCACCCAACGTATCCACCAGCTCATCTGTTCGAGGCAAGGGGTGTGCATCTGTCTTGGTGACAGCATTCAGAGCCCTGTAATCCACGCAGAACCTCAATTCAGAAGTGCCTGCTTTTGGAACCAAAACCACAGGACTGGACCAAGGACTACTAGAGGGTTCAATCACCCCAAGGTCTAACATCTTGTTGACCTCGGTCTTAAAATAAGACCGTACTTTATCTGACATCCTGTATCCCCTACTTTTGGTAGGTACACTGTCTCCTGTGTCAATGTTATGTTTGCACCAAGGTGTCAAACCAGGGGACTGTGAAAACAGGGGGGAAAACTGCCTAAGCAAACTTTTCACCTCAGCCTGCTGATCAGAAGTCAGGTGAGGGGCCACTCGGACACCCTCAACGGAGCCATCTGAAGGACCGCTTTGGAACAGGTCGGGGAGAGGTTCTGACTCCTCTTCCTCAACATCTGAAGCCAGTAGCAGTGCTGCGATTTCGACTCTTGGGACGAAAGCCTTCAGCCTATTCACGTGAAACACTTTTGGAGCCTGTCCAGGCCTTCCAAGGTCCACTAAATAGTTCACCTCACCCAGGGGCTCCACCACTGTGTAAGGGCCTGACCATTTGTCCTGTAAAGCGCGAGGCCTTATTGGATTCATGATCAGGACGTGCTGACCAGGTGTAAAGTTGATGAGGGAAGCTTTCTGGTCGTACCAATGTTTCACCAGCGCTTGCCCTGCCTTCAATTTATCACTAGCCAAGCCCATCAGAAGTACCATCCGTTTCCTGAGCCCTAGCACATAATCAACTACATTGGTAGTAACAGAGGGAGTGGGCATCTCCCATCCCTCTTTGACGATGGCTAAGGGTCCCCGTACGGGATGACCGAACAGAAGTTCGAAGGGGCTGAAGCCAACACCCTCCTGTGGTACCTCTCGGTAGGCAAACAGTAGGCATGGTAAAAGAAGATCCCATTTTCTTCTCTGGGGCTCCTCCAGAGCCCCAATCATGCTTTTTAACGTTCTGTTGAAACGTTCCACCAGACCATTGGTCTGGGGGTGGTATGCAGAAGAGAACTTGTAGGTGACCCCACATTCTTTCCACATAGCCTGCATATACTTCGACATAAAGTTGCTGCCACGATCTGACACAACTTCTTTAGGGAAGCCAACCCTAGTAAATATGCCGAGTAAAGCTTTTGCAACTGACTTGGCAGTTACAGTTTTCAATGGGATGGCCTCAGGATACCTGGTTGCATGGTCGACCAGCACCAGGATAAACCTATTGCCCGAGGATGTTTGCGGGTCAAGGGGACCAACGATGTCGATCCCTACCCTTTCAAATGGTACCCCCACAACTGGGAGCGGTACCAACGGAGCTTGGATTGTCGCGCCAACCTTACCAGACAACTGGCAGGAGGCACAACTCCTGCAGTGACTTTCTACTTGCACCCCCATCTTGGGCCAGTAGAAGTGCATGGATAACCTTTGCTTGGTCCTCTTCATACCAAGGTGACCAGCAAGGGGAACTTCATGCGCCAACTGCAGGAGGGAGGGCCTAACAGCAAGGGGAACCACCAACCTCCTATGGTCTCCTTCTGCAGACTCTGTGGGCTCACTATACAGGAGTCCACCTTCCCAATAAATCCTATGCTTCCCAGGAGGCTCACCCTCAAGCTGGGAGCAGGCCTGTCTCCTTAGGCCTTCCAGAGATGGGCACTCACGTTGGCCTTTACTGAATTCGTCCCTATCAGGACCTCCTTCAACTAACAAGTCTTTTAGTTCAGGATGATCGTTGGGGTCGAAAACTTCAGGCATCGCCACCTCCTCGTCAGGCCCGGGCGATTGACCAACTTCCTCCACCGCAGTGGTAGGCGAGCTCGGGGGAATATTCTCTTTCCCTCGTCTTGACTTGTAGACTCCCTTCGCCTTGGGTTTCCCCTTCGGCTGGGGCGGCGTATTGGACTTGGCCAATGCTGCCCGTGCTTGAGACCGTGTGTAGGGTCTTTCGGCAGTGTCTCCTACGAGCCCTAAAGCTCTGAGATCATTACCCAGCAAGACCTTTCCCGGGACGTTTCTCTGAATGCTCACTGGAATCCTGACTGCTGTACCATTTAAAGTAAGATTTACAGGGATCACGGGAAACATACGGAGGGGGCCGTCAGCAAACTTAGTGGGCATCAGAGTAGCTCTGGCAACTTCCTCTGAGTCTACCAAGGTAGAATCCACTACTGTTCGACTGCACCCACTATCCCTAAGAGCTGGAGTATCCACTCCATTGATCAGCACGCTGTCTTTAAAGTAGTGCTTGGTATTATCCGGAATCCTAGCATAAGCCTCTGCGACTTTAGGCTCCCAGGAACCCAGGGACACTAAAACTACCTCAGCCTCTATCCCGCTGGGAAATGAGTCTGAGGAGAAGGATGCTCCTGTAATCTCTTCTTCCTCGTAGGAGGAGAAGGCCAGATTAGCGGAGTGGACCCCCAAAGGTCTAACCTTACACCGGGGATCCCCCTTCACATGGTCAGTTGCTCCACAAGAAAAACAAGCCCCAGTGGGTCTGTTTACGTAGGGAGGTTTATTGTAACCAGAGTTCTGTTTCGGAGGCGAACCTCCACTACCCTGTGAGTTCTCTTGTGTCTTACCCTTGTTTTTCTTTTTGTGGCCCTTATGGGAAGAAGATTTAGCAGATTCCCCACCCTCCATATCTTTGGACTTTTTCCCTTCCTCCTGCTTACCAGGATTTTTGTCCTTATGGGACACTCGATGTGACACCCATATGTCTGCTGCAATGGCCAGCTTCTTAGGATCTATCTCCTTCGAATCGGCCAAATGCTGCTTAAGCTCCGGGGAAGAAGAAGCAAAAATGTGTTCCAGCATGACCAGATTGATCATGCCTTCGAAGGTAGAAGCCTTATAACCTTCGACCCAGCCAGTTAAGTTTTTCAAAGATTCAGCGACATAAGATACCCAAGTACCACCTTCCTTTTTCTTATACTCTCGAAAACGCTTTAAATATTGGGCCGGAGTCTTCCCAAACTTTAAAATGAGAGTTTGCTTTAACATTGCGAAATCAGCCCGCTCAGCCTTCGACATTTCCATAATGGCACTGCAGCCAGAATGGGGCAGTCTACTGAGCAACCAAGCAATCTTATCAGCATTGTCAACTTCTTGAACCTCGCATGCATACTCAAACGCATTCAGCCAGTCCATAATGTCATTCCTTTCTTCATACACACTGAGCAGATCTTTCGGAAACCGTGGATGAGAGGAAGCCCCAGAGCCATGTCCAGGACCCTTGGACCCATTTGCAACCTGAAGCTTGGCCAGTTCCAACTGGTGATCCCTGTCTTTCTGTTTTTCTGCCTGTTCGATTTTTAGTTTGGCTATGCTGAATTCAAGCTCCTGCTGCCTAAACCGCAGCTCTTGCTTCTTGAATTCAAGCATAGCCTCCCCATCAACACTGGCAGAGGAAACATTAGACATCACATCCTCCCTGTCCTCGTGGTCGCGATGGATCAGTGCAGCGGCAGAACCGTCGGTTCTACCAGTGAGAGCAGCCCCACCACCTTCTGCACTGTCCTCGGAAGTTATAGCGTCAAGCTGCGCTTCTTGCCACGCCACGATTCTCTGGATCATTTCCAATTTAGTGCCTTGAGAGGAAACACCTCTCTCCGCACACATCTTCTTCAATGTTTCTGATTTGGAAGCATTTAAAGTTAACAAGGTATTTGCTTCCATACTGTTTGATAGGACTATGGCCTTTTTAAAGTTATATTACAACAATTCACTACGTGTACTGTTTGGAATAACCTGAAATGCCTTAGTTCGAGCGCAACACTGGATACCTTCAGTCGTATCCCACCGCTGTACACCAATTTGTTAAGACGGATTTCTGAACTCTGTCCTGGTGGCGCAGAAGTTCAGAAGGCCAACCTAATTACTTGGAACAGGGTAACCTCTGGACGAGCCAGACCAATCAAGGTAGCGATCGCGGCGGTCAAGACTAGGTCTCAAGAGGGGTGAGGGTGACTGAAAGCCCGCAATGAGCACACAAAGCAAGAGCGCTTACAAACTACTCCAAACAGTTGTTATATCAAAAATAGATACACATTTATTTTAAGGCCTTTAAAATAATGACCGTAGCGAGAAAATCACAATATCACAATATTAAACCAACACATACCATATCAACACAATATATATACAAATACACAGTCGCAAGCGTTTAAAGCACGAAATATGTAGTCCACCTGAAAGGAAAGGAAAACAGGCAGTGCGATAACGCTTTAGACTCAGTTCGCCTTCAGAGGCACCTAACTAGATGGAAGTCCGAGCCCTGCGAAGAGTGGAGCCTTGTGCTCAAAGTACCTGCCACGCCGGTGCCAACGGGCAAAAGGGGAAGCTCTTCGGAGGAAGTCAGGCAGTTCGGGTTAGTGCACAGCAGAAGGAGAACAGGTTCCGCAACTCAAGCGCAGCCTCCACAGCGGGCAGAAGCAGAGCGCGAGTACGGCCAAAAGGGTGCTGTTTTTACACAGCAGGGAAAGCAATGGGATACTGCAGGAGGGCGACCAGATCCTAGCTAAACTACTCACCGGTCCCCGAAGCAAGCAGACCCAGGCTTCTCCACGTTAGTTTCAGCAGCTGGCAGGTTCAGAAGAGCAGGGAACGCCTCGAAGTCGTGTAGAGCAAAAAGACGTCCCAATCGACGTAACCAGCACAGTTTGTTGCCGCAGCAGGACAACGGAGCGGCCGTGTGTATTCAAGCCAAATGTACACTCCTCCCTTCAGACTTGGGAACGCCAAGTGTACGAAGCGTGGGAGAGTGACAAGGACTCGAAATACAACACAACCTGGCGGCAGTTACAGAGCAGGACTCCCTTGTAAGCTGGTCAGTCAACTGGATGGCCCAGAGACACTTCCGAAGGCTTACTTGGCAGGAGATGATGAAGTCGCCGGGAATAGCTGTTCCTGCTATTCCAAAGGTCGAAGCACCAGTACAGGCCTTCTGGTTCGATCCAAGGAGGAAAGGGTTTCACAGGACGACAGCAGTGCAAAGGAGGATTCCTTCAGCGGGTCACCAGCGATTCCTCGGTCCAGCCTCTTGGTTGCAGGATACTTGGCTCCTGTATTCCTTCGTTCGTGAGAACTCAGGAGATCGACATGGTAGTGGTGTTTCCAGCTCCCTCTTATCCACGGTTCCCTTCGCGCCAAAACGGAGGGGAGCCAATGGGAGATCCGCACATCAACACACATACCATACGTGGACCAATCACGGACCACGGTGGTCCCAGGCATTCACACCACCCCAGACTCTCTGGCACCCAGGATGTGTATTGGGACCAGACATCCCAGCCCACCCCCTGGAGGCACACAAACGACATGTAGAAGCCTGCGAAAGCAACCACGTTTCGCGGGAAAGTACATGCCCAAATAAGGAAGGCCCCGGGTCGCCCGACCTGGGGAAGGTGAAGGGAGCAAGACGGTCAGTGGACAGGACAAAGGAGCCTCGTGGACTGGCCATTTTGGGAGCCAGGCCACCATTTTGGGTTCAGTGCGAAAAACGTGCTCAGAACGCCAAAAGGAGCTCAAAATAAACAAAACGATCGCTGCCACCATTCCAGTCCCTGAATGACTTGCAGCGATCAAATACCATCCTAAAAGAGTATCTAGGGCCCGTAGAAGGCTAGAGACCCAAGAGAGCTGTAACTTAGCTTACAGTGCCCTCTTGTGTCATGTTGCACTAAAGCCGCAACATGATAAACGAAACTACGGGAAACAGCGTTCCCCGGTACTGACTGTCTTAAGGGCATGTCAGTTTCCCCGTAAGAAAAGGAGCGAAAGCCCAGAGAAGTGCGGCAGAAGGCTGTACTTCTCTGGCAAAGTCAAGAACAAGGTTAAAAACAATAGCAAAAAGTTTAGGGGTTGCCACATGGAAGGAAAATTCCCTACAATTACGAAATCTTTCCTAACAAGATGTGATATCCAAGTCCTTCCCATTCCAATCCTGAGACTCTTCCTATAACATGAGATGTGATATCCAACTCCTTCTATTCCAACCTGAGACCCTTCCTATAGCATGAGATGGGATATCCAACTCCTTCCAAATCCAATCCTGATACCCTTCCGATAGCATGAGATGTGATATCCCAATGCTTCTACAAAACCTGACACCCATACCATGGCATGAGATGTGATATCAAACTCCCGTCCTATACCATGAGACTTGATATCTCAATGCTTCTAATACCAAACCTGAGACCGGTCCAATAACATGAGATGTGATATCCAAATCCTTCCCCTTCCAAACCTTAGACCCTTCCTTTATCATGAGATGTGATATCCAAGTCCTTTCCATTCCATTCCTGAGACCCTTCCTATAGCATGAGATGTGATATCCAAGTCCTTCCCATTCCAATCCTGAGACCCTTCCTATAGCATGAGATGTGATATCTCAATGCTTCTAATACCAAACCTGAGACCCTTCCTATAACATGAGATGTGATATCCAAGTCCTTCCCATTCCAATCCTGAGACCCTTCCTATAGCATGAGATGTGATATCTCAATGCTTCTAATACCAAACCTGAGACCCTTCCTATAACATGAATTGTGATGTCCAAATCCTTCCCATTCCAATCCTGAGACCCTTCCGATAGCAGAGATGTGATATCTCAATGCTTATACCAAACCTAAGACCCTTCCGATAGCATGAGATGTGATATCTCAATGCTTCTAATACCAAACCTGAGATCCTTCCAATAACATGAGATATGATGTCCAAATCCCTCCCCTTCCAAACCTTAGACCATCCCTTTTGCATGAGATTTGATATCCAACTCCTTCCCATTCCAATCCTGAGACCCTTCTGATGGCATGAGATGTGATATCTCAATGCCTCTAAAACCAAACCTGAGATCCTACCTCTAACATGAAATGTGATATCCAACTCCTTCCCCTTCCAACCCTGAGAGCCTTCGTATAGAATGAGATGTGATATCCAAGTCCTTCCCATTCCAATCCTGAGACCCTTCCTATAACATGAGATGTGATATCCAACTCCTTCCCATTCCAATCATGAGACCCTTCCTATAGCTTGAGATGTGATATCCAACTCCTTCTCATTCCAATTCTGAGACCCGTCCTATACCATGAGACTTGATATCTCAATGCTTCAAATACCAAACCTGAGACCGGTCCTATAACATGAGATGTGATACCCAAATCCGTCCCCTTCCAAACCTTAGACCCTTCCTATAGCATGAGATGTGATATCTCATTGCTTCTAATACCAAACCTGAGACCCTTCCTATAACGAGATGGGATATCCAACTCCTTCCCATTCCAATCCTGAGACCCTTCAGATAGCAGAGATGTGATATCCAACTCCTTCCCATTCCAAACCTGAGACCCTTCCGATAGCATGAGATGTGATATCTCAATGCTTCTAAAACCAAACATGAGAACCACCCTATAACATGAGATGTGAAATCCAAATCCTTCCCTTTCCAAACCTGAGACCCTTCCTATAGCTTGAGATGAAATATCAAACTCCTTCCCATTCCAATCCTGAGATAGCTTGAGATGTGATATCCAACTCCATCCGATTCCAATCCTGAGACCCTTCCGATAGCATGAGATGTGATAGCTCAATGCTTCTAATATCAAAACTGAGACCCTCCCTATAGTATGAGATGTGAATTCTAAGTCCTCCCCATTCCTATCCTGAGACCCTTCCGATAGCAGAGATGTGATATCTCAATGCTTATACCAAACCTGATGACCCTTCCTATGGCATTAGATGTGATATCCAACTCCTTCCCATTCCAATCCTGAGTTCCTTCCTATAGCATGAGATGTGATATCTCAATGCTTCTATCAAACCTGATACCCTTCCTTTAGCATGAGATGTGATATTCAACTCCTTCCCATTCCAATCCTGAGACCCTTCGTATAACATGAAACGTGATATCCAACGCCTTCCCATTCCAATCCTGAGACTCCTCCTATAGCATGAGATGTGATATCTCAATGCTTCTAATACCAGACCTGGGACCGGTCCTATAACATGAGATATGATATCCAATTCCTTCCCATTCCAATCCTGAGACCCTTCCTATAACGAGATGTGATATCCAACTCCGTCCCATTCCAATTCTGAGACCCTTCCTATACCATGAGACTTGATATCTCAATGCTTCTAATACCAAACCTGAGACCTGTCCTATAACATGAGATGTGATATCCAAATCCTTCCCCTTCCAAACCTTAGACCCTTCCTTTATCATGAGATGTGATATCCAACTCCTTCCCATTCCAATCCTGAGACCCTTCCGATATCATGAGATGTGATATCTCAATGCTTCTAATATCAAACTCGAGACCCTCCCTATAGCATGAGATGTGATATCCAAGTCCTTCCCATTCCAATCCTGAGACCCTTCCTACAGCATGAGATGTGATGTCTCAATGCTTCTAATACCAAACCTGAGACCCTTCCTATAACATGAGATGGGAATATCCAACTCCTTCCCATTATAATCCTGAGACCCTTCCGATAGCAAACATGTGATATCTCAATGCTTATACCAAACCTGAGATCCTTCCTATAACATGGGATGTGATATCCAACTCCTTCCCATTCCAATCCTGAGACACTTCCTATAGCATGAGATGTGATATCTCACTGCTTATACCAAACCTGAGACCCTTCCTATAGCATGAGATGTGATATCCAAGTCCTTCCCATTCCAATCCTGAGACACTTCCTATAGCATGAGATGTGATATCTCAATGCTTCTAATACCAAACCTGAGACCCTTCTTATGGCATGAGATGTCATATACAGATCCTTCCCATTCCAATCCTGAGACCCTTCCTATAGCATGAGATGTGATATCTCAATGCTTATACCAAACCTAAAACCCTTCCTATAGCATGAGATGTGATATCCAACTCCTTTCCATTCCAATCCTGAGACCCTTCCTATAGCATGAGATGTGATATCCAATGGCTCTAATATCAAACCTGAGATCCTTCCTCTAACATTAAATGTGATATCCAACTCCTTCCCTTTCCAAACCTGAGAGCCTACATATAGCATGAGATGTGATATTCAAGTCCTTCCATTCCAATCCTTAGACCCTTCCTACAGCATGTAATATGATATCTCAATGATTCTAATAACAAACCTGAGACCCGTCCTATAACATGAGATATGATATCCAACTCCTTCCCATTCCAATCCTGAGACACTTCCGATAGCAGAGATGTGATATCTCAATGCTTCTAATACCAAACCTGAGACCAGTCCTATAACATGAGATGGGATATCCAACTCCTTCCCGTTCCAAACCTGAGACCCTTCCTATAGCATGAGATGTGATATCCAACTCCTTCCCATCCCAATCCTGAGACACTTCCGATTGCAGAGATTTGATATCTCAATGCTTATACCAAACCTGAGACTCTTCCTATAACATGAGATGTGATATCCAACTCCTTCCCGTTCCAAACCTGAGACCCTTCCTATAGCATGAGATGTGATATCCAACTCCTTCCCATTCCAATCCTGAGACCCTTATGATAGCATGAGATGTGATATCTCAATGCCTCTAATACCAAATCTGAGATTCTTCCGATAGCATGAGATGTGATATCTCAATGCTTCTTATACCAAACCTGAGATCCTTCCTATAACATGAGATGTGATATCCAAATCCTTCCCCTTCCAAACCTGAGACCCTCCCTTTAGCATGAGATGTGATATCCAACTCCTTCCCATTCCAACCTGAGACCCTTCCTATAGCATGAGATGGGATATCCAACTCCTTGAAATTCCAATCCTGATACCCTTCCGATAGCATGAGATTTGATATCCCAATGCTTATACCAAACCTGAGACCCATACTATGGCATGAGATATGATATCAAACTCCTTCCCATTCCAATCCTGAGACCCTTCCTATAGCTTGAGATGTGATATCCAACTCCTTCCCATTCCAATTCTGAGACCCTTCCTATACCATGAGACTTGATATCTCAATGCTTCTAATACCAAACCTGAGACCCGTCCTATAACATGAGATGTGATATCCAAATCCTTCCCCTTCCAAACCTTAGACCCTTCCTTTATCATGAGATGTGATATCCAACTCCTTCCCATTCCAATCCTGAGACCCTTCCGATATCATGAGATGTGATATCTCAATGCTTCTAATATCAAACTCGAGACCCTCCCTATAGCATGAGATGTGATATCCAAGTCCTTCCCATTCCAATCCTGAGACCCTTCCTATAGCATGAGATGTGATGTCTCAATGCTTCTAATACCAAACCTGAGACCCTTCCTATAACATGAGATGGGAATATCCAACTCCTTCCCATTCCAATCCTGAGACCCTTCCGATAGCAAACATGTGATATCTCAATGCTTATACCAAACCTGAGATCCTTCCTATAACATGAGATGTGATATCCAACTCCTTCCCATTCCAATCCTGAGACACTTCCTATAGCATGAGATGTGATATCTCACTGCTTATACCAAACCTGAGACCCTTCCTATAGCATGAGATGTGATATCCAACTCCTTCCCATTCCAATCCTGAGACCCTTCCTATAGCATGAGATGTGATATCTCAATGCTTCTAATATCAAACTTGAGACCCTCCCTATAGCATGAGATGTGATATCCAAGTCCTTCCCATTCCAATCTTGAGACACTTCCTATAGCATGAGATGTGATATCTCAATGCTTCTAATACCAAACCTGAGACTCTTCCTATAACATGAGATGGGATATCCAACTCCTTCCCATTGCAATCCTGAGACCCTTCCGATAGCAGAGATGTGATATCTCAATGCTTATACCAAACCTGAGACCCTTCCTACGGCATGAGATGTCATATACAACTCTTTCCCATTCCAATCCTGAGACCCTTCCTATAGCATGAGATGTGATATCTCAATGCTTATACCAAACCTGAGACCCTTCCTATAGCATGAGATGTGATATCCAACTCCTTCCCATTCCAATCCTGAGACCCTTCCTATAGCATGAGATGTGATGTCTCAATGCTTCTAATACCAAACCTGAGATCCTTCCTATAACATGAGATGTGAAATCCAACTCCTTCCATTCCAATCCTGAGACCCTTCCTATAGCATGAGATGTGATATCTCAATGCTTATACTAAACCTGAGACCCTTCCTTTAGCATGAGATGTGATATCCAACTCCTTCCCATTCCAATCCTGAGACCCTTCCTATAGCATGAGATGTGATATCTCAATGCCTCTAATACCAAACCTGAGATCCTTCCTCTAACATGAAATGTGATATCCAACTCCTTCCCTTTCCAAACCTGAGAGCCTATCCATAGCATGAGATGTGATATCCAAGTCCTTCCCATTCCAATCCTTAGACCCTTCCTACAGCATGCAATAACACTACTCACTTCAGACCTGGGAACGCCAAGTGTACGAATCATGTGAGAGTGACAAGGACTCGATATACTACACAACCTGGCGGCGGTTACAGAGCAAGACTCCTGTGTAGGCTGGTCAGTCTGCTGGATGCCCCAGAGACGCTTCCGAAGGCTTACTAGCAGGAGATGGTGAAAATGCCGAGAATAGCTGTCCCCGCTATTCCAAGGGTCGAAGTACCAGTACAGGCCTTCTGGTTCGATCAAAGGTGAAAAGGGTTTCACAAGGCGACAGCAGTGCAGAGGAGCAGTCCTTCAGCGGGTCACCAGCGATTCCTCGGTTCAGCCTCTTGGTTGCAGGATACTTGGCTCCTGTATTCCTTCGTTCGTGAGAACTCAGGAGATCGACATGGTAGTGGTGTTTCCAGCCCCCTCTTATCCACGGTTCCCTTCGCGCCAAAACGGAGGGGACCCAATGGGAGATCCGCTCATCAACACTCACACCATTCGTGGACCTATCACGGACCACGGTGGTCCCAGGCATTCACACCACCCTAGACTCTCTGGCACCCAGGATGTGTATTGGGACCAGACATCCCAGCCCACATCCTGGAGGCACACACAAGACATGTAGAAGCCTGCGAAAGCATCTGTGTTTCGCGGGAAAGCACATGCCCAAATAAGGAAGGCCCCAGGTCGGCTCGACCTGGGGAAGGTGAAGGGAGCAAGACGGTCAGCGGACAGGACAAAGGAGCCTCGTGGTCTGGCTATTTTGGGATCTAGGCCACCATTTTGGGTTAAGCGCGAGAAACGCGCTTAGCACGCCAAAAGGATCTCAAAACACAAGAAACGATCGCTGCCACCATTCCCGTCCGTGAATCACTTGCACCGATCAGTTACAATCCTGAAAGAGTATCTAGGGCCTGTAGAAGGCTAGAGACCCAAGAGAGCAGTAACTTAGCTTACAGTGCCCTCTTGTGTCAAGTTGCACGAAAGCTGCAACATGATACAAGAAACTACGGAAACCAGCGTTTCCTGGTACTGACTGTCTTAAGGGCATGACAGTTTCCCCTTAAGAAAGGAGCGAAAGCCCAGAGGAGTGCGGCAGAAGGCTGCACTTCTCGGGCAAAGTCGAGAACAAGGTGAAAAACAACAGCAAAAAGTTTAGGGGTTGCCACATGGAAGGAAAATTACCTACAATTACGAAATCTTTCCTAACACTCGCCCCTCCCAGACTATGGACAGGGGGAACTAATCCACCCCTGGATGAGTCTCTTGTTCAGGTCGGTTAAACATTCTCCACAACCCATCAGCATTGCTATGTTGGACACCTGGCCTATGCTCAATAGTGAAGTCGAAGCCTTGTAGACTTATGGACCACCTAAGCAACTTTGGATTCTCCCCCTTCATGTTTATTAGCCACTTTAAGGGCTTATGGTCAGTTTGCACAGTGAAGTGGGTCCCATAGAGGTAGGGCCTCAGCTTCCTTAGGGCCCACACAACAGAGAAACATTCTTTCTCTACCGTGGACCATCTGAGCTCTCTGTCCTTAAACTGGCGACTAATAAAACCAATAGGGTGTTCCTTACCCTTCTCATCTACTTGCGATAGTACAGCTCCTATCCCAGTGTCAGAGGCGTCCGTCTGCACGATAAAAGGTCTTTGATAATCAGGGGCCCTGAGGACAGGGGCCTGGCACAAGGAGTCTTTTAAGCCATTGAAGGCCTTCTCACACTCGTCGGTCCAAGTTACCTTCTTGGGTTTCTTCAGAGTTGTGAGGGCAGTCAGAGGGGCAGCTATGGTGCCATAGTCTGCCACAAAATTGCGGTAATACCCCGTGAGTCCTAAGAAGGCTCTCACTTGGGTTTGTGTAGTGGGGGTAGGCCAGTCTTGTACTGCTTGTACTTTACTGGGTAGAGGCTGTATCCTCCCTCCACCTACTTCATGTCCAAGGTAAAACACTGAGCCTTGTCCAATCTGGCATTTACTAGCCTTTATGGTCAAGTGTGCTTTCTGAAGAGCCTGGAGCACAATCCCGAGGTGTTTCACATGGTCAGGTGGCACTGAAAACTGCTATATCCTCCAGATATGCAAGACAGAATTCGTCCAACCCATTCAAAACATGATGCACAAGCCTCTGGAAAGTGGCAGGTGCATTCTTCAACCCGAACGGCATTACCCGGAATTGGTAAAGGCCGTCTGGAGTAGAAAACGCTGTCTTCTCCTTGGCATGTTCTGCTAAAGCTATTTGCCAATAGCCAGCAGTGAGGTCAAACGTGCTGAGGTACTTGGAGGCACCCAAAGTATCCACCAGCTCATCTGTTCGAGGCAAGGGGTGTGCATCTGTCTTGGTGACAGCATTCAGAGCCCTGTAATCCACACAGAACCTCAATTCAGAAGTGCCTGCCTTTGGAACGAAAACCACAGGGCTGGACCAAGGACTACTAGAGGGTTCAATCACCCCAAGGTCTAACATCTTGTTGACCTCGGTCTTAATATAAGACCGTACTTTGTCTGACATCCTGTATCCCCTACTTTTGGTAGGTACACTGTCTCCTGTGTCTATGTTATGTTTGCACCAAGGTGTCAAACCAGGCGACTGTGAAAACGGGGGAAAACTGCCTAAGCAAACTTTTCACCTCAGCCTGCTGATCAGAAGTCAGGTGAGGGGCCACTCGGACACCCTCAAAGGAGCTATCTGAAGGACCGCTTTGGAACAGGTCGGGGAGAGGTTCAGACTCCTCTTCCTCAACATCTGAAGCCAGTAACAGTGCTGCGATTTCGACTCTTGGGACGAAAGCCTTCAGCCTATTCACGTGAAACACTTTTGGAGCCTGTCCAGGCCTTCCAAGGTCCACTAAATAGTTAACCTCACCCAGGGGCTCCACCACTGTGTAAGGGCCTGACCATTTGTCCTGTAAAGCTCAAGGCCTTATGGGATTCATGATCAGGACTTGCTGACCAGGTGTAAAGTTGATGAGGGAAGCTTTCTGGTCGTACCAATGTTTCACCAGCGCTTGTACTGCCTTCAATTTATCACTAGCCAAGCCCATCAGAAGTACCATCCGTTTTCTGAGCCCTAGCACATAATCAACTACGTTGGTAGTAACAGGGGGAGTGGGCATCTCCCATCCCTCTTTGACTATGGCTAAGGGTCCCCGTACAGGATGACCAAACAGAAGTTTGAATGATATAAAAGCATTGAGATAACAAATCTCATGATATCGGAAGGGTCTCAGGATTGGAATGGGAAGGAGTTGGATACCACATCTCATGATAAAGGAAGGGTCTAAGGTTTGGAAGGGGAAGGATTTGGATATCACATCTCATGTTATAGGACGGGTCTCAGGTTTGGTATTAGAAGCATTGAGATATCAAGTCTCATGGTATAAGAAGGGTCTCAGAATTGGAATGGGAAGGAGTTGGATATCACACCTCAAGCTATAGGAAGGGTCTCAGGATTGGAATGGGAAGGAGTTTGATATCACATCTCATGCCATAGTATGGGTCTCAGGTTTGGTAGAAGCATTGGGATATCACATCTCATGCTATCGGAAGGGTATCAGTATTGGATTTTGAAGAAGTTGGATATCCCATCTCATGCTATAGGAAGGGTCTCAGGTTGGAATGGGAAGGAGTTGGATATCACATTTCATGTTATAGGAAGGGTCTCAGGATTGGAATGGGAAGGACTTGGATATCATATCTCATGCTATAGGACGGGTCTCAGGTTTGTTATTAGAATCATTGAGATATCATATTGCATGCTGTAGGAAGGGTCTAAGGATTGGAATAGGAAGGACCTGGATATCACATCTCATGCTATAGATAGGCTCTTAGGTTTGGAAAGGGAAGGAGTTGGATATCACATTTCATGTTAGAGGAAGGATCTCAGGTTTGGTATTAGAAGCATTGAGATATCACATCTCATGCTATAGGAAGGGTCTCAGGATTGGAATGGGAAGTAGTTGGATATCACATCTCATGCTATAGGAAGGGTCTCAGGTTTGGTATAAGCATTGAGATATCACATCTCATGCTATAGGACGGGTCTCAGGATTGGAATGGAAGGAGTTGGATATCACATCTCATGTTATAGGAAGGATCTCAGGTTTGGTATTAGAATCATTGAGACATCACATCTCATGCTATAGGAAGGGTCTCAGGGTTGGAATGGGAAGGAGTTGGATATCACAACTCATCCAATAGGAAGGGTCTCAGGTTTGGAATGGGAAGGAATTGGATATCACATCTCATGTTATAGGAAGGATCTCAGGTTTGGTATTAGAAGCATTGAGATATCACATCTCATGCTATAGGAAGGGTCTCAGGATTGGAATTTGAAGGATTTGGATATCACATCTCATGCTAAAGGAAGGGTCTCAGGTTTGGTAGAAGCATTGAGATATCACGTCTCTGCTATCGGAAGGGTCTCAGGATTGGATTGGGAAGGAGTTGGATATCCCTTCTCATGCTATAGGAAGGGTCTCAGGATTTGAATGGCAAGGAGTTGGATATCACATCTCATGCCATACGAAGGGTCTCAGGTTTGGTATAAGCATTGAGATATCACATCTCTGCTATCGGAAGGGTCTCAGGATTGGAATGGGAAGGAGTTGGATATTCCCATCTCATGTAATAGGAAGGGTCTCAGGTTTGGTATTAGAAGCATTGAGATATCACATCTCATGCTATAGGAAGGGTCTCAGGATTGGAATGGGAAGGACTTGGATATCACATCTCATGCTATAGGGAGGGTCTCAAGTTTGATATTAGAAGCTTTGAGATATCACATCTCATGATATCGGAAGGGTCTCAGGATTGGAATGGGAAGGAGTTGGATATCACATCTCATGATAAAGGAAGGGTCTAAGGTTTGGAAGGGGAAGGATTTGGATATCACATCTCATGTTATATTACGCGTCTCACGTTTGTATTAGAAGCATTGAGATATCAAGTCTCATAGTATAGGAAGGGTCTCAGAATTGGAATGGGAAGGAGTTGGATATCACATCTCAAGCTATAGGAAGGGTCTCAGGATTGGAATGGGAAGGACTTGGATATCACATCTCATGCTATAGGAAGGCTCTCAGGTTTGGAAGGGGAAAGAGTTGGATATCACATTTCATGTTAGAGGTAGGATCTCAGGTTTGGTTAGAGGCATTGAGATATCACATCTCATGCTATCAGAAGGGTCTCAGGAATGGAATGGGAAGGAGTTGGATATCACATCTCATGCTAAAGGGAGGGTCTCAGGTTTGGAAGGGGAAGGATTTGGATATCACATCTCATGTTATAGGAAGGATCTCAGGTTTGGTATTAGAAGCATTGAGATATCACATCTCATGCTATCGGAAGGATCTCAGGTTTGGAATTAGAAGCATTGAGATATCACATCTCATGCTATCGGAAGGATCTCAGGTTTGGTATTAGAAGCATTGAGATATCACATCTCATGCTATCAGAAGGGTCTCAGGATTGGAATGGGAAGGAGTTGGATATCACATCTCATGCTAAAGGGAGGGTCTCAGGTTTGGAAGGGGAAGGATTTGGATATCACATCTCATGTTATCGGAAGGATCTCACGTTTGGTATTAGAAGTATTGAGATATCATATCTCATGCTATAGGAAGGGTCTCAGGATTGGAATGGGAAGGAGTTGGATATCACATCTCATGCTATAGGAAGGGTCTGAGGATTGGAATGGGAAGGAGTTGGATATCACATCTCATGCTATGGGAAGGGTCTCAGGTTTGGTATAAGCAGTGAGATATCACATCTCATGCTATAGGAAGTGTCTCAGGATTGGAATGGGAAGGAGTTGGATATCACATCTCATGTTATAGGAAGGATCTCAGGTTTGGTATAAGCATTGAGATATCACATCTCTGCTATCGGAAGGGTCTCAGGATTGGAATGGGAAGGAGTTGGATATTCCCATCTCATGTTATAGGAAGGGTCTCAGGTTTGGTATTAGAAGCATTGAGATATCACATCTCATGCTATAGGAAGGGTCTCAGGATTGGAATGGGAAGGACTTGGATATCACATCTCATGCTATAGGGAGGGTCTCAAGTTTGATATTAGAAGCTTTGAGATATCACATCTCATGATATCGGAAGGGTCTCAGGATTGGAATGGGAAGGAGTTGGATATCACATCTCATGATAAAGGAAGGGTCTAAGGTTTGGAAGGGGAAGGATTTGGATATCACATCTCATGTTATATTACAGGTCTCACGTTTGTATTAGAAGCATTGAGATATCAAGTCTCATAGTATAGGAAGGGTCTCAGAATTGGAATGGGAAGGAGTTGGATATCACATCTCAAGCTATAGGAAGGGTCTCAGGATTGGAATGGGAAGGACTTGGATATCACATCTCATGCTATAGGAAGGCTCCCAGGTTTGGAAGGGGAAAGAGTTGGATATCACATTTCATGTTAGAGGTAGGATCTCAGGTTTGGTATTAGAGGCATTGAGATATCACATCTCATGCTATCAGAAGGGTCTCAGGAATGGAATGGGAAGGAGTTGGATATCACATCTCATGCTAAAGGGAGGGTCTCAGGTTTGGAAGGGGAAGGATTTGGATATCACATCTCATGTTATAGGAAGGATCTCATGTTTGGTATTAGAAGCATTGAGATATCACATCTCATGCTATCGGAAGGATCTCAGGTTTGGTATTAGAAGCATTGAGATATCACATCTCATGCTATCAGAAGAGTCTCAGGATTGGAATAGGAAGGAGTTGGATATCACATCTCATGCTAAAGGGAGGGTCTCAGGATTGGAAGGGGAAGGATTTGCATATCACATCTCATGTTATCGGAAGGATCTCACGTTTGGTATTAGAAGTATTGAGATATCATATCTCATGCTATAGGAAGGGTCTCAGGATTGGAATGGGAAGGAGTTGGATATCACATCTCATGCTATAGGGAGGGTCTCAGGATTGGAATGGGAAGGACTTAGATATCACATATCATGCTATAGGGAGGGTCTCAGTTTTGATATTAGAAGCATTGAGATATCACATCTCATGCTATAGGAAGTGCCTCAGGATTGGAATGGGAAGGTGCTGGATATCACATCTCATGCTAAAGGAAGGGTCTCAGGTTTGGAACGGGAAGGATTTGGATATCACATCTCATGTTATAGGAAGGGTCTCAGGTTTGGTATAAGCATTGAGATATCACATCTCTGCTATCGGAAGTGTCGCAGGATTGGAATGGGAAGGAGTTGGATATCCCATCTCATGTTATAGGACGGGTCTCAGGTTTGTTATTAGAATCATTGAGATATCATATTGCATGCTGTAGGAAGGGTCTAAGGGTTGGAATGGGAAGGACTTGGATATCACATCTCATGCTATAGATAGGCTCTTAGGTTTGGAAAGGGTAGGAGTTGGATATCACATTTCATGTTAGAGGAAGGATCTCAGGTTTGGTATTAGAAGCATTGAGATATCACATCTCATGCTATAGGAAGGGTCTCAGGATTGGAATAGGAAGGAGTTGGATATCACATCTCATGCTAAAGGGAGGGTCTCAGGATTGGAAGGGGAAGGATTTGCATATCACATCTCATGTTATCGGAAGGATCTCACGTTTGGTATTAGAAGTATTGAGATATCATATCTCATGCTATAGGAAGGGTCTCAGGATTGGAATGGGAAGGAGTTGGATATCACATCTCATGCTATAGGGAGGGTCTCAGGATTGGAATGGGAAGGACTTAGATATCACATATCATGCTATAGGGAGGGTCTCAGTTTTGATATTAGAAGCATTGAGATATCACATCTCATGCTATAGGAAGTGCCTCAGGATTGGAATGGGAAGGTGCTGGATATCACATCTCATGCTAAAGGAAGGGTCTCAGGTTTGGAACGGGAAGGATTTGGATATCACATCTCATGTTATAGGAAGGGTCTCAGGTTTGGTATAAGCATTGAGATATCACATCTCTGCTATCGGAAGTGTCTCAGGATTGGAATGGGAAGGAGTTGGATATCCCATCTCATGTTATAGGACGGGTCTCAGGTTTGTTATTAGAATCATTGAGATATCATATTGCATGCTGTAGGAAGGGTCTAAGGGTTGGAATGGGAAGGACTTGGATATCACATCTCATGCTATAGATAGGCTCTTAGGTTTGGAAAGGGAAGGAGTTGGATATCACATTTCATGTTAGAGGAAGGATCTGAGGTTTGGTATTAGAAGCATTGAGATATCACATCTCATGCTATAGGAAGGGTCTCAGGATTGGAATGGGAAGCAGTTGGATATCACATCTCATGCTATAGGAAGGGTCTCAGGTTTGGTATAAGCATTGAGATATCACATCTCATGCTATAGGACGGGTCTCAGGATTGGAATGGAAGGAGTTGGATATCACATCTCATGTTATAGGAAGGATCTCAGGTTTGGTATTAGAAGCATTGAGACATCACATCTCATGCTATAGGAAGGATCTCAGGGTTGGAATGGGAAGGAGTTGGATATCACATCTCATCCAATAGGAAGGGTCTCAGGTTTGGAATGGGAAGGAATTGGATATCACATCTCATGTTATAGGAAGGATCTCAGGTTTGGTATTAGAAGCATTGAGATATCACATCTCATGCTATAGGAAGGGTCTCAGGATTGGAATGTGAAGGATTTGGATATCACATCTCATGCTAAAGGTAGGGTCTCAGGTTTGGTAGAAGCATTGAGATATCACGTCTCTGCTATCGGAAGGGTCTCAGGATTGGATTGGGAAGGAGTTGGATATCACATCTCATGCCATAGGAAGGGTCTCAGGTTTGGTATAAGCATTGAGATATCACATCTCTGCTATCGGAAGGGTCTCAGGATTGGATTGGGAAGGAGTTGGATATCCCTTCTCATGCTATAGGAAGTGTCTCAGGTTGGAATGGGAAGGAGTTGGATATCACATCTCATGTTATAGGAAGGGTCTCAGGATTGGAATGGGAAGGATTTGGATATCACATCTCTTGCTATAGGAAGGGTCTCAGGATTGGAATGGGTAGGAGATGGATATTACTTTCTTGCTATAGGAAGGGTCTCATGTTTGGAATGGGAAGGAGTTGGATATCACATATGCTATAGTTAGTGTCTCAGGTTTGGAACGGGAAGGAGTTGGATATCACATCTCATGTTATAGGAAGGGTCTCAGGTTTGGTATAAGCATTGAGATATCACATCTCTGCTATCGGAAGCGGCTCAGGATTGGAATGGGAAGGAGTTGGATATCCCATCTCATGTTATAGGAAGAGTCTCTGGTTTGGTATTAGAATCATTGAGATATCACATCGCATGCTGTAGGAAGGGTCTAAGGATTGGAATGGGATGGACTTGGATATCACATCTCATGCTATAGGTAGGCTCTCAGGTTTGGTATAAGCATTGAGATATCACATCTCATGCTATAGGAAGGGTCTCAGGATTGGAATGGGAAGGAATTGGATATCACATCTCATGCTATAGGAAGGGTCTCAGATTTGGTATAAGCATTGAGATATCACATCTCATGCTAAAGGAAGGGTCTCAGGATTGGAATGGGAAGGAGTTGTATATGACATCTCAGGCCATAGGAAGGTTCTCAGGTTTGGTATAAGCATTGAGATATCACATCTCTGCTATCGGAAGGGTCTCAGGATTGGAATGGGAAGGAGTTGGATATCCCATCTCATGTTATAGGAAGGGTCTCAGGTTTGGTATTAGAAGCATAGAGATATCACATCTCATGCTATAGGAAGGGTCTCAGGATTTGAATGGCAAGGAGTTGGATATCACATCTCATGCCATAGGAAGGGTCTCAGGTTTGGTATAAGCATTGAGATATCACATCTCTGCTATCGGAAGGGTCTCAGGATTGGATTGGGAAGGAGTTAGATATCCCTTCTCATGCTATAGGAAGTGTCTCAGGTTGGAATGGGAAGGAGTTGGATATCACATCTCATGTTATAGGAAGGGTCTCAGGATTGGAATGGGAAGGACTTGGATGTCACATCTCATGCTATAGGGAGGGTCTCAAGTTTGATATTAGAAGCATTGAGATAACAAATCTCATGATATCGGAAGGGTCTCAGGATTGGAATGGGAAGGAGTTGGATATCACATCTCATGATAAAGGAAGGGTCTAAGGTTTGGAAGGGGAAGTATTTGGATATCACATCTCATGTTATAGGACGGGTCTCAGGTTTGGTATTAGAAGCATTGAGATATCAAGTCTCATGGTATAAGAAGGGTCTCAGAATTGGAATGGGAAGGAGTTGGATATCACACCTCAAGCTATAGGAAGGGTCTCAGGATTGGAATGGGAAGGACTTGGATATCACATCTCATGCTATAGGGAGGGTCTCAAGTTTGATATTAGAAGCTTTGAGATATCAAGTCTCATGGTATAAGAAGGGTCTCAGAATTGGAATGGGAAGGAGTTGGATATCACACCTCAAGCTATAGGAAGGGTCTAAGGTTTGGAAGGGGAAGGATTTGGATATCACATCTCATGTTATATTACGGGTCTCACGTTTGTATTAGAAGCATTGAGATATCAAGTCTCATAGTATAGGAAGGGTCTCAGAATTGGAATGGGAAGGAGTTGGATATCACATCTCAAGCTATAGGAAGGGTCTCAGGATTGGAATGGGAAGGACTTGGATATCACATCTTATGCTATAGGAAGGCTCTCAGGTTTGGAAGGGGAAAGAGTTGGATATCACATTTCATGTTAGAGGTAGGATCTCAGGTTTGGTATTAGAGGCATTGAGATATCACATCTCATGCTATCAGAAGGGTCTCAGGAATGGAATGGGAAGGAGTTGGATATCACATCTCATGCTAAAGGGAGGGTCTCAGGTTTGGAAGGGGAAGGATTTGGATATCACATCTCATGTTATAGGAAGGATCTCAGGTTTGGTATTAGAAGCATTGAGATATCACATCTCATGCTATCGGAAGGATCTCAGGTTTGGTATTAGAAGCATTGAGATATCACATCTCATGCTATCAGAAGAGTCTCAGGATTGGAATAGGAAGGAGTTGGATATCACATCTCATGCTAAAGGGAGGGTCTCAGGATTGGAAGGGGAAGGATTTGGATATCACATCTCATGTTATCGGAAGGATCTCACGTTTGGTATTAGAAGTATTGAGATATCATATCTCATGCTATGGGAAGGGTCTCAGGATTGGAATGGGAAGGAGTTGGATATCACATCTCATGCTATAGGGAGGGTCTCAGGATTGGAATGGGAAGGACTTAGATATCACATATCATGCTATAGGGAGGGTCTCAGTTTTGATATTAGAAGCATTGAGATATCACATCTCATGCTATAGGAAGTGTCTCAGGATTGGAATGGGAAGGTGCTGGATATCACATCTCATGCTAAAGGAAGGGTCTCAGGTTTGGAACGGGAAGGATTTGGATATCACATCTCATGTTATAGGAAGGGTCTCAGGTTTGGTATAAGCATTGAGATATCACATCTCTGCTATCGGAAGTGTCTCAGGATTGGAATGGGAAGGAGTTGGATATCCCATCTCATGTTATAGGACGGGTCTCAGGTTTGTTATTAGAATCATTGAGATATCATATTGCATGCTGTAGGAAGGGTCTAAGGGTTGGAATGGGAAGGACTTGGATATCACATCTCATGCTATCGATAGGCTCTTAGGTTTGGAAAGGGAAGGAGTTGGATATCACATTTCATGTTAGAGGAAGGATCTCAGGTTTGGTATTAGAAGCATTGAGATATCACATCTCATGCTATAGGAAGGGTCTCAGGATTGGAATGGGAAGCAGTTGGATATCACATCTCATGCTATAGGAAGGGTCTCAGGTTTGGTATAAGCATTGAGATATCACATCTCATGCTATAGGACGGGTCTCAGGATTGGAATGGAAGGAGTTGGATATCACATCTCATGTTATAGGAAGGATCTCAGGTTTGGTATTAGAAGCATTGAGACATCACATCTCATGCTATAGGAAGGGTCTCAGGGTTGGAATGGGAAGGAGTTGGATATCACATCTCATCCAATAGGAAGGGTCTCAGGTTTGGAATGGGAAGGAATTGGATATCACATCTCATGTTATAGGAAGGATCTCAGGTTTGGTATTAGAAGCATTGAGATATCACATCTCATGCTATAGGAAGGGTCTCAGGATTGGAATGTGAAGGATTTGGATATCACATCTCATGCTAAAGGAAGGGTCTCAGGTTTGGTAGAAGCATTGAGATATCACGTCTCTGCTATCGGAAGGGTCTCAGGATTGGATTGGGAAGGAGTTGGATATCACATCTCATGCCATAGGAAGGGTCTCAGGTTTGGTATAAGCATTGAGATATCACATCTCTGCTATCGGAAGGGTCTCAGGATTGGATTGGGAAGGAGTTGGATATCCCTTCTCATGCTATAGGAAGTGTCTCAGGTTGGAATGGGAAGGAGTTGGATATCACATCTCATGTTATAGGAAGGGTCTCAGGATTGGAATGGGAAGGATTTGGATATCACATCTCTTGCTATAGGAAGGGTCTCAGGATTGGAATGGGTAGGAGTTGGATATTACTTTCTTGCTATAGGAAGGGTCTCATGTTTGGAATGGGAAGGAGTTGGATATCACATATGCTATAGTTAGTGTCTCAGGTTTGGAACGGGAAGGAGTTGGATATCACATCTCATGTTATAGGAAGGGTCTCAGGTTTGGTATAAGCATTGAGATATCATATCTCTGCTATCGGAAGCGGCTCAGGATTGGAATGGGAAGGAGTTGGATATCCCATCTCATGTTATAGGAAGAGTCTCTGGTTTGGTATTAGAATCATTGAGATATCACATCGCATGCTGTAGGAAGGGTCTAAGGATTGGAATGGGATGGACTTGGATATCACATCTCATGCTATAGGTAGGCTCTCAGGTTTGGTATAAGCATTGAGATATCACATCTCATGCTATAGGAAGGGTCTCAGGATTGGAATGGGAAGGAATTGGATATCACATCTCATGCTATAGGAAGGGTCTCAGATTTGGTATAAGCATTGAGATATCACATCTCATGCTAAAGGAAGGGTCTCAGGATTGGAATGGGAAGGAGTTGTATATGACATCTCAGGCCATAGGAAGGTTCTCAGGTTTGGTATAAGCATTGAGATATCACATCTCTGCTATCGGAAGGGTCTCAGGATTGGAATGGGAAGGAGTTGGATATCCCATCTCATGTTATAGGAAGGGTCTCAGGTTTGGTATTAGAAGCATAGAGATATCACATCTCATGCTATAGGAAGGGTCTCAGGATTTGAATGGCAAGGAGTTGGATATCACATCTCATGCCATAGGAAGGGTCTCAGGTTTGGTATAAGCATTGAGATATCACATCTCTGCTATCGGAAGGGTCTCAGGATTGGATTGGGAAGGAGTTAGATATCCCTTCTCATGCTATAGGAAGTGTCTCAGGTTGGAATGGGAAGGAGTTGGATATCACATCTCATGTTATAGGAAGGGTCTCAGGATTGGAATGGGAAGGACTTGGATGTCACATCTCATGCTATAGGGAGGGTCTCAAGTTTGATATTAGAAGCATTGAGATAACAAATCTCATGATATCGGAAGGGTCTCAGGATTGGAATGGGAAGGAGTTGGATATCACATCTCATGATAAAGGAAGGGTCTAAGGTTTGGAAGGGGAAGGGTTTGGATATCACATCTCATGTTATAGGACGGGTCTCAGGTTTGGTATTAGAAGCATTGAGATATCAAGTCTCATGGTATAAGAAGGGTCTCAGAATTGGAATGGGAAGGAGTTGGATATCACACCTCAAGCTATAGGAAGGGTCTCAGGATTGGAATGGGAAGGACTTGGATATCACATCTCATGCCATAGTATGGGTCTCAGGTTTGGTAGAAGCATTGGGATATCACATCTCATGCTATCGGAAGGGTATCAGTATTGGATTTGGAAGAAGTTGGATATCCCATCTCATGCTATAGGAAGGGTCTCAGGTTGGAATGGGAAGGAGTTGGATATCACATTTCATGTTATAGGAAGGGTCTCAGGATTGGAATGGGAAGGACTTGGATATCATATCTCATGCTATAGGACGGGTCTCAGGTTTGTTATTAGAATCATTGAGATATCATATTGCATGCTGTAGGAAGGGTCTAAGGATTGGAATAGGAAGGACTTGGATATCACATCTCATGCTATAGATAGGCTCTTAGGTTTGGAAAGGGAAGGAGTTGGATATCACATTTCATGTTAGAGGAAGGATCTCAGGTTTGGTATTAGAAGCATTGAGATATCACATCTCATGCTATATGAAGGGTCTCAGGATTGGAATGGGAAGTAGTTGGATATCACATCTCATGCTATAGGAAGGGTCTCAGGTTTGGTATAAGCATTGAGATATCACATCTCATGCTATAGGACAGGTCTCAGGATTGGAATGGAAGGAGTTGGATATCACATCTCATGTTATAGGAAGGATCTCAGGTTTGGTATTAGAAGCATTGAGACATCACATCTCATGCTATAGGAAGGGTCTCAGGTTTGGAATGGGAAGGAGTTGGATATCACATCTCATCCAATAGGAAGGGTCTCAGGTTTGGAATGGGAAGGAATTGGATATCACATCTCATGTTATAGGAAGGATCTCAGGTTTGGTATTAGAAGCATTGAGATATCACATCTCATGCTATAGGAAGGGTCTCAGGATTGGAATGTGAAGGATTTGGATATCACATCTCATGCTAAAGGAAGGGTCTCAGGTTTGGTAGAAGCATTGAGATATCACGTCTCTGCTATCGGAAGGGTCTCAGGATTGGATTGGGAAGGAGTTGGATATCCCTTCTCATGCTATAGGAAGGGTCTCAGGATTTGAATGGCAAGGAGTTGGATATCACATCTCATGCTAAAGGAAGGGTCTCAGGTTTGGTATAAGCATTGAGATATCACATCTCTGCTATCGGAAGGGTCTCAGGATTGGAATGGGAAGGAGTTGGATATTCCCATCTCATGTTATAGGAAGGGTCTCAGGTTTGGTATTAGAAGCATTGAGATATCACATCTCATGCTATAGGAAGGGTCTCAGGATTGGAATGGGAAGGACTTGGATATCACATCTCATGCTATAGGGAGGGTCTCAAGTTTGATATTAGAAGCTTTGAGATATCACATCTCATGATATCGGAAGGGTCTCAGGATTGGAATGGGAAGGAGTTGGATATCACATCTCATGATAAAGGAAGGGTCTAAGGTTTGGAAGGGGAAGGATTTGGATATCACATCTCATGTTATATTACGGGTCTCAGGTTTGGTATTAGAAGCATTGAGATATCAAGTCTCAGAGTATAGGAAGGGTCTCAGAATTGGAATGGGAAGGAGTTGGATATCACATCTCAAGCTATAGGAAGGGTCTCAGGATTGGAATGGGAAGGACTTGGATATCACATCTCATGCTATAGGAAGGCTCTCAGGTTTGGAAGGGGAAAGAGTTGGATATCACATTTCATGTTAGAGGTAGGATCTCAGGTTTGGTATTAGAGGCATTGAGATATCACATCTCATGCTATCAGAAGGGTCTCAGGAATGGAATGGGAAGGAGTTGGATATCACATCTCATGCTAAAGGGAGGGTCTCAGGTTTGGAAGGGGAAGGATTTGGATATCACATCTCATGTTATAGGAAGGATCTCAGGTTTGGTATTAGAAGCATTGAGATATCACATCTCATGCTATCGGAAGGATCTCAGGTTTGGTATTAGAAGCATTGAGATATCACATCTCATGCTATCAGAAGGGTCTCAGGATTGGAATGGGAAGGAGTTGGATATCACATCTCATGCTAAAGGGAGGGTCTCAGGTTTGGAAGGGGAAGGATTTGGATATCACATCTCATGTTATCGGAAGGATCTCACGTTTGGTATTAGAAGTATTGAGATATCATATCTCATGCTATAGGAAGGGTCTCAGGATTGGAATGGGAAAGAGTTGGATATCACATCTCATGCTATAGGGAGTGTCTCAGGATTGGAATGGGAAGGACTTAGATATCACATATCATGCTATAGGGAGGGTCTCAGTTTTGATATTAGAAGCATTGAGATATCACATCTCATGCTATCGGAAGTGTCTCAGGATTGGAATGGGAAGGAGCTGGATATCACATCTCATGCTAAAGGAAGGGTCTCAGGTTTGGAACGGGAAGGATTTGGATATCACATCTCATGTTATAGGAAGGGTCTCAGGTTTGGTATAAGCATTGAGATATCACATCTCTGCTATCGGAAGTGTCTCAGGATTGGAATGGGAAGGAGTTGGATATCACATCTCATGTTATAGGACGGGTCTCAGGTTTGTTATTAGAATCATTGAGATATAATATTGCATGCTGTAGGAAGGGTCTAAGGGTTGGAATGGGAAGGACTTGGATATCACATCTCATGCTATAGATAGGCTCTTAGGTTTGGAAAGGGAAGGAGTTGGATATCACATTTCATGTTAGAGGAAGGATCTCAGGTTTGGTATTAGAAGCATTGAGATATCACATCTCATGCTTTAGGAAGGGTCTCAGGATTGGAATGGGAAGTAGTTGGATATCACATCTCATGCTATAGGAAGGGTCTCAGGTTTAGTATAAGCATTGAGATATCACATCTCATGCTATAGGACAGGTCTCAGGATTGGAATGGAAGGAGTTGGATATCACATCTCATGTTATAGGAAGGATCTCAGGTTTGGTATTAGAAGCATTGAGACATCACATCTCATGCTATAGGAAGGGTCTCAGGGTTGGAATGGGAAGGAGTTGGATATCACATCTCATCCAATAGGAAGGGTCTCAGGTTTGGAATGGGAAGGAATTGGATATCACATCTCATGTTATAGGAAGGATCTCAGGTTTGGTATTAGAAGCATTGAGATATCACATCTCATGCTATAGGAAGGGTCTCAGGATTGGAATGTGAAGGATTTGGATATCACATCTCATGCTAAAGGAAGGGTCTCAGGTTTGGTAGAAGCATTGAGATATCACGTCTCTGCTATCGGAAGGGTCGCAGGATTGGATTGGGAAGGAGTTGGATATCCCTTCTCATGCTATAGGAAGGGTCTCAGGATTTGAATGGCAAGGAGTTGGATATCACATCTCATGCCATAGGAAGGGTCTCAGGTTTGGTATAAGCATTGAAATATCACATCTCTGCTATCGGAAGGGTCTCAGGATTGGATTGGGAAGGAGTTGGATATCCCTTCTCATGCTATAGGAAGTGTCTCAGGTTGGAATGGGAAGGAGTTGGATATCACATCTCATGTTATAGGAAGGGTCTCAGGATTGGAATGGGAAGGATTTGGATATCACATCTCTTGCTATAGGAAGGGTCTCGGGATTGGAATGGGTAGGAGTTGGATATTACTTTCTTGCTATAGGAAGGGTCTCATGTTTGGAATGGGAAGGAGTTGGATATCACATATGCTATAGTTAGTGTCTCAGGTTTGGAACGGGAAGGAGTTGGATATCACATCTCATGTTATAGGAAGGGTCTCAGGTTTGGTATAAGCATTGAGATATCACATCTCTGCTATCGAAAGCGGCTCAGGATTGGAATGGGAAGGAGTTGGATATCCCATCTCATGTTATAGTAAGAGTCTCTGGTTTGGTATTAGAATCATTGAGATATCACATCGCATGCTGTAGGAAGGGTCTAAGGATTGGAATGGGATGGACTTGGATATCACATCTCATGCTATAGGTAGGCTCTCAGGTTTGGTATAAGCATTGAGATATCACATCTCATGCTATAGGAAGGGTCTCAGGATTGGAATGGGAAGGATTTGGATATCACATCTCATGCTATAGGAAGGGTCTCAGATTTGGTATAAGCATTGAGATATCACATCTCATGCTAAAGGAAGGGTCTCAGGATTGAAATGGGAAGGAGTTGTATATGACATTTCAGGCCATAGGAAGGGTCTCAGGTTTGGTATAAGCATTGAGATATCACATCTCTGCTATCGGAAGGGTCTCAGGATTGCAATGGGAAGGAGTTGGATATCCCATCTCATGTTATAGGAAGAGTCTCAGGTTTGGTATTAGAAGCATTGAAATATCACATCTCATGCTATAGGAAGTGTCTCAAGATTGGAATGGGAAGGACTTGGATATCACATCTCATGCTATAGGGAGGGTCTCAAGTTTGATATTAGAAGCATTGAGATATCACATCTCATGCTATAGGAAGGGTCTCAGGATTGGAATGGGAAGGAGTTGGATATCACATCTCATGCTATAGGAAGGGTCTCAGGTTTGGTATAAGCAGTGAGATATCACATCTCATGCTATAGGAAGTGTCTCAGGATTGGAATGGGAAGGAGTTGGATATCACATCTCATGTTATAGGAAGGATCTCAGGTTTGGTATAAGCATAGAGATATCACATGTTTGCTATCGGAAGGGTCTCAGGATTGGAATGGGAAGGAGTTGGATATTCCCATCTCATGTTATAGGAAGGGTCTCAGGTTTGGTATTAGAAGCATTGAGACATCACATCTCATGCTATAGGAAGCGTCTCAGGATTGGAATGGGAAGGACTTGGATATCACATCTCATGCTATAGGGAGGGTCTCGAGTTTGATATTAGAAGCATTGAGATATCACATCTCATGATATCGGAAGGGTCTCAGGATTGGAATGGGAAGGAGTTGGATATCACATCTCATGATAAAGGAAGGGTCTAAGGTTTGGAAGGGGAAGGATTTGGATATCACATCTCATGTTATAGGACGGGTCTCAGGTTTGGTATTAGAAGCATTGAGATATCAAGTCTCATGGTATAGGAAGGGTCTCAGAATTGGAATGGGAAGGAGTTGGATATCACATCTCAAGCTATAGGAAGGGTCTCAGGATTGGAATGGGAAGGAGTTTGATATCACATCTCATGCCATAGTATGGGTCTCAGGTTTGGTATAAGCATTGGGATATCAAATCTCATGCTATCGGAAGGGTATCAGGATTGGAATTCCAAGGAGTTGGATATCCCATCTCATGCTATAGGAAGGGTCTCAGGTTGGAATGGGAAGGAGTTGGATATCACATCTCATGCTAAAGGGAGGGTCTCAGGTTTGGAAGGGGAAGGATTTGGATATCACATCTCATGTTATAGGAAGGATCTCAGGTTTGGTATAAGAAGCATTGATATATCACATCTCATGCTATCGGAAGAATCTCAGATTTGGTATTAGAGGCATTGAGATATCACATCTCATGCTATCATAAGGGTCTCAGGATTGGAATGGGAAGGAGTTGGATATCACATCTCATGCTATAGGAAGGGTCTCAGGTTTGGAACGGGAAGGAGTTGGATATCACATCTCATGTTATAGGAAGAGTCTCAGGTTTGGTATAAGCATTGAGATATCAAATCTCTGCAATCGGAAGTGTCTCAGGATTGGGATGGGAAGGAGTTGGATATCACATCTCATGCTATAGGAAGGGTCTCAGGTTTGGAACGGGAAGGAGTTGGATATCCCATCTCATGTTATAGGACTGGTCTCATGTTTGGTATTAGAAGCCTTGAGATATCACATCTCTGCTATCGGAAGTGTCTCAGGATTGGAATGGGAAGGAGTTGGATATCACATCTCATGTTATAGGACGGGTCTCAGGTTTGTTATTAGAATCATTGAGATATCATATTGCATGCTGTAGGAAGGGTCTAAGGATTGGAATGGAAGGACTTGGATATCACATCTCATGCTATAGGTAGGCTCTCAGGTTTGGAAAGGGAAGGAGTTGGATATCACATTTAATGTTAGAGGAAGGATCTCAGGTTTGATATTAGAGCCATTGGATATCACATCTCATGCTATAGGAAGGGTCTCAGGATTGGAATGGGAAGCAGTTGGATATCACATCTCATGCTATAGGAAGGGTCTCAGGTTTGGTATAAGCATTGAGATATCACATCTCATGCTATAGGACGGGTCTCAGGATTGGAATGGAAGGAGTTGGATATCACATCTCATGTTATAGGAAGGATCTCAGGTTTGGTATTAGAAGCATTGAGACATCACATCTCATGCTATAGGAAGGGTCTCAGGGTTGGAATGGGAAGGAGTTGGATATCACATCTCATCCAATAGGAAGGGTCTCAGGTTTGGAATGGGAAGGAATTGGATATCACATCTCATGTTATAGGAAGGATCTCAGGTTTGGTATTAGAAGCATTGAGATATCACATCTCATGCTATAGGAAGGGTCTCAGGATTGGAATGTGAAGGATTTGGATATCACATCTCATGCTAAAGGAAGGGTCTCAGGTTTGGTAGAAGCATTGAGATATCACGTCTCTGCTATCGGAAGGGTCTCAGGATTGGCTTGGGAAGGAGTTGGATATCACATCTCATGCCATAGGAAGGGTCTCAGGTTTGGTATAAGCATTGAGATATCACATCTCTGCTATCGGAAGGGTCTCAGGATTGGATTGGGAAGGAGTTGGATATCCCTTCTCATGCTATAGGAAGTGTCTCAGGTTGGAATGGGAAGGAGTTGGATATCACATCTCATGTTATAGGAAGGGTCTCAAGATTGGAATGGGAAGGATTTGGATATCACATCTCTTGCTATAGGAAGGGTCTCAGGATTGGAATGGGTAGGAGTTGGATATTACTTTCTTGCTATAGGAAGGGTCTCATGTTTGGAATGGGAAGGAGTTGGATATCACATATGCTATAGTTAGTGTCTCAGGTTTGGAACGGGAAGGAGTTGGATATCACATCTCATGTTATAGGAAGGGTCTCAGGTTTGGTATAAGCATTGAGATATCATATCTCTGCTATCGGAAGCGGCTCAGGATTGGAATGGGAAGGAGTTGGATATCCCATCTCATGTTATAGGAAGAGTCTCTGGTTTGGTATTAGAATCATTGAGATATCACATCGCATGCTGTAGGAAGGGTCTAAGGATTGGAATGGGATGGACTTGGATATCACATCTCATGCTATAGGTAGGCTCTCAGGTTTGGTATAAGCATTGAGATATCACATCTCATGCTATAGGAAGGGTCTCAGGATTGGAATGGGAAGGAATTGGATATCACATCTCATGCTATAGGAAGGGTCTCAGATTTGGTATAAGCATTGAGATATCACATCTCATGCTAAAGGAAGGGTCTCAGGATTGGAATGGGAAGGAGTTGTATATGACATCTCAGGCCATAGGAAGGTTCTCAGGTTTGGTATAAGCATTGAGATATCACATCTCTGCTATCGGAAGGGTCTCAGGATTGGAATGGGAAGGAGTTGGATATCCCATCTCATGTTATAGGAAGGGTCTCAGGTTTGGTATTAGAAGCATAGAGATATCACATCTCATGCTATAGGAAGGGTCTCAGGATTTGAATGGCAAGGAGTTGGATATCACATCTCATGCCATAGGAAGGGTCTCAGGTTTGGTATAAGCATTGAGATATCACATCTCTGCTATCGGAAGGGTCTCAGGATTGGATTGGGAAGGAGTTAGATATCCCTTCTCATGCTATAGGAAGTGTCTCAGGTTGGAATGGGAAGGAGTTGGATATCACATCTCATGTTATAGGAAGGGTCTCAGGATTGGAATGGGAAGGACTTGGATGTCACATCTCATGCTATAGGGAGGGTCTCAAGTTTGATATTAGAAGCATTGAGATAACAAATCTCATGATATCGGAAGGGTCTCAGGATTGGAATGGGAAGGAGTTGGATATCACATCTCATGATAAAGGAAGGGTCTAAGGTTTGGAAGGGGAAGGGTTTGGATATCACATCTCATGTTATAGGACGGGTCTCAGGTTTGGTATTAGAAGCATTGAGATATCAAGTCTCATGGTATAAGAAGGGTCTCAGAATTGGAATGGGAAGGAGTTGGATATCACACCTCAAGCTATAGGAAGGGTCTCAGGATTGGAATGGGAAGGAGTTTGATATCACATCTCATGCCATAGTATGGGTCTCAGGTTCGGTAGAAGCATTGGGATATCACATCTCATGCTATCGGAAGGGTCTCAGGTTGGAATGGGAAGGAGTTGGATATCACATTTCATGTTATAGGAAGGGTCTCAGGATTGGAATGGGAAGGACTTGGATATCATATCTCATGCTATAGGACGGGTCTCAGGTTTGTTATTAGAATCATTGAGATATCATATTGCATGCTGTAGGAAGGGTCTAAGGATTGGAATAGGAAGGACTTGGATATCACATCTCATGCTATAGATAGGCTCTTAGGTTTGGAAAGGGAAGGAGTTGGATATCACATTTCATGTTAGAGGAAGGATCTCAGGTTTGGTATTAGAAGCATTGAGATATCACATCTCATGCTATATGAAGGGTCTCAGGATTGGAATGGGAAGTAGTTGGATATCACATCTCATGCTATAGGAAGGGTCTCAGGTTTGGTATAAGCATTGAGATATCACATCTCATGCTATAGGACAGGTCTCAGGATTGGAATGGAAGGAGTTGGATATCACATCTCATGTTATAGGAAGGATCTCAGGTTTGGTATTAGAAGCATTGAGACATCACATCTCATGCTATAGGAAGGGTCTCAGGGTTGGAATGGGAAGGAGTTGGATATCACATCTCATCCAATAGGAAGGGTCTCAGGTTTGGAATGGGAAGGAATTGGATATCACATCTCATGTTATAGGAAGGATCTCAGGTTTGGTATTAGAAGCATTGAGATATCACATCTCATGCTATAGGAAGGGTCTCAGGATTGGAATGTGAAGGATTTGGATATCACATCTCATGCTAAAGGAAGGGTCTCAGGTTTGGTAGAAGCATTGAGATATCACGTCTCTGCTATCGGAAGGGTCTCAGGATTGGATTGGGAAGGAGTTGGATATCCCTTCTCATGCTATAGGAAGGGTCTCAGGATTTGAATGGCAAGGAGTTGGATATCACATCTCATGCCATAGGAAGGGTCTCAGGTTTGGTATAAGCATTGAGATATCACATCTCTGCTATCGGAAGGGTCTCAGGATTGGAATGGGAAGGAGTTGGATATTCCCATCTCATGTTATAGGAAGGGTCTCAGGTTTGGTATTAGAAGCATTGAGATATCACATCTCATGCTATAGGAAGGGTCTCGGGATTGGAATGGGAAGGACTTGGATATCACATCTCATGCTATAGGGAGGGTCTCAAGTTTGATATTAGAAGCTTTGAGATATCACATCTCATGATATCGGAAGGGTCTCAGGATTGGAATGGGAAGGAGTTGGATATCACATCTCATGATAAAGGAAGGGTCTAAGGTTTGGAAGGGGAAGGATTTGGATATCACATCTCATGTTATATTACGGGTCTCAGGTTTGGTATTAGAAGCATTGAGATATCAAGTCTCAGAGTATAGGAAGGGTCTCAGAATTGGAATGGGAAGGAGTTGGATATCACATCTCAAGCTATAGGAAGGGTCTCAGGATTGGAATGGGAAGGACTTGGATATCACATCTCATGCTATAGGAAGGCTCTCAGGTTTGGAAGGGGAAAGAGTTGGATATCACATTTCATGTTAGAGGTAGGATCTCAGGTTTGGTATTAGAGGCATTGAGATATCACATCTCATGCTATCAGAAGGGTCTCAGGAATGGAATGGGAAGGAGTTGGATATCACATCTCATGCTAAAGGGAGGGTCTCAGGTTTGGAAGGGGAAGGATTTGGATATCACATCTCATGTTATAGGAAGGATCTCAGGTTTGGTATTAGAAGCATTGAGATATCACATCTCATGCTATCGGAAGGATCTCAGGTTTGGTATTAGAAGCATTGAGATATCACATCTCATGCTATCAGAAGGGTCTCAGGATTGGAATGGGAAGGAGTTGGATATCACATCTCATGCTAAAGGGAGGGTCTCAGGTTTGGAAGGGGAAGGATTTGGATATCACATCTCATGTTATCGGAAGGATCTCACGTTTGGTATTAGAAGTATTGAGATATCATATCTCATGCTATAGGAAGGGTCTCAGGATTGGAATGGGAAAGAGTTGGATATCACATCTCATGCTATAGGGAGTGTCTCAGGATTGGAATGGGAAGGACTTAGATATCACATATCATGCTATAGGGAGGGTCTCAGTTTTGATATTAGAAGCATTGAGATATCACATCTCATGCTATCGGAAGTGTCTCAGGATTGGAATGGGAAGGAGCTGGATATCACATCTCATGCTAAAGGAAGGGTCTCAGGTTTGGAACGGGAAGGATTTGGATATCACATCTCATGTTATAGGAAGGGTCTCAGGTTTGGTATAAGCATTGAGATATCACATCTCTGCTATCGGAAGTGTCTCAGGATTGGAATGGGAAGGAGTTGGATATCACATCTCATGTTATAGGACGGGTCTCAGGTTTGTTATTAGAATCATTGAGATATAATATTGCATGCTGTAGGAAGGGTCTAAGGGTTGGAATGGGAAGGACTTGGATATCACATCTCATGCTATAGATAGGCTCTTAGGTTTGGAAAGGGAAGGAGTTGGATATCACATTTCATGTTAGAGGAAGGATCTCAGGTTTGGTATTAGAAGCATTGAGATATCACATCTCATGCTATAGGAAGGGTCTCAGGATTGGAATGGGAAGTAGTTGGATATCACATCTCATGCTATAGGAAGGGTCTCAGGTTTAGTATAAGCATTGAGATATCACATCTCATGCTATAGGACAGGTCTCAGGATTGGAATGGAAGGAGTTGGATATCACATCTCATGTTATAGGAAGGATCTCAGGTTTGGTATTAGAAGCATTGAGACATCACATCTCATGCTATAGGAAGGGTCTCAGGGTTGGAATGGGAAGGAGATGGATATCACATCTCATCCAATAGGAAGGGTCTCAGGTTTGGAATGGGAAGGAATTGGATATCACATCTCATGTTATAGGAAGGATCTCAGGTTTGGTATTAGAAGCATTGAGATATCACATCTCATGCTATAGGAAGGGTCTCAGGATTGGAATGTGAAGGATTTGGATATCACATCTCATGCTAAAGGAAGGGTCTCAGGTTTGGTAGAAGCATTGAGATATCACGTCTCTGCTATCGGAAGGGTCGCAGGATTGGATTGGGAAGGAGTTGGATATCCCTTCTCATGCTATAGGAAGGGTCTCAGGATTTGAATGGCAAGGAGTTGGATATCACATCTCATGCCATAGGAAGGGTCTCAGGTTTGGTATAAGCATTGAAATATCACATCTCTGCTATCGGAAGGGTCTCAGGATTGGATTGGGAAGGAGTTGGATATCCCTTCTCATGCTATAGGAAGTGTCTCAGGTTGGAATGGGAAGGAGTTGGATATCACATCTCATGTTATAGGAAGGGTCTCAGGATTGGAATGGGAAGGATTTGGATATCACATCTCTTGCTATAGGAAGGGTCTCGGGATTGGAATGGGTAGGAGTTGGATATTACTTTCTTGCTATAGGAAGGGTCTCATGTTTGGAATGGGAAGGAGTTGGATATCACATATGCTATAGTTAGTGTCTCAGGTTTGGAACGGGAAGGAGTTGGATATCACATCTCATGTTATAGGAAGGGTCTCAGGTTTGGTATAAGCATTGAGATATCACATCTCTGCTATCGAAAGCGGCTCAGGATTGGAATGGGAAGGAGTTGGATATCCCATCTCATGTTATAGTAAGAGTCTCTGGTTTGGTATTAGAATCATTGAGATATCACATCGCATGCTGTAGGAAGGGTCTAAGGATTGGAATGGGATGGACTTGGATATCACATCTCATGCTATAGGTAGGCTCTCAGGTTTGGTATAAGCATTGAGATATCACATCTCATGCTATAGGAAGGGTCTCAGGATTGGAATGGGAAGGATTTGGATATCACATCTCATGCTATAGGAAGGGTCTCAGATTTGGTATAAGCATTGAGATATCACATCTCATGCTATAGGACAGGTCTCAGGATTGGAATGGAAGGAGTTGGATATCACATCTCATGTTATAGGAAGGATCTCAGGTTTGGTATTAGAAGCATTGAGACATCACATCTCATGCTATAGGAAGGGTCTCAGGGTTGGAATGGGAAGGAGTTGGATATCACATCTCATCCAATAGGAAGGGTCTCAGGTTTGGAATGGGAAGGAATTGGATATCACATCTCATGTTATAGGAAGGATCTCAGGTTTGGTATTAGAAGCATTGAGATATCACATCTCATGCTATAGGAAGGGTCTCAGGATTGGAATGTGAAGGATTTGGATATCACATCTCATGCTAAAGGAAGGGTCTCAGGTTTGGTAGAAGCATTGAGATATCACGTCTCTGCTATCGGAAGGGTCTCAGGATTGGATTGGGAAGGAGTTGGATATCCCTTCTCATGCTATAGGAAGGGTCTCAGGATTTGAATGGCAAGGAGTTGGATATCACATCTCATGCTAAAGGAAGGGTCTCAGGTTTGGTATAAGCATTGAGATATCACATCTCTGCTATCGGAAGGGTCTCAGGATTGGAATGGGAAGGAGTTGGATATTCCCATCTCATGTTATAGGAAGGGTCTCAGGTTTGGTATTAGAAGCATTGAGATATCACATCTCATGCTATAGGAAGGGTCTCAGGATTGGAATGGGAAGGACTTGGATATCACATCTCATGCTATAGGGAGGGTCTCAAGTTTGATATTAGAAGCTTTGAGATATCACATCTCATGATATCGGAAGGGTCTCAGGATTGGAATGGGAAGGAGTTGGATATCACATCTCATGATAAAGGAAGGGTCTAAGGTTTGGAAGGGGAAGGATTTGGATATCACATCTCATGTTATATTACGGGTCTCAGGTTTGGTATTAGAAGCATTGAGATATCAAGTCTCAGAGTATAGGAAGGGTCTCAGAATTGGAATGGGAAGGAGTTGGATATCACATCTCAAGCTATAGGAAGGGTCTCAGGATTGGAATGGGAAGGACTTGGATATCACATCTCATGCTATAGGAAGGCTCTCAGGTTTGGAAGGGGAAAGAGTTGGATATCACATTTCATGTTAGAGGTAGGATCTCAGGTTTGGTATTAGAGGCATTGAGATATCACATCTCATGCTATCAGAAGGGTCTCAGGAATGGAATGGGAAGGAGTTGGATATCACATCTCATGCTAAAGGGAGGGTCTCAGGTTTGGAAGGGGAAGGATTTGGATATCACATCTCATGTTATAGGAAGGATCTCAGGTTTGGTATTAGAAGCATTGAGATATCACATCTCATGCTATCGGAAGGATCTCAGGTTTGGTATTAGAAGCATTGAGATATCACATCTCATGCTATCAGAAGGGTCTCAGGATTGGAATGGGAAGGAGTTGGATATCACATCTCATGCTAAAGGGAGGGTCTCAGGTTTGGAAGGGGAAGGATTTGGATATCACATCTCATGTTATCGGAAGGATCTCACGTTTGGTATTAGAAGTATTGAGATATCATATCTCATGCTATAGGAAGGGTCTCAGGATTGGAATGGGAAAGAGTTGGATATCACATCTCATGCTATAGGGAGTGTCTCAGGATTGGAATGGGAAGGACTTAGATATCACATATCATGCTATAGGGAGGGTCTCAGTTTTGATATTAGAAGCATTGAGATATCACATCTCATGCTATCGGAAGTGTCTCAGGATTGGAATGGGAAGGAGCTGGATATCACATCTCATGCTAAAGGAAGGGTCTCAGGTTTGGAACGGGAAGGATTTGGATATCACATCTCATGTTATAGGAAGGGTCTCAGGTTTGGTATAAGCATTGAGATATCACATCTCTGCTATCGGAAGTGTCTCAGGATTGGAATGGGAAGGAGTTGGATATCACATCTCATGTTATAGGACGGGTCTCAGGTTTGTTATTAGAATCATTGAGATATAATATTGCATGCTGTAGGAAGGGTCTAAGGGTTGGAATGGGAAGGACTTGGATATCACATCTCATGCTATAGATAGGCTCTTAGGTTTGGAAAGGGAAGGAGTTGGATATCACATTTCATGTTAGAGGAAGGATCTCAGGTTTGGTATTAGAAGCATTGAGATATCACATCTCATGCTTTAGGAAGGGTCTCAGGATTGGAATGGGAAGTAGTTGGATATCACATCTCATGCTATAGGAAGGGTCTCAGGTTTAGTATAAGCATTGAGATATCACATCTCATGCTATAGGACAGGTCTCAGGATTGGAATGGAAGGAGTTGGATATCACATCTCATGTTATAGGAAGGATCTCAGGTTTGGTATTAGAAGCATTGAGACATCACATCTCATGCTATAGGAAGGGTCTCAGGGTTGGAATGGGAAGGAGTTGGATATCACATCTCATCCAATAGGAAGGGTCTCAGGTTTGGAATGGGAAGGAATTGGATATCACATCTCATGTTATAGGAAGGATCTCAGGTTTGGTATTAGAAGCATTGAGATATCACATCTCATGCTATAGGAAGGGTCTCAGGATTGGAATGTGAAGGATTTGGATATCACATCTCATGCTAAAGGAAGGGTCTCAGGTTTGGTAGAAGCATTGAGATATCACGTCTCTGCTATCGGAAGGGTCGCAGGATTGGATTGGGAAGGAGTTGGATATCCCTTCTCATGCTATAGGAAGGGTCTCAGGATTTGAATGGCAAGGAGTTGGATATCACATCTCATGCCATAGGAAGGGTCTCAGGTTTGGTATAAGCATTGAAATATCACATCTCTGCTATCGGAAGGGTCTCAGGATTGGATTGGGAAGGAGTTGGATATCCCTTCTCATGCTATAGGAAGTGTCTCAGGTTGGAATGGGAAGGAGTTGGATATCACATCTCATGTTATAGGAAGGGTCTCAGGATTGGAATGGGAAGGATTTGGATATCACATCTCTTGCTATAGGAAGGGTCTCGGGATTGGAATGGGTAGGAGTTGGATATTACTTTCTTGCTATAGGAAGGGTCTCATGTTTGGAATGGGAAGGAGTTGGATATCACATATGCTATAGTTAGTGTCTCAGGTTTGGAACGGGAAGGAGTTGGATATCACATCTCATGTTATAGGAAGGGTCTCAGGTTTGGTATAAGCATTGAGATATCACATCTCTGCTATCGAAAGCGGCTCAGGATTGGAATGGGAAGGAGTTGGATATCCCATCTCATGTTATAGTAAGAGTCTCTGGTTTGGTATTAGAATCATTGAGATATCACATCGCATGCTGTAGGAAGGGTCTAAGGATTGGAATGGGATGGACTTGGATATCACATCTCATGCTATAGGTAGGCTCTCAGGTTTGGTATAAGCATTGAGATATCACATCTCATGCTATAGGAAGGGTCTCAGGATTGGAATGGGAAGGATTTGGATATCACATCTCATGCTATAGGAAGGGTCTCAGATTTGGTATAAGCATTGAGATATCACATCTCATGCTAAAGGAAGGGTCTCAGGATTGAAATGGGAAGGAGTTGTATATGACATTTCAGGCCATAGGAAGGGTCTCAGGTTTGGTATAAGCATTGAGATATCACATCTCTGCTATCGGAAGGGTCTCAGGATTGCAATGGGAAGGAGTTGGATATCCCATCTCATGTTATAGGAAGAGTCTCAGGTTTGGTATTAGAAGCATTGAAATATCACATCTCATGCTATAGGAAGTGTCTCAAGATTGGAATGGGAAGGACTTGGATATCACATCTCATGCTATAGGGAGGGTCTCAAGTTTGATATTAGAAGCATTGAGATATCACATCTCATGCTATAGGAAGGGTCTCAGGATTGGAATGGGAAGGAGTTGGATATCACATCTCATGCTATAGGAAGGGTCTCAGGTTTGGTATAAGCAGTGAGATATCACATCTCATGCTATAGGAAGTGTCTCAGGATTGGAATGGGAAGGAGTTGGATATCACATCTCATGTTATAGGAAGGATCTCAGGTTTGGTATAAGCATAGAGATATCACATGTTTGCTATCGGAAGGGTCTCAGGATTGGAATGGGAAGGAGTTGGATATTCCCATCTCATGTTATAGGAAGGGTCTCAGGTTTGGTATTAGAAGCATTGAGACATCACATCTCATGCTATAGGAAGCGTCTCAGGATTGGAATGGGAAGGACTTGGATATCACATCTCATGCTATAGGGAGGGTCTCGAGTTTGATATTAGAAGCATTGAGATATCACATCTCATGATATCGGAAGGGTCTCAGGATTGGAATGGGAAGGAGTTGGATATCACATCTCATGATAAAGGAAGGGTCTAAGGTTTGGAAGGGGAAGGATTTGGATATCACATCTCATGTTATAGGACGGGTCTCAGGTTTGGTATTAGAAGCATTGAGATATCAAGTCTCATGGTATAGGAAGGGTCTCAGAATTGGAATGGGAAGGAGTTGGATATCACATCTCAAGCTATAGGAAGGGTCTCAGGATTGGAATGGGAAGGAGTTTGATATCACATCTCATGCCATAGTATGGGTCTCAGGTTTGGTATAAGCATTGGGATATCAAATCTCATGCTATCGGAAGGGTATCAGGATTGGAATTCCAAGGAGTTGGATATCCCATCTCATGCTATAGGAAGGGTCTCAGGTTGGAATGGGAAGGAGTTGGATATCACATCTCATGCTAAAGGGAGGGTCTCAGGTTTGGAAGGGGAAGGATTTGGATATCACATCTCATGTTATAGGAAGGATCTCAGGTTTGGTATAAGAAGCATTGATATATCACATCTCATGCTATCGGAAGAATCTCAGATTTGGTATTAGAGGCATTGAGATATCACATCTCATGCTATCATAAGGGTCTCAGGATTGGAATGGGAAGGAGTTGGATATCACATCTCATGCTATAGGAAGGGTCTCAGGTTTGGAACGGGAAGGAGTTGGATATCACATCTCATGTTATAGGAAGAGTCTCAGGTTTGGTATAAGCATTGAGATATCAAATCTCTGCAATCGGAAGTGTCTCAGGATTGGGATGGGAAGGAGTTGGATATCACATCTCATGCTATAGGAAGGGTCTCAGGTTTGGAACGGGAAGGAGTTGGATATCCCATCTCATGTTATAGGACTGGTCTCATGTTTGGTATTAGAAGCCTTGAGATATCACATCTCTGCTATCGGAAGTGTCTCAGGATTGGAATGGGAAGGAGTTGGATATCACATCTCATGTTATAGGACGGGTCTCAGGTTTGTTATTAGAATCATTGAGATATCATATTGCATGCTGTAGGAAGGGTCTAAGGATTGGAATGGAAGGACTTGGATATCACATCTCATGCTATAGGTAGGCTCTCAGGTTTGGAAAGGGAAGGAGTTGGATATCACATTTAATGTTAGAGGAAGGATCTCAGGTTTGATATTAGAGCCATTGGATATCACATCTCATGCTATAGGAAGGGTCTCAGGATTGGAATGGGAAGCAGTTGGATATCACATCTCATGCTATAGGAAGGGTCTCAGGTTTGGTATAAGCATTGAGATATCACATCTCATGCTATAGGACGGGTCTCAGGATTGGAATGGAAGGAGTTGGATATCACATCTCATGTTATAGGAAGGATCTCAGGTTTGGTATTAGAAGCATTGAGACATCACATCTCATGCTATAGGAAGGGTCTCAGGGTTGGAATGGGAAGGAGTTGGATATCACATCTCATCCAATAGGAAGGGTCTCAGGTTTGGAATGGGAAGGAATTGGATATCACATCTCATGTTATAGGAAGGATCTCAGGTTTGGTATTAGAAGCATTGAGATATCACATCTCATGCTATAGGAAGGGTCTCAGGATTGGAATGTGAAGGATTTGGATATCACATCTCATGCTAAAGGAAGGGTCTCAGGTTTGGTAGAAGCATTGAGATATCACGTCTCTGCTATCGGAAGGGTCTCAGGATTGGCTTGGGAAGGAGTTGGATATCACATCTCATGCCATAGGAAGGGTCTCAGGTTTGGTATAAGCATTGAGATATCACATCTCTGCTATCGGAAGGGTCTCAGGATTGGATTGGGAAGGAGTTGGATATCCCTTCTCATGCTATAGGAAGTGTCTCAGGTTGGAATGGGAAGGAGTTGGATATCACATCTCATGTTATAGGAAGGGTCTCAAGATTGGAATGGGAAGGATTTGGATATCACATCTCTTGCTATAGGAAGGGTCTCAGGATTGGAATGGGTAGGAGTTGGATATTACTTTCTTGCTATAGGAAGGGTCTCATGTTTGGAATGGGAAGGAGTTGGATATCACATATGCTATAGTTAGTGTCTCAGGTTTGGAACGGGAAGGAGTTGGATATCACATCTCATGTTATAGGAAGGGTCTCAGGTTTGGTATAAGCATTGAGATATCATATCTCTGCTATCGGAAGCGGCTCAGGATTGGAATGGGAAGGAGTTGGATATCCCATCTCATGTTATAGGAAGAGTCTCTGGTTTGGTATTAGAATCATTGAGATATCACATCGCATGCTGTAGGAAGGGTCTAAGGATTGGAATGGGATGGACTTGGATATCACATCTCATGCTATAGGTAGGCTCTCAGGTTTGGTATAAGCATTGAGATATCACATCTCATGCTATAGGAAGGGTCTCAGGATTGGAATGGGAAGGAATTGGATATCACATCTCATGCTATAGGAAGGGTCTCAGATTTGGTATAAGCATTGAGATATCACATCTCATGCTAAAGGAAGGGTCTCAGGATTGGAATGGGAAGGAGTTGTATATGACATCTCAGGCCATAGGAAGGTTCTCAGGTTTGGTATAAGCATTGAGATATCACATCTCTGCTATCGGAAGGGTCTCAGGATTGGAATGGGAAGGAGTTGGATATCCCATCTCATGTTATAGGAAGGGTCTCAGGTTTGGTATTAGAAGCATAGAGATATCACATCTCATGCTATAGGAAGGGTCTCAGGATTTGAATGGCAAGGAGTTGGATATCACATCTCATGCCATAGGAAGGGTCTCAGGTTTGGTATAAGCATTGAGATATCACATCTCTGCTATCGGAAGGGTCTCAGGATTGGATTGGGAAGGAGTTAGATATCCCTTCTCATGCTATAGGAAGTGTCTCAGGTTGGAATGGGAAGGAGTTGGATATCACATCTCATGTTATAGGAAGGGTCTCAGGATTGGAATGGGAAGGACTTGGATGTCACATCTCATGCTATAGGGAGGGTCTCAAGTTTGATATTAGAAGCATTGAGATAACAAATCTCATGATATCGGAAGGGTCTCAGGATTGGAATGGGAAGGAGTTGGATATCACATCTCATGATAAAGGAAGGGTCTAAGGTTTGGAAGGGGAAGGGTTTGGATATCACATCTCATGTTATAGGACGGGTCTCAGGTTTGGTATTAGAAGCATTGAGATATCAAGTCTCATGGTATAAGAAGGGTCTCAGAATTGGAATGGGAAGGAGTTGGATATCACACCTCAAGCTATAGGAAGGGTCTCAGGATTGGAATGGGAAGGAGTTTGATATCACATCTCATGCCATAGTATGGGTCTCAGGTTCGGTAGAAGCATTGGGATATCACATCTCATGCTATCGGAAGGGTCTCAGGTTGGAATGGGAAGGAGTTGGATATCACATTTCATGTTATAGGAAGGGTCTCAGGATTGGAATGGGAAGGACTTGGATATCATATCTCATGCTATAGGACGGGTCTCAGGTTTGTTATTAGAATCATTGAGATATCATATTGCATGCTGTAGGAAGGGTCTAAGGATTGGAATAGGAAGGACTTGGATATCACATCTCATGCTATAGATAGGCTCTTAGGTTTGGAAAGGGAAGGAGTTGGATATCACATTTCATGTTAGAGGAAGGATCTCAGGTTTGGTATTAGAAGCATTGAGATATCACATCTCATGCTATATGAAGGGTCTCAGGATTGGAATGGGAAGTAGTTGGATATCACATCTCATGCTATAGGAAGGGTCTCAGGTTTGGTATAAGCATTGAGATATCACATCTCATGCTATAGGACAGGTCTCAGGATTGGAATGGAAGGAGTTGGATATCACATCTCATGTTATAGGAAGGATCTCAGGTTTGGTATTAGAAGCATTGAGACATCACATCTCATGCTATAGGAAGGGTCTCAGGGTTGGAATGGGAAGGAGTTGGATATCACATCTCATCCAATAGGAAGGGTCTCAGGTTTGGAATGGGAAGGAATTGGATATCACATCTCATGTTATAGGAAGGATCTCAGGTTTGGTATTAGAAGCATTGAGATATCACATCTCATGCTATAGGAAGGGTCTCAGGATTGGAATGTGAAGGATTTGGATATCACATCTCATGCTAAAGGAAGGGTCTCAGGTTTGGTAGAAGCATTGAGATATCACGTCTCTGCTATCGGAAGGGTCTCAGGATTGGATTGGGAAGGAGTTGGATATCCCTTCTCATGCTATAGGAAGGGTCTCAGGATTTGAATGGCAAGGAGTTGGATATCACATCTCATGCCATAGGAAGGGTCTCAGGTTTGGTATAAGCATTGAGATATCACATCTCTGCTATCGGAAGGGTCTCAGGATTGGAATGGGAAGGAGTTGGATATTCCCATCTCATGTTATAGGAAGGGTCTCAGGTTTGGTATTAGAAGCATTGAGATATCACATCTCATGCTATAGGAAGGGTCTCGGGATTGGAATGGGAAGGACTTGGATATCACATCTCATGCTATAGGGAGGGTCTCAAGTTTGATATTAGAAGCTTTGAGATATCACATCTCATGATATCGGAAGGGTCTCAGGATTGGAATGGGAAGGAGTTGGATATCACATCTCATGATAAAGGAAGGGTCTAAGGTTTGGAAGGGGAAGGATTTGGATATCACATCTCATGTTATATTACGGGTCTCAGGTTTGGTATTAGAAGCATTGAGATATCAAGTCTCAGAGTATAGGAAGGGTCTCAGAATTGGAATGGGAAGGAGTTGGATATCACATCTCAAGCTATAGGAAGGGTCTCAGGATTGGAATGGGAAGGACTTGGATATCACATCTCATGCTATAGGAAGGCTCTCAGGTTTGGAAGGGGAAAGAGTTGGATATCACATTTCATGTTAGAGGTAGGATCTCAGGTTTGGTATTAGAGGCATTGAGATATCACATCTCATGCTATCAGAAGGGTCTCAGGAATGGAATGGGAAGGAGTTGGATATCACATCTCATGCTAAAGGGAGGGTCTCAGGTTTGGAAGGGGAAGGATTTGGATATCACATCTCATGTTATAGGAAGGATCTCAGGTTTGGTATTAGAAGCATTGAGATATCACATCTCATGCTATCGGAAGGATCTCAGGTTTGGTATTAGAAGCATTGAGATATCACATCTCATGCTATCAGAAGGGTCTCAGGATTGGAATGGGAAGGAGTTGGATATCACATCTCATGCTAAAGGGAGGGTCTCAGGTTTGGAAGGGGAAGGATTTGGATATCACATCTCATGTTATCGGAAGGATCTCACGTTTGGTATTAGAAGTATTGAGATATCATATCTCATGCTATAGGAAGGGTCTCAGGATTGGAATGGGAAAGAGTTGGATATCACATCTCATGCTATAGGGAGTGTCTCAGGATTGGAATGGGAAGGACTTAGATATCACATATCATGCTATAGGGAGGGTCTCAGTTTTGATATTAGAAGCATTGAGATATCACATCTCATGCTATCGGAAGTGTCTCAGGATTGGAATGGGAAGGAGCTGGATATCACATCTCATGCTAAAGGAAGGGTCTCAGGTTTGGAACGGGAAGGATTTGGATATCACATCTCATGTTATAGGAAGGGTCTCAGGTTTGGTATAAGCATTGAGATATCACATCTCTGCTATCGGAAGTGTCTCAGGATTGGAATGGGAAGGAGTTGGATATCACATCTCATGTTATAGGACGGGTCTCAGGTTTGTTATTAGAATCATTGAGATATAATATTGCATGCTGTAGGAAGGGTCTAAGGGTTGGAATGGGAAGGACTTGGATATCACATCTCATGCTATAGATAGGCTCTTAGGTTTGGAAAGGGAAGGAGTTGGATATCACATTTCATGTTAGAGGAAGGATCTCAGGTTTGGTATTAGAAGCATTGAGATATCACATCTCATGCTATAGGAAGGGTCTCAGGATTGGAATGGGAAGTAGTTGGATATCACATCTCATGCTATAGGAAGGGTCTCAGGTTTAGTATAAGCATTGAGATATCACATCTCATGCTATAGGACAGGTCTCAGGATTGGAATGGAAGGAGTTGGATATCACATCTCATGTTATAGGAAGGATCTCAGGTTTGGTATTAGAAGCATTGAGACATCACATCTCATGCTATAGGAAGGGTCTCAGGGTTGGAATGGGAAGGAGATGGATATCACATCTCATCCAATAGGAAGGGTCTCAGGTTTGGAATGGGAAGGAATTGGATATCACATCTCATGTTATAGGAAGGATCTCAGGTTTGGTATTAGAAGCATTGAGATATCACATCTCATGCTATAGGAAGGGTCTCAGGATTGGAATGTGAAGGATTTGGATATCACATCTCATGCTAAAGGAAGGGTCTCAGGTTTGGTAGAAGCATTGAGATATCACGTCTCTGCTATCGGAAGGGTCGCAGGATTGGATTGGGAAGGAGTTGGATATCCCTTCTCATGCTATAGGAAGGGTCTCAGGATTTGAATGGCAAGGAGTTGGATATCACATCTCATGCCATAGGAAGGGTCTCAGGTTTGGTATAAGCATTGAAATATCACATCTCTGCTATCGGAAGGGTCTCAGGATTGGATTGGGAAGGAGTTGGATATCCCTTCTCATGCTATAGGAAGTGTCTCAGGTTGGAATGGGAAGGAGTTGGATATCACATCTCATGTTATAGGAAGGGTCTCAGGATTGGAATGGGAAGGATTTGGATATCACATCTCTTGCTATAGGAAGGGTCTCGGGATTGGAATGGGTAGGAGTTGGATATTACTTTCTTGCTATAGGAAGGGTCTCATGTTTGGAATGGGAAGGAGTTGGATATCACATATGCTATAGTTAGTGTCTCAGGTTTGGAACGGGAAGGAGTTGGATATCACATCTCATGTTATAGGAAGGGTCTCAGGTTTGGTATAAGCATTGAGATATCACATCTCTGCTATCGAAAGCGGCTCAGGATTGGAATGGGAAGGAGTTGGATATCCCATCTCATGTTATAGTAAGAGTCTCTGGTTTGGTATTAGAATCATTGAGATATCACATCGCATGCTGTAGGAAGGGTCTAAGGATTGGAATGGGATGGACTTGGATATCACATCTCATGCTATAGGTAGGCTCTCAGGTTTGGTATAAGCATTGAGATATCACATCTCATGCTATAGGAAGGGTCTCAGGATTGGAATGGGAAGGATTTGGATATCACATCTCATGCTATAGGAAGGGTCTCAGATTTGGTATAAGCATTGAGATATCACATCTCATGCTAAAGGAAGGGTCTCAGGATTGAAATGGGAAGGAGTTGTATATGACATTTCAGGCCATAGGAAGGGTCTCAGGTTTGGTATAAGCATTGAGATATCACATCTCTGCTATCGGAAGGGTCTCAGGATTGCAATGGGAAGGAGTTGGATATCCCATCTCATGTTATAGGAAGAGTCTCAGGTTTGGTATTAGAAGCATTGAGATATCACATCTCATGCTATAGGAAGTGTCTCAAGATTGGAATGGGAAGGACTTGGATATCACATCTCATGCTATAGGGAGGGTCTCAAGTTTGATATTAGAAGCATTGAGATATCACATCTCATGCTATAGGAAGGGTCTCAGGATTGGAATGGGAAGGAGTTGGATATCACATCTCATGCTATAGGAAGGGTCTCAGGTTTGGTATAAGCAGTGAGATATCACATCTCATGCTATAGGAAGTGTCTCAGGATTGGAATGGGAAGGAGTTGGATATCACATCTCATGTTATAGGAAGGATCTCAGGTTTGGTATAAGCATAGAGATATCACATGTTTGCTATCGGAAGGGTCTCAGGATTGGAATGGGAAGGAGTTGGATATTCCCATCTCATGTTATAGGAAGGGTCTCAGGTTTGGTATTAGAAGCATTGAGACATCACATCTCATGCTATAGGAAGCGTCTCAGGATTGGAATGGGAAGGACTTGGATATCACATCTCATGCTATAGGGAGGGTCTCGAGTTTGATATTAGAAGCATTGAGATATCACATCTCATGATATCGGAAGGGTCTCAGGATTGGAATGGGAAGGAGTTGGATATCACATCTCATGATAAAGGAAGGGTCTAAGGTTTGGAAGGGGAAGGATTTGGATATCACATCTCATGTTATAGGACGGGTCTCAGGTTTGGTATTAGAAGCATTGAGATATCAAGTCTCATGGTATAGGAAGGGTCTCAGAATTGGAATGGGAAGGAGTTGGATATCACATCTCAAGCTATAGGAAGGGTCTCAGGATTGGAATGGGAAGGAGTTTGATATCACATCTCATGCCATAGTATGGGTCTCAGGTTTGGTATAAGCATTGGGATATCAAATCTCATGCTATCGGAAGGGTATCAGGATTGGAATTCCAAGGAGTTGGATATCCCATCTCATGCTATAGGAAGGGTCTCAGGTTGGAATGGGAAGGAGTTGGATATCACATCTCATGCTAAAGGGAGGGTCTCAGGTTTGGAAGGGGAAGGATTTGGATATCACATCTCATGTTATAGGAAGGATCTCAGGTTTGGTATAAGAAGCATTGATATATCACATCTCATGCTATCGGAAGAATCTCAGATTTGGTATTAGAGGCATTGAGATATCACATCTCATGCTATCATAAGGGTCTCAGGATTGGAATGGGAAGGAGTTGGATATCACATCTCATGCTATAGGAAGGGTCTCAGGTTTGGAACGGGAAGGAGTTGGATATCACATCTCATGTTATAGGAAGAGTCTCAGGTTTGGTATAAGCATTGAGATATCAAATCTCTGCAATCGGAAGTGTCTCAGGATTGGGATGGGAAGGAGTTGGATATCACATCTCATGCTATAGGAAGGGTCTCAGGTTTGGAACGGGAAGGAGTTGGATATCCCATCTCATGTTATAGGACTGGTCTCATGTTTGGTATTAGAAGCCTTGAGATATCACATCTCTGCTATCGGAAGTGTCTCAGGATTGGAATGGGAAGGTGTTGGATATCACATCTCATGTTATAGGACGGGTCTCGGGTTTGTTATTAGAATCATTGAGATATCATATTGCATGCTGTAGGAAGGGTCTAAGGATTGGAATGGAAGGACTTGGATATCACATCTCATGCTATAGGTAGGCTCTCAGGTTTGGAAAGGGAAGGAGTTGGATATCACATTTAATGTTAGAGGAAGGATCTCAGGTTTGATATTAGAGCCATTGGATATCACATCTCATGCTATAGGAAGGGTCTCAGGATTGGAATGGGAAGGAGTTGGATATCACATCTCATGCTATAGGAAAGGTTTTAGGTTTGGTATAAGCATTGAGATATCACATCTCATGCTATAGGAAGGGTCTCAGGATTGGAATGGGAAGGATCTGTATATGACATCTCATGCCATAGGAAGGGTCTCAGGTTTGGTATAAGCATTGAGATATCACATCTCTGCTTTCGGAAGGGTCTCAGGATTGTAATGGGAAGGAGTTGGATATCCCATCTCATGTTATAGGAAGAGTCTCAGGTTTGGTATTAGAAGCATTGAGATATCACATCTTATGCTATAGGAAGTGTCTCAGGATTGGAATGGGAAGGACTTGGATATCACATCTCATGCTATAGGAAGGGTCTCAGGTTTGGTATAAGCAGTGAGATATCACATCTCATGCTATAGGAAGTGTCTCAGGATTGGAATGGGAAGGAGTTGGATATCACATCTCATGTTATAAGAAGGATCTCAGGTTTGGTATAAGCATTGAGATATCACATGTTTGCTATCGGAAGAGTCTCAGGATTGGAATGAGAAGGAGTTGGATATTCCCATCTCATGTTATAGGAAGGGTCTCAGGTTTGTTATTAGAATCATTGAGATATCATATTGCATGCTGTAGGAAGGGTCTAAGGATTGGAATGGGAAGGACTTGGATATCACATCTCATGCTATAGGTAGGCTCTCAGGTTTGGAAAGGGAAGGAGTTGGATATCACATTTAATGTTAGAGGAAGGATCTCAGGTTTGATATTAGAGCCATTGGATATCACATCTCATGCTATAGGAATGGTCTCAGGATTGGAATGGGAATGAGTTGGATATCACATCTCATGCTATAGGAAGGGTTTTAGGTTTGGTATAAGCATTGAGATATCACATCTCATGCTATAGGAAGGGTCTCAGGATTGGAATGGGAAGGATCTGTATATGACATCTCATGCCATAGGAAGGGTCTCAGGTTTGGTATAAGCATTGAGATATCACATCTCTGCTTTCAGAAGGGTCTCAGGATTGTAATGGGAAGGAGTTGGATATCCCATCTCATGTTATAGGAAGAGTCTCAGGTTTGGTATTAGAAGCATTGAGATATCACATCTCATGCTATAGGAAGTGTCTCAGGATTGGAATGGGAAGGACTTGGATATCACATCTCATGCTATAGGGAGGGTCTCAAGTTTGATATTAGAAGCATTGAGATATCACATCTCATGCTATAGGAAGGGTCTCAGTATTGGAATGGGAAGGAGTTGGATATCACATCTCATGCTATAGGAAGGGTCTCAGGTTTGGTATAAGCATTGAGATTTCACATCTCTGCTATCGGAAGGGTCTCAGGATTGGAATGGGAAGGAGTTGGATATTCCCATCTCATGTTATAGGAAGGGTCTATCAGGTCTTAGCATGAGACTCTTCCTATAACATGAGATGTGATATCCAACTCCTTCCCGTTCCTAACCTGAGACCCTTCCTATAGCATGAGATGTGATATCCAACTCCTTCCCATTCCAATCCTGAGACCCTTCCGATAGCTTGAGATGTGATATCTCAATGCTTCTAATATCAATACTGAGACCCTCCCTATAGCATGAGATGTGATATCTAAGTCCTTCCCATTCCAATCCTGAGACCCTTCCGATAGCAGAGATGTGATATCTCAATGCTTATACCAAACCTGAGACCCTTCCTATAGCATGAGATGTGATATCCAACTCCTTCCCATTCCAATCCTGAGACCCTTCCTATAGCATGATATGTGAAATCTCAATGCTTCTACCAAAACTGAGACCCTTCCTTTAGCATGAGATGTGATATCCAACTCCTTCCCATTCCAATCCTGAGACCAGTCCTATAGCATGAGATGTGATATCTCAATGCTTCTAATACCAAACCTGAGATCCTTCCTATAACATGAGATGTGATATCCAACTCCTTCCCATTCCAATCCTGAGACCCTTCCTATAGCATGAGATGTGATATCTCAATGCTTCTAATACCAAACCTGAGATCCTTCCGATAGCATGAGATGTGATATCTCAATGCTTCTAATACCAAACCTGAGATACTTCCTATAACATGAGATGTGATATCCAAATCCTTCCCCTTCCGAACCTGAGACCCTCCCTTTAGCATGAGATGTGATATCTCAATGCTTATACCAAACCTGAGACCCTTCCTATAGCATGAGATGTGATATCCAACTCCTTCCCATTCCAATCCTGAGACCCTTCCTATAGCATGATATGTGAAATCTCAATGCTTCTACCAAAACTGAGACCCTTCCTTTAGCATGAGATGTGATATCCAACTCCTTCCCATTCCAATCCTGAGACCAGTCCTATAGCATGAGATGTGATATCTCAATGCTTCTAATACCAAACCTGAGATCCTTCCTATAACATGAGATGTGATATCCAACTCCTTCCCATTCCAATCCTGAGACCCTTCCTATAGCATGAGATGTGATATCTCAATGCTTCTAATACCAAACCTGAGATCCTTCCGATAGCATGAGATGTGATATCTCAATGCTTCTAATACCAAACCTGAGATACTTCCTATAACATGAGATGTGATATCCAAATCCTTCCCCTTCCGAACCTGAGACCCTCCCTTTAGCATGAGATGTGATATCCAACTCCTTCTCATTCCATTCCTGATACCATTCTGATAGCATGAGATGTGATATCTCAATGCCTCTAATACCAAACCTGAGATCCTACCTCTAACATGAAATGTGATATCCAACTCCTTCCCTTTCCAAACCTGAGAGCCTTCCTACAGCATGAGATGTGATATCCAAGTCCTTCCCATTCCAATCCTGAGACCCTTCCTATAACATGAGATGTCATATCCAACTCCTTCCCATTCCAACCTGATACCCTTCCTATGGCATGAGATGGGATATCCAACTCCTTCCAAATCCAATCCTGATACCCTTCCGATAGCATGAGATGTGATATCCCAATGCTTCTACAAAACCTGATACCCATACCATGGCATGAGATGTGATATCAAACTCTCGTCCCATACCATGAGACTTGATATCTCAATGCTTCTAATACCAAACCTGAGACCGGTCCAATAACATGAGATGTGATATCCAAATCCTTCCCCTTCCAAACCTTAGACCCTTCCTTTATCATGAGATGTGATATCCAAGTCCTTCCCATTCCATTCCTGAGACCCTTCCTATAGCATGAGATGTGATATCTCAATGCTTCTAATACCAAACCTGAGACCCTTCCTATAACATGAGATGTGATATCCAAGTCCTTCCCATTTCAATCCTGAGACCCTTCCTATAGCATGAGATGTGATATCTCAATGCTTCTAATACCAAACCTGAGACCCTTCCTATAACATGAATTCTGATATCCAAGTCCTTCCCATTCCAATCCTGAGACCCTTCCAATAGCAGAGATGTGATATCTCAATGCTTCTAATATCAAACCTGAGACCTGTCCTATAACATGAGATGGGATATCCAACTCCTTCCCGTTCCAAACCTGATACCCTTCCTATAGCATGAGATGTGATATCCAATTCCTTCCCATCCCAATCCTGAGACACCTCCGATAGCAGAGATGTGATATCTCAATGCTTATACCAAACCTGAGACTCTTCCTATAACATGAGATGTGATATCTAACTCCTTTCCGTTCCAAACCTGAGACCCTTCCTATAGCATGAGATGTGATATCCAACTCCTTCCCGTTCCAAACCTGATACCCTTCCTATAGCATGAGATGTGATATCCAATTCCTTCCCATCCCAATCCTGAGACACCTCCGATAGCAGAGATGTGATATCTCAATGCTTATACCAAACCTGAGACTCTTCCTATAACATGAGATGTGATATCTAACTCCTTTCCGTTCCAATCCTGAGACCCTTCCTATAGCATGAGATGTGATATCTCAATGCTTATACCAAATCTGAGACCCTTCCTATAGCATGAGATGTGATATCCAACTCCTTCCCATTCCAATCCTGAGACCCTTCCTATAGCATGAGATGTGATATCTCAATGCTTCTAATACCAAACCTGAGATCCTTCCTATAACAAGAGATGTGATATCTCAATGCTTCTAATACCAAACCTGAGATCCTTCCTATAACATGAGATGTGATTTCCAAATCCTTCCCCTTCCAAACCTGAGACCCTCCCTTTAGCATGAGATGTGATATACAATTCCTTCCCATTCCAATCCTGAGACCCTTCCTATAGCATGATATGTGAAATCTCAATGCTTCTACCAAAACTGAGACCCTTCCTTTAGCATGAGATGTGATATCCAACTCCTTCCCATTCCAATCCTGAGACCAGTCCTATAGCATGAGATGTGATATCTCAATGCCTCTAATACCAAACCTGAGATCCTTCCTATAACATGAGATGTGATATCCAACTCCTTCCCATTCCAATCCTGAGACCCTTCCTATAGCATGAGATGTGATATCTCAATGCTTCTAATACCAAACATGAGATCCTTCCGATAGCATGAGATGTGATATCTCAATGCTTCTAATACCAAACCTGAGATACTTCCTATAACATGAGATGTGATATCCAAATCCTTCCCCTTCCGAACCTGAGACCCTCCCTTTAGCATGAGATGTGATATCCAACTCCTTCTCATTCCAATCCTGATACCCTTCGGATAGCATGAGATGTGATATCTCAATGCCTCTAATACCAAACCTGAGATCCTACCTCTAACATGAAATGTGATATCCAACTCCTTCCCTTTCCAAACCTGAGAGCCTTCCTACAGCATGAGATGTGATATCCAAGTCCTTCCCATTCCAATCCTGAGACCCTTCCTATAACATGAGATGTCATATCCAACTCCTTCCCATTCCAACCTGATACCCTTCCTATAGCATGAGATGGGATATCCAACTCCTTCCAAATCCAATCCTGATACCCTTCCGATAGCATGAGATGTGATATCCCAATGCTTCTACAAAACCTGATACCCATACCATGGCATGAGATGTGATATCAAACTCCTGTCCCATACCATGAGACTTGGTATCTCAATGCTTCTAATACCAAACCTGAGATCCTTCCTATAACATGAGATGTGATTTCCAAATCCTTCCCCTTCCAAACATTAGACCCTTCCTTTATCATGAGATGTGATATCCAAGTCCTTCCCATTCCATTCCTGAGACCCTTCCTATAGCATGAGATGTGATATCTCAATGCTTCTAATAACAAACCTGAGACCCTTCCTATAACATGAGATGTGATATCAAAGTCCTTCCCATTTCAATCCTGAGACCCTTCCTATAGCATGAGATGTGATATCTCAATGCTTCTAATACCAAACCTGAGACCCTTCCTATAACATGAATTCTGATATCCAAGTCCTTCCCATTCCAATCCTGAGACCCTTCCAATAGCAGAGATGTGATATCTCAATGCTTCTAATATCAAACCTGAGACCTGTCCTATAACATGAGATGGGATATCCAACTCCTTCCCGTTCCAAACCTGATACCCTTCCTATAGCATGAGATGTGATATCCAATTCCTTCACATCCCAATCCTGAGACACCTCCGATATCAGAGATGTGATATCTCAATGCTTATACCAAACCTGAGACTCTTCCTATAACATGAGATGTGATATCTAACTCCTTTCCGTTCCAAACCTGAGACCCTTCCTATAGCATGAGATGTGATATCCAACTCCTTCCCATTCCAATCCTGAGACCCTTCCTATAGCATGAGATGTGATATCTCAATGCTTATACCAAATCTGAGACCCTTCCTATAGCATGAGATGTGATATCCAACTCCTTCCCATTCCAATCCTGAGACCCTTCCTATAGCATGAGATGTGATATCTCAATGCTTCTAATACCAAACCTGAGATCCTTCCTATAACAAGAGATGTGATATCCAACTCCTTCCCATTCCAATCCTGAGACCCTTATGATAGCATGAGATGTGATATCTCAATGCCTCTAATACCAAACCTGAGATACTTCCGATAGCATGAGATGTGATATCTCAATGCTTCTAATACCAAACCTGAGATCCTTCCTATAACATGAAATGTGATTTCCAAATCCTTCCCCTTCCAAACCTGAGACCCTCCCTTTAGCATGAGATGTGATATACAACTCCTTCCCATTCCAATCCTGAGACCCTTCTGATAGCATGAGATGTGATATCTCAATGCCTATAATACCAAACCTGAGATCCTACCTCTAACATGAAATGTGATATCCATCTCCTTCCCTTTCCAAACCTGAGACCCTGCCTATAGCATGAGATGTGATATCCAAGTCCTTCCCATTCCAATCCTGAGACCCTTCATATAGAATGTGATGTGATATCTCAATGCTTATACCAAACCTGAGACCCTTCCTATGGCATGAGATGTCATATACATCTCCTTCCCATTCCAATCATGAGACCCTTCCTATAGCATGAGATGTGATATCTCAATGCTTATACCAAACCTGAGACCCTTCCTATAGCATGAGATGTGATATCCAACTTCTTCCCATTCCAATCCTAAGACCCTTCCTATAACATGAGATGTGATGTCTCAATGCTTCTAATACCAAACCTGAGATCTTTCCTATGACATGAGATGTGATATCCAACTCCTTCCCATTCCAATCCTGAGACCCTTCCTATAGCATGAGATGTGATATCTCAATGTTTATACCAAACCTGAGACCCTTCCTATAGCTTGAGATGTGATATCCAACTCCTTCCCATTCCAATCCTGAGACCCTTCCTATAGCATGAGATGTGATATCTCAAGGCCTCTAATACCAAACCTGAGATCCTTCCTCTAACATGAAATGTGATATCCAACTCCTTCCCCTTCCAAACCTGAGAGCCTTCCTATAGCATGAGATATGATATCCAAGTCCTTCCCATTCCAATCCTGAGACCCTTCCTATAACATGAAATGTGATATCAAACTCCTTCCCATTCCAACCTGAGACCCTTCCTATAGCATGAGATGGGATATCCAACTCCTTCCAAATCCAATACTGATACCCTTCCAATAGCATGAGATGTGATATCCCAATGCTTCTACCAAACCTGAGACCCATACTATGGCATAAGATGTGACATCAAACTCCTTCCCATTCCAATCCTGAGACCCTTCCTATAGCTTGAGATGTGATATCCACCTCCTTCCCATTCCAATTCTGAGACCCCTCCTATACCATGAGACTTGATATCTCAATGCTTCTAATACCAAACCTGAGACCCGTCCTATAACATGAGATGTGATATCCAAATCCTTCCCCTTCCAAACCTTAGACCCTTCCTTTATCATGAGATGTGATATCCAACTCCTTCCCATTCCAATCCTGAGACCCTTCCTATAGCATGAGATGTGATATCTCAATGCTTCTAATACCAAACCTGAGATCCTTCCGATAGCATGAGATGTGATATCTCAATGCTTCTAATACCAAACCTGAGATCCTTCCTATAACATGAGATGTGATATCCAAATCCTTCCCCTTCTGAACCTGAGACCCTCCCTTTAGCATGAGATGTGATATCCAACTCCTTCCCATTCCAATCCTGATACCCTTCTGACAGCATGAGATGTGATATCTCAATGCCTCTAATACCAAACCTGAGATCCTACCTCTAACATGAAATGTGATATCCAACTCCTTCCCTTTCCAAACCTGAGAGCCTTCCTACAGCATGAGATGTGATATCCAAGTCCTTCCCATTCCAATCCTAAAACCCTTCCTATAACATGAGATGTCATATCCAACTCCTTCCCATTCCAACCTGAGACCCTTCCTATAGCATGAGATGGGATATCCAACTCCTTCCAAAACCAATCCTGATACCCTTCCGATAGCATGAGATGTGATATCCCAATGCTTCTACAAAACCTGAGACCCATACCATGGCATGAGATGTGATATCAAACTCCCGTCCTATACCATGAGACTTGATATCTCAATGCTTCTAATACCAAACCTGAGACCGGTCCAATAACATGAGATGTGATATCCAAATCCTTCCCCTTCCAAACCTTAGACCCTTCCTTTATCATGAGATGTGATATCCAACTCCTTCCCATTCCAATCCTGAGACCCTTCCTATAGCATGAGATGTGATATCTCAATGCTTCTAATACCAAACCTGAGATCCTTCCGATAGCATGAGATGTGATATCTCAATGCTTCTAATACCAAACCTGAGATCCTTCCTATAACATGAGATGTGATATCCAAATCCTTCCCCTTCTGAACCTGAGACCCTCCCTTTAGCATGAGATGTGATATCCAACTCCTTCCCATTCCAATCCTGATACCCTTCTGACAGCATGAGATGTGATATCTCAATGCCTCTAATACCAAACCTGAGATCCTACCTCTAACATGAAATGTGATATCCAACTCCTTCCCTTTCCAAACCTGAGAGCCTTCCTACAGCATGAGATGTGATATCCAAGTCCTTCCCATTCCAATCCTAAAACCCTTCCTATAACATGAGATGTCATATCCAACTCCTTCCCATTCCAACCTGAGACCCTTCCTATAGCATGAGATGGGATATCCAACTCCTTCCAAAACCAATCCTGATACCCTTCCGATAGCATGAGATGTGATATCCCAATGCTTCTACAAAACCTGAGACCCATACCATGGCATGAGATGTGATATCAAACTCCCGTCCTATACCATGAGACTTGATATCTCAATGCTTCTAATACCAAACCTGAGACCGGTCCAATAACATGAGATGTGATATCCAAATCCTTCCCCTTCCAAACCTTAGACCCTTCCTTTATCATGAGATGTGATATCCAAGTCCTTCCCATTCCATTCCTGAGACCCTTCCTATAGCATGAGATGTGATATCTCAATGCTTCTAATACCAAACCTGAGACCCTTCCTATAACATGAGATGTGATATCCAAGTCCTTCCCATTTCAATCCTGAGACCCTTCCTATAGCATGAGATGTGATATCTCAATGCTTCTAATACCAAACCTGAGACCCTTCCTATAACATGAATTCTGATATCCAAGTCCTTCCCATTCCAATCCTGAGACCCTTCCAATAGCAGAGATATGATATCTCAATGCTTCTAATATCAAACCTGAGACCTGTCCTATAACATGAGATGGGATATCCAACTCCTTCCCGTTCCAAACCTGATACCCTTCCTATAGCATGAGATGTGATATCCAATTCCTTCCCATCCCAATCCTGAGACACCTCCGATAGCAGAGATGTGATATCTCAATGCTTATACCAAACCTGAGACTCTTCCTATAACATGAGATGTGATATCTAACTCCTTCCCGTTCCAAACCTGAGACCCTTCCTATAGCATGAGATGTGATATCCAACTCCTTCCCATTCCAATCCTGAGACCCTTCCTATAGCATGAGATGTGATATCTCAATGCTTATACCAAATCTGAGACCCTTCCTATAGCATGAGATGTGATATCCAACTCCTTCCCATTCCAATCCTGAGACCCTTCCTATAGCATGAGATGTGATATCTCAATGCTTCTAATACCAAACCTGAGATCCTTCCTATAACATGAGATGTGATATCCAACTCCTTCCCATTCCAATCCTGAGACCCTTATGATAGCATGAGATGTGATATCTCAATGCCTCTAATACCAAACCTGAGATACTTCCGATAGCATGAGATGTGATATCTCAATGCTTCTAATACCAAACCTGAGATCCTTCCTATAACATGAGATGTGATTTCCAAATCCTTCCCCTACCAAACCTGAGACCATCCCTTTAGCATGAGATGTGATATACAACTCCTTCCCATTCCAATCCTGAGACCCTTCTGATAGCATGAGATGTGATATCTCAATGCCTCTAATACCAAACCTGAGATCCTACCTCTAACATGAAATGTGATATCCATCTCCTTCCCTTTCCAAACCTGAGACCCTGCCTATAGCATGAGATGTGATATTCAAGTCCTTCCCATTCCAATCCTGAGACCCTTCCTATAGCATGTGATGTGATATCTCAATACTTATACCAAACCTGAGACCCTTCCTATGGCATGAGATGTCATATACAACTCCTTCCCATTCCAATCCTGAGACCCTTCCTATAGCATGAGATGTGATATCTCAATGCTTATACCAAACCTGAGACCCTTCCTATAGCATGAGATGTGATATCCAACTTCTTCCCATTCCAATCCTAAGACCCTTCCTATAATATGAGATGTGATATCCAACTCATTATTGGAATTAGAAGGACTTGGATATCACATCTCATGCTATAGGAAGGCTCTCAGGTTTGGAATGGGAAGGAGTTGGATATCACATCTCATGCTAAAGGGAGGGTCTCAGGTTTGGAAGGGGAAGGATTTGGATATCACATCTCATGTTATAGGAAGGATCTCAGGTTTGGTATTAGAAGCATTGAGATATCACATCTCATGCTATCGGAAGGATCTCAGGTTTGGTATAGAAGCATTGAGATATCACATCTCATGCTATCAGAAGGTTCTCAGGATTGGAATGGGAAGGAGTTGGATATCACATCTCATGCTAAAGGGAGGGTCTCAGGTTTGGAAGGGGAAGGATTTGGATATCACATCTCATGTTATCGGAAGGATCTCAGGTTTGGTATTAGAAGTATTGAGATATCACATATCATGCTATAGGAAGGGTCTCAGGATTGGAATGGGAAGGAGTTGGTTATCACATCTCATGCTAAAGGAAGGGTCTCAGGTTTGGTAGAAGCATTGAGATATCACATCTCATGCTATAGGAAGGGTCTCAGGATTGGAATGGGAAGGACTTAGATATCACATATCATGCTATAGGGAGGGTCTCAGTTTTGATATTAGAAGCATTGAGATATCACATCGCATGCTATCGGAAGTGTCTCAGGATTGGAATGGGAAGGAGCTGGATATCACATCTCATGCTAAAGGAAGGGTCTCAGGTTTGGAACGGGAAGGAGTTGGATATCACATCTCATGTTATAGGAAGGGTCTCAGGTTTGGTATAAGCATTGAGATATCACATCTCTGCTATCGGAAGTGTCTCAGGATTGGAATGGGAAGGACTTGGATATCACATCTCATGCTATAGATAGGCTCTCAGGTTTGGAAAGGGAAGGAGTTGGATATCACATTTCATGTTAGAGGAAGGATCTCAGGTTTGGTATTAGAGGCATTGAGATATCAGATCTCAGGCTATAGGAAGGGTCTCAGGATTGGAATGGGAAGGAGTTGGATATCACATCTCATGCTATAGGAAGGGTCTCAGGATTGGAATGGGAAGGAGTTGGATATCACATCTCATGCTAGAGGAAGGGTCTCAGGTTTGGTATAAGCATTGAGATATCACATCTCGTGTTATAGGAAGGGTCTCAGGATTGGAATGGGAAGGAGTTGTATATGACATCTCATGCCGTAGGAAGGGTCTCAGGTTTGGTATAAGCATTGAGATATCACATCTCTGCTATCGAAAGGGTCTTAGGATTGGAATGGGAAGGAGTTGGATATCCCATCTCATGTTATAGGAAGAGTCTCAGGTTTGGTATTAGAAGCATTGAGATATCCCATCTCATGATATAGGAAGGGTCTCAGGTTGGAATGGGAAGGAGTTGGATATCACATTTCATGTTATAGGAAGGGTCTCAGGATTGGAATGGGAAGGACTTGGATATCATATCCCATGCTATAGGAAGGCTCTCAGGTTTGGAAGGGGAAGGAGTTGGATATCACATTTCATGTTAGAGGTAGGATCTCAGGTTTGGTATTAGAGGCCTTGAGATATCACATCCCATGCTATAGGAAGGGTCTCAGGATTGGAATGGGAAGGAGTTGGATATCACATCTCAAGCTATAGGAACGGTCTCAGGTTTGGTATAAGCATTGTGATATCACATCTCATGCTTTAGGAAGGGTCTCAGGATTGGAATGGGAAGGAGTTGGATATCACATCTCATGTTATAGGAAAGATCTCAGGTTTGGTATTAGAAGCATTGAGACATCACATCTCATGTTATAGGAAGGGTCTCAGGATTGGAATGGGAAGAAGTTGGATATCACATCTCTTGCTATAGGAAGGGTCTCAGATTTGGTATAAGCATTGAGATATCACATCTCATGCTATAGGAAGGGTCTCAGGATTGGAATGGGAAGGAGTTGTATATGACATCTCATGCCATAGGAAGGGTCTCAGGTTTGGTATAAGCATTGGGATATCACATCACATGCTATAGGAAGGGTCTCAGGATTGGAATGGGAAGGACTTGGATATCACATCTCATGCTATAGGCAGGGTGTCAGGTTTGGAAAGGGAATGAGATGGATATCACATTTCATGTTAGAGGTAGGATCTCAGGTTTGGTATTAGAGGCATTGAGATATCACATCTCATGCTATCAGAAGGGTCTCAGGATTGGAATGGGAAGGAGTTGGATATCACATCTCATGCTAAAGGGAGGGTCTCAGGTTTGGAAGGGGAAGGATTTGGAAATCACATCTCATGTTGTAGGAAGGATCTCAGGTTTGGTATTAGAAGCATTGAGATATCACATCTCATGCTTTCATAAGGGTCTCAGGATTGGAATGGGAAGGAGTTGGATATCACATCTCATGTTATAGGAAGGATCTCAGGTTTGGTATTAGAAGCATTGAGACATCACATCTCATGCTATAGGAAGGGTCTCAGGATTGGAATGGGAAGGAGTTGGATATCACATCTCATGCTATAGGAAGAGTCTCAGATTTGATATAAGCATTGAGATATCACATCTCATGCTATAGGAAGGGTCTCAGGATTGGAATGGGAAGGAGTTGTATATGACATCTCAGGCCATAGGGAAGGTCTCAGGTTTGGTATAAGCATTGAGATATCACATCTCTGCTAGCGGAAGGGTCTCAGGATTGGAATGGGAAGGAATTGGATATCACATTTCATGTTAGAGGAAGGATCTCAGGTTTGGTATTAGAGGCATTGAGATATCAGATCTCAGGCTATAGGAAGGGTCTCAGGATTGGAATGGGAAGGAGTTGGATATCACATCTCATGCTATAGGAAGGGTCTCAGGATTGGAATGGGAAGGAGTTGGATATCACATCTCATGCTAGAGGAAGGGTCTCAGGTTTGGTATAAGCATTGAGATATCACATCTCGTGTTATAGGAAGGGTCTCAGGATTGGAATGGGAAGGAGTTGTATATGACATCTCATGCCCTAGGAAGGGTCTCAGGTTTGGTATAAGCATTGAGATATCACATCTCTGCTATCGAAAGGGTCTTAGGATTGGAATGGGAAGGAGTTGGATATCCCATCTCATGTTATAGGAAGAGTCTCAGGTTTGGTATTAGAAGCATTGAGATATCCCATCTCATGATATAGGAAGGGTCTCAGGTTGGAATGGGAAGGAGTTGGATATCACATTTCATGTTATAGGAAGGGTCTCAGGATTGGAATGGGAAGGACTTGGATATCATATCCCATGCTATAGGAAGGCTCTCAGGTTTGGAAGGGGAAGGAGTTGGATATCACATTTCATGTTAGAGGTAGGATCTCAGGTTTGGTATTAGAGGCCTTGAGATATCACATCTCATGCTATAGGAAGGGTCTCAGGATTGGAATGGGAAGGAGTTGGATATCACATCTCAAGCTATAGGAACGGTCTCAGGTTTGGTATAAGCATTGTGATATCACATCTCATGCTATAGGAAGGGTCTCAGGATTGGAATGGGAAGGAGTTGGATATCACATCTCATGTTATAGGAAAGATCTCAGGTTTGGTATTAGAAGCATTGAGACATCACATCTCATGTTATAGGAAGGGTCTCAGGATTGGAATGGGAAGAAGTTGGATATCACATCTCTTGCTATAGGAAGGGTCTCAGATTTGGTATAAGCATTGAGATATCACATCTCATGCTATAGGAAGGGTCTCAGGATTGGAATGGGAAGGAGTTGTATATGACATCTCATGCCATAGGAAGGGTCTCAGGTTTGGTATAAGCATTGGGATATCACATCACATGCTATAGGAAGGGTCTCAGGATTGGAATGGGAAGGACTTGGATATCACATCTCATGCTATAGGCAGGGTGTCAGGTTTGGAAAGGGAATGAGATGGATATCACATTTCATGTTAGAGGTAGGATCTCAGGTTTGGTATTAGAGGCATTGAGATATCACATCTCATGCTATCAGAAGGGTCTCAGGATTGGAATGGGAAGGAGTTGGATATCACATCTCATGCTAAAGGGAGGGTCTCAGGTTTGGAAGGGGAAGGATTTGGAAATCACATCTCATGTTGTAGGAAGGATCTCAGGTTTGGTATTAGAAGCATTGAGATATCACATCTCATGCTTTCATAAGGGTCTCAGGATTGGAATGGGAAGGAGTTGGATATCACATCTCATGTTATAGGAAGGATCTCAGGTTTGGTATTAGAAGCATTGAGACATCACATCTCATGCTATAGGAAGGGTCTCAGGATTGGAATGGGAAGGAGTTGGATATCACATCTCATGCTATAGGAAGAGTCTCAGATTTGATATAAGCATTGAGATATCACATCTCATGCTATAGGAAGGGTCTCAGGATTGGAATGGGAAGGAGTTGTATATGACATCTCAGGCCATAGGGAGGGTCTCAGGTTTGGTATAAGCATTGAGATATCACATCTCTGCTAGCGGAAGGGTCTCAGGATTGGAATGGGAAGGAATTGGATATCACATCTCATGTTATAGGAAGGATCTCAGGTTTGGTATTAGAAGCATTGAGATATCCCTTCTCATGCTATAGGAAGGGTCTCAGGATTGGAATGTGAAGGATTTGGATATCACATCTCATGCTAAAGGAAGGGTCTCAGGTTTGGTAGAAGCATTGAGATATCACGTCTCTGCTATCGGAAGGGTCTCAGGATTGGATTGGGAAGGAGTTGGATATCCCTTCTCATGCTATAGGAAGGGTCTCAGGTTTGGTATAAGCATTGAGATATCACATCTCTGCTATCGGAAGGGTCTCAGGATTGGATTGGGAAGGAGTTGGCTATCCCTTCTCATGCAATAGGAAGTGTCTCAGGTTGGAATGGGAAGGAGTTGGATATCACATCTCATGTAATAGGAAGGGTCTCAGGATTGGAATGGGAAGGATTTGGATATCACATCTCTTGCTATAGGAAGGGTCTCAGGATTGGAATGGGTAGGAGTTGGATATTACTTTCTTGCTATAGGAAGGGTCTCATGTTTGGAATGGGAAGAAGTTGGATATCACATATGCTATAGTTAGTGTCTCAGGTTTGGAACGGGAAGGAGTTGGATATCACATCTCATGTTATAGGAAGGGTCTCAGGTTTGGTATAAGCATTGAGATATCACATCTCTGCTATCGGAAGTGGCTCATGATTGGAATGGGAAGGAGTTGGATATCCCATCTCATGTTATAGGACGAGTCTCTGGTTTGGTATTAGAATCATTGAGATATCACATCGCATGCTGTAGGAAGGGTCTAAGGATTGGAATGGGATGGACTTGGTTATCACATCTCATGCTATGGGTAGGCTCTCAGGTTTGGTATAAGCATTGAGATATCACATCTCATGCTATAAGAAGGGTCTCAGGATTGGAATGGGAAGGAATTGGATATCACATCTCATGCTATAGGAAGGGTCTCAGATTTGGTATAGGCATTGAGATATCACATCTCATGCTATAGGAAGGGTCTCAGGATTGGAATGGGAAGGAGTTGTATATGACATCCCAGGCCATAGGAAGGGTCTCAGGTTTGGTATAAGCATTGAGATATCACATCTCTGCTATCGGAAGGGTCTCAGGATTGGAATGGGAAGGAGTTGGATATCCCATCTCATGTTATAGGAAGGGTCTCAGGTTTGGTATTAGAAGCATAGAGATATCACATCTCATGCTATAGGAAGGGTCTCAGGATTGGAATGGGAAGGACTTGGATGTCACATCTCATGCTATAGGGAGGGTCTCAAGTTTGATATTAGAAGCATTGAGATAGCAAATCTCATGATATCGGAAGGGTCTCAGGATTGGAATGGGAAGGAGTTGGATATCACATCTCATGATAAAGGAAGGGTCTGAGGTTTGGAAGGGGAAGGATTTGGATATCACATCTCATGTTATAGGACGGGTCTCAGGTTTGGTATTAGAAGCATTGAGATATCAAGTCTCATGGTATAAGAAGGGTCTCAGAATTGGAATGGGAAGGAGTTGGATATCACACCTCAAGCTATAGGAAGGGCCTCAGGATTGGAATGGGAAGGAGTTTGATATCACATCTCATGCCATAGTATGGGTCTCAGGTTTGGTAGAAGCATTGGGATATCACATCTCATGCTATCGGAAGGGTATCAGTATTGGATTAGGAAGGAGTTGGATATCCCATCTCATGCTATAGGAAGGGTCTCAGGTTGGAATGGGAAGGAGTTGGATATCACATTTCATGTTATAGAAAGTGTCTCAGGATTGGAATGGGAAGGACTTGGATATCATATCTCATGCTATAGGAAGGCTCTCAGGTTTGGAAGGGGAAGGAGTTGGATATCACATTTCATGTTAGAGGAAGGATCTCAGGTTTGGTATTAGAGGCCTTGAGATATCACATCTCATGCTATAGGAAGGGTCTCTGGATTGGAATGGGAAGGAGTTGGATATCACATCTCAAGCTATAGGAAGGGTCTCAGGATTGGAATGGGAAGGAGTTGGATATCACATCTCATATTATAGGAAATATCTCAGGTTTGGTATTAGAAGCATTGAGATATCACATCTCATGCTATAGGAAGGGTCTCAGGATTGGAATGGGAAGGAGTTGGATATCACATCTCATATTATAGGAAATATCTCAGGTTTGGTATTAGAAGCATTGAGACATCACATCTCATGTTATAGGAAGGGTCTCAGGATTTGAATGGGAAGAAGTTGGATATCACATCTCATGCTATAGGAAGGGTCTCAGGTTTGGTATATGCATTGAGATATCACATCTCATGCTATAGGAAGGGTCTCAGGATTGGAATGGGAAGGAGTTGTATATGACATCTCATGCCATAGGAAGGGTCTCAGGTTTGGTATAAGCATTGAGATATCACATCACATGCTATAGAAAGGGTCTCAGGATTGGAATGGGAAGGACTTGGATATCACATCTCATGTTATAGGCAGGGTCTCAGGTTTGGAAAGGGAAGGAGATGGATATCACATTTCATGTTAGAGATAGGATCTCAGGTTTGGTATTAGAGGCATTGAGATATCACATCTCATGCTATCAGAAGGGTCTCAGGATTGGAATGGGAAGGAGTTGTATATCACATCTCATGCTAAAGGGAGGGTCTCAGGTTTGGAAGGGGAAGGATTTGGAAATCACATCTCATGTTATAGGAAGGGTCTCAGGTTTGGTATTAGAAGCATTGAGATATCACATCTCATGCTATAGGAAGGGTCTCAGGATTGGAATGGGGAGGACTTGGATGTCACATCTCATGCTATAGGGAGGGTCTCAAGTTTGATATTAGAAGCATTGAGATAACAAATCTCATGATATCGGAAGGGTCTCAGGATTGGAATGGGAAGGAGTTGGATATCACATCTCATGATAATGGAAGGGTCTAAGGTTTGGAAGGGGAAAGATTTGGATATCACATCTCATGTTATAGGACGGGTCTCAGGTTTGGTATTAGAAGCATTGAGATATCAAGTCTCATGGCATAGGTAGGGTCTCAGAATTGGAATGGGAAGGAGTTGGATATCACATCTCAAGCTATAGGAAGAGTCTCAGGATTGGAATGGGAATGAGTTTGATATCACATCTCATGCCATAGTATGGGTCTCAGGTTTGGTAGAAGCATTGGGATATCACATCACATGCTATTGGAAGGGTATCAGTATTGGATTTGGAAGGAGTTGAATATCCCATCTCATGCTATAGTATGGGTCTCAGGTTTGGTAGAAGCATTGGGATATCACATCTCATGCTATTGGAAGGGTATCAGTATTGGATTTGGAAGGAGTTGGATATCCTATCTCATGCTATAGGAAGGGTCTCAGATTTGGTATAAGCATTGAGATATCACATCTCATGCTATAGGAAGGGTCTCAGGATTGGATTGGGAAGGAGTTGTATATGACATCTCAGGCCATAGGAAGGGTCTCAGGATTGGTATAAGCATTGAGATATCACATCTCTGCTATCGGAAGGGTCTCAGGATTGGAATGGGAAGGAGTTGGATATCCCATCTCATGTTATAGGAAGAGTCTCAGGTTTGGTATTAGAAGCATTGAGATATCACATCTCATGCTATAGGAAGGGTCTCAGGATTGGAATGGGGAGGACTTGGATGTCACATCTCATGCTATAGGGAGGGTCTCAAGTTTGATATTAGAAGCATTGAGATAACAAATCTCATGATATCGGAAGGGTCTCAGGATTGGAATGGGAAGGAGTTGGATATCACATCTCATGATAAAGGAAGGGTCTAAGGTTTGGAAGGGGAAAGATCTGGATATCACATCTCATGTTATAGGACGGGTCTCAGGTTTGGTATTAGAAGCATTGAGATATCAAGTCTCATGGCATAGGAAGGGTCTCAGAATTGGAATGGGAAGGAGTTGGATATCACATCTCAAGCTATAGGAAGAGTCTCAGGATTGGAATGGGAAGGAGTTTGATATCACATCTCATGCCATAGTATGGGTCTCAGGTTTGGTAGAAGCATTGGGATATCACATCTCATGCTATTGGAAGGGTATCAGTATTGGATTTGGAAGGAGTTGGATATCCCATCTCATGCTATAGGAAGGGTCTCAGGTTGGAATGGGAAGGAGTTGGATATCACATTTCATGTTATAGGAAGGGTCTCAGGATTGGAATGGGAAGGACTTGGATATCATATCTCATGCTATAGGAAGGCTCTCAGGTTTGGAAGGGGAAGGAGTTGGATATCACATTTCATGTTAGAGGAAGGATCTCAGGTTTGGTATTAGAGGCCTTGAGATATCACATCTCATGCTATTGGAAGGGTCTCAGGATTGGAATGGGAAGGAGTTGGATATCACATCTCAAGCTTTAGGAAGGGTCTCAGGTTTGGTATAAGCATTGAGATAGCACATCTCATGCTATAGGAAGGGTTTCAGGATTGGAATGGGAAGGAGTTGGATATCACATCTCATGTTATAGGAAAGATCTCCGGTTTGGTATTAGAAGCATTGAGACATCACATCTCATGTTATAGGAAGGGTCTCAGGATTGGAATGGGAAGAAGTTGGATATCACATCTCATGCTATAGGAAGGGTCTCAGGTTTGGAAGGGGAAGGAGTTGGATATCCAATCTCATGTTATAGGACTGGTCTCAGGTTTGGTATTAGAAGCATTGAGATATCACATTGCATGCTGTAGGAAGGTTCTCAGGTTTGGTATTAGAAGCATTGAGACATCACATCTCATGCTATAGGAAGGGTCTCAGGATTGGAATGGGAAGGAGTTGGATATCACATCTCATGTTATAGGAAGGATCTCAGGTTTGGTATTAGAAGCATTGAGACATCACATCTCATGCTATAGGAAGGGTCTCAGGATTGGAATGGGAAGGAGTTGGATATCACATCTCATGCTATAGGAAGGGTCTCAGATTTGGTATAAGCATTGAGATATCACATCTCATGCTATAGGAAGGGTCTCAGGATTGGATTGGGAAGGAGTTGTATATGAAATCTCAGGCCATAGGAAGGGTCTCAGGATTGGTATAAGCATTGAGATATCACATCTCTGCTATCGGAAGGGTCTCAGGATTGGAATGGGAAGGAGTTGGATATCCCATCTCATGTTATAGGAAGGGTCTCAGGTTTGGTATTAGAAGCATTGAGATATCACATCTCATGCTATAGGAAGGGTCTCAGGATTGGAATGGGGAGGACTTGGATGTCACATCTCATGCTATAGGGAGGGTCTCAAGTTTGATATTAGAAGCATTGAGATAACAAATCTCATGATATCGGAAGGGTCTCAGGATTGGAATGGGAAGGAGTTGGATATCACATCTCATGATAAAGGAAGGGTCTAAGGTTTGGAAGGGGAAAGATTTGGATATCACATCTCATGTTATAGGACGGGTCTCAGGTTTGGTATTAGAAGCATTGAGATATCAAGTCTCATGGCATAGGAAGGGTCTCAGAATTGGAATGGGAAGGAGTTGGATATCACATCTCAAGCTATAGGAAGAGTCTCAAGATTGGAATGGGAAGGAGTTTGATATCACATCTCATGCCATAGTATGGGTCTCAGGTTTGGTAGAAGCATTGGGATATCACATCGCATGCTATTGGAAGGGTATCAGTATTGGATTTGGAAGGAGTTGGATATCCCATCTCATGCTATAGGAAGGGTCTCAGGTTGGAATGGGAAGGAGTTGGATATCACATTTCATGTTAGAGGAAGGATCTCAGATTTGGTATTAGAGGCCTTGAGATATCACATATCATGCTATAGGAAGGGTCTCAGGATTGGAATGGGAAGGAGTTGGATATCACATCTCAAGCTTTAGGAAGGGTCTCAGGTTTGGTATAAGCATTGAGATAGCACATCTCATGCTATAGGAAGGGTCTCAGGATTGGAATGGGAAGGAGTTGGATATTACATCTCATGTTATAGGAAAGATCTCAGGTTTGGTATTAGAAGCATTGAGACATCACATCTCATGTTATAGGAACGGTCTCAGGATTGGAATGGGAAGAAGTTGGATATCACATCTCATGCTATAGGAAGGGTCTCAGGTTTGGAAGGGGAAGGAGTTGGATATCCAATCTCATGTTATAGGACTGGTCTCAGGTTTGGTATTAGAAGCATTGAGATATCACATCGCATGCTGTAGGAAGGTTCTCAGGTTTGGTATTAGAAGTATTGAGACATCACATCTCATGCTATAGGAAGGGTCTCAGGATTGGAATGGGAAGGAGTTGGATATCACATCTCATGTTATAGGAAGGATCTCAGGTTTGGTATTAGAAGCATTGAGACATCACATCTCATGCTATAGGAAGGGTCTCAGGATTGGAATGGGAAGGAGTTGGATATCACATCTCATGCTATAGGAAGGGTCTCAGATTTGGTATAAGCATTGAGATATCACATCTCATGCTATAGGAAGGGTCTCAGGATTGGATTGGGAAGGAGTTGTATATGACATCTCAGGCCATAGGAAGGGTCTCAGGATTGGTATAAGCATTGAGATATCACATCTCTGCTATCGGAAGGGTCTCAGGATTGGAATGGGAAGGAGTTGGATATCCCATCTCATGATAAAGGAAGGGTCTAAGGTTTGGAAGGGGAAAGATTTGGATATCACATCTCATGTTATAGGACGGGTCTCAGGTTTGGTATTAGAAGCATTGAGATATCAAGTCTCATGGTATAGGAAGGGTCTCAGAATTGGAATGGGAAGGATTTCGGATATCACATCTCAAGCTATAGGAAGAGTCTCAGGATTGGAATGGGAAGGAGTTTGATATCACATCTCATGCCATAGTATGGTTCTCAGGTTTGGTAGAAGCATTGGGATATCACATCTCATGCTATTGGAAGGGTATCAGTATTGGATTTGGAAGGAGTTGGATATCCCATCTCATGCTATAGGAAGGGTCTCAGGTTGGAATGGGAAGGAGTTGGATATCACATTTCATGTTATAGGAAGGGTCTCAGGATTGGAATGGGAAGGAGTTGGATATCACATCTCAAGCTTTAGGAAGGGTCTCAGGTTTGGTATAATCATTGAGATAGCACATCTCATGCTATAGGAAGGGTCTCAGGATTGGAATGGGAAGGAGTTGGATATCACATCTCATGTTATAGGAAAGATCTCAGGTTTGGTATTAGAAGCATTGAGACATCACATCTCATGTTATAGGAAGGGTCTCAGGATTGGAATGGGAAGAAGTTGGATATCACATCTCATGCTATAGGAAGGGTCTCAGGTTTGGAAGGGGAAGGAGTTGGATATCCAATCTCATGTTATAGGACTGGTCTCAGGTTTGGTATTAGAAGCATTGAGATATCACATCGCATGCTGTAGGAAGGTTCTCAGGTTTGGAATGGGGAGGAATTGGATATCACATCTCATGTCATAGGAAGGATCTCAGTTTTGGGATTAGAAGCATTGAGATATCATATCTCATGCTATAGGAATGGTCTCAGGATTGGAATGGGAAGGAGTTGGATATTACATTCTTGCTATAGGAAGGGTCTCATGTTTGGAATGGGAAGGAGTTGGATATCACATATGCTATAGGAAGGGTCTCAGGTTTGAAACGGGAAGGAGTTGGATATCACATCTCATGTTATAGGAAGGGTCTCAGGTTTGTTATAAGCATTGAGATATCACATCTCTGCTATCGGAAGTGTCTCAGGATTGGAATGGGAAGGTGTTGGATATCCCATCTCATGTTATAGGACGGGTCTCAGGTTTGTAATTAGAATCATTGAGATATCATATTGCATGCTGTAGGAAGGGTCTAAGGATTGGAATGGGAAGGACTTGGACATCACATCTCATGCTATAGGTAGGCTCTCAGGTTTGGAAAGGGAAGGAGTTCGATATCACATTTCATGTTAGAGGAAGGATCTCAGGTTTGGTATTAGAGGCATTGAGATATCACATATCATGCTATAGGAAGGGTCTCAGGATTGGAATGGGAAGGAGTTGGATATCACATCTCAAGCTTTAGGAAGGGTCTCAGGTTTGGTATAAGCATTGCGATAGCACATCTCATGCTATAGGAAGGGACTCAGGATTGGAATGGGAAGGAGTTGGATATTACATCTCATGTTATAGGAAAGATCTCAGGTTTGGTATTAGAAGCATTGAGACATCACATCTCATGTTATAGGAAGGGTCTCAGGATTGGAATGGGAAGAAGTTGGATATCACATCTCATGCTATAGGAAGGGTCTCAGGTTTGGAAGGGGAAGGAGTTGGATATCCAATCTCATGTTATAGGACTGGTCTCAGGTTTGGTATTAGAAGCATTGAGATATCACATCGCATGCTGTAGGAAGGTTCTCAGGTTTGGTATTAGAAGCATTGAGACATCACATCTCATGCTATAGGAAGGGTCTCAGGATTGGAAATGGAAGGAGTCGGATATCACATCTCATGTTATAGGAAGGATCTCAGGTTTGGTATTAGAAGCATTGAGACATCACATCTCATGCTATAGGAAGGGTCTCAGGATTGGAATTTGAAGGAGTTGGATATCACATCTCATGCTATAGGAAGGGTCTCAGATTTGGTATAAGCATTGAGATATTACATCTCATGATATAGGAAGGGTCTCAGGATTGGATTGGGAACAAGTTGTATATGACATCTCAGGCCATAGGAAGGGTCTCAGGATTGGTATAAGCATTGAGATATCACATCTCTGCTATCGGAAGGGTCTCAGGATTGGAATGGGAAGGAGTTGGATATCCCATCTCATGATAAAGGAAGGGTCTAAGGTTTGGAAGGGGAAAGATTTGGATATCACATCTCATGTAATAGGACGGGTCTCAATTTTGATATTAGAAGCATTGAGATAACAAATCTCATGATATCGGAAGGGTCTCAGGATTGGAATGGGAAGGAGTTGGATATCACATCTCATGATAAAGGAAGGTTCTAAGGTTTGGAAGGGGAAAGATTTGGATATCACATCTCATGTTATAGGACGGGTCTCAGGTTTGGTATTAGAAGCATTGAGATATCAAGTCTCATGGTATAGGAAGGGTCTCAGAATTGGAATGGGAAGGATTTGGATATCACATCTCAAGCTATAGGAAGAGTCTCAGGATTGGAATGGGAAGGAGTTTGATATCACATCTCATGCCATAGTATGGTTCTCAGGTTTGGTAGAAGCATTGGGATATCACATCTCATGCTATTGGAAGGGTATCAGTATTGGATTTGGAAGGAGTTGGATATCCCATCTCATGCTAAAGGAAGGGTCTCAGGTTTGGTAGAAGCATTGAGATATCACGTCTCTGCTATCGGAAGGGTCTCAGGATTGGATTGGGAAGGAGTTGGATATCCCTTCTCATGCTATAGGAAGGGTCTCAGGTTTGGTATAAGCATTGAGATATCACATCTCTGCTATCGGAAGGGTCTCAGGATTGGATTGGGAAGGAGTTGGATATCCCTTCTCATGCTATAGGAAGTGTCTCAGGTTGGAATGGGAAGGAGTTGGATATCACATCTCATGTTATAGGAAGGGTCTCAGGATTGGAATGGGAAGGATTTGGATATCACATCTCCTGCTATAGGAAGGGTCTCAGGATTGGAATGGGAAGGAGTTGGATATCACATATGCTATAGTTAGTGTCTCAGGTTTGGAACGGGAAGGAGTTGGATATCACATCTCATGTTATAGGAAGGGTCTCAGGTTTGGTATAAGCATTGAGATATCACATCTCTGCTATCGGAAGTGGCTTAGGATTGGAATGGGAAGGAGTTGGATATCCCATCTCATGTTATAGGACGAGTCTCTGGTTTGGTATTAGAATCATTGAGATATCACATCGCATGCTGTAGGAAGGGTCTAAGGATTGGAATGGGATGGACTTGGATTTCACATCTCATGCTATAGGTAGGCTCTCAGGTTTGGTATAAGCATTGAGATATCAGATCTCATGCTATAGGAAGGGTCTCAGGATTGGAATGGGAAGGAATTGGATATCACATCTCATGCTATAGGAAGGGTCTCAGATTTGGTATAGGCATTGAGATATCACATCTCATGCTATAGGAAGGGTCTCAGGATTGGAATGGGAAGGAGTTGTATATGACATCCCAGGCCATAGGAAGGGTCTCAGGTTTGGTATAAGCATTGAGATATCACATCTCTGCTATCGGAAGGGTCTCAGGATTGGAATGGGAAGGAGTTGGATATCCCATCTCATGTTATAGGAAGGGTCTCAGGTTTGGTATTAGAAGCATAGAGATATCACATCTCATGCTATAGGAAGGGTCTCAGGATTGGAATGGGAAGGACTTGGATGTCACATCTCATGCTATAGGGAGGGTCTCAAGTTTGATATTAGAAGCATTGAGATAACAAATCTCATGATATCGGAAGGGTCTCAGGATTGGAATGGGAAGGAGTTGGATATCACATCTCATGATAAAGGAAGGGTCTGAGGTTTGGAAGGGGAAGGATTTGGATATCACATCTCATGTTATAGGACGGGTCTCAGGTTTGGTATTAGAAGCATTGAGATATCAAGTCTCATGGTATAAGAAGGGTCTCAGAATTGGAATGGGAAGGAGTTGGATATCACACCTCAAGCTATAGGAAGGGCCTCAGGATTGGAATGGGAAGGAGTTTGATATCACATCTCATGCCATAGTATGGGTCTCAGGTTTGGTAGAAGCATTGGGATATCACATCTCATGCTATCGGAAGGGTATCAGTATTGGATTTGGAAGGAGTTGGATATCCCATCTCATGCTATAGGAAGGGTCTCAGGTTAGAATGGGAAGGAGTTGGATATCACATTTCATGTTATAGAAAGGGTCTCAGGATTGGAATGGGAAGGACTTGGATATCATATCTCATGCTATAGGAAGGCTCTCAGGTTTGGAAGGGGAAGGAGTTGGATATCACATTTCATGTTAGAGGAATGATCTCAGGTTTGGTATTAGAGGCCTTGAGATATCACATCTCATGCTATAGGAAGGGTCTCTGGATTGGAATGGGAAGGAGTTGGATATCACATCTCAAGCTATAGGAAGAGTCTCAGGTTTTGTATAAGCATTGAGATATCACATCTCATGCTATAGGAAGGGTCTCAGGATTGGAATGGGAAGGAGTTGGATATCACATCTCATATTATAGGAAATATCTCAGGTTTGGTATTAGAAGCATTGAGACATCACATCTCATGTTATAGGAAGGGTCTCAGGATTGGAATGGGAAGAAGTTGGATATCACATCTCATGCTATAGGAAGGGTCTCAGGATTGGTATATGCATTGAGATATCACATCTCATGCTATAGGAAGGGTCTCAGGATTGGAATGGGAAGGAGTTGTATATGACATCTCATGCCATAGGAAGGGTCTCAGGTTTGGTATAAGCATTGATATATCACATCACATGCTATAGAAAGGGTCTCAGGATTGGAATGGGAAGGACTTGGATATCACATCTCATGCTATAGGCAGGGTCTCAGGTTTGGAAAGGGAAGGAGATGGATATCACATTTCATGTTAGAGATAGGATCTCAGGTTTGGTATTAGAGGCATTGAGATATCACATCTCATGCTATCAGAAGGGTCTCAGGATTGGAATGGGAAGGAGTTGTATATCACATCTCATGCTAAAGGGAGGGTCTCAGGTTTGGAAGGGGAAGGATTTGGAAATCACATCTCATGTTATAGGAAGGGTCTCAGGTTTGGTATTAGAAGCATTGAGATAGCACATCTCATGCTATAGGAAGGGTCTTAGGATTGGAATGGGGAGGACTTGGATGTCATATCTCATGCTATAGGGAGGGTCTCAAGTTTGATATTAGAAGCATTGAGATAACAAATCTCATGATATCGGAAGGGTCTCAGGATTGGAATGGGAAGGAGTTGGATATCACATCTCATGATAATGGAAGGGTCTAAGGTTTGGAAGGGGAAAGATTTGGATATCACATCTCATGTTATAGGACGGGTCTCAGGTTTGGTATTAGAAGCATTGAGATATCAAGTCTCATGGCATAGGTAGGGTCTCAGAATTGGAATGGGAAGGAGTTGGATATCACATCTCAAGCTATAGGAAGAATCTCAGGATTGGAATGGGAATGAGTTTGATATCACATCTCATGCCATAGTATGGGTCTCAGGTTTGGTAGAAGCATTGGGATATCACATCACATGCTATTGGAAGGGTATCAGTATTGGATTTGGAAGGAGTTGAATATCCCATCTCATGCTATAGTATGGGTCTCAGGTTTGGTAGAAGCATTGGGATATCACATCTCATGCTATTGGAAGGGTATCAGTATTGGATTTGGAAGGAGTTGGATATCCCATCTCATGCTATAGGAAGGGTCTCAGATTTGGTATAAGCATTGAGATATCACATCTCATGCTATAGGAAGGGTCTCAGGATTGGATTGGGAAGGAGTTGTATATGACATCTCAGGCCATAGGAAGGGTCTCAGGATTGGTATAAGCATTGAGATATCACATCTCTGCTATCGGAAGGGTCTCAGGATTGGAATGGGAAGGAGTTGGATATCCCATCTCATGTTATAGGAAGAGTCTCAGGTTTGGTATTAGAAGCATTGGAATATCACATCTCATGCTATAGGAAGGGTCTCAGGATTGGAATGGGGAGGACTTGGATGTCACATCTCATGCTATAGGGAGGGTCTCAAGTTTGATATTAGAAGCATTGAGATAACAAATCTCATGATATCGGAAGGGTCTCAGGATTGGAATGGGAAGGAGTTGGATATCACATCTCATGATAAAGGAAGGGTCTAAGGTTTGGAAGGGGAAAGATTTGGATATCACATCTCATGTTATAGGACGGGTCTCAGGTTTGGTATTAGAAGCATTGAGATATCAAGTCTCATGGCATAGGAAGGGTCTCAGAATTGGAATGGGAAGGAGTTGGATATCACATCTCAAGCTATAGGAAGAGTCTCAGGATTGGAATGGGGAGGACTTGGATGTCACATCTCATGCTATAGGGAGGGTCTCAAGTTTGATATTAGAAGCATTGAGATAACAAATCTCATGATATCGGAAGGGTCTCAGGATTGGAATGGGAAGGAGTTGGATATCACATCTCATGATAAAGGAAGGGTCTAAGGTTTGGAAGGGGAAAGATTTGGATATCACATCTCATGTTATAGGACGGGTCTCAGGTTTGGTATTAGAAGCATTGAGATATCAAGTCTCATGGCATAGGAAGGGTCTCAGAATTGGAATGGGAAGGAGTTGGATATCACATCTCAAGCTATAGGAAGAGTCTCAGAATTGGAATGGGAAGGAGTTTGATATCACATCTCATGCCATAGTATGGGTCTCAGGTTTGGTAGAAGCATTGGGATATCACATCTCATGCTATTGGAAGGGTATCAGTATTGGATTTGGAAGGAGTTGGATATCCCATCTCATGCTATAGGAAGGGTCTCAGGTTAGAATGGGAAGGAGTTGGATATCACATTTCATGTTATAGGAAGGGTCTCAGGATTGGAATGGGAAGGACTTGGATATCATATCTCATGCTATAGGAAGGCTCTCAGGTTTGGAAGGGGAAGGAGTTGGATATCACATTTCATGTTAGAGGAAGGATCTCAGGTTTGGTATTAGAGGCCTTGAGATATCACATCTCATGCTATAGGAAGGGTCTCAGGATTGGAATGGGAAGGAGTTGGATATCACATCTCAAGCTTTAGGAAGGGTCTCATGTTTGGTATAAGCATTGAGATAGCACATCAATCCTGAGATCCTTCCTATAACATGAGATGTGATATCCAATTCCTTCCCATTCCAAACCTGAGGCCCTTCCTATTGGATGAGATGTGATATCCAACTCCTTCCCATTCCAACCCTGAGACCCTTCCTATAGCATGAGATGTGATGTCTCAATGCTTCTAACACCAAACCTGTGATCCTTCCTATAACATGAGATGTGATATCCAACTCCTTCCATTCCAATCCTGAGACCCGTCCTATAGCATGAGATGTGATATCTCAATGCTTATACCAAACCTGAGACCCTTCCTATAGCATGAGATGTGATATCCAATTGCTTCCCATTCCAATCCTGAGACCCTTCCTATAGCATGAGATGTGATATCTCAATGCTTCTAATACCAAACCTGAGATCCTTCCTCTAACATGAAATGTGATATCCAACTCCTTCCCTTTCCAAACCTAAGAGCCTATCTATAGCATGAGATGTGATATCCAAGTCCTTCCCATTCCAACCCTTAGACCCTTCCAACAGCATGCAATATGATATCTCAATGATTCTAATAACAAACCTGAGACCCGTCCTATAACATGAGATGGGATATCCAACTCCTTCCCATTCCAATCCTGAGACACTTCCGATAGCAGAGATGTGATATCTCAATGCTTATACCAAACCTGAGAACCTTCCTATGGCCTGAGATGTCATATACAACTCCTTCCCATTCCAATCCTGAGACCCTTCCTTTAGCATGAGATGTGATATCTCAATGCTTATACCAAATCTGAGACCCTTCCTATAGCATGATGTGATATCCAATTCCTTCCCATTCCAATCCTGAGACCCTTCCTATAGCATGAGATGTGATATCTCAATGCTTATACCAAACCTGAGAGCCTACCTATAGCATGAGATGTGATATCCAAGTCCATCCCATTCCAATCCTTAGACCCTTCCTACAGCATGCAATGTGATATCTCAATGATTCTAATACCAAACCAGAGACTCTTCCTATAACATTAGATGGGATATCCAACTCCTTCCCATTCCAATCCTGAGCCGCTTCCGATAGCAGAGATGTGATATCTCAATGCTTATACCAAACCTGAGACCCTTCCTATAACATGAGATGTGATATCCAACTCCTTCCCGTTCCAAACCTGAGACACTAACTATAGCATATGTGATATCCAACTCCTTCCCATTCCAAACATGAGACCCTTCCAATAGCAAGAAAGTAATATCCAACTCCTACCCATTCCAATCAAGAGACCCTTCCTATAGCAAGGGATGTGATATCCAAATCCTTCCCATTCCAATCCTGAGACCCTTCCTATAACATGAGATGTGATATCCAACTCCTTCCCATTCCAACCTGAGACACTTCCTATAGCATGAGAAGGGATATCCAACTCCTTCCCAATCCAATCCTGAGACCCTTCCGATAGCAGAGATGTGATATCTCAATGCTTATAACAAACCTGAGACCCTTCCTATGGCATGAGATGTGATATCCAACTCCTTGCCATTCAAATCCTGAGACTCTTCCTATAGCATGAGAAGGGATATCCAACTCCTTCCCAATCCAATCCTGAGACCCTTCCGATAGCAGAGACGTGATATCTCAATGCTTCTACCAAACCTGAGACCCTTCCTTTAGCATGAGATGTGATATCCAAATCCTTCACATTCCAATCCTGAGACCCTTCCCATAGCATGAGATGTGATATCTCAATGCTTCTAATACCAAACCTGAGATCCTTCCTATAACATGAGATGTGATATCCAATTCCTTCCCATTCCAAACCTGAGACCCTTCCTATTGGATGAGATGTGATATCCAACTCCTTCCCATTCCAACCCTGAGACCCTTCCTATAGCATGAGATGTGATGTCTCAATGCTTCTAATACCAAACCTGAGATCCTTCCTTATAACATGAGATGTGATATCCAACTCCTTCCATTCCAATCCTGAGACCCGTCCTATAGCATGAGATGTGATATCTCAATGCTTATACCAAACCTGAGACCCTTCCTATAGCATGAGATGTGATATCCAACTGCTTCCCATTCCAATCCTGAGACCCTTCCTATAGCATGAGATGTGATATCTCAATGCTTCTAATACCAAACCTGAGATCCTTCCTCTAACATGAAATGTGATATCCAATTCCTTCCCTTTCCAAACCTAAGAGCCTATCTATAGCATGAGATGTGATATCCAAGTCCTTCACATTCCAACCCTTAGACCCTTCCTACAGCATGCAATATGATATCTCAATGATTCTAATAACAAACCTGAGACCCGTCCTATAACATGAGATGGGATATCCAACTCCTTCCCATTCCAATCCTGAGACACTTCCGATAGCAGAGATGTGATATCTCAATGCTTATACCAAACCTGAGACCCTTCCTATAACATGAGATGTGATATCCAAATCCTTCCCGTTCCAAACCTGAGACCCTTCCTTTAGCATGAGATGTGATATCCAGCTCCTTCCCATTCCAATCCTGAGACACTTCCGATAGCATGAGATGTGATATCTCAATGCTTCTAATATCAAAACTGAGACCCTCCCTATAGCATGATATGTGATATCTAAGTCCTTCCCATTCCAATCCTGAGACCCTTCCTTTAGCATGAGATGTGATATCCAAATCCTTCACATTCCAATCCTGAGACCCTTCCTATAGCATGAGATGTGATATCTCAATGCTTCTAATACCAAACCTGAGATCCTTCCTATAACATGAGATGTGATATCCAATTCCTTCCCATTCCAAACCTGAGACCCTTCCTATTGGATGAGATGTGATATCCAAATCCTTCCCATTCCAACCCTGAGACCCTTCCTATAGCATGAGATGTGATGTCTCAATGCTTCTAATACCAAACCTGAGATCCTTCCTATAACATGAGATGTGATATCCAACTCCTTCCATTCCAATCCTGAGACCCGTCCTATAGCATGAGATGTGATATCTCAATGCTTATACCAAACCTGAGACCCTTCCTATAGCATGAGATGTGATATCCAACTACTTCCCATTCCAATCCTGAGACCCTTCCTATAGCATGAGATGTGATATCTCAATGCTTCTAATACCAAACCTGAGATCCTTCCTCTAACATGAAATGTGATATCCAACTCCTTCCCTTTCCAAACCTAAGAGCCTATCTATAGCATGAGATGTGATATCCAAGTCCTTCCCGTTCCAATCCTTAGACCCTTCCTACAGCATGCAATATGATATCTCAATGATTCTAATAACAAACCTGAGACCTGTCCTATAGCATGAGATATGATATCCAAGTCCTTCCCATTCCAATCCTGAGACCCTTCCTATAACATGAAATGTGATATCCAACTCCTTCCCATTCCAACCTGAGACCCTTCCTATAGCATGAGATGGGATATCCAACTTCTTCCAAATCCAATACTGATACCCTTCCGATAGCATGAGATGTGATATCCCAATGCTTCTACCAAACCTGAGACCCATACTATGGCATGAGATGTGATATCAAACTCCTTCCCATTCCAATCCTGAGACTCTTCCTATAGCTTGAGGTGTGATATCCAACTCCTTCCCATTCCAATTCTGAGACCCTTCTTATACCATGAGACTTGATATCTCAATGCTTCTAATACCAAACCTGAGACCCGTCCTATAACATGAGATGTGATATCCAAATCCTTCCCCTTCCAAACCTTAGACCCTTCCTTTATCATGAGATGTGGTATCCAACTCCTTCCCATTCCAATCCTGAGACCCTTCCGATATCATGAGATTTGTTATCTCAATGCTTCTAATATCAAACTTGAGACCCTCCCTATAGCATGAGATGTGACATCCAAGTCCTTCCCATTCCAATCCTGAGACCCTTCCTATAGCATGAGATGTGATATCTCTATGCTTCTAATACCAAACCTGAGACCCTTCCTATAACATGAGATGGGATATCCAACTCCTTCCCATTCCAATCCTGAGACCCTTCCGATAGCAGAGATGTGATATCTCAATGCTTATACCAAATATGTGACCCTTCCTATGGCCTGAGATGTCATATACAACTCCTTCCCATTCCAATCCTGAGACCCTTCCTTTAGCATGAGATGTGATATCTCAATGCTTATACCAAATCTGAGACCCTTCCTATAGCATGAGATGTGATATCCAAATCCTTCCCATTCCAATCCTGAGACCCTTCCTATAGCATGAGATGTGATATCTCAATGCTTATATCAAACCTGAGAGCCTACCTATAGCATGAGATGTGATATCCAAGTCCATCCCATTCCAATCCTTAGACCCTTCCTACAGCATGCGATGTGATATCTCAATGATTCTAATACCAAACCAGAGACTCTTACTATAACATGAGATGGGATATCCAACTCCTTCCCATTCCAATCCTGAACCGCTTCCGATAGCAGAGATGTGATATCTCAATGCTTATACCAAACATGAGACCCTTCCTATAACATGAGATGTGATATCCAACTCCTTCCCGTTCCAAACCTGAGACACTAACTATAGCATATGTGATATCCAACTCCTTCCCATTCCAAACATGAGACCCTTCCTATAGCAAGAAAGTAATATCCAAATCCTTCCCATTCCAATCCTGAGACCCTTCCTATAACATGAGATGTGATATCCAACTCCTTCCCATTCAAATCCTGAGACCCTTCCTATAGCATGAGAAGGGATATCCAACTCCTTCCCAATCCAATCCTGAGACCCTTCCGATAGCAGAGATCTGATATCTCAATGCTTCTACCAAACCTGAGACCCTTCCTTTAGCATGAGATGTGATATCCAAATCCTTCACATTCCAATCCTGAGACCCTTCCTATAGCATGAGATGTGATATCTCAATGCTTCTAATACCAAACCTGAGATCCTTCCTATAACATGAGATGTGATATCCAATTCCTTCCCATTCCAAACCTGAGACCCTTCCTATTGGATGAGATGCGATATCCAACTCCTTCCCATTCCAACCCTGAGACCCTTCCTATAGCATGAGATGTGATGTCTCAATGCTTCTAATACCAAACCTGAGATCCTTCCTATAACATGAGATGTGATATCCAACTCCTTCCATTCCAATCCTGAGACCCGTCCTATAGCATGAGATGTGATATCTCAATGCTTATACCAAACCTGAGACCCTTCCTATAGCATGAGATGTGATATCCAACTACTTCCCATTCCAATCCTGAGACCCTTCCTATAGCATGAGATGTGATATCTCAATGCTTCTAATACCAAACCTGAGATCCTTCCTCTAACATGAAATGTGATATCCAACTCCTTCCCTTTCCAAACCTTAGACCCTTCCTACAGCATGCAATATGATATCTCAATGATTCTAATAACAAACCTGAGACCCGTCCTATAGCATGAGATATGATATCCAAGTCCTTCCCATTCCAATCCTGAGACCCTTCCTATAACATGAAATGTGATATCCAACTCCTTCCCATTCCAACCTGAGACCCTTCCTATAGCATGAGATGGGATATCCAACTTCTTCCAAATCCAATACTGATACCCTTCCGATAGCATGAGATGTGATGTCCCAATGCTTCTACCAAACCTGAGACCCATACTATGGCATGAGATGTGATATCAAACTCCTTCCCATTCCAATCCTGAGACCCTTCCTATAGCTTGATGTGTGATATCCAACTCCTTCCCATTCCAATTCTGAGACCCTTCTTATACCATGAGACTTGATATCTCAATGCTTCTAATACCAAACCTGAGACCCGTCCTATAACATGAGATGTGATATCCAAATCCTTCCCCTTCCAAACCTTAGACCCTTCCTTTATCATGAGATGTGGTATCCAACTCCTTCCCATTCCAATCCTGAGACCCTTCCGATATCATGAGATTTGTTATCTCAATGCTTCTAATATCAAACTTGAGACCCTCCCTATAGCATGAGATGTGACATCCAAGTCCTTCCCATTCCAATCCTGAGACCCTTCCTATAGCATGAGATGTGATATCTCTATACTTCTAATACCAAACCTGAGACCCTTCCTATAACATGAGATGGGATATCCAACTCCTTCCCATTCCAATCCTGAGACCCTTCCGATAGCAGAGATGTGATATCTCAATGCTTATACCAAACCTGAGACCGTTCCTATGGCCTGAGATGTCATATACAACTCCTTCCCATTCCAATCCTGAGACCCTTCCTTTAGCATGAGATGTGATATCTCAATGCTTATACCAAATCTGAGACCCTTCCTATAGCATGAGATGTGATATCCAAATCCTTCCCATTCCAATCCTGAGACCCTTCCTATAGCATGAGATGTGATATCTCAATGCTTATACCAAACCTGAGAGCCTACAATCCTGAGACCCTTCCTTTAGCATGAAATGTGATATCTCAATGCTTATACCAAATCTGAGACCCTTCCTATAGCATGAGATGTGATATCCAAGTCCATCCCATTCCAATCCTTAGACCCTTCCTACAGCATGCGATGTGATATCTCAATGATTCTAATACCAAACCAGAGACTCTTACTATAACATGAGATGGGATATCCAACTCCTTCCCATTCCAATCCTGAGCCGCTTCCGATAGCAGAGATGTGATATCTCAATGCTTATACCAAACCTGAGACCCTTCCTATAACATGAGATGTGATATCCAACTCCTTCCCGTTCCAAACCTGAGACACTAACTATAGCATATGTGATATCCAAATCCTTCCCATTCCAAACATGAGACCCTTCCTATAGCAAGAAAGTAATATCCAACTCCTACCCATTCCAATCCTGAGACCCTTCCTATAGCAAGAGATGTGATATCCAAATCCTTCCCATTCCAATCCTGAGACCCTTCCTATAACATGAGATGTGATATCCAACTCCTTGCCATTCAAATCCTGAGACCCTTCCTATAGCATGAGAAGGGATATCCAACTCATTCCCAATCCAATCCTGAGACCCTTCCGATAGCAGAGACGTGATATCTCAATGCTTATACCAAACCTGACACCCTTCCTATGGCATGAGATGTGATATCCAACTCCTTGCCATTCAAATCCTGAGACCCTTCCTATAGCATGAGAAGGGATATCCAACTCCTTCCCAATCCAATCCTGAGACCCTTCCGATAGCAGAGACGTGATATCTCAATGCTTCTACCAAACCTGAGACCCTTCCTTTAGCATGAGATGTAATATCCAAATCCTTCACATTCCAATCCTGAGACCCTTCCTATAGCATGAGATGTGATATCTCAATGCTTCTAATACCAAACCTGAGACCCTTCCTATAACATGAGATGGGATATCCAACTCCTTCCCATTCCAATCCTGAGACCCTTCCGATAGCAGAGATGTGATATCTCAATGCTTATACCAAACCTGAGAACCTTCCTATGGCCTGAGATGTCATATACAACTCCTTCCCATTCCAATCCTGAGACCCTTCCTTTAGCATGAGATGTGATATCTCAATGCTTATACCAAATCTGAGACCCTTCCTATAGCATGAGATGTGATATCCAAGTCCATCCCATTCCAAACCTGAGACACTAACTATAGCATATGTGATATCCAACTCCTTCCCATTCCAAACATGAGACCCTTCCTATAGCAAGAAAGTAATATCCAACTCCTACCCATTCCAATCCTGAGACCCTTCCTATAGCAAGAGATGTGATATCCAAATCCTTCCCATTCCAATCCTGAGACCCTTCCTATAACATGAGATGTGATATCCAACTCCTTCCCCTTCCAACCTGAGACACTTCCTATAGCATGAGAAGGGATATCCAACTCCTTCCCAATCCAATCCTGAGACCCTTCCGATAGCAGAGATGTGATATCTCAATGCTTATACCAAACCTGAGACCCTTCCTATGGCATGAGATGTGATATCCAACTCCTTGCCATTCAAATCCTGAGACCCTTCCTATAGCATGAGATGTGATATCTCTATGCTTCTAATACCAAACCTGAGACCCTTCCTATAACATGAGATGGGATATCCAACTCCTTCCCATTCCAATCCTGAGACCCTTCCGATAGCAGAGATGTGATATCTCAATGCTTATACCAAACCTGAGAACCTTCCTATGGCCTGAGATGTCATATACAACTCCTTCCCATTCCAATCCTGAGACCCTTCCTTTAGCATGAGATGTGATATCTCAATGCTTATACCAAATCTGAGACCCTTCCTATAGCATGAGATGTGATATCCAATTCCTTCCCATTCCAATCCTGAGACCCTTCCTATAGCATGAGATGTGATATCTCAATGCTTATACCAAACCTGAGAGCCTACCTATAGCATGAGATGTGATATCCAAGTCCATCCCATTCCAATCCTTAGACCCTTCCTACAGCATGCGATGTGATATCTCAATGATTCTAATACCAAACCAGAGACTCTTCCTATAACATGAGATGGGATATCCAACTCCTTCCCATTCCAATCCTGAGCCGCTTCCGATAGCAGAGATGTGATATCTCAATGCTTATACCAAACCTGAGACCCGTCCTATAACATGAGATGTGATATCCAAATCCTTCCCCTTCCAAACCTTAGACCCTTCCTTTATCATGAGATGTGGTATCCAACTCCTTCCCATTCCAATCCTGAGACCCTTCCGATATCATGAGATTTGTTATCTCAATGCTTCTAATATCAAACTTGAGACCCTCCCTATAGCATGAGATGTGACATCCAAGTCCTTCCCATTCCAATCCTGAGACCCTTCCTATAGCATGAGATGTGATATCTCTATACTTCTAATACCAAACCTGAGACCCTTCCTATAACATGAGATGGGATATCCAACTCCTTCCCATTCCAATCCTGAGACCCTTCCGATAGCAGAGATGTGATATCTCAATGCTTATACCAAACCTGAGACCCTTCCTATGGCCTGAGATGCCATATACAACTCCTTCCCATTCCAATCCTGAGACCCTTCCTTTAGCATGAGATGTGATATCTCAATGCTTATACCAAATCTGAGACCCTTCCTATAGCATGAGATGTGATATCCAAATCCTTCCCATTCCAATCCTGAGACCCTTCCTATAGCATGAGATGTGATATCTCAATGCTTATACCAAACCCGAGAGCCTACAATCCTGAGACCCTTCCTTTAGCATGAAATGTGATATCTCAATGCTTATACCAAATCTGAGACCCTTCCAATAGCAGAGACGTGATATCTCAATGCTTCTACCAAACCTGAGACCCTTCCTTTAGCATGAGATGTGATATCCAAATCCTTCACATTCCAATCCTGAGACCCTTCCTATAGCATGAGATGTGATATCTCAATGCTTCTAATACCAAACCTGAGATCCTTCCTATAACATGAGATGTGATATCCAATTCCTTCCCATTCCAAACCTGAGACCCTTCCTATTGGATGAGATGCGATATCCAACTCCTTCCCATTCCAACCCTGAGACCCTTCCTATAGCATGAGATGTGATGTCTCAATGCTTCTAATACCAAACCTGAGATCCTTCCTATAACATGAGATGTGATATCCAACTCCTTCCATTCCAATCCTGAGACCCGTCCTATAGCATGAGATGTGATATCTCAATGCTTATACCAAACCTGAGACCCTTCCTATAGCATGAGATGTGATATCCAACTACTTCCCATTCCAATCCTGAGACCCTTCCTATAGCATGAGATGTGATATCTCAATGCTTCTAATACCAAACCTGAGATCCTTCCTCTAACATGAAATGTGATATCCAACTCCTTCCCTTTCCAAACCTTAGACCCTTCCTACAGCATGCAATATGATATCTCAATGATTCTAATAACAAACCTGAGACCCGTCCTATAGCATGAGATATGATATCCAAGTCCTTCCCATTCCAATCCTGAGACCCTTCCTATAACATGAAATGTGATATCCAACTCCTTCCCATTCCAACCTGAGACCCTTCCTATAGCATGAGATGGGATATCCAACTTCTTCCAAATCCAATACTGATACCCTTCCGATAGCATGAGATGTGATGTCCCAATGCTTCTACCAAACCTGAGACCCATACTATGGCATGAGATGTGATATCAAACTCCTTCCCATTCCAATCCTGAGACCCTTCCTATAGCTTGATGTGTGATATCCAACTCCTTCCCATTCCAATTCTGAGACCCTTCTTATACCATGAGACTTGATATCTCAATGCTTCTAATACCAAACCTGAGACCCGTCCTATAACATGAGATGTGATATCCAAATCCTTCCCCTTCCAAACCTTAGACCCTTCCTTTATCATGAGATGTGGTATCCAACTCCTTCCCATTCCAATCCTGAGACCCTTCCGATATCATGAGATTTGTTATCTCAATGCTTCTAATATCAAACTTGAGACCCTCCCTATAGCATGAGATGTGACATCCAAGTCCTTCCCATTCCAATCCTGAGACCCTTCCTATAGCATGAGATGTGATATCTCTATACTTCTAATACCAAACCTGAGACCCTTCCTATAACATGAGATGGGATATCCAACTCCTTCCCATTCCAATCCTGAGACCCTTCCGATAGCAGAGATGTGATATCTCAATGCTTATACCAAACCTGAGACCCTTCCTATGGCCTGAGATGTCATATACAACTCCTTCCCATTCCAATCCTGAGACCCTTCCTTTAGCATGAGATGTGATATCTCAATGCTTATACCAAATCTGAGACCCTTCCTATAGCATGAGATGTGATATCCAAATCCTTCCCATTCCAATCCTGAGACCCTTCCTATAGCATGAGATGTGATATCTCAATGCTTATACCAAACCTGAGAGCTTACAATCCTGAGACCCTTCCTTTAGCATGAAATGTGATATCTCAATGCTTATACCAAATCTGAGACCCTTCCTATAGCATGAGATGTGATATCCAAGTCCATCCCATTCCAATCCTTAGACCCTTCCTACAGCATGCGATGTGATATCTCAATGATTCTAATACCAAACCAGAGACTCTTACTATAACATGAGATGGGATATCCAACTCCTTCCCATTCCAATCCTGAGCCGCTTCCGATAGCAGAGATGTGATATCTCAATGCTTATACCAAACCTGAGACCCTTCCTATAACATGAGATGTTATATCCAACTCCTTCCCGTTCCAAACCTGAGACACTAACTATAGCATATGTGATATCCAAATCCTTCCCATTCCAAACATGAGACCCTTCCTATAGCAAGAAAGTAATATCCAACTCCTACCCATTCCAATCCTGAGACCCTTCCTATAGCAAGAGATGTGATATCCAAATCCTTCCCATTCCAATCCTGAGACCCTTCCTATAACATGAGATGTGATATCCAACTCCTTGCCATTCAAATCCTGAGACCCTTCCTATAGCATGAGAAGGGATATCCAACTCCTTCCCAATCCAATCCTGAGACCCTTCCGATAGCAGAGACGTGATATCTCAATGCTTATACCAAACCTGAGACCCTTCCTATGGCATGAGATGTGATATCCAACTCCTTGCCATTCAAATCCTGAGACCCTTCCTATAGCATGAGAAGGGATATCCAACTCCTTCCCAATCCAATCCTGAGACCCTTCCGATAGCAGAGACGTGACATCTCAATGCTTCTACCAAACCTGAGACCCTTCCTTTAGCATGAGATGTAATATCCAAATCCTTCACATTCCAATCCTGAGACCCTTCCTATAGCATGAGATGTGATATCTCAATGCTTCTAATACCAAACCTGAGACCCTTCCTATAACATGAGATGGGATATCCAACTCCTTCCCATTCCAATCCTGAGACCCTTCCGATAGCAGAGATGTGATATCTCAATGCTTATACCAAACCTGAGAACCTTCCTATGGCCTGAGATGTCATATACAACTCCTTCCCATTCCAATCCTGAGACCCTTCCTTTAGCATGAGATGTGATATCTCAATGCTTATACCAAATCTGAGACCCTTCCTATAGCATGAGATGTGATATCCAAGTCCATCCCATTCCAAACCTGAGACACTAACTATAGCATATGTGATATCCAACTCCTTCCCATTCCAAACATGAGACCCTTCCTATAGCAAGAAAGTAATATCCAACTCCTACCCATTCCAATCCTGAGACCCTTCCTATAGCAAGAGATGTGATATCCAAATCCTTCCCATTCCAATCCTGAGACCCTTCCTATAACATGAGATGTGATATCCAACTCCTTCCCATTCCAACCTGAGACACTTCCTATAGCATGAGAAGGGATATCCAACTCCTTCCCAATCCAATCCTGAGACCCTTCCGATAGCAGAGATGTGATATCTCAATGCTTATACCAAACCTGAGACCCTTCCTATGGCATGAGATGTGATATCCAACTCCTTGCCATTCAAATCCTGAGACCCTTCCTATAGCATGAGATGTGATATCTCTATGCTTCTAATACCAAACCTGAGACCCTTCCTATAACATGAGATGGGATATCCAACTCCTTCCCATTCCAATCCTGAGACCCTTCCGATAGCAGAGATGTGATATCTCAATGCTTATACCAAACCTGAGAACCTTCCTATGGCCTGAGATGTCATATACAACTCCTTCCCATTCCAATCCTGAGACCCTTCCTTTAGCATGAGATGTGATATCTCAATGCTTATACCAAATCTGAGACCCTTCCTATAGCATGAGATGTGATATCCAATTCCTTCCCATTCCAATCCTGAGACCCTTCCTATAGCATGAGATGTGATATCTCAATGCTTATACCAAACCTGAGAGCCTACCTATAGCATGAGATGTGATATCCAAGTCCATCCCATTCCAATCCTTAGACCCTTCCTACAGCATGCGATGTGATATCTCAATGATTCTAATACCAAACCAGAGACTCTTCCTATAACATGAGATGGGATATCCAACTCCTTCCCATTCCAATCCTGAGCCGCTTCTGATAGCAGAGATGTGATATCTCAATGCTTATACCAAACCTGAGACCCGTCCTATAACATGAGATGTGATATCCAAATCCTTCCCCTTCCAAACCTTAGACCCTTCCTTTATCATGAGATGTGGTATCCAACTCCTTCCCATTCCAATCCTGAGACCCTTCCGATATCATGAGATTTGTTATCTCAATGCTTCTAATATCAAACTTGAGACCCTCCCTATAGCATGAGATGTGACATCCAAGTCCTTCCCATTCCAATCCTGAGACCCTTCCTATAGCATGAGATGTGATATCTCTATATTTCTAATACCAAACCTGAGACCCTTCCTATAACATGAGATGGGATATCCAACTCCTTCCCATTCCAATCCTGAGACCCTTCCGATAGCAGAGATGTGATATCTCAATGCTTATACCAAACCTGAGACCCTTCCTATGGCCTGAGATGCCATATACAACTCCTTCCCATTCCAATCCTGAGACCCTTCCTTTAGCATGAGATGTGATATCTCAATGCTTATACCAAATCTGAGACCCTTCCTATAGCATGAGATGTGATATCCAAATCCTTCCCATTCCAATCCTGAGACCCTTCCTATAGCATGAGATGTGATATCTCAATGCTTATACCAAACCCGAGAGCCTACAATCCTGAGACCCTTCCTTTAGCATGAAATGTGATATCTCAATGCTTATACCAAATCTGAGACCCTTCCTATAGCATGAGATGTGATATCCAAGTCCATCCCATTCCAATCCTTAGACCCTTCCTACAGCATGCGATGTGATATCTCAATGATTCTAATACCAAACCAGAGACTCTTACTATAACATGAGATGGGATATCCAACTCCTTCCCATTCCAATCCTGAGCCGCTTCCGATAGCAGAGATGTGATATCTCAATGCTTATACCAAACCTGAGACCCTTCCTATAACATGAGATGTGATATCCAACTCCTTCCCGTTCCAAACCTGAGACACTAACTATATCATATGTGATATCCAAATCCTTCCCATTCCAAACATGAGACCCTTCCTATAGCAAGAAAGTAATATCCAACTCCTACCCATTCCAATCCTGAGACCCTTCCTATAGCAAGAGATGTGATATCCAAATCCTTCCCATTCCAATCCTGAGACCCTTCCTATAACATGAGATGTGATATCCAACTCCTTCCCATTCCAACCTGAGACACTTCCTATAGCATGAGAAGGGATATCCAACTCCTTCCCAATCCAATCCTGAGACCCTTCCGATAGCAGAGATGTGATATCTCAATGCTTATACCAAACCTGAGACCCTTCCTATGGCATGAGATGTGATATCCAACTCCTTGCCATTCAAATCCTGAGACCCTTCCTATAGCATGAGAAGGGATATCCAACTCCTTCCCAATCCAATCCTGAGACCCTTCCGATAGCAGAGACGTGATATCTCAATGCTTCTACCAAACCTGAGACCCTTCCTTTAGCATGAGATGTAATATCCAAATCCTTCACATTCCAATCCTGAGACCCTTCCTATAGCATGAGATGTGATATCTCAATGCTTCTAATACCAAACCTGAGACCCTTCCTATAACATGAGATGGGATATCCAACTCCTTCCCATTCCAATCCTGAGACCCTTCCGATAGCAGAGATGTGATATCTCAATGCTTATACCAAACCTGAGAACCTTCCTATGGCCTGAGATGTCATATACAACTCCTTCCCATTCCAATCCTGAGACCCTTCCTTTAGCATGAGATGTGATATCTCAATGCTTATACCAAATCTGAGACCCTTCCTATAGCATGAGATGTGATATCCAAGTCCATCCCATTCCAAACCTGAGACACTAACTATAGCATATGTGATATCCAACTCCTTCCCATTCCAAACATGAGACCCTTCCTATAGCAAGAAAGTAATATCCAACTCCTACCCATTCCAATCCTGAGACCCTTCCTATAGCAAGAGATGTGATATCCAAATCCTTCCCATTCCAATCCTGAGACCCTTCCTATAACATGAGATGTGATATCCAACTCCTTCCCATTCCAACCTGAGACACTTCCTATAGCATGAGAAGGGATATCCAACTCCTTCCCAATCCAATCCTGAGACCCTTCCGATAGCAGAGATGTGATATCTCAATGCTTATACCAAACCTGAGACCCTTCCTATGGCATGAGATGTGATATCCAACTCCTTGCCATTCAAATCCTGAGACCCTTCCTATAGCATGAGATGTGATATCTCTATGCTTCTAATACCAAACCTGAGACCCTTCCTATAACATGAGATGGGATATCCAACTCCTTCCCATTCCAATCCTGAGACCCTTCCGATAGCAGAGATGTGATATCTCAATGCTTATACCAAACCTGAGAACCTTCCTATGGCCTGAGATGTCGTATACAACTCCTTCCCATTCCAATCCTGAGACCCTTCCTTTAGCATGAGATGTGATATCTCAATGCTTATACCAAATCTGAGACCCTTCCTATAGCATGAGATGTGATATCCAATTCCTTCCCATTCCAATCCTGAGACCCTTCCTATAGCATGAGATGTGATATCTCAATGCTTATACCAAACCACCTGAGAGCCTACCTATAGCATGAGATGTGATATCCAAGTCCATCCCATTCCAATCCTTAGACCCTTCCTACAGCATGCGATGTGATATCTCAATGATTCTAATACCAAACCAGAGACTCTTCCTATAACATGAGATGGGATATCCAACTCCTTCCCATTCCAATCCTGAGCCGCTTCCGATAGCAGAGATGTGATATCTCAATGCTTATACCAAACCTGAGACCCTTCCTATAACATGAGATGTGATATCCAACTCCTTCCCGTTGCAAACCTGAGACACTAACTATAGCATATGTGATATCCAACTCCTTCCCATTCCAAACATGAGACCCCTCCTATAGCAAGAAAGTAATATCCAACTCCTACCCATTCCAATCCTGAGACCCTTCCTATAGCAAGAGATGTGATATCCAAATCCTTCCCATTCCAATCCTGAGACCCTTCCTATAACATGAATGAGATGTGATATCCAACTCCTTCCCATTCCAACCTGAGACACTTCCTATAGCATGAGAAGGGATATCCAACTCCTTCCCAATCCAAACCTGAGACCCTTCCGATAGCAGAGATGTGATATCTCAATGCTTATACCAAACCTGAGACCCTTCCTATGGCATGAGATGTGATATCCAACTCCTTCCCAATCCAATCCTGAGACCCTTCCGATAGCAGAGGCGTGATATCTCAATGCTTCTACCAAACCTGAGACCCTTCCTTTATCATGAGATGTGGTATCCAACTCCTTCCCATTCCAATCCTGAGACCCTTCCGATATCATGAGATTTGTTATCTCAATGCTTCTAATATCAAACTTGAGACCCTCCCTATAGCATGAGATGTGACATCCAAGTCCTTCCCATTCCAATCCTGAGACCCTTCCTATAGCATGAGATGTGATATCTCTATACTTCTAATACCAAACCTGAGACCCTTCCTATAACATGAGATGGGATATCCAACTCCTTCCCATTCCAATCCTGAGACCCTTCCGATAGAAGAGATGTGATATCTCAATGCTTATACCAACCCTGAGACCCTTCCTATGGCCTGAGATGTCATATACAACTCCTTCCCATTCCAATCCTGAGACCCTTCCTTTAGCATGAGATGTGATATCTCAATGCTTATACCAAATCTGAGACCTTTCCTATAGCATGAGATGTGATATCCAAATCCTTCCCATTCCAATCCTGAGACCCTTCCTATAGCATGAGATGTGATATCTCAATGCTTATACCAAACCTGAGAGCCTACAATCCTGAGACCCTTCCTTTAGCATGAAATGTGATATCTCAATGCTTATACCAAATCTGAGACCCTTCCTATAGCATGAGATGTGATATCCAAGTCCATCCCATTCCAATCCTTAGACCCTTCCTACAGCATGCGATGTGATATCTCAATGATTCTAATACCAAACCAGAGACTCTTACTATAACATGAGATGGGATATCCAACTCCTTCCCATTCCAATCCTGAGCCGCTTCCGATAGCAGAGATGTGATATCTCAATGCTTATACCAAACCTGAGACCCTTCCTATAACATGAGATGTGATATCCAACTCCTTCCCGTTCCAAACCTGAGACACTAACTATAGCATATGTGATATCCAAATCCTTCCCATTCCAAACATGAGACCCTTCCTATAGCAAGAAAGTAATATCCAACTCCTACCCATTCCAATCCTGAGACCCTTCCTATAGCAAGAGATGTGATATCCAAATCCTTCCCATTCCAATCCTGAGACCCTTCCTATAACATGAGATGTGATATCCAACTCCTTCCCATTCCAACCTGAGACACTTCCTATAGCATGAGAAGGGATATCCAACTCCTTCCCAATCCAATCCTGAGACCCTTCCGATAGCAGAGATGTGATATCTCAATGCTTATACCAAACCTGAGACCCTTCCTATGGCATGAGATGTGATATCCAACTCCTTGCCATTCAAATCCTGAGACCCTTCCTATAGCATGAGATGTGATATCTCTATGCTTCTAATACCAAACCTGAGACCCTTCCTATAACATGAGATGGGATATCCAACTCCTTCCCATTCCAATCCTGAGACCCTTCCGATAGCAGAGATGTGATATCTCAATGCTTATACCAAACCTGAGAACCTTCCTATGGCCTGAGATGTCATATACAACTCCTTCCCATTCCAATCCTGAGACCCTTCCTTTAGCATGAGATGTGATATCTCAATGCTTATACCAAATCTGAGACCCTTCCTATAGCATGAGATGTGATATCCAATTCCTTCCCATTCCAATCCTGAGACCCTTCCTATAGCATGAGATGTGATATCTCAATGCTTATACCAAACCTGAGAGCCTACCTATAGCATGAGATGTGATATCCAAGTCCATCCCATTCCAATCCTTAGACCCTTCCTACATCATGCGATGTGATATCTCAATGATTCTAATACCAAACCAGAGACTCTTCCTATAACATGAGATGGGATATCCAACTCCTTCCCATTCCAATCCTGAGCCGCTTCTGATAGCAGAGATGTGATATCTCAATGCTTATACCAAACCTGAGACCCTTCCTATAACATGAGATGTGATATCCAACTCCTTCCCGTTCCAAACCTGAGACACTAACTATAGCATATGTGATATCCAACTCCTTCCCATTCCAAACATGAGACCCTTCCTATAGCAAGAAAGTAATATCCAACTCCTACCCATTCCAATCCTGAGACCCTTCCTATAGCAAGAGATGTGATATCCAAATCCTTCCCATTCCAATCCTGAGACCCTTCCTATAACATGAGATGTGATATCCAACTCCTTCCCATTCCAACCTGAGACACTTCCTATAGCATGAGAAGGGATATCCAACTCCTTCCCAATCCAATCCTGAGACCCTTCCGATAGCAGAGATGTGATATCTCAATGCTTATACCAAACCTGAGACCCTTCCTATGGCATGAGATGTGATATCCAACTCCTTGCCATTCAAATCCTGAGACCCTTCCTATAGCATGAGATGTGATATCTCAATGCTTATACCAAACCTGAGACCCTTCCTATAACATGAGATGGGATATCCAACTCCTTCCCATTCCAATCCTGAGACCCTTCCGATAGCAGAGATGTGATATCTCAATGCTTATACCAAACCTGAGAACCTTCCTATGGCCTGAGATGTCGTATACAACTCCTTCCCATTCCAATCCTGAGACCCTTCCTTTAGCATGAGATGTGATATCTCAATGCTTATACCAAATCTGAGACCCTTCCTATAGCATGAGATGTGATATCCAATTCCTTCCCATTCCAATCCTGAGACCCTTCCTATAGCATGAGATGTGATATCTCAATGCTTATACCAAACCACCTGAGAGCCTACCTATAGCATGAGATGTGATATCCAAGTCCATCCCATTCCAATCCTTAGACCCTTCCTACAGCATGCGATGTGATATCTCAATGATTCTAATACCAAACCAGAGACTCTTCCTATAACATGAGATGGGATATCCAACTCCTTCCCATTCCAATCCTGAGCCGCTTCCGATAGCAGAGATGTGATATCTCAATGCTTATACCAAACCCGAGACCCTTCCTATAACATGAGATGTGATATCCAACTCCTTCCCGTTGCAAACCTGAGACACTAACTATAGCATATGTGATATCCAACTCCTTCCCATTCCAAACATGAGACCCCTCCTATAGCAAGAAAGTAATATCCAACTCCTACCCATTCCAATCCTGAGACCCTTCCTATAGCAAGAGATGTGATATCCAAATCCTTCCCATTCCAATCCTGAGACCCTTCCTATAACATGAATGAGATGTGATATCCAACTCCTTCCCATTCCAACCTGAGACACTTCCTATAGCATGAGAAGGGATATCCAACTCCTTCCCAATCCAAACCTGAGACCCTTCCGATAGCAGAGATGTGATATCTCAATGCTTATACCAAACCTGAGACCCTTCCTATGGCATGAGATGTGATATCCAACTCCTTCCCAATCCAATCCTGAGACCCTTCCGATAGCAGAGGCGTGATATCTCAATGCTTCTACCAAACCTGAGACCCTTCCTTTAGCATGAGATGTGATATCCAAATCCTTCACATTCCAATCCTGAGACCCTTCCTATAGCATGAGATGTGATATCTCAATGCTTCTAATACCAAACCTGAGATCCTTCCTATAACATGAGATGTGATATCCAATTCCTTCCCATTCCAAACCTGAGGCCCTTCCTATTGGATGAGATGTGATATCCAACTCCTTCCCATTCCAACCCTGAGACCCTTCCTATAGCATGAGATGTGATGTCTCAATGCTTCTAACACCAAACCTGAGATCCTTCCTATAACATGAGATGTGATATCCAACTCCTTCCATTCCAATCCTGAGACCCGTCCTATAGCATGAGATGTGATATCTCAATGCTTATACCAAACCTGAGACCCTTCCTATAGCATGAGATGTGATATCCAATTGCTTCCCATTCCAATCCTGAGACCCTTCCTATAGCATGAGATGTGATATCTCAATGCTTCTAATACCAAACCTGAGATCCTTCCTCTAACATGAAATGTGATATCCAACTCCTTCCCTTTCCAAACCTAAGAGCCTATCTATAGCATGAGATGTGATATCCAAGTCCTTCCCATTCCAACCCTTAGACCCTTCCAACAGCATGCAATATGATATCTCAATGATTCTAATAACAAACCTGAGACCCGTCCTATAACATGAGATGGGATATCCAACTCCTTCCCATTCCAATCCTGAGACACTTCCGATAGCAGAGATGTGATATCTCAATGCTTATACCAAACCTGAGAACCTTCCTATGGCCTGAGATGTCATATACAACTCCTTTCCATTCCAATCCTGAGACCCTTCCTTTAGCATGAGATGTGATATCTCAATGCTTATACCAAATCTGAGACCCTTCCTATAGCATGATGTGATAAACAATTCCTTCCCATTCCAATCCTGAGACCCTTCCTATAGCATGAGATGTGATATCTCAATGCTTATACCAAACCTGAGAGCCTACCTATAGCATGAGATGTGATATCCAAGTCCATCCCATTCCAATCCTTAGACCCTTCCTACAGCATGCAATGTGATATCTCAATGATTCTAATACCAAACCAGAGACTCTTCCTATAACATTAGATGGGATATCCAACTCCTTCCCATTCCAATCCTGAGCCGCTTCCGATAGCAGAGATGTGATATCTCAATGCTTATACCAAACCTGAGACCCTTCCTATAACATGAGATGTGATATCCAACTCCTTCCCGTTCCAAACCTGAGACACTAACTATAGCATATGTGATATCCAACTCCTTCCCATTCCAAACATGAGACCCTTCCAATAGCAAGAAAGTAATATCCAACTCCTACCCATTCCAATCCTGAGACCCTTCCTATAGCAAGGGATGTGATATCCAAATCCTTCCCATTCCAATCCTGAGACCCTTCCTATAACATGAGATGTGATATCCAACTCCTTCCCATTCCAACCTGAGACACTTCCTATAGCATGAGAAGGGATATCCAACTCCTTCCCAATCCAATACTGAGACCCTTCCGATAGCAGAGATGTGATATCTCAATGCTTATAACAAACCTGAGACCCTTCCTATGGCATGAGATGTGATATCCAACTCCTTGCCATTCAAATCCTGAGACTCTTCCTATAGCATGAGAAGGGATATCCAACTCCTTCCCAATCCAATCCTGAGACCCTTCCGATAGCAGAGACGTGATATCTCAATGCTTCTACCAAACCTGAGACCCTTCCTTTAGCATGAGATGTGATATCCAAATCCTTCACATTCCAGACCCTTCCTATGGCATGAGATGTGATATCCAACTCCTTGCCATTCAAATCCTGAGACTCTTCCTATAGCATGAGAAGGGATATCCAACTCCTTCCCAATCCAATCCTGAGACCCTTCCGATAGCAGAGACGTGATATCTCAATGCTTCTACCAAACCTGAGACCCTTCCTATAGCATGAGATGTGATATCTCAATGCTTCTAATACCAAACCTGAGATCCTTCCTATAACATGAGATGTGATATCCAATTCCTTCCCATTCCAAACCTGAGACCCTTCCTATTGGATGAGATGTGATATCCAACTCCTTCCCATTCCAACCCTGAGACCCTTCCTATAGCATGAGATGTGATGTCTCAATGCTTCTAATACCAAACCTGAGATCCTTCCTTATAACATGAGATGTGATATCCAACTCCTTCCATTCCAATCCTGAGACCCGTCCTATAGCATGAGATGTGATATCTCAATGCTTATACCAAACCTGAGACCCTTCCTATAGCATGAGATGTGATATCCAACTGCTTCCCATTCCAATCCTGAGACCCTTCCTATAGCATGAGATGTGATATCTCAATGCTTCTAATACCAAACCTGAGATCCTTCCTCTAACATGAAATGTGATATCCAATTCCTTCCCTTTCCAAACCTAAGAGCCTATCTATAGCATGAGATGTGATATCCAAGTCCTTCACATTCCAACCCTTAGACCCTTCCTACAGCATGCAATATGATATCTCAATGATTCTAATAACAAACCTGAGACCCGTCCTATAACATGAGATGGGATATCCAACTCCTTCCCATTCCAATCCTGAGACACTTCCGATAGCAGAGATGTGATATCTCAATGCTTATACCAAACCTGAGACCCTTCCTATAACATGAGATGTGATATCCAAATCCTTCCCGTTCCAAACCTGAGACCCTTCCTTTAGCATGAGATGTGATATCCAGCTCCTTCCCATTCCAATCCTGAGACACTTCCGATAGCATGAGATGTGATATCTCAATGCTTCTAATATCAAAACTGAGACCCTCCCTATAGCATGATATGTGATATCTAAGTCCTTCCCATTCCAATCCTGAGACCCTCCCTATAGCATGAGATGTGATATCCAACTCCTTCCCATTCCAATCCTGAGACCCTTCCTATAGCATGAGATATATCTCAATACTTCTAATACCAAACGTGAGATCCTTCCGATAACATGAGATGTGATATCCAAATCCTTCCCCTTCCAAACCTGAGACCCTCCCTTTAGCATGAGATGTGATATCCAACTCCTTCCTATTCCAATCCTGAGACTCTTCTGATAGCATGAGATGTGATATCTCAATGCTTCTAATACCAAACCTGAGATCCTTCCGATAGCATGAGATGTGATATCTCAATGCTTCTAATACCAAACCTGAGATCCTTCCTATAACATGAGATGTGATATCCAAATCCTTCCCCTTCCAAACCTGAGACCCTCCCTTTAGCATGAGATGTGATATCCAACTCCTTCCCATTCCAATCCTGAGACCCTTCCGATATCATGAGATGTGATATCTCAAAGCTTCTAATATCAAACTTGAGACCCTCCCTATAGCGTGAGATGTGATATCCAAGTCCTTCCCATTCCAATCCTGAGACCCTTCCTATAGCATGAGATGTGATATCTCAATGCTTCTAATACCAAACCTGAGACCCTTCCTATAACATGAGATGGGAATATCCAACTCCTTCCCATTCCAATCCTGAGACCCTTCCGATAGCAGAGATGTGATATCTCAATGCTTATACCAAACCTGAGATCCTTCCTATAACATGAGATGTCCTGAGACACTTCCTATAGCATGAGATGTGATATCTCACTGCTTATACCAAACCTGAGACCCTTCCCATAGCATGAGATGTGATATCCAAGTCCTTCCCATTCCAATCCTGAGACACTTCCTATAGCATGAGATGTCATATCTCAATGCTTCTAATACCAAACCTGAGACTCTTCCTATAACATGAGATGGGGAATCCAACTCCTTCCCATTCCAATCCTGAGACCCTTTTGATAGCAGAGATGTGATATCTCAATGTTTATACCAAACCTGAGACCCTTCCTACGGCATGAGTTGTCATATTCAACTCCTTCCCATTCCAATCCTGAGACCCTTCCTATAGCATGAGATGTGATATCCAACTCCTTCCCATTCCAATCCTGAGACCCTTCCTATAGCATGAGATGTGATGTCTCAATGCTTCTAATACCAAACCTGATATCCTTCCTATAACATGAGATGTGATATCCAACTCCTTCCATTCCAATCCTGAGACCCTTCCTATAGCATGAGATGTGATATCTCAATGGTTCTACCAAACCTGAGACCCTTCCTATAGCATGAGATGTGATATCCAACTCCTTCCCATTCCAATCCTGAGACCCTTCCTATAGCCTGAGATGTGATATCTCAATGCCCCTAATACCAAACCTGAGATCCTTCCTCTAACATGAAATGTGATATCCAACTCCTTCACTTTCCAAACCTGAGAGCCTATCTATAGCATGAGATGTGAGATCTAAGTCCTTCCCATTCCAATCCTTAGACCCTTCCTACATCATGCAATATGATATCTCAATGATTCTAATAAAAAACCTGAGACCCGTCCTATAACATGAGATGGGATATTCAACTCCTTCCCATTCCAATCCTGAGACACTTCCGATAGCAGAGATGTGATATCTCAATGTTTATACCAAACCTGAGACCCTTCCTATAACATGAGATGTGATATCCAACTCCTTCCCGTTCCAAACCTGAGACCCTTCCTTTAGCATGAGATGTTATATCCAGCTCCTTCCCATTCCAATCCTGAGACACTTCCGATAGCATGAGATGTGATATCTCAATGCTTCTAATATCAAAACCGAGACCCTCCCTATAGCATGATATGTGATATCTAAGTCCTTCCCATTCCAATCCTGAGAGCCTTCCTATAGCATGAGATGTGATACCTCAATGCTTCTACCAAACCTGAGACCCTTCCTTTAGCATGAGATGTGATATCCAACTCCTTCCCATTCCAATCCTGAGACCCTTCCTATAGCATGAGATGTGATATCTCAATACTTCTAATACCAAACCTGAGATCCTTCCGATAACATGAGATGTGATATCTCAATACTTCTAATACCAAACCTGAGATCCATCCTATAACATGAGATGTGATATCCAAATCCTTCCCCTTCCAAACCTGAGACCCTCCCTTTAGCATGAGATGTGATATCCAACTCCTTCCCATTCCAATCCTGAGACCCTTCTGATAGCATAAGATATATCTCAATGCTTCTATACCAAACCTGAGATCCTTCCGATAGCATGAGATGTGATATCTCAATACTTCTAATACCAAACCTGAGATCCTTCCTATAACATGAGATGTGATATCCAAATCCTTATCTTCCAAACCTGAGACCCTTCCTTTACCATGAGATGTGATATCCAACTCCTTCCCATTCCAATCCTGAGACTCTTCTGATAGCATAAGATATGATATCTCAATGCTTCTATACCAAACCTGAGATCCTTCTGATAGCATGAGATGTGATATCTCAATACTTCTAATACCAAACCTGAGATCCTACCTCTAACATGAAATGTGATATCCAACTCTTTCCCCTTGCAAACCTGAGAGCCTTCCTATAGCATGAGATGTGATATCCAAGTCCTTCCCATTCCAATCCTGAGACCCGTCCTATAACATGAGATGTGATATCCAACTCCTTCCCATTCCAATCCTGAGACCCTTCCTATAGCATGAGATGTGATATCTCAATGCTTCTAATACCAAACCTGAGACCCTTCCTATAACATGAGATGGGATATCCAACTCCTTCCCATTCCAATCCTGAGACCCTTCCGATAGCAGAGATGTGATATCTCAATGCTTATACCAAACCTGAGAACCTTCCTATGGCCTGAGATGTCATATACAACTCCTTCCCATTCCAATCCTGAGACCCTTCCTTTTGCATGAGATGTGATATCTCAATGCTTATACCAAATCTGAGACCCTTCCTATAGCATGAGATGTGATATCCAAGTCCATCCCATTCCAAACCTGAGACACTAACTATAGCATATGTGATATCCAACTCCTTCCCATTCCAAACATGAGACCCTTCCTATAGCAAGAAAGTAATATCCAACTCCTACCCATTCCAATCCTGAGACCCTTCCTATAGCAAGAGATGTGATATCCAAATCCTTCCCATTCCAATCCTGAGACCCTTCCTATAACATGAGATGTGATATCCAACTCCTTCCCATTCCAACCTGAGACACTTCCTATAGCATGAGAAGGGATATCCAACTCCTTCCCAATCCAATCCTGAGACCCTTCCGATAGCAGAGATGTGATATTTCAATGCTTATACCAAACCTGAGACCCTTCCTATGGCATGAGATGTGATATCCAACTCCTTGCCATTCAAATCCTGAGACCCTTCCTATAGCATGAGATGTGATATCTCTATGCTTCTAATACCAAACCTGAGACCCTTCCTATAACATGAGATGGGATATCCAACTCCTTCCCATTCCAATCCTGAGACCCTTCCGATAGCAGAGATGTGATATCTCAATGCTTATACCAAAACTGAGAACCTTCCTATGGCCTGAGATGTCATATACAACTCCTTCCCATTCCAATCCTGAGACCCTTCCTTTAGCATGAGATGTGATATCTCAATGCTTATACCAAATCTGAGACCCTTCCTATAGCATGAGATGTGATATCCAATTCCTTCCCTTTCCAATCCTGAGACCCTTCCTATAGCATGAGATGTGATATCTCAATGCTTATACCAAACCTGAGAGCCTACCTATAGCATGAGATGTGATATCCAAGTCCATCCCATTCCAATCCTTAGACCCTTCCTACAGCATGCGATGTGATATCTCAATGATTCTAATACCAAACCAGAGACTCTTCCTATAACATGAGATGGGATATCCAACTCCTTCCCATTCCAATCCTGAGCCGCTTCTGATAGCAGAGATGTGATATCTCAATGCTTATACCAAACCTGAGACCCTTCCTATAACATGAGATGTGATATCCAACTCCTTCCCGTTCCAAACCTGAGACACTAACTATAGCATATGTGATATCCAACTCCTTCCCATTCCAAACATGAGACCCTTCCTATAGCAAGAAAGTAATATCCAACTCCTACCCATTCCAATCCTGAGACCCGTCCTATAGCAAGAGATGTGATATCCAAATCCTTCCCATTCCAATCCTGAGACCCTTCCTATAACATGAGATGTGATATCCAACTCCTTCCCATTCCAACCTGAGACACTTCCTATAGCATGAGAAGGGATATCCAACTCCTTCCCAATCCAATCCTGAGACCCTTCCGATAGCAGAGATGTGATATCTCAATGCTTATACCAAACCTGAGACCCTTCCTATGGCATGAGATGTGATATCCAACTCCTTGCCATTCAAATCCTGAGACCCTTCCTATAGCATGAGATGTGATATCTCAATGCTTATACCAAACCTGAGACCCTTCCTATAACATGAGATGGGATATCCAACTCCTTCCCATTCCAATCCTGAGACCCTTCCGATAGCAGAGATGTGATATCTCAATGCTTATACCAAACCTGAGAACCTTCCTATGGCCTGAGATGTCGTATACAACTCCTTCCCATTCCAATCCTGAGACCCTTCCTTTAGCATGAGATGTGATATCTCAATGCTTATACCAAATCTGAGACCCTTCCTATAGCATGAGATGTGATATCCAATTCCTTCCCATTCCAATCCTGAGACCCTTCCTATAGCATGAGATGTGATATCTCAATGCTTATACCAAACCACCTGAGAGCCTACCTATAGCATGAGATGTGATATCCAAGTCCATCCCATTCCAATCCTTAGACCCTTCCTACAGCATGCGATGTGATATCTCAATGATTCTAATACCAAACCAGAGACTCTTCCTATAACATGAGATGGGATATCCAACTCCTTCCTATTCCAATCCTGAGCCGCTTCCGATAGCAGAGATGTGATATCTCAATGCTTATACCAAACCTGAGACCCTTCCTATAACATGAGATGTGATATCCAACTCCTTCCCGTTGCAAACCTGAGACACTAACTATAGCATATGTGATATCCAACTCCTTCCCATTCCAAACATGAGACCCCTCCTATAGCAAGAAAGTAATATCCAACTCCTACCCATTCCAATCCTGAGACCCTTCCTATAGCAAGAGATGTGATATCCAAATCCTTCCCAATCCAAACCTGAGACCCTTCCGATAGCAGAGATGTGATATCTCAATGCTTATACCAAACCTGAGACCCTTCCTATGGCATGAGATGTGATATCCAACTCCTTCCCAATCCAATCCTGAGACCCTTCCGATAGCAGAGGCGTGATATCTCAATGCTTCTACCAAACCTGAGACCCTTCCTTTAGCATGAGATGTGATATCCAAATCCTTCACATTCCAATCCTGAGATCCTTCCTATAACATGAGATGTGATATCCAATTCCTTCCCATTCCAAACCTGAGGCCCTTCCTATTGGATGAGATGTGATATCCAACTCCTTCCCATTCCAACCCTGAGACCCTTCCTATAGCATGAGATGTGATGTCTCAATGCTTCTAACACCAAACCTGTGATCCTTCCTATAACATGAGATGTGATATCCAACTCCTTCCATTCCAATCCTGAGACCCGTCCTATAGCATGAGATGTGATATCTCAATGCTTATACCAAACCTGAGACCCTTCCTATAGCATGAGATGTGATATCCAATTGCTTCCCATTCCAATCCTGAGACCCTTCCTATAGCATGAGATGTGATATCTCAATGCTTCTAATACCAAACCTGAGATCCTTCCTCTAACATGAAATGTGATATCCAACTCCTTCCCTTTCCAAACCTAAGAGCCTATCTATAGCATGAGATGTGATATCCAAGTCCTTCCCATTCCAACCCTTAGACCCTTCCAACAGCATGCAATATGATATCTCAATGATTCTAATAACAAACCTGAGACCCGTCCTATAACATGAGATGGGATATCCAACTCCTTCCCATTCCAATCCTGAGACACTTCCGATAGCAGAGATGTGATATCTCAATGCTTATACCAAACCTGAGAACCTTCCTATGGCCTGAGATGTCATATACAACTCCTTCCCATTCCAATCCTGAGACCCTTCCTTTAGCATGAGATGTGATATCTCAATGCTTATACCAAATCTGAGACCCTTCCTATAGCATGATGTGATATCCAATTCCTTCCCATTCCAATCCTGAGACCCTTCCTATAGCATGAGATGTGATATCTCAATGCTTATACCAAACCTGAGAGCCTACCTATAGCATGAGATGTGATATCCAAGTCCATCCCATTCCAATCCTTAGACCCTTCCTACAGCATGCAATGTGATATCTCAATGATTCTAATACCAAACCAGAGACTCTTCCTATAACATTAGATGGGATATCCAACTCCTTCCCATTCCAATCCTGAGCCGCTTCCGATAGCAGAGATGTGATATCTCAATGCTTATACCAAACCTGAGACCCTTCCTATAACATGAGATGTGATATCCAACTCCTTCCCGTTCCAAACCTGAGACACTAACTATAGCATATGTGATATCCAACTCCTTCCCATTCCAAACATGAGACCCTTCCAATAGCAAGAAAGTAATATCCAACTCCTACCCATTCCAATCCTGAGACCCTTCCTATAGCAAGGGATGTGATATCTAAATCCTTCCCATTCCAATCCTGAGACCCTTCCTATAACATGAGATGTGATATCCAACTCCTTCCCATTCCAACCTGAGACACTTCCTATAGCATGAGAAGGGATATCCAACTCCTTCCCAATCCAATCCTGAGACCCTTCCGATAGCAGAGATGTGATATCTCAATGCTTATAACAAACCTGAGACCCTTCCTATGGCATGAGATGTGATATCCAACTCCTTGCCATTCAAATCCTGAGACTCTTCCTATAGCATGAGAAGGGATATCCAACTCCTTCCCAATCCAATCCTGAGACCCTTCCGATAGCAGAGACGTGATATCTCAATGCTTCTACCAAACCTGAGACCCTTCCTTTAGCATGAGATGTGATATCCAAATCCTTCACATTCCAATCCTGAGACCCTTCCTATAGCATGAGATGTGATATCTCAATGCTTCTAATACCAAACCTGAGATCCTTCCTATAACATGAGATGTGATATCCAATTCCTTCCCATTCCAAACCTGAGACCCTTCCTATTGGATGAGATGTGATATCCAACTCCTTCCCATTCCAACCCTGAGACCCTTCCTATAGCATGAGATGTGATGTCTCAATGCTTCTAATACCAAACCTGAGATCCTTCCTTATAACATGAGATGTGATATCCAACTCCTTCCATTCCAATCCTGAGACCCGTCCTATAGCATGAGATGTGATATCTCAATGCTTATACCAAACCTGAGACCCTTCCTATAGCATGAGATGTGATATCCAACTGCTTCCCATTCCAATCCTGAGACCCTTCCTATAGCATGAGATGTGATATCTCAATGCTTCTAATACCAAACCTGAGATCCTTCCTCTAACATGAAATGTGATATCCAATTCCTTCCCTTTCCAAACCTAAGAGCCTATCTATAGCATGAGATGTGATATCCAAGTCCTTCACATTCCAACCCTTAGACCCTTCCTACAGCATGCAATATGATATCTCAATGATTCTAATAACAAACCTGAGACCCGTCCTATAACATGAGATGGGATATCCAACTCCTTCCCATTCCAATCCTGAGACACTTCCGATAGCAGAGATGTGATATCTCAATGCTTATACCAAACCTGAGACCCTTCCTATAACATGAGATGTGATATCCAAATCCTTCCCGTTCCAAACCTGAGACCCTTCCTTTAGCATGAGATGTGATATCCAGCTCCTTCCCATTCCAATCCTGAGACACTTCCGATAGCATGAGATGTGATATCTCAATGCTTCTAATATCAAAACTGAGACCCTCCCTATAGCATGATATGTGATATCTAAGTCCTTCCCATTCCAATCCTGAGACCCTTCCTTTAGCATGAGATGTGATATCCAAATCCTTCACATTCCAATCCTGAGACCCTTCCTATAGCATGAGATGTGATATCTCAATGCTTCTAATACCAAACCTGAGATCCTTCCTATAACATGAGATGTGATATCCAATTCCTTCCCATTCCAAACCTGAGACCCTTCCTATTGGATGAGATGTGATATCCAACTCCTTCCCATTCCAACCCTGAGACCCTTCCTATAGCATGAGATGTGATGTCTCAATGCTTCTAATACCAAACCTGAGATCCTTCCTATAACATGAGATGTGATATCCAACTCCTTCCATTCCAATCCTGAGACCCGTCCTATAGCATGAGATGTGATATCTCAATGCTTATACCAAACCTGAGACCCTTCCTATAGCATGAGATGTGATATCCAACTACTTCCCATTCCAATCCTGAGACCCTTCCTATAGCATGAGATGTGATATCTCAATGCTTCTAATACCAAACCTGAGATCCTTCCTCTAACATGAAATGTGATATCCAACTCCTTCCCTTTCCAAACCTAAGAGCCTATCTATAGCATGAGATGTGATATCCAAGTCCTTCCCGTTCCAATCCTTAGACCCTTCCTACAGCATGCAATATGATATCTCAATGATTCTAATAACAAACCTGAGACCTGTCCTATAGCATGAGATATGATATCCAAGTCCTTCCCATTCCAATCCTGAGACCCTTCCTATAACATGAAATGTGATATCCAACTCCTTCCCATTCCAACCTGAGACCCTTCCTATAGCATGAGATGGGATATCCAACTTCTTCCAAATCCAATACTGATACCCTTCCGATAGCATGAGATGTGATATCCCAATGCTTCTACCAAACCTGAGACCCATACTATGGCATGAGATGTGATATCAAACTCCTTCCCATTCCAATCCTGAGACTCTTCCTATAGCTTGAGGTGTGATATCCAACTCCTTCCCATTCCAATTCTGAGACCCTTCTTATACCATGAGACTTGATATCTCAATGCTTCTAATACCAAACCTGAGACCCGTCCTATAACATGAGATGTGATATCCAAATCCTTCCCCTTCCAAACCTTAGACCCTTCCTTTATCATGAGATGTGGTATCCAACTCCTTCCCATTCCAATCCTGAGACCCTTCCGATATCATGAGATTTGTTATCTCAATGCTTCTAATATCAAACTTGAGACCCTCCCTATAGCATGAGATGTGACATCCAAGTCCTTCCCATTCCAATCCTGAGACCCTTCCTATAGCATGAGATGTGATATCTCTATGCTTCTAATACCAAACCTGAGACCCTTCCTATAACATGAGATGGGATATCCAACTCCTTCCCATTCCAATCCTGAGACCCTTCCGATAGCAGAGATGTGATATCTCAATGCTTATACCAAATATGTGACCCTTCCTATGGCCTGAGATGTCATATACAACTCCTTCCCATTCCAATCCTGAGACCCTTCCTTTAGCATGAGATGTGATATCTCAATGCTTATACCAAATCTGAGACCCTTCCTATAGCATGAGATGTGATATCCAAATCCTTCCCATTCCAATCCTGAGACCCTTCCTATAGCATGAGATGTGATATCTCAATGCTTATATCAAACCTGAGAGCCTACCTATAGCATGAGATGTGATATCCAAGTCCATCCCATTCCAATCCTTAGACCCTTCCTACAGCATGCGATGTGATATCTCAATGATTCTAATACCAAACCAGAGACTCTTACTATAACATGAGATGGGATATCCAACTCCTTCCCATTCCAATCCTGAACCGCTTCCGATAGCAGAGATGTGATATCTCAATGCTTATACCAAACATGAGACCCTTCCTATAACATGAGATGTGATATCCAACTCCTTCCCGTTCCAAACCTGAGACACTAACTATAGCATATGTGATATCCAACTCCTTCCCATTCCAAACATGAGACCCTTCCTATAGCAAGAAAGTAATATCCAAATCCTTCCCATTCCAATCCTGAGACCCTTCCTATAACATGAGATGTGATATCCAACTCCTTCCCATTCAAATCCTGAGACCCTTCCTATAGCATGAGAAGGGATATCCAACTCCTTCCCAATCCAATCCTGAGACCCTTCCGATAGCAGAGATCTGATATCTCAATGCTTCTACCAAACCTGAGACCCTTCCTTTAGCATGAGATGTGATATCCAAATCCTTCACATTCCAATCCTGAGACCCTTCCTATAGCATGAGATGTGATATCTCAATGCTTCTAATACCAAACCTGAGATCCTTCCTATAACATGAGATGTGATATCCAATTCCTTCCCATTCCAAACCTGAGACCCTTCCTATTGGATGAGATGCGATATCCAACTCCTTCCCATTCCAACCCTGAGACCCTTCCTATAGCATGAGATGTGATGTCTCAATGCTTCTAATACCAAACCTGAGATCCTTCCTATAACATGAGATGTGATATCCAACTCCTTCCATTCCAATCCTGAGACCCGTCCTATAGCATGAGATGTGATATCTCAATGCTTATACCAAACCTGAGACCCTTCCTATAGCATGAGATGTGATATCCAACTACTTCCCATTCCAATCCTGAGACCCTTCCTATAGCATGAGATGTGATATCTCAATGCTTCTAATACCAAACCTGAGATCCTTCCTCTAACATGAAATGTGATATCCAACTCCTTCCCTTTCCAAACCTTAGACCCTTCCTACAGCATGCAATATGATATCTCAATGATTCTAATAACAAACCTGAGACCCGTCCTATAGCATGAGATATGATATCCAAGTCCTTCCCATTCCAATCCTGAGACCCTTCCTATAACATGAAATGTGATATCCAACTCCTTCCCATTCCAACCTGAGACCCTTCCTATAGCATGAGATGGGATATCCAACTTCTTCCAAATCCAATACTGATACCCTTCCGATAGCATGAGATGTGATGTCCCAATGCTTCTACCAAACCTGAGACCCATACTATGGCATGAGATGTGATATCAAACTCCTTCCCATTCCAATCCTGAGACCCTTCCTATAGCTTGATGTGTGATATCCAACTCCTTCCCATTCCAATTCTGAGACCCTTCTTATACCATGAGACTTGATATCTCAATGCTTCTAATACCAAACCTGAGACCCGTCCTATAACATGAGATGTGATATCCAAATCCTTCCCCTTCCAAACCTTAGACCCTTCCTTTATCATGAGATGTGGTATCCAACTCCTTCCCATTCCAATCCTGAGACCCTTCCGATATCATGAGATTTGTTATCTCAATGCTTCTAATATCAAACTTGAGACCCTCCCTATAGCATGAGATGTGACATCCAAGTCCTTCCCATTCCAATCCTGAGACCCTTCCTATAGCATGAGATGTGATATCTCTATACTTCTAATACCAAACCTGAGACCCTTCCTATAACATGAGATGGGATATCCAACTCCTTCCCATTCCAATCCTGAGACCCTTCCGATAGCAGAGATGTGATATCTCAATGCTTATACCAAACCTGAGACCCTTCCTATGGCCTGAGATGTCATATACAACTCCTTCCCATTCCAATCCTGAGACCCTTCCTTTAGCATGAGATGTGATATCTCAATGCTTATACCAAATCTGAGACCCTTCCTATAGCATGAGATGTGATATCCAAATCCTTCCCATTCCAATCCTGAGACCCTTCCTATAGCATGAGATGTGATATCTCAATGCTTATACCAAACCTGAGAGCCTACAATCCTGAGACTCTTCCTTTAGCATGAAATGTGATATCTCAATGCTTATACCAAATCTGAGACCCTTCCTATAGCATGAGATGTGATATCCAAGTCCATCCCATTCCAATCCTTAGACCCTTCCTACAGCATGCGATGTGATATCTCAATGATTCTAATACCAAACCAGAGACTCTTACTATAACATGAGATGGGATATCCAACTCCTTCCCATTCCAATCCTGAGCCGCTTCCGATAGCAGAGATGTGATATCTCAATGCTTATACCAAACCTGAGACCCTTCCTATAACATGAGATGTGATATCCAACTCCTTCCCGTTCCAAACCTGAGACACTAACTATAGCATATGTGATATCCAAATCCTTCCCATTCCAAACATGAGACCCTTCCTATAGCAAGAAAGTAATATCCAACTCCTACCCATTCCAATCCTGAGACCCTTCCTATAGCAAGAGATGTGATATCCAAATCCTTCCCATTCCAATCCTGAGACCCTTCCTATAACATGAGATGTGATATCCAACTCCTTGCCATTCAAATCCTGAGACCCTTCCTATAGCATGAGAAGGGATATCCAACTCATTCCCAATCCAATCCTGAGACCCTTCCGATAGCAGAGACGTGATATCTCAATGCTTATACCAAACCTGAGACCCTTCCTATGGCATGAGATGTGATATCCAACTCCTTGCCATTCAAATCCTGAGACCCTTCCTATAGCATGAGAAGGGATATCCAACTCCTTCCCAATCCAATCCTGAGACCCTTCCGATAGCAGAGACGTGATATCTCAATGCTTCTACCAAACCTGAGACCCTTCCTTTAGCATGAGATGTAATATCCAAATCCTTCACATTCCAATCCTGAGACCCTTCCTATAGCATGAGATGTGATATCTCAATGCTTCTAATACCAAACCTGAGACCCTTCCTATAACATGAGATGGGATATCCAACTCCTTCCCATTCCAATCCTGAGACCCTTCCGATAGCAGAGATGTGATATCTCAATGCTTATACCAAACCTGAGAACCTTCCTATGGCCTGAGATGTCATATACAACTCCTTCCCATTCCAATCCTGAGACCCTTCCTTTAGCATGAGATGTGATATCTCAATGCTTATACCAAATCTGAGACCCTTCCTATAGCATGAGATGTGATATCCAAGTCCATCCCATTCCAAACCTGAGACACTAACTATAGCATATGTGATATCCAACTCCTTCCCATTCCAAACATGAGACCCTTCCTATAGCAAGAAAGTAATATCCAACTCCTACCCATTCCAATCCTGAGACCCTTCCTATAGCAAGAGATGTGATATCCAAATCCTTCCCATTCCAATCCTGAGACCCTTCCTATAACATGAGATGTGATATCCAACTCCTTCCCCTTCCAACCTGAGACACTTCCTATAGCATGAGAAGGGATATCCAACTCCTTCCCAATCCAATCCTGAGACCCTTCCGATAGCAGAGATGTGATATCTCAATGCTTATACCAAACCTGAGACCCTTCCTATGGCATGAGATGTGATATCCAACTCCTTGCCATTCAAATCCTGAGACCCTTCCTATAGCATGAGATGTGATATCTCTATGCTTCTAATACCAAACCTGAGACCCTTCCTATAACATGAGATGGGATATCCAACTCCTTCCCATTCCAATCCTGAGACCCTTCCGATAGCAGAGATGTGATATCTCAATGCTTATACCAAACCTGAGAACCTTCCTATGGCCTGAGATGTCATATACAACTCCTTCCCATTCCAATCCTGAGACCCTTCCTTTAGCATGAGATGTGATATCTCAATGCTTATACCAAATCTGAGACCCTTCCTATAGCATGAGATGTGATATCCAATTCCTTCCCATTCCAATCCTGAGACCCTTCCTATAGCATGAGATGTGATATCTCAATGCTTATACCAAACCTGAGAGCCTACCTATAGCATGAGATGTGATATCCAAGTCCATCCCATTCCAATCCTTAGACCCTTCCTACAGCATGCGATGTGATATCTCAATGATTCTAATACCAAACCAGAGACTCTTCCTATAACATGAGATGGGATATCCAACTCCTTCCCATTCCAATCCTGAGCCGCTTCTGATAGCAGAGATGTGATATCTCAATGCTTATACCAAACCTGAGACCCGTCCTATAACATGAGATGTGATATCCAAATCCTTCCCCTTCCAAACCTTAGACCCTTCCTTTATCATGAGATGTGGTATCCAACTCCTTCCCATTCCAATCCTGAGACCCTTCCGATATCATGAGATTTGTTATCTCAATGCTTCTAATATCAAACTTGAGACCCTCCCTATAGCATGAGATGTGACATCCAAGTCCTTCCCATTCCAATCCTGAGACCCTTCCTATAGCATGAGATGTGATATCTCTATACTTCTAATACCAAACCTGAGACCCTTCCTATAACATGAGATGGGATATCCAACTCCTTCCCATTCCAATCCTGAGACCCTTCCGATAGCAGAGATGTGATATCTCAATGCTTATACCAAACCTGAGACCCTTCCTATGGCCTGAGATGCCATATACAACTCCTTCCCATTCCAATCCTGAGACCCTTCCTTTAGCATGAGATGTGATATCTCAATGCTTATACCAAATCTGAGACCCTTCCTATAGCATGAGATGTGATATCCAAATCCTTCCCATTCCAATCCTGAGACCCTTCCTATAGCATGAGATGTGATATCTCAATGCTTATACCAAACCCGAGAGCCTACAATCCTGAGACCCTTCCTTTAGCATGAAATGTGATATCTCAATGCTTATACCAAATCTGAGACCCTTCCAATAGCAGAGACGTGATATCTCAATGCTTCTACCAAACCTGAGACCCTTCCTTTAGCATGAGATGTGATATCCAAATCCTTCACATTCCAATCCTGAGACCCTTCCTATAGCATGAGATGTGATATCTCAATGCTTCTAATACCAAACCTGAGATCCTTCCTATAACATGAGATGTGATATCCAATTCCTTCCCATTCCAAACCTGAGACCCTTCCTATTGGATGAGATGCGATATCCAACTCCTTCCCATTCCAACCCTGAGACCCTTCCTATAGCATGAGATGTGATTTCTCAATGCTTCTAATACCAAACCTGAGATCCTTCCTATAACATGAGATGTGATATCCAACTCCTTCCATTCCAATCCTGAGACCCGTCCTATAGCATGAGATGTGATATCTCAATGCTTATACCAAACCTGAGACCCTTCCTATAGCATGAGATGTGATATCCAACTACTTCCCATTCCAATCCTGAGACCCTTCCTATAGCATGAGATGTGATATCTCAATGCTTCTAATACCAAACCTGAGATCCTTCCTCTAACATGAAATGTGATATCCAACTCCTTCCCTTTCCAAACCTTAGACCCTTCCTACAGCATGCAATATGATATCTCAATGATTCTAATAACAAACCTGAGACCCGTCCTATAGCATGAGATATGATATCCAAGTCCTTCCCATTCCAATCCTGAGACCCTTCCTATAACATGAAATGTGATATCCAACTCCTTCCCATTCCAACCTGAGACCCTTCCTATAGCATGAGATGGGATATCCAACTTCTTCCAAATCCAATACTGATACCCTTCCGATAGCATGAGATGTGATGTCCCAATGCTTCTACCAAACCTGAGACCCATACTATGGCATGAGATGTGATATCAAACTCCTTCCCATTCCAATCCTGAGACCCTTCCTATAGCTTGATGTGTGATATCCAACTCCTTCCCATTCCAATTCTGAGACCCTTCTTATACCATGAGACTTGATATCTCAATGCTTCTAATACCAAACCTGAGACCCGTCCTATAACATGAGATGTGATATCCAAATCCTTCCCCTTCCAAACCTTAGACCCTTCCTTTATCATGAGATGTGGTATCCAACTCCTTCCCATTCCAATCCTGAGACCCTTCCGATATCATGAGATTTGTTATCTCAATGCTTCTAATATCAAACTTGAGACCCTCCCTATAGCATGAGATGTGACATCCAAGTCCTTCCCATTCCAATCCTGAGACCCTTCCTATAGCATGAGATGTGATATCTCTATACTTCTAATACCAAACCTGAGACCCTTCCTATAACATGAGATGGGATATCCAACTCCTTCCCATTCCAATCCTGAGACCCTTCCGATAGCAGAGATGTGATATCTCAATGCTTATACCAAACCTGAGACCCTTCCTATGGCCTGAGATGTCATATACAACTCCTTCCCATTCCAATCCTGAGACCCTTCCTTTAGCATGAGATGTGATATCTCAATGCTTATACCAAATCTGAGACCCTTCCTATAGCATGAGATGTGATATCCAAATCCTTCCCATTCCAATCCTGAGACCCTTCCTATAGCATGAGATGTGATATCTCAATGCTTATACCAAACCTGAGAGCTTACAATCCTGAGACCCTTCCTTTAGCATGAAATGTGATATCTCAATGCTTATACCAAATCTGAGACCCTTCCTATAGCATGAGATGTGATATCCAAGTCCATCCCATTCCAATCCTTAGACCCTTCCTACAGCATGCGATGTGATATCTCAATGATTCTAATACCAAACCAGAGACTCTTACTATAACATGAGATGGGATATCCAACTCCTTCCCATTCCAATCCTGAGCCGCTTCCGATAGCAGAGATGTGATATCTCAATGCTTATACCAAACCTGAGACCCTTCCTATAACATGAGATGTTATATCCAACTCCTTCCCGTTCCAAACCTGAGACACTAACTATAGCATATGTGATATCCAAATCCTTCCCATTCCAAACATGAGACCCTTCCTATAGCAAGAAAGTAAAATCCAACTCCTACCCATTCCAATCCTGAGACCCTTCCTATAGCAAGAGATGTGATATCCAAATCCTTCCCATTCCAATCCTGAGACCCTTCCTATAACATGAGATGTGATATCCAACTCCTTGCCATTCAAATCCTGAGACCCTTCCTATAGCATGAGAAGGGATATCCAACTCCTTCCCAATCCAATCCTGAGACCCTTCCGATAGCAGAGACGTGATATCTCAATGCTTATACCAAACCTGAGACCCTTCCTATGGCATGAGATGTGATATCCAACTCCTTGCCATTCAAATCCTGAGACCCTTCCTATAGCATGAGAAGGGATATCCAACTCCTTCCCAATCCAATCCTGAGACCCTTCCGATAGCAGAGACGTGACATCTCAATGCTTCTACCAAACCTGAGACCCTTCCTTTAGCATGAGATGTAATATCCAAATCCTTCACATTCCAATCCTGAGACCCTTCCTATAGCATGAGATGTGATATCTCAATGCTTCTAATACCAAACCTGAGACCCTTCCTATAACATGAGATGGGATATCCAACTCCTTCCCATTCCAATCCTGAGACCCTTCCGATAGCAGAGATGTGATATCTCAATGCTTATACCAAACCTGAGAACCTTCCTATGGCCTGAGATGTCATATACAACTCCTTCCCATTCCAATCCTGAGACCCTTCCTTTAGCATGAGATGTGATATCTCAATGCTTATACCAAATCTGAGACCCTTCCTATAGCATGAGATGTGATATCCAAGTCCATCCCATTCCAAACCTGAGACACTAACTATAGCATATGTGATATCCAACTCCTTCCCATTCCAAACATGAGACCCTTCCTATAGCAAGAAAGTAATATCCAACTCCTACCCATTCCAATCCTGAGACCCTTCCTATAGCAAGAGATGTGATATCCAAATCCTTCCCATTCCAATCCTGAGACCCTTCCTATAACATGAGATGTGATATCCAACTCCTTCCCATTCCAACCTGAGACACTTCCTATAGCATGAGAAGGGATATCCAACTCCTTCCCAATCCAATCCTGAGACCCTTCCGATAGCAGAGATGTGATATCTCAATGCTTATACCAAACCTGAGACCCTTCCTATGGCATGAGATGTGATATCCAACTCCTTGCCATTCAAATCCTGAGACCCTTCCTATAGCATGAGATGTGATATCTCTATGCTTCTAATACCAAACCTGAGACCCTTCCTATAACATGAGATGGGATATCCAACTCCTTCCCATTCCAATCCTGAGACCCTTCCGATAGCAGAGATGTGATATCTCAATGCTTATACCAAACCTGAGAACCTTCCTATGGCCTGAGATGTCATATACAACTCCTTCCCATTCCAATCCTGAGACCCTTCCTTTAGCATGAGATGTGATATCTCAATGCTTATACCAAATCTGAGACCCTTCCTATAGCATGAGATGTGATATCCAATTCCTTCCCATTCCAATCCTGAGACCCTTCCTATAGCATGAGATGTGATATCTCAATGCTTATACCAAACCTGAGAGCCTACCTATAGCATGAGATGTGATATCCAAGTCCATCCCATTCCAATCCTTAGACCCTTCCTACAGCATGCGATGTGATATCTCAATGATTCTAATACCAAACCAGAGACTCTTCCTATAACATGAGATGGGATATCCAACTCCTTCCCATTCCAATCCTGAGCCGCTTCTGATAGCAGAGATGTGATATCTCAATGCTTATACCAAACCTGAGACCCGTCCTATAACATGAGATGTGATATCCAAATCCTTCCCCTTCCAAACCTTAGACCCTTCCTTTATCATGAGATGTGGTATCCAACTCCTTCCCATTCCAATCCTGAGACCCTTCCGATATCATGAGATTTGTTATCTCAATGCTTCTAATATCAAACTTGAGACCCTCCCTATAGCATGAGATGTGACATCCAAGTCCTTCCCATTCCAATCCTGAGACCCTTCCTATAGCATGAGATGTGATATCTCTATACTTCTAATACCAAACCTGAGACCCTTCCTATAACATGAGATGGGATATCCAACTCCTTCCCATTCCAATCCTGAGACCCTTCCTTTAGCATGAGATGTGATATCTCAATGCTTATACCAAATCTGAGACCCTTCCTATAGCATGAGATGTGATATCCAAATCCTTCCCATTCCAATCCTGAGACCCTTCCTATAGCATGAGATGTGATATCTCAATGCTTATACCAAACCCGAGAGCCTACAATCCTGAGACCCTTCCTTTAGCATGAAATGTGATATCTCAATGCTTATACCAAATCTGAGACCCTTCCTATAGCATGAGATGTGATATCCAAGTCCATCACATTCCAATCCTTAGACCCTTCCTACAGCATGCGATGTGATATCTCAATGATTCTAATACCAAACCAGAGACTCTTACTATAACATGAGATGGGATATCCAACTCCTTCCCATTCCAATCCTGAGCCGCTTCCGATAGCAGAGATGTGATATCTCAATGCTTATACCAAACCTGAGACCCTTCCTATAACATGAGATGTGATATCCAACTCCTTCCCGTTCCAAACCTGAGACACTAACTATATCATATGTGATATCCAAATCCTTCCCATTCCAAACATGAGACCCTTCCTATAGCAAGAAAGTAATATCCAACTCCTACCCATTCCAATCCTGAGACCCTTCCTATAGCAAGAGATGTGATATCCAAATCCTTCCCATTCCAATCCTGAGACCCTTCCTATAACATGAGATGTGATATCCAACTCCTTCCCATTCCAACCTGAGACACTTCCTATAGCATGAGAAGGGATATCCAACTCCTTCCCAATCCAATCCTGAGACCCTTCCGATAGCAGAGATGTGATATCTCAATGCTTATACCAAACCTGAGACCCTTCCTATGGCATGAGATGTGATATCCAACTCCTTGCCATTCAAATCCTGAGACCCTTCCTATAGCATGAGAAGGGATATCCAACTCCTTCCCAATCCAATCCTGAGACCCTTCTGATAGCAGAGACGTGATATCTCAATGCTTCTACCAAACCTGAGACCCTTCCTTTAGCATGAGATGTAATATCCAAATCCTTCACATTCCAATCCTGAGACCCTTCCTATAGCATGAGATGTGATATCTCAATGCTTATACCAAACCTGAGAACCTTCCTATGGCCTGAGATGTCATATACAACTCCTTCCCATTCCAATCCTGAGACCCTTCCTTTAGCATGAGATGTGATATCTCAATGCTTATACCAAATCTGAGACCCTTCCTATAGCATGAGATGTGATATCCAAGTCCATCCCATTCCAAACCTGAGACACTAACTATAGCATATGTGATATCCAACTCCTTCCCATTCCAAACATGAGACCCTTCCTATAGCAAGAAAGTAATATCCAACTCCTACCCATTCCAATCCTGAGACCCTTCCTATAGCAAGAGATGTGATATCCAAATCCTTCCCATTCCAATCCTGAGACCCTTCCTATAACATGAGATGTGATATCCAACTCCTTCCCATTCCAACCTGAGACACTTCCTATAGCATGAGAAGGGATATCCAACTCCTTCCCAATCCAATCCTGAGACCCTTCCGATAGCAGAGATGTGATATCTCAATGCTTATACCAAACCTGAGACCCTTCCTATGGCATGAGATGTGATATCCAACTCCTTGCCATTCAAATCCTGAGACCCTTCCTATAGCATGAGATGTGATATCTCTATGCTTCTAATACCAAACCTGAGACCCTTCCTATAACATGAGATGGGATATCCAACTCCTTCCCATTCCAATCCTGAGACCCTTCCGATAGCAGAGATGTGATATCTCAATGCTTATACCAAACCTGAGAACCTTCCTATGGCCTGAGATGTCATATACAACTCCTTCCCATTCCAATCCTGAGACCCTTCCTTTAGCATGAGATGTGATATCTCAATGCTTATACCAAATCTGAGACCCTTCCTATAGCATGAGATGTGATATCCAATTCCTTCCCATTCCAATCCTGAGACCCTTCCTATAGCATGAGATGTGATATCTCAATGCTTATACCAAACCTGAGAGCCTACCTATAGCATGAGATGTGATATCCAAGTCCATCCCATTCCAATCCTTAGACCCTTCCTACAGCATGCGATGGGATATCTCAATGATTCTAATACCAAACCAGAGACTCTTCCTATAACATGAGATGGGATATCCAACTCCTTCCCATTCCAATCCTGAGCCGCTTCTGATAGCAGAGATGTGATATCGCAATGCTTATACCAATCCTGAGACCCTTCCTATAACATGAGATGTGATATCCAACTCCTTCCCGTTCCAAACCTGAGACACTAACTATAGCATATGTGATATCCAACTCCTTCCCATTCCAAACATGAGACCCTTCCTATAGCAAGAAAGTAATATCCAACTCCTACCCATTCCAATCCTGAGACCCTTCCTATAGCAAGAGATGTGATATCCAAATCCTTCCCATTCCAATCCTGAGACCCTTCCTATAACATGAGATGTGATATCCAACTCCTTCCCATTCCAACCTGAGACACTTCCTATAGCATGAGAAGGGATATCCAACTCCTTCCCAATCCAATCCTGAGACCCTTCCGATAGCAGAGATGTGATATCTCAATGCTTATACCAAACCTGAGACCCTTCCTATGGCATGAGATGTGATATCCAACTCCTTGCCATTCAAATCCTGAGACCCTTCCTATAGCATGAGATGTGATATCTCAATGCTTATACCAAACCTGAGACCCTTCCTATAACATGAGATGGGATATCCAACTCCTTCCCATTCCAATCCTGAGACCCTTCCGATAGCAGAGATGTGATATCTCAATGTTTATACCAAACCTGAGAACCTTCCTATGGCCTGAGATGTCGTATACAACTCCTTCCCATTCCAATCCTGAGACCCTTCCTTTAGCATGAGATGTGATATCTCAATGCTTATACCAAATCTGAGACCCTTCCTATAGCATGAGATGTGATATCCAATTCCTTCCCATTCCAATCCTGAGACCCTTCCTATAGCATGAGATGTGATATCTCAATGCTTATACCAAACCACCTGAGAGCCTACCTATAGCATGAGATGTGATATCCAAGTCCATCCCATTCCAATCCTTAGACCCTTCCTACAGCATGCGATGTGATATCTCAATGATTCTAATACCAAACCAGAGACTCTTCCTATAACATGAGATGGGATATCCAACTCCTTCCCATTCCAATCCTGAGCCGCTTCCGATAGCAGAGATGTGATATCTCAATGCTTATACCAAACCTGAGACCCTTCCTATAACATGAGATGTGATATCCAACTCCTTCCCGTTGCAAACCTGAGACACTAACTATAGCATATGTGATATCCAACTCCTTCCCATTCCAAACATGAGACCCCTCCTATAGCAAGAAAGTAATATCCAACTCCTACCCATTCCAATCCTGAGACCCTTCCTATAGCAAGAGATGTGATATCCAAATCCTTCCCATTCCAATCCTGAGACCCTTCCTATAACATGAATGAGATGTGATATCCAACTCCTTCCCATTCCAACCTGAGACACTTCCTATAGCATGAGAAGGGATATCCAACTCCTTCCCAATCCAAACCTGAGACCCTTCCGATAGCAGAGATGTGATATCTCAATGCTTATACCAAACCTGAGACCCTTCCTATGGCATGAGATGTGATATCCAACTCCTTCCCAATCCAATCCTGAGACCCTTCCGATAGCAGAGGCGTGATATCTCAATGCTTCTACCAAACCTGAGACCCTTCCTTTATCATGAGATGTGGTATCCAACTCCTTCCCATTCCAATCCTGAGACCCTTCCGATATCATGAGATTTGTTATCTCAATGCTTCTAATATCAAACCTGAGACCCTCCCTATAGCATGAGATGTGACATCCAAGTCCTTCCCATTCCAATCCTGAGACCCTTCCTATAGCATGAGATGTGATATCTCTATACTTCTAATACCAAACCTGAGACCCTTCCTATAACATGAGATGGGATATCCAACTCCTTCCCATTCCAATCCTGAGACCCTTCCTTTAGCATGAGATGTGATATCTCAATGCTTATACCAAATCTGAGACCTTTCCTATAGCATGAGATGTGATATCCAAATCCTTCCCATTCCAATCCTGAGACCCTTCCTATAGCATGAGATGTGATATCTCAATGCTTATACCAAACCTGAGAGCCTACAATCCTGAGACCCTTCCTTTAGCATGAAATGTGATATCTCAATGCTTATACCAAATCTGAGACCCTTCCTATAGCATGAGATGTGATATCCAAGTCCATCCCATTCCAATCCTTAGACCCTTCCTACAGCATGCGATGTGATATCTCAATGATTCTAATACCAAACCAGAGACTCTTACTATAACATGAGATGGGATATCCAACTCCTTCCCATTCCAATCCTGAGCCGCTTCCGATAGCAGAGATGTGATATCTCAATGCTTATACCAAACCTGAGACCCTTCCTATAACATGAGATGTGATATCCAACTCCTTCCCGTTCCAAACCTGAGACACTAACTATAGCATATGTGATATCCAAATCCTTCCCATTCCAAACATGAGACCCTTCCTATAGCAAGAAAGTAATATCCAACTCCTACCCATTCCAATCCTGAGACCCTTCCTATAGCAAGAGATGTGATATCCAAATCCTTCCCATTCCAATCCTGAGACCCTTCCTATAACATGAGATGTGATATCCAACTCCTTCCCATTCCAACCTGAGACACTTCCTATAGCATGAGAAGGGATATCCAACTCCTTCCCAATCCAATCCTGAGACCCTTCCGATAGCAGAGATGTGATATCTCAATGCTTATACCAAACCTGAGACCCTTCCTATGGCATGAGATGTGATATCCAACTCCTTGCCATTCAAATCCTGAGACCCTTCCTATAGCATGAGAAGGGATATCCAACTCCTTCCCAATCCAATCCTGAGACCCTTCCGATAGCAGAGACGTGATATCTCAATGCTTCTACCAAACCTGAGACCCTTCCTTTAGCATGAGATGTAATATCCAAATCCTTCACATTCCAATCCTGAGACCCTTCCTATAGCATGAGATGTGATATCTCAATGCTTCTAATACCAAACCTGAGACCCTTCCTATAACATGAGATGGGATATCCAACTCCTTCCCATTCCAATCCTGAGACCCTTCCGATAGCAGAGATGTGATATCTCAATGCTTATACCAAACCTGAGAACCTTCCTATGGCCTGAGATGTCATATACAACTCCTTCCCATTCCAATCCTGAGACCCTTCCTTTAGCATGAGATGTGATATCTCAATGCTTATACCAAATCTGAGACCCTTCCTATAGCATGAGATGTGATATCCAAGTCCATCCCATTCCAAACCTGAGACACTAACTATAGCATATGTGATATCCAACTCCTTCCCATTCCAAACATGAGACCCTTCCTATAGCAAGAAAGTAATATCCAACTCCTACCCATTCCAATCCTGAGACCCTTCCTATAGCAAGAGATGTGATATCCAAATCCTTCCCATTCCAATCCTGAGACCCTTCCTATAACATGAGATGTGATATCCAACTCCTTCCCATTCCAACCTGAGACACTTCCTATAGCATGAGAAGGGATATCCAACTCCTTCCCAATCCAATCCTGAGACCCTTCCGATAGCAGAGATGTGATATCTCAATGCTTATACCAAACCTGAGACCCTTCCTATGGCATGAGATGTGATATCCAACTCCTTGCCATTCAAATCCTGAGACCCTTCCTATAGCATGAGATGTGATATCTCTATGCTTCTAATACCAAACCTGAGACCCTTCCTATAACATGAGATGGGATATCCAACTCCTTCCCATTCCAATCCTGAGACCCTTCCGATAGCAGAGATGTGATATCTCAATGCTTATACCAAACCTGAGAACCTTCCTATGGCCTGAGATGTCATATACAACTCCTTCCCATTCCAATCCTGAGACCCTTCCTTTAGCATGAGATGTGATATCTCAATGCTTATACCAAATCTGAGACCCTTCCTATAGCATGAGATGTGATATCCAATTCCTTCCCATTCCAATCCTGAGACCCTTCCTATAGCATGAGATGTGATAACTCAATGCTTATACCAAACCTGAGAGCCTACCTATAGCATGAGATGTGATATCCAAGTCCATCCCATTCCAATCCTTAGACCCTTCCTACATCATGCGATGTGATATCTCAATGATTCTAATACCAAACCAGAGACTCTTCCTATAACATGAGATGGGATATCCAACTCCTTCCCATTCCAATCCTGAGCCGCTTCTGATAGCAGAGATGTGATATCTCAATGCTTATACCAAACCTGAGACCCTTCCTATAACATGAGATGTGATATCCAACTCCTTCCCGTTCCAAACCTGAGACACTAACTATAGCATATGTGATATCCAACTCCTTCCCATTCCAAACATGAGACCCTTCCTATAGCAAGAAAGTAATATCCAACTCCTACCCATTCCAATCCTGAGACCCTTCCTATAGCAAGAGATGTGATATCCAAATCCTTCCCATTCCAATCCTGAGACCCTTCCTATAACATGAGATGTGATATCCAACTCCTTCCCATTCCAACCTGAGACACTTCCTATAGCATGAGAAGGGATATCCAACTCCTTCCCAATCCAATCCTGAGACCCTTCCGATAGCAGAGATGTGATATCTCAATGCTTATACCAAACCTGAGACCCTTCCTATGGCATGAGATGTGATATCCAACTCCTTGCCATTCAAATCCTGAGACCCTTCCTATAGCATGAGATGTGATATCTCAATGCTTATACCAAACCTGAGACCCTTCCTATAACATGAGATGGGATATCCAACTCCTTCCCATTCCAATCCTGAGACCCTTCCGATAGCAGAGATGTGATATCTCAATGCTTATACCAAACCTGAGAACCTTCCTATGGCCTGAGATGTCGTATACAACTCCTTCCCATTCCAATCCTGAGACCCTTCCTTTAGCATGAGATGTGATATCTCAATGCTTATACCAAATCTGAGACCCTTCCTATAGCATGAGATGTGATATCCAATTCCTTCCCATTCCAATCCTGAGACCCTTCCTATAGCATGAGATGTGATATCTCAATGCTTATACCAAACCACCTGAGAGCCTACCTATAGCATGAGATGTGATATCCAAGTCCATCCCATTCCAATCCTTAGACCCTTCCTACAGCATGCGATGTGATATCTCAATGATTCTAATACCAAACCAGAGACTCTTCCTATAACATGAGATGGGATATCCAACTCCTTCCCATTCCAATCCTGAGCCGCTTCCGATAGCAGAGATGTGATATCTCAATGCTTATACCAAACCCGAGACCCTTCCTATAACATGAGATGTGATATCCAACTCCTTCCCGTTGCAAACCTGAGACACTAACTATAGCATATGTGATATCCAACTCCTTCCCATTCCAAACATGAGACCCCTCCTATAGCAAGAAAGTAATATCCAACTCCTACCCATTCCAATCCTGAGACCCTTCCTATAGCAAGAGATGTGATATCCAAATCCTTCCCATTCCAATCCTGAGACCCTTCCTATAACATGAATGAGATGTGATATCCAACTCCTTCCCATTCCAACCTGAGACACTTCCTATAGCATGAGAAGGGATATCCAACTCCTTCCCAATCCAAACCTGAGACCCTTCCGATAGCAGAGATGTGATATCTCAATGCTTATACCAAACCTGAGACCCTTCCTATGGCATGAGATGTGATATCCAACTCCTTCCCAATCCAATCCTGAGACCCTTCCGATAGCAGAGGCGTGATATCTCAATGCTTCTACCAAACCTGAGACCCTTCCTTTAGCATGAGATGTGATATCCAAATCCTTCACATTCCAATCCTGAGACCCTTCCTATAGCATGAGATGTGATATCTCAATGCTTCTAATACCAAACCTGAGATCCTTCCTATAACATGAGATGTGATATCCAATTCCTTCCCATTCCAAACCTGAGGCCCTTCCTATTGGATGAGATGTGATATCCAACTCCTTCCCATTCCAACCCTGAGACCCTTCCTATAGCATGAGATGTGATGTCTCAATGCTTCTAACACCAAACCTGAGATCCTTCCTATAACATGAGATGTGATATCCAACTCCTTCCATTCCAATCCTGAGACCCGTCCTATAGCATGAGATGTGATATCTCAATGCTTATACCAAACCTGAGACCCTTCCTATAGCATGAGATGTGATATCCAATTGCTTCCCATTCCAATCCTGAGACCCTTCCTATAGCATGAGATGTGATATCTCAATGCTTCTAATACCAAACCTGAGATCCTTCCTCTAACATGAAATGTGATATCCAACTCCTTCCCTTTCCAAACCTAAGAGCCTATCTATAGCATGAGATGTGATATCCAAGTCCTTCCCATTCCAACCCTTAGACCCTTCCAACAGCATGCAATATGATATCTCAATGATTCTAATAACAAACCTGAGACCCGTCCTATAACATGAGATGGGATATCCAACTCCTTCCCATTCCAATCCTGAGACACTTCCGATAGCAGAGATGTGATATCTCAATGCTTATACCAAACCTGAGAACCTTCCTATGGCCTGAGATGTCATATACAACTCCTTCCCATTCCAATCCTGAGACCCTTCCTTTAGCATGAGATGTGATATCTCAATGCTTATACCAAATCTGAGACCCTTCCTATAGCATGATGTGATATCCAATTCCTTCCCATTCCAATCCTGAGACCCTTCCTATAGCATGAGATGTGATATCTCAATGCTTATACCAAACCTGAGAGCCTACCTATAGCATGAGATGTGATATCCAAGTCCATCCCATTCCAATCCTTAGACCCTTCCTACAGCATGCAATGTGATATCTCAATGATTCTAATACCAAACCAGAGACTCTTCCTATAACATTAGATGGGATATCCAACTCCTTCCCATTCCAATCCTGAGCCGCTTCCGATAGCAGAGATGTGATATCTCAATGCTTATACCAAACCTGAGACCCTTCCTATAACATGAGATGTGATATCCAACTCCTTCCCGTTCCAAACCTGAGACACTAACTATAGCATATGTGATATCCAACTCCTTCCCATTCCAAACATGAGACCCTTCCAATAGCAAGAAAGTAATATCCAACTCCTACCCATTCCAATCCTGAGACCCTTCCTATAGCAAGGGATGTGATATCCAAATCCTTCCCATTCCAATCCTGAGACCCTTCCTATAACATGAGATGTGATATCCAACTCCTTCCCATTCCAACCTGAGACACTTCCTATAGCATGAGAAGGGATATCCAACTCCTTCCCAATCCAATACTGAGACCCTTCCGATAGCAGAGATGTGATATCTCAATGCTTATAACAAACCTGAGACCCTTCCTATGGCATGAGATGTGATATCCAACTCCTTGCCATTCAAATCCTGAGACTCTTCCTATAGCATGAGAAGGGATATCCAACTCCTTCCCAATCCAATCCTGAGACCCTTCCGATAGCAGAGACGTGATATCTCAATGCTTCTACCAAACCTGAGACCCTTCCTTTAGCATGAGATGTGATATCCAAATCCTTCACATTCCAGACCCTTCCTATGGCATGAGATGTGATATCCAACTCCTTGCCATTCAAATCCTGAGACTCTTCCTATAGCATGAGAAGGGATATCCAACTCCTTCCCAATCCAATCCTGAGACCCTTCCGATAGCAGAGACGTGATATCTCAATGCTTCTACCAAACCTGAGACCCTTCCTATAGCATGAGATGTGATATCTCAATGCTTCTAATACCAAACCTGAGATCCTTCCTATAACATTAGATGTGATATCCAATTCCTTCCCATTCCAAACCTGAGACCCTTCCTATTGGATGAGATGTGATATCCAACTCCTTCCCATTCCAACCCTGAGACCCTTCCTATAGCATGAGATGTGATGTCTCAATGCTTCTAATACCAAACCTGAGATCCTTCCTTATAACATGAGATGTGATATCCAACTCCTTCCATTCCAATCCTGAGACCCGTCCTATAGCATGAGATGTGATATCTCAATGCTTAAACCAAACCTGAGACCCTTCCTATAGCATGAGATGTGATATCCAACTGCTTCCCATTCCAATCCTGAGACCCTTCCTATAGCATGAGATGTGATATCTCAATGCTTCTAATACCAAACCTGAGATCCTTCCTCTAACATGAAATGTGATATCCAATTCCTTCCCTTTCCAAACCTAAGAGCCTATCTATAGCATGAGATGTGATATCCAAGTCCTTCACATTCCAACCCTTAGACCCTTCCTACAGCATGCAATATGATATCTCAATGATTCTAATAACAAACCTGAGACCCTTCCTATAGCATGAGATGTGATATCCAACTGCTTCCCATTCCAATCCTGAGACCCTTCCTATAGCATGAGATGTGATATCTCAATGCTTCTAATACCAAACCTGAGATCCTTCCTCTAACATGAAATGTGATATCCAATTCCTTCCCTTTCCAAACCTAAGAGCCTATCTATAGCATGAGATGTGATATCCAAGTCCTTCCCATTCCAACCCTTAGACCCTTCCAACAGCATGCAATATGATATCTCAATGATTCTAATAACAAACCTGAGACCCGTCCTATAACATGAGATGGGATATCCAACTCCTTCCCATTCCAATCCTGAGACACTTCCGATAGCAGAGATGTGATATCTCAATGCTTATACCAAACCTGAGAACCTTCCTATGGCCTGAGATGTCATATACAACTCCTTCCCATTCCAATCCTGAGACCCTTCCTTTAGCATGAGATGTGATATCTCAATGCTTATACCAAATCTGAGACCCTTCCTATAGCATGATGTGATATCCAATTCCTTCCCATTCCAATCCTGAGACCCTTCCTATAGCATGAGATGTGATATCTCAATGCTTATACCAAACCTGAGAGCCTACCTATAGCATGAGATGTGATATCCAAGTCCATCCCATTCCAATCCTTAGACCCTTCCTACAGCATGCAATGTGATATCTCAATGATTCTAATACCAAACCAGAGACTCTTCCTATAACATTAGATGGGATATCCAACTCCTTCCCATTCCAATCCTGAGCCGCTTCCGATAGCAGAGATGTGATATCTCAATGCTTATACCAAACCTGAGACCCTTCCTATAACATGAGATGTGATATCCAACTCCTTCCCGTTCCAAACCTGAGACACTAACTATAGCATATGTGATATCCAACTCCTTCCCATTCCAAACATGAGACCCTTCCAATAGCAAGAAAGTAATATCCAACTCCTACCCATTCCAATCCTGAGACCCTTCCTATAGCAAGGGATGTGATATCCAAATCCTTCCCATTCCAATCCTGAGACCCTTCCTATAACATGAGATGTGATATCCAACTCCTTCCCATTCCAACCTGAGACACTTCCTATAGCATGAGAAGGGATATCCAACTCCTTCCCAATCCAATACTGAGACCCTTCCGATAGCAGAGATGTGATATCTCAATGCTTATAACAAACCTGAGACCCTTCCTATGGCATGAGATGTGATATCCAACTCCTTGCCATTCAAATCCTGAGACTCTTCCTATAGCATGAGAAGGGATATCCAACTCCTTCCCAATCCAATCCTGAGACCCTTCCGATAGCAGAGACGTGATATCTCAATGCTTCTACCAAACCTGAGACCCTTCCTTTAGCATGAGATGTGATATCCAAATCCTTCACATTCCAGACCCTTCCTATGGCATGAGATGTGATATCCAACTCCTTGCCATTCAAATCCTGAGACTCTTCCTATAGCATGAGAAGGGATATCCAACTCCTTCCCAATCCAATCCTGAGACCCTTCCGATAGCAGAGACGTGATATCTCAATGCTTCTACCAAACCTGAGACCCTTCCTATAGCATGAGATGTGATATCTCAATGCTTCTAATACCAAACCTGAGATCCTTCCTATAACATGAGATGTGATATCCAATTCCTTCCCATTCCAAACCTGAGACCCTTCCTATTGGATGAGATGTGATATCCAACTCCTTCCCATTCCAACCCTGAGACCCTTCCTATAGCATGAGATGTGATGTCTCAATGCTTCTAATACCAAACCTGAGATCCTTCCTTATAACATGAGATGTGATATCCAACTCCTTCCATTCCAATCCTGAGACCCGTCCTATAGCATGAGATGTGATATCTCAATGCTTAAACCAAACCTGAGACCCTTCCTATAGCATGAGATGTGATATCCAACTGCTTCCCATTCCAATCCTGAGACCCTTCCTATAGCATGAGATGTGATATCTCAATGCTTCTAATACCAAACCTGAGATCCTTCCTCTAACATGAAATGTGATATCCAATTCCTTCCCTTTCCAAACCTAAGAGCCTATCTATAGCATGAGATGTGATATCCAAGTCCTTCACATTCCAACCCTTAGACCCTTCCTACAGCATGCAATATGATATCTCAATGATTCTAATAACAAACCTGAGACCCTTCCTATAGCATGAGATGTGATATCCAACTGCTTCCCATTCCAATCCTGAGACCCTTCCTATAGCATGAGATGTGATATCTCAATGCTTCTAATACCAAACCTGAGATCCTTCCTCTAACATGAAATGTGATATCCAATTCCTTCCCTTTCCAAACCTAAGAGCCTATCTATAGCATGAGATGTGATATCCAAGTCCTTCACATTCCAACCCTTAGACCCTTCCTACAGCATGCAATATGATATCTCAATGATTCTAATAACAAACCTGAGACCCGTCCTATAACATGAGATGGGATATCCAACTCCTTCCCATTCCAATCCTGAGACACTTCCGATAGCAGAGATGTGATATCTCAATGCTTATACCAAACCTGAGACCCTTCCTATAACATGAGATGTGATATCCAAATCCTTCCCGTTCCAAACCTGAGACCCTTCCTTTAGCATGAGATGTGATATCCAGCTCCTTCCCATTCCAATCCTGAGACACTTCCGATAGCATGAGATGTGATATCTCAATGCTTCTAATATCAAAACTGAGACCCTCCCTATAGCATGATATGTGATATCTAAGTCCTTCCCATTCCAATCCTGAGACCCTCCCTATAGCATGAGATGTGATATCCAACTCCTTCCCATTCCAATCCTGAGACCCTTCCTATAGCATGAGATATATCTCAATACTTCTAATACCAAACGTGAGATCCTTCCGATAACATGAGATGTGATATCCAAATCCTTCCCCTTCCAAACCTGAGACCCTCCCTTTAGCATGAGATGTGATATCCAACTCCTTCCTATTCCAATCCTGAGACTCTTCTGATAGCATGAGATGTGATATCTCAATGCTTCTAATACCAAACCTGAGATCCTTCCGATAGCATGAGATGTGATATCTCAATGCTTCTAATACCAAACCTGAGATCCTTCCTATAACATGAGATGTGATATCCAAATCCTTCCCCTTCCAAACCTGAGACCCTCCCTTTAGCATGAGATGTGATATCCAACTCCTTCCCATTCCAATCCTGAGACCCTTCCGATATCATGAGATGTGATATCTCAAAGCTTCTAATATCAAACTTGAGACCCTCCCTATAGCGTGAGATGTGATATCCAAGTCCTTCCCATTCCAATCCTGAGACCCTTCCTATAGCATGAGATGTGATATCTCAATGCTTCTAATACCAAACCTGAGACCCTTCCTATAACATGAGATGGGAATATCCAACTCCTTCCCATTCCAATCCTGAGACCCTTCCGATAGCAGAGATGTGATATCTCAATGCTTATACCAAACCTGAGATCCTTCCTATAACATGAGATGTCCTGAGACACTTCCTATAGCATGAGATGTGATATCTCACTGCTTATACCAAACCTGAGACCCTTCCCATAGCATGAGATGTGATATCCAAGTCCTTCCCATTCCAATCCTGAGACACTTCCTATAGCATGAGATGTCATATCTCAATGCTTCTAATACCAAACCTGAGACTCTTCCTATAACATGAGATGGGGAATCCAACTCCTTCCCATTCCAATCCTGAGACCCTTTTGATAGCAGAGATGTGATATCTCAATGTTTATACCAAACCTGAGACCCTTCCTACGGCATGAGTTGTCATATTCAACTCCTTCCCATTCCAATCCTGAGACCCTTCCTATAGCATGAGATGTGATATCCAACTCCTTCCCATTCCAATCCTGAGACCCTTCCTATAGCATGAGATGTGATGTCTCAATGCTTCTAATACCAAACCTGATATCCTTCCTATAACATGAGATGTGATATCCAACTCCTTCCATTCCAATCCTGAGACCCTTCCTATAGCATGAGATGTGATATCTCAATGGTTCTACCAAACCTGAGACCCTTCCTATAGCATGAGATGTGATATCCAACTCCTTCCCATTCCAATCCTGAGACCCTTCCTATAGCCTGAGATGTGATATCTCAATGCCCCTAATACCAAACCTGAGATCCTTCCTCTAACATGAAATGTGATATCCAACTCCTTCACTTTCCAAACCTGAGAGCCTATCTATAGCATGAGATGTGAGATCTAAGTCCTTCCCATTCCAATCCTTAGACCCTTCCTACATCATGCAATATGATATCTCAATGATTCTAATAAAAAACCTGAGACCCGTCCTATAACATGAGATGGGATATTCAACTCCTTCCCATTCCAATCCTGAGACACTTCCGATAGCAGAGATGTGATATCTCAATGTTTATACCAAACCTGAGACCCTTCCTATAACATGAGATGTTATATCCAGCTCCTTCCCATTCCAATCCTGAGACACTTCCGATAGCATGAGATGTGATATCTCAATGCTTCTAATATCAAAACCGAGACCCTCCCTATAGCATGATATGTGATATCTAAGTCCTTCCCATTCCAATCCTGAGAGCCTTCCTATAGCATGAGATGTGATACCTCAATGCTTCTACCAAACCTGAGACCCTTCCTTTAGCATGAGATGTGATATCCAACTCCTTCCCATTCCAATCCTGAGACCCTTCCTATAGCATGAGATGTGATATCTCAATACTTCTAATACCAAACCTGAGATCCTTCCGATAACATGAGATGTGATATCTCAATACTTCTAATACCAAACCTGAGATCCATCCTATAACATGAGATGTGATATCCAAATCCTTCCCCTTCCAAACCTGAGACCCTCCCTTTAGCATGAGATGTGATATCCAACTCCTTCCCATTCCAATCCTGAGACCCTTCTGATAGCATAAGATATATCTCAATGCTTCTATACCAAACCTGAGATCCTTCCGATAGCATGAGATGTGATATCTCAATACTTCTAATACCAAACCTGAGATCCTTCCTATAACATGAGATGTGATATCCAAATCCTTATCTTCCAAACCTGAGACCCTTCCTTTACCATGAGATGTGATATCCAACTCCTTCCCATTCCAATCCTGAGACTCTTCTGATAGCATAAGATATGATATCTCAATGCTTCTATACCAAACCTGAGATCCTTCTGATAGCATGAGATCTGATATCTCAATACTTCTAATACCAAACCTGAGATCCTACCTCTAACATGAAATGTGATATCCAACTCTTTCCCCTTGCAAACCTGAGAGCCTTCCTATAGCATGAGATGTGATATCCAAGTCCTTCCCATTCCAATCCTGAGACCCGTCCTATAACATGAGATGTGATATCCAACTCCTTCCCATTCCAACCTGAGACCCTTCCTATAGCATGAGATGGGATATCCAACTCCTTCCAAATCCAATCCTGATAACCTTCCGATAGCATGAGATGTGATATCCCAATGCTTCTACAAAACCTGAGACCCATACTATGGCATGAGATGTGATATCAAACTCCTTCCCATTCTAATCCTGAGACCCTTCCTATAGCTTGAGATGTGATATCCAACTCCTTCCCATTCCAATTCTGAGACCCTTCCTATACCATGAGACTTGATATCTCAATGCTTCTAATACCAAACCTGAGACCCGTCCTATAACATGAATTGTGATATCCAAATCCTTCCCCTTCCAAACCTTAGACCCTTCCTTTATCATGAGATGTGATATCCAACTCCTTCCCATTCCAATCTTGAGACCCTTCCGATATCATGAAATGTGATATCTCAATGCTTCTAATATCAAACTTGAGACCCTCCTTATAGCATGAGATGTGATATCCAAGTCCTTCCCATTCCAATCCTGAGACCCTTCCTATAGCATGAGATGTGATATCTCAATGCTTCTAATACCAAACCTGAGATCCTTCCTATAACATGAGATGGGAATATCCAATGCGATATCCAACTCCTTCCCATTCCAATCCTGAGACCCTTCCTATAGCATGAGATGTGATATCCAACTCCTTCCCATTCCAATCCTGAGACCCTTCCTATAGCCTGAGATGTGATATCTCAATGTTTATACCAAACCTGAGACCCTTCCTATAACATGAGATGTGATATCCAACTCCTTCCCGTTCCAAACCTGAGACCCTTCCTTTAGCATGAGATGTGATATCCAGCTCCTTCCCATTCCAATCCTGAGACACTTCCGATAGCATGAGATGTGATATCTCAATGCTTCTAATATCTAAACTGAGACCCTCCCTATAGCATGATATGTGATATCTAAGTCCTTCCCATTCCAATCCTGAGACCCTTCCTATAGCATGAGATGTGATATCTCAATGCTTATCCTTGATTCCTGTAGTAAATTGATTTCCTTTGCAGGCCGACTCCTGTCACGAATGCCTTGTCTGCATGCATTCTCTCCTGGCCATTCTCTCACCGTGGCTATTTGCCTACCCCCTTCCTCTCTCAGTGGATGTACTGCTCCGTCCTAGCCTCCTACCACTCACTCCGCCTACTTGGAGAATTCAACATGAACCTGTATGCTTCCTGACCTGGACTTTTACGAGATCTGCAACTCTTCATGTCGCTGGCCCTACACACTGCAGGGAATACTCAGGATTTTCTGATCTCAGACCTCCCCCTCTGTAACCCTCTCAACAATCCTCTCCCGTGGTGATCAAGTTCTCATCTTCAAAGAAGGCTAACTGCCAGCTGTTTCTCCTCAGAGGAGTTCTCCCTTTCTGTCCCTGCTCCCTGCACCGTTTCGCGTTGCAAACACTCGCTTCCCTGCTCTCTTGTTTAGACGCTTTTCCTTCTCAGAGGCCTTCTTCCTTTCTGCCCTTTTCGCGTTGCAAGTACTCGCATCCCAGCTCTCTGGTTTAGACGCGTGTTCCCTGCCTTCTCTCCTCTTCCCGCTGCCTTCAAATCAAAAAATGAGCTCCAAAAGATACACAGTGCTCAGAATGCTCTATAACACCCATTATTCAACATATAGCCGTAACCCGCTAGACGTATTGATACGTGCTGTAAACTAGCAAAAACAGCTAGAAAATGTACTTTCCTCGCGTTTTTGTAAATGCTAATTCTGATGGGTTCCCATGTATACTGTCCGTGCGTTTGTTGTCGAATGCTGAAGTTTTTAACCACTGTTCTCCCATACAAGGGGGGGGGGGGGGTCAACGTCTACTGCTGTTCATAGGCTGAATGTATACGGCTGAAATCTTCAAGGCATTATCAGCTTTCCTGACTGTTTTGGAACGTGTATTTGCCATCTGTTAATGCAGTCGCCCTGTGTTCATAGTCCCTTCTACTTTACAGGCTGCACTCCCCTGGTGATCACATTCTCCTCTCCAGAGCAGGCTGACTACCAGCTGCTCCTCCTCATAGGCGTTCATCCTTTCTGTCCCTGCTCCCTGCACCGTTTCGCGTTGCATGTACTCGCTTCCCAGCTCTCTGGTTTAGATGCGTGTTCCCTGCCTTCTCTCCTCTTCCTACAGCCTTCCAATGAGCTCCACAAGATACAGTGTTCAGAATGCTTTATAACACCCATTATTCAACATATAGCTGTAACCCGCTAGACGTATTGAAACGTGCTAAAAACGAGCAGAAACAGCTAGAACATGTACTTTCCTCGCGTTTTGGTAAATGCGAATTCTGGTGGATTCCCATTTTGTACTCTGTTCGTGCGTTTGTTCAGTCGAATCCTGGTCTTTTGAACCACTCTTCTCCCATACAAGGGAGGGTCAAAATGTGTTGTTCACAGGCTGAATTTATACTGCTGAAATGCTCGCTTCCCTGCTCTCTGGTTTAGACGTGTGTACCCTGCATTTACCAAAACGCGAGGGAAGTACATTTTCTAGCTGTTTTTGCTAGTTTTTAGCACGTTTCAATACGTCTATCGGGTTACAGCTATATGTTGAATAATGGGTGTTATAAAGCATTCTGAACACTGTATCTTGTGGAGCAAATTGGAAGGCTGTAGCAAGAGGAGAGAAGGCAGGGAACACGCATCTCAACCAGAGAGCTGGGAAGCGAGTACATGCAACGCGAAACGGTGCAGGGAGCAGGGACAGAAAGGATGAACACCTATGAGGAGGAGCAGCTGGTAGTTAGCCTGCATAGGAGAGAAGAATGTGATCACTAGGGGAGTGCAGCCTGTAAACTAGAAGGAACGATGAACAAAGGGCGACTGCATTAACAGATGGCAAATACACGTTCCAAAACAGTCAGGAAAGCTGATAATGCCTTGAAGATTTCAGCCGTATACATTCAGCCTGTGAACAGCAGATGTTGACCCCCCCCCCTCCCTAGTATGGGAGAACAGTGGTTAAAAACGTCAGGATTCGACACAAACGCACGGACACAGTACATACAACATGGGAACCCACCAGAATTCGCATTTACAAAAACGCGAGGGAAGTACATTTTCTAGCTATTTTTGCTAGTTTTTTAGCACGTTTCAATACGTCTAGCGGGTTACAGCTATATGTTGAATAATGGGGTTATAAAGCATTCTGAACACTATCTAGTGGAGCTCATTGGAAGGCTGTAGGAAGAGGAGAGAAGGCAGGGAACACGCATCTAAACCAGAGAGCAGGGAAGCGAGCATTTCAGCAGTATAAATTCAGCCTGTGAACAACACATTTTGACCCTCCTTTGTATGGGAGAAGAGTGGTTCAAAAGACCAGGATTCGACTGAACAAACGCACGAACAGAGTACAAAATGGGAATCCACCAGAATTCGCATTTACAAAAACGCGAGGGAAGTACATTTTCGAGCTGTTTCTGCTCGTTTTTTAGCACGTTTCAATACGTCTAGCGGGTTACAGCTATATGTTGAATAATGGGGTTATAAAGCATTCTGAACACTATCTAGTGGAGCTCTTTGGAAGGCTGTAGGAAGAGGAGAGAAGGCAGGGAACACGCATCTAAACCAGAGAGCAGGGAAACGAGCATTTCAGCAGTATAAATTCAGCCTGTGAACAATACATTTTGACCCTCCTTTGTATGGGAGAAGAGTGGTTCAAAAGACCAGGATTCGACTGAACAAACGCACGAACAGAGTACAAAATGGGAATCCACCAGAATTCGCATTTACCAAAACGCGAGAAAAGTACATTTTCGAGCTGTTTCTGCTCGTTTTTAGCACGTTTCAATACGTCTAGCGGGTTACAGCTATATGTTGAATAATGGGGTTATAAAGCATTCTGAACACTATCTTGTGGAGCTCATTGGAAGGCTGTAGGAAGAGGAGAGAAGGCAGGGAACACGCATCTAAACCAGAGAGCTGGGAAGCGAGTACATGCAACGCGGAACGGTGCAGGGAGCAGGGACAGAAAGGATGAACGCCTATGAGGAGGAGCAGCTGGTAGTCAGCCTGCTCTGGAGAGGAGAATGTGATCACCAGGGGAGTGCAGCCTGTAAAGTAGAAGGGACTATGAACACAGGGCGACTGCATTAACAGATGGCAAATACACGTTCCAAAACAGTCAGGAAAGCTGATAATGCCTTGAAGATTTCAGCCGTATACATTCAGCCTGTGAACAGCAGTAGACGTTGACCCCCCCTTGTATGGGAGAACAGTGGTTAAAAACTTCAGGATTCGACAACAAACGCACGGACAGTACATACATGGGAACCCATCAGAATTAGCATTTACAAAAACGCGAGGAAAGTACATTTTCTAGCTGTTTTTGCTAGTTTACAGCACGTTTCAATACGTCTAGCGGGTTACGGCTATATGTTGAATAATGGGTGTTATAGAGCATTCTGAGCACTGTGTATCTTTTGGAGCTCATTTTTTGATTTGAAGGCAGCATGAAGAGAAGGCAGGGAACACGCGTCTAAACCAGAGAGCTGGGAAGCGAGTACTTGCAACGCGAAAAGGGCAGAAAGGAAGAAGGCCTCTGAGAAGGAAAAGCGTCTAAGCCAGAGAGCAGGAAAGCGAGTGTTTGCATCGCGAAACTGTGCAGGGAGCAGGGACAGAAAGGGAGAACTCCTCTGAGGAGGAATAGCTGGCAGTTAGCCTTCTTTGGAGATGAGAACTTGATCACCACGGGAGAGGATTGTTGAGAGGGTTACAGAGGGGGAGGTCTGAGATCAGAAAATCCTGAGTATTCCCTGCAGTGTGTAGGGCCAGCGACATGAAGAGTTGCAGATCTCGTAAAAGTCCAGGTCAGGAAGCATACAGGTTCATGTTGAATTCTCCAAGTAGGCGGAGTTGAGTGGTAGGAGGCTAGGATGGAGAAGTCCATCCACTGAGAGAGGAAGGGGGTAGGCAAATAGCCACGGTGAGCGAATGGCCAGGAGAGAATGCATGCAGACAAGGCATTCGTGACAGGAGTCGGCCTGCAAAGGAAATCAATTTACTACAGGAATCAAGGATAAGCATTGAGATAGCACATCTCATGCTATAGGGTCTCAGGATTGGAATGGGAAGGATTTAGATATCACATATGCTATAGGGAGGGTCTCAGTTTTGATATTAGAAGCATTAAGATATCACATCTCATGCTATCGGAAGTTTCTCAGGATTGGAATGGGAAGGAGCTGGATATCACATCTCATGCTAAAGGAAGGGTCTCGGGTTTGGAACGGGAAGGAGTTGGATATCACATCTCATGTTATAGGAAGGGTCTCGGGTTTGGTATAAACATTGAGATATCACATCTCTGCTATCGGAAGTGTCTCAGGATTGGAATGGGAAGGAGTTGGATATCCCATCTCATGTTATAGGACGGGTCTCAGGTTTTTATTAAAATCATTGAGATATCATATTGCATGCTGTAGGAAGGGTCTAAGGATTGGAATGGAAGGAGTTGGATATCACATCTCATGTTAAAGGAAGGATCTCAGGTTTGGTATTAGAAGCATTGAGACATCACATCTCATGCTATAGGAAGGGTCTCAGGATTGGAATGGGATGGAGTTGGATATCACATCTCATGCTATAGGAAGGGTCTCAGGATTGGAATGGGAAGGAGTTGGATATCACATCTCGTGTTATAGGAAGGGTCTCAGGTTTGGTATAAACATTGAGATATCACATCTCTGCTATCGGAAGTGTCTCAGGATTGGAATGGGAAGGAGTTGGATATCCCATCTCATGTTATAGGACGGGTCTAAGGTTTTTTATTAAAATCATTGAGATATCATATTGCATGCTGTAGGAAGGGTCTAAGGTTGGAATGGGAAGGAGTTGGATATTCCCATCTCATGTTATAGGAAGGGTCTCAGGTTTGGTATTAGAAGCATTGAGATATCACATCTCATGCTATAGGAAGGGTCTCAGGATTGGAATGGGAAGGACTTGGATATCACATCTCATGCTATAGGGAGGGTCTCAAGTTTGATAGAAGCATTGAGATATCACATTTCATGATATCGGAAGGGTCTCAAGATTGGAATGGGAAGGAGTTGGATATCACATCTCATGATAAAGGAAGGGTCTAAGGTTTGGAAGCGGAAGGATTTGGATATCACATCTCATGTTATAGGACGGGTCTCAGGTTTGGTATTAGAAGCATTGAGATATCAAGTCTCATGGTATAGGAAGGGTCTCAGAATTGGAATGGGAAGGAGTTGGATATCACATTTCAAGCTATAGGAAGGGTCTCAGGATTAGAATGGGAAGGAGTTTGATATCACATCTCATGCCATAATATGGGTCTCAGGTTTGGTAGAAGCATTGGGTTATCACATCTCATGCTATCGGAAGGGTATCGGGATTGGATTTGGAAGGAGTTGGATATCCCATCTCATGCTATAGGAAGGGTCTCAGGTTGGAATGGGAAGGAGTTGGATATCACATCTCATGTTATAGGAAGGGTCTCAGGATTGGAATGGGAAGGACTTGGATATCACATCTCATGCTATAGGAAGGCTCTCAGGTTTGCAAGGGGAAAGAGTTGGATATCACATTTCATGTTAGAGGTAGGATCTCAGGTTTGGTATTAGAAGCATTGAGATATCACATCTCATGCTATCAGAAGGATCTCAGGTTTGGTATAGAAGCATTGAGATATCATATCTTATGCTATCAGAAGAGTCTCAGGATTGGAATGGGAAGGAGTTGGATATCACATCTCATGGTAAAGGGAGGGTCTCAGGTTTGGAAGATAAGGATTTGGATATCACATCTCATGTTATAGGAAGGATCTCAGGTTTGGTATTAGAAGTATTGAGATATCACATCTCATGCTATCGGATCTCAGGTTTGGTATAGAAGCATTGAGATATCATATCTTATGCTATCAGAAGGGTCTCAGGATTGGAATGGGAAGGAGTTGGATATCACATCTCATGCTAAAGGGAGGGTCTCAGGTTTGGAAGGGGAAGGATTTGGATATCACATCTCATGTTATAGGATGGATCTCAGGTTTGGTATTAGAAGTATTGAGATATCACATCTCATGTTATCGGAAGGATCTCAGGTTTGGTATTAGAAGTATTTAGATATCACATCTCAGGCTATAGGAAGGGTCTCAGGATTGGAATGGGAAGGAGTTGGATATCACATCTCATGCTATAGGAAGGGTCTCAGGTTTGGTATAAGCATTGAGATATCACATCTCATGCTATAGGAATGGTCTCAGGATTGGAATGGAAGGAGTTGGATATCACATCTCATGTTATAGGAAGGATCTCAGGTTTGATATTAGAAGCATTGAGACATCACATCTCATGCTATAGGAAGGGTCTCAGGATTGGAATGGGAAGGAGTTGGATATCAAATCTCATGCTATAGGAAGGGTCTCAGGATTGGAATGGGAAGGAGTTGAATATGACATCTCATGCCGTAGGAAGGGTCTCAGGTTTGGTATAAACATTGAGATATCACATCTCTGCTATCAAAAGGGTCTCAGGATTGGAATTGGAAGGAGTTGGATATCCCATCTCATGTTATAGGAAGAGTCTCAGGTTTGGTATTAGAAGCATTGAGATATCACATCTCATGCTATATGAAGTGTCTCAGGATTGGAATGGGAAGGACTTGGATATCACATCTCATGCTATAGGTAGGGTCTCAAGTTTGACATTAGAAGCATTGAGATATCACATCTCATGCTATAGGAAGGGTCTGAGGATTGGAATGGGAAGGAGTTGGATATCACATCTCCTGCTATGGGAAGGGTCTCAGGTTTGGTATAAGCAGTGAGATATCACATCTCATGCTATAGGAAGTGTCTCAGGATTGGAATGGGAAGGAGTTGGATATCACATCTCATGTTATAGGAAGGATCTCAGGTGTGGTATAAGCATTGAGATATCACATCTCTGCTATCGGAAGGGTCTCAAGATTGGAATGGGAAGGAGTTGGATATTCCCATCTCATGTTATAGGAAGGGTCTCAGGTTTGGTATTAGAAGCATTGAGATATCACATCTCATGCTATAGGAAGGGTCTCAGGATTGGAATGGGAAGGACTTGGATATCACATCTCATGCTATAGGTAGGGTCTCAAGTTTGACATTAGAAGCATTGAGATATCACATCTCATGCTATAGGAAGGGTCTGAGGATTGGAATGGGAAGGAGTTGGATATCACATCTCCTGCTATGGGAAGGGTCTCAGGTTTGGTATAAGCAGTGAAATATCACATCTCATGCTATAGGAAGTGTCTCAGGATTGGAATGGGAAGGAGTTGGATATCACATCTCATGTTATAGGAAGGATCTCAGGTGTGGTATAAGCATTGAGATATCACATCTCTGCTATCGGAAGGGTCTCAAGATTGGAATGGGAAGGAGTTGGATATTCCCATCTCATGTTATAGGAAGGGTCTCAGGTTTGGTATTAGAAGCATTGAGATATCACATCTCATGCTATAGGAAGGGTCTCAGGATTGGAATGGGAAGGACTTGGATATCACATCTCATGCTATAGGGAGGGTCTCAAGTTTGATATTAGAAGCTTTGAGATATCACATCTCATGATATCGGAAGGGTCTCAGGATTGGAATGGGAAGGAGTTGGATATCACATCTCATGATAAAGGAAGGGTCTAAGGTTTGGAAGGGGAAGGATTTGGATATCACATCTCATGTTATATTACGGGTCTCAGGTTTGGTATTAGAAGCATTGAGATATCAAGTCTCATAGTATAGGAAGGGTCTCAGAATTGGAATGGGAAGGAGTTGGATATCCCATCTCATGTTATAGGAAGAGTCTCTGGTTTGGTATTAGAATCATTGAGATATCACATCGCATGCTGTAGGAAGGGTCTAAGGATTGGAATGGGATGGACTTGGATATCACATCTCATGCTATAGGTAGGCTCTCAGGTTTGGTATAAGCATTGAGATATCACATCTCATGCTATAGGAAGGGTCTCAGAATTGGAATGGGAAGGAGTTGGATATCACATCTCATGCTGTAGGAAGGGTCTCAGTATTGGAATGGGAAGGACTTGGATATCACATCTCATGCTATAGGAAGGCTCTCAGGTTTGGAAGGGGAAAGAGTTGGATATCTCATTTCATGTTAGAGGTAGGATCTCAGGTTTGGTATTAGAGGCATTGAGATATCACATCTCATGCTATCAGAAGGGTCTCAGGAATGGAATGGGAAGGAGTTAGATATCACATCTCATGCTAAAGGGAGGGTCTCAGGTTTGGAAGGGGAAGGATTTGGATATCACATCTCATGTTATAGGAAGGATCTCAGGTTTGGTATTAGAAGCATTGAGATATCACATCTCATGCTATCGGAAGGATCTCAGGTTTGGTATTAGAAGCATTGAGATATCAAATCTCATGCTATCAGAAGAGTCTCAGGATTGGAATAGGAAGGAGTTGGATATCACATTTCATGCTAAAGGGAGGGTCTCAGGTTTGGAAGGGGAAGGATTTGGATATCACATCTCATGTTATCGGAAGGATCTCACGTTTGGTATTAGAAGTATTGAGATATCATATCTCATGCTATAGGAAGGGTCTCAGGATTGGAATGGGAAGGAGTTGGATATCACATCTCATGCTATAGGGAGGGTCTCAGGATTGGAATGGGAAGGACTTAGATATCACATATCATGCTATAGGGAGGGTCTCAGTTTTGATATTAGAAGCATTGAGATATCACATCTCATGCTATCGGAAGTGTCTCAGGATTGGAATGGGAAGGAGCTGGATATCACATCTCATGCTAAAGGAAGGGTCTCAGGTTTGGAACGGGAAGGATTTGGATATCACATCTCATGTTATAGGAAGGGTCTCAGGTTTGGTATAAGCATTGAGATATCACATCTCTGCTATCGGAAGTGTCTCAGGATTGGAATGGGAAGGAGTTGGATATCCCATCTCATGTTATAGGACGGGTCTCAGGTTTGTTATTAGAATCATTGAGATATCATATTGCATGCTGTAGGAAGGGTCTAAGGGTTGGAATGTGAAGGACTTGGATATCACATCTCATGCTATAGATAGGCTCTTGGGTTTGGAAAGGGAAGGAGTTGGATCTCACATTTCATGTTAGAAGAAGGATCTCAGGTTTGGTATTAGAAGCATTGAGATATCACATCTCATGCTATAGGAAGGGTCTCAGGATTGGAATGGGAAGGAGTTGGATATCACATCTCATGCTATAGGAAGGGTCTCAGGTTTGGTATAAGCATTGAGATATCACATCTCATGCTATAGGAAGGGTCTCAGGATTGGAATGGAAGGAGTTGGATATCACATCTCATGTTATAGGAAGGATCTCAGGTTTGGTATTAGAAGCATTGAGACATCACATCTCATGCTATAGGAAGGGTCTCAGGATTGGAATGGGAAGGACTTGGATATCAAATCTCATGCTATAGGAAGGGTCTCAGGATTGGAATGGGAAGGAGTTGAATATGACATCTCATGCCGTAGGAAGGGTCTCAGGTTTGGTATAAACATTGAGATATCACATCTCTGCTATCAAAAGGGTCTCAGGATTGGAATGGGAAGGAGTTGGATATCCCATCTCATGTTATAGGAAGAGTCTCAAGTTTGGTATTAGAAGCATTGAGATATCACATCTCATGCTATAGGAAGTGTCTTAGGATTGGAATGGGAAGGACTTGGATATCACATCTCATGCTATAGGTAGGGTCTCAATTTTGACATTAGAAGCATTGAGATATCACATCTCATGCTATAGGAAGGGTCTGAGGATTGGAATGGGAAGGAGTTGGATATCACATCTCCTGCTATGGGAAGGGTCTCAGGTTTGGTATAAGCAGTGAGATATCACATCTCATGCTATAGGAAGTGTCTCAGGATTGGAATGGGAAGGAGTTGGATATCACATCTCATGTTATAGGAAGGATCTCAGGTGTGGTATAAGCATTGAGATATCACATCTCTGCTATCGGAAGGGTCTCAAGATTGGAATGGGAAGGAGTTGGATATTCCCATCTCATGTTATAGGAAGGGTCTCAGGTTTGGTATTAGAAGCATTGAGATATCACATCTCATGCTATAGGAAGGGTCTCAGGATTGGAATGGGAAGGACTTGGATATCACATCTCATGCTATAGGGAGGGTCTCAAGTTTGATATTAGAAGCTTTGAGATATCACATCTCATGATATCGGAAGGGTCTCAGGATTGGAATGGGAAGGAGTTGGATATCACATCTCATGATAAAGGAAGGGTCTAAGGTTTGGAAGGGGAAGGATTTGGATATCACATCTCATGTTATATTACGGGTCTCAGGTTTGGTATTAGAAGCATTGAGATATCAAGTCTCATAGTATAGGAAGGGTCTCAGAATTGGAATGGGAAGGAGTTGGATATCCCATCTCATGTTATAGGAAGAGTCTCTGGTTTGGTATTAGAATCATTGAGATATCACATCGCATGCTGTAGGAAGGGTCTAAGGATTGGAATGGGATGGACTTGGATATCACATCTCATGCTATAGGTAGGCTCTCAGGTTTGGTATAAGCATTGAGATATCACATCTCATGCTATATAAAGGGTCTCAGAATTGGAATGGGAAGGAGTTGGATATCACATATCAAGCTGTAGGAAGGGTCTCAGTATTGGAATGGGAAGGACATGGATATCACATCTCATGCTATAGGAAGGCTCTCAGGTTTGGAAGGGGAAAGAGTTGGATATCTCATTTCATGTTAGAGGTAGGATCTCAGGTTTGGTATTAGAGGCATTGAGATATCACATCTCATGCTATCAGAAGGGTCTCAGGAATGGAATGGGAAGGAGTTAGATATCACATCTCATGCTAAAGGGAGGGTCTCAGGTTTGGAAGGGGAAGGATTTGGATATCACATCTCATGTTATAGGAAGGATCTCAGGTTTGGTATTAGAAGCATTGAGATATCACATCTCATGCTATCGGAAGGATCTCAGGTTTGGTATTAGAAGCATTGAGATATCACATCTCATGCTATCAGAAGAGTCTCAGGATTGGAATAGGAAGGAGTTGGATATCACATTTCATGCTAAAGGGAGGGTCTCAGGTTTGGAAGGGGAAGGATTTGGATATCACATCTCATGTTATCGGAAGGATCTCACGTTTGGTATTAGAAGTATTGAGATATCATATCTCATGCTATAGGAAGGGTCTCAGGATTGGAATGGGAAGGAGTTGGATATCACATCTCATGCTATAGGGAGGGTCTCAGGATTGGAATGGGAAGGACTTAGATATCACATATCATGCTATAGGGAGGGTCTCAGTTTTGATATTAGAAGCATTGAGATATCACATCTCATGCTATCGGAAGTGTCTCAGGATAGGAATGGGAAGGAGCTGGATATCACATCTCATGCTAAAGGAAGGGTCTCAGGTTTGGAACGGGAAGGATTTGGATATCACATCTCATGTTATAGGAAGGGTCTCAGGTTTGGTATAAGCATTGAGATATCACATCTCTGCTATCGGAAGTGTCTCAGGATTGGAATGGGAAGGAGTTGGATATCCCATCTCATGTTATAGGACGGGTCTCAGGTTTGTTATTAGAATCATTGAGATATCATATTGCATGCTGTAGGAAGGGTCTAAGGGTTGGAATGGAAGGACTTGGATATCACATCTCATGCTATAGATAGGCTCTTAGGTTTGGAAAGGGAAGGAGTTGGATATCACATTTCATGTTATAGGAAGGATCTCAGGTTTGGTATTAGAAGCATTGAGATATCACATCTCATGCTATCGGAAGGATCTCAGGTTTGGTATTAGAAGCATTGAGATATCACATCTCATGCTATCAGAAGAGTCTCAGGATTGGAATAGGAAGGAGTTGGATATCACATTTCATGCTAAAGGGAGGGTCTCAGGTTTGGAAGGGGAAGGATTTGGATATCACATCTCATGTTATCGGAAGGATCTCACGTTTGGTATTAGAAGTATTGAGATATCATATCTCATGCTATAGGAAGGGTCTCAGGATTGGAATGGGAAGGAGTTGGATATCACATCTCATGCTATAGGAAGGGTCTCAGGTTTGGTATAAGCATTGAGATATCACATCTCATGCTATAGGACGGGTCTCAGGATTGGAATGGAAGGAGTTGGATATCACATCTCATGTTATAGGAAGGATCTCAGGTTTGGTATTAGACGCATTGAGACATCACATCTCATGCTATAGGAAGGGTCTCAGGGTTGGAATGGGAAGGAGTTGGATATCACATCTCATCCAATAGGAAGGGTCTCAGGTTTGGAATGGGAAGGAATTGGATATCACATCTCATGTTATAGGAAGGATCTCAGGTTTGGTATTAGAAGCATTGAGATATCACATCTCATGCTATAGGAAGGGTCTCAGGATTGGAATGTGAAGGATTTGGATATCACATCTCATGCTAAAGGAAGGGTCTCAGGTTTGGTAGAAGCATTGAGATATCACGTCGCTGCTATCGGAAGGGTCTCAGGATTGGATTGGGAAGGAGTTGGATATCCCTTCTCATGCTATAGGAAGGGTCTCAGGATTTGAATGGCAAGGAGTTTGATATCACATCTCATGCCATAGGAAGGGTCTCAGGTTTGGTATAAGCATTGAGATATCACATCTCTGCTATCGAAAGGGTCTCAGGATTGGATTGGGAAGGAGTTGGATATCCCTTCTCATGCTTTAGGAAGTGTCTCAGGTTGGAATGGGAAGGAGTTGGATATCACATCTCATGTTATAGGAAGGGTCTCAGGATTGGAATGGGAAGGATTTGGATATCACATCTCTTGCTATAGGAAGGGTCTCAGGATTGGAATGGGTAGGAGTTGGATATTACTTTCTTGCTATAGGAAGGGTCTCATGTTTGGAATGGGAAGGAGTTGGATATCACATATGCTATAGTTAGTGTCTCAGGTTTGGAACGGGAAGGAGTTGGATATCACATCTCATGTTATAGGAAGGGTCTCAGGTTTGGTATAAGCATTGAGATATCACATCTCTGCTATCGGAAGCGGCTCAGGATTGGAATGGGAAGGAGTTGGATATCCCATCTCATGTTATAGGAAGAGTCTCTGGTTTGGTATTAGAATCATTGAGATATCACATCGCATGCTGTAGGAAGGGTCTAAGGATTGGAATGGGATGGACTTGGATATCACATCTCATGTTATAGGTAGGCTCTCAGGTTTGGTATAAGCATTGAGATATCACATCTCATGCTATAGGGAGGGTCTCAGGATTGGAATGGGAAGGAATTGGATATCACATCTCATGCTGTAGGAAGGGTCTCAGATTTGGTATAAGCATTGAGATATCACATCTCATGATAAAGGAAGGGTCTCAGGATTGGAATGGGAAGGAGTTGTATATGACATCTCAGGCCATGACATCTCAGGCCATAGGAAGGTTCTCAGGTTTGGTATAAGCATTGAGATATCATATTGCATGCTGTAGGAAGGGTCTAAGGATTGGAATGGGAAGGACCTGGATATCACATCTCATGCTATAGAACGGCTCTCAGGTTTGGAAAGGGAAGGAGTTGGATATCACATCTCATGTTATAGGATGGATCTCAGGTTTGGTATTAGAAGTATTGAGATATCACATCTCATGTTATCGGAAGGATCTCAGGTTTGGTATTAGAAGTATTGAGATATCACATCTCATGCTATAGGAAGGGTCTCAGGATTGGAATGGGAAGGAGTTGGATATCACATCTCATGCTAAAGGAAGGGTCTCAGGTTTTGTAGAAGCATTGAGATATCACATCTCATGCTATAGGAAGGGTCTCAGGATTGGAATGGGAAGGACTTAGATATCACATATCATGCTATAGGGAGGGTCTCAGTTTTGATATTAGAAGCATTGAGATATCACATCTCATGCTATCGGAAGTGTCTCAGGATTGGAATGGGAAGGAGCTGGATATCACATCTCATGCTAAAGGAAGGGTCTCAGGTTTGGAAGGGGAAGGAGTTGGATATCACATCTCATGTTATAGGAAGGGTCTCAGGTTTGGTATAAACATTGAGATATCACATCTCTGCTATCGGAAGTGTCTCAGGATTGGAATGGGAAGGAGTTGGATATCCCATCTCATGTTATAGGACGGGTCTCAGGTTTGTTATTGGAATCATTGAGATATCATATTGCATGCTGTAGGAAGGGTCTAAGGGTTGGAATGTGAAGGACTTGGATATCACATCTCATGCTATAGATAGGCTCTTAGGTTTGGAAAGGGAAGGAGTTGGATCTCACATTTCATGTTAGAGGAAGGATCTCAGGTTTGGTATTAGAAGCATTGAGATATCACATCTCATGCTATAGGAAGGGTCTCAGGATTGGAATGGGAAGGAGTTGGATATCACATCTCATGCTATAGGAAGGGTCTCAGGTTTGGTATAAGCATTGAGATATCACATCTCATGCTATAGGAAGGGTCTCAGGATTGGAATGGAAGGAGTTGGATATCACATCTCATGTTATAGGAAGGATCTCAGGTTTGGTATTAGAAGCATTGAGACATCACATCTCATGCTATAGGAAGGGTCTCAGGATTGGAATGGGAAGGATTTGGATATCAAATCTCATGCTATAGGAAGGGTCTCAGGATTGGAATGGGAAGGAGTTGAATATGACATCTCATGCCGTAGGAAGGGTCTCAGGTTTGGTATAAACATTGAGATATCACATCTCTGCTATCAAAAGGGTCTCAGGATTGGAATGGGAAGGAGTTGGATATCCCATCTCATGTTATAGGAAGAGTCTCAAGTTTGGTATTAGAAGCATTGAGATATCACATCTCATGCTATAGGAAGTGTCTTAGGATTGGAATGGGAAGGACTTGGATATCACATCTCATGCTATAGGTAGGGTCTCAAGTTTGACATTAGAAGCATTGAGATATCACATCTCATGCTATAGGAAGGGTCTGAGGATTGGAATGGGAAGGAATTGGATATCACATCTCCTGCTATGGGAAGGGTCTCAGGTTTGGTATAAGCAGTGAGATATCACATCTCATGCTATAGGAAGTGTCTCAGGATTGGAATGGGAAGGAGTTGGATATCACATCTCATGTTATAGGAAGGATCTCAGGTTTGGTATAAGCATTGAGATATCACATCTCATGCTATCGGAAGTGTCTCAGGATTGGAATGGGAAGGAGCTGGATATCACATCTCATGCTAAAGGAAGGGTCTCAGGTTTGGAACGGGAAGGAGTTGGATATCACATCTCATGTTATAGGAAGGGTCTCAGGTTTGGTATAAACATTGAGATATCACATCTCTGCTATCGGAAGTGTCTCAGGATTGGAATGGGAAGGAGTTGGATATCCCATCTCATGTTATAGGACGGGTCTCAGGTTTGTTATTGGAATCATTGAGATATCATATTGCATGCTGTAGGAAGGGTCTAAGGGTTGGAATGTGAAGGACTTGGATATCACATCTCATGCTATAGATAGGCTCTTAGGTTTGGAAAGGGAAGGAGTTGGATCTCACATTTCATGTTAGAGGAAGGATCTCAGGTTTGGTATTAGAAGCATTGAGATATCACATCTCATGCTATAGGAAGGGTCTCAGGATTGGAATGGGAAGGAGTTGGATATCACATCTCATGCTATAGGAAGGGTCTCAGGTTTGGTATAAGCATTGAGATATCACATCTCATGCTATAGGAAGGGTCTCAGGATTGGAATGGAAGGAGTTGGATATCACATCTCATGTTATAGGAAGGATCTCAGGTTTGGTATTAGAAGCATTGAGACATCACATCTCATGCTATAGGAAGGGTCTCAGGATTGGAATGGGAAGGATTTGGATATCAAATCTCATGCTATAGGAAGGGTCTCAGGATTGGAATGGGAAGGAGTTGAATATGACATCTCATGCCGTAGGAAGGGTCTCAGGTTTGGTATAAACATTGAGATATCACATCTCTGCTATCAAAAGGGTCTCAGGATTGGAATGGGAAGGAGTTGGATATCCCATCTCATGTTATAGGAAGAGTCTCAAGTTTGGTATTAGAAGCATTGAGATATCACATCTCATGCTATAGGAAGTGTCTTAGGATTGGAATGGGAAGGACTTGGATATCACATCTCATGCTATAGGTAGGGTCTCAAGTTTGACATTAGAAGCATTGAGATATCACATCTCATGCTATAGGAAGGGTCTGAGGATTGGAATGGGAAGGAGTTGGATATCACATCTCCTGCTATGGGAAGGGTCTCGGGTTTGGTATAAGCAGTGAGATATCACATCTCATGCTATAGGAAGTGTCTCAGGATTGGAATGGGAAGGAGTTGGATATCACATCTCATGTTATAGGAAGGATCTCAGGTTTGGTATAAGCATTGAGATATCACATCTCTGCTATCGGAAGGGTCTCAAGATTGGAATGGGAAGGAGTTGGATATTCCCATCTCATGTTATAGGAAGGGTCTCAGGTTTGGTATTAGAAGCATTGAGATATCACATCTCATGCTATAGGAAGGGTCTCAGGATTGGAATGGGAAGGACTTGGATATCACATCTCATGCTATAGGGAGGGTCTCAAGTTTGATATTAGAAGCTTTGAGATATCACATCTCATGATATCGGAAGGGTCTCAGGATTGGAATGGGAAGGAGTTGGATATCACATCTCATGATAAAGGAAGGGTCTAAGGTTTGGAAGGGGAAGGATTTGGATATCACATCTCATGTTATATTACGGGTCTCAGGTTTGGTATTAGAAGCATTGAGATATCAAGTCTCATAGTATAGGAAGGGTCTCAGAATTGGAATGGGAAGGAGTTGGATATCCCATCTCATGTTATAGGAAGAGTCTCTGGTTTGGTATTAGAATCATTGAGATATCACATCGCATGCTGTAGGAAGGGTCTAAGGATTGGAATGGGATGGACTTGGATATCACATCTCATGCTATAGGTAGGCTCTCAGGTTTGGTATAAGCATTGAGATATCACATCTCATGCTATAGGAAGGGTCTCAGAATTGGAATGGGAAGGAGTTGGATATCACATCTCAAGCTATAGGAAGGGTCTCAGTATTGGAATGGGAAGGACTTGGATAGCACATCTCATGCTATAGGAAGGCTCTCAGGTTTGGAAGGGGAAAGAGTTGGATATCTCATTTCATGTTAGAGGTAGGATCTCAGGTTTGGTATTAGAGGCATTGAGATATCACATCTCATGCTATCAGAAGGGTCTCAGGAATGGAATGGGAAGGAGTTAGATATCACATCTCATGCTAAAGGGAGGGTCTCAGGTTTGGAAGGGGAAGGATTTGGATATCACATCTCAAGTTATAGGAAGGATCTCAGGTTTGGTATTAGAAGCATTGAGATATCACATCTCATGCTATCGGAAGGATCTCAGGTTTGGTATTAGAAGCATTGAGATATCACATCTCATGCTATCAGAAGAGTCTCAGGATTGGAATAGGAAGGAGTTGGATATCACATTTCATGCTAAAGGGAGGGTCTCAGGTTTGGAAGGGGAAGGATTTGGATATCACATCTCATGTTATCGGAAGGATCTCACGTTTGGTATTAGAAGTATTGAGATATCACATCTCATGATATCGGAAGGGTCTCAGGATTGGAATGGGAAGGAGTTGGATATCACATCTCATGATAAAGGAAGGGTCTAAGGTTTGGAAGGGGAAGGATTTGGATATCACATCTCATGTTATATTACGGGTCTCAGGTTTGGTATTAGAAGCATTGAGATATCAAGTCTCATAGTATAGGAAGGGTCTCAGAATTGGAATGGGAAGGAGTTGGATATCCCATCTCATGTTATAGGAAGAGTCTCTGGTTTGGTATTAGAATCATTGAGATACCACATCGCATGCTGTAGGAAGGGTCTAAGGATTGGAATGGGATGGACTTGGATATCACATCTCATGCTATAGGTAGGCTCTCAGGTTTGGTATAAGCATTGAGATATCACATCTCATGCTATAGGAAGGGTCTCAGAATTGGAATGGGAAGGAGTTGGATATCACATCTCAAGCTATAGGAAGGGTCTCAGTATTGGAATGGGAAGGACTTGGATATCACATCTCATGCTATAGGAAGGCTCTCAGGTTTGGAAGGGGAAAGAGTTGGATATCTCATTTCATGTTAGAGGTAGGATCTCAGGTTTGGTATTAGAGGCATTGAGATATCACATCTCATGCTATCAGAAGGGTCTCAGGTTTGGTATAAGCATTGAGATATCACATCTCATGCTATAGGACGGGTCTCAGGATTGGAATGGAAGGAGTTGGATATCACATCTCATGTTATAGGAAGGATCTCAGGTTTGGTATTAGACGCATTGAGACATCACATCTCATGCTATAGGAAGGGTCTCAGGGTTGGAATGGGAAGGAGTTGGATATCACATCTCATCCAATAGGAAGGGTCTGAGGTTTGGAATGGGAAGGAATTGGATATCACATCTCATGTTATAGGAAGGATCTCAGGTTTGGTATTAGAAGCATTGAGATATCACATCTCAAGCTATAGGAAGGGTCTCAGGATTGGAATGTGAAGGATTTGGATATCACATCTCATGCTAAAGGAAGGTTCTCAGGTTTGGTAGAAGCATTGAGATATCACGTCGCTGCTATCGGAAGGGTCTCAGGATTGGATTGGGAAGGAGTTGGATATCCCTTCTCATGCTATAGGAAGGGTCTCAGGATTTGAATGGCAAGGAGTTGGATATCACATCTCATGCCATAGGAAGGGTCTCAGGTTTGGTATAAGCATTGAGATATCACATCTCTCCTATCGGAAGGGTCTCAGGCTTGGATTGGGAAGGAGTTGGATATCCCTTCTCATGCTATAGGAAGTGTCTCAGGTTGGAATGGGAAGGAGTTGGATATCACATCTCCTGCTATGGGAAGGGTCTCAGGTTTGGTATAAGCAGTGAGATATCACATCTCATGCTATAGGAAGTGTCTCAGGATTGGAATGGGAAGGAGTTGGATATCACATCTCATGTTATAGGAAGGATCTCAGGTTTGGTATAAGCATTGAGATATCACATCTCTGCTATCGGAAGGGTCTCAAGATTGGAATGGGAAGGAGTTGGATATTCCCATCTCATGTTATAGGAAGGGTCTCAGGTTTGGTATTAGAAGCATTGAGATATCACATCTCATGCTATAGGAAGGGTCTCAGGATTGGAATGGGAAGGACTTGGATATCACATCTCATGCTATAGGGAGGGTCTCAAGTTTGATATTAGAAGCTTTGAGATATCACATCTCATGATATCGGAAGGGTCTCAGGATTGGAATGGGAAGGAGTTGGATATCACATCTCATGATAAAGGAAGGGTCTAAGGTTTGGAAGGGGAAGGATTTGGATATCACATCTCATGTTATATTACGGGTCTCAGGTTTGGTATTAGAAGCATTGAGATATCAAGTCTCATAGTATAGGAAGGGTCTCAGAATTGGAATGGGAAGGAGTTGGATATCCCATCTCATGTTATAGGAAGAGTCTCTGGTTTGGTATTATAATCATTGAGATATCACATCGCATGCTGTAGGAAGGGTCTAAGGATTGGAATGGGATGGACTTGGATATCACATCTCATGCTATAGGTAGGCTCTCAGGTTTGGTATAAGCATTGAGATATCACATCTCATGCTATAGGAAGGGTCTCAGAATTGGAATGGGAAGGAGTTGGATATCACATCTCAAGCTATAGGAAGGGTCTCAGTATTGGAATGGGAAGGACTTGGATATCACATCTCATGCTATAGGAAGGCTCTCAGGTTTGGAAGGGGAAAGAGTTGGATATCTCATTTCATGTTAGAGGTAGGATCTCAGGTTTGGTATTAGAGGCATTGAGATATCACATCTCATGCTATCAGAAGGGTCTCAGGAATGGAATGGGAAGGATTTGGATATCACATCTCATGTTATAGGAAGGATCTCAGGTTTGGTATTAGAAGCATTGAGATATCACATCTCATGCTATCGGAAGGATCTCAGGTTTGGTATTAGAGGCATTGAGATATCACATCTCATGCTAAAGGGAGGGTCTCAGGTTTGGAAGGGGAAGGATTTGGATATCACATCTCATGCTAAAGGGAGGCTCTCAGGTTTGGAAGGGGAAGGATTTGGATATCACATCTCAAGTTATAGGAAGGATCTCAGGTTTGGTATTAGAAGCATTGAGATATCACATCTCATGCTATCGGAAGGATCTCAGGTTTGGTATTAGAAGCATTGAGATATCACATCTCATGCTAAAGGGAGGGTCTCAGGTTTGGAAGGGGAAGGATTTGGATATCACATCTCATGTTATCGGAAGGATCTCACGTTTGGTATTAGAAGTATTGAGATATCATATCTCATGCTATAGGAAGGGTCTCAGGATTGGAATGGGAAGGAGTTGGATATCTCATCTCATGCTATAGGGAGGGTCTCAGGATTGGAATGGGAAGGACTTAGATATCACATATCATGCTATAGGGAGGGTCTCAGTTTTGATATTAGAAGCATTGAGATATCACATCTCATGCTATCGGAAGTGTCTCAGGATTGGAATGGGAAGGAGCTGGATATCACATCTCATGCTAAAGGAAGGGTCTCAGGTTTGGAACGGGAAGGATTTGGATATCACATCTCATGTTATAGGAAGGGTCTCAGGTTTGGTATAAGCATTGAGATATCACATCTCTGCTATCGGAAGTGTCTCAGGATTGGAATGGGAAGGAGTTGGATATTCCATCTCATGTTATAGGACGGGTCTCAGGTTTGTTATTAGAATCATTGAGATATCATATTGCATGCTGTAGGAAGGGTCTAAGGGTTGGAATGTGAAGGACTTGGATATCACATCTCATGCTATAGATAGGCTCTTAGGTTTGGAAAGGGAAGGAGTTGGATATCACATTTCATGTTAGAGGAAGGATCTCAGGTTTGGTATTAGAAGCATTGAGATATCACATCTCATGCTATAGGAAGGGTCTCAGGATTGGAATGGGAAGCAGTTGGATATCACATCTCATGCTATAGGAAGGGTCTCAGGTTTGGTATAAGCATTGAGACATCACATCTCATGCTATAGGAAGGGTCTCAGGGTTGGAATGGGAAGGAGTTGGATATCACATCTCATCCAATAGGAAGGGTCTCAGGTTTGGAATGGGAAGGAATTGGATATCACATCTCATGTTATAGGAAGGATCTCAGGTTTGGTATTAGAAGCATTGAGATATCACATCTCATGCTATAGGAAGGGTCTCAGGATTGGAATGTGAAGGATTTGGATATCACATCTCATGCTAAAGGAAGGGTCTCAGGTTTGGTAGAAGCATTGAGATATCACGTCGCTGCTATCGGAAGTGTCTCAGGATTGGATTGGGAAGGAGTTGGATATCCCTTCTCATGCTATAGGAAGGGTCTCAGGATTTGAATGGCAAGGAGTTGGATATCACATCTCATGCCATAGGAAGGGTCTCAGGTTTGGTATAAGCATTGAGATATCACATCTCTGCTATCGGAAGGGTCTCAGGATTGGATTGGGAAGGAGTTGGATATCCCTTCTCATGCTATAGGAAGTGTCTCAGGTTGGAATGGGAAGGAGTTGGATATCACATCTCATGTTATAGGAAGGGTCTCAGGATTGGAATGGGAAGGATTTGGATATCACATCTCTTGCTATAGGAAGGGTCTCAGGAATGGAATGGGTAGGAGTTGGATATTACTTTCTTGCTATAGGAAGGGTCTCATGTTTGGAATGGGAAGGAGTTGGATATCACATATGCTATAGTTAGTGTCTCAGGTTTGGAACGGGAAGGAGTTGGATATCACATCTCATGTTATAGGAAGGGTCTCAGGTTTGGTATAAGCATTGAGATATCACATCTCTGCTATCGGAAGCGGCTCAGGATTGGAATGGGAAGGAGTTGGATATCCCATCTCATGTTATAGGAAGAGTCTCTGGTTTGGTATTAGAATCATTGAGATATCACATCGCATGCTGTAGGAAGGGTCTAAGGATTGGAATGGGATGGACTTGGATATCACATCTCATGTTATAGGTAGGCTCTGAGGTTTGGTATAAGCATTGAGATATCACATCTCATGCTATAGGAAGGGTCTCAGGATTGGAATGGGAAGGAATTGGATATCACATCTCATGCTATAGGAAGGGTCTCAGATTTGGTATAAGCATTGAGATATCACATCTCATGCTAAAGGAAGGGTCTCAGGATTGGAATGGGAAGGAGTTGTATATGACATCTCAGGCCATGACATCTCAGGCCATAGGAAGGTTCTCAGGTTTGGTATAAGCATTGAGATATCATATTGCATGCTGTAGGAAGGGTCTAAGGATTGGAATGGGAAGGACCTGGATATCACATCTCATGCTATAGAACGGCTCTCAGGTTTGGAAAGGGAAGGAGTTGGATATCACATCTCATGTTACAGTATGGATCTCAGGTTTGGTATTAGAAGTATTGAGATATCACATCTCATGTTATCGGAAGGATCTCAGGTTTGGTATTAGAAGTATTGAGATATCACATCTCATGCTATAGGAAGGGTCTCAGGATTGGAATGGGAAGGAGTTGGATATCACATCTCATGCTAAAGGAAGGGTCTCAGGTTTGGTAGAAGCATTGAGATATCACATCTCATGCTATAGGAAGGGTCTCAGGATTGGAATGGGAAGGACTTAGATATCACATATCATGCTATAGGAAGGGTCTCAGTTTTGATATTAGAAGCATTGAGATATCACATCTCATGCTATCGGAAGTGTCTCAGGATTGGAATGGGAAGGAGCTGGATATCACATCTCATGCTAAAGGAAGGGTCTCAGGTTTGGAACAGGAAGGAGTTGGATATCACATCTCATGTTATAGGAAGGGTCTCAGGTTTGGTATAAACATTGAGATATCACATCTCTGCTATCGGAAGTGTCTCAGGATTGGAATGGGAAGGAGTTGGATATCCCATCTCATGTTATAGGACGGGTCTCAGGTTTGTTATTGGAATCATTGAGATATCATATTGCATGCTGTAGGAAGGGTCTAAGGGTTGGAATGTGAAGGACTTGGATATCACATCTCATGCTATAGATAGGCTCTTAGGTTTGGAAAGGGAAGGAGTTGGATCTCACATTTCATGTTAGAGGAAGGATCTCAGGTTTGGTATTAGAAGCATTGAGATATCACATCTCATGCTATAGGAAGGGTCTCAGGATTGGAATGGGAAGGAGTTGGATATCACATCTCATGCTATAGGAAGGGTCTCAGGTTTGGTATAAGCATTGATATATCACATCTCATGCTATAGGAAGGGTCTCAGGATTGGAATGGAAGGAGTTGGATATCACATCTCATGTTATAGGAAGGATCTCAGGTTTGGTATTAGAAGCATTGAGACATCACATCTCATGCTATAGGAAGGGTCTCAGGATTGGAATGGGAAGGAGTTGGATATCAAATCTCATGCTATAGGAAGGGTCTCAGGATTGGAATGGGAAGGAGTTGAATATGACATCTCATGCCGTAGGAAGGGTCTCAGGTTTGGTATAAACATTGAGATATCACATCTCTGCTATCAAAAGGGTCTCAGGATTGGAATGGGAAGGAGTTGGATATCCCATCTCATGTTATAGGAAGAGTCTCAAGTTTGGTATTAGAAGCATTGAGATATCACATCTCATGCTATAGGAAGTGTCTTAGGATTGGAATGGGAAGGACTTGGATATCACATCTCATGCTATAGGTAGGGTCTCAAGTTTGACATTAGAAGCATTGAGATATCACATCTCATGCTATAGGAAGGGTCTGAGGATTGGAATGGGAAGGAGTTGGATATCACATCTCCTGCTATGGGAAGGGTCTCAGGTTTGGTATAAGCAGTGAGATATCACATCTCATGCTATAGGAAGTGTCTCAGGATTGGAATGGGAAGGAGTTGGATATCACATCTCATGTTATAGGAAGGATCTCAGGTTTGGTATAAGCATTGAGATATCACATCTCTGCTATCGGAAGGGTCTCAAGATTGGAATGGGAAGGAGTTGGATATTCCCATCTCATGTTATAGGAAGGGTCTCAGGTTTGGTATTAGAAGCATTGAGATATCACATCTCATGCTATAGGAAGGGTCTCAGGATTGGAATGGGAAGGACTTGGATATCACATCTCATGCTATAGGGAGGGTCTCAAGTTTGATATTAGAAGCTTTGAGATATCACATCTCATGATATCGGAAGGGTCTCAGGATTGGAATGGGAAGGAGTTGGATATCACAACTCATGATAAAGGAAGGGTCTAATGTTTGGAAGGGGAAGGATTTGGATATCACATCACATGTTATATTACGGGTCTCAGGTTTGGTATTAGAAGCATTGAGATATCAAGTCTCATAGTATAGGAAGGGTCTCAGAATTGGAATGGGAAGGAGTTGGATATCCCATCTCATGTTATAGGAAGAGTCTCTGGTTTGGTATTAGAATCATTGAGATATCACGTCGCATGCTGTAGGAAGGGTCTAAGGATTGGAATGGGATGGACTTGGATATCACATCTCATGTTATAGGTAGGCTCTCAGGTTTGGTATAAGCATTGAGATATCACATCTCATGCTATAGGAAGGTTCTCAGAAATGGAATGGGAAGGAGTTGGATATCACATCTCAAGCTATAGGAAGGGTCTCAGTATTGGAATGGGAAGGACTTGGATATCACATCTCATGCTATAGGAAGGCTAACTGGTTTGGAAGGGGAAAGAGTTGGATATCTCATTTCATGTTAGAGGTAGGATCTCAGGTTTGGTATTAGAGGCATTGAGATATCACATCTCATGCTATCAGAAGGGTCTCAGGAATAAAATGGGAAGGAGTTAGATATCATATCTCATGCTAAAGGGAGGGTCTCAGGTTTGGAAGGGGAAGGATTTGGATATCACATCTCATGTTATAGGAAGGATCTCAGGTTTGGTATTAGAAGCATTGAGATATCACATCTCATGCTATCGGAAGGATCTCAGGTTTGGTATTAGAAGCATTGTGATATCACATCTCATGCTATCAGAAGAGTCTCAGGATTGGAATAGGAAGGAGTTGGATATCACATTTCATGCTAAAGGGAGGGTCTCAGGTTTGGAAGGGGAAGGATTTGGATATCACATCTCATGTTATCGGAAGGATCTCACGTTTGGTATTAGAAGTATTGAGATATCATATCTCATGCTATAGGAAGGGTCTCAGGATTGGAATGGGAAGGAGTTGGATATCACATCTCATGCTATAGGGAGGGTCTCAGGATTGGAATGGGAAGGACTTAGATATCACATATCATGCTATAGGGAGGGTCTCAGTTTTGATATTAGAAGCATTGAGATATCACATCTCATGCTATCGGAAGTGTCTCAGGATTGGAATGGGAAGGAGCTGGATATCACATCTCATGCTAAAGGAAGGGTCTCAGGTTTGGAACGGGAAGGATTTGGATATCACATCTCATGTTATAGGAAGGGTCTCAGGTTTGGTATAAGCATTGAGATATCACATCTCTGCTATCGGAAGTGTCTCAGGATTGGAATGGGAAGGAGTTGGATATCCCATCTCATGTTATAGGACACGTCTCAGGTTTGTTATTAGAATCATTGAGATATCATATTGCATGCTGTAGGAAGGGTCTAAGGGTTGGGATGGGAAGGACTTGGATATCACATCTCATGCTATAGATAGGCTCTTAGGTTTGGAAAGGGAAGGAGTTGGATATCACATTTCATGTTAGAGGAAGGATCTCAGGTTTGGTATTAGAAGCATTGAGATATCACATCTCATGCTATAGGAAGGGTCTCAGGATTGGAATGGGAAGCAGTTGGATATCACATCTCATGCTATAGGAAGGGTCTCAGGTTTGGTATAAGCCTTGAGATATCACATCTCATGCTATAGGACGGGTCTCAGGATTGGAATGGAAGGAGTTGGATATCCCATCTCATGTTATAGGACGGGTCTCAGGTTTGTTATTAGAATCATTGAGATATCATATTGCATGCTGTAGGAAGGGTCTAAGTGTTGGAATGTGAAGGACTTGGATATCACATCTCATGCTATAGATAGGCTCTTAGGTTTGGAAAGGGAAGGAGTTGGATATCACATTTCATGTAAGAGGAAGGATCTCAGGTTTGGTATTAGAAGCATTGAGACATCAAATCTCATGCTATAGGAAGGGTCTCAGGGTTGGAATGGGAAGGAGTTGGATATCACATCTCATCCAATAGGAAGGGTCTCAGGTTTGGAATGGGAAGGAATTGGATATCACATCTCATGTTATAGGAAGGATCTCAGGTTTGGTATTAGAAGCATTGAGATATCACATCTCATGCTTTAGGAAGGGTCTCAGGATTGGAATGTGAAGGATTTGGATATCACATCTCATGCTAAAGGAAGGGTCTCAGGTTTGGTAGAAGCATTGAGATATCACGTCGCTGCTATCGGAAGGGTCTCAGGATTGGATTGGGAAGGAGTTGGATATCCCTTCTCATGCTATAGGAAGGGTCTCAGGATTTGAATGGCAAGGAGTTGGATATCACATCTCATGCCATAGGAAGGGTCTCAGGTTTGGTATAAGCATTGAGATATCACATCTCTGCTATCGGAAGGGTCTCAGGATTGGATTGGGAAGGAGTTGGATATCCCTTCTCATGCTATAGGAAGTGTCTCAGGTTGGAATGGGAAGGAGTTGGATATCACATCTCATGTTATAGGAAGGGTCTCAGGATTGGAATGGGAAGGATTTGGATATCACATCTCTTGCTATAGGAAGGGTCTCAGGATTGGAATGGGTAGGAGTTGGATATTACTTTCTTGCTATAGGAAGGGTCTCATGTTTGGAATGGGAAGGAGTTGGATATCACATATGCTATAGTTAGTGTCTCAGGTTTGGAACGGGAAGGAGTTGGATATCACATCTCATGTTATAGGAAGGGTCTCAGGTTTGGTATAAGCATTGAGATATCACATCTCTGCTATCGGAAGCGGCTCAGGATTGGAATGGGAAGGAGTTGGATATCCCATCTCATGTTATAGGAAGAGTCTCTGGTTTGGTATTAGAATTATTGCGATATCACATCGCATGCTGTAGGAAGGGTCTAAGGATTGGAATGGGATAGACTTGGGTATCACATCTCATGTTATAGGTAGGCTCTCAGGTTTGGTATAAGCATTGAGATATCACATCTCATGCTATAGGAAGGGTCTCAGGATTGGAATGGGAAGGAATTGGATATCACATCTCATGCTATAGGAAGTGTCTCAGATTTGGTATAAGCATTGAGATATCACATCTCATGCTAAAGGAAGGGTCTCAGGATTGGAATGGGAAGGAGTTGTATATGACATCTCAGGCCATAGGAAGGTTCTCAGGTTTGGTATAAGCATTGAGAAATCACATCTCTGCTATCGGAAAGGTCTCAGGATTGGAATGGGAAGGAGTTGGATATCCCATCTCATGTTATAGGAAGGGTCTCAGGTTTGGTATTAGAAGCATAGAGATATCACATCTCATGCTATAGGAAGGGTCTCAGGATTGGAATGGGAAGGACTTGGATGTCACATCTCATGCTATAGGGAGGGTCTCAAGTTTGATATTAGAAGCATTGAGATAACAAATCTCATGATATCGGAAGGGTCTCAGGATTGGAATGGGAAGGAGTTTGATATCACATCTCATGCCATAGTATGGGTCTCAGGTTTGGTAGAAGCATTGGGATATCACATCTCATGCTATCGGAAGGGTATCAGTATTGGATTTGGAAGAAGTTGGATATCCCATCTCATGCTATAGGAAAGGTCTCAGGTTGGAATGGGAAGGAGTTGGATATCACATTTCATGTTATAGGAAGGGTCTCAGGATTGGAATGGGAAGGACTTGGATATCATATCTCATGCTATAGGACGGGTCTCAGGTTTGTTATTAGAATCATTGAGATATCATATTGCATGCTGTAGGAAGGGTCTAAGGATTGGAATGGGAAGGACCTGGATATCACATCTCATGCTATAGAACGGCTCTCAGGTTTGGAAAGGGAAGGAGTTGGATATCACATCTCATGTTATAGGATGGATCTCAGGTTTGGTATTAGAAGTATTGAGATATCACATCTCATGTTATCGGAAGGATCTCAGGTTTGGTATTAGAAGTATTGAGATATCACATCTCATGCTATAGGAAGGGTCTCAGGTTTGGTATAAGCATTGATATATCACATCTCATGCTATAGGAAGGGTCTCAGGATTGGAATAGAAGGAGTTGGATATCACATCTCATGTTATAGGAAGGATCTCAGGTTTGGTATTAGAAGCATTGAGACATCACATCTCATGCTATAGGAAGGGTCTCAGGATTGGAATGGGAAGGAGTTGGATATCAAATCTCATGCTATAGGAAGGGTCTCAGGATTGGAATGGGAAGGAGTTGAATATGACATCTCATGCCGTAGGAAGGGTCTCAGGTTTGGTATAAACATTGAGATATCACATCTCTGCTATCAAAAGGGTCTCAGGATTGGAATGGGAAGGAGTTGGATATCCCATCTCATGTTATAGGAAGAGTCTCAAGTTTGGTATTAGAAGCATTGAGATATCACATCTCATGCTATAGGAAGTGTCTTAGGATTGGAATGGGAAGGACTTGGATATCACATCTCATGCTATAGGTAGGGTCTCAAGTTTGACATTAGAAGCATTGAGATATCACATCTCATGCTATAGGAAGGGTCTGAGGATTGGAATGGGAAGGAGTTGGATATCACATCTCCTGCTATGGGAAGGGTCTCAGGTTTGGTATAAGCAGTGAGATATCACATCTCATGCTATAGGAAGTGTCTCAGGATTGGAATGGGAAGGAGTTGGATATCACATCTCATGTTATAGGAAGGATCTCAGGTTTGGTATAAGCATTGAGATATCACATCTCTGCTATCGGAAGGGTCTCAAGATTGGAATGGGAAGGAGTTGGATATTCCCATCTCATGTTATAGGAAGGGTCTCAGGTTTGGTATTAGAAGCATTGAGATATCACATCTCATGCTATAGGAAGGGTCTCAGGATTGGAATGGGAAGGACTTGGATATCACATCTCATGCTATAGGGAGGGTCTCAAGTTTGATATTAGAAGCTTTGAGATATCACATCTCATGATATCGGAAGGGTCTCAGGATTGGAATGGGAAGGAGTTGGATATCACATCTCATGCTATAGAACGGCTCTCAGGTTTGGAAAGGGAAGGAGTTGGATATCACATCTCATGTTATAGGATGGATCTCAGGTTTGGTATTAGAAGTATTGAGATATCACATCTCATGTTATCGGAAGGATCTCAGGTTTGGTATTAGAAGTATTGAGATATCACATCTCATGCTATAGGAAGGGTCTCAGGATTGGAATGGGAAGGAGTTGGATATCACATCTCATGCTAAAGGAAGGGTCTCAGGTTTGGTAGAAGCATTGAGATATCACATCTCATGCTATAGGAAGGGTCTCAGGATTGGAATGGGAAGGACTTAGATATCACATATCATGCTATAGGGAGGGTCTCAGTTTTGATATTAGAAGCATTGAGATATCACATCTCATGCTATCGGAAGTGTCTCAGGATTGGAATGGGAAGGAGCTGGATATCACATCTCATGCTAAAGGAAGGGTCTCAGGTTTGGAACGGGAAGGAGTTGGATATCACATCTCATGTTATAGGAAGGGTCTCAGGTTTGGTATAAACATTGAGATATCACATCTCTGCTATCGGAAGTGTCTCAGGATTGGAATGGGAAGGAGTTGGATATCCCATCTCATGTTATAGGACGGGTCTCAGGTTTGTTATTAGAATCATTGAGATATCATATTGCATGCTGTAGGAAGGGTCTAAGGGTTGGAATGTGAAGGACTTGGATATCACATCTCATGCTATAGATAGGCTCTTAGGTTTGGAAAGGGAAGGAGTTGGATCTAACATTTCATGTTAGAGGAAGGATCTCAGGTTTGGTATTAGAAGCATTGAGATATCACATCTCATGCTATAGGAAGGGTCTCAGGATTGGAATGGGAAGGAGTTGGATATCACATCTCATGCTATAGGAAGGGTCTCAGGTTTGGTATACGCATTGAGATATCACATCTCATGCTATAGGAAGGGTCTCAGGATTGGAATGGAAGGAGTTGGATATCACATCTCATGTTATAGGAAGGATCTCAGGTTTGGTATTAGAAGCATTGAGACATCACATCTCATGCTATAGGAAGGGTCTCAGGATTGGAATGGGAAGGAGTTGGATATCAAATCTCATGCTATAGGAAGCGTCTCAGGATTGGAATGGGAAGGAGTTGAATATGACATCTCATGCCGTAGGAAGGGTCTCAGGTTTGGTATAAACATTGAGATATCACATCTCTGCTATAAAAAGGGTCTCAGGATTGGAATGGGAAGGAGTTGGATATCCCATGTCATGTTATAGGAAGAGTCTCAGGTTTGGTATTAGAAGCATTGAGCTATCACATCTCATGCTATAGGAAGTGTCTCAGGATTGGAATGGGAAGGAGTTGGATATCACATCTCATGTTATAGGAAGGGTCTCAGGATTGGAATGGGAAGGATTTGGATATCACATCTCTTGCTATAGGAAGGGTCTCAGGATTGGAATGGGTAGGAGTTGGATATTACTTTCTTGCTATAGGAAGGGTCTCATGTTTGGAATGGGAAGGAGTTGGATATCACATCTCATGTTATAGGAAGGGTCTCAGGTTTGGTATAAGCAGTGAGATATCACATCTCTGCTATCGGAAGCGGCTCAGGATTGGAATGGGAAGGAGTTGGATATCCCATCTCATGTTATAGGAAGAGTCTCTGGTTTGGTATTGGAATCATTGAGATATCACATCGCATGCTGTAGGAAGGGTCTAAGGATGGGAATGGGATGGACTTGGATATCACATCTCATGCTATAGGAAGGGTCTCAGATTTGGTATAAGCATTGAGATATCACATCTCATGCTATAGGAAGGGTCTCAGGATTGGAATGGGAAGGAATTGGATATCACATCTCATGCTATAGGAAGGGTCTCAGATTTGGTATAAGCATTGAGATATCACATCTCATGCTAAAGGAAGGGTCTCAGGATTGGAATGGGAAGGAGTTGTATATGACATCTCAGGCCATAGGAAGGTTCTCAGGTTTGGTATAAGCATTGAGATATCACATCTCTGCTATCGGAAAGGTCTCAGGATTGGAATGGGAAGGAGTTGGATATCCCATCTCATGTTATAGGAAGGGTCTCAGGTTTGGCATTAGAAGCATAGAGATATCACATCTCATGCTATAGGAAGGGTCTCAGGATTGGAATGGGAAGGACTTGGATGTCACATCTCATGCTATAGGGAGGGTCTCAAGTTTGATATTAGAAGCATTGAGATAACAAATCTCATGATATCGGAAGGGTCTCAGGATTGGAATGGGAAGGAGTTGGATATCACATCTCATGATAAAGGAAGGGTCTAAGGTTTGGAAGGGGAAGGATTTGGATATCACATCTCATGTTATAGGACGGGTCTCAGGTTTAATATTAGAAGCATTGAGATATCAAGTCTCATGGTATAAGAAGGGTCTCAGAATTGGAATGGGAAGGAGTTGGATATCACACCTCAAGCTATAGGAAGGGTCTCAGGATTGGAATGGGAAGGAGTTTGATATCAAATCTCATGCCATAGTATGGGTCTCAGGTTTGGTAGAAGCATTGGGATATCACATCTCTTGCTATCGGAAGGGTATCAGTATTGGATTTGGAAGAAGTTGGATATCCCATCTCATGCTATAGGAAGGGTCTCAGGTTGGAATGGGAAGGAGTTGGATATCACATTTCATGTTATAGGAAGGGTCTCAGGATTGGAATGGGAAGGACTTGGATATCATATCTCATGCTATAGGACGGGTCTCAGGTTTGTTATTAGAATCATTGAGATATCATATTGCATGCTGTAGGAAGGGTCTAAGGATTGGAATGGGAAGGACCTGGATATCACATCTCATGCTATAGAACGGCTCTCAGGTTTGGAAAGGGAAGGAGTTGGATATCACATCTCATGTTATAGGATGGATCTCAGGTTTGGTATTAGAAGTATTGAGATATCACATCTCATGCTATAGGAAGGGTCTCAGGATTGGAATGGGAAGGAGTTGGATATCACATCTCATGCTAAAGGAAGGGTCTCAGGTTTGGTAGAAGCATTGAGATATCACATCTCATGCTATAGGAAGGGTCTCAGGATTGGAATGGGAAGGACTTAGATATCACATATCATGCTATAGGGAGGGTCTCAGTTTTGATATTAGAAGCATTGAGATATCACATCTCATGCTATCGGAAGTGTCTCAGGATTGGAATGGGAAGGAGCTGGATATCACATCTCATGCTAAAGGAAGGGTCTCAGGTTTGGAACGGGAAGGAGTTGGATATCACATCTCATGTTATAGGAAGGGTCTCAGGTTTGGTATAAACATTGAGATATCACATCTCTGCTATCGGAAGTGTCTCAGGATTGGAATGGGAAGGAGTTGGATATCCCATCTCATGTTATAGGACGGGTCTCAGGTTTGTTATTAGAATCATTGAGATATCATATTGCATGCTGTAGGAAGGGTCTAAGGGTTGGAATGTGAAGGACTTGGATATCACATCTCATGCTATAGATAGGCTCTTAGGTTTGGAAAGGGAAGGAGTTGGATCTCACATTTCATGTTAGAGGAAGGATCTCAGGTTTGGTATTAGAAGCATTGAGATATCACATCTCATGCTATAGGAAGGGTCTCATGATTGGAATGGGAAGGAGTTGGATATCACATCTCATGCTATAGGAAGGGTCTCAGGTTTGGTATAAGCATTGAGATATCACATCTCATGCTATAGGATGGTCTCAGGATTGGAATGGAAGGAGTTGGATATCACATCTCATGTCATAGGAAGGATCTCAGGTTTGGTATTAGAAGCATTGAGACATCACATCTCATGCTATAGGAAGGGTCTCAGGATTGGAATGGGAAGGAGTTGGATATCAAATCTCATGCTATAGGAAGGGTCTCAGGATTGGAATGGGAAGGAGTTGAATATGACATCTCATGCCGTAGGAAGGGTCTCAGGTTTGGTATAAACATTGAGATATCACATCTCTGCTATCAAAAGGGTCTCAGGATTGGAATGGGAAGGAGTTGGATATCAAATCTCATGCTATAGGAAGGGTCTCAGGATTGGAATGGGAAGGAGTTGAATATGACATCTCATGCCGTAGGAAGGGTCTCAGGTTTGGTATAAACATTGAGATATCACATCTCTGCTATCAAAAGGGTCTCAGGATTGGAATGGGTAGGAGTTGGATATTACTTTCTTGCTATAGGAAGGGTCTCATGTTTGGAATGGGAAGGAGTTGGATATCACATCTCATGTTATAGGAAGGGTCTCAGGTTTGGTATAAGCAGTGAGATATCACATCTCTGCTATCGGAAGCGGCTCAGGATTGGAATGGGAAGGAGTTGGATATCCCATCTCATGTTATAGGAAGAGTCTCTGGTTTGGTATTGGAATCATTGAGATATCACATCGCATGCTGTAGGAAGGGTCTAAGGATGGGAATGGGATGGACTTGGATATCACATCTCATGCTATAGGAAGGGTCTCAGATTTGGTATAAGCATTGAGATATCACATCTCATGCTATAGGAAGGGTCTCAGGATTGGAATGGGAAGGAATTGGATATCACATCTCATGCTATAGGAAGGGTCTCAGATTTGGTATAAGCATTGAGATATCACATCTCATGCTAAAGGAAGGGTCTCAGGATTGGAATGGGAAGGAGTTGTATATGACATCTCAGGCCATAGGAAGGTTCTCAGGTTTGGTATAAGCATTGAGATATCACATCTCTGCTATCGGAAAGGTCTCAGGATTGGAATGGGAAGGAGTTGGATATCCCATCTCATGTTATAGGAAGGGTCTCAGGTTTGGCATTAGAAGCATAGAGATATCACATCTCATGCTATAGGAAGGGTCTCAGGATTGGAATGGGAAGGACTTGGATGTCACATCTCATGCTATAGGGAGGGTCTCAAGTTTGATATTAGAAGCATTGAGATAACAAATCTCATGATATCGGAAGGGTCTCAGGATTGGAATGGGAAGGAGTTGGATATCACATCTCATGATAAAGGAAGGGTCTAAGGTTTGGAAGGGGAAGGATTTGGATATCACATCTCATGTTATAGGACGGGTCTCAGGTTTAATATTAGAAGCATTGAGATATCAAGTCTCATGGTATAAGAAGGGTCTCAGAATTGGAATGGGAAGGAGTTGGATATCACACCTCAAGCTATAGGAAGGGTCTCAGGATTGGAATGGGAAGGAGTTTGATATCAAATCTCATGCCATAGTATGGGTCTCAGGTTTGGTAGAAGCATTGGGATATCACATCTCTTGCTATCGGAAGGGTATCAGTATTGGATTTGGAAGAAGTTGGATATCCCATCTCATGCTATAGGAAGGGTCTCAGGTTGGAATGGGAAGGAGTTGGATATCACATTTCATGTTATAGGAAGGGTCTCAGGATTGGAATGGGAAGGACTTGGATATCATATCTCATGCTATAGGACGGGTCTCAGGTTTGTTATTAGAATCATTGAGATATCATATTGCATGCTGTAGGAAGGGTCTAAGGATTGGAATGGGAAGGACCTGGATATCACATCTCATGCTATAGAACGGCTCTCAGGTTTGGAAAGGGAAGGAGTTGGATATCACATCTCATGTTATAGGATGGATCTCAGGTTTGGTATTAGAAGTATTGAGATATCACATCTCATGCTATAGGAAGGGTCTCAGGATTGGAATGGGAAGGAGTTGGATATCACATCTCATGCTAAAGGAAGGGTCTCAGGTTTGGTAGAAGCATTGAGATATCACATCTCATGCTATAGGAAGGGTCTCAGGATTGGAATGGGAAGGACTTAGATATCACATATCATGCTATAGGGAGGGTCTCAGTTTTGATATTAGAAGCATTGAGATATCACATCTCATGCTATCGGAAGTGTCTCAGGATTGGAATGGGAAGGAGCTGGATATCACATCTCATGCTAAAGGAAGGGTCTCAGGTTTGGAACGGGAAGGAGTTGGATATCACATCTCATGTTATAGGAAGGGTCTCAGGTTTGGTATAAACATTGAGATATCACATCTCTGCTATCGGAAGTGTCTCAGGATTGGAATGGGAAGGAGTTGGATATCCCATCTCATGTTATAGGACGGGTCTCAGGTTTGTTATTAGAATCATTGAGATATCATATTGCATGCTGTAGGAAGGGTCTAAGGGTTGGAATGTGAAGGACTTGGATATCACATCTCATGCTATAGATAGGCTCTTAGGTTTGGAAAGGGAAGGAGTTGGATCTCACATTTCATGTTAGAGGAAGGATCTCAGGTTTGGTATTAGAAGCATTGAGATATCACATCTCATGCTATAGGAAGGGTCTCATGATTGGAATGGGAAGGAGTTGGATATCACATCTCATGCTATAGGAAGGGTCTCAGGTTTGGTATAAGCATTGAGATATCACATCTCATGCTATAGGATGGTCTCAGGATTGGAATGGAAGGAGTTGGATATCACATCTCATGTCATAGGAAGGATCTCAGGTTTGGTATTAGAAGCATTGAGACATCACATCTCATGCTATAGGAAGGGTCTCAGGATTGGAATGGGAAGGAGTTGGATATCAAATCTCATGCTATAGGAAGGGTCTCAGGATTGGAATGGGAAGGAGTTGAATATGACATCTCATGCCGTAGGAAGGGTCTCAGGTTTGGTATAAACATTGAGATATCACATCTCTGCTATCAAAAGGGTCTCAGGATTGGAATGGGAAGGAGTTGGATATCCCATCTCATGTTATAGGAAGAGTCTCAGGTTTGGTATTAGAAGCATTGAGATATCACATCTCATGCTATAGGAAGGGTCTCAGGATTGGAATGGGAAGGAGTTGGATATCAAATCTCATGCTATAGGAAGCGTCTCAGGATTGGAATGGGAAGGAGTTGAATATGACATCTCATGCCGTAGGAAGGGTCTCAGGTTTGGTATAAATATTGAGATATCACATCTCTGCTATAAAAAGGGTCTCAGGATTGGAATGGGAAGGAGTTGGATATCCCATCTCATGTTATAGGAAGAGTCTCAGGTTTGGTATTAGAAGCATTGAGCTATCACATCTCATGCTATAGGAAGTGTCTCAGGATTGGAATGGGAAGGAGTTGGATATCACATCTCATGTTATAGGAAGGGTCTCAGGATTGGAATGGGAAGGATTTGGATATCACATCTCTTGCTATAGGAAGGGTCTCAGGATTGGAATGGGTAGGAGTTGGATATTACTTTCTTGCTATAGGAAGGGTCTCATGTTTGGAATGGGAAGGAGTTGGATATCACATCTCATGTTATAGGAAGGGTCTCAGGTTTGGTATAAGCAGTGAGATATCACATCTCTGCTATCGGAAGCGGCTCAGGATTGGAATGGGAAGGAGTTGGATATCCCATCTCATGTTATAGGAAGAGTCTCTGGTTTGGTATTGGAATCATTGAGATATCACATCGCATGCTGTAGGAAGGGTCTAAGGATGGGAATGGGATGGACTTGGATATCACATCTCATGCTATAGGAAGGGTCTCAGATTTGGTATAAGCATTGAGATATCACATCTCATGCTATAGGAAGGGTCTCAGGATTGGAATGGGAAGGAATTGGATATCACATCTCATGCTATAGGAAGGGTCTCAGATTTGGTATAAGCATTGAGATATCACATCTCATGCTAAAGGAAGGGTCTCAGGATTGGAATGGGAAGGAGTTGTATATGACATCTCAGGCCATAGGAAGGTTCTCAGGTTTGGTATAAGCATTGAGATATCACATCTCTGCTATCGGAAAGGTCTCAGGATTGGAATGGGAAGGAGTTGGATATCCCATCTCATGTTATAGGAAGGGTCTCAGGTTTGGTATTAGAAGCATAGAGATATCACATCTCATGCTATAGGAAGGGTCTCAGGATTGGAATGGGAAGGACTTGGATGTCACATCTCATGCTATAGGGAGGGTCTCAAGTTTGATATTAGAAGCATTGAGATAACAAATCTCATGATATCGGAAGGGTCTCAGGATTGGAATGGGAAGGAGTTGGATATCACATCTCATGATAAAGGAAGGGTCTAAGGTTTGGAAGGGGAAGGATTTGGATATCACATCTCATGTTATAGGACGGGTCTCAGGTTTAATATTAGAAGCATTGAGATATCAAGTCTCATGGTATAAGAAGGGTCTCAGAATTGGAATGGGAAGGAGTTGGATATCACACCTCAAGCTATAGGAAGGGTCTCAGGATTGGAATGGGAAGGAGTTTGATATCAAATCTCATGCCATAGTATGGGTCTCAGGTTTGGTAGAAGCATTGGGATATCACATCTCTTGCTATCGGAAGGGTATCAGTATTGGATTTGGAAGAAGTTGGATATCCCATCTCATGCTATAGGAAGGGTCTCAGGTTGGAATGGGAAGGAGTTGGATATCACATTTCATGTTATAGGAAGGGTCTCAGGATTGGAATGGGAAGGACTTGGATATCATATCTCATGCTATAGGACGGGTCTCAGGTTTGTTATTAGAATCATTGAGATATCATATTGCATGCTGTAGGAAGGGTCTAAGGATTGGAATGGGAAGGACCTGGATATCACATCTCATGCTATAGAACGGCTCTCAGGTTTGGAAAGGGAAGGAGTTGGATATCACATCTCATGTTATAGGATGGATCTCAGGTTTGGTATTAGAAGTATTGAGATATCACATCTCATGCTATAGGAAGGGTCTCAGGATTGGAATGGGAAGGAGTTGGATATCACATCTCATGCTAAAGGAAGGGTCTCAGGTTTGGTAGAAGCATTGAGATATCACATCTCATGCTATAGGAAGGGTCTCAGGATTGGAATGGGAAGGACTTAGATATCACATATCATGCTATAGGGAGGGTCTCAGTTTTGATATTAGAAGCATTGAGATATCACATCTCATGCTATCGGAAGTGTCTCAGGATTGGAATGGGAAGGAGCTGGATATCACATCTCATGCTAAAGGAAGGGTCTCAGGCTTGGAACGGGAAGGAGTTGGATATCACATCTCATGTTATAGGAAGGGTCTCAGGTTTGGTATAAACATTGAGATATCACATCTCTGCTATCGGAAGTGTCTCAGGATTGGAATGGGAAGGAGTTGGATATCCCATCTCATGTTATAGGACGGGTCTCAGGTTTGTTATTAGAATCATTGAGATATCATATTGCATGCTGTAGGAAGGGTCTAAGGGTTGGAATGTGAAGGACTTGGATATCACATCTCATGCTATAGATAGGCTCTTAGGTTTGGAAAGGGAAGGAGTTGGATCTCACATTTCATGTTAGAGGAAGGATCTCAGGTTTGGTATTAGAAGCATTGAGATATCACATCTCATGCTATAGGAAGGGTCTCATGATTGGAATGGGAAGGAGTTGGATATCACATCTCATGCTATAGGAAGGGTCTCAGGTTTGGTATAAGCATTGAGATATCACATCTCATGTTATAGGATGGTCTCAGGATTGGAATGGAAGGAGTTGGATATCACATCTCATGTCATAGGAAGGATCTCAGGTTTGGTATTAGAAGCAGTGAGACATCACATCTCATGCTATAGGAAGGGTCTCAGGATTGGAATGGGAAGGAGTTGGAAATCAAATCTCATGCTATAGGAAGGGTCTCAGGATTGGAATGGGAAGGAGTTGAATATGACATCTCATGCCGTAGGAAGGGTCTCAGGTTTGGTATAAACATTGAGATATCACATCTCTGCTATCAAAAGGGTCTCAGGATTGGAATGGGAAGGAGTTGGATATCCCATCTCATGTTATAGGAAGAGTCTCAGGTTTGGTATTAGAAGCATTGAGATATCACATCTCATGCTATAGGAAGTGTCTCAGGATTGGAATGGGAAGGACTTGGATATCACATCTCATGCTATAGGTAGGGTCTCAAGTTTGACATTAGAAGCATTGAGATATCACATCTCATGCTATAGGAAGGGTCTGAGGATTGGAATGGGAAGGAGTTGGATATCACATCTCCTGCTATGGGAAGGGTCTCAGGTTTGGTATAAGCAGTGAGATATCACATCTCATGCTATAGGAAGTGTCTCAGGATTGGAATGGGAAGGAGTTGGATATCACATCTCATGTTATAGGAAGGATCTCAGGTTTGGTATAAGCATTGAGATATCACATCTCTGCTATCGGAAGGGTCTCAGGATTGGAATGGGAAGGAGTTGGATATTCCCATCTCATGTTATAGGAAGGGTCTCAGGTTTGGTATTAGAAGCATTGAGATATCACATCTCACGCTATAGGAAGGGTCTCAGGATTGGAATGGGAAGGACTTGGATATCACATCTCATGCTATAGGGAGGGTCTCAAGTTTGATATTAGAAGCTTTGAGATATCACATCTCATGATATCGGAAGGGTCTCAGGATTGGAATGGGAAGGAGTTGGATATCACATCTCATGATAAAGGAAGGGTCTAAGGTTTGGAAGGGGAAGGATTTGGATATCACATCTCATGTTATATTACGGGACTCAGGTTTGGTATTAGAAGCATTGAGATATCAAGTCTCATAGTATAGGAAGGGTCTCAGAATTGGAATGGGAAGGAGTTGGATATCCCATCTCATGTTATAGGAAGAGTCTCTGGTTTGGTATTAGAATCATTGAGATATCACATCGCATGCTGTAGGAAGGGTCTAAGGATTGGAATGGGATGGACTTGGATATCACATCTCATGTTATAGGAAGGCTCTCAGGTTTGGAAGGGGAAAGAGTTGGATATCTCATTTCATGTTAGAGGTAGGATCTCAGGTTTGGTATTAGAGGCATTGAGATATCACATCTCATGCTATCAGAAGGGTCTCAGGAATGGAATGGGAAGGAGTTAGATATCACATCTAATGCTAAAGGGAGGGTCTCAGGTTTGGAAGGGGAAGGATTTGGATATCACATCTCATGTTATAGGAAGGATCTCAGGTTTGGTATTAGAAGCATTGAGATATCACATCTCATGCTATCGGAAGGATCTCAGGTTTGGTATTAGAAGCATTGAGATATCACATCTCATGCTATCAGAAGGGTCTCAGGATTGGAATGGGAAGGAGTTGGATATCACATCTCATGCTAAAGGGAGGGTCTCAGGTTTGGAAGGGGAAGGATTTGGATATCACATCTCATGTTATCGGAAGGATCTCACGTTTGGTATTAGAAATATTGAGATATCATATCTCATGCTATAGGAAGGGTCTCAGGAGTGGAATGGGAAAGAGTTGGATATCACATCTCATGCTATAGGGAGTGTCTCAGGATTGGAATGGGAAGGACTTAGATATCACATATCATGCTATAGGGAGGGTCTCAGTTTTGATATTAGAAGCATTGAGATATCACATCTCATGCTATCGGAAGTGTCTCAGGATTGGAATGGGAAGGAGCTGGATATCACATCTCATGCTAAAGGAAGGGTCTCAGGTTTGGAACGGGAAGGATTTGGATATCACATCTCATGTTATAGGAAGGGTCTCAGGTTTGGTATAAGCATTGAGATATCACATCTCTGCTATCGGAAGTGTCTCAGGATTGGAATGGGAAGGAGTTGGATATCACATTTCATGCTAAAGGGAGGGTCTCAGGTTTGGAAGGGGAAGGATTTGGATATCACATCTCATGTTATAGGAAGGATCTCACGTTTGGTATTAGAAGCATTGAGATATCAAATCTCATGCTATAGGAAGGGTCTCAGGATTGGAATGTGAAGGATTTGGATATCACATCTCATGCTAAAGGAAGGGTCTCAGGTTTGGTAGAAGCATTGAGATTTCACGTCTCTGCTATCGGAAGGGTCTCAGGATTGGATTGGGAAGGAGTTGGATATTCCTTTTCATGCTATAGGAAGGGTCTCAGGATTTGAATGGCAAGGAGTTGGATATCACATCTCATGCCATAGGAAGGGTCTCAGGTTTGGTATAAGCATTGAGATATCACATCTCTGCTATCGGAAGGGGCTCAGGATTGGATTGGGAAGGAGTTGGATATCCCTTCTCATGCTATAGGAAGTGTCTCAGGTTGGAATGGGAAGGAGTTGGATATCACATTTCATGCTAAAGGAAGGGTCTCAGGATTGGAATGTGAAGGATTTGGATATCACATCTCATGCTAAAGGAAGGGTCTCAGGTTTGGTAGAAGCATTGAGATATCACGTCGCTGCTATCGGAAGGGTCTCAGGATTGGATTGGGAAGGAGTTGGATATCCCTTCTCATGCTATAGGAAGGGTCTCAGGATTTGAATGGCAAGGAGTTGGATATCACATCTCATGCCATAGGAAGGGTCTCAGGTTTGGTATAAGCATTGAGATATCACATCTCTGCTATCGGAAGGGTCTCAGGATTGGATTGGGAAGGAGTTGGATATCCCTTCTCATGCTATAGGAAGTGTCTCAGGTTGGAATGGGAAGGAGTTGGATATCACATCTCATGTTATAGGAAGGGTCTCAGGATTGGAATGGGAAGGATTTGGATATCACATCTCTTGCTATAGGAAGGGTCTCAGGATTGGAATGGGTAGGAGTTGGATATTACTTTCTTGCTATAGGAAGGGTCTCATGTTTGGAATGGGAAGGCGTTGGATATCACATATGCTATAGTTAGTGTCTCAGGTTTGGAACGGGAAGGAGTTGGATATCACATCTCATGTTATAGGAAGGGTCTCAGGTTTGGTATAAGCATTGAGATATCACATCTCTGCTATCTGAAGCGGCTCAGGATTGGAATGGGAAGGAGTTGGATATCCCATCTCATGTTATAGGAAGAGTCTCTGGTTTGGTATTAGAATCATTGAGATATCACATCGCTTGCTGTAGGAAGGGTCTAAGGATTGGAATGGGATGGACTTGGATATCACATCTCATGCTATAGGTAGGCTCTCAGGTTTGGTATAAGCATTGAGATATCACATCTCATGCTATAGGAAGGGTCTCATGATTGGAATGGGAAGGAATTGGATATCACATCTCATGCTATAGGAAGGGTCTCAGATTTGGTATAAGCATTGAGATATCACATCTCATGCTAAAGGAAGGGTCTCAGGATTGGAATGGGAAGGAGTTGTATATGACATCTCAGGCCATAGGAAGGGTCTCAGGTTTGGTATAAGCATTGAGATATCACATCTCTGCTATCGGAAAGGTCTCAGGATTGGAATGGGAAGGAGTTGGATCTCCCATCTCATGTTATAGGAAGGGTCTCAGGTTTGGTATTAGAAGCATAGAGATATCACATCTCATGCTATAGGAAGGGTCTCAGGATTGCAATGGGAAGGACTTGGATGTCACATCTCATGCTATAGGGAGGGTCTCAAGTTTGATATTAGAAGCATTGAGATAACAAATCTCATGATATCGGAAGGGTCTCAGGATTGGAATGGGAAGGAGTTGGATATCACATCTCATGATAAAGGAAGGGTCTAAGGTTTGGAAGGGGAAGGATTTGGATATCACATCTCATGTTATAGGACGGGTCTCAGGTTTGGTATTAGAAGCATTGAGATATCAATTCTCATGGTATAAGAAGGGTCTCAGAATTGGAATGGGAAGGAGTTGGATATCACACCTCAAGCTATAGGAAGGGTCTCAGGATTGGAATGGGAAGGAGTTTGATATCACATCTCATGCCATAGTATGGGTCTCAGGTTTGGTAGAAGCATTGGGATATCACATCTCATGCTATCGGAAGGGTATCAGTATTGGATTTTGAAGAAGTTGGATATCCCATCTCATGCTATAGGAAGGGTCTCAGGTTGGAATGGGAAGGAGTTGGATATCACATTTCATGTTATAGGAAGGGTCTCAGGATTGGAATGGGAAGGACTTGGATATCATATCTCATGCTATAGGACGGGTCTCAGGTTTGTTATTAGAATCATTGAGATATCATATTGCATGCTGTAGGAAGGGTCTAAGGATTGGAATAGGAAGGACCTGGATATCACATCTCATGCTATAGATAGGCTCTTAGGTTTGGAAAGGGAAGGAGTTGGATATCACATTTCATGTTAGAGGAAGGATCTCAGGTTTGGTATTAGAAGCATTGAGATATCACATCTCATGCTATAGGAAGGGTCTCAGGATTGGAATGGGAAGTAGTTGGATATCACATCTCATGCTATAGGAAGGGTCTCAGGTTTGGTATAAGCATTGAGATATCACATCTCATGCTATAGGACGGGTCTCAGGATTGGAATGGAAGGAGTTGGATATCACATCTTATGTTATAGGAAGGATCTCAGGTTTGGTATTAGAATCATTGAGACATCACATCTCATGCTATAGGAAGGGTCTCAGGGTTGGAATGGGAAGGAGTTGAATATCACAACTCATCCAATAGGAAGGGTCTCAGGTTTGGAATGGGAAGGAATTGGATATCACATCTCATGTTATAGGAAGGATCTCAGGTTTGGTATTAGAAGCATTGAGATATCACATCTCATGCTATAGGAAGGGTCTCAGGATTGGAATGTGAAGGATTTAGATATCACATCTCATGCTAAAGGAAGGGTCTCAGGTTTGGTAGAAGCATTGAAATATCACGTCTCTGCTATCGGAAGGGTCTCAGGATTGGATTGGGAAGGAGTTGGATATCCCTTCTCATGCTATAGGAAGGGTCTCAGGATTTGAATGGCAAGGAGTTGGATATCACATCTCATGCCATACGAAGGGTCTCAGGTTTGGTATAAGCATTGAGATATCACATCTCTGCTATCGGAAGGGTCTCAGGATTGGAATGGGAAGGAGTTGGATATTCCCATCTCATGTAATAGGAAGGGTCTCAGGTTTGGTATTAGAAGCATTGAGATATCACATCTCATGCTATAGGAAGGGTCTCAGGATTGGAATGGGAAGGACTTGGATATCACATCTCATGCTATAGGGAGGGTCTCAAGTTTGATATTAGAAGCTTTGAGATATCACATCTCATGATATCGGAAGGGTCTCAGGATTGGAATGGGAAGGAGTTGGATATCACATCTCATGATAAAGGAAGGGTCTAAGGTTTGGAAGGGGAAGGATTTGGATATCACATATCATGTTATATTACGGGTCTCAGGTTTGGTATTAGAAGCATTGAGATATCAAGTCTCAGAGTATAGGAAGGGTCTCAGAATTGGAATGGGAAGGAGTTGGATATCACATCTCAAGCTATAGGAAGGGTCTCAGGATTGGAATGGGAAGGACTTGGATATCACATCTCATGCTATAGGAAGGCTCTCAGGTTTGGAAGGGGAAAGAGTTGGATATCACATTTCATGTTAGAGGTAGGATCTCAGGTTTGGTATTAGAGGCATTGAGATATCACATCTCATGCTATCAGAAGGGTCTCAGGAATGGAATGGGAAGGAGTTGGATATCACATCTCATGCTAAAGGGAGGGTCTCAGGTTTGGAAGGGGAAGGATTTGGATATCACATCTCATGTTATAGGAAGGATATCAGGTTTGGTATTAGAAGCATTGAGATATCACATCTCATGCTATCGGAAGGATCTCAGGTTTGGTATTAGAAGCATTGAGATATCACATCTCATGCTATCAGAAGGGTCCAGGATTGGAATGGGAAGGAGTTGGATATCACATCTCATGCTAAAGGGAGGGTCTCAGGTTTGGAAGGGGAAGGATTTGGATATCACATCTCATGTTATCGGAAGGATCTCACGTTTGGTATTAGAAGTATTGAGATATCATATCTCATGCTATAGGAAGGGTCTCAGGATTGGAATGGGAAAGAGTTGGATATCACATCTCATGCTATAGGGAGTGTCTCAGGATTGGAATGGGAAGGACTTAGATATCACATATCATGCTATAGGGAGGGTCTCAGTTTTGATAGAAGCATTGAGATATCACATCTCATGCTATCGGAAGTGTCTCAGGATTGGAATGGGAAGGAGCTGGATATCACATCTCATGCTAAAGGAAGGGTCTCAGGTTTGGAACGGGAAGGATTTGGATATCACATCTCATGTTATAGGAAGGGTCTCAGGTTTGGTATAAGCATTGAGATATCACATCTCTGCTATCGGAAGTGTCTCAGGATTGGAATGGGAAGGAGTTGGATATCACATCTCATGTTATAGGATGGGTCTCAGGTTTGTTATTAGAATCATTGAGATATCATATTGCATGCTGTAGGAAGGGTCTAAGGGTTGGAATGGGAAGGACTTGGATATAACATCTCATGCTATAGATAGGCTCTTAGGTTTGGAAAGGGAAGGAGTTGGATATCACATTTCATGTTAGAGGAAGGATCTCAGGTTTGGTATTAGAAGCATTGAGATATCACATCTCATGCTATAGGAAGGGTCTCAGGATTGGAATGGGAAGTAGTTGGATATCACATCTCATGCTATAGGAAGGGTCTCAGGTTTGGAATGGGAAGGAATTGGATATCACATCTCATGTTATAGGAAGGATCTCAGGTTTGGTATTAGAAGCATTGAGATATCACATCTCATGCTATAGGAAGGGTCTCAGGATTGGAATGTGAAGGATTTGGATATCACATCTCATGCTAAAGGAAGGGTCTCAGGTTTGGTAGAAGCATTGAGATATCACGTCTCTGCTATCGGAAGGGTCGCAGGATTGGATTGGGAAGGAGTTGGATATCCCTTCTCATGCTATAGGAAGGGTCTCAGGATTTGAATGGCAAGGAGTTGGATATCACATCTCATGCCATAGGAAGGGTCTCAGGTTTGGTATAAGCATTGAGATATCACATCTCTGCTATCGGAAGGGTCTCAGGATTGGATTGGGAAGGAGTTGGATATCCCTTCTCATGCTATAGGAAGTGTCTCAGGTTGGAATGGGAAGGAGTTGGATATCACATCTCATGTTATAGGAAGGGTCTCAGGATTGGAATGGGAAGGATTTGGATATCACATCTCTTGCTATAGGAAGGGTCTCAGGATTGGAATGGGTAGGAGTTGGATATTACTTTCTTGCTATAGGAAGGGTCTCATGTTTGGAATGGGAAGGAGTTGGATATCACATATGCTATAGTTAGTGTCTCAGGTTTGGAACGGGAAGGAGTTGGATATCACATCTCATGTTATAGGAAGGGTCTCAGGTTTGGTATAAGCATTGAGATATCACATCTCTGCTATCGGAAGCGGCTCAGGATTGGAATGGGAAGGAGTTGGATATCCCATCTCATGTTATAGTAAGAGTCTCTGGTTTGGTATTAGAATCATTGAGATATCACATCGCATGCTGTAGGAAGGGTCTAAGAATTGGAATGGGATGGACTTGGATATCACATCTCATGCTATAGGACGGGTCTCAGATTTGGTATAAGCATTGAGATATCACATCTCATGCTATAGGAAGGGTCTCAGGTTTGGTATAAGCATTGAGATATCACATCTCTGCTATCGGAAGCGGCTCAGGATTGGAATGGGAAGGAGTTGGATATCCCATCTCATGTTATAGTAAGAGTCTCTGGTTTGGTATTAGAATCATTGAGATATCACATCGCATGCTGTAGGAAGGGTCTAAGAATTGGAATGGGATGGACTTGGATATCACATCTCATGCTATAGGTAGGCTCTCAGGTTTGGTATAAGCATTGAGATATCACATCTCATGCTATAGGAAGGGTCTCAGGATTGGAATGGGAAGGATTTGGATATCACATCTCATGCTATAGGACGGGTCTCAGATTTGGTATAAGCATTGAGATATCACATCTCCTGCTAAAGGAAGGGTCTCAGGATTGGAATGGGAAGGAGTTGTATATGACATCTCAGGCCATAGGAAGGGTCTCAGGTTTGGTATAAGCATTGAGATATCACATCTCTGCTATCGGAAGGGTCTCAGGATTGGAATGGGAAGGAGTTGGATATCCCATCTCATGTTATAGGAAGGGTCTCAGGTTTGGTATTAGAAGCATAGAGATATCACATCTCATGCTATAGGAAGGGTCTCAGGATTGGAATAGGAAGGACTTGGATGTCACATCTCATGTTTCCTATGACATGAGATGTGATATCCAATTCCTTCCCATTCCAAACCTGAGACCCTTCCTACAACATGCAATGTGATATCTCAATGCCTCTAATACCAAACCTGAGACCAGTCCTATAACATGAGATGGGATATCCAACTCCTTCCCGTTCCAAACCTGAGACCCTTCCTATAGCATGAGATGTGATATCTCAATGCTTCTAATGCCAAACCTGAGATCCTTCCGATAGCATGAGATGTGATATCTCAATGCTTCTAATACCAAACTTGAGATCCTTCCGATAGCATGAGATGTGATATCTCAATGCTTCTAATACCAATCCTGAGATCCTTCCTATAACATGAGATGTGATATCCAAATCCTTCCCCTTCCAAACCTGAGACCCTCCCTTTAGCATGAGGCCTCAGGTTTGGTATTAGAAGCATTGAGATATCACATCTCATGCTATAGGAAGGGTCTCAGGATTGGAATGGGAAGGACTTGGATGTAACATCTCATGCTATAGGGAGGGTCTCAAGTTTGATATTAGAAGCATTGAGATAACAAATCTCATGATATCGGAAGGGTCTCAGGATTGGAATGGGAAGGAGTTGGATATCACATCTCATGATAAAGGAAAGGTCTAAGGTTTGGAAGGGGAAGGATTTGGATATCACATCTCATGTTATAGGACGGGTCTCAGGTTTGGTATTAGAAGCATTGAGATATCAAGTCTCATGGTATAAGAAGGGTCTCAGAATTGGAATGGGAAGGAGTTGGATATCACACCTCAAGCTATAGGAAGCGTCTCAGGATTGGAATGGGAAGGAGTTTGATATCACATCTCATGCCATAGTATGGTTCTCAGGTTTGGTAGAAGCATTGGGATATCACATCCCATGCTATCGGAAGGGTATCAGTATTGGATTTGGAAGGAGTTGGATATCCCATCTCATGCTATAGGAAGGGTCTCAGGTTGGAATGGGAAGGAGTTGGATATCATATCTCATGCTATAGGAAGGTTCTCAGGTTTGGAACGGGAAGGAGTTGGATATCACATTTCATGTTAGAGGAAGGATCTCAGGTTTGGTATTAGAGGCCTTGAGATATCACATCTCATGCTATCGGAAGGGTCTCAGGATTGGAATGGGAAGGAGTTGGATATCACATCTCAAGCTATAGGAAGGGTCTCAGGTTTGGTATAAGCATTGAGATATCACATCTCATGCTATAGGAAGGTTCTCTGGATTGGAATGGGAAGAAGTTGGATATCACATCTCATGCTATAGGAAGGGTCTCAGGTTTGGTATAAGCATTGAGATATCACATCTCATGCTATAGGAAGGGTCTCAGGATTGGAATGGGAAGGAGTTGTATATGACATCTCATGCCATAGGAAGGGTCTCAGGTTTGGTATAAGCATTGAGATATCACATCACATGCTATAGGAAGGGTCTCAGGATTGGAATGGGAAGGACTTGGATATCACATCTCATGCTATAGGCAGGGTCTCAGGTTTGGAAAGGGAAGGAGATGGATATCACATTTCATGTTAGAGGTAGGATCTCAGGTTTGGCATTAGAGGCATTGAGATATCACATCTCATGCTATCAGAAGGGTCTCAGGATTGGAATGGGAAGGAGTTGGATATCACATCTCATGCTAAAGGGAGGGTCTCAGGTTTGGAAGGGGAAGGATTTGGAAATCACATCTCATATTATAGGAAGGATCTCAGGTTTGGTATTAGAAGCATTGAGATATCACATCTCATGCTATCGGAAGGATCTCAGGTTTGGTATAAGAGGCATTGAGATATCACATCTCATGCTATCATAAGGGTCTCAGGATTGGAATGGGAAGGAGTTGGATATCACATCTCATGTTATAGGAAGGATCTCAGGTTTGGTATTAGAAGCATTGAGACATCACATCTCATGCTATAGGAAGGGTCTCAGGATTGGAATGGGAAGGAGTTGGATATCACATCTCATGCTATAGGAAGGGTCTCAGATTTGGTATAAGCATTGAGATATCACATCTCATGCTATAGGAAGGGTCTCAGGATTGGAATGGGAAGGAGTTGTATATGACATCTCATGCTAAAGGGAGGGTCTCAGGTTTGGAAGGAGAAGGATTTGGAAATCACATCTCATGTTATAGGAAGGATCTCAGGTTTGGTATTAGAAGCATTGAGATATCACATCTCATGCTATCGGAAGTATCTCAGGTTTGGTATTAGAGGCATTGAGATATCACATCTCATGCTATCGGAAGGATCTCAGGTTTGGTATAAGAGGCATTGAGATATCACATCTCATGCTATCATAAGGGTCTCAGGATTGGAATGGGAAGGAGTTGGATATCACATCTCTTGTTATAGGAAGGATCTCAGGTTTGGTATTAGAAGCATTGAGATATCACATCTCATGCTATAGGAAGGGTCTCAGGATTGGAATGGGAAGGAGTTGGATATCACATCTCATGCTATAGGAAGGGTCTCAGATTTGGTATAAGCATTGAGATATCACATCTCATGCTATAGGAAGGGTCTCAGGATTGGAATGGGAAGGAGTTGGATATCACACCTCATGCTATAGGAAGGGTCTCAGGTTTGGAACGGGAAGGAGTTAGATATCACATCTCATGTTATAGGAAGAGTCTCAGGTTTGTTATAAGCATTGAGATATCACAACTCTGCTATCGGAGGTGTCTCAGGATTGGGATGGGAAGGAATTGGATATCACATCTCATGCTATAGGAAGGGTATCAGGTTTGGAACGGGAAGGAGTTGGATATCCCATCTCATGTTATAGGACAGGTCTCAGGTTTGATATTAGAAGCATTAGATATCACATCTCTGCTATTGGAAGGGTCTCAGGATTGGAATGGGAAGGACTTGGATATCAGAATTCATGTTATAGGAAGGGTCTCAGGTTTGGTATTAGAAGCATTGAGATATCACATCTCATGCTATAGGAAGGGTCTCAGGATTAAAATGGGAAGGACTTGGATATCACATCTCATGCTATAGGAAGGGTCTCAGGATTGGAATGGGAAGGAGTTGTATATGACATCTCATGCCGTAGGAAGGGTCTCAGGTTTGGTATAAGCATTGAGATATCACATTTCTGCTATCGGAAGGGTCTCAGGATTGGAATGGGAAGGAGTTGGATATCCCATCTCATGTTATAGGACGGGTCTCAGGTTTATTATTAGAATCATTGAGATATCATATTGCATGCTATAGGAAGGGTCTAAGGATTGGAATTGGAAGGACTTGGATATCACATCTCATGCTATAGGTAGGCTCTCAGGTTTGGAAAGGGAAGGAGTTGGATATCACATTTCATGTTAGAGGAAGGATCTCAGGTTTGGTATTAGAGGCATTGAGATATCACATCTCATGCTATAGGAAGGGTCTTCAGGATTGGAATGGGAAGGAGTTGGATATCACATCTCATGCTATAGGAAGGGTCTCAGATTTGGTATAAGCATTGAGATATCACATCTCATGCTATAGGAAGGGTCTCAGGATTGGAATGGGAAGGAGTTGTATATGACATCTCATGCTAAAGGGAGGGTCTCAGGTTTGGAAGGAGAAGGATTTGGAAATCACATCTCATGTTATAGGAAGGATCTCAGGTTTGGTATTAGAAGCATTGAGATATCACATCTCATGCTATCGGAAGTATCTCAGGTTTGGTATTAGAGGCATTGAGATATCACATCTCATGCTATCATAAGGGTCTCAGGATTGGAATGGGAAGGAGTTGGATATCACATCTCTTGTTATAGGAAGGATCTCAGGTTTGGTATTAGAAGCATTGAGATATCACATCTCATGCTATAGGAAGGGTCTCAGGATTGGAATGGGAAGGAGTTGGATATCACATCTCATGCTATAGGAAGGGTCTCAGATTTGGTATAAGCATTGAGATATCACATCTCATGCTATAGGAAGGGTCTCAGGATTGGAATGGGAAGGAGTTGGATATCACACCTCATGCTATAGGAAGGGTCTCAGGTTTGGAACGGGAAGGAGTTAGATATCACATCTCATGTTATAGGAAGAGTCTCAGGTTTGTTATAAGCATTGAGATATCACAACTCTGCTATCGGAGGTGTCTCAGGATTGGGATGGGAAGGAATTGGATATCACATCTCATGCTATAGGAAGGGTATCAGGTTTGGAACGGGAAGGAGTTGGATATCCCATCTCATGTTATAGGACAGGTCTCAGGTTTGATATTAGAAGCATTAGATATCACATCTCTGCTATTGGAAGGGTCTCAGGATTGGAATGGGAAGGACTTGGATATCAGAATTCATGTTATAGGAAGGGTCTCAGGTTTGGTATTAGAAGCATTGAGATATCACATCTCATGCTATAGGAAGGGTCTCAGGATTAAAATGGGAAGGACTTGGATATCACATCTCATGCTATAGGAAGGGTCTCAGGATTGGAATGGGAAGGAGTTGTATATGACATCTCATGCCGTAGGAAGGGTCTCAGGTTTGGTATAAGCATTGAGATATCACATTTCTGCTATCGGAAGGGTCTCAGGATTGGAATGGGAAGGAGTTGGATATCCCATCTCATGTTATAGGACGGGTCTCAGGTTTATTATTAGAATCATTGAGATATCATATTGCATGCTATAGGAAGGGTCTAAGGATTGGAATTGGAAGGACTTGGATATCACATCTCATGCTATAGGTAGGCTCTCAGGTTTGGAAAGGGAAGGAGTTGGATATCACATTTCATGTTAGAGGAAGGATCTCAGGTTTGGTATTAGAGGCATTGAGATATCACATCTCATGCTATAGGAAGGGTCTTCAGGATTGGAATGGGAAGGAGTTAGATATCACATCTCATGCTATAGGAAGGGTCTCAGGTTTGGTATAAGCATTGAGATATCACATCTCATGCTATAGGAAGGGTCTCAGGATTGGAATGGGAAGGATATGTATATGATATTTCATGCCATAGGAAGGGTCTCAGGTTTGGTATAAGCATTGAGATATCACATCTATGCTTTTGGAAGGGTCTCAGGATTGGAATGGGAAGGAGTTGGATATCCCATCTCATGTTATAGGAAGAGTCTCAGGTTTGGTATTAGAAGCATTGAGATATCACATCTCATGCTATAGGAAGTGTCTCGGGATTGGAATGGGAAGGACTTGGATATCACATCTCATGCTATAGGGAGGGTCTCAAGTTTGATATTAGAAGCATTGAGATATCACATCTCATGCTATAGGAAGGGTCTCAGGATTGGAATGGAAGGAGTTGGATACCACATCTCATGTTTTAGGAAGGATCTCAGGTTTGGTATTAGAAGCATTGAGACATCACATCTCATGCTATAGGAAGGGTCTCAGGATTGGAATGGGAAGGAGTTGGATATCACATCTCATGCTATATGAAGGGTCTCAGGTTTGGTATAAGCATTGAGATATCACATCTCATGCTATAGGAAGGGTCTCAGGATTGGAATGGGAAGGAGTTGTATATGACATCTCATGCCGTAGGAAGGGTCTCAGGTTTGGTATAAGCATTGAGATATCACATCTCTGCTATCGTAAGGGTCTCAGGATTGGAATGGGAAGGAGTTGGATATCCCATCTCATGTTATAGGAAGAGTCTCAGGTTTGGTATTAGAAGCATTGAGATATCACATCTCATGCTATAGGAAGGGTCTCAGGATTGGAATGGGAAGCTGTTGGATATCACATCTCATGCTATAGGAAGGGTCTCAGGTTTGGTATAAGCATTGAGATATCACATCTCAAGCTATAGGAAGGGTCTCAGGATTGGAATGGGAAGGAGTTGGATATCACATCTCATGTTATAGGAAGGATCTCAGGTTTGGTATTAGAAGCATTGAGACATCACATCTCATGCTATAGGAAGGGTCTCAGGATTGGAATGGGAAGGAGTTGTATATGACATCTCATGCCGTAGGAAGGGTCTCAGGTTTGGTATAAGCATTGAGATATCACATCTCTGCTATCGGAAGGGTCTCAGGATTGGAATGGGAAGGAGTTGGATATCCCATCTCATGTTATAGGAAGGGTCTCATGATTGGAATGGGAAGGACTTGGATATCACATCTCATGCTATAGGAAGGCTCTTAGGTTTGGAAGGGGAAAGAGTTGGATATCACATTTCATGTTAGAGGTAGGATCTCAGGTTTGGTATTAGAGGCATTGAGATATCACATCTCATGCTATCAGAAGGGTCAGGATTGGAATGGGAAGGAGTTGGATATCACATCTCATGCTAAAGGGAGGGTCTCAGGTTTGGAAGGGGAAGGATTTGGATATCACATCTCATGTTATAGGAAGGATCTCAAGTTTGGTATTAGAAGCATTGAGATATCACATCTCATGCTATCAGAAGGGTCTCAGGATAGGAATGGGAAGGAGTTGGATATCACATCTCATGCTAAAGGGAGGGTCTCAGGTTTGGAAGGGGAAGGGTTTGGATATCACATCTCATGTTATCGGAAGGATCTCAGGTTTGGTATTAGAAGTATTGAGATATCACATCTCATGCTATAGGAAGGGTCTCAGGATTGGAATGGGAACGTGTTGGATATCACATCTCATGCTAAAGGAAGGGTCTCAGGTTTGGTAGAAGCATTGAGATATCACATCTCATGCTATAGGAAGGGTCTCAGGATTGGAATGGGAAGGAGTTGTATATGACATCTCATGCCGTAGGAAGGGTCTCAGGTTTGGTATACGCATTGAGATATCACATCTCTGCTATCGGAAGGGTCTCAGGATTGGAATGGGAAGGAGTTGGATATCCCATCTCATGTTATAGGAAGGGTCTCATGATTGGAATGGGAAGGACTTGGATATCACATCTCATGCTATAGGAAGGCTCTTAGGTTTGGAAGGGGAAAGAGTTGGATATCACATTTCATGTTAGAGGTAGGATCTCAGGTTTGGTATTAGAGGCATTGAGATATCACATCTCATGCTATCAGAAGCGTCTCAGGATTGGAATGGGAAGGAGTTGGATATCACATCTCATGCTAAAGGGAGGGTCTCAGGTTTGGAAGGGGAAGGATTTGGATATCACATCTCATGTTATAGGAAGGATCTCAAGTTTGGTATTAGAAGCATTGAGATATCACATCTCATGCTATCAGAAGGGTCTCAGGATAGGAATGGGAAGGAGTTGGATATCACATCTCATGCTAAAGGGAGGGTCTCAGGTTTGGAAGGGGAAGGATTTGGATATCACATCTCATGTTATCGGAAGGATCTCAGGTTTGGTATTAGAAGTATTGAGATATCACATCTCATGCTATAGGAAGGGTCTCAGGATTGGAATGGGAACGAGTTGGATATCACATCTCATGCTAAAGGAAGGGTCTCAGGTTTGGTAGAAGCATTGAGATATCACATCTCATGCTATAGGAAGGGTCTCAGGATTGGAATGGGAAGGAGTTGTATATGACATCTCATGCCGTAGGAAGGGTCTCAGGTTTGGTATACGCATTGAGATATCACATCTCTGCTATCGGAAGGGTCTCAGGATTGGAATGGGAAGGAGTTGGATATCCCATCTCATGTTATAGGAAGGGTCTCATGATTGGAATGGGAAGGACTTGGATATCACATCTCATGCTATAGGAAGGCTCTTAGGTTTGGAAGGGGAAAGAGTTGGATATCACATTTCATGTTAGAGGTAGGATCTCAGGTTTGGTATTAGAGGCATTGAGATATCACATCTCATGCTATCAGAAGCGTCTCAGGATTGGAATGGGAAGGAGTTGGATATCACATCTCATGCTAAAGGGAGGGTCTCAGGTTTGGAAGGGGAAGGATTTGGATATCACATCTCATGTTATAGGAAGGATCTCAAGTTTGGTATTAGAAGCATTGAGATATCACATCTCATGCTATCAGAAGGGTCTCAGGATAGGAATGGGAAGGAGTTGGATATCACATCTCATGCTAAAGGGAGGGTCTCAGGTTTGGAAGGGGAAGGATTTGGATATCACATCTCATGTTATAGGAAGGATCTCAAGTTTGGTATTAGAAGCATTGAGATATCACATCTCATGCTATCAGAAGGGTCTCAGGATAGGAATGGGAAGGAGTTGGATATCACATCTCATGCTAAAGGGAGGGTCTCAGGTTTGGAAGGGGAAGGATTTGGATATCACATCTCATGTTATCGGAAGGATCTCAGGTTTGGTATTAGAAGTATTGAGATATCACATCTCATGCTATAGGAAGGGTCTCAGGATTGGAATGGGAACGAGTTGGATACCACATCTCATGCTAAAGGAAGGGTCTCAGGTTTGGTAGAAGCATTGAGATATCACATCTCATGCTATAGGAAGGGTCTCAGGATTGGAATGGGAAGGACTTAGATATCACATATCATGCTATAGGGAGGGTCTCAGCTTTGATATTAGAAGCATTGAGATATCACATCTCATGCTATCGGAAGTGTCTCAGGATTGGAATGGGAAGGAGCTGGATATCACATCTCATGCTAAAGGAAGGGTCTCAGGTTTGGAACGGGAAGGAGTTGGATATCACATCTCATGTTATAGGAAGGGTCTCAGGTTGGTATAAGCATTGATATATCACATCTCTGCTATCGGAAGTGTCTCAGGATTGGAATGGGAAGGAGTTGGATATCCCATCTCATGTTATAGGACGGGTCTCAGGTTTATTATTAGAATCATTGAGATATCATATTGCATGCTGTAGGAAGGGTCTAAGGATTGGAATGGGAAGGACTTGGATATCACATCTCATGCTATAGATAGGCTCTCAGGTTTGGAAAGGGAAGGAGTTGGATATCACATTTCATGTTAGAGGAAGGATCTCAGGTTTGGTATTAGAGGCATTGAGATATCACATCTCATGCTATAGGAAGGGTCTCAGGTTGGAATTGGAAGGAGTTGGATATCACATCTCATGTTATAGGAAGGGTCTCAGGATTGGAATGGGAAGGACTTGGATATCACATCTCATGCTATAGGAAGGCTCTCAGGTTTGGAAGGGGAAAGAGTTGGATATCACATTTCATGTTAGAGGTAGGATCTCAGGTTTGGTATTAGAGGCAATGAGATATCACATCTCATGCTATCAGAAGGGTCTCAGATTTAGAATGGGAAGGAGTTGGATATCACATCTCATGCTAAAGGGAGGGTGTCAGGTTTGGAAGGGGAAGGATTTGGATATCACATCTCATGTTATAGGAAGGATCTCAGGTTTGGTATTAGAAGCATTGAGATATCACATCTCATGCTATCGGAAGGATCTCAGGTTTGGTATTAGAAGCATTGAGATATCACATCTCATGCTATCAGAAGGTTTTCAGGATTGGAATGGGAAGGAGTTGGATATCCCATCTCATGCTAAAGGGAGGGTCTCAGGTTTGGAAGGGGAAGGATTTGGATATCACATCTCGTGTTATCGGAAGGATCTCAGGTTTGGTATTAGAAGTATTGAGATATCACATCTCATGCTATAGGAAGGGTCTCAGGATTGGAATATGGGAAGTAGTTGGATATCACATCTCATGCTAAAGGAAGGGTCTCAGGTTTGGTAGAAGCATTGAGATATCACATCTCATGCTATAGGAAGGGTCTCAGGAGGATATCACATCTCATGCTATAGGAAGGGTCTCAGATTTGGTATAAGTATTGAGATATCACATCTCATGCTAAAGGAAGGGTCTCAGGATTGGAATGGGAAGGAGTTGTATATGACATCTCAGGCCATAGGAAGGTTCTCAGGTTTGGTATAAGCATTGAGATATCACATCTCTGCTATCGGAAGGGTCTCAGGATTGGAATGGGAAGGAGTTGGATATCCCATCTCATGTTATAGGAAGGGTCTCAGGTTTGGTATTAGAAGCATAGAGATATCACATCTCATGCTATAGGAAGGATCTCAGGATTTGAATGGCAAGGAGTTGGATATCACATCTCATGCCATAGGAAGGGTCTCAGGTTTGGTATAAGCATTGAGATATCACATCTCTGCTATCGGAAGGGTCTCAGGATTGGATTGGGAAGGAGTTAGATATCCCTTCTCATGCTATAGGAAGTGTCTCAGGTTGGAATGGGAAGGAGTTGGATATCACATCTCATGTTATAGGAAGGGTCTCAGGATTGGAAGGGGAAGGATTTGGATATCACATCTCATGTTATAGGACGGGTCTCAGGTTTGGTATTAGATGCATTGAGATATCAAGTCTCATGGTATAAGAAGGGTCTCAGAATTGGAATGGGAAGGAGTTGGATATCACACCTCAAGCAATAGGAAGGGTCTCAGGATTGGAATGGGAAGGAGTTTGATATCACATCTCATGCCATAGTATGGGTCTCAGGTTTGGTAGAAGCATTGGGATATCACATCTCATGCTATCGGAAGGGTATCAGTATTGGATTTGGAAGAAGTTGGATATCCCATCTCATGCTATAGGAAGGGTCTCAGGTTGGAATGGGAAGGAGTTGGATATCACATTTCATGTTATAGGAAGGGTCTCAGGATTGGAATGGGAAGGACTTGGATATCATATCTCATGCTATAGGACGGGTCTCAGGTTTGTTATTAGAATCATTGAGATATCATATTGCATGTTGTAGGAAGGGTCTAAGGATTGGAATGGGAAGGACTTGGATATCACATCTCATGCTATAGATAGGCTCTTAGGTTTGGAAAGGGAAGGAGTTGGATATCACATTTCATGTTAGAGGAAGGATCTCAGGTTTGGTATTAGAAGCATTGAGTTATCACATCTCATGCTATATGAAGGGTCTCAGGATTGGAATGGGAAGTAGTTGGATATCACATCTCATGCTATAGGAAGGGTCTCAGGTTTGGTATAAGCATTGAGATATCACATCTCATGCTATAGGACAGGTCTCAGGATTGGAATGGAAGGAGTTGGATATCACATTTCATGTTATAGGAGGGATCTCAGGTTTGGTATTAGAAGCATTGAGACATCACATCTCATGCTATAGGAAGGGTCTCAGGATTGGAATGGGAAGGAGTTGGATATCACATCTCATGCTAAAGGGAGGGTCTCAGGTTTGGAAGGGGAAGGATTTGGAAATCACATCTCATATTATAGGAAGGATCTCAGGTTTGGTATTAGAAGCATTGAGATATCACATCTCATGCTATCGGAAGGATCTCAGGTTTGGTATAAGAGGCATTGAGATATCACATCTCATGCTATCATAAGGGTCTCAGGATTGGAATGGGAAGGAGTTGGATATCACATCTCATGTTATAGGAAGGATCTCAGGTTTGGTATTAGAAGCATTGAGACATCACATCTCATGCTATAGGAAGGGTCTCAGGATTGGAATGGGAAGGAGTTGGATATCACATCTCATGCTATAGGAAGGGTCTCAGATTTGGTATAAGCATTGAGATATCACATCTCATGCTATAGGAAGGGTCTCAGGATTGGAATGGGAAGGAGTTGTATATGACATCTCATGCTAAAGGGAGGGTCTCAGGTTTGGAAGGAGAAGGATTTGGAAATCACATCTCATGTTATAGGAAGGATCTCAGGTTTGGTATTAGAAGCATTGAGATATCACATCTCATGCTATCGGAAGTGTCTCAGGTTTGGTATTAGAGGCATTGAGATATCACATCTCATGCTATCATAAGGGTCTCAGGATTGGAATGGGAAGGAGTTGGATATCACATCTCTTGTTATAGGAAGGATCTCAGGTTTGGTATTAGAAGCATTGAGATATCACATCTCATGCTATAGGAAGGGTCTCAGGATTGGAATGGGAAGGAGTTGGATATCACATCTCATGCTATAGGAAGGGTCTCAGATTTGGTATAAGCATTGAGATATCACATCTCATGCTATAGGAAGGGTCTCAGGATTGGAATGGGAAGGAGTTGGATATCACACCTCATGCTATAGGAAGGGTCTCAGGTTTGGAACGGGAAGGAGTTAGATATCACATCTCATGTTATAGGAAGAGTCTCAGGTTTGTTATAAGCATTGAGATATCACAACTCTGCTATCGGAGGTGTCTCAGGATTGGGATGGGAAGGAATTGGATATCACATCTCATGCTATAGGAAGGGTATCAGGTTTGGAACGGGAAGGAGTTGGATATCCCATCTCATGTTATAGGACAGGTCTCAGGTTTGATATTAGAAGCATTAGATATCACATCTCTGCTATTGGAAGGGTCTCAGGATTGGAATGGGAAGGACTTGGATATCAGAATTCATGTTATAGGAAGGGTCTCAGGTTTGGTATTAGAAGCATTGAGATATCACATCTCATGCTATAGGAAGGGTCTCAGGATTAAAATGGGAAGGACTTGGATATCACATCTCATGCTATAGGAAGGGTCTCAGGATTGGAATGGGAAGGAGTTGTATATGGCATCTCATGCCGTAGGAAGGGTCTCAGGTTTGGTATAAGCATTGAGATATCACATTTCTGCTATCGGAAGGGTCTCAGGATTGGAATGGGAAGGAGTTGGATATCCCATCTCATGTTATAGGACGGGTCTCAGGTTTATTATTAGAATCATTGAGATATCATATTGCATGCTATAGGAAGGGTCTAAGGATTGGAATTGGAAGGACTTGGATATCACATCTCATGCTATAGGTAGGCTCTCAGGTTTGGAAAGGGAAGGAGTTGGATATCACATTTCATGTTAGAGGAAGGATCTCAGGTTTGGTATTAGAGGCATTGAGATATCACATCTCCTGCTATAGGAAGGGTCTTCAGGATTGGAATGGGAAGGAGTTAGATATCACATCTCATGCTATAGGAAGGGTCTCAGGTTTGGTATAAGCATTGAGATATCACATCTCATGCTATAGGAAGGGTCTCAGGATTGGAATGGGAAGGATATGTATATGACATTTCATGCCATAGGAAGGGTCTCAGGTTTGGTATAAGCATTGAGATATCACATCTATGCTTTTGGAAGGGTCTCAGGATTGGAATGGGAAGGAGTTGGATATCCCATCTCATGTTATAGGAAGAGTCTCAGGTTTGGTATTAGAAGCATTGAGATATCACATCTCATGCTATAGGAAGTGTCTCAGGATTGGAATGGGAAGGACTTGGATATCACATCTCATGCTATAGGGAGGGTCTCAAGTTTGATATTAGAAGCATTGAGATATCACATCTCATGCTATAGGAAGGGTCTCAGGATTGGAATGGAAGGAGTTGGATACCACATCTCATGTTTTAGGAAGGATCTCAGGTTTGGTATTAGAAGCATTGAGACATCACATCTCATGCTATAGGAAGGGTCTCAGGATTGGAATGGGAAGGAGTTGGATATCACATCTCATGCTATATGAAGGGTCTCAGGTTTGGTATAAGCATTGAGATATCACATCTCATGCTATAGGAAGGGTCTCAGGATTGGAATGGGAAGGAGTTGTATATGACATCTCATGCCGTAGGAAGGGTCTCAGGTTTGGTATAAGCATTGAGATATCACATCTCTGCTATCGTAAGGGTCTCAGGATTGGAATGGGAAGGAGTTGGATATCCCATCTCATGTTATAGGAAGAGTCTCAGGTTTGGTATTAGAAGCATTGAGATATCACATCTCATGCTATAGGAAGGGTCTCAGGATTGGAATGGGAAGCTGTTGGATATCACATCTCATGCTATAGGAAGGGTCTCAGGTTTGGTATAAGCATTGAGATATCACATCTCAAGCTATAGGAAGGGTCTCAGGATTGGAATGGGAAGGAGTTGGATATCACATCTCATGTTATAGGAAGGATCTCAGGTTTGGTATTAGAAGCATTGAGACATCACATCTCATGCTATAGGAAGGGTCTCAGGATTGGAATGGGAAGGAGTTGTATATGACATCTCATGCCGTAGGAAGGGTCTCAGGTTTGGTATAAGCATTGAGATATCACATCTCTGCTATCGGAAGGGTCTCAGGATTGGAATGGGAAGGAGTTGGATATCCCATCTCATGTTATAGGAAGGGTCTCATGATTGGAATGGGAAGGACTTGGATATCACATCTCATGCTATAGGAAGGCTCTTAGGTTTGGAAGGGGAAAGAGTTGGATATCACATTTCATGTTAGAGGTAGGATCTCAGGTTTGGTATTAGAGGCATTGAGATATCACATCTCATGCTATCAGAAGGGTCAGGATTGGAATGGGAAGGAGTTGGATATCACATCTCATGCTAAAGGGAGGGTCTCAGGTTTGGAAGGGGAAGGATTTGGATATCACATCTCATGTTATAGGAAGGATCTCAAGTTTGGTATTAGAAGCATTGAGATATCACATCTCATGCTATCAGAAGGGTCTCAGGATAGGAATGGGAAGGAGTTGGATATCACATCTCATGCTAAAGGGAGGGTCTCAGGTTTGGAAGGGGAAGGATTTGGATATCACATCTCATGTTATCGGAAGGATCTCAGGTTTGGTATTAGAAGTATTGAGATATCACATCTCATGCTATAGGAAGGGTCTCAGGATTGGAATGGGAACGAGTTGGATATCACATCTCATGCTAAAGGAAGGGTCTCTGGTTTGGTAGAAGCATTGAGATATCACATCTCATGCTATAGGAAGGGTCTCAGGATTGGAATGGGAAGGAGTTGTATATGACATCTCATGCCGTAGGAAGGGTCTCAGGTTTGGTATACGCATTGAGATATCACATCTCTGCTATCGGAAGGGTCTCAGGATTGGAATGGGAAGGAGTTGGATATCCCATCTCATGTTATAGGAAGGGTCTCATGATTGGAATGGGAAGGACTTGGATATCACATCTCATGCTATAGGAAGGCTCTTAGGTTTGGAAGGGGAAAGAGTTGGATATCACATTTCATGTTAGAGGTAGGATCTCAGGTTTGGTATTAGAGGCATTGAGATATCACATCTCATGCTATCAGAAGCGTCTCAGGATTGGAATGGGAAGGAGTTGGATATCACATCTCATGCTAAAGGGAGGGTCTCAGGTTTGGAAGGGGAAGGATTTGGATATCACATCTCATGTTATAGGAAGGATCTCAAGTTTGGTATTAGAAGCATTGAGATATCACATCTCATGCTATCAGAAGGGTCTCAGGATAGGAATGGGAAGGAGTTGGATATCACATCTCATGCTAAAGGGAGGGTCTCAGGTTTGGAAGGGGAAGGATTTGGATATCACATCTCATGTTATCGGAAGGATCTCAGGTTTGGTATTAGAAGTATTGAGATATCACATCTCATGCTATAGGAAGGGTCTCAGGATTGGAATGGGAACGAGTTGGATATCACATCTCATGCTAAAGGAAGGGTCTCAGGTTTGGTAGAAGCATTGAGATATCACATCTCATGCTATAGGAAGGGTCTCAGGATTGGAATGGGAAGGAGTTGTATATGACATCTCATGCCGTAGGAAGGGTCTCAGGTTTGGTATACGCATTGAGATATCACATCTCTGCTATCGGAAGGGTCTCAGGACTGGAATGGGAAGGAGTTGGATATCCCATCTCATGTTATAGGAAGGGTCTCATGATTGGAATGGGAAGGACTTGGATATCACATCTCATGCTATAGGAAGGCTCTTAGGTTTGGAAGGGGAAAGAGTTGGATATCACATTTCATGTTAGAGGTAGGATCTCAGGTTTGGTATTAGAGGCATTGAGATATCACATCTCATGCTATCAGAAGCGTCTCAGGATTGGAATGGGAAGGAGTTGGATATCACATCTCATGCTAAAGGGAGGGTCTCAGGTTTGGAAGGGGAAGGATTTGGATATCACATCTCATGTTATAGGAAGGATCTCAAGTTTGGTATTAGAAGCATTGAGATATCACATCTCATGCTATCAGAAGGGTCTCAGGATAGGAATGGGAAGGAGTTGGATATCACATCTCATGCTAAAGGGAGGGTCTCAGGTTTGGAAGGGGAAGGATTTGGATATCACATCTCATGTTATCGGAAGGATCTCAGGTTTGGTATTAGAAGTATTGAGATATCACATCTCATGCTATAGGAAGGGTCTCAGGATTGGAATGGGAACGAGTTGGATATCACATCTCATGCTAAAGGAAGGGTCTCAGGTTTGGTAGAAGCATTGAGATATCACATCTCATGCTATAGGAAGGGTCTCAGGATTGGAATGGGAAGGAGTTGTATATGACATCTCATGCCGTAGGAAGGGTCTCAGGTTTGGTATAAGCATTGAGATATCACATCTCTGCTATCGGAAGGGTCTCAGGATTGGAATGGGAAGGAGTTAGATATCCCATCTCATGTTATAGGAAGGGTCTCATGATTGGAATGGGAAGGACTTGGATATCACATCTCATGCTATAGGAAGGCTCTTAGGTTTGGAAGGGGAAAGAGTTGGATATCACATTTCATGTTAGAGGTAGGATCTCAGGTTTGGTATTAGAGGCATTGAGATATCACATCTCATGCTATCAGAAGCGTCTCAGGATTGGAATGGGAAGGAGTTGGATATCACATCTAATGCTAAAGGGAGGGTCTCAGGTTTCGAAGGGGAAGGATTTGGATATCACATCTCATGTTATAGGAAGGATCTCAAGTTTGGTATTAGAAGCATTGAGATATCACATCTCATGCTATCAGAAGGGTCTCAGGATAGGAATGGGAAGGAGTTGTATATCACATCTCATGCTAAAGGGAGGGTCTCAGGTTTGGAAGGGGAAGGATTTGGATATCACATCTCATGTTATCGGAAGGATCTCAGGTTTGGTATTAGAAGTATTGAGATATCACATCTCATGCTATAGGAAGGGTCTCAGGATTGGAATGGGAACGAGTTGGATATCACATCTCATGCTAAAGGAAGGGTCTCAGGTTTGGTAGAAGCATTGAGATATCACATCTCATGGTATAGGAAGGGTCTCAGGATTGGAATGGGAAGGACTTAGATATCACATATCATGCTATAGGGAGGGTCTCAGCTTTGATATTAGAAGCATTGAGATATCACATCTCATGCTATCGGAAGTGTCTCAGGATTGGAATGGGAAGGAGCTGGATATCACATCTCATGCTAAAGGAAGGGTCTCAGGTTTGGAACGGGAAGGAGTTGGATATCACATCTCATGTTATAGGAAGGGTCTCAGGTTGGTATAAGCATTGATATATCACATCTCTGCTATCGGAAGTGTCTCAGGATTGGAATGGGAAGGAGTTGGATATCCCATCTCATGTTATAGGACGGGTCTCAGGTTTGTTATTAGAATCATTGAGATATCATATTGCATGCTGTAGGAAGGGTCTAAGGATTGGAATGGGAAGGACTTGGATATCACATCTCATGCTATAGATAGGCTCTCAGGTTTGGAAAGGGAAGGAGTTGGATATCACATTTCATGTTAGAGGAAGGATCTCAGGTTTGGTATTAGAGGCATTGAGATATCACATCTCATGCTATAGGAAGGGTCTCAGGTTGGAATTGGAAGGAGTTGGATATCACATCTCATGTTATAGGAAGGGTCTCAGGATTGGAATGGGAAGGACTTGGATATCACATCTCATGCTATAGGAAGGCTCTCAGGTTTGGAAGGGGAAAGAGTTGGATATCACATTTCATGTTAGAGGTAGGATCTCAGGTTTGGTATTAGAGGCAATGAGATATCACATCTCATGCTATCAGAAGGGTCTCAGATTTAGAATGGGAAGGAGTTGGATATCACATCTCATGCTAAAGGGAGGGTGTCAGGTTTGGAAGGGGAAGGATTTGGATATCACATCTCATGTTATAGGAAGGATCTCAGGTTTGGTATTAGAAGCATTGAGATATCACATCTCATGCTATCGGAAGGATCTCAGGTTTGGTATTAGAAGCATTGAGATATCACATCTCATGCTATCAGAAGGTTTTCAGGATTGGAATGGGAAGGAGTTGGATATCCCATCTCATGCTAAAGGGAGGGTCTCAGGTTTGGAAGGGGAAGGATTTGGATATCACATCTCATGTTATCGGAAGGATCTCAGGTTTGGTATTAGAAGTATTGAGATATCACATCTCATGCTATAGGAAGGGTCTCAGGATTGGAATATGGGAAGTAGTTGGATATCACATCTCATGCTAAAGGAAGGGTCTCAGGTTTGGTAGAAGCATTGAGATATCACATCTCATGCTATAGGAAGGGTCTCAGGAGGATATCACATCTCATGCTATAGGAAGGGTCTCAGATTTGGTATAAGTATTGAGATATCACATCTCATGCTAAAGGAAGGGTCTCAGGATTGGAATGGGAAGGAGTTGTATATGACATCTCAGGCCATAGGAAGGTTCTCAGGTTTGGTATAAGCATTGAGATATCACATCTCTGCTATCGGAAGGGTCTCAGGATTGGAATGGGAAGGAGTTGGATATCCCATCTCATGTTATAGGAAGGGTCTCAGGTTTGGTATTAGAAGCATAGAGATATCACATCTCATGCTATAGGAAGGATCTCAGGATTTGAATGGCAAGGAGTTGGATATCACATCTCATGCCATAGGAAGGGTCTCAGGTTTGGTATAAGCATTGAGATATCACATCTCTGCTATCGGAAGGGTCTCAGGATTGGATTGGGAAGGAGTTAGATATCCCTTCTCATGCTATAGGAAGTGTCTCAGGTTGGAATGGGAAGGAGTTGGATATCACATCTCATGTTATAGGAAGGGTCTCAGGATTGGAAGGGGAAGGATTTGGATATCACATCTCATGTTATAGGACGGGTCTCAGGTTTGGTATTAGATGCATTGAGATATCAAGTCTCATGGTATAAGAAGGGTCTCAGAATTGGAATGGGAAGGAGTTGGATATCACACCTCAAGCAATAGGAAGGGTCTCAGGATTGGAATGGGAAGGAGTTTGATATCACATCTCATGCCATAGTATGGGTCTCAGGTTTGGTAGAAGCATTGGGATATCACATCTCATGCTATCGGAAGGGTATCAGTATTGGATTTGGAAGAAGTTGGATATCCCATCTCATGCTATAGGAAGGGTCTCAGGTTGGAATGGGAAGGAGTTGGATATCACATTTCATGTTATAGGAAGGGTCTCAGGATTGGAATGGGAAGGACTTGGATATCATATCTCATGCTATAGGACGGGTCTCAGGTTTGTTATTAGAATCATTGAGATATCATATTGCATGTTGTAGGAAGGGTCTAAGGATTGGAATGGGAAGGACTTGGATATCACAACTCATGCTATAGATAGGCTCTTAGGTTTGGAAAGGGAAGGAGTTGGATATCACATTTCATGTTAGAGGAAGGATCTCAGGTTTGGTATTAGAAGCATTGAGATATCACATCTCATGCTATATGAAGGGTCTCAGGATTGGAATGGGAAGTAGTTGGATATCACATCTCATACTATAGGAAGGGTCTCAGGTTTGGTATAAGCATTGAGATATCACATCTCATGCTATAGGACAGGTCTCAGGATTGGAATGGAAGGAGTTGGATATCACATATCATGTTATAGGAGGGATCTCAGGTTTGGTATTAGAAGCATTGAGACATCACATCTCATGCTATAGGAAGGGTCTCAGGATTGGAATGGGAAGGAGTTGGATATCACATCTCATGCTAAAGGGAGGGTCTCAGGTTTGGAAGGGGAAGGATTTGGAAATCACATCTCATATTATAGGAAGGATCTCAGGTTTGGTATTAGAAGCATTGAGATATCACATCTCATGCTATCGGAAGGATCTCAGGTTTGGTATAAGAGGCATTGAGATATCACATCTCATGCTATCATAAGGGTCTCAGGATTGGAATGGGAAGGAGTTGGATATCACATCTCATGTTATAGGAAGGATCTCAGGTTTGGTATTAGAAGCATTGAGACATCACATCTCATGCTATAGGAAGGGTCTCAGGATTGGAATGGGAAGGAGTTGGATATCACATCTCATGCTATAGGAAGGGTCTCAGATTTGGTATAAGCATTGAGATATCACATCTCATGCTATAGGAAGGGTCTCAGGATTGGAATGGGAAGGAGTTGTATATGACATCTCATGCTAAAGGGAGGGTCTCAGGTTTGGAAGGAGAAGGATTTGGAAATCACATCTCATGTTATAGGAAGGATCTCAGGTTTGGTATTAGAAGCATTGAGATATCACATCTCATGCTATCGGAAGTGTCTCAGGTTTGGTATTAGAGGCATTGAGATATCACATCTCATGCTATCATAAGGGTCTCAGGATTGGAATGGGAAGGAGTTGGATATCACATCTCTTGTTATAGGAAGGATCTCAGGTTTGGTATTAGAAGCATTGAGATATCACATCTCATGCTATAGGAAGGGTCTCAGGATTGGAATGGGAAGGAGTTGGATATCACATCTCATGCTATAGGAAGGGTCTCAGATTTGGTATAAGCATTGAGATATCACATCTCATGCTATAGGAAGGGTCTCAGGATTGGAATGGGAAGGAGTTGGATATCACACCTCATGCTATAGGAAGGGTCTCAGGTTTGGAACGGGAAGGAGTTAGATATCACATCTCATGTTATAGGAAGAGTCTCAGGTTTGTTATAAGCATTGAGATATCACAACTCTGCTATCGGAGGTGTCTCAGGATTGGGATGGGAAGGAATTGGATATCACATCTCATGCTATAGGAAGGGTATCAGGTTTGGAACGGGAAGGAGTTGGATATCCCATCTCATGTTATAGGACAGGTCTCAGGTTTGATATTAGAAGCATTAGATATCACATCTCTGCTATTGGAAGGGTCTCAGGATTGGAATGGGAAGGACTTGGATATCAGAATTCATGTTATAGGAAGGGTCTCAGGTTTGGTATTAGAAGCATTGAGATATCACATCTCATGCTATAGGAAGGGTCTCAGGATTAAAATGGGAAGGACTTGGATATCACATCTCATGCTATAGGAAGGGTCTCAGGATTGGAATGGGAAGGAGTTGTATATGACATCTCATGCCGTAGGAAGGGTCTCAGGTTTGGTATAAGCATTGAGATATCACATTTCTGCTATCGGAAGGGTCTCAGGATTGGAATGGGAAGGAGTTGGATATCCCATCTCATGTTATAGGACGGGTCTCAGGTTTATTATTAGAATCATTGAGATATCATATTGCATGCTATAGGAAGGGTCTAAGGATTGGAATTGGAAGGACTTGGATATCACATCTCATGCTATAGGTAGGCTCTCAGGTTTGGAAAGGGAAGGAGTTGGATATCACATTTCATGTTAGAGGAAGGATCTCAGGTTTGGTATTAGAGGCATTGAGATATCACATCTCATGCTATAGGAAGGGTCTTCAGGATTGGAATGGGAAGGAGTTAGATATCACATCTCATGCTATAGGAAGGGTCTCAGGTTTGGTATAAGCATTGAGATATCGCATCTCATGCTATAGGAAGGGTCTCAGGATTGGAATGGGAAGGATATGTATATGACATTTCATGCCATAGGAAGGGTCTCAGGTTTGGTATAAGCATTGAGATATCACATCTATGCTTTTGGAAGGGTCTCAGGATTGGAATGGGAAGGAGTTGGATATCCCATCTCATGTTATAGGAAGAGTCTCAGGTTTGGTATTAGAAGCATTGAGATATCACATCTCATGCTATAGGAAGTGTCTCAGGATTGGAATGGGAAGGACTTGGATATCACATCTCATGCTATAGGGAGGGTCTCAAGTTTGATATTAGAAGCATTGAGATATCACATCTCATGCTATAGGAAGGGTCTCAGGATTGGAATGGAAGGAGTTGGATACCACATCTCATGTTTTAGGAAGGATCTCAGGTTTGGTATTAGAAGCATTGAGACATCACATCTCATGCTATAGGAAGGGTCTCAGGATTGGAATGGGAAGGAGTTGGATATCACATCTCATGCTATATGAAGGGTCTCAGGTTTGGTATAAGCATTGAGATATCACATCTCATGCTATAGGAAGGGTCTCAGGATTGGAATGGGAAGGAGTTGTATATGACATCTCATGCCGTAGGAAGGGTCTCAGGTTTGGTATAAGCATTGAGATATCACATCTCTGCTATCGTAAGGGTCTCAGGATTGGAATGGGAAGGAGTTGGATATCCCATCTCATGTTATAGGAAGAGTCTCAGGTTTGGTATTAGAAGCATTGAGATATCACATCTCATGCTATAGGAAGGGTCTCAGGATTGGAATGGGAAGCTGTTGGATATCACATCTCATGCTATAGGAAGGGTCTCAGGTTTGGTATAAGCATTGAGATATCACATCTCAAGCTATAGGAAGGGTCTCAGGATTTTAATGGGAAGGAGTTGGATATCACATCTCATGTTATAGGAAGGATCTCAGGTTTGGTATTAGAAGCATTGAGACATCACATCTCATGCTATAGGAAGGGTCTCAGGATTGGAATGGGAAGGAGTTGTATATGACATCTCATGCCGTAGGAAGGGTCTCAGGTTTGGTATAAGCATTGAGATATCACATCTCTGCTATCGGAAGGGTCTCAGGATTGGAATGGGAAGGAGTTGGATATCCCATCTCATGTTATAGTAAGGGTCTCATGATTGGAATGGGAAGGACTTGGATATCACATCTCATGCTATAGGAAGGCTCTTAGGTTTGGAAGGGGAAAGAGTTGGATATCACATTTCATGTTAGAGGTAGGATCTCAGGTTTGGTATTAGAGGCATTGAGATATCACATCTCATGCTATCAGAAGGGTCAGGATTGGAATGGGAAGGAGTTGGATATCACATCTCATGCTAAAGGGAGGGTCTCAGGTTTGGAAGGGGAAGGATTTGGATATCACATCTCATGTTATAGGAAGGATCTCAAGTTTGGTATTAGAAGCATTGAGATATCACATCTCATGCTATCAGAAGGGTCTCAGGATAGGAATGGGAAGGAGTTGGATATCACATCTCATGCTAAAGGGAGGGTCTCAGGTTTGGAAGGGGAAGGATTTGGATATCACATCTCATGTTATCGGAAGGATCTCAGGTTTGGTATTAGAAGTATTGAGATATCACATCTCATGCTATAGGAAGGGTCTCAGGATTGGAATGGGAACGAGTTGGATATCACATCTCATGCTAAAGGAAGGGTCTCAGGTTTGGTAGAAGCATTGAGATATCACATCTCATGCTATAGGAAGGGTCTCAGGATTGGAATGGGAAGGAGTTGTATATGACATCTCATGCCGTAGGAAGGGTCTCAGGTTTGGTATACGCATTGAGATATCACATCTCTGCTATCGGAAGGGTCTCAGGATTGGAATGGGAAGGAGTTGGATATCCCATCTCATGTTATAGGAAGGGTCTCATGATTGGAATGGGAAGGACTTGGATATCACATCTCATGCTATAGGAAGGCTCTTAGGTTTGGAAGGGGAAAGAGTTGGATATCACATTTCATGTTAGAGGTAGGATCTCAGGTTTGGTATTAGAGGCATTGAGATATCACATCTCATGCTATCAGAAGCGTCTCAGGATTGGAATGGGAAGGAGTTGGATATCACATCTCATGCTAAAGGGAGGGTCTCAGGTTTGGAAGGGGAAGGATTTGGATATCACATCTCATGTTATAGGAAGGATCTCAAGTTTGGTATTAGAAGCATTGAGATATCACATCTCATGCTATCAGAAGGGTCTCAGGATAGGAATGGGAAGGAGTTGGATATCACATCTCATGCTAAAGGGAGGGTCTCAGGTTTGGAAGGGGAAGGATTTGGATATCACATCTCATGTTATCGGAAGGATCTCAGGTTTGGTATTAGAAGTATTGAGATATCACATCTCATGCTATAGGAAGGGTCTCAGGATTGGAATGGGAACGAGTTGGATATCACATCTCATGCTAAAGGAAGGGTCTCAGGTTTGGTAGAAGCATTGAGATATCACATCTCATGCTATAGGAAGGGTCTCAGGATTGGAATGGGAAGGAGTTGTATATGACATCTCATGCCGTAGGAAGGGTCTCAGGTTTGGTATAAGCATTGAGATATCACATCTCTGCTATCGGAAGGGTCTCAGGATTGGAATGGGAAGGAGTTGGATATCCCATCTCATGTTATAGGAAGGGTCTCATGATTGGAATGGGAAGGACTTGGATATCACATCTCATGCTATAGGAAGGCTCTTAGGTTTGGAAGGGGAAAGAGTTGGATATCACATTTCATGTTAGAGGTAGGATCTCAGGTTTGGTATTAGAGGCATTGAGATATCACATCTCATGCTATCAGAAGCGTCTCAGGATTGGAATGGGAAGGAGTTGGATATCACATCTAATGCTAAAGGGAGGGTCTCAGGTTTGGAAGGGGAAGGATTTGGATATCACATCTCATGTTATAGGAAGGATCTCAAGTTTGGTATTAGAAGAATTGAGATATCACATCTCATGCTATCAGAAGGGTCTCAGGATAGGAATGGGAAGGAGTTGGATATCACATCTCATGCTAAAGGGAGGGTCTCAGGTTTGGAAGGGGAAGGATTTGGATATCACATCTCATGTTATCGGAAGGATCTCAGGTTTGGTATTAGAAGTATTGAGATATCACATCTCATGCTATAGGAAGGGTCTCAGGATTGGAATGGGAACGAGTTGGATATCACATCTCATGCTAAAGGAAGGGTCTCAGGTTTGGTAGAAGCATTGAGATATCACTTCTCATGCTATAGGAAGGGTCTCAGGATTGGAATGGGAAGGACTTAGATATCACATATCATGCTATAGGGAGGGTCTCAGCTTTGATATTAGAAGCATTGAGATATCACATCTCATGCTATCGGAAGTGTCTCAGGATTGGAATGGGAAGGAGCTGGATATCACATCTCATGCTAAAGGAAGGGTCTCAGGTTTGGAACGGGAAGGAGTTGGATATCACATCTCATGTTATAGGAAGGGTCTCAGGTTGGTATAAGCATTGATATATCACATCTCTGCTATCGGAAGTGTCTCAGGATTGGAATGGGAAGGAGTTGGATATCCCATCTCATGTTATAGGACGGGTCTCAGGTTTGTTATTAGAATCATTGAGATATCATATTGCATGCTGTAGGAAGGGTCTAAGGATTGGAATGGGAAGGACTTGGATATCACATCTCATGCTATAGATAGGCTCTCAGGTTTGGAAAGGGAAGGAGTTGGATATCACATTTCATGTTAGAGGAAGGATCTCAGGTTTGGTATTAGAGGCATTGAGATATCACATCTCATGCTATAGGAAGGGTCTCAGGTTGGAATTGGAAGGAGTTGGATATCACATCTCATGTTATAGGAAGGGTCTCAGGATTGGAATGGGAAGGACTTGGATATCACATCTCATGCTATAGGAAGGCTCTCAGGTTTGGAAGGGGAAAGAGTTGGATATCACATTTCATGTTAGAGGTAGGATCTCAGGTTTGGTATTAGAGGCAATGAGATATCACATCTCATGCTATCAGAAGGGTCTCAGATTTAGAATGGGAAGGAGTTGGATATCACATCTCATGCTAAAGGGAGGGTCTCAGGTTTGGAAGGGGAAGGATTTGGATATCACATCTCATGTTATAGGAAGGATCTCAGGTTTGGTATTAGAAGCATTGAGATATCACATCTCATGCTATCGGAAGGATCTCAGGTTTGGTATTAGAAGCATTGAGATATCACATCTCATGCTATCAGAAGGTTCTCAGGATTGGAATGGGAAGGAGTTGGATATCCCATCTCATGCTAAAGGGAGGGTCTCAGGTTTGGAAGGGGAAGGATTTGGATATCACATCTCATGTTATCGGAAGGATCTCAGGTTTGGTATTAGAAGTATTGTGATATCACATCTCATGCTATAGGAAGGGTCTCAGGATTGGAATATGGGAAGTAGTTGGATATCACATCTCATGCTAAAGGAAGGGTCTCAGGTTTGGTAGAAGCATTGAGATATCACATCTCATGCTATAGGAAGGGTCTCAGGAGGATATCACATCTCATGCTATAGGAAGGGTCTCAGATTTGGTATAAGTATTGAGATATCACATCTCATGCTAAAGGAAGGGTCTAAGGATTGGAATGGGAAGGAGTTGTATATGACATCTCAGGCCATAGGAAGGTTCTCAGGTTTGGTATAAGCATTGAGATATCACATCTCTGCTATCGGAAGGGTCTCAGGATTGGAATTGGAAGGAGTTGGATATCCCATCTCATGTTATAGGAAGGGTCTCAGGTTTGGTATTAGAAGCATAGAGATATCACATCTCATGCTATAGGAAGGATCTCAGGATTTGAATGGCAAGGAGTTGGATATCACATCTCATGCCATAGGAAGGGTCTCAGGTTTGGTATAAGCATTGAGATATCACATCTCTGCTATCGGAAGGGTCTCAGGATTGGATTGGGAAGGAGTTAGATATCCCTTCTCATGCTATAGGAAGTGTCTCAGGTTGGAATGGGAAGGAGTTGGATATCACATCTCATGTTATAGGAAGGGTCTCAGGATTGGAAGGGGAAGGATTTGGATATCACATCTCATGTTATAGGACGGGTCTCAGGTTTGGTATTAGATGCATTGAGATATCAAGTCTCATGGTATAAGAAGGGTCTCAGAATTGGAATGGGAAGGAGTTGGATATCACACCTCAAGCTATAGGAAGGGTCTCAGGATTGGAATGGGAAGGAGTTTGATATCACATCTCATGCCATAGTATGGGTCTCAGGTTTGGTAGAAGCATTGGGATATCACATCTCATGCTATCGGAAGGGTATCAGTATTGGATTTGGAAGAAGTTGGATATCCCATCTCATGCTATAGGAAGGGTCTCAGGTTGGAATGGGAAGGAGTTGGATATCACATTTCATGTTATAGGAAGGGTCTCAGGATTGGAATGGGAAGGACTTGGATATCACATCTCATGCTAAAGGGAGGGTCTCAGGTTTGGAAGGGGAAGGATTTGGATATCACATCTCATGTTATAGGAAGGATCTCAGGTTTGGTATTAGAAGCATTGAGATATCACATCTCATGCTATCGGAAGGATCTCAGGTTTGGTATTAGAAGCATTGAGATATCACATCTCATGCTATCAGAAGGTTCTCAGGATTGGAATGGGAAGGAGTTGGATATCCCATCTCATGCTAAAGGGAGGGTCTCAGGTTTGGAAGGGGAAGGATTTGGATATCACATCTCATGTTATCGGAAGGATCTCAGGTTTGGTATTAGAAGTATTGAGATATCACATCTCATGCTATAGGAAGGGTCTCAGGATTGGAATATGGGAAGTAGTTGGATATCACATCTCATGCTAAAGGAAGGGTCTCAGGTTTGGTAGAAGCATTGAGATATCACATCTCATGCTATAGGAAGGGTCTCAGGAGGATATCACATCTCATGCTATAGGAAGGGTCTCAGATTTGGTATAAGTATTGAGATATCACATCTCATGCTAAAGGAAGGGTCTCAGGATTGGAATGGGAAGGAGTTGTATATGACATCTCAGGCCATAGGAAGGTTCTCAGGTTTGGTATAAGCATTGAGATATCACATCTCTGCTATCGGAAGGGTCTCAGGATTGGAATGGGAAGGAGTTGGATATCCCATCTCATGTTATAGGAAGGGTCTCAGGTTTGGTATTAGAAGCATAGAGATATCACATCTCATGCTATAGGAAGGATCTCAGGATTTGAATGGCAAGGAGTTGGATATCACATCTCATGCTAAAGGAAGGGTCTCAGGTTTGGTAGAAGCATTGAGATATCACATCTCATGCTATAGGAAGGGTCTCAGGATTGGAATGGGAAGGAGTTGTATATGACATCTCATGCCGTAGGAAGGGTCTCAGGTTTGGTATAAGCATTGAGATATCACATCTCTGCTATCGGAAGGGTCTCAGGATTGGAATGGGAAGGATTTGGATATCACATCTCATGTTATCGGAAGGATCTCAGGTTTGGTATTAGAAGTATTGAGATATCACATCTCATGCTATAGGAAGGGTCTCAGGATTGGAATGGGAACGAGTTGGATATCACATCTCATGCTAAAGGAAGGGTCTCAGGTTTGGTAGAAGCATTGAGATATCACATCTCATGCTATAGGAAGGGTCTCAGGATTGGAATGGGAAGGAGTTGTATATGACATCTCATGCCGTAGGAAGGGTCTCAGGTTTGGTATAAGCATTGAGATATCACATCTCTGCTATCGGAAGGGTCTCAGGATTGGAATGGGAAGGAGTTGGATATCCCATCTCATGTTATAGGAAGGGTCTCATGATTGGAATGGGAAGGACTTGGATATCACATCTCATGCTATAGGAAGGCTCTTAGGTTTGGAAGGGGAAAGAGTTGGATATCACATTTCATGTTAGAGGTAGGATCTCAGGTTTGGTATTAGAGGCATTGAGATATCACATCTCATGCTATCAGAAGCGTCTCAGGATTGGAATGGGAAGGAGTTGGATATCACATCTAATGCTAAAGGGAGGGTCTCAGGTTTGGAAGGGGAAGGATTTGGATATCACATCTCATGTTATAGGAAGGATCTCAAGTTTGGTATTAGAAGAATTGAGATATCACATCTCATGCTATCAGAAGGGTCTTAGGATAGGAATGGGAAGGAGTTGGATATCACATCTCATGCTAAAGGGAGGGTCTCAGGTTTGGAAGGGGAAGGATTTGGATATCACATCTCATGTTATCGGAAGGATCTCAGGTTTGGTATTAGAAGTATTGAGATATCACATCTCATGCTATAGGAAGGGTCTCAGGATTGGAATGGGAACGAGTTGGATATCACATCTCATGCTAAAGGAAGGGTCTCAGGTTTGGTAGAAGCATTGAGATATCACATCTCATGCTATAGGAAGGGTCTCAGGATTGGAATGGGAAGGACTTAGATATCACATATCATGCTATAGGGAGGGTCTCAGCTTTGATATTAGAAGCATTGAGATATCACATCTCATGCTATCGGAAGTGTCTCAGGATTGGAATGGGAAGGAGCTGGATATCACATCTCATGCTAAAGGAAGGGTCTCAGGTTTGGAACGGGAAGGAGTTGGATATCACATCTCATGTTATAGGAAGGGTCTCAGGTTGGTATAAGCATTGATATATCACATCTCTGCTATCGGAAGTGTCTCAGGATTGGAATGGGAAGGAGTTGGATATCCCATCTCATGTTATAGGACGGGTCTCAGGTTTGTTATTAGAATCATTGAGATATCATATTGCATGCTGTAGGAAGGGTCTAAGGATTGGAATGGGAAGGACTTGGATATCACATCTCATGCTATAGATAGGCTCTCAGGTTTGGAAAGGGAAGGAGTTGGATATCACATTTCATGTTAGAGGAAGGATCTCAGGTTTGGTATTAGAGGCATTGAGATATCACATCTCATGCTATAGGAAGGGTCTCAGGTTGGAATTGGAAGGAGTTGGATATCACATCTCATGTTATAGGAAGGGTCTCAGGATTGGAATGGGAAGGACTTGGATATCACATCTCATGCTATAGGAAGGCTCTCAGGTTTGGAAGGGGAAAGAGTTGGATATCACATTTCATGTTAGAGGTAGGATCTCAGGTTTGGTATTAGAGGCAATGAGATATCACATCTCATGCTATCAGAAGGGTCTCAGATTTAGAATGGGAAGGAGTTGGATATCACATCTCATGCTAAAGGGAGGGTCTCAGGTTTGGAAGGGGAAGGATTTGGATATCACATCTCATGTTATAGGAAGGATCTCAGGTTTGGTATTAGAAGCATTGAGATATCACATCTCATGCTATCGGAAGGATCTCAGGTTTGGTATTAGAAGCATTGAGATATCACATCTCATGCTATCAGAAGGTTCTCAGGATTGGAATGGGAAGGAGTTGGATATCCCATCTCATGCTAAAGGGAGGGTCTCAGGTTTGGAAGGGGAAGGATTTGGATATCACATCTCATGTTATCGGAAGGATCTCAGGTTTGGTATTAGAAGTATTGAGATATCACATCTCATGCTATAGGAAGGGTCTCAGGATTGGAATATGGGAAGTAGTTGGATATCACATCTCATGCTAAAGGAAGGGTCTCAGGTTTGGTAGAAGCATTGAGATATCACATCTCATGCTATAGGAAGGGTCTCAGGAGGATATCACATCTCATGCTATAGGAAGGGTCTCAGATTTGGTATAAGTATTGAGATATCACATCTCATGCTAAAGGAAGGGTCTAAGGATTGGAATGGGAAGGAGTTGTATATGACATCTCAGGCCATAGGAAGGTTCTCAGGTTTGGTATAAGCATTGAGATATCACATCTCTGCTATCGGAAGGGTCTCAGGATTGGAATGGGAAGGAGTTGGATATCCCATCTCATGTTATAGGAAGGGTCTCAGGTTTGGTATTAGAAGCATAGAGATATCACATCTCATGCTATAGGAAGGATCTCAGGATTTGAATGGCAAGGAGTTGGATATCACATCTCATGCCATAGGAAGGGTCTCAGGTTTGGTATAAGCATTGAGATATCACATCTCTGCTATCGGAAGGGTCTCAGGATTGGATTGGGAAGGAGTTAGATATCCCTTCTCATGCTATAGGAAGTGTCTCAGGTTGGAATGGGAAGGAGTTGGATATCACATCTCATGTTATAGGAAGGGTCTCAGGATTGGAAGGGGAAGGATTTGGATATCACATCTCATGTTATAGGACGGGTCTCAGGTTTGGTATTAGATGCATTGAGATATCAAGTCTCATGGTATAAGAAGGGTCTCAGAATTGGAATGGGAAGGAGTTGGATATCACACCTCAAGCTATAGGAAGGGTCTCAGGATTGGAATGGGAAGGAGTTTGATATCACATCTCATGCCATAGTATGGGTCTCAGGTTTGGTAGAAGCATTGGGATATCACATCTCATGCTATCGGAAGGGTATCAGTATTGGATTTGGAAGAAGTTGGATATCCCATCTCATGCTATAGGAAGGGTCTCAGGTTGGAATGGGAAGGAGTTGGATATCACATTTCATGTTATAGGAAGGGTCTCAGGATTGGAATGGGAAGGACTTGGATATCACATCTCATGCTAAAGGGAGGGTCTCAGGTTTGGAAGGGGAAGGATTTGGATATCACATCTCATGTTATAGGAAGGATCTCAGGTTTGGTATTAGAAGCATTGAGATATCACATCTCATGCTATCGGAAGGATCTCAGGATTGGAATGGGAAGGAGTTGGATATCCCATCTCATGCTAAAGGGAGGGTCTCAGGTTTGGAAGGGGAAGGATTTGGATATCACATCTCATGTTATCGGAAGGATCTCAGGTTTGGTATTAGAAGTATTGAGATATCACATCTCATGCTATAGGAAGGGTCTCAGGATTGGAATATGGGAAGTAGTTGGATATCACATCTCATGCTAAAGGAAGGGTCTCAGGTTTGGTAGAAGCATTGAGATATCACATCTCATGCTATAGGAAGGGTCTCAGGAGGATATCACATCTCATGCTATAGGAAGGGTCTCAGATTTGGTATAAGTATTGAGATATCACATCTCATGCTAAAGGAAGGGTCTCAGGATTGGAATGGGAAGGAGTTGTATATGACATCTCAGGCCATAGGAAGGTTCTCAGGTTTGGTATAAGCATTGAGATATCACATCTCTGCTATCGGAAGGGTCTCAGGATTGGAATGGGAAGGAGTTGGATATCCCATCTCATGTTATAGGAAGGGTCTCAGGTTTGGTATTAGAAGCATAGAGATATCACATCTCATGCTATAGGAAGGATCTCAGGATTTGAATGGCAAGGATTTGGATATCACATCTCATGTTATAGGACGGGTCTCAGGTTTGGTATTAGATGCATTGAGATATCAAGTCTCATGGTATAAGAAGGGTCTCAGAATTGGAATGGGAAGGAGTTGGATATCACACCTCAAGCTATAGGAAGGGTCTCAGGATTGGAATGGGAAGGAGTTTGATATCACATCTCATGCCATAGTATGGGTCTCAGGTTTGGTAGAAGCATTGGGATATCACATCTCATGCTATCGGAAGGGTATCAGTATTGGATTTGGAAGAAGTTGGATATCCCATCTCATGCTATAGGAAGGGTCTCAGGTTGGAATGGGAAGGAGTTGGATATCACATTTCATGTTATAGGAAGGGTCTCAGGATTGGAATGGGAAGGACTTGGATATCACATCTCATGCTAAAGGGAGGGTCTCAGGTTTGGAAGGGGAAGGATTTGGATATCACATCTCATGTTATAGGAAGGATCTCAGGTTTGGTATTAGAAGCATTGAGATATCACATCTCATGCTATCGGAAGGATCTCAGGTTTGGTATTAGAAGCATTGAGATATCACATCTCATGCTATCAGAAGGTTCTCAGGATTGGAATGGGAAGGAGTTGGATATCCCATCTCATGCTAAAGGGAGGGTCTCAGGTTTGGAAGGGGAAGGATTTGGATATCACATCTCATGTTATCGGAAGGATCTCAGGTTTGGTATTAGAAGTATTGAGATATCACATCTCATGCTATAGGAAGGGTCTCAGGATTGGAATATGGGAAGTAGTTGGATATCACATCTCATGCTAAAGGAAGGGTCTCAGGTTTGGTAGAAGCATTGAGATATCACATCTCATGCTATAGGAAGGGTCTCAGGAGGATATCACATCTCATGCTATAGGAAGGGTCTCAGATTTGGTATAAGTATTGAGATATCACATCTCATGCTAAAGGAAGGGTCTCAGGATTGGAATGGGAAGGAGTTGTATATGACATCTCAGGCCATAGGAAGGTTCTCAGGTTTGGTATAAGCATTGAGATATCACATCTCTGCTATCGGAAGGGTCTCAGGATTGGAATGGGAAGGAGTTGGATATCCCATCTCATGTTATAGGAAGGGTCTCAGGTTTGGTATTAGAAGCATAGAGATATCACATCTCATGCTATAGGAAGGATCTCAGGATTTGAATGGCAAGGAGTTGGATATCACATCTCATGCTAAAGGAAGGGTCTCAGGTTTGGTAGAAGCATTGAGATATCACATCTCATGCTATAGGAAGGGTCTCAGGATTGGAATGGGAAGGAGTTGTATATGACATCTCATGCCGTAGGAAGGGTCTCAGGTTTGGTATAAGCATTGAGATATCACATCTCTGCTATCGGAAGGGTCTCAGGATTGGAATGGGAAGGATTTGGATATCACATCTCATGTTATCGGAAGGATCTCAGGTTTGGTATTAGAAGTATTGAGATATCACATCTCATGCTATAGGAAGGGTCTCAGGATTGGAATGGGAACGAGTTGGATATCACATCTCATGCTAAAGGAAGGGTCTCAGGTTTGGTAGAAGCATTGAGATATCACATCTCATGCTATAGGAAGGGTCTCAGGATTGGAATGGGAAGGAGTTGTATATGACATCTCATGCCGTAGGAAGGGTCTCAGGTTTGGTATAAGCATTGAGATATCACATCTCTGCTATCGGAAGGGTCTCAGGATTGGAATGGGAAGGAGTTGGATATGACATCTCAGGCCATAGGAAGGTTCTCAGGTTTGGTATAAGCATTGAGATATCACATCTCTGCTATCGGAAGGGTCTCAGGATTGGAATGGGAAGGAGTTGGATATCCCATCTCATGTTATAGGAAGGGTCTCAGGTTTGGTATTAGAAGCATAGAGATATCACATCTCATGCTATAGGAAGGATCTCAGGATTTGAATGGCAAGGATTTGGATATCACATCTCATGTTATAGGACGGGTCTCAGGTTTGGTATTAGATGCATTGAGATATCAAGTCTCATGGTATAAGAAGGGTCTCAGAATTGGAATGGGAAGGAGTTGGATATCACACCTCAAGCTATAGGAAGGGTCTCAGGATTGGAATGGGAAGGAGTTTGATATCACATCTCATGCCATAGTATGGGTCTCAGGTTTGGTAGAAGCATTGGGATATCACATCTCATGCTATCGGAAGGGTATCAGTATTGGATTTGGAAGAAGTTGGATATCCCATCTCATGCTATAGGAAGGGTCTCAGGTTGGAATGGGAAGGAGTTGGATATCACATTTCATGTTATAGGAAGGGTCTCAGGATTGGAATGGGAAGGACTTGGATATCACATCTCATGCTAAAGGGAGGGTCTCAGGTTTGGAAGGGGAAGGATTTGGATATCACATCTCATGTTATAGGAAGGATCTCAGGTTTGGTATTAGAAGCATTGAGATATCACATCTCATGCTATCGGAAGGATCTCAGGTTTGGTATTAGAAGCATTGAGATATCACATCTCATGCTATCAGAAGGTTCTCAGGATTGGAATGGGAAGGAGTTGGATATCCCATCTCATGCTAAAGGGAGGGTCTCAGGTTTGGAAGGGGAAGGATTTGGATATCACATCTCATGTTATCGGAAGGATCTCAGGTTTGGTATTAGAAGTATTGAGATATCACATCTCATGCTATAGGAAGGGTCTCAGGATTGCAATATGGGAAGTAGTTGGATATCACATCTCATGCTAAAGGAAGGGTCTCAGGTTTGGTAGAAGCATTGAGATATCACATCTCATGCTATAGGAAGGGTCTCAGGAGGATATCACATCTCATGCTATAGGAAGGGTCTCAGATTTGGTATAAGTATTGAGATATCACATCTCATGCTAAAGGAAGGGTCTCAGGATTGGAATGGGAAGGAGTTGTATATGACATCTCAGGCCATAGGAAGGTTCTCAGGTTTGGTATAAGCATTGAGATATCACATCTCTGCTATCGGAAGGGTCTCAGGATTGGAATGGGAAGGAGTTGGATATCCCATCTCATGTTATAGGAAGGGTCTCAGGTTTGGTATTAGAAGCATAGAGATATCACATCTCATGCTATAGGAAGGATCTCAGGATTTGAATGGCAAGGAGTTGGATATCACATCTCATGCCATAGGAAGGGTCTCAGGTTTGGTATAAGCATTGAGATATCACATCTCTGCTATCGGAAGGGTCTCAGGATTGGATTGGGAAGGAGTTAGATATCCCTTCTCATGCTATAGGAAGTGTCTCAGGTTGGAATGGGAAGGAGTTGGATATCACATCTCATGTTATAGGAAGGGTCTCAGGATTGGAAGGGGAAGGATTTGGATATCACATCTCATGTTATAGGACGGGTCTCAGGTTTGGTATTAGATGCATTGAGATATCAAGTCTCATGGTATAAGAAGGGTCTCAGAATTGGAATGGGAAGGAGTTGGATATCACACCTCAAGCTATAGGAAGGGTCTCAGGATTGGAATGGGAAGGAGTTTGATATCACATCTCATGCCATAGTATGGGTCTCAGGTTTGGTAGAAGCATTGGGATATCACATCTCATGCTATCGGAAGGGTATCAGTATTGGATTTGGAAGAAGTTGGATATCCCATCTCATGCTATAGGAAGGGTCTCAGGTTGGAATGGGAAGGAGTTGGATATCACATTTCATGTTATAGGAAGGGTCTCAGGATTGGAATGGGAAGGACTTGGATATCATATCTCATGCTATAGGACGGGTCTCAGGTTTGTTATTAGAATCATTGAGATATCATATTGCATGCTGTAGGAAGGGTCTAAGGATTGGAATGGGAAGGACTTGGATATCACATCTCATGCTATACATAGGCTCTTAGGTTTGGAAAGGGAAGGAGTTGGATATCACATTTCATGTTAGAGGAAGGATCTCAGGTTTGGTATTAGAAGCATTGAGATATCACATCTCATGCTATATGAAGGGTCTCAGGATTGGAATGGGAAGTAGTTGGATATCACATCTCATGCTATAGGAAGGGTCTCAGGTTTGGTATAAGCATTGAGATATCACATCTCATGCTATAGGACAGGTCTCAGGATTGGAATGGAAGGAGTTGGATATCACATATCATGTTATAGGAGGGATCTCAGGTTTGGTATTAGAAGCATTGAGACATCACATCTCATGCTATAGGAAGGGTCTCAGGGTTGGAATGGGAAGGAGTTGGATATCACATCTCATCCAATAGGAAGGGTCTCAGGTTTGGAATGGGAAGGAATTGGATATCACATCTCATGTTATAGGAAGGATCTCAGGTTTGGTATTAGAAGCATTGAGATATCACATCTCATGCTATAGGAAGGGTCTCAGGATTGGAATGTGAAGGATTTGGATATCACATCTCATGCTAAAGGAAGGGTCTCAGGTTTGGTAGAAGCATTGAGATATCACATCTCATGCTATAGGAAGGGTCTCAGGATTGGAATGGGAAGGAGTTGTATATGACATCTCATGCCGTAGGAAGGGTCTCAGGTTTGGTATAAGCATTGAGATATCACATCTCTGCTATCGGAAGGGTCTCAGGATTGGAATGGGAAGGAGTTGGATATCCCATCTCATGTTATAGGAAGGGTCTCATGATTGGAATGGGAAGGACTTGGATATCACATCTCATGCTATAGGAAGGCTCTTAGGTTTGGAAGGGGAAAGAGTTGGATATCACATTTCATGTTAGAGGTAGGATCTCAGGTTTGGTATTAGAGGCATTGAGATATCACATCTCATGCTATCAGAAGCGTCTCAGGATTGGAATGGGAAGGAGTTGGATATCACATCTAATGCTAAAGGGAGGGTCTCAGGTTTGGAAGGGGAAGGATTTGGATATCACATCTCATGTTATAGGAAGGATCTCAAGTTTGGTATTAGAAGCATTGAGATATCACATCTCATGCTATCAGAAGGGTCTCAGGATAGGAATGGGAAGGAGTTGGATATCACATCTCATGCTAAAGGGAGGGTCTCAGGTTTGGAAGGGGAAGGATTTGGATATCACATCTCATGTTATCGGAAGGATCTCAGGTTTGGTATTAGAAGTATTGAGATATCACATCTCATGCTATAGGAAGGGTCTCAGGATTGGAATGGGAACGAGTTGGATATCACATCTCATGCTAAAGGAAGGGTCTCAGGTTTGGTAGAAGCATTGAGATATCACATCTCATGCTATAGGAAGGGTCTCAGGATTGGAATGGGAAGGACTTAGATATCACATATCATGCTATAGGGAGGGTCTCAGCTTTGATATTAGAAGCATTGAGATATCACATCTCATGCTATCGGAAGTGTCTCAGGATTGGAATGGGAAGGAGCTGGATATCACATCTCATGCTCAAGGAAGGGTCTCAGGTTTGGAACGGGAAGGAGTTGGATATCACATCTCATGTTATAGGAAGGGTCTCAGGTTGGTATAAGCATTGATATATCACATCTCTGCTATCGGAAGTGTCTCAGGATTGGAATGGGAAGGAGTTGGATATCCCATCTCATGTTATAGGACGGGTCTCAGGTTTGTTATTAGAATCATTGAGATATCATATTGCATGCTGTAGGAAGGGTCTAAGGATTGGAATGGGAAGGACTTGGATATCACATCTCATGCTATAGATAGGCTCTCAGGTTTGGAAAGGGAGGGAGTTGGATATCACATTTCATGTTAGAGGAAGGATCTCAGGTTTGGTATTAGAGGCATTGAGATATCACATCTCATGCTATAGGAAGGGTCTCAGGTTGGAATTGGAAGGAGTTGGATATCACATCTCATGTTATAGGAAGGGTCTCAGGATTGGAATGGGAAGGACTTGGATATCACATCTCATGCTATAGGAAGGCTCTCAGGTTTGGAAGGGGAAAGAGTTGGATATCACATTTCATGTTAGAGGTAGGATCTCAGGTTTGGTATTAGAGGCAATGAGATATCACATCTCATGCTATCAGAAGGGTCTCAGATTTAGAATGGGAAGGAGTTGGATATCACATCTCATGCTAAAGGGAGGGTCTCAGGTTTGGAAGGGGAAGGATTTGGATATCACATCTCATGTTATAGGAAGGATCTCAGGTTTGGTATTAGAAGCATTGAGATATCACATCTCATGCTATCGGAAGGATCTCAGGTTTGGTATTAGAAGCATTGAGATATCACATCTCATGCTATCAGAAGGTTCTCAGGATTGGAATGGGAAGGAGTTGGATATCCCATCTCATGCTAAAGGGAGGGTCTCAGGTTTGGAAGGGGAAGGATTTGGATATCACATCTCATGTTATCGGAAGGATCTCAGGTTTGGTATTAGAAGTATTGAGATATCACATCTCATGCTATAGGAAGGGTCTCAGGATTGGAATATGGGAAGTAGTTGGATATCACATCTCATGCTAAAGGAAGGGTCTCAGGTTTGGTAGAAGCATTGAGATATCACATCTCATGCTATAGGAAGGGTCTCAGGAGGATATCACATCTCATGCTATAGGAAGGGTCTCAGATTTGGTATAAGTATTGAGATATCACATCTCATGCTAAAGGAAGGGTCTCAGGATTGGAATGGGAAGGAGTTGTATATGACATCTCAGGCCATAGGAAGGTTCTCAGGTTTGGTATAAGCATTGAGATATCACATCTCTGCTATCGGAAGGGTCTCAGGATTGGAATGGGAAGGAGTTGGATATCCCATCTCATGTTATAGGAAGGGTCTCAGGTTTGGTATTAGAAGCATAGAGATATCACATCTCATGCTATAGGAAAGATCTCAGGATTTGAATGGCAAGGAGTTGGATATCACATCTCATGCCATAGGAAGGGTCTCAGGTTTGGTATAAGCATTGAGATATCACATCTCTGCTATCGGAAGGGTCTCAGGATTGGATTGGGAAGGAGTTAGATATCCCTTCTCATGCTATAGGAAGTGTCTCAGGTTGGAATGGGAAGGAGTTGGATATCACATCTCATGTTATAGGAAGGGTCTCAGGATTGGAAGGGGAAGGATTTGGATATCACATCTCATGTTATAGGACGGGTCTCAGGTTTGGTATTAGATGCATTGAGATATCAAGTCTCATGGTATAAGAAGGGTCTCAGAATTGGAATGGGAAGGAGTTGGATATCACACCTCAAGCTATAGGAAGGGTCTCAGGATTGGAATGGGAAGGAGTTTGATATCACATCTCATGCCATAGTATGGGTCTCAGGTTTGGTAGAAGCATTGGGATATCACATCTCATGCTATCGGAAGGGTATCAGTATTGGATTTGGAAGAAGTTGGATATCCCATCTCATGCTATAGGAAGGTCTCAGGTTGGAATGGGAAGGAGTTGGATATCACATTTCATGTTATAGGAAGGGTCTCAGGATTGGAATGGGAAGGACTTGGATATCATATCTCATGCTATAGGACGGGTCTCAGGTTTGTTATTAGAATCATTGAGATATCATATTGCATGCTGTAGGAAGGGTCTAAGGATTGGAATGGGAAGGACTTGGATATCACATCTCATGCTATAGATAGGCTCTTAGGTTTGGAAAGGGAAGGAGTTGGATATCACATTTCATGTTAGAGGAAGGATCTCAGGTTTGGTATTAGAAGCATTGAGATATCACATCTCATGCTATATGAAGGGTCTCAGGATTGGAATGGGAAGTAGTTGGATATCACATCTCATGCTATAGGAAGGGTCTCAGGTTTGGTATAAGCATTGAGATATCACATCTCATGCTATAGGACAGGTCTCAGGATTGGAATGGAAGGAGTTGGATATCACATATCATGTTATAGGAGGGATCTCAGGTTTGGTATTAGAAGCATTGAGACATCACATCTCATGCTATAGGAAGGGTCTCAGGGTTGGAATGGGAAGGAGTTGGATATCACATCTCATCCAATAGGAAGGGTCTCAGGTTTGGAATGGGAAGGAATTGGATATCACATCTCATGTTATAGGAAGGATCTCAGGTTTGGTATTAGAAGCATTGAGATATCACATCTCATGCTATAGGAAGGGTCTCAGGATTGGAATGTGAAGGATTTGGATATCACACCTCATGCTAAAGGAAGGGTCTCAGGTTTGGTAGAAGCATTGAGATATCACGTCTCTGCTATCGGAAGGGTCTCAGGATTGGATTGGGAAGGAGTTGGATATCCCTTCTCATGCTATAGGAAGGGTCTCAGGATTTGAATGGCAAGGAGTTGGATATCACATCTCATGCCATAGGAAGGGTCTCAGGTTTGGTATAAGCATTGGGATATCACATCTCTGCTATCGGAAGGGTCTCAGGATTGGAATGGGAAGGAGTTGGATATTCCCATCTCATGTTATAGGAAGGGTCATTGGTTTGGTATTAGAAGCATTGAGATATCACATCTCATGCTATAGGAAGGGTCTCAGGATTGGAATGGGAAGGACTTGGATATCACATCCCCTGCTATAGGGAGGGTCTCAAGTTTGATATTAGAAGCTTTGAGATATCACATCTCATGATATCGGAAGGGTCTCAGGAATGGAATGGGAAGGAGTTGGATATCACATCTCATGATAAAGGAAGGGTCTAAGGTTTGGAAGGGGAAGGATTTGGATATCACATCTCATGTTATATTACGGGTCTCAGGTTTGGTATTAGAAGCATTGAGATATCAAGTCTCAGAGTATAGGAAGGGTCTCAGAATTGGAATGGGAAGGAGTTGGATATCACATCTCAAGCTATAGGAAGGGTCTCAAGATTGGAATGGGAAGGACTTGGATATCACATCTCATGCTATAGGAAGGCTCTCAGGTTTGGAAGGGGAAAGAGTTGGATATCACATTTCATGTTAGAGGTAGGATCTCAGGTTTGGTATTAGAGGCATTGAGATATCACATCTCATGCTATCAGAAGGGTCTCAGGAATGGAATGGGAAGGAGTTGGATATCACATCTCATGCTAAAGGGAGGGTCTCAGGTTTGGAAGGGGAAGGATTTGGATATCACATCTCATGTTATAGGAAGGATCTCAGGTTTGGTATTAGAAGCATTGAGATATCACATCTCATGCTATCGGAAGGATCTCAGGTTTGGTATTAGAAGCATTGAGATATCACATCTCATGCTATCAGAAGGGTCTAAGGATTGGAATGGGAAGGAGTTGGATATCACATCTCATGCTAAAGGGAGGGTCTCAGGTTTGGAAGGGGAAGGATTTGGATATCACATCTCATGTTATCGGAAGGATCTCACGTTTGGTATTAGAAGTATTGAGATATCATATCTCATGCTATAGGAAGGGTCTCAGGATTGGAATGGGAAAGAGTTGGATATCACATCTCATGCTATAGGGAGTGTCTCAGGATTGGAATGGGAAGGACTTAGATATCACATATCATGCTATAGGGAGGGTCTCAGTTTTGATATTTGAAGCATTGAGATATCACATCTCATGCTATCGGAAGTGTCTCAGGATTGGAATGGGAAGGAGCTGGATATCACATCTCATGCTAAAGGAAGAGTCTCAGGTTTGGAACGGGAAGGATTTGGATATCACATCTCATGTTATAGGAAGGGTCTCAGGTTTGGTATAAGCATTGAGATATCACATCTCTGCTATCGGAAGTGTCTCAGGATTGGAATGGGAAGGAGTTGGATATCACATCTCATGTTATAGGACGGGTCTCAGGTTTGTTATTAGAATCATTGAGATATCATATTGCATGCTGTAGGAAGGGTCTAAGGGTTGGAATGGGAAGGACTTGGATATCACATCTCATGCTATAGATAGGCTCTTCGGTTTGGAAAGGGAAGGAGTTGGATATCACATTTCATGTTAGAGGAAGGATCTCAGGTTTGGTATTAGAAGCATTGAGATATCACATCTCATGCTATAGGAAGGGTCTCAGGATTGGAATGGGAAGTAGTTGGATATCACATCTCATGCTATAGGAAGGGTCTCAGGTTTAGTATAAGCATTGAGATATCACATCTCATGCCATAGGACGGGTCTCAGGATTGGAATGGAAGGAGTTGGATATCACATCTCATGTTATAGGAAGGATCTCAGGTTTGGTATTAGAAGCATTGAGACATCACATCTCATGCTATAGGAAGGGTCTCAGGGTTGGAATGGGAAGGAGTTGGATATCACATCTCATCCAATAGGAAGGGTCTCAGGTTTGGAATGGGAAGGAATTGGATATCACATCTCATGTTATAGGAAGGATCTCAGGTTTGGTATTAGAAGCATTGAGATATCACATCTCATGCTATAAGAAGGGTCTCAGGATTGGAATGTGAAGGATTTGGATATCACATCTCATGCTAAAGGAAGGGTCTCAGGTTTGGTAGAAGCATTGAGATATCACGTCTCTGCTATCGGAAGGGTCGCAGGATTGGATTGGGAAGGAGTTGGATATCCCTTCTCATGCTATAGGAAGGGTCTCAGGATTTGAATGGCAAGGAGTTGGATATCACATCTCATGCCATAGGAAGGGTCTCAGGTTTGGTATAAACATTGAGATATCACATCTCTGCTATCGGAAGGGTCTCAGGATTGGATTGGGAAGGAGTTGGATATCCCTTCTCATGCTATAGGAAGTGTCTCAGGTTGGAATGGGAAGGAGTTGGATATCACATCTCATGTTATAGGAAGGGTCTCAGGATTGGAATGGGAAGGATTTGGATATCACATCTCTTGCTATAGTAAGGGTCTCAGGATTGGAATGGGTAGGAGTTGGATATTACTTTCTTGCTATAGGAAGGGTCTCATGTTTGGAATGGGAAGGAGTTGGATATCACATATGCTATAGTTAGTGTCTCAGGTTTGGAACGGGAAGGAGTTGGATATCACATCTCATGTTATAGGAAGGGTCTCAGGTTTGGTATAAGCATTGAGATATCACATCTCTGCTATCGGAAGCGGCTCAGGATTGGAATGGGAAGGAGTTGGATATCACATCTCATGTTATAGTAAGAGTCTCTGGTTTGGTATTAGAATCATTGAGATATCACATCGCATGCTGTAGGAAGGGTCTAAGGATTGGAATGGGATGGACTTGGATATCACATCTCATGCTATAGGTAGGCTCTCAGGTTTGGTATAAGCATTGAGATATCACATCTCATGCTATAGGAAGGGTCTCAGGATTGGAATGGGAAGGATTTGGATATCACATCTCATGCTATAGGAAGGGTCTCAGATTTGGTATAAGCATTGAGATATCACATCTCATGCTAAAGGAAGGGTCTCAGGATTGGAATGGGAAGGAGTTGTATATGACATCTCAGGCCATAGGAAGGGTCTCAGGTTTGGTATAAGCATTGAGATATCACATCTCTGCTATCGGAAGGGTCTCAGGATTGGAATGGGAAGGAGTTGGATATCCCATCTCATGTTATAGGAAGGGTCTCAGGTTTGGTATTAGAAGCATAGAGATATCACATCTCATGCTATAGGAAGGGTCTCAGGATTGGAATGGGAAGGACTTGGATGTCACATCTCATGCTATAGGGAGGATCTCAAGTTTGATATTAGAAGCATTGAGATAACAAATCTCATGATATCAGAAGGGTCTCAGGATTGGAATGGGAAGGAGTTGGATACCACATCTCATGATAAAGGAAGGGTCTAAGGTTTGGAAGGGGAAGGATTTGGATATCACATCTCATGTTATAGGACGGGTCTCAGGTTTGGTATTAGAAGCATTGAGATATCAAGTCTCATGGTATAAGAAGGGTCTCAGAATTGGAATGGGAAGGAGTTGGATATCACACCTCAAGCTATAGGAAGGGTCTCAGGATTGGAATGGGAAGGAGTTTGATATCACATCTCATGCCATAGTATGGGTCTCAGGTTTGGTAGAAGCATTGGGATATCACATCTCATGCTATCGGAAGGGTATCAGTATTGGATTTTGAAGAAGTTGGATATCCCATCTCATGCTATAGGAAGGGTCTCAGGTTGGAATGGGAAGGAGTTGGATATCACATTTCATGTTATAGGAAGGGTCTCAGGATTGGAATGGGAAGGACTTGGATATCATATCTCATGCTATAGGACGGGTCTCAGGTTTGTTATTAGAATCATTGAGATATCATATTGCATGCTGTAGGAAGGGTCTAAGGATTGGAATAGGAAGGACCTGGATATCACATCTCATGCTATAGATAGGCTCTTAGGTTTGGAAAGGGAAGGAGTTGGATATCACATTTCATGTTAGAGGAAGGATCTCAGGTTTGGTATTAGAAGCATTGAGATATCACATCTAATGCTATAGGAAGGGTCTCAGGATTGGAATGGGAAGTAGTTGGATATCACATCTCATGCTATAGGAAGGGTCTCAGGTTTGGTATAAGCATTGCGATATCACATCTCATGCTATAGGACGGGTCTCAGGATTGGAATGGAAGGAGTTGGATATCACATCTCATGTTATAGGAAGGATCTCAGGTTTGGTATTAGAATCATTGAGACATCACATCTCATGCTATAGGAAGGGTCTCAGGGTTGGAATGGGAAGGAGTTGGATATCACAACTCATCCAATAGGAAGGGTCTCAGGTTTGGAATGGGAAGGAATTGGATATCACATCTCATGTTATAGGAAGGATCTCAGGTTTGGTATTAGAAGCATTGAGATATCACATCTCATGCTATAGGAAGGGTCTCAGGATTGGAATGTGAAGGATTTGGATATCACATCTCATGCTAAAGGAAGGGTCTCAGGTTTGGTAGAAGCATTGAGATATCACGTCTCTGCTATCGGAAGGGTCTCAGGATTGGATTGGGAAGGAGTTGGATATCCCTTCTCATGCTATAGGAAGGGTCTCAGGATTTGAATGGCAAGGAGTTGGATATCACATCTCATGCCATACGAAGGGTCTCAGGTTTGGTATAAGCATTGAGATATCACATCTCTGCTATCGGAAGGGTCTCAGGATTGGAATGGGAAGGAGTTGGATATTCCCATCTCATGTAATAGGAAGGGTCTCAGGTTTGGTATTAGAAGCATTGAGATATCACATCTCATGCTATAGGAAGGGTCTCAGGATTGGAATGGGAAGGACTTGGATATCACATCTCATGCTATAGGGAGGGTCTCAAGTTTGATATTAGAAGCTTTGAGATATCACATCTCATGATATCGGAAGGGTCTCAGGATTGGAATGGGAAGGAGTTGGATATCACATCTCATGATAAAGGAAGGGTCTAAGGTTTGGAAGGGGAAGGATTTGGATATCACATCTCATGTTATATTACGGGTCTCAGGTTTGGTATTAGAAGCATTGAGATATCAAGTCTCAGAGTATAGGAAGGGTCTCAGAATTGGAATGGGAAGGAGTTGGATATCACATCTCAAGCTATAGGAAGGGTCTCAGGATTGGAATGGGAAGGACTTGGATATCACATCTCATGCTATAGGAAGGCTCTCAGGTTTGGAAGGGGAAAGAGTTGGATATCACATTTCATGTTAGAGGTAGGATCTCAGGTTTGGTATTAGAGGCATTGAGATATCACATCTCATGCTATCAGAAGGGTCTCGGGAATGGAATGGGAAGGAGTTGGATATCACATCTCATGCTAAAGGGAGGGTCTCAGGTTTGGAAGGGGAAGGATTTGGATATCACATCTCATGTTATAGGAAGGATCTCAGGTTTGGTATTAGAAGCATTTAGATATCACATCTCATGCTATCGGAAGGATCTCAGGTTTGGTATTAGAAGTATTGAGATATCATATCTCATGCTATAGGAAGGGTCTCAGGATTGGAATGGGAAGGAGTTGGATATCACATCTCATGCTATAGGAAGTGTCTCAGGATTGTAATGGGAAGGACTTGGATATCACATCTCATGCTATAGGTAGGGTCTCAAGTTTGATATTAGAAGCATTGAGATATCACATCTCATGCTATAGGAAGGGTCTGAGGATTGGAATGGGAAGGAGTTGGATATCACATCTCATGCTATGGGAAGGGTCTCAGGTTTGGTATAAGCAGTGAGATATCACATCTCATGCTATAGGAAGTGTCTCAGGATTGGAAGGGGAAGGATTTGGATATCACATCTCATGTTATATTACGGGTCTCACGTCTGTATTAGAAGCATTGAGATATCAAGTCTCATAGTATAGGAAGGGTCTCAGAATTGGAATGGGAAGGAGTTGGATATCACATCTCAAGTTATAGGAAGGGTCTCAGGATTGGAATGGGAAGGACTTGGATATCACATCTCATGCTATAGGAAGGCTCTCAGGTTTGGAAGGGGAAAGAGTTGGATATCACATTTCATGTTAGAGGTAGGATCTCAGGTTTGGTATTAGAGGCATTGAGATATCACATCTCATGCTATCAGAAGGGTCTCAGGAATGGAATGGGAAGGAGTTGGATATCACATCTTATGCTAAAGGGAGGGTCTCAGGTTTGGAAGGGGAAGGATTTGGATATCACATCTCATGTTATAGGAAGGATCTCAGGTTTGGTATTAGAAGCATTGAGATATCACATCTTATGCTATCGGAAGGATCTCAGGTTTGGTATTAGAAGCATTGAGATATCACATCTCATGCTATCAGAAGAGTCTCAGGATTGGAATAGGAAGGAGTTCGATATCACATCTCATGCTAAAGGGAGGGTCTCAGGATTGGAAGGGGAAGGATTTGGATATCACATCTCATGTTATCGGAAGGATCTCACGTTTGGTATTAGAAGTATTGAGATATCATATCTCATGCTATAGGAAGGGTCTCAGGATTGGAATGGGAAGGAGTTGGATATCACATCTCATGCTATAGGGAGGGTCTCAGGATTGGAATGGGAAGGACTTAGATATCACATATCATGCTATAGGGAGGGTCTCAGTTTTGATATTAGAAGCATTGAGATATCACATCTCATGCTATAGGAAGTGTCTCAGGATTGGAATGGGAAGGTGCTGGATATCACATCTCATGCTAAAGGAAGGGTCTCAGGTTTGGAACGGGAAGGATTTGGATATCACATCTCATGTTATAGGAAGGGTCTCAGGTTTGGTATAAGCATTGAGATATCACATCTCTGCTATCGGAAGTGTCTCAGGATTGGAATGGGAAGGAGTTGGATATCCGATCTCATGTTATAGGACGGGTCTCAGGTTTGTTATTAGAATCATTGAGATATCATATTGCATGCTGTAGGAAGGGTCTAAGGGTTGGAATGGGAAGGACTTGGATATCACATCTCATGCTATAGATAGGCTCTTAGGTTTGGAAAGGGAAGGAGTTGGATATCACATTTCATGTTAGAGGAAGGATCTCAGGTTTGGTATTAGAAGCCTTGAGATATCACATCTCATGCTATAGGAAGGGTCTCAGGATTGGAATGGGAAGCAGTTGGATATCACATCTCATGCTATAGGAAGGGTCTCAGGTTTGGTATAAGCATTGAGATATCACATCTCATGCTATAGGACGGGTCTCAGGATTTGAATGGAAGGAGTTGGATATCACATCTCATGTTATAGGAAGGATCTCAGGTTTGGTATTAGAAGCATTGAGACATCACATCTCATGCTATAGGAAGGGTCTCAGGGTTGGAATGGGAAGGAGTTGGATATCACATCGCATCCAATAGGAAGGGTCTCAGGTTTGGAATGGGAAGGAATTGGATATCACATCTCATGTTATAGGAAGGATCTCAGGTTTGGTATTAGAAGCATTGAGATATCACATCTCATGCTATAGGAAGGGTCTCAGGATTGGAATGTGAAGGATTTGGATATCACATCTCATGCTAAATGAAGGGTCTCTGGTTTGGTAGAAGCATTGAGATATCACGTCTCTGCTATCGGAAGGGTCTCAGGATTGGATTGGGAAGGAGTTGGATATCACATCTCATGCCATAGGAAGGGTCTCAGGTTTGGTATAAGCATTGAGATATCACATCTCTGCTATCGGGAGGGTCTCAGGATTGGATTGGGAAGGAGTTGGATATCCCTTCTCATGCTATAGGAAGTGTCTCAGGTTGGAATGGGAAGGAGTTGGATATCACATCTCATGTTATAGGAAGGGTCTCAGGATTGGAATGGGAAGGATTTGGATATCACATCTCTTGCTATAGGAAGGGTCTCAGGATTGGAATGGGTAGGAGTTGGATATTACTTTCTTGCTATAGGAAGGGTCTCATGTTTGGAATGGGAAGGAGTTGGATATCACATATGCTATAGTTAGTGTCTCAGGTTTGGAACGGAAGGAGTTGGATATCACATCTCATGTTATAGGAAGGGTCTCAGGTTTGGTATAAGCATTGAGATATCACATCTCTGCTATCGGAAGCGGCTCAGGATTGGAATGGGAAGGAGTTGGATATCCCATCTCATGTTATAGGAAGAGTCTCTGGTTTGGTATTAGAATCATTGAGATATCACATTGCATGCTGTAGGAAGGGTCTAAGGATTGGAATGGGATGGACTTGGATATCAAATCTCATGCTATAGGTAGGCTCTCAGGTTTGGTATAAGCATTGAGATATCACATCTCATGCTATAGGAAGGGTCTCAGGATTGGAATGGGAAGGAATTGGATATCACATCTCATGCTATAGGAAGGGTCTCAGATTTGGTATAAGCATTGAGATATCACATCTCATGCTAAAGGAAGGGTCTCAGGATTGGAATGGGAAGGAGTTGTATATGACATCTCAGGCCATAGGAAGGTTCTCAGGTTTGGTATAAGCATTGAGATATCACATCTCTGCTATCGGAAGGGTCTCAGGATTGGAATGGGAAGGAGTTGGATATCCCATCTCATGTTATAGGAAGGGTCTCAGGTTTGGTATTAGAAGCATAGAGATATCACATCTCATGCTATAGGAAGGGTCTCAGGATTTGAATGGCAAGGAGTTGGATATCACATCTCATGCCATAGGAAGGGTCTCAGGTTTGGTATAAGCATTCAGATATCACATCTCTGCTATCGGAAGGGTCTCAGGATTGGATTGGGAAGGAGTTAGATATCCCTTCTCATGCTATAGGAAGTGTCTCAGGTTGGAATGGGAAGGAGTTGGATATCACATCTCATGTTATAGGAAGGGTCTCGGGATTGGAATGGGAAGGACTTGGATGTCACATCTCATGCTTTAGGGAGGGTCTCAAGTTTGATATTAGAAGCATTGAGATAACAAATCTCATGATATCGGAAGGGTCTCAGGATTGGAATGGGAAGGAGTTGGATATCACATCTCATGATAAAGGAAGGGTCTAAGGTTTGGAAGGGGAAGGATTTGGATATCACATCTCATGTTATAGGACGGGTCTCAGGTTTGGTATTAGAAGCATTGAGATATCAAGTCTCATGGTATAAGAAGGGTCTCAGAATTGGAATGGGAAGGAGTTGGATATCACACCTCAAGCTATAGGAAGGGTCTCAGGATTGGAATGGGAAGGACTTGGATATCACATCTCATGCTATAGGGAGGGTCTCAAGTTTGATATTAGAAGCTTTGAGATATCACATCTCATGATATCGGAAGGGTCTCAGGATTGGAATGGGAAGGAGTTGGATATCACATCTCATGATAAAGGAAGGGTCTAAGGTTTGGAAGGGGAAGGATTTGGATATCACATCTCATGTTATATTACGGGTCTCACGTTTGTATTAGAAGCATTGAGATATCAAGTCTCATAGTATAGGAAGGGTCTCAGAATTGGAATGGGAAGGAGTTGGATATCACATCTCAAGCTATAGGAAGGGTCTCAGGATTGGAATGTAAAGGACTTGGATATCACATCTCATGCTATAGGAAGGCTCTCAGGTTTGGAAGGGGAAATAGTTGGATATCACATTTCATGTTAGAGGTAGGATCTCAGGTTTGGTATTAGAGGCATTGAGATATCACATCTCATGCTATCAGAAGGGTCTTAGGAATGGAATGGGAAGGAGTTGGATATCACATCTCATGCTAAAGGGAGGGTCTCAGGTTTGGAAGGGGAAGGATTTGGATATCACATCTCATGTTATAGGAAGGATCTCAGGTTTGGTATTAGAAGCATTGAGATATCACATCTCATGCTATCGGAAGGATCTCAGGTTTGGTATTAGAAGCATTGAGATATCACATCTCATGCTATCAGAAGAGTCTCAGGATTGGAATAGGAAGGAGTTGGATATCACATCTCATGCTAAAGGGAGGGTCTCAGGATTGGAAGGGGAAGGATTTGGATATCACATCTCATGTTATCGGAAGGATCTCACGTTTGGTATTAGAAGTATTGAGATATCATATCTCATGCTATAGGAAGGGTCTCAGGATTGGAATGGGAAGGAGTTGGATATCACATCTCATGCTATAGGGAGGGTCTCAGGATTGGAATGGGAAGGACTTAGATATCACATATCATGCTATAGGGAGGGTCTCAGTTTTGATATTAGAAGCATTGAGATATCACATCTCATGCTATAGGAAATGTCTCAGGATTGGAATGGGAAGGTGCTGGATATCACATCTCATGCTAAAGGAAGGGTCTCAGGTTTGGAACGGGAAGGATTTGGATATCACATCTCATGTTATAGGAAGGGTCTCAGGTTTGGTATAAGCATTGAGATATCACATCTCTGCTATCGGAAGTGTCTCAGGATTGGAATGGGAAGGAGTTGGATATCCCATCTCATGTTATAGGACGGGTCTCAGGTTTGTTATTAGAATCATTGAGATATCATATTGCATGCTGTAGGAAGGGTCTAAGGGTTGGAATGGGAAGGACTTGGATATCACATCTCATGCTATAGATAGGCTCTTAGGTTTGGAAAGGGAAGGAGTTGGATATCACATTTCATGTTAGAGGAAGGATCTCAGGTTTGGTATTAGAAGCATTGAGATATCACATCTCATGCTATAGGAAGGGTCTCAGGATTGGAATGGGAAGCAGTTGGATATCACATCTCATGCTATAGGAAGGGTCTCAGGTTTGGTATAAGCATTGAGATATCACATCTCATGCTATAGGACGGGTCTCAGGATTGGAATGGAAGGAGTTGGATATCACATCTCATGTTATAGGAAGGATCTCAGGTTTGGTATTAGAAGCATTGAGACATCACATCTCATGCTATAGGAAGGGTCTCAGGATTGGAATGTGAAGGATTTGGATATCACATCTCATGCTAAAGGAAGGGTCTCAGGTTTGGTAGAAGCATTGAGATATCACGTCTCTGCTATCGGAAGGGTCTCAGGATTGGATTGGGAAGGAGTTGGATATCACATCTCATGCCATAGGAAGGGTCTCAGGTTTGGTATAAGCATTGAGATATCACATCTCTGCTATCGGAAGGGTCTCAGGATTGGATTGGGAAGGAGTTGGATATCCCTTCTCATGCTATAGGAAGTGTCTCAGGTTGGAATGGGAAGGAGTTGGATATCACATCTCATGTTATAGGAAGGGTCTCAGGATTGGAATGGGAAGGATTTGGATATCACATCTCTTGCTATAGGAAGGGTCTCAGGATTGGAATGGGTAGGAGTTGGATATTACTTTCTTGCTATAGGAAGGGTCTCATGTTTGGAATGGGAAGGAGTTGGATATCACATATGCTATAGTTAGTGTCTCAGGTTTGGAACGGGAAGGAGTTGGATATCACATCTCATGTTATAGGAAGGGTCTCAGGCTTGGTATAAGCATTGAGATATCACATCTCTGCTATCGGAAGCGGCTCAGGATTGGAATGGGAAGGAGTTGGATATCCCATCTCATGTTATAGGAAGAGTCTCTGGTTTGGTAGAATCATTGAGATATCACATCGCATGCTGTAGGAAGGGTCAAAGGATTGGAATGGGATGGACTTGGATATCACATCTCATGCTATAGGTAGGCTCTCAGGTTTGGTATAAGCATTGAGATATCACATCTCATGCTATAGGAAGGGTCTCAGGATTGGAATGGGAAGGAATTGGATATCACATCTCATGCTATAGGAAGGGTCTCAGATTTGGTATAAGCATTGAGATATCACCTCTCATGCTAAAGGAAGAGTCTCAGGATTGGAATGTGAAGGATTTGGATATCACATCTCATGCTAAAGGAAGGGTCTCAGGTTTGGTAGAAGCATTGAGATATCAGGTCGCTGCTATCGGAAGGGTCTCAGGATTGGATTGGGAAGGAGTTGGATATCCCTTCTCATGCTATAGGAAGGGTCTCAGGATTTGAATGGCAAGGAGTTGGATATCACATCTCATGCCATAGGAAGGGTCTCAGGTTTGGTAGAAGCATTGAGATATCAGGTCGCTGCTATCGGAAGGGTCTCAGGATTGGATTGGGAAGGAGTTGGATATCCCTTCTCATGCTATAGGAAGTGTCTCAGGTTGGAATGGGAAGGAGTTGGATATCAAATCTCATGCTATAGGAAGGGTCTCAGCTTTGGTATAAGCATTGAGATATCACATCTCATGCTATAGGACGGGTCTCAGGATTGTAATGGAAGGAGGTGGATATCACATCTCATGTTATAGGAAGGATCTCAGGTTTGGTATTAGAATCATTGAGACATCACATCTCATGCTATAGGAAGGGTCTCAGGGTTGGAATGGGAAGGAGTTGGATATCACAACTCATCCAATAGGAAGGGTCTCAGGTTTGGAATGGGAAGGAATTGGATATCACATCTCATGTTATAGGAAGGATCTCAGGTTTGGTATTAGAAGCATTGAGATATCACATCTCATGCTATAGGAAGGGTCTCAGGATTGGAATGTGAAGGATTTGGATATCACATCTCATGCTAAAGGAAGGGTCTCAGGTTTGGTAGAAGCATTGAGATATCACGTCTCTGCTATCGGAAGGGTCTCAGGATTGGATTGGGAAGGAGTTGGATATCCCTTTTCATGCTATAGGAAGGGTCTCAGGATTTGAATGGCAAGGAGTTGGATATCACATCTCATGCCACAGGAAGGGTCTCAGGTTTGGTTTAAGCATTGAGATATCACATCTCTGCTATCGGAAGGGTCTCAGGATTGGATTGGGAAGGAGTTGGATATCCCTTCTCATGCTATAGGAAGTGTCTCAGGTTGGAATGGGAAGGAGTTGGATATCACATCTCATGTTATAGGAAGGGTCTCAGGATTGGAATGGGAAGGATTTGGATATCACATCTCTTGCTATAGGAAGGGTCTCAGGATTGGAATGGGTAGGAGTTGGATATTACTTTCTTGCTATAGGAAGGGTCTCATGTTTGGAATGGGAAGGAGTTGGATATCACATATGCTATAGTTAGTGTCTCAGGTTCGGAACGGGAAGGAGTTGGATATCACATCTCATGTTATAGGAAGGGTCTCAGGTTTGGTATAAGCATTGAGATATCACATCTCTGCTATCGGAAGCGGCTCAGGATTTGAATGGGAAGGAGTTTGATATCCCATCTCATGTTATAGGAAGAGTCTCTGGTTTGGTATTAGAATCATTGAGATATCACATCGCATGCTGTAGGAAGGGTCTAAGGATTGGAATGGGGTGGACTTGGATATCACATCTCATGCTATAGGTAGGCTCTCAGTTTTGGTATAAGCATTGAGATATCACATCTCATGCTATAGGAAGGGTCTCAGGATTGGAATGGGAAGGAATTGGATATCACATCTCATGCTATAGGAAGGGTCTCAGATTTGGTATAAGCATTGAGATATCACATCTCATGCTAAAGGAAGGGTCTCAGGATTGGAATGGGAAGGAGTTGTATATGACATCTCAGGCCATAGGAAGGTTCTCAGGTTTGGTATAAGCATTGAGATATCACATCTCTGCTATCGGAAAGGTCTCAGGATTGGAATGGGAAGGAGTTGGATATCCCATCTCATGTTATAGGAAGGGTCTCAGGTTTGGTATTAGAAGCATAGAGATATCACATCTCATGCTATAGGAAGGGTCTCAGGATTGGAATGGGAAGGACTTGGATGTCACATCTCATGCTATTGGGAGGGTCTCAAGTTTGATATTAGAAGCATTGAGATAACAAATCTCATGATATCGGAAGGGTCTCAGGATTGGAATGGGAAGGAGTTGGATATCACATCTCATGATAAAGGAAGGGTCTAAGGTTTGGAAGGGGAAGGATTTGGATATCACATCTCATGTTATAGGACGGGTCTCAGGTTTGGTATTAGAAGCATTGAGATATCAAGTCTCATGGTATACGAAGGGTCTCAGAATTGGAATGGGAAGGAGTTGGATATCACACCTCAAGCTATAGGAAGGGTCTCAGGATTGGAATGGGAAGGAGTTTGATATCACATCTCATGCCATAGTATGGGTCTCAGGTTTGGTAGAAGCATTGGGATATCACATCTCATGCTATCGGAAGGGTATCAGTATTGGATTTGGAAGAAGTTGGATATCCCATCTCATGCTATAGGAAGGGTCTCAGGTTGGAATGGGAAGGAGTTGGATATCACATTTCATGTTATAGGAAGGGTCTCAGGATTGGAATGGGAAGGACTTGGATATCATATCTCATGCTATAGGACGGGTCTCAGGTTTGTTATTAGAATCATTGAGATATCATATTGCATGCTGTAGGAAGGGTCTAAGGATTGGAATGGGAAGGACCTGGATATCACATCTCATGCTATAGATAGGCTCTTAGGTTTGGAAAGGGAAGGAGTTGGATATCACATCTCATGTTATAGGATGGATCTCAGGTTTGATATTAGAAGTATTGAGATATCACATCTCATGTTATCGGAAGGATCTCAGGTTTGGTATTAGAAGTATTGAGATATCACATCTCATGCTATAGGAAGGGTCTCAGGATTGGAATGGGAAGGAGTTGGATATCACATCTCATGCTAAAGGAAGGGTCTCAGGTTTGGTAGAAGCATTGAGATATCACATCTCATGCTATAGGAAGGGTCTCAGGATTGGAATGGGAAGGACTTAGATATCACATATCATGCTATAGGGAGGGTCTCAGTTTTGATATTAGAAGCATTGAGATATCACATCTCATGCTATCGGAAGTGTCTCAGGATTGGAATGGGAAGGAAATCACATCTCATGCTAAAGGAAGGGTCTCAGGTTTGGAACGGGAAGGAGTTAAATTTCACATCTCATGTTATAGGAAGGGTCTCAGGTTTGGTATAAACATTGAGATATCACATCTCTGCTATCGGAAGTGTCTCAGGATTGGCATGGGAAGGAGTTGGATATCCCATCTCATGTTATAGGACGGGTCTCAGGTTTGTTATTAGAATCATTGAGATATCATATTGCATGCTGTAGGAAGGGTCTAAGGGTTGGAATGTGAAGGACTTGGATATCACATCTCATGCTATAGATAGGCTCTTAGGTTTGGAAAGGGAAGGAGTTGGATATCACATTTCATGTTAGAGGAAGGATCTCAGGTTTGGTATTAGAAGCATTGAGATATCACATCTCATGCTATAGGAAGGGTCTCAGGATTGGAATGGGAAGGAGTTGGATATCACATCTCATGCTATAGGAAGGGTCTCAGGTTTGGTATAAGCATTGAGATATCACATCTCATGCTATAGGACGGGTCTCAGGATTGGAATGGAAGGAGTTGGATATCACATCTCATGTTATAGGAAGGATCTCAGGTTTGGTATTAGAAGCATTGAGACATCACATCTCATGCTATAGGAAGGGTCTCAGGGTTGGAATGGGAAGGAGTTGGATATCACATCTCATCCAATAGGAAGGGTCTCAGGTTTGGAATGGGAAGTAATTGGATATCACATCTCATGTTATAGGAAGGATCTCAGGTTTGCTATTAGAAGCATTGAGATATCAAATCTCATGCTATAGGAAGGGTCTCAGGATTGGAATGTGAAGGATTTGGATATCACATCTCATGCTAAAGGAAGGGTCTCAGGTTTGGTAGAAGCATTGAGATATCACGTCTCTGCTATCGGAAGGGTCTCAGGATTGGATTGGGAAGGAGTTGGATATCCCTTTTCATGCTATAGGAAGGGTCTCAGGTTTGGTATAAGCATTGAGATATCACATCTCTGCTATCGGAAGGGTCTCAGGATTGGATTGGGAAGGAGTTGGATATCCCTTCTCATGCTATAGGAAGTGTCTCAGGTTGGAATGGGAAGGAGTTGGATATCACATCTCATGTTATAGGAAGGGTCTCAGGATTGGAATGGGAAGGATTTGGATATCACATCTCTTGCTATAGGAAGGGTCTCAGGATTGGAATGGGTAGGAGTTGGATATTACTTTCTTGCTATAGGAAGGGTCTCATGTTTGGAATGGGAAGGAGTTGGATATCACATATGCTATAGTTAATGTCTCAGGTTTGGAACAGGAAGGAGTTGGATATCACATCTCATGTTATAGGAAGGGTCTCAGGTTTGGTATAAGCATTGAGATATCACATCTCTGCTATCGGAAGCGGCTCAGGATTGGAATGGGAAGGAGTTGGATATCCCATCTCATGTTATAGGAAGAGTCTCTGGTTTGGTATTAGAATAATTGAGATATCACATTGCATGTTGTAGGAAGGGTCTAAGGATTGGAATGGGATGGACTTGGATATCACATCTCATGCTATAGGTAGGCTCTCAGGTTTGGTATAAGCATTGAGATATCACATCTCATGCTATAGGAAGGGTCTCAGGATTGGAATGGGAAGGAATTGGATATCACATCTCATGCTATAGGAAGGGTCTCAGATTTGGTATAAGCATTGAGATATCACATATCAAGCTAAAGGAAGGGTCTCAGGATTGGAATGGGAAGGAGTTGTATATGACATCTCAGGCCATAGGAAGGTTCTCAGGTTTGGTATAAGCATTGAGATATCACATCTCTGCTATCGGAAAGGTCTCAGGATTGGAATGGGAAGGAGTTGGATATCCCATCTCATGTTATAGGAAGGATCTCAGGTTTGGTATTAGAAGCATAGAGATATCACATCTCATGCTATAGGAAGGGTCTCAGGATTGGAATGGGAAGGACTTGGATGTCACATCTCATGCTATAGGGAGGGTCTCAAGTTTGATATTAGAAGCATTGAGATAACAAATCTCATGATATCGGAAGGGTCTCAGGATTGGAATGGGAAGGAGTTGGATATCACATCTCATGATAAAGGAAGGGTCTAAGGTTTGGAAGGGGAAGGATTTGGATATCACATCTCATGTTATAGGACGGGTCTCAGGTTTGGTATTAGAAGCATTGAGATATCAAGTCTCATGGTATAAGAAGGGTCTCAGAATTGGAATGGGAAGGAGTTGGATATCACACCTCAAGCTATAGGAAGGGTCTCAGGATTGGAATGGGAAGGAGTTTGATATCACATCTCATGCCATAGTATGGGTCTCAGGTTTGGTAGAAGCATTGGGATATCACGTCTCATGCTATCGGAAGGGTATCAGCATTGGATTTCGAAGAAGTTGGATATCCCATCTCATGCTATAGGAAGGGTCTCAGGTTGGAATGGGAAGGAGTTGGATATCACATTTCATGTTATAGGAAGGGTCTCAGGATTGGAATGGGAAGGACTTGGATATCATATCTCATGCTATAGGACGGGTCTCAGGTTTGTTATTAGAATCATTGAGATATCATATTGCATGCTGTAGGAAGGGTCTAAGGATTGGAATAGGAAGGACCTGGATATCACATCTCATGCTATAGATAGGCTCTTAGGTTTGGAAAGGGAAGGAGTTGGATATCACATTTCATGTTAGAGGAAGGATCTCAGGTTTGGTATTAGAAGCACTGAGATATCACATCTCATGCTATAGGAAGGGTCTCAGGATTGGAATGGGAAGTAGTTGGATATCACATCTCATGCTATAGGAAGGGTCTCAGGTTTGGTATAAGCATTGAGATATCACATCTCATGCTATAGGACGGGTCTCAGGATTGGAATGGAAGGAGTTGGATATCACATCTCATGTTATAGGAAGGATCTCAGGTTTGGTATTAGAATCATTGAGACATCACATCTCATGCTATAGGAAGGGTCTCAGGGTTGGAATGGGAAGGAGTTGGATATCACAACTCATCCAATAGGAAGGGTCTCAGGTTTGGAATGGGAAGGAATTGGATATCACATCTCATGTTATAGGAAGGATCTCAGGTTTGGTATTAGAAGCATTGAGATATCACATCTCATGCTATAGGAAGGGTCTCAGGATTGGAATGTGAAGGATTTGGATATCACATCTCATGCTAAAGGAAGGGTCTCAGGTTTGGTAGAAGCATTGAGATATCACGTCTCTGCTATCGGAAGGGTCTCAGGATTGGATTGGGAAGGAGTTGGATATCCCTTCTCATGCTATAGGAAGGGTCTCAGGATTTGAATGGCAAGGAGTTGGATATCACATCTCATGCCATACGAAGGGTCTCAGGTTTGGTATAAGCATTGAGATATCACATCTCTGCTATCGGAAGGGTCTCAGGATTGGAATGGGAAGGAGTTGGATATTCCCATCTCATGTAATAGGAAGGGTCTCAGGTTTGGTATTAGAAGCATTGAGATATCACATCTCATGCTATAGGAAGGGTCTCAGGATTGGAATGGGAAGGACTTGGATATCACATCTCATGCTATAGGGAGGGTCTCAAGTTTGATATTAGAAGCTTTGAGATATCACATCTCATGCTATAGGAAGGGTCTCAGGATTGGAATGTGAAGGATTTGGATATCACATCTCATGCTAAAGGAAGGGTCTCAGGTTTGGTAGAAGCATTGAGATATCACGTCTCTGCTATCGGAAGGGTCTCAGGATTGGATTGGGAAGGAGTTGGATATCCCTTCTCATGCTATAGGAAGGGTCTCAGGATTTGAATGGCAAGGAGTTGGATATCACATCTCATGCCATACGAAGGGTCTCAGGTTTGGTATAAGCATTGAGATATCACATCTCTGCTATCGGAAGGGTCTCAGGATTGGAATGGGAAGGAGTTGGATATTCCCATCTCATGTAATAGGAAGGGTCTCAGGTTTGGTATTAGAAGCATTGAGATATCACATCTCATGCTATAGGAAGGGTCTCAGGATTGGAATGGGAAGGACTTGGATATCACATCTCATGCTATAGGGAGGGTCTCAAGTTTGATATTAGAAGCTTTGAGATATCACATCTCATGATATCGGAAGGGTCTCAGGATTGGAATGGGAAGGACTTGGATGTCACATCTCATGCTATAGGGAGGGTCTCAAGTTTGATATTAGAAGCATTGAGATAACAAATCTCATGATATCGGAAGGGTCTCAGGATTGGAATGGGAAGGAGTTGGATATCACATCTCATGATAAAGGAAGGGTCTAAGGTTTGGAAGGGGAAGGATTTGGATATCACATCTCATGTTATAGGACGGGTCTCAGGTTTGGTATTAGAAGCATTGAGATATCAAGTCTCATGGTATACGAAGGGTCTCAGAATTGGAATGGGAAGGAATTGGATATCACATCTCATGCTATAGGAAGGGTCTCAGATTTGGTATAAGCATTGAGATATCACATCTCATGCTAAAGGAAGGGTCTCAGGATTGGAATGGGAAGGAGTTGTATATGACATCTCAGGCCATAGGAAGGTTCTCAGGTTTGGTATAAGCATTGAGATATCACATCTCTGCTATCGGAAAGGTCTCAGGATTGGAATGGGAAGGAGTTGGATATCCCATCTCATGTTATAGGAAGGGTCTCAGGTTTGGTATTAGAAGCATAGAGATATCACATCTCATGCTATAGGAAGGGTCTCAGGATTGGAATGGGAAGGAGTTGGATATCACATCTCATGATAAAGGAAGGGTCTAAGGTTTGGAAGGGGAAGGATTTGGATATCACATCTCATGTTATAGGACGGGTCTCAGGTTTGGTATTAGAAGCATTGAGATATCAAGTCTCATGGTATACGAAGGGTCTCAGAATTGGAATGGGAAGGAGTTGGATATCACACCTCAAGCTATAGGAAGGGTCTCAGGATTGGAATGGGAAGGAGTTTGATATCACATCTCATGCCATAGTATGGGTCTCAGGTTTGGTAGAAGCATTGGGATATCACATCTCATGCTATCGGAAGGGTATCAGTATTGGATTTGGAAGAAGTTGGATATCCCATCTCATGCTATAGGAAGGGTCTCAGGTTGGAATGGGAAGGAGTTGGATATCACATTTCATGTTATAGGAAGGGTCTCAGGATTGGAATGGGAAGGACTTGGATATCATATCTCATGCTATAGGACGGGTCTCAGGTTTGTTATTAGAATCATTGAGATATCATATTGCATGCTGTAGGAAGGGTCTAAGGATTGGAATGGGAAGGACCTGGATATCACACCTCATGCTATAGATAGGCTCTTAGGTTTGGAAAGGGAAGGAGTTGGATATCACATCTCATGTTATAGGAAGGATCTCAGGTTTGGTATTAGAATCATTGAGACATCACATCTCATGCTATAGGAAGGGTCTCAGGGTTGGAATGGGAAGGAGTTGGATATCACAACTCATCCAATAGGAAGGGTCTCAGGTTTGGAATGGGAAGGAATTGGATATCACATCTCATGTTATAGGAAGGATCTCAGGTTTGGTATTAGAAGCATTGAGATATCACATCTCATGCTATAGGAAGGGTCTCAGGATTGGAATGTGAAGGATTTGGATATCACATCTCATGCTAAAGGAAGGGTCTCAGGTTTGGTAGAAGCATTGAGATATCACGTCTCTGCTATCGGAAGGGTCTCAGGATTGGATTGGGAAGGAGTTGGATATCCCTTCTCATGCTATAGGAAGGGTCTCAGGATTTGAATGGCAAGGAGTTGGATATCACATCTCATGCCATACGAAGGGTCTCAGGTTTGGTATAAGCATTGAGATATCACATCTCTGCTATCGGAAGGGTCTCAGGATTGGAATGGGAAGGAGTTGGATATTCCCATCTCATGTAATAGGAAGGGTCTCAGGTTTGGTATTAGAAGCATTGAGATATCACATCTCATGCTATAGGAAGGGTCTCAGGATTGGAATGGGAAGGACTTGGATATCACATCTCATGCTATAGGGAGGGTCTCAAGTTTGATATTAGAAGCTTTGAGATATCACATCTCATGCTATAGGAAGGGTCTCAGGATTGGAATGTGAAGGATTTGGATATCACATCTCATGCTAAAGGAAGGGTCTCAGGTTTGGTAGAAGCATTGAGATATCACGTCTCTGCTATCGGAAGGGTCTCAGGATTGGATTGGGAAGGAGTTGGATATCCCTTCTCATGCTATAGGAAGGGTCTCAGGATTTGAATGGCAAGGAGTTGGATATCACATCTCATGCCATACGAAGGGTCTCAGGTTTGGTATAAGCATTGAGATATCACATCTCTGCTATCGGAAGGGTCTCAGGATTGGAATGGGAAGGAGTTGGATATTCCGATCTCATGTAATAGGAAGGGTCTCAGGTTTGGTATTAGAAGCATTGAGATATCACATCTCATGCTATAGGAAGGGTCTCAGGATTGGAATGGGAAGGACTTGGATATCACATCTCATGCTATAGGGAGGGTCTCAAGTTTGATATTAGAAGCTTTGAGATATCACATCTCATGATATCGGAAGGGTCTCAGGATTGGAATGGGAAGGACTTGGATGTCACATCTCATGCTATAGGGAGGGTCTCAAGTTTGATATTAGAAGCATTGAGATAACAAATCTCATGATATCGGAAGGGTCTCAGGATTGGAATGGGAAGGAGTTGGATATCACATCTCATGATAAAGGAAGGGTCTAAGGTTTGGAAGGGGAAGGATTTGGATATCACATCTCATGTTATAGGACGGGTCTCAGGTTTGGTATTAGAAGCATTGAGATATCAAGTCTCATGGTATACGAAGGGTCTCAGAATTGGAATGGGAAGGAATTGGATATCACATCTCATGCTATAGGAAGGGTCTCAGATTTGGTATAAGCATTGAGATATCACATCTCATGCTAAAGGAAGGGTCTCAGGATTGGAATGGGAAGGAGTTGTATATGACATCTCAGGCCATAGGAAGGTTCTCAGGTTTGGTATAAGCATTGAGATATCACATCTCTGCTATCGGAAAGGTCTCAGGATTGGAATGGGAAGGAGTTGGATATCCCATCTCATGTTATAGGAAGGGTCTCAGGTTTGGTATTAGAAGCATAGAGATATCACATCTCATGCTATAGGAAGGGTCTCAGGATTGGAATGGGAAGGACTTGGATGTCACATCTCATGCTATAGGGAGGGTCTCAAGTTTGATATTAGAAGCATTGAGATAACAAATCTCATGATATCGGAAGGGTCTCAGGATTGGAATGGGAAGGAGTTGGATATCACATCTCATGATAAAGGAAGGGTCTAAGGTTTGGAAGGGGAAGGATTTGGATATCACATCTCATGTTATAGGACGGGTCTCAGGTTTGGTATTAGAAGCATTGAGATATCAAGTCTCATGGTATACGAAGGGTCTCAGAATTGGAATGGGAAGGAGTTGGATATCACACCTCAAGCTATAGGAAGGGTCTCAGGATTGGAATGGGAAGGAGTTTGATATCACATCTCATGCCATAGTATGGGTCTCAGGTTTGGTAGAAGCATTGGGATATCACATCTCATGCTATCGGAAGGGTATCAGTATTGGATTTGGAAGAAGTTGGATATCCCATCTCATGCTATAGGAAGGGTCTCAGGTTGGAATGGGAAGGAGTTGGATATCACATTTCATGTTATAGGAAGGGTCTCAGGATTGGAATGGGAAGGACTTGGATATCATATCTCATGCTATAGGACGGGTCTCAGGTTTGTTATTAGAATCATTGAGATATCATATTGCATGCTGTAGGAAGGGTCTAAGGATTGGAATGGGAAGGACCTGGATATCACACCTCATGCTATAGATAGGCTCTTAGGTTTGGAAAGGGAAGGAGTTGGATATCACATCTCATGTTATAGGATGGATCTCAGGTTTGGTATTAGAAGTATTGAGATATCACATCTCATGTTATCGGAAGGATCTCAGGTTTGGTATTAGAAGTATTGAGATATCACATCTCATGCTATAGGAAGGGTCTCAGGATTGGAATGGGAAGGAGTTGGATATCACATCTCATGCTAAAGGAAGGGTCTCAGGTTTGGTAGAAGCATTGAGATATCACATCTCATGCTATAGGAAGGGTCTCAGGATTGGAATGGGAAGGACTTAGATATCACATATCATGCTATAGGGAGGGTCTCAGTTTTGATATTAGAAGCATTGAGATATCACATCTCATGCTATCGGAAGTGTCTCAGGATTGGAATGGGAAGGATATCACATCTCATGCTAAAGGAAGGGTCTCAGGTTTGGAACGGGAAGGAGTTAAATTTCACATCTCATGTTATAGGAAGGGTCTCAGGTTTGGTATAAACATTGAGATATCACATCTCTGCTATCGGAAGTGTCTCAGGATTGGCATGGGAAGGAGTTGGATATCCCATCTCATGTTATAGGACGGGTCTCAGGTTTGTTATTAGAATCATTGAGATATCATATTGCATGCTGTAGGAAGGGTCTAAGGGTTGGAATGTGAAGGACTTGGATATCACATCTCATGCTATAGATAGGCTCTTAGGTTTGGAAAGGGAAGGAGTTGGATATCACATTTCATGTTAGAGGAAGGATCTCAGGTTTGGTATTAGAAGCATTGAGATATCACATCTCATGCTATAGGAAGGGTCTCAGGATTGGAATGGGAAGGAGTTGGATATCACATCTCATGCTATAGGAAGGGTCTCAGGTTTGGTATAAGCATTGAGATATCACATCTCATGCTATAGGACGGGTCTCAGGATTGGAATGGAAGGAGTTGGATATCACATCTCATGTTATAGGAAGGATCTCAGGTTTGGTATTAGAAGCATTGAGACATCACATCTCATGCTATAGGAAGGGTCTCAGGGTTGGAATGGGAAGGAGTTGGATATCACATCTCATCCAATAGGAAGGGTCTCAGGTTTGGAATGGGAAGTAATTGGATATCACATCTCATGTTATAGGAAGGATCTCAGGTTTGGTATTAGAAGCATTGAGATATCAAATCTCATGCTATAGGAAGGGTCTCAGGATTGGAATGTGAAGGATTTGGATATCACATCTCATGCTAAAGGAAGGGTCTCAGGTTTGGTAGAAGCATTGAGATATCACGTCTCTGCTATCGGAAGGGTCTCAGGATTGGATTGGGAAGGAGTTGGATATCCCTTTTCATGCTATAGGAAGGGTCTCAGGTTTGGTATAAGCATTGAGATATCACATCTCTGCTATCGGAAGGGTCTCAGGATTGGATTGGGAAGGAGTTGGATATCCCTTCTCATGCTATAGGAAGTGTCTCAGGTTGGAATGGGAAGGAGTTGGATATCACATCTCATGTTATAGGAAGGGTCTCAGGATTGGAATGGGAAGGATTTGGATATCACATCTCTTGCTATAGGAAGGGTCTCAGGATTGGAATGGGTAGGAGTTGGATATTACTTTCTTGCTATAGGAAGGGTCTCATGTTTGGAATGGGAAGGAGTTGGATATCACATATGCTATAGTTAGTGTCTCAGGTTTGGAACGGGAAGGAGTTGGATATCACATCTCATGTTATAGGAAGGGTCTCAGGTTTGGTATAAGCATTGAGATATCACATCTCTGCTATCGGAAGCGGCTCAGGATTGGAATGGGAAGGAGTTGGATATCCCATCTCATGTTATAGGAAGAGTCTCTGGTTTGGTATTAGAATAATTGAGATATCACATTGCATGTTGTAGGAAGGGTCTAAGGATTGGAATGGGATGGACTTGGATATCACATCTCATGCTATAGGTAGGCTCTCAGGTTTGGTATAAGCATTGAGATATCACATCTCATGCTATAGGAAGGGTCTCAGGATTGGAATGGGAAGGAATTGGATATCACATCTCATGCTATAGGAAGGGTCTCAGATTTGGTATAAGCATTGAGATATCACATATCATGCTAAAGGAAGGGTCTCAGGATTGGAATGGGAAGGAGTTGGATATCCCATCTCATGTTATAGGAAGGATCTCAGGTTTGGTATTAGAAGCATAGAGATATCACATCTCATGCTATAGGAAGGGTCTCAGGATTGGAATGGGAAGGACTTGGATGTCACATCTCATGCTATAGGGAGGGTCTCAAGTTTGATATTAGAAGCATTGAGATAACAAATCTCATGATATCGGAAGGGTCTCAGGATTGGAATGGGAAGGAGTTGGATATCACATCTCATGATAAAGGAAGGGTCTAAGGTTTGGAAGGGGAAGGATTTGGATATCACATCTCATGTTATATTACGGGTCTCAGGTTTGGTATTAGAAGCATTGAGATATCAAGTCTCATGGTATAAGAAGGGTCTCAGAATTGGAATGGGAAGGAGTTGGATATCACACCTCAAGCTATAGGAAGGGTCTCAGGATTGGAATGGGAAGGAGTTTGATATCACATCTCATGCCATAGTATGGGTCTCAGGTTTGGTAGAAGCATTGGGATATCACATCTCATGCTATCGGAAGGGTATCAGTATTGGATTTCGAAGAAGTTGGATATCCCATCTCATGCTATAGGAAGGGTCTCAGGTTGGAATGGGAAGGAGTTGGATATCACATTTCATGTTATAGGAAGGGTCTCAGGATTGGAATGGGAAGGACTTGGATATCATATCTCATGCTATAGGACGGGTCTCAGGTTTGTTATTAGAATCATTGAGATATCATATTGCATGCTGTAGGAAGGGTCTAAGGATTGGAATAGGAAGGACCTGGATATCACATCTCATGCTATAGATAGGCTCTTAGGTTTGGAAAGGGAAGGAGTTGGATATCACATTTCATGTTAGAGGAAGGATCTCAGGTTTGGTATTAGAAGCACTGAGATATCACATCTCATGCTATAGGAAGGGTCTCAGGATTGGAATGGGAAGTAGTTGGATATCACATCTCATGCTATAGGAAGGGTCTCAGGTTTGGTATAAGCATTGAGATATCACATCTCATGCTATAGGACGGGTCTCAGGATTGGAATGGAAGGAGTTGGATATCACATCTCATGTTATAGGAAGGATCTCAGGTTTGGTATTAGAATCATTGAGACATCACATCTCATGCTATAGGAAGGGTCTCAGGGTTGGAATGGGAAGGAGTTGGATATCACTACTCATCCAATAGGAAGGGTCTCAGGTTTGGAATGGGAAGGAATTGGATATCACATCTCATGTTATAGGAAGGATCTCAGGTTTGGTATTAGAAGCATTGAGATATCACATCTCATGCTATAGGAAGGGTCTCAGGATTGGAATGTGAAGGATTTGGATATCACATCTCATGCTAAAGGAAGGGTCTCAGGTTTGGTAGAAGCATTGAGATATCACGTCTCTGCTATCGGAAGGGTCTCAGGATTGGATTGGGAAGGAGTTGGATATCCCTTCTCATGCTATAGGAAGGGTCTCAGGATTTGAATGGCAAGGAGTTGGATATCACATCTCATGCCATACGAAGGGTCTCAGGTTTGGTATAAGCATTGAGATATCACATCTCTGCTATCGGAAGGGTCTCAGGATTGGAATGGGAAGGAGTTGGATATTCCCATCTCATGTAATAGGAAGGGTCTCAGGTTTGGTATTAGAAGCATTGAGATATCACATCTCATGCTATAGGAAGGGTCTCAGGATTGGAATGAGAAGGACTTGGATATCACATCTCATGCTATAGGGAGGGTCTCAAGTTTGATATTAGAAGCTTTGAGATATCACATCTCATGATATCGGAAGGGTCTCAGGATTGGAATGGGAAGGAGTTGGATATCACATCTCATGATAAAGGAAGGGTCTAAGGTTTGGAAGGGGAAGGATTTGGATATCACATCTCATGTTATATTACGGGTCTCAGGTTTGGTATTAGAAGCATTGAGATATCAAGTCTCAGAGTATAGGAATGGGAAGGAGTTGGATATCACATCTCATGCTATAGGGAGGGTCTCAAGTTTGATATTAGAAGCTTTGAGATATCACATCTCATGATATCGGAAGGGTCTCAGGATTGGAATGGGAAGGACTTGGATATCACATCTCATGCTATAGGAAGGCTCTCAGGTTTGGAAGGGGAAAGAGTTGGATATCACATTTCATGTTAGAGGTAGGATCTCAGGTTTGGTATTAGAGGCATTGAGATATCACATCTCATGCTATCAGAAGGGTCTCGGGAATGGAATGGGAAGGAGTTGGATATCACATCTCATGCTAAAGGGAGGGTCTCAGGTTTGGAAGGGAAAGGATTTGGATATCACATCTCATGTTATAGGAAGGATCTCAGGTTTGGTATTAGAAGCATTGAGATATCACATCTCATGCTATCAGAAGGGTCTCAGGATTGGAATGGGAAGGAGTTGGATATCACATCTCATGCTAAAGGGAGGGTCTCAGGTTTGGAAGGGGAAGGATTTGGATATCACATCTCATGTTATCGGAAGGATCTCACGTTTGGTATTAGAAGTATTGAGATATCATATCTCATGCTATAGGAAGGGTCTCAGGATTGGAATGGGAAGGAGTTGGATATCACATCTCATGTTATAGGAAGTGTCTCAGGATTGTAATGGGAAGGACTTGGATATCACATCTCATGCTATAGGTAGGGTCTCAAGTTTGATATTAGAAGCATTGAGATATCACATCTCATGCTATAGGAAGGGTCTGAGGATTGGAATGGGAAGGAGTTGGATATCACATCTCATGCTATGGGAAGGGTCTCAGGTTTGGTATAAGCAGTGAGATATCACATCTCATGCTATAGGAAGTGTCTCAGGATTGGAATGGGAAGGAGTTGGATATCACATCTCATGTTATAGGAAGGATCTCAGGTTTGGTATAAGCATTGAGATATCACATCTCTGCTACCGGAAGGGTCTCAGGATTGGAATGGGAAGGAGTTGGATATTCCCATCTCATGTTATAGGAAGGGTCTCAGGTTTGGTATTAGAAGCATTGAGATATCACATCTCATGCTATAGGAAGGGTCTCAGGATTGGAATGGGAAGGACTTGGATATCACATCTCATGCTATAGGGAGGGTCTCAAGTTTGATATTAGAAGCTTTGAGATATCACATCTCATGATATCGGAAGGGTCTCAGGATTGGAATGGGAAGGAGTTGGATATCACATCTCATGATAAAGGAAGGGTCTAAGGTTTGGAAGGGGAAGGATTTGGATATCACATCTCATGTTATATTACGGGTCTCACGTTTGTATTAGAAGCATTGAGATATCAAGTCTCATAGTATAGGAAGGGTCTCAGAATTGGAATGGGAAGGAGTTGGATATCACATCTCAAGCTATAGGAAGGGTCTCAGGATTGAAATGGGAAGGACTTGGATATCACATCTCATGCTATAGGAAGGCTCTCAGGTTTGGAAGGGGAAAGAGTTGGATATCACATTTCATGTTAGAGGTAGGATCTCAGGTTTGGTATTAGAGGCATTGAGATATCATATCTCATGCTATCAGAAGGGTCTCAGGAATGGAATGGGAAGGAGTTGGATATCACATCTCATGCTAAAGGGAGGGTCTCAGGTTTGGAAGGGGAAGGATTTGGATATCACATCTCATGTTATAGGAAGGATCTCAGGTTTGGTATTAGAAGCATTGAGATATCACAAACCTATGCTATCGGAAGGATCTCAGGTTTGGTATTAGAAGCATTGAGATATCACATCTCATGCTATCAGAAGAATCTCAGGATTGGAATAGGAAGGAGTTGGATATCACATCTCATGCTAAAGGGAGGGTCTCAGGATTGGAAGGGGAAGGATTTGGATATCACATCGCATGTTATCGGAAGGATCTCACGTTTGGTATTAGAAGTATTGAGATATCATATCTCATGCTATAGGAAGGGTCTCAGGATTGGAATGGGAAGGAGTTGGATATCACATCTCATGCTATAGGGAGGGTCTCAGGATTGGAATGGGAAGGACTTAGATATCACATATCATGCTATAGGGAGGGTCTCAGTTTTGATATTAGAAGCATTGAGATATCACATCTCATGCTATAGGAAGTGTCTCAGGATTGGAATGGGAAGGTGCTGGATATCACATCTCATGCTAAAGGAAGGGTCTCAGGTTTGGAACGGGAAGGATTTGGATATCACATCTCATGTTATAGGAAGGGTCTCAGGTTTGGTATAAGCATTGAGATATCACATCTCTGCTATCGGAAGTGTCTCAGGATTGGAATGGGAAGGAGTTGGATATCCCATCTCATGTTATAGGACGGGTCTCAGGTTTGTTATTAGAATCATTGAGATATCATATTGCATGCTGTAGGAAGGGTCTAAGGGTTGGAATGGGAAGGACTTGGATATCACATCTCATGGTATAGTTAGGCTCTTAGGTTTGGAAAGGGAAGGAGTTGGATATCACATTTCATGTTAGAGGAAGGATCTCAGGTTTGGTATTAGAAGCACTGAGATATCACATCTCATGCTATAGGAAGGGTCTCAGGATTGGAATGGGAAGGACTTGGATATCACATCTCATGCTATAGGGAGGGTCTCAAGTTTGATATTAGAAGCTTTGAGATATCACATCTCATGATATCGGAAGGGTCTCAGGATTGGAATGGGAAGGAGTTGGATATCACATCTCATGCTATAGAACGGCTCTCAGGTTTGGAAAGGGAAGGAGTTGGATATCACATCTCATGTTATAGGATGGATCTCAGGTTTGGTATTAGAAGTATTGAGATATCACATCTCATGTTATCGGAAGGATCTCAGGTTTGGTATTAGAAGTATTGAGATATCACATCTCATGCTATAGGAAGGGTCTCAGGATTGGAATGGGAAGGAGTTGGATATCACATCTCATGCTAAAGGAAGGGTCTCAGGTTTGGTAGAAGCATTGAGATATCACATCTCATGCTATAGGAAGGGTCTCAGGATTGGAATGGGAAGGACTTAGATATCACATATCATGCTATAGGGAGGGTCTCAGTTTTGATATTAGAAGCATTGAGATATCACATCTCATGCTATCGGAAGTGTCTCAGGATTGGAATGGGAAGGAGCTGGATATCACATCTCATGCTAAAGGAAGGGTCTCAGGTTTGGAACGGGAAGGAGTTGGATATCACATCTCATGTTATAGGAAGGGTCTCAGGTTTGGTATAAACATTGAGATATCACATCTCTGCTATCGGAAGTGTCTCAGGATTGGAATGGGAAGGAGTTGGATATCCCATCTCATGTTATAGGACGGGTCTCAGGTTTGTTATTAGAATCATTGAGATATCATATTGCATGCTGTAGGAAGGGTCTAAGGGTTGGAATGTGAAGGACTTGGATATCACATCTCATGCTATAGATAGGCTCTTAGGTTTGGAAAGGGAAGGAGTTGGATCTAACATTTCATGTTAGAGGAAGGATCTCAGGTTTGGTATTAGAAGCATTGAGATATCACATCTCATGCTATAGGAAGGGTCTCAGGATTGGAATGGGAAGGAGTTGGATATCACATCTCATGCTATAGGAAGGGTCTCAGGTTTGGTATACGCATTGAGATATCACATCTCATGCTATAGGAAGGGTCTCAGGATTGGAATGGAAGGAGTTGGATATCACATCTCATGTTATAGGAAGGATCTCAGGTTTGGTATTAGAAGCATTGAGACATCACATCTCATGCTATAGGAAGGGTCTCAGGATTGGAATGGGAAGGAGTTGGATATCAAATCTCATGCTATAGGAAGCGTCTCAGGATTGGAATGGGAAGGAGTTGAATATGACATCTCATGCCGTAGGAAGGGTCTCAGGTTTGGTATAAACATTGAGATATCACATCTCTGCTATAAAAAGGGTCTCAGGATTGGAATGGGAAGGAGTTGGATATCCCATGTCATGTTATAGGAAGAGTCTCAGGTTTGGTATTAGAAGCATTGAGCTATCACATCTCATGCTATAGGAAGTGTCTCAGGATTGGAATGGGAAGGAGTTGGATATCACATCTCATGTTATAGGAAGGGTCTCAGGATTGGAATGGGAAGGATTTGGATATCACATCTCTTGCTATAGGAAGGGTCTCAGGATTGGAATGGGTAGGAGTTGGATATTACTTTCTTGCTATAGGAAGGGTCTCATGTTTGGAATGGGAAGGAGTTGGATATCACATCTCATGTTATAGGAAGGGTCTCTGGTTTGGTATAAGCAGTGAGATATCACATCTCTGCTATCGGAAGCGGCTCAGGATTGGAATGGGAAGGAGTTGGATATCCCATCTCATGTTATAGGAAGAGTCTCTGGTTTGGTATTGGAATCATTGAGATATCACATCGCATGCTGTAGGAAGGGTCTAAGGATGGGAATAGGATGGACTTGGATATCACATCTCATGCTATAGGAAGGGTCTCAGATTTGGTATAAGCATTGAGATATCACATCTCATGCTATAGGAAGGGTCTCAGGATTGGAATGGGAAGGAATTGGATATCACATCTCATGCTATAGGAAGGGTCTCAGATTTGGTATAAGCATTGAGATATCACATCTCATGCTAAAGGAAGGGTCTCAGGATTGGAATGGGAAGGAGTTGTATATGACATCTCAGGCCATAGGAAGGTTCTCAGGTTTGGTATAAGCATTGAGATATCACATCTCTGCTATCGGAAAGGTCTCAGGATTGGAATGGGAAGGAGTTGGATATCCCATCTCATGTTATAGGAAGGGTCTCAGGTTTGGCATTAGAAGCATAGAGATATCACATCTCATGCTATAGGAAGGGTCTCAGGATTGGAATGGGAAGGACTTGGATGTCACATCTCATGCTATAGGGAGGGTCTCAAGTTTGATATTAGAAGCATTGAGATAACAAATCTCATGATATCGGAAGGGTCTCAGGATTGGAATGGGAAGGAGTTGGATATCACATCTCATGATAAAGGAAGGGTCTAAGGTTTGGAAGGGGAAGGATTTGGATATCACATCTCATGTTATAGGACGGGTCTCAGGTTTAATATTAGAAGCATTGAGATATCAAGTCTCATGGTATAAGAAGGGTCTCAGAATTGGAATGGGAAGGAGTTGGATATCACACCTCAAGCTATAGGAAGGGTCTCAGGATTGGAATGGGAAGGAGTTTGATATCAAATCTCATGCCATAGTATGGGTCTCAGGTTTGGTAGAAGCATTGGGATATCACATCTCTTGCTATCGGAAGGGTATCAGTATTGGATTTGGAAGAAGTTGGATATCCCATCTCATGCTATAGGAAGGGTCTCAGGTTGGAATGGGAAGGAGTTGGATATCACATTTCATGTTATAGGAAGGGTCTCAGGATTGGAATGGGAAGGACTTGGATATCATATCTCATGCTATAGGACGGGTCTCAGGTTTGTTATTAGAATCATTGAGATATCATATTGCATGCTGTAGGAAGGGTCTAAGGATTGGAATGGGAAGGACCTGGATATCACATCTCATGCTATAGAACGGCTCTCAGGTTTGGAAAGGGAAGGAGTTGGATATCACATCTCATGTTATAGGATGGATCTCAGGTTTGGTATTAGAAGTATTGAGATATCACATCTCATGCTATAGGAAGGGTCTCAGGATTGGAATGGGAAGGAGTTGGATATCACATCTCATGCTAAAGGAAGGGTCTCAGGTTTGGTAGAAGCATTGAGATATCACATCTCATGCTATAGGAAGGGTCTCAGGATTGGAATGGGAAGGACTTAGATATCACATATCATGCTATAGGGAGGGTCTCAGTTTTGATATTAGAAGCATTGAGATATCACATCTCATGCTATCGGAAGTGTCTCAGGATTGGAATGGGAAGGAGCTGGATATCACATCTCATGCTAAAGGAAGGGTCTCAGGTTTGGAACGGGAAGGAGTTGGATATCACATCTCATGTTATAGGAAGGGTCTCAGGTTTGGTATAAACATTGAGATATCACATCTCTGCTATCGGAAGTGTCTCAGGATTGGAATGGGAAGGAGTTGGATATCCCATCTCATGTTATAGGACGGGTCTCAGGTTTGTTATTAGAATCATTGAGATATCATATTGCATGCTGTAGGAAGGGTCTAAGGGTTGGAATGTGAAGGACTTGGATATCACATCTCATGCTATAGATAGGCTCTTAGGTTTGGAAAGGGAAGGAGTTGGATCTCACATTTCATGTTAGAGGAAGGATCTCAGGTTTGGTATTAGAAGCATTGAGATATCACATCTCATGCTATAGGAAGGGTCTCATGATTGGAATGGGAAGGAGTTGGATATCACATCTCATGCTATAGGAAGGGTCTCAGGTTTGGTATAAGCATTGAGATATCACATCTCATGCTATAGGATGGTCTCAGGATTGGAATGGAAGGAGTTGGATATCACATCTCATGTCATAGGAAGGATCTCAGGTTTGGTATTAGAAGCATTGAGACATCACATCTCATGCTATAGGAAGGGTCTCAGGATTGGAATGGGAAGGAGTTGGATATCAAATCTCATGCTATAGGAAGGGTCTCAGGATTGGAATGGGAAGGAGTTGAATATGACATCTCATGCCGTAGGAAGGGTCTCAGGTTTGGTATAAACATTGAGATATCACATCTCTGCTATCAAAAGGGTCTCAGGATTGGAATGGGAAGGAGTTGGATATCCCATCTCATGTTATAGGAAGAGTCTCAGGTTTGGTATTAGAAGCATTGAGATATCACATCTCATGCTATAGGAAGGGTCTCAGGATTGGAATGGGAAGGAGTTGGATATCAAATCTCATGCTATAGGAAGCGTCTCAGGATTGGAATGGGAAGGAGTTGAATATGACATCTCATGCCGTAGGAAGGGTCTCAGGTTTGGTATAAATATTGAGATATCACATCTCTGCTATAAAAAGGGTCTCAGGATTGGAATGGGAAGGAGTTGGATATCCCATCTCATGTTATAGGAAGAGTCTCAGGTTTGGTATTAGAAGCATTGAGCTATCACATCTCATGCTATAGGAAGTGTCTCAGGATTGGAATGGGAAGGAGTTGGATATCACATCTCATGTTATAGGAAGGGTCTCAGGATTGGAATGGGAAGGATTTGGATATCACATCTCTTGCTATAGGAAGGGTCTCAGGATTGGAATGGGTAGGAGTTGGATATTACTTTCTTGCTATAGGAAGGGTCTCATGTTTGGAATGGGAAGGAGTTGGATATCACATCTCATGTTATAGGAAGGGTCTCAGGTTTGGTATAAGCAGTGAGATATCACATCTCTGCTATCGGAAGCGGCTCAGGATTGGAATGGGAAGGAGTTGGATATCCCATCTCATGTTATAGGAAGAGTCTCTGGTTTGGTATTGGAATCATTGAGATATCACATCGCATGCTGTAGGAAGGGTCTAAGGATGGGAATGGGATGGACTTGGATATCACATCTCATGCTATAGGAAGGGTCTCAGATTTGGTATAAGCATTGAGATATCACATCTCATGCTATAGGAAGGGTCTCAGGATTGGAATGGGAAGGAATTGGATATCACATCTCATGCTATAGGAAGGGTCTCAGATTTGGTATAAGCATTGAGATATCACATCTCATGCTAAAGGAAGGGTCTCAGGATTGGAATGGGAAGGAGTTGTATATGACATCTCAGGCCATAGGAAGGTTCTCAGGTTTGGTATAAGCATTGAGATATCACATCTCTGCTATCGGAAAGGTCTCAGGATTGGAATGGGAAGGAGTTGGATATCCCATCTCATGTTATAGGAAGGGTCTCAGGTTTGGTATTAGAAGCATAGAGATATCACATCTCATGCTATAGGAAGGGTCTCAGGATTGGAATGGGAAGGACTTGGATGTCACATCTCATGCTATAGGGAGGGTCTCAAGTTTGATATTAGAAGCATTGAGATAACAAATCTCATGATATCGGAAGGGTCTCAGGATTGGAATGGGAAGGAGTTGGATATCACATCTCATGATAAAGGAAGGGTCTAAGGTTTGGAAGGGGAAGGATTTGGATATCACATCTCATGTTATAGGACGGGTCTCAGGTTTAATATTAGAAGCATTGAGATATCAAGTCTCATGGTATAAGAAGGGTCTCAGAATTGGAATGGGAAGGAGTTGGATATCACACCTCAAGCTATAGGAAGGGTCTCAGGATTGGAATGGGAAGGAGTTTGATATCAAATCTCATGCCATAGTATGGGTCTCAGGTTTGGTAGAAGCATTGGGATATCACATCTCTTGCTATCGGAAGGGTATCAGTATTGGATTTGGAAGAAGTTGGATATCCCATCTCATGCTATAGGAAGGGTCTCAGGTTGGAATGGGAAGGAGTTGGATATCACATTTCATGTTATAGGAAGGGTCTCAGGATTGGAATGGGAAGGACTTGGATATCATATCTCATGCTATAGGACGGGTCTCAGGTTTGTTATTAGAATCATTGAGATATCATATTGCATGCTGTAGGAAGGGTCTAAGGATTGGAATGGGAAGGACCTGGATATCACATCTCATGCTATAGAACGGCTCTCAGGTTTGGAAAGGGAAGGAGTTGGATATCACATCTCATGTTATAGGATGGATCTCAGGTTTGGTATTAGAAGTATTGAGATATCACATCTCATGCTATAGGAAGGGTCTCAGGATTGGAATGGGAAGGAGTTGGATATCACATCTCATGCTAAAGGAAGGGTCTCAGGTTTGGTAGAAGCATTGAGATATCACATCTCATGCTATAGGAAGGGTCTCAGGATTGGAATGGGAAGGACTTAGATATCACATATCATGCTATAGGGAGGGTCTCAGTTTTGATATTAGAAGCATTGAGATATCACATCTCATGCTATCGGAAGTGTCTCAGGATTGGAATGGGAAGGAGCTGGATATCACATCTCATGCTAAAGGAAGGGTCTCAGGCTTGGAACGGGAAGGAGTTGGATATCACATCTCATGTTATAGGAAGGGTCTCAGGTTTGGTATAAACATTGAGATATCACATCTCTGCTATCGGAAGTGTCTCAGGATTGGAATGGGAAGGAGTTGGATATCCCATCTCATGTTATAGGACGGGTCTCAGGTTTGTTATTAGAATCATTGAGATATCATATTGCATGCTGTAGGAAGGGTCTAAGGGTTGGAATGTGAAGGACTTGGATATCACATCTCATGCTATAGATAGGCTCTTAGGTTTGGAAAGGGAAGGAGTTGGATCTCACATTTCATGTTAGAGGAAGGATCTCAGGTTTGGTATTAGAAGCATTGAGATATCACATCTCATGCTATAGGAAGGGTCTCATGATTGGAATGGGAAGGAGTTGGATATCACATCTCATGCTATAGGAAGGGTCTCAGGTTTGGTATAAGCATTGAGATATCACATCTCATGCTATAGGATGGTCTCAGGATTGGAATGGAAGGAGTTGGATATCACATCTCATGTCATAGGAAGGATCTCAGGTTTGGTATTAGAAGCAGTGAGACATCACATCTCATGCTATAGGAAGGGTCTCAGGATTGGAATGGGAAGGAGTTGGAAATCAAATCTCATGCTATAGGAAGGGTCTCAGGATTGGAATGGGAAGGAGTTGAATATGACATCTCATGCCGTAGGAAGGGTCTCAGGTTTGGTATAAACATTGAGATATCACATCTCTGCTATCAAAAGGGTCTCAGGATTGGAATGGGAAGGAGTTGGATATCCCATCTCATGTTATAGGAAGAGTCTCAGGTTTGGTATTAGAAGCATTGAGATATCACATCTCATGCTATAGGAAGTGTCTCAGGATTGGAATGGGAAGGACTTGGATATCACATCTCATGCTATAGGTAGGGTCTCAAGTTTGACATTAGAAGCATTGAGATATCACATCTCATGCTATAGGAAGGGTCTGAGGATTGGAATGGGAAGGAGTTGGATATCACATCTCCTGCTATGGGAAGGGTCTCAGGTTTGGTATAAGCAGTGAGATATCACATCTCATGCTATAGGAAGTGTCTCAGGATTGGAATGGGAAGGAGTTGGATATCACATCTCATGTTATAGGAAGGATCTCAGGTTTGGTATAAGCATTGAGATATCACATCTCTGCTATCGGAAGGGTCTCAGGATTGGAATGGGAAGGAGTTGGATATTCCCATCTCATGTTATAGGAAGGGTCTCAGGTTTGGTATTAGAAGCATTGAGATATCACATCTCACGCTATAGGAAGGGTCTCAGGATTGGAATGGGAAGGACTTGGATATCACATCTCATGCTATAGGGAGGGTCTCAAGTTTGATATTAGAAGCTTTGAGATATCACATCTCATGATATCGGAAGGGTCTCAGGATTGGAATGGGAAGGAGTTGGATATCACATCTCATGATAAAGGAAGGGTCTAAGGTTTGGAAGGGGAAGGATTTGGATATCACATCTCATGTTATATTACGGGACTCAGGTTTGGTATTAGAAGCATTGAGATATCAAGTCTCATAGTATAGGAAGGGTCTCAGAATTGGAATGGGAAGGAGTTGGATATCCCATCTCATGTTATAGGAAGAGTCTCTGGTTTGGTATTAGAATCATTGAGATATCACATCGCATGCTGTAGGAAGGGTCTAAGGATTGGAATGGGATGGACTTGGATATCACATCTCATGTTATAGGAAGGCTCTCAGGTTTGGAAGGGGAAAGAGTTGGATATCTCATTTCATGTTAGAGGTAGGATCTCAGGTTTGGTATTAGAGGCATTGAGATATCACATCTCATGCTATCAGAAGGGTCTCAGGAATGGAATGGGAAGGAGTTAGATATCACATCTAATGCTAAAGGGAGGGTCTCAGGTTTGGAAGGGGAAGGATTTGGATATCACATCTCATGTTATAGGAAGGATCTCAGGTTTGGTATTAGAAGCATTGAGATATCACATCTCATGCTATCGGAAGGATCTCAGGTTTGGTATTAGAAGCATTGAGATATCACATCTCATGCTATCAGAAGGGTCTCAGGATTGGAATGGGAAGGAGTTGGATATCACATCTCATGCTAAAGGGAGGGTCTCAGGTTTGGAAGGGGAAGGATTTGGATATCACATCTCATGTTATCGGAAGGATCTCACGTTTGGTATTAGAAATATTGAGATATCATATCTCATGCTATAGGAAGGGTCTCAGGAGTGGAATGGGAAAGAGTTGGATATCACATCTCATGCTATAGGGAGTGTCTCAGGATTGGAATGGGAAGGACTTAGATATCACATATCATGCTATAGGGAGGGTCTCAGTTTTGATATTAGAAGCATTGAGATATCACATCTCATGCTATCGGAAGTGTCTCAGGATTGGAATGGGAAGGAGCTGGATATCACATCTCATGCTAAAGGAAGGGTCTCAGGTTTGGAACGGGAAGGATTTGGATATCACATCTCATGTTATAGGAAGGGTCTCAGGTTTGGTATAAGCATTGAGATATCACATCTCTGCTATCGGAAGTGTCTCAGGATTGGAATGGGAAGGAGTTGGATATCACATTTCATGCTAAAGGGAGGGTCTCAGGTTTGGAAGGGGAAGGATTTGGATATCACATCTCATGTTATAGGAAGGATCTCACGTTTGGTATTAGAAGCATTGAGATATCAAATCTCATGCTATAGGAAGGGTCTCAGGATTGGAATGTGAAGGATTTGGATATCACATCTCATGCTAAAGGAAGGGTCTCAGGTTTGGTAGAAGCATTGAGATTTCACGTCTCTGCTATCGGAAGGGTCTCAGGATTGGATTGGGAAGGAGTTGGATATTCCTTTTCATGCTATAGGAAGGGTCTCAGGATTTGAATGGCAAGGAGTTGGATATCACATCTCATGCCATAGGAAGGGTCTCAGGTTTGGTATAAGCATTGAGATATCACATCTCTGCTATCGGAAGGGTCTCAGGATTGGATTGGGAAGGAGTTGGATATCCCTTCTCATGCTATAGGAAGTGTCTCAGGTTGGAATGGGAAGGAGTTGGATATCACATTTCATGCTAAAGGAAGGGTCTCAGGATTGGAATGTGAAGGATTTGGATATCACATCTCATGCTAAAGGAAGGGTCTCAGGTTTGGAACGGGAAGGAGTTGGATATCACATCTCATGTTATAGGAAGGGTCTCAGGTTTGGTATAAACATTGAGATATCACATCTCTGCTATCGGAAGTGTCTCAGGATTGGAATGGGAAGGAGTTGGATATCCCATCTCATGTTATAGGACGGGTCTCAGGTTTGTTATTAGAATCATTGAGATATCATATTGCATGCTGTAGGAAGGGTCTAAGGGTTGGAATGTGAAGGACTTGGATATCACATCTCATGCTATAGATAGGCTCTTAGGTTTGGAAAGGGAAGGAGTTGGATCTCACATTTCATGTTAGAGGAAGGATCTCAGGTTTGGTATTAGAAGCATTGAGATATCACATCTCATGCTATAGGAAGGGTCTCATGATTGGAATGGGAAGGAGTTGGATATCACATCTCATGCTATAGGAAGGGTCTCAGGTTTGGTATAAGCATTGAGATATCACATCTCATGCTATAGGATGGTCTCAGGATTGGAATGGAAGGAGTTGGATATCACATCTCATGTCATAGGAAGGATCTCAGGTTTGGTATTAGAAGCAGTGAGACATCACATCTCATGCTATAGGAAGGGTCTCAGGATTGGAATGGGAAGGAGTTGGAAATCAAATCTCATGCTATAGGAAGGGTCTCAGGATTGGAATGGGAAGGAGTTGAATATGACATCTCATGCCGTAGGAAGGGTCTCAGGTTTGGTATAAACATTGAGATATCACATCTCTGCTATCAAAAGGGTCTCAGGATTGGAATGGGAAGGAGTTGGATATCCCATCTCATGTTATAGGAAGAGTCTCAGGTTTGGTATTAGAAGCATTGAGATATCACATCTCATGCTATAGGAAGTGTCTCAGGATTGGAATGGGAAGGACTTGGATATCACATCTCATGCTATAGGTAGGGTCTCAAGTTTGACATTAGAAGCATTGAGATATCACATCTCATGCTATAGGAAGGGTCTGAGGATTGGAATGGGAAGGAGTTGGATATCACATCTCCTGCTATGGGAAGGGTCTCAGGTTTGGTATAAGCAGTGAGATATCACATCTCATGCTATAGGAAGTGTCTCAGGATTGGAATGGGAAGGAGTTGGATATCACATCTCATGTTATAGGAAGGATCTCAGGTTTGGTATAAGCATTGAGATATCACATCTCTGCTATCGGAAGGGTCTCAGGATTGGAATGGGAAGGAGTTGGATATTCCCATCTCATGTTATAGGAAGGGTCTCAGGTTTGGTATTAGAAGCATTGAGATATCACATCTCACGCTATAGGAAGGGTCTCAGGATTGGAATGGGAAGGACTTGGATATCACATCTCATGCTATAGGGAGGGTCTCAAGTTTGATATTAGAAGCTTTGAGATATCACATCTCATGATATCGGAAGGGTCTCAGGATTGGAATGGGAAGGAGTTGGATATCACATCTCATGATAAAGGAAGGGTCTAAGGTTTGGAAGGGGAAGGATTTGGATATCACATCTCATGTTATATTACGGGACTCAGGTTTGGTATTAGAAGCATTGAGATATCAAGTCTCATAGTATAGGAAGGGTCTCAGAATTGGAATGGGAAGGAGTTGGATATCCCATCTCATGTTATAGGAAGAGTCTCTGGTTTGGTATTAGAATCATTGAGATATCACATCGCATGCTGTAGGAAGGGTCTAAGGATTGGAATGGGATGGACTTGGATATCACATCTCATGTTATAGGAAGGCTCTCAGGTTTGGAAGGGGAAAGAGTTGGATATCTCATTTCATGTTAGAGGTAGGATCTCAGGTTTGGTATTAGAGGCATTGAGATATCACATCTCATGCTATCAGAAGGGTCTCAGGAATGGAATGGGAAGGAGTTAGATATCACATCTAATGCTAAAGGGAGGGTCTCAGGTTTGGAAGGGGAAGGATTTGGATATCACATCTCATGTTATAGGAAGGATCTCAGGTTTGGTATTAGAAGCATTGAGATATCACATCTCATGCTATCGGAAGGATCTCAGGTTTGGTATTAGAAGCATTGAGATATCACATCTCATGCTATCAGAAGGGTCTCAGGATTGGAATGGGAAGGAGTTGGATATCACATCTCATGCTAAAGGGAGGGTCTCAGGTTTGGAAGGGGAAGGATTTGGATATCACATCTCATGTTATCGGAAGGATCTCACGTTTGGTATTAGAAATATTGAGATATCATATCTCATGCTATAGGAAGGGTCTCAGGAGTGGAATGGGAAAGAGTTGGATATCACATCTCATGCTATAGGGAGTGTCTCAGGATTGGAATGGGAAGGACTTAGATATCACATATCATGCTATAGGGAGGGTCTCAGTTTTGATATTAGAAGCATTGAGATATCACATCTCATGCTATCGGAAGTGTCTCAGGATTGGAATGGGAAGGAGCTGGATATCACATCTCATGCTAAAGGAAGGGTCTCAGGTTTGGAACGGGAAGGATTTGGATATCACATCTCATGTTATAGGAAGGGTCTCAGGTTTGGTATAAGCATTGAGATATCACATCTCTGCTATCGGAAGTGTCTCAGGATTGGAATGGGAAGGAGTTGGATATCACATTTCATGCTAAAGGGAGGGTCTCAGGTTTGGAAGGGGAAGGATTTGGATATCACATCTCATGTTATAGGAAGGATCTCACGTTTGGTATTAGAAGCATTGAGATATCAAATCTCATGCTATAGGAAGGGTCTCAGGATTGGAATGTGAAGGATTTGGATATCACATCTCATGCTAAAGGAAGGGTCTCAGGTTTGGTAGAAGCATTGAGATTTCACGTCTCTGCTATCGGAAGGGTCTCAGGATTGGATTGGGAAGGAGTTGGATATTCCTTTTCATGCTATAGGAAGGGTCTCAGGATTTGAATGGCAAGGAGTTGGATATCACATCTCATGCCATAGGAAGGGTCTCAGGTTTGGTATAAGCATTGAGATATCACATCTCTGCTATCGGAAGGGTCTCAGGATTGGATTGGGAAGGAGTTGGATATCCCTTCTCATGCTATAGGAAGTGTCTCAGGTTGGAATGGGAAGGAGTTGGATATCACATTTCATGCTAAAGGAAGGGTCTCAGGATTGGAATGTGAAGGATTTGGATATCACATCTCATGCTAAAGGAAGGGTCTCAGGTTTGGTAGAAGCATTGAGATATCACGTCGCTGCTATCGGAAGGGTCTCAGGATTGGATTGGGAAGGAGTTGGATATCCCTTCTCATGCTATAGGAAGGGTCTCAGGATTTGAATGGCAAGGAGTTGGATATCACATCTCATGCCATAGGAAGGGTCTCAGGTTTGGTATAAGCATTGAGATATCACATCTCTGCTATCGGAAGGGTCTCAGGATTGGATTGGGAAGGAGTTGGATATCCCTTCTCATGCTATAGGAAGTGTCTCAGGTTGGAATGGGAAGGAGTTGGATATCACATCTCATGTTATAGGAAGGGTCTCAGGATTGGAATGGGAAGGATTTGGATATCACATCTCTTGCTATAGGAAGGGTCTCAGGATTGGAATGGGTAGGAGTTGGATATTACTTTCTTGCTATAGGAAGGGTCTCATGTTTGGAATGGGAAGGCGTTGGATATCACATATGCTATAGTTAGTGTCTCAGGTTTGGAACGGGAAGGAGTTGGATATCACATCTCATGTTATAGGAAGGGTCTCAGGTTTGGTATAAGCATTGAGATATCACATCTCTGCTATCTGAAGCGGCTCAGGATTGGAATGGGAAGGAGTTGGATATCCCATCTCATGTTATAGGAAGAGTCTCTGGTTTGGTATTAGAATCATTGAGATATCACATCGCTTGCTGTAGGAAGGGTCTAAGGATTGGAATGGGATGGACTTGGATATCACATCTCATGCTATAGGTAGGCTCTCAGGTTTGGTATAAGCATTGAGATATCACATCTCATGCTATAGGAAGGGTCTCATGATTGGAATGGGAAGGAATTGGATATCACATCTCATGCTATAGGAAGGGTCTCAGATTTGGTATAAGCATTGAGATATCACATCTCATGCTAAAGGAAGGGTCTCAGGATTGGAATGGGAAGGAGTTGTATATGACATCTCAGGCCATAGGAAGGGTCTCAGGTTTGGTATAAGCATTGAGATATCACATCTCTGCTATCGGAAAGGTCTCAGGATTGGAATGGGAAGGAGTTGGATCTCCCATCTCATGTTATAGGAAGGGTCTCAGGTTTGGTATTAGAAGCATAGAGATATCACATCTCATGCTATAGGAAGGGTCTCAGGATTGCAATGGGAAGGACTTGGATGTCACATCTCATGCTATAGGGAGGGTCTCAAGTTTGATATTAGAAGCATTGAGATAACAAATCTCATGATATCGGAAGGGTCTCAGGATTGGAATGGGAAGGAGTTGGATATCACATCTCATGATAAAGGAAGGGTCTAAGGTTTGGAAGGGGAAGGATTTGGATATCACATCTCATGTTATAGGACGGGTCTCAGGTTTGGTATTAGAAGCATTGAGATATCAATTCTCATGGTATAAGAAGGGTCTCAGAATTGGAATGGGAAGGAGTTGGATATCACACCTCAAGCTATAGGAAGGGTCTCAGGATTGGAATGGGAAGGAGTTTGATATCACATCTCATGCCATAGTATGGGTCTCAGGTTTGGTAGAAGCATTGGGATATCACATCTCATGCTATCGGAAGGGTATCAGTATTGGATTTTGAAGAAGTTGGATATCCCATCTCATGCTATAGGAAGGGTCTCAGGTTGGAATGGGAAGGAGTTGGATATCACATTTCATGTTATAGGAAGGGTCTCAGGATTGGAATGGGAAGGACTTGGATATCATATCTCATGCTATAGGACGGGTCTCAGGTTTGTTATTAGAATCATTGAGATATCATATTGCATGCTGTAGGAAGGGTCTAAGGATTGGAATAGGAAGGACCTGGATATCACATCTCATGCTATAGATAGGCTCTTAGGTTTGGAAAGGGAAGGAGTTGGATATCACATTTCATGTTAGAGGAAGGATCTCAGGTTTGGTATTAGAAGCATTGAGATATCACATCTCATGCTATAGGAAGGGTCTCAGGATTGGAATGGGAAGTAGTTGGATATCACATCTCATGCTATAGGAAGGGTCTCAGGTTTGGTATAAGCATTGAGATATCACATCTCATGCTATAGGACGGGTCTCAGGATTGGAATGGAAGGAGTTGGATATCACATCTTATGTTATAGGAAGGATCTCAGGTTTGGTATTAGAATCATTGAGACATCACATCTCATGCTATAGGAAGGGTCTCAGGGTTGGAATGGGAAGGAGTTGAATATCACAACTCATCCAATAGGAAGGGTCTCAGGTTTGGAATGGGAAGGAATTGGATATCACATCTCATGTTATAGGAAGGATCTCAGGTTTGGTATTAGAAGCATTGAGATATCACATCTCATGCTATAGGAAGGGTCTCAGGATTGGAATGTGAAGGATTTAGATATCACATCTCATGCTAAAGGAAGGGTCTCAGGTTTGGTAGAAGCATTGAAATATCACGTCTCTGCTATCGGAAGGGTCTCAGGATTGGATTGGGAAGGAGTTGGATATCCCTTCTCATGCTATAGGAAGGGTCTCAGGATTTGAATGGCAAGGAGTTGGATATCACATCTCATGCCATACGAAGGGTCTCAGGTTTGGTATAAGCATTGAGATATCACATCTCTGCTATCGGAAGGGTCTCAGGATTGGAATGGGAAGGAGTTGGATATTCCCATCTCATGTAATAGGAAGGGTCTCAGGTTTGGTATTAGAAGCATTGAGATATCACATCTCATGCTATAGGAAGGGTCTCAGGATTGGAATGGGAAGGACTTGGATATCACATCTCATGCTATAGGGAGGGTCTCAAGTTTGATATTAGAAGCTTTGAGATATCACATCTCATGATATCGGAAGGGTCTCAGGATTGGAATGGGAAGGAGTTGGATATCACATCTCATGATAAAGGAAGGGTCTAAGGTTTGGAAGGGGAAGGATTTGGATATCACATATCATGTTATATTACGGGTCTCAGGTTTGGTATTAGAAGCATTGAGATATCAAGTCTCAGAGTATAGGAAGGGTCTCAGAATTGGAATGGGAAGGAGTTGGATATCACATCTCAAGCTATAGGAAGGGTCTCAGGATTGGAATGGGAAGGACTTGGATATCACATCTCATGCTATAGGAAGGCTCTCAGGTTTGGAAGGGGAAAGAGTTGGATATCACATTTCATGTTAGAGGTAGGATCTCAGGTTTGGTATTAGAGGCATTGAGATATCACATCTCATGCTATCAGAAGGGTCTCAGGAATGGAATGGGAAGGAGTTGGATATCACATCTCATGCTAAAGGGAGGGTCTCAGGTTTGGAAGGGGAAGGATTTGGATATCACATCTCATGTTATAGGAAGGATATCAGGTTTGGTATTAGAAGCATTGAGATATCACATCTCATGCTATCGGAAGGATCTCAGGTTTGGTATTAGAAGCATTGAGATATCACATCTCATGCTATCAGAAGGGTCCAGGATTGGAATGGGAAGGAGTTGGATATCACATCTCATGCTAAAGGGAGGGTCTCAGGTTTGGAAGGGGAAGAATTTGGATATCACATCTCATGTTATCGGAAGGATCTCACGTTTGGTATTAGAAGTATTGAGATATCATATCTCATGCTATAGGAAGGGTCTCAGGATTGGAATGGGAAAGAGTTGGATATCACATCTCATGCTATAGGGAGTGTCTCAGGATTGGAATGGGAAGGACTTAGATATCACATATCATGCTATAGGGAGGGTCTCAGTTTTGATAGAAGCATTGAGATATCACATCTCTGCTATCGGAAGTGTCTCAGGATTGGAATGGGAAGGAGTTGGATATCACATCTCATGTTATAGGATGGGTCTCAGGTTTGTTATTAGAATCATTGAGATATCATATTGCATGCTGTAGGAAGGGTCTAAGGGTTGGAATGGGAAGGACTTGGATATAACATCTCATGCTATAGATAGGCTCTTAGGTTTGGAAAGGGAAGGAGTTGGATATCACATTTCATGTTAGAGGAAGGATCTCAGGTTTGGTATTAGAAGCATTGAGATATCACATCTCATGCTATAGGAAGGGTCTCAGGATTGGAATGGGAAGTAGTTGGATATCACATCTCATGCTATAGGAAGGGTCTCAGGTTTGGAATGGGAAGGAATTGGATATCACATCTCATGTTATAGGAAGGATCTCAGGTTTGGTATTAGAAGCATTGAGATATCACATCTCATGCTATAGGAAGGGTCTCAGGATTGGAATGTGAAGGATTTGGATATCACATCTCATGCTAAAGGAAGGGTCTCAGGTTTGGTAGAAGCATTGAGATATCACGTCTCTGCTATCGGAAGGGTCGCAGGATTGGATTGGGAAGGAGTTGGATATCCCTTCTCATGCTATAGGAAGGGTCTCAGGATTTGAATGGCAAGGAGTTGGATATCACATCTCATGCCATAGGAAGGGTCTCAGGTTTGGTATAAGCATTGAGATATCACATCTCTGCTATCGGAAGGGTCTCAGGATTGGATTGGGAAGGAGTTGGATATCCCTTCTCATGCTATAGGAAGTGTCTCAGGTTGGAATGGGAAGGAGTTGGATATCACATCTCATGTTATAGGAAGGGTCTCAGGATTGGAATGGGAAGGATTTGGATATCACATCTCTTGCTATAGGAAGGGTCTCAGGATTGGAATGGGTAGGAGTTGGATATTACTTTCTTGCTATAGGAAGGGTCTCATGTTTGGAATGGGAAGGAGTTGGATATCACATATGCTATAGTTAGTGTCTCAGGTTTGGAACGGGAAGGAGTTGGATATCACATCTCATGTTATAGGAAGGGTCTCAGGTTTGGTATAAGCATTGAGATATCACATCTCTGCTATCGGAAGCGGCTCAGGATTGGAATGGGAAGGAGTTGGATATCCCATCTCATGTTATAGTAAGAGTCTCTGGTTTGGTATTAGAATCATTGAGATATCACATCGCATGCTGTAGGAAGGGTCTAAGAATTGGAATGGGATGGACTTGGATATCACATCTCATGCTATAGGTAGGCTCTCAGGTTTGGTATAAGCATTGAGATATCACATCTCATGCTATAGGAAGGGTCTCAGGATTGGAATGGGAAGGATTTGGATATCACATCTCATGCTATAGGACGGGTCTCAGATTTGGTATAAGCATTGAGATATCACATCTCCTGCTAAAGGAAGGGTCTCAGGATTGGAATGGGAAGGAGTTGTATATGACATCTCAGGCCATAGGAAGGGTCTCAGGTTTGGTATAAGCATTGAGATATCACATCTCTGCTATCGGAAGGGTCTCAGGATTGGAATGGGAAGGAGTTGGATATCCCATCTCATGTTATAGGAAGGGTCTCAGGTTTGGTATTAGAAGCATAGAGATATCACATCTCATGCTATAGGAAGGGTCTCAGGATTGGAATAGGAAGGACTTGGATGTCACATCTCATGTTTCCTATGACATGAGATGTGATATCCAATTCCTTCCCATTCCAAACCTGAGACCCTTCCTACAACATGCAATGTGATATCTCAATGCCTCTAATACCAAACCTGAGACCAGTCCTATAACATGAGATGGGATATCCAACTCCTTCCCGTTCCAAACCTGAGACCCTTCCTATAGCATGAGATGTGATATCTCAATGCTTCTAATGCCAAACCTGAGATCCTTCCGATAGCATGAGATGTGATATCTCAATGCTTCTAATACCAAACTTGAGATCCTTCCGATAGCATGAGATGTGATATCTCAATGCTTCTAATACCAATCCTGAGATCCTTCCTATAACATGAGATGTGATATCCAAATCCTTCCCCTTCCAAACCTGAGACCCTCCCTTTAGCATGAGGCCTCAGGTTTGGTATTAGAAGCATTGAGATATCACATCTCATGCTATAGGAAGGGTCTCAGGATTGGAATGGGAAGGACTTGGATGTAACATCTCATGCTATAGGGAGGGTCTCAAGTTTGATATTAGAAGCATTGAGATAACAAATCTCATGATATCGGAAGGGTCTCAGGATTGGAATGGGAAGGAGTTGGATATCACATCTCATGATAAAGGAAAGGTCTAAGGTTTGGAAGGGGAAGGATTTGGATATCACATCTCATGTTATAGGACGGGTCTCAGGTTTGGTATTAGAAGCATTGAGATATCAAGTCTCATGGTATAAGAAGGGTCTCAGAATTGGAATGGGAAGGAGTTGGATATCACACCTCAAGCTATAGGAAGCGTCTCAGGATTGGAATGGGAAGGAGTTTGATATCACATCTCATGCCATAGTATGGTTCTCAGGTTTGGTAGAAGCATTGGGATATCACATCCCATGCTATCGGAAGGGTATCAGTATTGGATTTGGAAGGAGTTGGATATCCCATCTCATGCTATAGGAAGGGTCTCAGGTTGGAATGGGAAGGAGTTGGATATCATATCTCATGCTATAGGAAGGTTCTCAGGTTTGGAACGGGAAGGAGTTGGATATCACATTTCATGTTAGAGGAAGGATCTCAGGTTTGGTATTAGAGGCCTTGAGATATCACATCTCATGCTATCGGAAGGGTCTCAGGATTGGAATGGGAAGGAGTTGGATATCACATCTCAAGCTATAGGAAGGGTCTCAGGTTTGGTATAAGCATTGAGATATCACATCTCATGCTATAGGAAGGTTCTCTGGATTGGAATGGGAAGAAGTTGGATATCACATCTCATGCTATAGGAAGGGTCTCAGGTTTGGTATAAGCATTGAGATATCACATCTCATGCTATAGGAAGGGTCTCAGGATTGGAATGGGAAGGAGTTGTATATGACATCTCATGCCATAGGAAGGGTCTCAGGTTTGGTATAAGCATTGAGATATCACATCACATGCTATAGGAAGGGTCTCAGGATTGGAATGGGAAGGACTTGGATATCACATCTCATGCTATAGGCAGGGTCTCAGGTTTGGAAAGGGAAGGAGATGGATATCACATTTCATGTTAGAGGTAGGATCTCAGGTTTGGCATTAGAGGCATTGAGATATCACATCTCATGCTATCAGAAGGGTCTCAGGATTGGAATGGGAAGGAGTTGGATATCACATCTCATGCTAAAGGGAGGGTCTCAGGTTTGGAAGGGGAAGGATTTGGAAATCACATCTCATATTATAGGAAGGATCTCAGGTTTGGTATTAGAAGCATTGAGATATCACATCTCATGCTATCGGAAGGATCTCAGGTTTGGTATAAGAGGCATTGAGATATCACATCTCATGCTATCATAAGGGTCTCAGGATTGGAATGGGAAGGAGTTGGATATCACATCTCATGTTATAGGAAGGATCTCAGGTTTGGTATTAGAAGCATTGAGACATCACATCTCATGCTATAGGAAGGGTCTCAGGATTGGAATGGGAAGGAGTTGGATATCACATCTCATGCTATAGGAAGGGTCTCAGATTTGGTATAAGCATTGAGATATCACATCTCATGCTATAGGAAGGGTCTCAGGATTGGAATGGGAAGGAGTTGTATATGACATCTCATGCTAAAGGGAGGGTCTCAGGTTTGGAAGGAGAAGGATTTGGAAATCACATCTCATGTTATAGGAAGGATCTCAGGTTTGGTATTAGAAGCATTGAGATATCACATCTCATGCTATCGGAAGTATCTCAGGTTTGGTATTAGAGGCATTGAGATATCACATCTCATGCTATCATAAGGGTCTCAGGATTGGAATGGGAAGGAGTTGGATATCACATCTCTTGTTATAGGAAGGATCTCAGGTTTGGTATTAGAAGCATTGAGATATCACATCTCATGCTATAGGAAGGGTCTCAGGATTGGAATGGGAAGGAGTTGGATATCACATCTCATGCTATAGGAAGGGTCTCAGATTTGGTATAAGCATTGAGATATCACATCTCATGCTATAGGAAGGGTCTCAGGATTGGAATGGGAAGGAGTTGGATATCACACCTCATGCTATAGGAAGGGTCTCAGGTTTGGAACGGGAAGGAGTTAGATATCACATCTCATGTTATAGGAAGAGTCTCAGGTTTGTTATAAGCATTGAGATATCACAACTCTGCTATCGGAGGTGTCTCAGGATTGGGATGGGAAGGAATTGGATATCACATCTCATGCTATAGGAAGGGTATCAGGTTTGGAACGGGAAGGAGTTGGATATCCCATCTTATGTTATAGGACAGGTCTCAGGTTTGATATTAGAAGCATTAGATATCACATCTCTGCTATTGGAAGGGTCTCAGGATTGGAATGGGAAGGACTTGGATATCAGAATTCATGTTATAGGAAGGGTCTCAGGTTTGGTATTAGAAGCATTGAGATATCACATCTCATGCTATAGGAAGGGTCTCAGGATTAAAATGGGAAGGACTTGGATATCACATCTCATGCTATAGGAAGGGTCTCAGGATTGGAATGGGAAGGAGTTGTATATGACATCTCATGCCGTAGGAAGGGTCTCAGGTTTGGTATAAGCATTGAGATATCACATTTCTGCTATCGGAAGGGTCTCAGGATTGGAATGGGAAGGAGTTGGATATCCCATCTCATGTTATAGGACGGGTCTCAGGTTTATTATTAGAATCATTGAGATATCATATTGCATGCTATAGGAAGGGTCTAAGGATTGGAATTGGAAGGACTTGGATATCACATCTCATGCTATAGGTAGGCTCTCAGGTTTGGAAAGGGAAGGAGTTGGATATCACATTTCATGTTAGAGGAAGGATCTCAGGTTTGGTATTAGAGGCATTGAGATATCACATCTCATGCTATAGGAAGGGTCTTCAGGATTGGAATGGGAAGGAGTTAGATATCACATCTCATGCTATAGGAAGGGTCTCAGGTTTGGTATAAGCATTGAGATATCACATCTCATGCTATAGGAAGGGTCTCAGGATTGGAATGGGAAGGATATGTATATGATATTTCATGCCATAGGAAGGGTCTCAGGTTTGGTATAAGCATTGAGATATCACATCTATGCTTTTGGAAGGGTCTCAGGATTGGAATGGGAAGGAGTTGGATATCCCATCTCATGTTATAGGAAGAGTCTCAGGTTTGGTATTAGAAGCATTGAGATATCACATCTCATGCTATAGGAAGTGTCTCAGGATTGGAATGGGAAGGACTTGGATATCACATCTCATGCTATAGGGAGGGTCTCAAGTTTGATATTAGAAGCATTGAGATATCACATCTCATGCTATAGGAAGGGTCTCAGGATTGGAATGGAAGGAGTTGGATACCACATCTCATGTTTTAGGAAGGATCTCAGGTTTGGTATTAGAAGCATTGAGACATCACATCTCATGCTATAGGAAGGGTCTCAGGATTGGAATGGGAAGGAGTTGGATATCACATCTCATGCTATATGAAGGGTCTCAGGTTTGGTATAAGCATTGAGATATCACATCTCATGCTATAGGAAGGGTCTCAGGATTGGAATGGGAAGGAGTTGTATATGACATCTCATGCCGTAGGAAGGGTCTCAGGTTTGGTATAAGCATTGAGATATCACATCTCTGCTATCGTAAGGGTCTCAGGATTGGAATGGGAAGGAGTTGGATATCCCATCTCATGTTATAGGAAGAGTCTCAGGTTTGGTATTAGAAGCATTGAGATATCACATCTCATGCTATAGGAAGGGTCTCAGGATTGGAATGGGAAGCTGTTGGATATCACATCTCATGCTATAGGAAGGGTCTCAGGTTTGGTATAAGCATTGAGATATCACATCTCAAGCTATAGGAAGGGTCTCAGGATTGGAATGGGAAGGAGTTGGATATCACATCTCATGTTATAGGAAGGATCTCAGGTTTGGTATTAGAAGCATTGAGACATCACATCTCATGCTATAGGAAGGGTCTCAGGATTGGAATGGGAAGGAGTTGTATATGACATCTCATGCCGTAGGAAGGGTCTCAGGTTTGGTATAAGCATTGAGATATCACATCTCTGCTATCGGAAGGGTCTCAGGATTGGAATGGGAAGGAGTTGGATATCCCATCTCATGTTATAGGAAGGGTCTCATGATTGGAATGGGAAGGACTTGGATATCACATCTCATGCTATAGGAAGGCTCTTAGGTTTGGAAGGGGAAAGAGTTGGATATCACATTTCATGTTAGAGGTAGGATCTCAGGTTTGGTATTAGAGGCATTGAGATATCACATCTCATGCTATCAGAAGGGTCAGGATTGGAATGGGAAGGAGTTGGATATCACATCTCATGCTAAAGGGAGGGTCTCAGGTTTGGAAGGGGAAGGATTTGGATATCACATCTCATGTTATAGGAAGGATCTCAAGTTTGGTATTAGAAGCATTGAGATATCACATCTCATGCTATCAGAAGGGTCTCAGGATAGGAATGGGAAGGAGTTGGATATCACATCTCATGCTAAAGGGAGGGTCTCAGGTTTGGAAGGGGAAGGGTTTGGATATCACATCTCATGTTATCGGAAGGATCTCAGGTTTGGTATTAGAAGTATTGAGATATCACATCTCATGCTATAGGAAGGGTCTCAGGATTGGAATGGGAACGTGTTGGATATCACATCTCATGCTAAAGGAAGGGTCTCAGGTTTGGTAGAAGCATTGAGATATCACATCTCATGCTATAGGAAGGGTCTCAGGATTGGAATGGGAAGGAGTTGTATATGACATCTCATGCCGTAGGAAGGGTCTCAGGTTTGGTATACGCATTGAGATATCACATCTCTGCTATCGGAAGGGTCTCAGGATTGGAATGGGAAGGAGTTGGATATCCCATCTCATGTTATAGGAAGGGTCTCATGATTGGAATGGGAAGGACTTGGATATCACATCTCATGCTATAGGAAGGCTCTTAGGTTTGGAAGGGGAAAGAGTTGGATATCACATTTCATGTTAGAGGTAGGATCTCAGGTTTGGTATTAGAGGCATTGAGATATCACATCTCATGCTATCAGAAGCGTCTCAGGATTGGAATGGGAAGGAGTTGGATATCACATCTCATGCTAAAGGGAGGGTCTCAGGTTTGGAAGGGGAAGGATTTGGATATCACATCTCATGTTATAGGAAGGATCTCAAGTTTGGTATTAGAAGCATTGAGATATCACATCTCATGCTATCAGAAGGGTCTCAGGATAGGAATGGGAAGGAGTTGGATATCACATCTCATGCTAAAGGGAGGGTCTCAGGTTTGGAAGGGGAAGGATTTGGATATCACATCTCATGTTATCGGAAGGATCTCAGGTTTGGTATTAGAAGTATTGAGATATCACATCTCATGCTATAGGAAGGGTCTCAGGATTGGAATGGGAACGAGTTGGATATCACATCTCATGCTAAAGGAAGGGTCTCAGGTTTGGTAGAAGCATTGAGATATCACATCTCATGCTATAGGAAGGGTCTCAGGATTGGAATGGGAAGGAGTTGTATATGACATCTCATGCCGTAGGAAGGGTCTCAGGTTTGGTATACGCATTGAGATATCACATCTCTGCTATCGGAAGGGTCTCAGGATTGGAATGGGAAGGAGTTGGATATCCCATCTCATGTTATAGGAAGGGTCTCATGATTGGAATGGGAAGGACTTGGATATCACATCTCATGCTATAGGAAGGCTCTTAGGTTTGGAAGGGGAAAGAGTTGGATATCACATTTCATGTTAGAGGTAGGATCTCAGGTTTGGTATTAGAGGCATTGAGATATCACATCTCATGCTATCAGAAGCGTCTCAGGATTGGAATGGGAAGGAGTTGGATATCACATCTCATGCTAAAGGGAGGGTCTCAGGTTTGGAAGGGGAAGGATTTGGATATCACATCTCATGTTATAGGAAGGATCTCAAGTTTGGTATTAGAAGCATTGAGATATCACATCTCATGCTATCAGAAGGGTCTCAGGATAGGAATGGGAAGGAGTTGGATATCACATCTCATGCTAAAGGGAGGGTCTCAGGTTTGGAAGGGGAAGGATTTGGATATCACATCTCATGTTATAGGAAGGATCTCAAGTTTGGTATTAGAAGCATTGAGATATCACATCTCATGCTATCAGAAGGGTCTCAGGATAGGAATGGGAAGGAGTTGGATATCACATCTCATGCTAAAGGGAGGGTCTCAGGTTTGGAAGGGGAAGGATTTGGATATCACATCTCATGTTATCGGAAGGATCTCAGGTTTGGTATTAGAAGTATTGAGATATCACATCTCATGCTATAGGAAGGGTCTCAGGATTGGAATGGGAACGAGTTGGATACCACATCTCATGCTAAAGGAAGGGTCTCAGGTTTGGTAGAAGCATTGAGATATCACATCTCATGCTATAGGAAGGGTCTCAGGATTGGAATGGGAAGGACTTAGATATCACATATCATGCTATAGGGAGGGTCTCAGCTTTGATATTAGAAGCATTGAGATATCACATCTCATGCTATCGGAAGTGTCTCAGGATTGGAATGGGAAGGAGCTGGATATCACATCTCATGCTAAAGGAAGGGTCTCAGGTTTGGAACGGGAAGGAGTTGGATATCACATCTCATGTTATAGGAAGGGTCTCAGGTTGGTATAAGCATTGATATATCACATCTCTGCTATCGGAAGTGTCTCAGGATTGGAATGGGAAGGAGTTGGATATCCCATCTCATGTTATAGGACGGGTCTCAGGTTTATTATTAGAATCATTGAGATATCATATTGCATGCTGTAGGAAGGGTCTAAGGATTGGAATGGGAAGGACTTGGATATCACATCTCATGCTATAGATAGGCTCTCAGGTTTGGAAAGGGAAGGAGTTGGATATCACATTTCATGTTAGAGGAAGGATCTCAGGTTTGGTAGTAGAGGCATTGAGATATCACATCTCATGCTATAGGAAGGGTCTCAGGTTGGAATTGGAAGGAGTTGGATTTCACATCTCATGTTATAGGAAGGGTCTCAGGATTGGAATGGGAAGGACTTGGATATCACATCTCATGCTATAGGAAGGCTCTCAGGTTTGGAAGGGGAAAGAGTTGGATATCACATTTCATGTTAGAGGTAGGATCTCAGGTTTGGTATTAGAGGCAATGAGATATCACATCTCATGCTATCAGAAGGGTCTCAGATTTAGAATGGGAAGGAGTTGGATATCACATCTCATGCTAAAGGGAGGGTGTCAGGTTTGGAAGGGGAAGGATTTGGATATCACATCTCATGTTATAGGAAGGATCTCAGGTTTGGTATTAGAAGCATTGAGATATCACATCTCATGCTATCGGAAGGATCTCAGGTTTGGTATTAGAAGCATTGAGATATCACATCTCATGCTATCAGAAGGTTTTCAGGATTGGAATGGGAAGGAGTTGGATATCCCATCTCATGCTAAAGGGAGGGTCTCAGGTTTGGAAGGGGAAGGATTTGGATATCACATCTCATGTTATCGGAAGGATCTCAGGTTTGGTATTAGAAGTATTGAGATATCACATCTCATGCTATAGGAAGGGTCTCAGGATTGGAATATGGGAAGTAGTTGGATATCACATCTCATGCTAAAGGAAGGGTCTCAGGTTTGGTAGAAGCATTGAGATATCACATCTCATGCTATAGGAAGGGTCTCAGGAGGATATCACATCTCATGCTATAGGAAGGGTCTCAGATTTGGTATAAGTATTGAGATATCACATCTCATGCTAAAGGAAGGGTCTCAGGATTGGAATGGGAAGGAGTTGTATATGACATCTCAGGCCATAGGAAGGTTCTCAGGTTTGGTATAAGCATTGAGATATCACATCTCTGCTATCGGAAGGGTCTCAGGATTGGAATGGGAAGGAGTTGGATATCCCATCTCATGTTATAGGAAGGGTCTCAGGTTTGGTATTAGAAGCATAGAGATATCACATCTCATGCTATAGGAAGGATCTCAGGATTTGAATGGCAAGGAGTTGGATATCACATCTCATGCCATAGGAAGGGTCTCAGGTTTGGTATAAGCATTGAGATATCACATCTCTGCTATCGGAAGGGTCTCAGGATTGGATTGGGAAGGAGTTAGATATCCCTTCTCATGCTATAGGAAGTGTCTCAGGTTGGAATGGGAAGGAGTTGGATATCACATCTCATGTTATAGGAAGGGTCTCAGGATTGGAAGGGGAAGGATTTGGATATCACATCTCATGTTATAGGACGGGTCTCAGGTTTGGTATTAGATGCATTGAGATATCAAGTCTCATGGTATAAGAAGGGTCTCAGAATTGGAATGGGAAGGAGTTGGATATCACACCTCAAGCAATAGGAAGGGTCTCAGGATTGGAATGGGAAGGAGTTTGATATCACATCTCATGCCATAGTATGGGTCTCAGGTTTGGTAGAAGCATTGGGATATCACATCTCATGCTATCGGAAGGGTATCAGTATTGGATTTGGAAGAAGTTGGATATCCCATCTCATGCTATAGGAAGGGTCTCAGGTTGGAATGGGAAGGAGTTGGATATCACATTTCATGTTATAGGAAGGGTCTCAGGATTGGAATGGGAAGGACTTGGATATCATATCTCATGCTATAGGACGGGTCTCAGGTTTGTTATTAGAATCATTGAGATATCATATTGCATGTTGTAGGAAGGGTCTAAGGATTGGAATGGGAAGGACTTGGATATCACATCTCATGCTATAGATAGGCTCTTAGGTTTGGAAAGGGAAGGAGTTGGATATCACATTTCATGTTAGAGGAAGGATCTCAGGTTTGGTATTAGAAGCATTGAGATATCACATCTCATGCTATATGAAGGGTCTCAGGATTGGAATGGGAAGTAGTTGGATATCACATCTCATGCTATAGGAAGGGTCTCAGGTTTGGTATAAGCATTGAGATATCACATCTCATGCTATAGGACAGGTCTCAGGATTGGAATGGAAGGAGTTGGATATCACATATCATGTTATAGGAGGGATCTCAGGTTTGGTATTAGAAGCATTGAGACATCACATCTCATGCTATAGGAAGGGTCTCAGGATTGGAATGGGAAGGAGTTGGATATCACATCTCATGCTAAAGGGAGGGTCTCAGGTTTGGAAGGGGAAGGATTTGGAAATCACATCTCATATTATAGGAAGGATCTCAGGTTTGGTATTAGAAGCATTGAGATATCACATCTCATGCTATCGGAAGGATCTCAGGTTTGGTATAAGAGGCATTGAGATATCACATCTCATGCTATCATAAGGGTCTCAGGATTGGAATGGGAAGGAGTTGGATATCACATCTCATGTTATAGGAAGGATCTCAGGTTTGGTATTAGAAGCATTGAGACATCACATCTCATGCTATAGGAAGGGTCTCAGGATTGGAATGGGAAGGAGTTGGATATCACATCTCATGCTATAGGAAGGGTCTCAGATTTGGTATAAGCATTGAGATATCACATCTCATGCTATAGGAAGGGTCTCAGGATTGGAATGGGAAGGAGTTGTATATGACATCTCATGCTAAAGGGAGGGTCTCAGGTTTGGAAGGAGAAGGATTTGGAAATCACATCTCATGTTATAGGAAGGATCTCAGGTTTGGTATTAGAAGCATTGAGATATCACATCTCATGCTATCGGAAGTGTCTCAGGTTTGGTATTAGAGGCATTGAGATATCACATCTCATGCTATCATAAGGGTCTCAGGATTGGAATGGGAAGGAGTTGGATATCACATCTCTTGTTATAGGAAGGATCTCAGGTTTGGTATTAGAAGCATTGAGATATCACATCTCATGCTATAGGAAGGGTCTCAGGATTGGAATGGGAAGGAGTTGGATATCACATCTCATGCTATAGGAAGGGTCTCAGATTTGGTATAAGCATTGAGATATCACATCTCATGCTATAGGAAGGGTCTCAGGATTGGAATGGGAAGGAGTTGGATATCACACCTCATGCTATAGGAAGGGTCTCAGGTTTGGAACGGGAAGGAGTTAGATATCACATCTCATGTTATAGGAAGAGTCTCAGGTTTGTTATAAGCATTGAGATATCACAACTCTGCTATCGGAGGTGTCTCAGGATTGGGATGGGAAGGAATTGGATATCACATCTCATGCTATAGGAAGGGTATCAGGTTTGGAACGGGAAGGAGTTGGATATCCCATCTCATGTTATAGGACAGGTCTCAGGTTTGATATTAGAAGCATTAGATATCACATCTCTGCTATTGGAAGGGTCTCAGGATTGGAATGGGAAGGACTTGGATATCAGAATTCATGTTATAGGAAGGGTCTCAGGTTTGGTATTAGAAGCATTGAGATATCACATCTCATGCTATAGGAAGGGTCTCAGGATTAAAATGGGAAGGACTTGGATATCACATCTCATGCTATAGGAAGGGTCTCAGGATTGGAATGGGAAGGAGTTGTATATGACATCTCATGCCGTAGGAAGGGTCTCAGGTTTGGTATAAGCATTGAGATATCACATTTCTGCTATCGGAAGGGTCTCAGGATTGGAATGGGAAGGAGTTGGATATCCCATCTCATGTTATAGGACGGGTCTCAGGTTTATTATTAGAATCATTGAGATATCATATTGCATGCTATAGGAAGGGTCTAAGGATTGGAATTGGAAGGACTTGGATATCACATCTCATGCTATAGGTAGGCTCTCAGGTTTGGAAAGGGAAGGAGTTGGATATCACATTTCATGTTAGAGGAAGGATCTCAGGTTTGGTATTAGAGGCATTGAGATATCACATCTCATGCTATAGGAAGGGTCTTCAGGATTGGAATGGGAAGGAGTTAGATATCACATCTCATGCTATAGGAAGGGTCTCAGGTTTGGTATAAGCATTGAGATATCACATCTCATGCTATAGGAAGGGTCTCAGGATTGGAATGGGAAGGATATGTATATGACATTTCATGCCATAGGAAGGGTCTCAGGTTTGGTATAAGCATTGAGATATCACATCTATGCTTTTGGAAGGGTCTCAGGATTGGAATGGGAAGGAGTTGGATATCCCATCTCATGTTATAGGAAGAGTCTCAGGTTTGGTATTAGAAGCATTGAGATATCACATCTCATGCTATAGGAAGTGTCTCAGGATTGGAATGGGAAGGACTTGGATATCACATCTCATGCTATAGGGAGGGTCTCAAGTTTGATATTAGAAGCATTGAGATATCACATCTCATGCTATAGGAAGGGTCTCAGGATTGGAATGGAAGGAGTTGGATACCACATCTCATGTTTTAGGAAGGATCTCAGGTTTGGTATTAGAAGCATTGAGACATCACATCTCATGCTATAGGAAGGGTCTCAGGATTGGAATGGGAAGGAGTTGGATATCACATCTCATGCTATATGAAGGGTCTCAGGTTTGGTATAAGCATTGAGATATCACATCTCATGCTATAGGAAGGGTCTCAGGATTGGAATGGGAAGGAGTTGTATATGACATCTCATGCCGTAGGAAGGGTCTCAGGTTTGGTATAAGCATTGAGATATCACATCTCTGCTATCGTAAGGGTCTCAGGATTGGAATGGGAAGGAGTTGGATATCCCATCTCATGTTATAGGAAGAGTCTCAGGTTTGGTATTAGAAGCATTGAGATATCACATCTCATGCTATAGGAAGGGTCTCAGGATTGGAATGGGAAGCTGTTGGATATCACATCTCATGCTATAGGAAGGGTCTCAGGTTTGGTATAAGCATTGAGATATCACATCTCAAGCTATAGGAAGGGTCTCAGGATTGGAATGGGAAGGAGTTGGATATCACATCTCATGTTATAGGAAGGATCTCAGGTTTGGTATTAGAAGCATTGAGACATCACATCTCATGCTATAGGAAGGGTCTCAGGATTGGAATGGGAAGGAGTTGTATATGACATCTCATGCCGTAGGAAGGGTCTCAGGTTTGGTATAAGCATTGAGATATCACATCTCTGCTATCGGAAGGGTCTCAGGATTGGAATGGGAAGGAGTTGGATATCCCATCTCATGTTATAGGAAGGGTCTCATGATTGGAATGGGAAGGACTTGGATATCACATCTCATGCTATAGGAAGGCTCTTAGGTTTGGAAGGGGAAAGAGTTGGATATCACATTTCATGTTAGAGGTAGGATCTCAGGTTTGGTATTAGAGGCATTGAGATATCACATCTCATGCTATCAGAAGGGTCAGGATTGGAATGGGAAGGAGTTGGATATCACATCTCATGCTAAAGGGAGGGTCTCAGGTTTGGAAGGGGAAGGATTTGGATATCACATCTCATGTTATAGGAAGGATCTCAAGTTTGGTATTAGAAGCATTGAGATATCACATCTCATGCTATCAGAAGGGTCTCAGGATAGGAATGGGAAGGAGTTGGATATCACATCTCATGCTAAAGGGAGGGTCTCAGGTTTGGAAGGGGAAGGATTTGGATATCACATCTCATGTTATCGGAAGGATCTCAGGTTTGGTATTAGAAGTATTGAGATATCACATCTCATGCTATAGGAAGGGTCTCAGGATTGGAATGGGAACGAGTTGGATATCACATCTCATGCTAAAGGAAGGGTCTCTGGTTTGGTAGAAGCATTGAGATATCACATCTCATGCTATAGGAAGGGTCTCAGGATTGGAATGGGAAGGAGTTGTATATGACATCTCATGCCGTAGGAAGGGTCTCAGGTTTGGTATACGCATTGAGATATCACATCTCTGCTATCGGAAGGGTCTCAGGATTGGAATGGGAAGGAGTTGGATATCCCATCTCATGTTATAGGAAGGGTCTCATGATTGGAATGGGAAGGACTTGGATATCACATCTCATGCTATAGGAAGGCTCTTAGGTTTGGAAGGGGAAAGAGTTGGATATCACATTTCATGTTAGAGGTAGGATCTCAGGTTTGGTATTAGAGGCATTGAGATATCACATCTCATGCTATCAGAAGCGTCTCAGGATTGGAATGGGAAGGAGTTGGATATCACATCTCATGCTAAAGGGAGGGTCTCAGGTTTGGAAGGGGAAGGATTTGGATATCACATCTCATGTTATAGGAAGGATCTCAAGTTTGGTATTAGAAGCATTGAGATATCACATCTCATGCTATCAGAAGGGTCTCAGGATAGGAATGGGAAGGAGTTGGATATCACATCTCATGCTAAAGGGAGGGTCTCAGGTTTGGAAGGGGAAGGATTTGGATATCACATCTCATGTTATCGGAAGGATCTCAGGTTTGGTATTAGAAGTATTGAGATATCACATCTCATGCTATAGGAAGGGTCTCAGGATTGGAATGGGAACGAGTTGGATATCACATCTCATGCTAAAGGAAGGGTCTCAGGTTTGGTAGAAGCATTGAGATATCACATCTCATGCTATAGGAAGGGTCTCAGGATTGGAATGGGAAGGAGTTGTATATGACATCTCATGCCGTAGGAAGGGTCTCAGGTTTGGTATACGCATTGAGATATCACATCTCTGCTATCGGAAGGGTCTCAGGACTGGAATGGGAAGGAGTTGGATATCCCATCTCATGTTATAGGAAGGGTCTCATGATTGGAATGGGAAGGACTTGGATATCACATCTCATGCTATAGGAAGGCTCTTAGGTTTGGAAGGGGAAAGAGTTGGATATCACATTTCATGTTAGAGGTAGGATCTCAGGTTTGGTATTAGAGGCATTGAGATATCACATCTCATGCTATCAGAAGCGTCTCAGGATTGGAATGGGAAGGAGTTGGATATCACATCTCATGCTAAAGGGAGGGTCTCAGGTTTGGAAGGGGAAGGATTTGGATATCACATCTCATGTTATAGGAAGGATCTCAAGTTTGGTATTAGAAGCATTGAGATATCACATCTCATGCTATCAGAAGGGTCTCAGGATAGGAATGGGAAGGAGTTGGATATCACATCTCATGCTAAAGGGAGGGTCTCAGGTTTGGAAGGGGAAGGATTTGGATATCACATCTCATGTTATCGGAAGGATCTCAGGTTTGGTATTAGAAGTATTGAGATATCACATCTCATGCTATAGGAAGGGTCTCAGGATTGGAATGGGAACGAGTTGGATATCACATCTCATGCTAAAGGAAGGGTCTCAGGTTTGGTAGAAGCATTGAGATATCACATCTCATGCTATAGGAAGGGTCTCAGGATTGGAATGGGAAGGAGTTGTATATGACATCTCATGCCGTAGGAAGGGTCTCAGGTTTGGTATAAGCATTGAGATATCACATCTCTGCTATCGGAAGGGTCTCAGGATTGGAATGGGAAGGAGTTAGATATCCCATCTCATGTTATAGGAAGGGTCTCATGATTGGAATGGGAAGGACTTGGATATCACATCTCATGCTATAGGAAGGCTCTTAGGTTTGGAAGGGGAAAGAGTTGGATATCACATTTCATGTTAGAGGTAGGATCTCAGGTTTGGTATTAGAGGCATTGAGATATCACATCTCATGCTATCAGAAGCGTCTCAGGATTGGAATGGGAAGGAGTTGGATATCACATCTAATGCTAAAGGGAGGGTCTCAGGTTTCGAAGGGGAAGGATTTGGATATCACATCTCATGTTATAGGAAGGATCTCAAGTTTGGTATTAGAAGCATTGAGATATCACATCTCATGCTATCAGAAGGGTCTCAGGATAGGAATGGGAAGGAGTTGTATATCACATCTCATGCTAAAGGGAGGGTCTCAGGTTTGGAAGGGGAAGGATTTGGATATCACATCTCATGTTATCGGAAGGATCTCAGGTTTGGTATTAGAAGTATTGAGATATCACATCTCATGCTATAGGAAGGGTCTCAGGATTGGAATGGGAACGAGTTGGATATCACATCTCATGCTAAAGGAAGGGTCTCAGGTTTGGTAGAAGCATTGAGATATCACATCTCATGGTATAGGAAGGGTCTCAGGATTGGAATGGGAAGGACTTAGATATCACATATCATGCTATAGGGAGGGTCTCAGCTTTGATATTAGAAGCATTGAGATATCACATCTCATGCTATCGGAAGTGTCTCAGGATTGGAATGGGAAGGAGCTGGATATCACATCTCATGCTAAAGGAAGGGTCTCAGGTTTGGAACGGGAAGGAGTTGGATATCACATCTCATGTTATAGGAAGGGTCTCAGGTTGGTATAAGCATTGATATATCACATCTCTGCTATCGGAAGTGTCTCAGGATTGGAATGGGAAGGAGTTGGATATCCCATCTCATGTTATAGGACGGGTCTCAGGTTTGTTATTAGAATCATTGAGATATCATATTGCATGCTGTAGGAAGGGTCTAAGGATTGGAATGGGAAGGACTTGGATATCACATCTCATGCTATAGATAGGCTCTCAGGTTTGGAAAGGGAAGGAGTTGGATATCACATTTCATGTTAGAGGAAGGATCTCAGGTTTGGTATTAGAGGCATTGAGATATCACATCTCATGCTATAGGAAGGGTCTCAGGTTGGAATTGGAAGGAGTTGGATATCACATCTCATGTTATAGGAAGGGTCTCAGGATTGGAATGGGAAGGACTTGGATATCACATCTCATGCTATAGGAAGGCTCTCAGGTTTGGAAGGGGAAAGAGTTGGATATCACATTTCATGTTAGAGGTAGGATCTCAGGTTTGGTATTAGAGGCAATGAGATATCACATCTCATGCTATCAGAAGGGTCTCAGATTTAGAATGGGAAGGAGTTGGATATCACATCTCATGCTAAAGGGAGGGTGTCAGGTTTGGAAGGGGAAGGATTTGGATATCACATCTCATGTTATAGGAAGGATCTCAGGTTTGGTATTAGAAGCATTGAGATATCACATCTCATGCTATCGGAAGGATCTCAGGTTTGGTATTAGAAGCATTGAGATATCACATCTCATGCTATCAGAAGGTTTTCAGGATTGGAATGGGAAGGAGTTGGATATCCCATCTCATGCTAAAGGGAGGGTCTCAGGTTTGGAAGGGGAAGGATTTGGATATCACATCTCATGTTATCGGAAGGATCTCAGGTTTGGTATTAGAAGTATTGAGATATCACATCTCATGCTATAGGAAGGGTCTCAGGATTGGAATATGGGAAGTAGTTGGATATCACATCTCATGCTAAAGGAAGGGTCTCAGGTTTGGTAGAAGCATTGAGATATCACATCTCATGCTATAGGAAGGGTCTCAGGAGGATATCACATCTCATGCTATAGGAAGGGTCTCAGATTTGGTATACGTATTGAGATATCACATCTCATGCTAAAGGAAGGGTCTCAGGATTGGAATGGGAAGGAGTTGTATATGACATCTCAGGCCATAGGAAGGTTCTCAGGTTTGGTATAAGCATTGAGATATCACATCTCTGCTATCGGAAGGGTCTCAGGATTGGAATGGGAAGGAGTTGGATATCCCATCTCATGTTATAGGAAGGGTCTCAGGTTTGGTATTAGAAGCATAGAGATATCACATCTCATGCTATAGGAAGGATCTCAGGATTTGAATGGCAAGGAGTTGGATATCACATCTCATGCCATAGGAAGGGTCTCAGGTTTGGTATAAGCATTGAGATATCACATCTCTGCTATCGGAAGGGTCTCAGGATTGGATTGGGAAGGAGTTAGATATCCCTTCTCATGCTATAGGAAGTGTCTCAGGTTGGAATGGGAAGGAGTTGGATATCACATCTCATGTTATAGGAAGGGTCTCAGGATTGGAAGGGGAAGGATTTGGATATCACATCTCATGTTATAGGACGGGTCTCAGGTTTGGTATTAGATGCATTGAGATATCAAGTCTCATGGTATAAGAAGGGTCTCAGAATTGGAATGGGAAGGAGTTGGATATCACACCTCAAGCAATAGGAAGGGTCTCAGGATTGGAATGGGAAGGAGTTTGATATCACATCTCATGCCATAGTATGGGTCTCAGGTTTGGTAGAAGCATTGGGATATCACATCTCATGCTATCGGAAGGGTATCAGTATTGGATTTGGAAGAAGTTGGATATCCCATCTCATGCTATAGGAAGGGTCTCAGGTTGGAATGGGAAGGAGTTGGATATCACATTTCATGTTATAGGAAGGGTCTCAGGATTGGAATGGGAAGGACTTGGATATCATATCTCATGCTATAGGACGGGTCTCAGGTTTGTTATTAGAATCATTGAGATATCATATTGCATGTTGTAGGAAGGGTCTAAGGATTGGAATGGGAAGGACTTGGATATCACATCTCATGCTATAGATAGGCTCTTAGGTTTGGAAAGGGAAGGAGTTGGATATCACATTTCATGTTAGAGGAAGGATCTCAGGTTTGGTATTAGAAGCATTGAGATATCACATCTCATGCTATATGAAGGGTCTCAGGATTGGAATGGGAAGTAGTTGGATATCACATCTCATGCTATAGGAAGGGTCTCAGGTTTGGTATAAGCATTGAGATATCACATCTCATGCTATAGGACAGGTCTCAGGATTGGAATGGAAGGAGTTGGATATCACATATCATGTTATAGGAGGGATCTCAGGTTTGGTATTAGAAGCATTGAGACATCACATCTCATGCTATAGGAAGGGTCTCAGGATTGAAATGGGAAGGAGTTGGATATCACATCTCATGCTAAAGGGAGGGTCTCAGGTTTGGAAGGGGAAGGATTTGGAAATCACATCTCATATTATAGGAAGGATCTCAGGTTTGGTATTAGAAGCATTGAGATATCACATCTCATGCTATCGGAAGGATCTCAGGTTTGGTATAAGAGGCATTGAGATATCACATCTCATGCTATCATAAGGGTCTCAGGATTGGAATGGGAAGGAGTTGGATATCACATCTCATGTTATAGGAAGGATCTCAGGTTTGGTATTAGAAGCATTGAGACATCACATCTCATGCTATAGGAAGGGTCTCAGGATTGGAATGGGAAGGAGTTGGATATCACATCTCATGCTATAGGAAGGGTCTCAGATTTGGTATAAGCATTGAGATATCACATCTCATGCTATAGGAAGGGTCTCAGGATTGGAATGGGAAGGAGTTGTATATGACATCTCATGCTAAAGGGAGGGTCTCAGGTTTGGAAGGAGAAGGATTTGGAAATCACATCTCATGTTATAGGAAGGATCTCAGGTTTGGTATTAGAAGCATTGAGATATCACATCTCATGCTATCAGAAGTGTCTCAGGTTTGGTATTAGAGGCATTGAGATATCACATCTCATGCTATCATAAGGGTCTCAGGATTGGAATGGGAAGGAGTTGGATATCACATCTCTTGTTATAGGAAGGATCTCAGGTTTGGTATTAGAAGCATTGAGATATCACATCTCATGCTATAGGAAGGGTCTCAGGATTGGAATGGGAAGGAGTTGGATATCACATCTCATGCTATAGGAAGGGTCTCAGATTTGGTATAAGCATTGAGATATCACATCTCATGCTATAGGAAGGGTCTCAGGATTGGAATGGGAAGGAGTTGGATATCACACCTCATGCTATAGGAAGGGTCTCAGGTTTGGAACGGGAAGGAGTTAGATATCACATCTCATGTTATAGGAAGAGTCTCAGGTTTGTTATAAGCATTGAGATATCACAACTCTGCTATCGGAGGTGTCTCAGGATTGGGATGGGAAGGAATTGGATATCACATCTCATGCTATAGGAAGGGTATCAGGTTTGGAACGGGAAGGAGTTGGATATCCCATCTCATGTTATAGGACAGGTCTCAGGTTTGATATTAGAAGCATTAGATATCACATCTCTGCTATTGGAAGGGTCTCAGGATTGGAATGGGAAGGACTTGGATATCAGAATTCATGTTATAGGAAGGGTCTCAGGTTTGGTATTAGAAGCATTGAGATATCACATCTCATGCTATAGGAAGGGTCTCAGGATTAAAATGGGAAGGACTTGGATATCACATCTCATGCTATAGGAAGGGTCTCAGGATTGGAATGGGAAGGAGTTGTATATGACATCTCATGCCGTAGGAAGGGTCTCAGGTTTGGTATAAGCATTGAGATATCACATTTCTGCTATCGGAAGGGTCTCAGGATTGGAATGGGAAGGAGTTGGATATCCCATCTCATGTTATAGGACGGGTCTCAGGTTTATTATTAGAATCATTGAGATATCATATTGCATGCTATAGGAAGGGTCTAAGGATTGGAATTGGAAGGACTTGGATATCACATCTCATGCTATAGGTAGGCTCTCAGGTTTGGAAAGGGAAGGAGTTGGATATCACATTTCATGTTAGAGGAAGGATCTCAGGTTTGGTATTAGAGGCATTGAGATATCACATCTCATGCTATAGGAAGGGTCTTCAGGATTGGAATGGGAAGGAGTTAGATATCACATCTCATGCTATAGGAAGGGTCTCAGGTTTGGTATAAGCATTGAGATATCGCATCTCATGCTATAGGAAGGGTCTCAGGATTGGAATGGGAAGGATATGTATATGACATTTCATGCCATAGGAAGGGTCTCAGGTTTGGTATAAGCATTGAGATATCACATCTATGCTTTTGGAAGGGTCTCAGGATTGGAATGGGAAGGAGTTGGATATCCCATCTCATGTTATAGGAAGGGTCTCAGCTTTGATATTAGAAGCATTGAGATATCACATCTCATGCTATCGGAAGTGTCTCAGGATTGGAATGGGAAGGAGCTGGATATCACATCTCATGCTAAAGGAAGGGTCTCAGGTTTGGAACGGGAAGGAGTTGGATATCACATCTCATGTTATAGGAAGGGTCTCAGGTTGGTATAAGCATTGATATATCACATCTCTGCTATCGGAAGTGTCTCAGGATTGGAATGGGAAGGAGTTGGATATCCCATCTCATGTTATAGGACGGGTCTCAGGTTTGTTATTAGAATCATTGAGATATCATATTGCATGCTGTAGGAAGGGTCTAAGGATTGGAATGGGAAGGACTTGGATATCACATCTCATGTTATAGGAAGGGTCTCAGGTTGGTATAAGCATTGATATATCACATCTCTGCTATCGGAAGTGTCTCAGGATTGGAATGGGAAGGAGTTGGATATCCCATCTCATGTTATAGGACGGGTCTCAGGTTTGTTATTAGAATCATTGAGATATCATATTGCATGCTGTAGGAAGGGTCTAAGGATTGGAATGGGAAGGACTTGGATATCACATCTCATGCTATAGATAGGCTCTCAGGTTTGGAAAGGGAAGGAGTTGGATATCACATTTCATGTTAGAGGAAGGATCTCAGGTTTGGTATTAGAGGCATTGAGATATCACATCTCATGCTATAGGAAGGGTCTCAGGTTGGAATTGGAAGGAGTTGGATATCACATCTCATGTTATAGGAAGGGTCTCAGGATTGGAATGGGAAGGACTTGGATATCACATCTCATGCTATAGGAAGGCTCTCAGGTTTGGAAGGGGAAAGAGTTGGATATCACATTTCATGTTAGAGGTAGGATCTCAGGTTTGGTATTAGAGGCAATGAGATATCACATCTCATGCTATCAGAAGGGTCTCAGATTTAGAATGGGAAGGAGTTGGATATCACATCTCATGCTAAAGGGAGGGTGTCAGGTTTGGAAGGGGAAGGATTTGGATATCACATCTCATGTTATAGGAAGGATCTCAGGTTTGGTATTAGAAGCATTGAGATATCACATCTCATGCTATCGGAAGGATCTCAGGTTTGGTATTAGAAGCATTGAGATATCACATCTCATGCTATCAGAAGGTTTTCAGGATTGGAATGGGAAGGAGTTGGATATCCCATCTCATGCTAAAGGGAGGGTCTCAGGTTTGGAAGGGGAAGGATTTGGATATCACATCTCATGTTATCGGAAGGATCTCAGGTTTGGTATTAGAAGTATTGAGATATCACATCTCATGCTATAGGAAGGGTCTCAGGATTGGAATATGGGAAGTAGTTGGATATCACATCTCATGCTAAAGGAAGGGTCTCAGGTTTGGTAGAAGCATTGAGATATCACATCTCATGCTATAGGAAGGGTCTCAGGAGGATATCACATCTCATGCTATAGGAAGGGTCTCAGATTTGGTATAAGTATTGAGATATCACATCTCATGCTAAAGGAAGGGTCTCAGGATTGGAATGGGAAGGAGTTGTATATGACATCTCAGGCCATAGGAAGGTTCTCAGGTTTGGTATAAGCATTGAGATATCACATCTCTGCTATCGGAAGGGTCTCAGGATTGGAATGGGAAGGAGTTGGATATCCCATCTCATGTTATAGGAAGGGTCTCAGGTTTGGTATTAGAAGCATAGAGATATCACATCTCATGCTATAGGAAGGATCTCAGGATTTGAATGGCAAGGAGTTGGATATCACATCTCATGCCATAGGAAGGGTCTCAGGTTTGGTATAAGCATTGAGATATCACATCTCTGCTATCGGAAGGGTCTCAGGATTGGATTGGGAAGGAGTTAGATATCCCTTCTCATGCTATAGGAAGTGTCTCAGGTTGGAATGGGAAGGAGTTGGATATCACATCTCATGTTATAGGAAGGGTCTCAGGATTGGAAGGGGAAGGATTTGGATATCACATCTCATGTTATAGGACGGGTCTCAGGTTTGGTATTAGATGCATTGAGATATCAAGTCTCATGGTATAAGAAGGGTCTCAGAATTGGAATGGGAAGGAGTTGGATATCACACCTCAAGCAATAGGAAGGGTCTCAGGATTGGAATGGGAAGGAGTTTGATATCACATCTCATGCCATAGTATGGGTCTCAGGTTTGGTAGAAGCATTGGGATATCACATCTCATGCTATCGGAAGGGTATCAGTATTGGATTTGGAAGAAGTTGGATATCCCATCTCATGCTATAGGAAGGGTCTCAGGTTGGAATGGGAAGGAGTTGGATATCACATTTCATGTTATAGGAAGGGTCTCAGGATTGGAATGGGAAGGACTTGGATATCATATCTCATGCTATAGGACGGGTCTCAGGTTTGTTATTAGAATCATTGAGATATCATATTGCATGTTGTAGGAAGGGTCTAAGGATTGGAATGGGAAGGACTTGGATATCACATCTCATGCTATAGATAGGCTCTTAGGTTTGGAAAGGGAAGGAGTTGGATATCACATTTCATGTTAGAGGAAGGATCTCAGGTTTGGTATTAGAAGCATTGAGATATCACATCTCATGCTATATGAAGGGTCTCAGGATTGGAATGGGAAGTAGTTGGATATCACATCTCATGCTATAGGAAGGGTCTCAGGTTTGGTATAAGCATTGAGATATCACATCTCATGCTATAGGACAGGTCTCAGGATTGGAATGGAAGGAGTTGGATATCACATATCATGTTATAGGAGGGATCTCAGGTTTGGTATTAGAAGCATTGAGACATCACATCTCATGCTATAGGAAGGGTCTCAGGATTGGAATGGGAAGGAGTTGGATATCACATCTCATGCTAAAGGGAGGGTCTCAGGTTTGGAAGGGGAAGGATTTGGAAATCACATCTCATATTATAGGAAGGATCTCAGGTTTGGTATTAGAAGCATTGAGATATCACATCTCATGCTATCGGAAGGATCTCAGGTTTGGTATAAGAGGCATTGAGATATCACATCTCATGCTATCATAAGGGTCTCAGGATTGGAATGGGAAGGAGTTGGATATCACATCTCATGTTATAGGAAGGATCTCAGGTTTGGTATTAGAAGCATTGAGACATCACATCTCATGCTATAGGAAGGGTCTCAGGATTGGAATGGGAAGGAGTTGGATATCACATCTCATGCTATAGGAAGGGTCTCAGATTTGGTATAAGCATTGAGATATCACATCTCATGCTATAGGAAGGGTCCCAGGATTGGAATGGGAAGGAGTTGTATATGACATCTCATGCTAAAGGGAGGGTCTCAGGTTTGGAAGGAGAAGGATTTGGAAATCACATCTCATGTTATAGGAAGGATCTCAGGTTTGGTATTAGAAGCATTGAGATATCACATCTCATGCTATCGGAAGTGTCTCAGGTTTGGTATTAGAGGCATTGAGATATCACATCTCATGCTATCATAAGGGTCTCAGGATTGGAATGGGAAGGAGTTGGATATCACATCTCTTGTTATAGGAAGGATCTCAGGTTTGGTATTAGAAGCATTGAGATATCACATCTCATGCTATAGGAAGGGTCTCAGGATTGGAATGGGAAGGAGTTGGATATCACATCTCATGCTATAGGAAGGGTCTCAGATTTGGTATAAGCATTGAGATATCACATCTCATGCTATAGGAAGGGTCTCAGGATTGGAATGGGAAGGAGTTGGATATCACACCTCATGCTATAGGAAGGGTCTCAGGTTTGGAACGGGAAGGAGTTAGATATCACATCTCATGTTATAGGAAGAGTCTCAGGTTTGTTATAAGCATTGAGATATCCCAACTCTGCTATCGGAGGTGTCTCAGGATTGGGATGGGAAGGAATTGGATATCACATCTCATGCTATAGGAAGGGTATCAGGTTTGGAACGGGAAGGAGTTGGATATCCCATCTCATGTTATAGGACAGGTCTCAGGTTTGATATTAGAAGCATTAGATATCACATCTCTGCTATTGGAAGGGTCTCAGGATTGGAATGGGAAGGACTTGGATATCAGAATTCATGTTATAGGAAGGGTCTCAGGTTTGGTATTAGAAGCATTGAGATATCACATCTCATGCTATAGGAAGGGTCTCAGGATTAAAATGGGAAGGACTTGGATATCACATCTCATGCTATAGGATGGGTCTCAGGATTGGAATGGGAAGGAGTTGTATATGACATCTCATGCCGTAGGAAGGGTCTCAGGTTTGGTATAAGCATTGAGATATCACATTTCTGCTATCGGAAGGGTCTCAGGATTGGAATGGGAAGGAGTTGGATATCCCATCTCATGTTATAGGACGGGTCTCAGGTTTATTATTAGAATCATTGAGATATCATATTGCATGCTATAGGAAGGGTCTAAGGATTGGAATTGGAAGGACTTGGATATCACATCTCATGCTATAGGTAGGCTCTCAGGTTTGGAAAGGGAAGGAGTTGGATATCACATTTCATGTTAGAGGAAGGATCTCAGGTTTGGTATTAGAGGCATTGAGATATCACATCTCATGCTATAGGAAGGGTCTTCAGGATTGGAATGGGAAGGAGTTAGATATCACATCTCATGCTATAGGAAGGGTCTCAGGTTTGGTATAAGCATTGAGATATCGCATCTCATGCTATAGGAAGGGTCTCAGGATTGGAATGGGAAGGATATGTATATGACATTTCATGCCATAGGAAGGGTCTCAGGTTTGGTATAAGCATTGAGATATCACATCTATGCTTTTGGAAGGGTCTCAGGATTGGAATGGGAAGGAGTTGGATATCCCATCTCATGTTATAGGAAGAGTCTCAGGTTTGGTATTAGAAGCATTGAGATATCACATCTCATGCTATAGGAAGTGTCTCAGGATTGGAATGGGAAGGACTTGGATATCACATCTCATGCTATAGGGAGGGTCTCAAGTTTGATATTAGAAGCATTGAGATATCACATCTCATGCTATAGGAAGGGTCTCAGGATTGGAATGGAAGGAGTTGGATACCACATCTCATGTTTTAGGAAGGATCTCAGGTTTGGTATTAGAAGCATTGAGACATCACATCTCATGCTATAGGAAGGGTCTCAGGATTGGAATGGGAAGGAGTTGGATATCACATCTCATGCTATATGAAGGGTCTCAGGTTTGGTATAAGCATTGAGATATCACATCTCATGCTATAGGAAGGGTCTCAGGATTGGAATGGGAAGGAGTTGTATATGACATCTCATGCCGTAGGAAGGGTCTCAGGTTTGGTATAAGCATTGAGATATCACATCTCTGCTATCGTAAGGGTCTCAGGATTGGAATGGGAAGGAGTTGGATATCCCATCTCATGTTATAGGAAGAGTCTCAGGTTTGGTATTAGAAGCATTGAGATATCACATCTCATGCTATAGGAAGGGTCTCAGGATTGGAATGGGAAGCTGTTGGATATCACATCTCATGCTATAGGAAGGGTCTCAGGTTTGGTATAAGCATTGAGATATCACATCTCAAGCTATAGGAAGGGTCTCAGGATTTTAATGGGAAGGAGTTGGATATCACATCTCATGTTATAGGAAGGATCTCAGGTTTGGTATTAGAAGCATTGAGACATCACATCTCATGCTATAGGAAGGGTCTCAGGATTGGAATGGGAAGGAGTTGTATATGACATCTCATGCCGTAGGAAGGGTCTCAGGTTTGGTATAAGCATTGAGATATCACATCTCTGCTATCGGAAGGGTCTCAGGATTGGAATGGGAAGGAGTTGGATATCCCATCTCATGTTATAGTAAGGGTCTCATGATTGGAATGGGAAGGACTTGGATATCACATCTCATGCTATAGGAAGGCTCTTAGGTTTGGAAGGGGAAAGAGTTGGATATCACATTTCATGTTAGAGGTAGGATCTCAGGTTTGGTATTAGAGGCATTGAGATATCACATCTCATGCTATCAGAAGGGTCAGGATTGGAATGGGAAGGAGTTGGATATCACATCTCATGCTAAAGGGAGGGTCTCAGGTTTGGAAGGGGAAGGATTTGGATATCACATCTCATGTTATAGGAAGGATCTCAAGTTTGGTATTAGAAGCATTGAGATATCACATCTCATGCTATCAGAAGGGTCTCAGGATAGGAATGGGAAGGAGTTGGATATCACATCTCATGCTAAAGGGAGGGTCTCAGGTTTGGAAGGGGAAGGATTTGGATATCACATCTCATGTTATCGGAAGGATCTCAGGTTTGGTATTAGAAGTATTGAGATATCACATCTCATGCTATAGGAAGGGTCTCAGGATTGGAATGGGAACGAGTTGGATATCACATCTCATGCTAAAGGAAGGGTCTCAGGTTTGGTAGAAGCATTGAGATATCACATCTCATGCTATAGGAAGGGTCTCAGGATTGGAATGGGAAGGAGTTGTATATGACATCTCATGCCGTAGGAAGGGTCTCAGGTTTGGTATACGCATTGAGATATCACATCTCTGCTATCGGAAGGGTCTCAGGATTGGAATGGGAAGGAGTTGGATATCCCATCTCATGTTATAGGAAGGGTCTCATGATTGGAATGGGAAGGACTTGGATATCACATCTCATGCTATAGGAAGGCTCTTAGGTTTGGAAGGGGAAAGAGTTGGATATCACATTTCATGTTAGAGGTAGGATCTCAGGTTTGGTATTAGAGGCATTGAGATATCACATCTCATGCTATCAGAAGCGTCTCAGGATTGGAATGGGAAGGAGTTGGATATCACATCTCATGCTAAAGGGAGGGTCTCAGGTTTGGAAGGGGAAGGATTTGGATATCACATCTCATGTTATAGGAAGGATCTCAAGTTTGGTATTAGAAGCATTGAGATATCACATCTCATGCTATCAGAAGGGTCTCAGGATAGGAATGGGAAGGAGTTGGATATCACATCTCATGCTAAAGGGAGGGTCTCAGGTTTGGAAGGGGAAGGATTTGGATATCACATCTCATGTTATCGGAAGGATCTCAGGTTTGGTATTAGAAGTATTGAGATATCACATCTCATGCTATTGGAAGGGTCTCAGGATTGGAATGGGAACGAGTTGGATATCACATCTCATGCTAAAGGAAGGGTCTCAGGTTTGGTAGAAGCATTGAGATATCACATCTCATGCTATAGGAAGGGTCTCAGGATTGGAATGGGAAGGAGTTGTATATGACATCTCATGCCGTAGGAAGGGTCTCAGGTTTGGTATAAGCATTGAGATATCACATCTCTGCTATCGGAAGGGTCTCAGGATTGGAATGGGAAGGAGTTGGATATCCCATCTCATGTTATAGGAAGGGTCTCATGATTGGAATGGGAAGGACTTGGATATCACATCTCATGCTATAGGAAGGCTCTTAGGTTTGGAAGGGGAAAGAGTTGGATATCACATTTCATGTTAGAGGTAGGATCTCAGGTTTGGTATTAGAGGCATTGAGATATCACATCTCATGCTATCAGAAGCGTCTCAGGATTGGAATGGGAAGGAGTTGGATATCACATCTAATGCTAAAGGGAGGGTCTCAGGTTTGGAAGGGGAAGGATTTGGATATCACATCTCATGTTATAGGAAGGATCTCAAGTTTGGTATTAGAAGAATTGAAATATCACATCTCATGCTATCAGAAGGGTCTCAGGATAGGAATGGGAAGGAGTTGGATATCACATCTCATGCTAAAGGGAGGGTCTCAGGTTTGGAAGGGGAAGGATTTGGATATCACATCTCATGTTATCGGAAGGATCTCAGGTTTGGTATTAGAAGTATTGAGATATCACATCTCATGCTATAGGAAGGGTCTCAGGATTGGAATGGGAACGAGTTGGATATCACATCTCATGCTAAAGGAAGGGTCTCAGGTTTGGTAGAAGCATTGAGATATCACATCTCATGCTATAGGAAGGGTCTCAGGATTGGAATGGGAAGGACTTAGATATCACATATCATGCTATAGGGAGGGTCTCAGCTTTGATATTAGAAGCATTGAGATATCACATCTCATGCTATCGGAAGTGTCTCAGGATTGGAATGGGAAGGAGCTGGATATCACATCTCATGCTAAAGGAAGGGTCTCAGGTTTGGAACGGGAAGGAGTTGGATATCACATCTCATGTTATAGGAAGGGTCTCAGGTTGGTATAAGCATTGATATATCACATCTCTGCTATCGGAAGTGTCTCAGGATTGGAATGGGAAGGAGTTGGATATCCCATCTCATGTTATAGGACGGGTCTCAGGTTTGTTATTAGAATCATTGAGATATCATATTGCATGCTGTAGGAAGGGTCTAAGGATTGGAATGGGAAGGACTTGGATATCACATCTCATGCTATAGATAGGCTCTCAGGTTTGGAAAGGGAAGGAGTTGGATATCACATTTCATGTTAGAGGAAGGATCTCAGGTTTGGTATTAGAGGCATTGAGATATCACATCTCATGCTATAGGAAGGGTCTCAGGTTGGAATTGGAAGGAGTTGGATATCACATCTCATGTTATAGGAAGGGTCTCAGGATTGGAATGGGAAGGACTTGGATATCACATCTCATGCTATAGGAAGGCTCTCAGGTTTGGAAGGGGAAAGAGTTGGATATCACATTTCATGTTAGAGGTAGGATCTCAGGTTTGGTATTAGAGGCAATGAGATATCACATCTCATGCTATCAGAAGGGTCTCAGATTTAGAATGGGAAGGAGTTGGATATCACATCTCATGCTAAAGGGAGGGTCTCAGGTTTGGAAGGGGAAGGATTTGGATATCACATCTCATGTTATAGGAAGGATCTCAGGTTTGGTATTAGAAGCATTGAGATATCACATCTCATGCTATCGGAAGGATCTCAGGTTTGGTATTAGAAGCATTGAGATATCACATCTCATGCTATCAGAAGGTTCTCAGGATTGGAATGGGAAGGAGTTGGATATCCCATCTCATGCTAAAGGGAGGGTCTCAGGTTTGGAAGGGGAAGGATTTGGATATCACATCTCATGTTATCGGAAGGATCTCAGGTTTGGTATTAGAAGTATTGAGATATCACATCTCATGCTATAGGAAGGGTCTCAGGATTGGAATATGGGAAGTAGTTGGATATCACATCTCATGCTAAAGGAAGGGTCTCAGGTTTGGTAGAAGCATTGAGATATCACATCTCATGCTATAGGAAGGGTCTCAGGAGGATATCACATCTCATGCTATAGGAAGGGTCTCAGATTTGGTATAAGTATTGAGATATCACATCTCATGCTAAAGGAAGGGTCTAAGGATTGGAATGGGAAGGAGTTGTATATGACATCTCAGGCCATAGGAAGGTTCTCAGGTTTGGTATAAGCATTGAGATATCACATCTCTGCTATCGGAAGGGTCTCAGGATTGGAATGGGAAGGAGTTGGATATCCCATCTCATGTTATAGGAAGGGTCTCAGGTTTGGTATTAGAAGCATAGAGATATCACATCTCATGCTATAGGAAGGATCTCAGGATTTGAATGGCAAGGAGTTGGATATCACATCTCATGCCATAGGAAGGGTCTCAGGTTTGGTATAAGCATTGAGATATCACATCTCTGCTATCGGAAGGGTCTCAGGATTGGATTGGGAAGGAGTTAGATATCCCTTCTCATGCTATAGGAAGTGTCTCAGGTTGGAATGGGAAGGAGTTGGATATCACATCTCATGTTATAGGAAGGGTCTCAGGATTGGAAGGGGAAGGATTTGGATATCACATCTCATGTTATAGGACGGGTCTCAGGTTTGGTATTAGATGCATTGAGATATCAAGTCTCATGGTATAAGAAGGGTCTCAGAATTGGAATGGGAAGGAGTTGGATATCACACCTCAAGCTATAGGAAGGGTCTCAGGATTGGAATGGGAAGGAGTTTGATATCACATCTCATGCCATAGTATGGGTCTCAGGTTTGGTAGAAGCATTGGGATATCACATCTCATGCTATCGGAAGGGTATCAGTATTGGATTTGGAAGAAGTTGGATATCCCATCTCATGCTATAGGAAGGGTCTCAGGTTGGAATGGGAAGGAGTTGGATATCACATTTCATGTTATAGGAAGGGTCTCAGGATTGGAATGGGAAGGACTTGGATATCACATCTCATGCTAAAGGGAGGGTCTCAGGTTTGGAAGGGGAAGGATTTGGATATCACATCTCATGTTATAGGAAGGATCTCAGGTTTGGTATTAGAAGCATTGAGATATCACATCTCATGCTATCGGAAGGATCTCAGGTTTGGTATTAGAAGCATTGAGATATCACATCTCATGCTATCAGAAGGTTCTCAGGATTGGAATGGGAAGGAGTTGGATATCCCATCTCATGCTAAAGGGAGGGTCTCAGGTTTGGAAGGGGAAGGATTTGGATATCACATCTCATGTTATCGGAAGGATCTCAGGTTTGGTATTAGAAGTATTGAGATATCACATCTCATGCTATAGGAAGGGTCTCAGGATTGGAATATGGGAAGTAGTTGGATATCACATCTCATGCTAAAGGAAGGGTCTCAGGTTTGGTAGAAGCATTGAGATATCACATCTCATGCTATAGGAAGGGTCTCAGGAGGATATCACATCTCATGCTATAGGAAGGGTCTCAGATTTGGTATAAGTATTGAGATATCACATCTCATGCTAAAGGAAGGGTCTCAGGATTGGAATGGGAAGGAGTTGTATATGACATCTCAGGCCATAGGAAGGTTCTCAGGTTTGGTATAAGCATTGAGATATCACATCTCTGCTATCGGAAGGGTCTCAGGATTGGAATGGGAAGGAGTTGGATATCCCATCTCATGTTATAGGAAGGGTCTCAGGTTTGGTATTAGAAGCATAGAGATATCACATCTCATGCTATAGGAAGGATCTCAGGATTTGAATGGCAAGGAGTTGGATATCACATCTCATGCTAAAGGAAGGGTCTCAGGTTTGGTAGAAGCATTGAGATATCACATCTCATGCTATAGGAAGGGTCTCAGGATTGGAATGGGAAGGAGTTGTATATGACATCTCATGCCGTAGGAAGGGTCTCAGGTTTGGTATAAGCATTGAGATATCACATCTCTGCTATCGGAAGGGTCTCAGGATTGGAATGGGAAGGATTTGGATATCACATCTCATGTTATCGGAAGGATCTCAGGTTTGGTATTAGAAGTATTGAGATATCACATCTCATGCTATAGGAAGGGTCTCAGGATTGGAATGGGAACGAGTTGGATATCACATCTCATGCTAAAGGAAGGGTCTCAGGTTTGGTAGAAGCATTGAGATATCACATCTCATGCTATAGGAAGGGTCTCAGGATTGGAATGGGAAGGAGTTGTATATGACATCTCATGCCGTAGGAAGGGTCTCAGGTTTGGTATAAGCATTGAGATATCACATCTCTGCTATCGGAAGGGTCTCAGGATTGGAATGGGAAGGAGTTGGATATGACATCTCAGGCCATAGGAAGGTTCTCAGGTTTGGTATAAGCATTGAGATATCACATCTCTGCTATCGGAAGGGTCTCAGGATTGGAATGGGAAGGAGTTGGATATCCCATCTCATGTTATAGGAAGGGTCTCAGGTTTGGTATTAGAAGCATAGAGATATCACATCTCATGCTATAGGAAGGATCTCAGGATTTGAATGGCAAGGATTTGGATATCACATCTCATGTTATAGGACGGGTCTCAGGTTTGGTATTAGATGCATTGAGATATCAAGTCTCATGGTATAAGAAGGGTCTCAGAATTGGAATGGGAAGGAGTTGGATATCACACCTCAAGCTATAGGAAGGGTCTCAGGATTGGAATGGGAAGGAGTTTGATATCACATCTCATGCCATAGTATGGGTCTCAGGTTTGGTAGAAGCATTGGGATATCACATCTCATGCTATCGGAAGGGTATCAGTATTGGATTTGGAAGAAGTTGGATATCCCATCTCATGCTATAGGAAGGGTCTCAGGTTGGAATGGGAAGGAGTTGGATATCACATTTCATGTTATAGGAAGGGTCTCAGGATTGGAATGGGAAGGACTTGGATATCACATCTCATGCTAAAGGGAGGGTCTCAGGTTTGGAAGGGGAAGGATTTGGATATCACATCTCATGTTATAGGAAGGATCTCAGGTTTGGTATTAGAAGCATTGAGATATCACATCTCATGCTATCGGAAGGATCTCAGGTTTGGTATTAGAAGCATTGAGATATCACATCTCATGCTATCAGAAGGTTCTCAGGATTGGAATGGGAAGGAGTTGGATATCCCATCTCATGCTAAAGGGAGGGTCTCAGGTTTGGAAGGGGAAGGATTTGGATATCACATCTCATGTTATCGGAAGGATCTCAGGTTTGGTATTAGAAGTATTGAGATATCACATCTCATGCTATAGGAAGGGTCTCAGGATTGGAATATGGGAAGTAGTTGGATATCACATCTCATGCTAAAGGAAGGGTCTCAGGTTTGGTAGAAGCATTGAGATATCACATCTCATGCTATAGGAAGGGTCTCAGGAGGATATCACATCTCATGCTATAGGAAGGGTCTCAGATTTGGTATAAGTATTGAGATATCACATCTCATGCTAAAGGAAGGGTCTCAGGATTGGAATGGGAAGGAGTTGTATATGACATCTCAGGCCATAGGAAGGTTCTCAGGTTTGGTATAAGCATTGAGATATCACATCTCTGCTATCGGAAGGGTCTCAGGATTGGAATGGGAAGGAGTTGGATATCCCATCTCATGTTATAGGAAGGGTCTCAGGTTTGGTATTAGAAGCATAGAGATATCACATCTCATGCTATAGGAAGGATCTCAGGATTTGAATGGCAAGGAGTTGGATATCACATCTCATGCCATAGGAAGGGTCTCAGGTTTGGTATAAGCATTGAGATATCACATCTCTGCTATCGGAAGGGTCTCAGGATTGGATTGGGAAGGAGTTAGATATCCCTTCTCATGCTATAGGAAGTGTCTCAGGTTGGAATGGGAAGGAGTTGGATATCACATCTCATGTTATAGGAAGGGTCTCAGGATTGGAAGGGGAAGGATTTGGATATCACATCTCATGTTATAGGACGGGTCTCAGGTTTGGTATTAGATGCATTGAGATATCAAGTCTCATGGTATAAGAAGGGTCTCAGAATTGGAATGGGAAGGAGTTGGATATCACACCTCAAGCTATAGGAAGCGTCTCAGGATTGGAATGGGAAGGAGTTTGATATCACATCTCATGCCATAGTATGGGTCTCAGGTTTGGTAGAAGCATTGGGATATCACATCTCATGCTATCGGAAGGGTATCAGTATTGGATTTGGAAGAAGTTGGATATCCCATCTCATGCTATAGGAAGGGTCTCAGGTTGGAATGGGAAGGAGTTGGATATCACATTTCATGTTATAGGAAGGGTCTCAGGATTGGAATGGGAAGGACTTGGATATCATATCTCATGCTATAGGACGGGTCTCAGGTTTGTTATTAGAATCATTGAGATATCATATTGCATGCTGTAGGAAGGGTCTAAGGATTGGAATGGGAAGGACTTGGATATCACATCTCATGCTATACATAGGCTCTTAGGTTTGGAAAGGGAAGGAGTTGGATATCACATTTCATGTTAGAGGAAGGATCTCAGGTTTGGTATTAGAAGCATTGAGATATCACATCTCATGCTATATGAAGGGTCTCAGGATTGGAATGGGAAGTAGTTGGATATCACATCTCATGCTGTAGGAAGGGTCTCAGGTTTGGTATAAGCATTGAGATATCACATCTCATGCTATAGGACAGGTCTCAGGATTGGAATGGAAGGAGTTGGATATCACATATCATGTTATAGGAGGGATCTCAGGTTTGGTATTAGAAGCATTGAGACATCACATCTCATGCTATAGGAAGGGTCTCAGGGTTGGAATGGGAAGGAGTTGGATATCACATCTCATCCAATAGGAAGGGTCTCAGGTTTGGAATGGGAAGGAATTGGATATCACATCTCATGTTATAGGAAGGATCTCAGGTTTGGTATTAGAAGCATTGAGATATCACATCTCATGCTATAGGAAGGGTCTCAGGATTGGAATGTGAAGGATTTGGATATCACATCTCATGCTAAAGGAAGGGTCTCAGGTTTGGTAGAAGCATTGAGATATCACATCTCATGCTATAGGAAGGGTCTCAGGATTGGAATGGGAAGGAGTTGTATATGACATCTCATGCCGTAGGAAGGGTCTCAGGTTTGGTATAAGCATTGAGATATCACATCTCTGCTATCGGAAGGGTCTCAGGATTGGAATGGGAAGGAGTTGGATATCCCATCTCATGTTATAGGAAGGGTCTCATGATTGGAATGGGAAGGACTTGGATATCACATCTCATGCTATAGGAAGGCTCTTAGGTTTGGAAGGGGAAAGAGTTGGATATCACATTTCATGTTAGAGGTAGGATCTCAGGTTTGGTATTAGAGGCATTGAGATATCACATCTCATGCTATCAGAAGCGTCTCAGGATTGGAATGGGAAGGAGTTGGATATCACATCTAATGCTAAAGGGAGGGTCTCAGGTTTGGAAGGGGAAGGATTTGGATATCACATCTCATGTTATAGGAAGGATCTCAAGTTTGGTATTAGAAGCATTGAGATATCACATCTCATGCTATCAGAAGGGTCTCAGGATAGGAATGGGAAGGAGTTGGATATCACATCTCATGCTAAAGGGAGGGTCTCAGGTTTGGAAGGGGAAGGATTTGGATATCACATCTCATGTTATCGGAAGGATCTCAGGTTTGGTATTAGAAGTATTGAGATATCACATCTCATGCTATAGGAAGGGTCTCAGGATTGGAATGGGAACGAGTTGGATATCACATCTCATGCTAAAGGAAGGGTCTCAGGTTTGGTAGAAGCATTGAGATATCACATCTCATGCTATAGGAAGGGTCTCAGGATTGGAATGGGAAGGACTTAGATATCACATATCATGCTATAGGGAGGGTCTCAGCTTTGATATTAGAAGCATTGAGATATCACATCTCATGCTATCGGAAGTGTCTCAGGATTGGAATGGGAAGGAGCTGGATATCACATCTCATGCTCAAGGAAGGGTCTCAGGTTTGGAACGGGAAGGAGTTGGATATCACATCTCATGTTATAGGAAGGGTCTCAGGTTGGTATAAGCATTGATATATCACATCTCTGCTATCGGAAGTGTCTCAGGATTGGAATGGGAAGGAGTTGGATATCCCATCTCATGTTATAGGACGGGTCTCAGGTTTGTTATTAGAATCATTGAGATATCATATTGCATGCTGTAGGAAGGGTCTAAGGATTGGAATGGGAAGGACTTGGATATCACATCTCATGCTATAGATAGGCTCTCAGGTTTGGAAAGGGAGGGAGTTGGATATCACATTTCATGTTAGAGGAAGGATCTCAGGTTTGGTATTAGAGGCATTGAGATATCACATCTCATGCTATAGGAAGGGTCTCAGGTTGGAATTGGAAGGAGTTGGATATCACATCTCATGTTATAGGAAGGGTCTCAGGATTGGAATGGGAAGGACTTGGATATCACATCTCATGCTATAGGAAGGCTCTCAGGTTTGGAAGGGGAAAGAGTTGGATATCACATTTCATGTTAGAGGTAGGATCTCAGGTTTGGTATTAGAGGCAATGAGATATCACATCTCATGCTATCAGAAGGGTCTCAGATTTAGAATGGGAAGGAGTTGGATATCACATCTCATGCTAAAGGGAGGGTCTCAGGTTTGGAAGGGGAAGGATTTGGATATCACATCTCATGTTATAGGAAGGATCTCAGGTTTGGTATTAGAAGCATTGAGATATCACATCTCATGCTATCGGAAGGATCTCAGGTTTGGTATTAGAAGCATTGAGATATCACATCTCATGCTATCAGAAGGTTCTCAGGATTGGAATGGGAAGGAGTTGGATATCCCATCTCATGCTAAAGGGAGGGTCTCAGGTTTGGAAGGGGAAGGATTTGGATATCACATCTCATGTTATCGGAAGGATCTCAGGTTTGGTATTAGAAGTATTGAGATATCACATCTCATGCTATAGGAAGGGTCTCAGGATTGGAATATGGGAAGTAGTTGGATATCACATCTCATGCTAAAGGAAGGGTCTCAGGTTTGGTAGAAGCATTGAGATATCACATCTCATGCTATAGGAAGGGTCTCAGGAGGATATCACATCTCATGCTATAGGAAGGGTCTCAGATTTGGTATAAGTATTGAGATATCACATCTCATGCTAAAGGAAGGGTCTCAGGATTGGAATGGGAAGGAGTTGTATATGACATCTCAGGCCATAGGAAGGTTCTCAGGTTTGGTATAAGCATTGAGATATCACATCTCTGCTATCGGAAGGGTCTCAGGATTGGAATGGGAAGGAGTTGGATATCCCATCTCATGTTATAGGAAGGGTCTCAGGTTTGGTATTAGAAGCATAGAGATATCACATCTCATGCTATAGGAAAGATCTCAGGATTTGAATGGCAAGGAGTTGGATATCACATCTCATGCCATAGGAAGGGTCTCAGGTTTGGTATAAGCATTGAGATATCACATCTCTGCTATCGGAAGGGTCTCAGGATTGGATTGGGAAGGAGTTAGATATCCCTTCTCATGCTATAGGAAGTGTCTCAGGTTGGAATGGGAAGGAGTTGGATATCACATCTCATGTTATAGGAAGGGTCTCAGGATTGGAAGGGGAAGGATTTGGATATCACATCTCATGTTATAGGACGGGTCTCAGGTTTGGTATTAGATGCATTGAGATATCAAGTCTCATGGTATAAGAAGGGTCTCAGAATTGGAATGGGAAGGAGTTGGATATCACACCTCAAGCTATAGGAAGGGTCTCAGGATTGGAATGGGAAGGAGTTTGATATCACATCTCATGCCATAGTATGGGTCTCAGGTTTGGTAGAAGCATTGGGATATCACATCTCATGCTATCGGAAGGGTATCAGTATTGGATTTGGAAGAAGTTGGATATCCCATCTCATGCTATAGGAAGGTCTCAGGTTGGAATGGGAAGGAGTTGGATATCACATTTCATGTTATAGGAAGGGTCTCAGGATTGGAATGGGAAGGACTTGGATATCATATCTCATGCTATAGGACGGGTCTCAGGTTTGTTATTAGAATCATTGAGATATCATATTGCATGCTGTAGGAAGGGTCTAAGGATTGGAATGGGAAGGACTTGGATATCACATCTCATGCTATAGATAGGCTCTTAGGTTTGGAAAGGGAAGGAGTTGGATATCACATTTCATGTTAGAGGAAGGATCTCAGGTTTGGTATTAGAAGCATTGAGATATCACATCTCATGCTATATGAAGGGTCTCAGGATTGGAATGGGAAGTAGTTGGATATCACATCTCATGCTATAGGAAGGGTCTCAGGTTTGGTATAAGCATTGAGATATCACATCTCATGCTATAGGACAGGTCTCAGGATTGGAATGGAAGGAGTTGGATATCACATATCATGTTATAGGAGGGATCTCAGGTTTGGTATTAGAAGCATTGAGACATCACATCTCATGCTATAGGAAGGGTCTCAGGGTTGGAATGGGAAGGAGTTGGATATCACATCTCATCCAATAGGAAGGGTCTCAGGTTTGGAATGGGAAGGAATTGGATATCACATCTCATGTTATAGGAAGGATCTCAGGTTTGGTATTAGAAGCATTGAGATATCACATCTCATGCTAAAGGAAGGGTCTCAGGATTGGAATGTGAAGGATTTGGATATCACACCTCATGCTAAAGGAAGGGTCTCAGGTTTGGTAGAAGCATTGAGATATCACGTCTCTGCTATCGGAAGGGTCTCAGGATTGGATTGGGAAGGAGTTGGATATCCCTTCTCATGCTATAGGAAGGGTCTCAGGATTTGAATGGCAAGGAGTTGGATATCACATCTCATGCCATAGGAAGGGTCTCAGGTTTGGTATAAGCATTGGGATATCACATCTCTGCTATCGGAAGGGTCTCAGGATTGGAATGGGAAGGAGTTGGATATTCCCATCTCATGTTATAGGAAGGGTCATTGGTTTGGTATTAGAAGCATTGAGATATCACATCTCATGCTATAGGAAGGGTCTCAGGATTGGAATGGGAAGGACTTGGATATCACATCCCCTGCTATAGGGAGGGTCTCAAGTTTGATATTAGAAGCTTTGAGATATCACATCTCATGATATCGGAAGGGTCTCAGGAATGGAATGGGAAGGAGTTGGATATCACATCTCATGATAAAGGAAGGGTCTAAGGTTTGGAAGGGGAAGGATTTGGATATCACATCTCATGTTATATTACGGGTCTCAGGTTTGGTATTAGAAGCATTGAGATATCAAGTCTCAGAGTATAGGAAGGGTCTCAGAATTGGAATGGGAAGGAGTTGGATATCACATCTCAAGCTATAGGAAGGGTCTCAGGATTGGAATGGGAAGGACTTGGATATCACATCTCATGCTATAGGAAGGCTCTCAGGTTTGGAAGGGGAAAGAGTTGGATATCACATTTCATGTTAGAGGTAGGATCTCAGGTTTGGTATTAGAGGCATTGAGATATCACATCTCATGCTATCAGAAGGGTCTCAGGAATGGAATGGGAAGGAGTTGGATATCACATCTCATGCTAAAGGGAGGGTCTCAGGTTTGGAAGGGGAAGGATTTGGATATCACATCTCATGTTATAGGAAGGATCTCAGGTTTGGTATTAGAAGCATTGAGATATCACATCTCATGCTATCGGAAGGATCTCAGGTTTGGTATTAGAAGCATTGAGATATCACATCTCATGCTATCAGAAGGGTCTAAGGATTGGAATGGGAAGGAGTTGGATATCACATCTCATGCTAAAGGGAGGGTCTCAGGTTTGGAAGGGGAAGGATTTGGATATCACATCTCATGTTATCGGAAGGATCTCACGTTTGGTATTAGAAGTATTGAGATATCATATCTCATGCTATAGGAAGGGTCTCAGGATTGGAATGGGAAAGAGTTGGATATCACATCTCATGCTATAGGGAGTGTCTCAGGATTGGAATGGGAAGGACTTAGATATCACATATCATGCTATAGGGAGGGTCTCAGTTTTGATATTTGAAGCATTGAGATATCACATCTCATGCTATCGGAAGTGTCTCAGGATTGGAATGGGAAGGAGCTGGATATCACATCTCATGCTAAAGGAAGAGTCTCAGGTTTGGAACGGGAAGGATTTGGATATCACATCTCATGTTATAGGAAGGGTCTCAGGTTTGGTATAAGCATTGAGATATCACATCTCTGCTATCGGAAGTGTCTCAGGATTGGAATGGGAAGGAGTTGGATATCACATCTCATGTTATAGGACGGGTCTCAGGTTTGTTATTAGAATCATTGAGATATCATATTGCATGCTGTAGGAAGGGTCTAAGGGTTGGAATGGGAAGGACTTGGATATCACATCTCATGCTATAGATAGGCTCTTCGGTTTGGAAAGGGAAGGAGTTGGATATCACATTTCATGTTAGAGGAAGGATCTCAGGTTTGGTATTAGAAGCATTGAGATATCACATCTCATGCTATAGGAAGGGTCTCAGGATTGGAATGGGAAGTAGTTGGATATCACATCTCATGCTATAGGAAGGGTCTCAGGTTTAGTATAAGCATTGAGATATCACATCTCATGCCATAGGACGGGTCTCAGGATTGGAATGGAAGGAGTTGGATATCACATCTCATGTTATAGGAAGGATCTCAGGTTTGGTATTAGAAGCATTGAGACATCACATCTCATGCTATAGGAAGGGTCTCAGGGTTGGAATGGGAAGGAGTTGGATATCACATCTCATCCAATAGGAAGGGTCTCAGGTTTGGAATGGGAAGGAATTGGATATCACATCTCATGTTATAGGAAGGATCTCAGGTTTGGTATTAGAAGCATTGAGATATCACATCTCATGCTATAAGAAGGGTCTCAGGATTGGAATGTGAAGGATTTGGATATCACATCTCATGCTAAAGGAAGGGTCTCAGGTTTGGTAGAAGCATTGAGATATCACGTCTCTGCTATCGGAAGGGTCGCAGGATTGGATTGGGAAGGAGTTGGATATCCCTTCTCATGCTATAGGAAGGGTCTCAGGATTTGAATGGCAAGGAGTTGGATATCACATCTCATGCCATAGGAAGGGTCTCAGGTTTGGTATAAACATTGAGATATCACATCTCTGCTATCGGAAGGGTCTCAGGATTGGATTGGGAAGGAGTTGGATATCCCTTCTCATGCTATAGGAAGTGTCTCAGGTTGGAATGGGAAGGAGTTGGATATCACATCTCATGTTATAGGAAGGGTCTCAGGATTGGAATGGGAAGGATTTGGATATCACATCTCTTGCTATAGTAAGGGTCTCAGGATTGGAATGGGTAGGAGTTGGATATTACTTTCTTGCTATAGGAAGGGTCTCATGTTTGGAATGGGAAGGAGTTGGATATCACATATGCTATAGTTAGTGTCTCAGGTTTGGAACGGGAAGGAGTTGGATATCACATCTCATGTTATAGGAAGGGTCTCAGGTTTGGTATAAGCATTGAGATATCACATCTCTGCTATCGGAAGCGGCTCAGGATTGGAATGGGAAGGAGTTGGATATCACATCTCATGTTATAGTAAGAGTCTCTGGTTTGGTATTAGAATCATTGAGATATCACATCGCATGCTGTAGGAAGGGTCTAAGGATTGGAATGGGATGGACTTGGATATCACATCTCATGCTATAGGTAGGCTCTCAGGTTTGGTATAAGCATTGAGATATCACATCTCATGCTATAGGAAGGGTCTCAGGATTGGAATGGGAAGGATTTGGATATCACATCTCATGCTATAGGAAGGGTCTCAGATTTGGTATAAGCATTGAGATATCACATCTCATGCTAAAGGAAGGGTCTCAGGATTGGAATGGGAAGGAGTTGTATATGACATCTCAGGCCATAGGAAGGGTCTCAGGTTTGGTATAAGCATTGAGATATCACATCTCTGCTATCGGAAGGGTCTCAGGATTGGAATGGGAAGGAGTTGGATATCCCATCTCATGTTATAGGAAGGGTCTCAGGTTTGGTATTAGAAGCATAGAGATATCACATCTCATGCTATAGGAAGGGTCTCAGGATTGGAATGGGAAGGACTTGGATGTCACATCTCATGCTATAGGGAGGATCTCAAGTTTGATATTAGAAGCATTGAGATAACAAATCTCATGATATCGGAAGGGTCTCAGGATTGGAATGGGAAGGAGTTGGATACCACATCTCATGATAAAGGAAGGGTCTAAGGTTTGGAAGGGGAAGGATTTGGATATCACATCTCATGTTATAGGACGGGTCTCAGGTTTGGTATTAGAAGCATTGAGATATCAAGTCTCATGGTATAAGAAGGGTCTCAGAATTGGAATGGGAAGGAGTTGGATATCACACCTCAAGCTATAGGAAGGGTCTCAGGATTGGAATGGGAAGGAGTTTGATATCACATCTCATGCCATAGTATGGGTCTCAGGTTTGGTAGAAGCATTGGGATATCACATCTCATGCTATCGGAAGGGTATCAGTATTGGATTTTGAAGAAGTTGGATATCCCATCTCATGCTATAGGAAGGGTCTCAGGTTGGAATGGGAAGGAGTTGGATATCACATTTCATGTTATAGGAAGGGTCTCAGGATTGGAATGGGAAGGACTTGGATATCATATCTCATGCTATAGGACGGGTCTCAGGTTTGTTATTAGAATCATTGAGATATCATATTGCATGCTGTAGGAAGGGTCTAAGGATTGGAATAGGAAGGACCTGGATATCACATCTCATGCTATAGATAGGCTCTTAGGTTTGGAAAGGGAAGGAGTTGGATATCACATTTCATGTTAGAGGAAGGATCTCAGGTTTGGTATTAGAAGCATTGAGATATCACATCTAATGCTATAGGAAGGGTCTCAGGATTGGAATGGGAAGTAGTTGGATATCACATCTCATGCTATAGGAAGGGTCTCAGGTTTGGTATAAGCATTGCGATATCACATCTCATGCTATAGGACGGGTCTCAGGATTGGAATGGAAGGAGTTGGATATCACATCTCATGTTATAGGAAGGATCTCAGGTTTGGTATTAGAATCATTGAGACATCACATCTCATGCTATAGGAAGGGTCTCAGGGTTGGAATGGGAAGGAGTTGGATATCACAACTCATCCAATAGGAAGGGTCTCAGGTTTGGAATGGGAAGGAATTGGATATCACATCTCATGTTATAGGAAGGATCTCAGGTTTGGTATTAGAAGCATTGAGATATCACATCTCATGCTATAGGAAGGGTCTCAGGATTGGAATGTGAAGGATTTGGATATCACATCTCATGCTAAAGGAAGGGTCTCAGGATTGGTAGAAGCATTGAGATATCACGTCTCTGCTATCGGAAGGGTCTCAGGATTGGATTGGGAAGGAGTTGGATATCCCTTCTCATGCTATAGGAAGGGTCTCAGGATTTGAATGGCAAGGAGTTGGATATCACATCTCATGCCATACGAAGGGTCTCAGGTTTGGTATAAGCATTGAGATATCACATCTCTGCTATCGGAAGGGTCTCAGGATTGGAATGGGAAGGAGTTGGATATTCCCATCTCATGTAATAGGAAGGGTCTCAGGTTTGGTATTAGAAGCATTGAGATATCACATCTCATGCTATAGGAAGGGTCTCAGGATTGGAATGGGAAGGACTTGGATATCACATCTCATGCTATAGGGAGGGTCTCAAGTTTGATATTAGAAGCTTTGAGATATCACATCTCATGATATCGGAAGGGTCTCAGGATTGGAATGGGAAGGAGTTGGATATCACATCTCATGATAAAGGAAGGGTCTAAGGTTTGGAAGGGGAAGGATTTGGATATCACATCTCATGTTATATTACGGGTCTCAGGTTTGGTATTAGAAGCATTGAGATATCAAGTCTCAGAGTATAGGAAGGGTCTCAGAATTGGAATGGGAAGGAGTTGGATATCACATCTCAAGCTATAGGAAGGGTCTCAGGATTGGAATGGGAAGGACTTGGATATCACATTTCATGTTAGAGGTAGGATCTCAGGTTTGGTATTAGAGGCATTGAGATATCACATCTCATGCTATCAGAAGGGTCTCGGGAATGGAATGGGAAGGAGTTGGATATCACATCTCATGCTAAAGGGAGGGTCTCAGGTTTGGAAGGGGAAGGATTTGGATATCACATCTCATGTTATAGGAAGGATCTCAGGTTTGGTATTAGAAGCATTTAGATATCACATCTCATGCTATCGGAAGGATCTCAGGTTTGGTATTAGAAGTATTGAGATATCATATCTCATGCTATAGGAAGGGTCTCAGGATTGGAATGGGAAGGAGTTGGATATCACATCTCATGCTAAAGGGAGGGTCTCAGGATTGGAAGGGGAAGGATTTGGATATCACATCTCATGTTATCGGAAGGATCTCACGTTTGGTATTAGAAGTATTGAGATATCATATCTCATGCTATAGGAAGGGTCTCAGGATTGGAATGGGAAGGAGTTGGATATCACATCTCATGCTATAGGGAGGGTCTCAGGATTGGAATGGGAAGGACTTAGATATCACATATCATGCTATAGGGAGGGTCTCAGTTTTGATATTAGAAGCATTGAGATATCACATCTCATGCTATAGGAAGTGTCTCAGGATTGGAATGGGAAGGTGCTGGATATCACATCTCATGCTAAAGGAAGGGTCTCAGGTTTGGAACGGGAAGGATTTGGATATCACATCTCATGTTATAGGAAGGGTCTCAGGTTTGGTATAAGCATTGAGATATCACATCTCTGCTATCGGAAGTGTCTCAGGATTGGAATGGGAAGGAGTTGGATATCCGATCTCATGTTATAGGACGGGTCTCAGGTTTGTTATTAGAATCATTGAGATATCATATTGCATGCTGTAGGAAGGGTCTAAGGGTTGGAATGGGAAGGACTTGGATATCACATCTCATGCTATAGATAGGCTCTTAGGTTTGGAAAGGGAAGGAGTTGGATATCACATTTCATGTTAGAGGAAGGATCTCAGGTTTGGTATTAGAAGCCTTGAGATATCACATCTCATGCTATAGGAAGGGTCTCAGGATTGGAATGGGAAGCAGTTGGATATCACATCTCATGCTATAGGAAGGGTCTCAGGTTTGGTATAAGCATTGAGATATCACATCTCATGCTATAGGACGGGTCTCAGGATTTGAATGGAAGGAGTTGGATATCACATCTCATGTTATAGGAAGGATCTCAGGTTTGGTATTAGAAGCATTGAGACATCACATCTCATGCTATAGGAAGGGTCTCAGGGTTGGAATGGGAAGGAGTTGGATATCACATCGCATCCAATAGGAAGGGTCTCAGGTTTGGAATGGGAAGGAATTGGATATCACATCTCATGTTATAGGAAGGATCTCAGGTTTGGTATTAGAAGCATTGAGATATCACATCTCATGCTATAGGAAGGGTCTCAGGATTGGAATGTGAAGGATTTGGATATCACATCTCATGCTAAATGAAGGGTCTCTGGTTTGGTAGAAGCATTGAGATATCACGTCTCTGCTATCGGAAGGGTCTCAGGATTGGATTGGGAAGGAGTTGGATATCACATCTCATGCCATAGGAAGGGTCTCAGGTTTGGTATAAGTATTGAGATATCACATCTCTGCTATCGGGAGGGTCTCAGGATTGGATTGGGAAGGAGTTGGATATCCCTTCTCATGCTATAGGAAGTGTCTCAGGTTGGAATGGGAAGGAGTTGGATATCACATCTCATGTTATAGGAAGGGTCTCAGGATTGGAATGGGAAGGATTTGGATATCACATCTCTTGCTATAGGAAGGGTCTCAGGATTGGAATGGGTAGGAGTTGGATATTACTTTCTTGCTATAGGAAGGGTCTCATGTTTGGAATGGGAAGGAGTTGGATATCACATATGCTATAGTTAGTGTCTCAGGTTTGGAACGGAAGGAGTTGGATATCACATCTCATGTTATAGGAAGGGTCTCAGGTTTGGTATAAGCATTGAGATATCACATCTCTGCTATCGGAAGCGGCTCAGGATTGGAATGGGAAGGAGTTGGATATCCCATCTCATGTTATAGGAAGAGTCTCTGGTTTGGTATTAGAATCATTGAGATATCACATTGCATGCTGTAGGAAGGGTCTAAGGATTGGAATGGGATGGACTTGGATATCAAATCTCATGCTATAGGTAGGCTCTCAGGTTTGGTATAAGCATTGAGATATCACATCTCATGCTATAGGAAGGGTCTCAGGATTGGAATGGGAAGGAATTGGATATCACATCTCATGTTATAGGAAGGATCTCAGGTTTGGTATTAGAAGCATTGAGATATCACATCTCATGCTATAGGAAGGGTCTCAGGGTTGGAATGGGAAGGAGTTGGATATCACATCTCATCCAATAGGAAGGGTCTCAGGTTTGGAATGGGAAGGAATTGGATATCACATCTCATGTTATAGGAAGGATCTCAGGTTTGGTATTAGAAGCATTGAGATATCACATCTCATGCTATAGGAAGGGTCTCAGGATTGGAATGTGAAGGATTTGGATATCACACCTCATGCTAAAGGAAGGGTCTCAGGTTTGGTAGAAGCATTGAGATATCACGTCTCTGCTATCGGAAGGGTCTCAGGATTGGATTGGGAAGGAGTTGGATATCCCTTCTCATGCTATAGGAAGGGTCTCAGGATTTGAATGGCAAGGAGTTGGATATCACATCTCATGCCATAGGAAGGGTCTCAGGTTTGGTATAAGCATTGGGATATCACATCTCTGCTATCGGAAGGGTCTCAGGATTGGAATGGGAAGGAGTTGGATATTCCCATCTCATGTTATAGGAAGGGTCATTGGTTTGGTATTAGAAGCATTGAGATATCACATCTCATGCTATAGGAAGGGTCTCAGGATTGGAATGGGAAGGACTTGGATATCACATCCCCTGCTATAGGGAGGGTCTCAAGTTTGATATTAGAAGCTTTGAGATATCACATCTCATGATATCGGAAGGGTCTCAGGAATGGAATGGGAAGGAGTTGGATATCACATCTCATGATAAAGGAAGGGTCTAAGGTTTGGAAGGGGAAGGATTTGGATATCACATCTCATGTTATATTACGGGTCTCAGGTTTGGTATTAGAAGCATTGAGATATCAAGTCTCAGAGTATAGGAAGGGTCTCAGAATTGGAATGGGAAGGAGTTGGATATCACATCTCAAGCTATAGGAAGGGTCTCAGGATTGGAATGGGAAGGACTTGGATATCACATCTCATGCTATAGGAAGGCTCTCAGGTTTGGAAGGGGAAAGAGTTGGATATCACATTTCATGTTAGAGGTAGGATCTCAGGTTTGGTATTAGAGGCATTGAGATATCACATCTCATGCTATCAGAAGGGTCTCAGGAATGGAATGGGAAGGAGTTGGATATCACATCTCATGCTAAAGGGAGGGTCTCAGGTTTGGAAGGGGAAGGATTTGGATATCACATCTCATGTTATAGGAAGGATCTCAGGTTTGGTATTAGAAGCATTGAGATATCACATCTCATGCTATCGGAAGGATCTCAGGTTTGGTATTAGAAGCATTGAGATATCACATCTCATGCTATCAGAAGGGTCTAAGGATTGGAATGGGAAGGAGTTGGATATCACATCTCATGCTAAAGGGAGGGTCTCAGGTTTGGAAGGGGAAGGATTTGGATATCACATCTCATGTTATCGGAAGGATCTCACGTTTGGTATTAGAAGTATTGAGATATCATATCTCATGCTATAGGAAGGGTCTCAGGATTGGAATGGGAAAGAGTTGGATATCACATCTCATGCTATAGGGAGTGTCTCAGGATTGGAATGGGAAGGACTTAGATATCACATATCATGCTATAGGGAGGGTCTCAGTTTTGATATTTGAAGCATTGAGATATCACATCTCATGCTATCGGAAGTGTCTCAGGATTGGAATGGGAAGGAGCTGGATATCACATCTCATGCTAAAGGAAGAGTCTCAGGTTTGGAACGGGAAGGATTTGGATATCACATCTCATGTTATAGGAAGGGTCTCAGGTTTGGTATAAGCATTGAGATATCACATCTCTGCTATCGGAAGTGTCTCAGGATTGGAATGGGAAGGAGTTGGATATCACATCTCATGTTATAGGACGGGTCTCAGGTTTGTTATTAGAATCATTGAGATATCATATTGCATGCTGTAGGAAGGGTCTAAGGGTTGGAATGGGAAGGACTTGGATATCACATCTCATGCTATAGATAGGCTCTTCGGTTTGGAAAGGGAAGGAGTTGGATATCACATTTCATGTTAGAGGAAGGATCTCAGGTTTGGTATTAGAAGCATTGAGATATCACATCTCATGCTATAGGAAGGGTCTCAGGATTGGAATGGGAAGTAGTTGGATATCACATCTCATGCTATAGGAAGGGTCTCAGGTTTAGTATAAGCATTGAGATATCACATCTCATGCCATAGGACGGGTCTCAGGATTGGAATGGAAGGAGTTGGATATCACATCTCATGTTATAGGAAGGATCTCAGGTTTGGTATTAGAAGCATTGAGACATCACATCTCATGCTATAGGAAGGGTCTCAGGGTTGGAATGGGAAGGAGTTGGATATCACATCTCATCCAATAGGAAGGGTCTCAGGTTTGGAATGGGAAGGAATTGGATATCACATCTCATGTTATAGGAAGGATCTCAGGTTTGGTATTAGAAGCATTGAGATATCACATCTCATGCTATAAGAAGGGTCTCAGGATTGGAATGTGAAGGATTTGGATATCACATCTCATGCTAAAGGAAGGGTCTCAGGTTTGGTAGAAGCATTGAGATATCACGTCTCTGCTATCGGAAGGGTCGCAGGATTGGATTGGGAAGGAGTTGGATATCCCTTCTCATGCTATAGGAAGGGTCTCAGGATTTGAATGGCAAGGAGTTGGATATCACATCTCATGCCATAGGAAGGGTCTCAGGTTTGGTATAAACATTGAGATATCACATCTCTGCTATCGGAAGGGTCTCAGGATTGGATTGGGAAGGAGTTGGATATCCCTTCTCATGCTATAGGAAGTGTCTCAGGTTGGAATGGGAAGGAGTTGGATATCACATCTCATGTTATAGGAAGGGTCTCAGGATTGGAATGGGAAGGATTTGGATATCACATCTCTTGCTATAGTAAGGGTCTCAGGATTGGAATGGGTAGGAGTTGGATATTACTTTCTTGCTATAGGAAGGGTCTCATGTTTGGAATGGGAAGGAGTTGGATATCACATATGCTATAGTTAGTGTCTCAGGTTTGGAACGGGAAGGAGTTGGATATCACATCTCATGTTATAGGAAGGGTCTCAGGTTTGGTATAAGCATTGAGATATCACATCTCTGCTATCGGAAGCGGCTCAGGATTGGAATGGGAAGGAGTTGGATATCACATCTCATGTTATAGTAAGAGTCTCTGGTTTGGTATTAGAATCATTGAGATATCACATCGCATGCTGTAGGAAGGGTCTAAGGATTGGAATGGGATGGACTTGGATATCACATCTCATGCTATAGGTAGGCTCTCAGGTTTGGTATAAGCATTGAGATATCACATCTCATGCTATAGGAAGGGTCTCAGGATTGGAATGGGAAGGATTTGGATATCACATCTCATGCTATAGGAAGGGTCTCAGATTTGGTATAAGCATTGAGATATCACATCTCATGCTAAAGGAAGGGTCTCAGGATTGGAATGGGAAGGAGTTGTATATGACATCTCAGGCCATAGGAAGGGTCTCAGGTTTGGTATAAGCATTGAGATATCACATCTCTGCTATCGGAAGGGTCTCAGGATTGGAATGGGAAGGAGTTGGATATCCCATCTCATGTTATAGGAAGGGTCTCAGGTTTGGTATTAGAAGCATAGAGATATCACATCTCATGCTATAGGAAGGGTCTCAGGATTGGAATGGGAAGGACTTGGATGTCACATCTCATGCTATAGGGAGGATCTCAAGTTTGATATTAGAAGCATTGAGATAACAAATCTCATGATATCGGAAGGGTCTCAGGATTGGAATGGGAAGGAGTTGGATACCACATCTCATGATAAAGGAAGGGTCTAAGGTTTGGAAGGGGAAGGATTTGGATATCACATCTCATGTTATAGGACGGGTCTCAGGTTTGGTATTAGAAGCATTGAGATATCAAGTCTCATGGTATAAGAAGGGTCTCAGAATTGGAATGGGAAGGAGTTGGATATCACACCTCAAGCTATAGGAAGGGTCTCAGGATTGGAATGGGAAGGAGTTTGATATCACATCTCATGCCATAGTATGGGTCTCAGGTTTGGTAGAAGCATTGGGATATCACATCTCATGCTATCGGAAGGGTATCAGTATTGGATTTTGAAGAAGTTGGATATCCCATCTCATGCTATAGGAAGGGTCTCAGGTTGGAATGGGAAGGAGTTGGATATCACATTTCATGTTATAGGAAGGGTCTCAGGATTGGAATGGGAAGGACTTGGATATCATATCTCATGCTATAGGACGGGTCTCAGGTTTGTTATTAGAATCATTGAGATATCATATTGCATGCTGTAGGAAGGGTCTAAGGATTGGAATAGGAAGGACCTGGATATCACATCTCATGCTATAGATAGGCTCTTAGGTTTGGAAAGGGAAGGAGTTGGATATCACATTTCATGTTAGAGGAAGGATCTCAGGTTTGGTATTAGAAGCATTGAGATATCACATCTAATGCTATAGGAAGGGTCTCAGGATTGGAATGGGAAGTAGTTGGATATCACATCTCATGCTATAGGAAGGGTCTCAGGTTTGGTATAAGCATTGCGATATCACATCTCATGCTATAGGACGGGTCTCAGGATTGGAATGGAAGGAGTTGGATATCACATCTCATGTTATAGGAAGGATCTCAGGTTTGGTATTAGAATCATTGAGACATCACATCTCATGCTATAGGAAGGGTCTCAGGGTTGGAATGGGAAGGAGTTGGATATCACAACTCATCCAATAGGAAGGGTCTCAGGTTTGGAATGGGAAGGAATTGGATATCACATCTCATGTTATAGGAAGGATCTCAGGTTTGGTATTAGAAGCATTGAGATATCACATCTCATGCTATAGGAAGGGTCTCAGGATTGGAATGTGAAGGATTTGGATATCACATCTCATGCTAAAGGAAGGGTCTCAGGATTGGTAGAAGCATTGAGATATCACGTCTCTGCTATCGGAAGGGTCTCAGGATTGGATTGGGAAGGAGTTGGATATCCCTTCTCATGCTATAGGAAGGGTCTCAGGATTTGAATGGCAAGGAGTTGGATATCACATCTCATGCCATACGAAGGGTCTCAGGTTTGGTATAAGCATTGAGATATCACATCTCTGCTATCGGAAGGGTCTCAGGATTGGAATGGGAAGGAGTTGGATATTCCCATCTCATGTAATAGGAAGGGTCTCAGGTTTGGTATTAGAAGCATTGAGATATCACATCTCATGCTATAGGAAGGGTCTCAGGATTGGAATGGGAAGGACTTGGATATCACATCTCATGCTATAGGGAGGGTCTCAAGTTTGATATTAGAAGCTTTGAGATATCACATCTCATGATATCGGAAGGGTCTCAGGATTGGAATGGGAAGGAGTTGGATATCACATCTCATGATAAAGGAAGGGTCTAAGGTTTGGAAGGGGAAGGATTTGGATATCACATCTCATGTTATATTACGGGTCTCAGGTTTGGTATTAGAAGCATTGAGATATCAAGTCTCAGAGTATAGGAAGGGTCTCAGAATTGGAATGGGAAGGAGTTGGATATCACATCTCAAGCTATAGGAAGGGTCTCAGGATTGGAATGGGAAGGACTTGGATATCACATTTCATGTTAGAGGTAGGATCTCAGGTTTGGTATTAGAGGCATTGAGATATCACATCTCATGCTATCAGAAGGGTCTCGGGAATGGAATGGGAAGGAGTTGGATATCACATCTCATGCTAAAGGGAGGGTCTCAGGTTTGGAAGGGGAAGGATTTGGATATCACATCTCATGTTATAGGAAGGATCTCAGGTTTGGTATTAGAAGCATTTAGATATCACATCTCATGCTATCGGAAGGATCTCAGGTTTGGTATTAGAAGTATTGAGATATCATATCTCATGCTATAGGAAGGGTCTCAGGATTGGAATGGGAAGGAGTTGGATATCACATCTCATGCTAAAGGGAGGGTCTCAGGATTGGAAGGGGAAGGATTTGGATATCACATCTCATGTTATCGGAAGGATCTCACGTTTGGTATTAGAAGTATTGAGATATCATATCTCATGCTATAGGAAGGGTCTCAGGATTGGAATGGGAAGGAGTTGGATATCACATCTCATGCTATAGGGAGGGTCTCAGGATTGGAATGGGAAGGACTTAGATATCACATATCATGCTATAGGGAGGGTCTCAGTTTTGATATTAGAAGCATTGAGATATCACATCTCATGCTATAGGAAGTGTCTCAGGATTGGAATGGGAAGGTGCTGGATATCACATCTCATGCTAAAGGAAGGGTCTCAGGTTTGGAACGGGAAGGATTTGGATATCACATCTCATGTTATAGGAAGGGTCTCAGGTTTGGTATAAGCATTGAGATATCACATCTCTGCTATCGGAAGTGTCTCAGGATTGGAATGGGAAGGAGTTGGATATCCGATCTCATGTTATAGGACGGGTCTCAGGTTTGTTATTAGAATCATTGAGATATCATATTGCATGCTGTAGGAAGGGTCTAAGGGTTGGAATGGGAAGGACTTGGATATCACATCTCATGCTATAGATAGGCTCTTAGGTTTGGAAAGGGAAGGAGTTGGATATCACATTTCATGTTAGAGGAAGGATCTCAGGTTTGGTATTAGAAGCCTTGAGATATCACATCTCATGCTATAGGAAGGGTCTCAGGATTGGAATGGGAAGCAGTTGGATATCACATCTCATGCTATAGGAAGGGTCTCAGGTTTGGTATAAGCATTGAGATATCACATCTCATGCTATAGGACGGGTCTCAGGATTTGAATGGAAGGAGTTGGATATCACATCTCATGTTATAGGAAGGATCTCAGGTTTGGTATTAGAAGCATTGAGACATCACATCTCATGCTATAGGAAGGGTCTCAGGGTTGGAATGGGAAGGAGTTGGATATCACATCGCATCCAATAGGAAGGGTCTCAGGTTTGGAATGGGAAGGAATTGGATATCACATCTCATGTTATAGGAAGGATCTCAGGTTTGGTATTAGAAGCATTGAGATATCACATCTCATGCTATAGGAAGGGTCTCAGGATTGGAATGTGAAGGATTTGGATATCACATCTCATGCTAAATGAAGGGTCTCTGGTTTGGTAGAAGCATTGAGATATCACGTCTCTGCTATCGGAAGGGTCTCAGGATTGGATTGGGAAGGAGTTGGATATCACATCTCATGCCATAGGAAGGGTCTCAGGTTTGGTATAAGCATTGAGATATCACATCTCTGCTATCGGGAGGGTCTCAGGATTGGATTGGGAAGGAGTTGGATATCCCTTCTCATGCTATAGGAAGTGTCTCAGGTTGGAATGGGAAGGAGTTGGATATCACATCTCATGTTATAGGAAGGGTCTCAGGATTGGAATGGGAAGGATTTGGATATCACATCTCTTGCTATAGGAAGGGTCTCAGGATTGGAATGGGTAGGAGTTGGATATTACTTTCTTGCTATAGGAAGGGTCTCATGTTTGGAATGGGAAGGAGTTGGATATCACATATGCTATAGTTAGTGTCTCAGGTTTGGAACGGAAGGAGTTGGATATCACATCTCATGTTATAGGAAGGGTCTCAGGTTTGGTATAAGCATTGAGATATCACATCTCTGCTATCGGAAGCGGCTCAGGATTGGAATGGGAAGGAGTTGGATATCCCATCTCATGTTATAGGAAGAGTCTCTGGTTTGGTATTAGAATCATTGAGATATCACATTGCATGCTGTAGGAAGGGTCTAAGGATTGGAATGGGATGGACTTGGATATCAAATCTCATGCTATAGGTAGGCTCTCAGGTTTGGTATAAGCATTGAGATATCACATCTCATGCTATAGGAAGGGTCTCAGGATTGGAATGGGAAGGAATTGGATATCACATCTCATGCTATAGGAAGGGTCTCAGATTTGGTATAAGCATTGAGATATCACATCTCATGCTAAAGGAAGGGTCTCAGGATTGGAATGGGAAGGAGTTGTATATGACATCTCATGTTATAGGAAGGGTCTCAGGTTTGGTATTAGAAGCATAGAGATATCACATCTCATGCTATAGGAAGGGTCTCAGGATTTGAATGGCAAGGAGTTGGATATCACATCTCATGCCATAGGAAGGGTCTCAGGTTTGGTATAAGCATTCAGATATCACATCTCTGCTATCGGAAGGGTCTCAGGATTGGAATGGGAAGGAGTTGGATATCCCATCTCATGTTATAGGAAGGGTCTCAGGTTTGGTATTAGAAGCATAGAGATATCACATCTCATGCTATAGGAAGGGTCTCAGGATTTGAATGGCAAGGAGTTGGATATCACATCTCATGCCATAGGAAGGGTCTCAGGTTTGGTATAAGCATTCAGATATCACATCTCTGCTATCGGAAGGGTCTCAGGATTGGATTGGGAAGGAGTTAGATATCCCTTCTCATGCTATAGGAAGTGTCTCAGGTTGGAATGGGAAGGAGTTGGATATCACATCTCATGTTATAGGAAGGGTCTCGGGATTGGAATGGGAAGGACTTGGATGTCACATCTCATGCTTTAGGGAGGGTCTCAAGTTTGATATTAGAAGCATTGAGATAACAAATCTCATGATATCGGAAGGGTCTCAGGATTGGAATGGGAAGGAGTTGGATATCACATCTCATGATAAAGGAAGGGTCTAAGGTTTGGAAGGGGAAGGATTTGGATATCACATCTCATGTTATAGGACGGGTCTCAGGTTTGGTATTAGAAGCATTGAGATATCAAGTCTCATGGTATAAGAAGGGTCTCAGAATTGGAATGGGAAGGAGTTGGATATCACACCTCAAGCTATAGGAAGGGTCTCAGGATTGGAATGGGAAGGACTTGGATATCACATCTCATGCTATAGGGAGGGTCTCAAGTTTGATATTAGAAGCTTTGAGATATCACATCTCATGATATCGGAAGGGTCTCAGGATTGGAATGGGAAGGAGTTGGATATCACATCTCATGATAAAGGAAGGGTCTAAGGTTTGGAAGGGGAAGGATTTGGATATCACATCTCATGTTATATTACGGGTCTCACGTTTGTATTAGAAGCATTGAGATATCAAGTCTCATAGTATAGGAAGGGTCTCAGAATTGGAATGGGAAGGAGTTGGATATCACATCTCAAGCTATAGGAAGGGTCTCAGGATTGGAATGTAAAGGACTTGGATATCACATCTCATGCTATAGGAAGGCTCTCAGGTTTGGAAGGGGAAATAGTTGGATATCACATTTCATGTTAGAGGTAGGATCTCAGGTTTGGTATTAGAGGCATTGAGATATCACATCTCATGCTATCAGAAGGGTCTTAGGAATGGAATGGGAAGGAGTTGGATATCACATCTCATGCTAAAGGGAGGGTCTCAGGTTTGGAAGGGGAAGGATTTGGATATCACATCTCATGTTATAGGAAGGATCTCAGGTTTGGTATTAGAAGCATTGAGATATCACATCTCATGCTATCGGAAGGATCTCAGGTTTGGTATTAGAAGCATTGATATATCACATCTCATGCTATCAGAAGAGTCTCAGGATTGGAATAGGAAGGAGTTGGATATCACATCTCATGCTAAAGGGAGGGTCTCAGGATTGGAAGGGGAAGGATTTGGATATCACATCTCATGTTATCGGAAGGATCTCACGTTTGGTATTAGAAGTATTGAGATATCATATCTCATGCTATAGGAAGGGTCTCAGGATTGGAATGGGAAGGAGTTGGATATCACATCTCATGCTATAGGGAGGGTCTCAGGATTGGAATGGGAAGGACTTAGATATCACATATCATGCTATAGGGAGGGTCTCAGTTTTGATATTAGAAGCATTGAGATATCACATCTCATGCTATAGGAAATGTCTCAGGATTGGAATGGGAAGGTGCTGGATATCACATCTCATGCTAAAGGAAGGGTCTCAGGTTTGGAACGGGAAGGATTTGGATATCACATCTCATGTTATAGGAAGGGTCTCAGGTTTGGTATAAGCATTGAGATATCACATCTCTGCTATCGGAAGTGTCTCAGGATTGGAATGGGAAGGAGTTGGATATCCCATCTCATGTTATAGGACGGGTCTCAGGTTTGTTATTAGAATCATTGAGATATCATATTGCATGCTGTAGGAAGGGTCTAAGGGTTGGAATGGGAAGGACTTGGATATCACATCTCATGCTATAGATAGGCTCTTAGGTTTGGAAAGGGAAGGAGTTGGATATCACATTTCATGTTAGAGGAAGGATCTCAGGTTTGGTATTAGAAGCATTGAGATATCACATCTCATGCTATAGGAAGGGTCTCAGGATTGGAATGGGAAGCAGTTGGATATCACATCTCATGCTATAGGAAGGGTCTCAGGTTTGGTATAAGCATTGAGATATCACATCTCATGCTATAGGACGGGTCTCAGGATTGGAATGGAAGGAGTTGGATATCACATCTCATGTTATAGGAAGGATCTCAGGTTTGGTATTAGAAGCATTGAGACATCACATCTCATGCTATAGGAAGGGTCTCAGGGTTGGAATGGGAAGGAGTTGGATATCACATCTCATCCAATAGGAAGGGTCTCAGGTTTGGAATGGGAAGGAATTGGATATCACATCTCATGTTATAGGAAGGATCTCAGGTTTGGTATTAGAAGCATTGAGATATCACATCTCATGCTATAGGAAGGGTCTCAGGATTGGAATGTGAAGGATTTGGATATCACATCTCATGCTAAAGGAAGGGTCTCAGGTTTGGTAGAAGCATTGAGATATCACGTCTCTGCTATCGGAAGGGTCTCAGGATTGGATTGGGAAGGAGTTGGATATCACATCTCATGCCATAGGAAGGGTCTCAGGTTTGGTATAAGCATTGAGATATCACATCTCTGCTATCGGAAGGGTCTCAGGATTGGATTGGGAAGGAGTTGGATATCCCTTCTCATGCTATAGGAAGTGTCTCAGGTTGGAATGGGAAGGAGTTGGATATCACATCTCATGTTATAGGAAGGGTCTCAGGATTGGAATGGGAAGGATTTGGATATCACATCTCTTGCTATAGGAAGGGTCTCAGGATTGGAATGGGTAGGAGTTGGATATTACTTTCTTGCTATAGGAAGGGTCTCATGTTTGGAATGGGAAGGAGTTGGATATCACATATGCTATAGTTAGTGTCTCAGGTTTGGAACGGGAAGGAGTTGGATATCACATCTCATGTTATAGGAAGGGTCTCAGGCTTGGTATAAGCATTGAGATATCACATCTCTGCTATCGGAAGCGGCTCAGGATTGGAATGGGAAGGAGTTGGATATCCCATCTCATGTTATAGGAAGAGTCTCTGGTTTGGTAGAATCATTGAGATATCACATCGCATGCTGTAGGAAGGGTCAAAGGATTGGAATGGGATGGACTTGGATATCACATCTCATGCTATAGGTAGGCTCTCAGGTTTGGTATAAGCATTGAGATATCACATCTCATGCTATAGGAAGGGTCTCAGGATTGGAATGGGAAGGAATTGGATATCACATCTCATGCTATAGGAAGGGTCTCAGATTTGGTATAAGCATTGAGATATCACCTCTCATGCTAAAGGAAGAGTCTCAGGATTGGAATGTGAAGGATTTGGATATCACATCTCATGCTAAAGGAAGGGTCTCAGGTTTGGTAGAAGCATTGAGATATCAGGTCGCTGCTATCGGAAGGGTCTCAGGATTGGATTGGGAAGGAGTTGGATATCCCTTCTCATGCTATAGGAAGGGTCTCAGGATTTGAATGGCAAGGAGTTGGATATCACATCTCATGCCATAGGAAGGGTCTCAGGTTTGGTAGAAGCATTGAGATATCAGGTCGCTGCTATCGGAAGGGTCTCAGGATTGGATTGGGAAGGAGTTGGATATCCCTTCTCATGCTATAGGAAGTGTCTCAGGTTGGAATGGGAAGGAGTTGGATATCAAATCTCATGCTATAGGAAGGGTCTCAGCTTTGGTATAAGCATTGAGATATCACATCTCATGCTATAGGACGGGTCTCAGGATTGTAATGGAAGGAGGTGGATATCACATCTCATGTTATAGGAAGGATCTCAGGTTTGGTATTAGAATCATTGAGACATCACATCTCATGCTATAGGAAGGGTCTCAGGGTTGGAATGGGAAGGAGTTGGATATCACAACTCATCCAATAGGAAGGGTCTCAGGTTTGGAATGGGAAGGAATTGGATATCACATCTCATGTTATAGGAAGGATCTCAGGTTTGGTATTAGAAGCATTGAGATATCACATCTCATGCTATAGGAAGGGTCTCAGGATTGGAATGTGAAGGATTTGGATATCACATCTCATGCTAAAGGAAGGGTCTCAGGTTTGGTAGAAGCATTGAGATATCACGTCTCTGCTATCGGAAGGGTCTCAGGATTGGATTGGGAAGGAGTTGGATATCCCTTTTCATGCTATAGGAAGGGTCTCAGGATTTGAATGGCAAGGAGTTGGATATCACATCTCATGCCACAGGAAGGGTCTCAGGTTTGGTTTAAGCATTGAGATATCACATCTCTGCTATCGGAAGGGTCTCAGGATTGGATTGGGAAGGAGTTGGATATCCCTTCTCATGCTATAGGAAGTGTCTCAGGTTGGAATGGGAAGGAGTTGGATATCACATCTCATGTTATAGGAAGGGTCTCAGGATTGGAATGGGAAGGATTTGGATATCACATCTCTTGCTATAGGAAGGGTCTCAGGATTGGAATGGGTAGGAGTTGGATATTACTTTCTTGCTATAGGAAGGGTCTCATGTTTGGAATGGGAAGGAGTTGGATATCACATATGCTATAGTTAGTGTCTCAGGTTCGGAACGGGAAGGAGTTGGATATCACATCTCATGTTATAGGAAGGGTCTCAGGTTTGGTATAAGCATTGAGATATCACATCTCTGCTATCGGAAGCGGCTCAGGATTTGAATGGGAAGGAGTTTGATATCCCATCTCATGTTATAGGAAGAGTCTCTGGTTTGGTATTAGAATCATTGAGATATCACATCGCATGCTGTAGGAAGGGTCTAAGGATTGGAATGGGGTGGACTTGGATATCACATCTCATGCTATAGGTAGGCTCTCAGTTTTGGTATAAGCATTGAGATATCACATCTCATGCTATAGGAAGGGTCTCAGGATTGGAATGGGAAGGAATTGGATATCACATCTCATGCTATAGGAAGGGTCTCAGATTTGGTATAAGCATTGAGATATCACATCTCATGCTAAAGGAAGGGTCTCAGGATTGGAATGGGAAGGAGTTGTATATGACATCTCAGGCCATAGGAAGGTTCTCAGGTTTGGTATAAGCATTGAGATATCACATCTCTGCTATCGGAAAGGTCTCAGGATTGGAATGGGAAGGAGTTGGATATCCCATCTCATGTTATAGGAAGGGTCTCAGGTTTGGTATTAGAAGCATAGAGATATCACATCTCATGCTATAGGAAGGGTCTCAGGATTGGAATGGGAAGGACTTGGATGTCACATCTCATGCTATTGGGAGGGTCTCAAGTTTGATATTAGAAGCATTGAGATAACAAATCTCATGATATCGGAAGGGTCTCAGGATTGGAATGGGAAGGAGTTGGATATCACATCTCATGATAAAGGAAGGGTCTAAGGTTTGGAAGGGGAAGGATTTGGATATCACATCTCATGTTATAGGACGGGTCTCAGGTTTGGTATTAGAAGCATTGAGATATCAAGTCTCATGGTATACGAAGGGTCTCAGAATTGGAATGGGAAGGAGTTGGATATCACACCTCAAGCTATAGGAAGGGTCTCAGGATTGGAATGGGAAGGAGTTTGATATCACATCTCATGCCATAGTATGGGTCTCAGGTTTGGTAGAAGCATTGGGATATCACATCTCATGCTATCGGAAGGGTATCAGTATTGGATTTGGAAGAACTTGGATATCCCATCTCATGCTATAGGAAGGGTCTCAGGTTGGAATGGGAAGGAGTTGGATATCACATTTCATGTTATAGGAAGGGTCTCAGGATTGGAATGGGAAGGACTTGGATATCATATCTCATGCTATAGGACGGGTCTCAGGTTTGTTATTAGAATCATTGAGATATCATATTGCATGCTGTAGGAAGGGTCTAAGGATTGGAATGGGAAGGACCTGGATATCACATCTCATGCTATAGATAGGCTCTTAGGTTTGGAAAGGGAAGGAGTTGGATATCACATCTCATGTTATAGGATGGATCTCAGGTTTGATATTAGAAGTATTGAGATATCACATCTCATGTTATCGGAAGGATCTCAGGTTTGGTATTAGAAGTATTGAGATATCACATCTCATGCTATAGGAAGGGTCTCAGGATTGGAATGGGAAGGAGTTGGATATCACATCTCATGCTAAAGGAAGGGTCTCAGGTTTGGTAGAAGCATTGAGATATCACATCTCATGCTATAGGAAGGGTCTCAGGATTGGAATGGGAAGGACTTAGATATCACATATCATGCTATAGGGAGGGTCTCAGTTTTGATATTAGAAGCATTGAGATATCACATCTCATGCTATCGGAAGTGTCTCAGGATTGGAATGGGAAGGAAATCACATCTCATGCTAAAGGAAGGGTCTCAGGTTTGGAACGGGAAGGAGTTAAATTTCACATCTCATGTTATAGGAAGGGTCTCAGGTTTGGTATAAACATTGAGATATCACATCTCTGCTATCGGAAGTGTCTCAGGATTGGCATGGGAAGGAGTTGGATATCCCATCTCATGTTATAGGACGGGTCTCAGGTTTGTTATTAGAATCATTGAGATATCATATTGCATGCTGTAGGAAGGGTCTAAGGGTTGGAATGTGAAGGACTTGGATATCACATCTCATGCTATAGATAGGCTCTTAGGTTTGGAAAGGGAAGGAGTTGGATATCACATTTCATGTTAGAGGAAGGATCTCAGGTTTGGTATTAGAAGCATTGAGATATCACATCTCATGCTATAGGAAGGGTCTCAGGATTGGAATGGGAAGGAGTTGGATATCACATCTCATGCTATAGGAAGGGTCTCAGGTTTGGTATAAGCATTGAGATATCACATCTCATGCTATAGGACGGGTCTCAGGATTGGAATGGAAGGAGTTGGATATCACATCTCATGTTATAGGAAGGATCTCAGGTTTGGTATTAGAAGCATTGAGACATCACATCTCATGCTATAGGAAGGGTCTCAGGGTTGGAATGGGAAGGAGTTGGATATCACATCTCATCCAATAGGAAGGGTCTCAGGTTTGGAATGGGAAGTAATTGGATATCACATCTCATGTTATAGGAAGGATCTCAGGTTTGCTATTAGAAGCATTGAGATATCAAATCTCATGCTATAGGAAGGGTCTCAGGATTGGAATGTGAAGGATTTGGATATCACATCTCATGCTAAAGGAAGGGTCTCAGGTTTGGTAGAAGCATTGAGATATCACGTCTCTGCTATCGGAAGGGTCTCAGGATTGGATTGGGAAGGAGTTGGATATCCCTTTTCATGCTATAGGAAGGGTCTCAGGTTTGGTATAAGCATTGAGATATCACATCTCTGCTATCGGAAGGGTCTCAGGATTGGATTGGGAAGGAGTTGGATATCCCTTCTCATGCTATAGGAAGTGTCTCAGGTTGGAATGGGAAGGAGTTGGATATCACATCTCATGTTATAGGAAGGGTCTCAGGATTGGAATGGGAAGGATTTGGATATCACATCTCTTGCTATAGGAAGGGTCTCAGGATTGGAATGGGTAGGAGTTGGATATTACTTTCTTGCTATAGGAAGGGTCTCATGTTTGGAATGGGAAGGAGTTGGATATCACATATGCTATAGTTAATGTCTCAGGTTTGGAACAGGAAGGAGTTGGATATCACATCTCATGTTATAGGAAGGGTCTCAGGTTTGGTATAAGCATTGAGATATCACATCTCTGCTATCGGAAGCGGCTCAGGATTGGAATGGGAAGGAGTTGGATATCCCATCTCATGTTATAGGAAGAGTCTCTGGTTTGGTATTAGAATAATTGAGATATCACATTGCATGTTGTAGGAAGGGTCTAAGGATTGGAATGGGATGGACTTGGATATCACATCTCATGCTATAGGTAGGCTCTCAGGTTTGGTATAAGCATTGAGATATCACATCTCATGCTATAGGAAGGGTCTCAGGATTGGAATGGGAAGGAATTGGATATCACATCTCATGCTATAGGAAGGGTCTCAGATTTGGTATAAGCATTGAGATATCACATATCATGCTAAAGGAAGGGTCTCAGGATTGGAATGGGAAGGAGTTGTATATGACATCTCAGGCCATAGGAAGGTTCTCAGGTTTGGTATAAGCATTGAGATATCACATCTCTGCTATCGGAAAGGTCTCAGGATTGGAATGGGAAGGAGTTGGATATCCCATCTCATGTTATAGGAAGGATCTCAGGTTTGGTATTAGAAGCATAGAGATATCACATCTCATGCTATAGGAAGGGTCTCAGGATTGGAATGGGAAGGACTTGGATGTCACATCTCATGCTATAGGGAGGGTCTCAAGTTTGATATTAGAAGCATTGAGATAACAAATCTCATGATATCGGAAGGGTCTCAGGATTGGAATGGGAAGGAGTTGGATATCACATCTCATGATAAAGGAAGGGTCTAAGGTTTGGAAGGGGAAGGATTTGGATATCACATCTCATGTTATAGGACGGGTCTCAGGTTTGGTATTAGAAGCATTGAGATATCAAGTCTCATGGTATAAGAAGGGTCTCAGAATTGGAATGGGAAGGAGTTGGATATCACACCTCAAGCTATAGGAAGGGTCTCAGGATTGGAATGGGAAGGAGTTTGATATCACATCTCATGCCATAGTATGGGTCTCAGGTTTGGTAGAAGCATTGGGATATCACATCTCATGCTATCGGAAGGGTATCAGTATTGGATTTCGAAGAAGTTGGATATCCCATCTCATGCTATAGGAAGGGTCTCAGGTTGGAATGGGAAGGAGTTGGATATCACATTTCATGTTATAGGAAGGGTCTCAGGATTGGAATGGGAAGGACTTGGATATCATATCTCATGCTATAGGACGGGTCTCAGGTTTGTTATTAGAATCATTGAGATATCATATTGCATGCTGTAGGAAGGGTCTAAGGATTGGAATAGGAAGGACCTGGATATCACATCTCATGCTATAGATAGGCTCTTAGGTTTGGAAAGGGAAGGAGTTGGATATCACATTTCATGTTAGAGGAAGGATCTCAGGTTTGGTATTAGAAGCACTGAGATATCACATCTCATGCTATAGGAAGGGTCTCAGGATTGGAATGGGAAGTAGTTGGATATCACATCTCATGCTATAGGAAGGGTCTCAGGTTTGGTATAAGCATTGAGATATCACATCTCATGCTATAGGACGGGTCTCAGGATTGGAATGGAAGGAGTTGGATATCACATCTCATGTTATAGGAAGGATCTCAGGTTTGGTATTAGAATCATTGAGACATCACATCTCATGCTATAGGAAGGGTCTCAGGGTTGGAATGGGAAGGAGTTGGATATCACAACTCATCCAATAGGAAGGGTCTCAGGTTTGGAATGGGAAGGAATTGGATATCACATCTCATGTTATAGGAAGGATCTCAGGTTTGGTATTAGAAGCATTGAGATATCACATCTCATGCTATAGGAAGGGTCTCAGGATTGGAATGTGAAGGATTTGGATATCACATCTCATGCTAAAGGAAGGGTCTCAGGTTTGGTAGAAGCATTGAGATATCACGTCTCTGCTATCGGAAGGGTCTCAGGATTGGATTGGGAAGGAGTTGGATATCCCTTCTCATGCTATAGGAAGGGTCTCAGGATTTGAATGGCAAGGAGTTGGATATCACATCTCATGCCATACGAAGGGTCTCAGGTTTGGTATAAGCATTGAGATATCACATCTCTGCTATCGGAAGGGTCTCAGGATTGGAATGGGAAGGAGTTGGATATTCCCATCTCATGTAATAGGAAGGGTCTCAGGTTTGGTATTAGAAGCATTGAGATATCACATCTCATGCTATAGGAAGGGTCTCAGGATTGGAATGGGAAGGACTTGGATATCACATCTCATGCTATAGGGAGGGTCTCAAGTTTGATATTAGAAGCTTTGAGATATCACATCTCATGCTATAGGAAGGGTCTCAGGATTGGAATGTGAAGGATTTGGATATCACATCTCATGCTAAAGGAAGGGTCTCAGGTTTGGTAGAAGCATTGAGATATCACGTCTCTGCTATCGGAAGGGTCTCAGGATTGGATTGGGAAGGAGTTGGATATCCCTTCTCATGCTATAGGAAGGGTCTCAGGATTTGAATGGCAAGGAGTTGGATATCACATCTCATGCCATACGAAGGGTCTCAGGTTTGGTATAAGCATTGAGATATCACATCTCTGCTATCGGAAGGGTCTCAGGATTGGAATGGGAAGGAGTTGGATATTCCCATCTCATGTAATAGGAAGGGTCTCAGGTTTGGTATTAGAAGCATTGAGATATCACATCTCATGCTATAGGAAGGGTCTCAGGATTGGAATGGGAAGGACTTGGATATCACATCTCATGCTATAGGGAGGGTCTCAAGTTTGATATTAGAAGCTTTGAGATATCACATCTCATGATATCGGAAGGGTCTCAGGATTGGAATGGGAAGGACTTGGATGTCACATCTCATGCTATAGGGAGGGTCTCAAGTTTGATATTAGAAGCATTGAGATAACAAATCTCATGATATCGGAAGGGTCTCAGGATTGGAATGGGAAGGAGTTGGATATCACATCTCATGATAAAGGAAGGGTCTAAGGTTTGGAAGGGGAAGGATTTGGATATCACATCTCATGTTATAGGACGGGTCTCAGGTTTGGTATTAGAAGCATTGAGATATCAAGTCTCATGGTATACGAAGGGTCTCAGAATTGGAATGGGAAGGAATTGGATATCACATCTCATGCTATAGGAAGGGTCTCAGATTTGGTATAAGCATTGAGATATCACATCTCATGCTAAAGGAAGGGTCTCAGGATTGGAATGGGAAGGAGTTGTATATGACATCTCAGGCCATAGGAAGGTTCTCAGGTTTGGTATAAGCATTGAGATATCACATCTCTGCTATCGGAAAGGTCTCAGGATTGGAATGGGAAGGAGTTGGATATCCCATCTCATGTTATAGGAAGGGTCTCAGGTTTGGTATTAGAAGCATAGAGATATCACATCTCATGCTATAGGAAGGGTCTCAGGATTGGAATGGGAAGGACTTGGATGTCACATCTCATGCTATAGGGAGGGTCTCAAGTTTGATATTAGAAGCATTGAGATAACAAATCTCATGATATCGGAAGGGTCTCAGGATTGGAATGGGAAGGAGTTGGATATCACATCTCATGATAAAGGAAGGGTCTAAGGTTTGGAAGGGGAAGGATTTGGATATCACATCTCATGTTATAGGACGGGTCTCAGGTTTGGTATTAGAAGCATTGAGATATCAAGTCTCATGGTATACGAAGGGTCTCAGAATTGGAATGGGAAGGAGTTGGATATCACACCTCAAGCTATAGGAAGGGTCTCAGGATTGGAATGGGAAGGAGTTTGATATCACATCTCATGCCATAGTATGGGTCTCAGGTTTGGTAGAAGCATTGGGATATCACATCTCATGCTATCGGAAGGGTATCAGTATTGGATTTGGAAGAAGTTGGATATCCCATCTCATGCTATAGGAAGGGTCTCAGGTTGGAATGGGAAGGAGTTGGATATCACATTTCATGTTATAGGAAGGGTCTCAGGATTGGAATGGGAAGGACTTGGATATCATATCTCATGCTATAGGACGGGTCTCAGGTTTGTTATTAGAATCATTGAGATATCATATTGCATGCTGTAGGAAGGGTCTAAGGATTGGAATGGGAAGGACCTGGATATCACACCTCATGCTATAGATAGGCTCTTAGGTTTGGAAAGGGAAGGAGTTGGATATCACATCTCATGTTATAGGAAGGATCTCAGGTTTGGTATTAGAATCATTGAGACATCACATCTCATGCTATAGGAAGGGTCTCAGGGTTGGAATGGGAAGGAGTTGGATATCACAACTCATCCAATAGGAAGGGTCTCAGGTTTGGAATGGGAAGGAATTGGATATCACATCTCATGTTATAGGAAGGATCTCAGGTTTGGTATTAGAAGCATTGAGATATCACATCTCATGCTATAGGAAGGGTCTCAGGATTGGAATGTGAAGGATTTGGATATCACATCTCATGCTAAAGGAAGGGTCTCAGGTTTGGTAGAAGCATTGAGATATCACGTCTCTGCTATCGGAAGGGTCTCAGGATTGGATTGGGAAGGAGTTGGATATCCCTTCTCATGCTATAGGAAGGGTCTCAGGATTTGAATGGCAAGGAGTTGGATATCACATCTCATGCCATACGAAGGGTCTCAGGTTTGGTATAAGCATTGAGATATCACATCTCTGCTATCGGAAGGGTCTCAGGATTGGAATGGGAAGGAGTTGGATATTCCCATCTCATGTAATAGGAAGGGTCTCAGGTTTGGTATTAGAAGCATTGAGATATCACATCTCATGCTATAGGAAGGGTCTCAGGATTGGAATGGGAAGGACTTGGATATCACATCTCATGCTATAGGGAGGGTCTCAAGTTTGATATTAGAAGCTTTGAGATATCACATCTCATGCTATAGGAAGGGTCTCAGGATTGGAATGTGAAGGATTTGGATATCACATCTCATGCTAAAGGAAGGGTCTCAGGTTTGGTAGAAGCATTGAGATATCACGTCTCTGCTATCGGAAGGGTCTCAGGATTGGATTGGGAAGGAGTTGGATATCCCTTCTCATGCTATAGGAAGGGTCTCAGGATTTGAATGGCAAGGAGTTGGATATCACATCTCATGCCATACGAAGGGTCTCAGGTTTGGTATAAGCATTGAGATATCACATCTCTGCTATCGGAAGGGTCTCAGGATTGGAATGGGAAGGAGTTGGATATTCCCATCTCATGTAATAGGAAGGGTCTCAGGTTTGGTATTAGAAGCATTGAGATATCACATCTCATGCTATAGGAAGGGTCTCAGGATTGGAATGGGAAGGACTTGGATATCACATCTCATGCTATAGGGAGGGTCTCAAGTTTGATATTAGAAGCTTTGAGATATCACATCTCATGATATCGGAAGGGTCTCAGGATTGGAATGGGAAGGACTTGGATGTCACATCTCATGCTATAGGGAGGGTCTCAAGTTTGATATTAGAAGCATTGAGATAACAAATCTCATGATATCGGAAGGGTCTCAGGATTGGAATGGGAAGGAGTTGGATATCACATCTCATGATAAAGGAAGGGTCTAAGGTTTGGAAGGGGAAGGATTTGGATATCACATCTCATGTTATAGGACGGGTCTCAGGTTTGGTATTAGAAGCATTGAGATATCAAGTCTCATGGTATACGAAGGGTCTCAGAATTGGAATGGGAAGGAATTGGATATCACATCTCATGCTATAGGAAGGGTCTCAGATTTGGTATAAGCATTGAGATATCACATCTCATGCTAAAGGAAGGGTCTCAGGATTGGAATGGGAAGGAGTTGTATATGACATCTCAGGCCATAGGAAGGTTCTCAGGTTTGGTATAAGCATTGAGATATCACATCTCTGCTATCGGAAAGGTCTCAGGATTGGAATGGGAAGGAGTTGGATATCCCATCTCATGTTATAGGAAGGGTCTCAGGTTTGGTATTAGAAGCATAGAGATATCACATCTCATGCTATAGGAAGGGTCTCAGGATTGGAATGGGAAGGACTTGGATGTCACATCTCATGCTATAGGGAGGGTCTCAAGTTTGATATTAGAAGCATTGAGATAACAAATCTCATGATATCGGAAGGGTCTCAGGATTGGAATGGGAAGGAGTTGGATATCACATCTCATGATAAAGGAAGGGTCTAAGGTTTGGAAGGGGAAGGATTTGGATATCACATCTCATGTTATAGGACGGGTCTCAGGTTTGGTATTAGAAGCATTGAGATATCAAGTCTCATGGTATACGAAGGGTCTCAGAATTGGAATGGGAAGGAGTTGGATATCACACCTCAAGCTATAGGAAGGGTCTCAGGATTGGAATGGGAAGGAGTTTGATATCACATCTCATGCCATAGTATGGGTCTCAGGTTTGGTAGAAGCATTGGGATATCACATCTCATGCTATCGGAAGGGTATCAGTATTGGATTTGGAAGAAGTTGGATATCCCATCTCATGCTATAGGAAGGGTCTCAGGTTGGAATGGGAAGGAGTTGGATATCACATTTCATGTTATAGGAAGGGTCTCAGGATTGGAATGGGAAGGACTTGGATATCATATCTCATGCTATAGGACGGGTCTCAGGTTTGTTATTAGAATCATTGAGATATCATATTGCATGCTGTAGGAAGGGTCTAAGGATTGGAATGGGAAGGACCTGGATATCACACCTCATGCTATAGATAGGCTCTTAGGTTTGGAAAGGGAAGGAGTTGGATATCACATCTCATGTTATAGGATGGATCTCAGGTTTGGTATTAGAAGTATTGAGATATCACATCTCATGTTATCGGAAGGATCTCAGGTTTGGTATTAGAAGTATTGAGATATCACATCTCATGCTATAGGAAGGGTCTCAGGATTGGAATGGGAAGGAGTTGGATATCACATCTCATGCTAAAGGAAGGGTCTCAGGTTTGGTAGAAGCATTGAGATATCACATCTCATGCTATAGGAAGGGTCTCAGGATTGGAATGGGAAGGACTTAGATATCACATATCATGCTATAGGGAGGGTCTCAGTTTTGATATTAGAAGCATTGAGATATCACATCTCATGCTATCGGAAGTGTCTCAGGATTGGAATGGGAAGGATATCACATCTCATGCTAAAGGAAGGGTCTCAGGTTTGGAACGGGAAGGAGTTAAATTTCACATCTCATGTTATAGGAAGGGTCTCAGGTTTGGTATAAACATTGAGATATCACATCTCTGCTATCGGAAGTGTCTCAGGATTGGCATGGGAAGGAGTTGGATATCCCATCTCATGTTATAGGACGGGTCTCAGGTTTGTTATTAGAATCATTGAGATATCATATTGCATGCTGTAGGAAGGGTCTAAGGGTTGGAATGTGAAGGACTTGGATATCACATCTCATGCTATAGATAGGCTCTTAGGTTTGGAAAGGGAAGGAGTTGGATATCACATTTCATGTTAGAGGAAGGATCTCAGGTTTGGTATTAGAAGCATTGAGATATCACATCTCATGCTATAGGAAGGGTCTCAGGATTGGAATGGGAAGGAGTTGGATATCACATCTCATGCTATAGGAAGGGTCTCAGGTTTGGTATAAGCATTGAGATATCACATCTCATGCTATAGGACGGGTCTCAGGATTGGAATGGAAGGAGTTGGATATCACATCTCATGTTATAGGAAGGATCTCAGGTTTGGTATTAGAAGCATTGAGACATCACATCTCATGCTATAGGAAGGGTCTCAGGGTTGGAATGGGAAGGAGTTGGATATCACATCTCATCCAATAGGAAGGGTCTCAGGTTTGGAATGGGAAGTAATTGGATATCACATCTCATGTTATAGGAAGGATCTCAGGTTTGGTATTAGAAGCATTGAGATATCAAATCTCATGCTATAGGAAGGGTCTCAGGATTGGAATGTGAAGGATTTGGATATCACATCTCATGCTAAAGGAAGGGTCTCAGGTTTGGTAGAAGCATTGAGATATCACGTCTCTGCTATCGGAAGGGTCTCAGGATTGGATTGGGAAGGAGTTGGATATCCCTTTTCATGCTATAGGAAGGGTCTCAGGTTTGGTATAAGCATTGAGATATCACATCTCTGCTATCGGAAGGGTCTCAGGATTGGATTGGGAAGGAGTTGGATATCCCTTCTCATGCTATAGGAAGTGTCTCAGGTTGGAATGGGAAGGAGTTGGATATCACATCTCATGTTATAGGAAGGGTCTCAGGATTGGAATGGGAAGGATTTGGATATCACATCTCTTGCTATAGGAAGGGTCTCAGGATTGGAATGGGTAGGAGTTGGATATTACTTTCTTGCTATAGGAAGGGTCTCATGTTTGGAATGGGAAGGAGTTGGATATCACATATGCTATAGTTAGTGTCTCAGGTTTGGAACGGGAAGGAGTTGGATATCACATCTCATGTTATAGGAAGGGTCTCAGGTTTGGTATAAGCATTGAGATATCACATCTCTGCTATCGGAAGCGGCTCAGGATTGGAATGGGAAGGAGTTGGATATCCCATCTCATGTTATAGGAAGAGTCTCTGGTTTGGTATTAGAATAATTGAGATATCACATTGCATGTTGTAGGAAGGGTCTAAGGATTGGAATGGGATGGACTTGGATATCACATCTCATGCTATAGGTAGGCTCTCAGGTTTGGTATAAGCATTGAGATATCACATCTCATGCTATAGGAAGGGTCTCAGGATTGGAATGGGAAGGAATTGGATATCACATCTCATGCTATAGGAAGGGTCTCAGATTTGGTATAAGCATTGAGATATCACATATCATGCTAAAGGAAGGGTCTCAGGATTGGAATGGGAAGGAGTTGGATATCCCATCTCATGTTATAGGAAGGATCTCAGGTTTGGTATTAGAAGCATAGAGATATCACATCTCATGCTATAGGAAGGGTCTCAGGATTGGAATGGGAAGGACTTGGATGTCACATCTCATGCTATAGGGAGGGTCTCAAGTTTGATATTAGAAGCATTGAGATAACAAATCTCATGATATCGGAAGGGTCTCAGGATTGGAATGGGAAGGAGTTGGATATCACATCTCATGATAAAGGAAGGGTCTAAGGTTTGGAAGGGGAAGGATTTGGATATCACATCTCATGTTATATTACGGGTCTCAGGTTTGGTATTAGAAGCATTGAGATATCAAGTCTCATGGTATAAGAAGGGTCTCAGAATTGGAATGGGAAGGAGTTGGATATCACACCTCAAGCTATAGGAAGGGTCTCAGGATTGGAATGGGAAGGAGTTTGATATCACATCTCATGCCATAGTATGGGTCTCAGGTTTGGTAGAAGCATTGGGATATCACATCTCATGCTATCGGAAGGGTATCAGTATTGGATTTCGAAGAAGTTGGATATCCCATCTCATGCTATAGGAAGGGTCTCAGGTTGGAATGGGAAGGAGTTGGATATCACATTTCATGTTATAGGAAGGGTCTCAGGATTGGAATGGGAAGGACTTGGATATCATATCTCATGCTATAGGACGGGTCTCAGGTTTGTTATTAGAATCATTGAGATATCATATTGCATGCTGTAGGAAGGGTCTAAGGATTGGAATAGGAAGGACCTGGATATCACATCTCATGCTATAGATAGGCTCTTAGGTTTGGAAAGGGAAGGAGTTGGATATCACATTTCATGTTAGAGGAAGGATCTCAGGTTTGGTATTAGAAGCACTGAGATATCACATCTCATGCTATAGGAAGGGTCTCAGGATTGGAATGGGAAGTAGTTGGATATCACATCTCATGCTATAGGAAGGGTCTCAGGTTTGGTATAAGCATTGAGATATCACATCTCATGCTATAGGACGGGTCTCAGGATTGGAATGGAAGGAGTTGGATATCACATCTCATGTTATAGGAAGGATCTCAGGTTTGGTATTAGAATCATTGAGACATCACATCTCATGCTATAGGAAGGGTCTCAGGGTTGGAATGGGAAGGAGTTGGATATCACAACTCATCCAATAGGAAGGGTCTCAGGTTTGGAATGGGAAGGAATTGGATATCACATCTCATGTTATAGGAAGGATCTCAGGTTTGGTATTAGAAGCATTGAGATATCACATCTCATGCTATAGGAAGGGTCTCAGGATTGGAATGTGAAGGATTTGGATATCACATCTCATGCTAAAGGAAGGGTCTCAGGTTTGGTAGAAGCATTGAGATATCACGTCTCTGCTATCGGAAGGGTCTCAGGATTGGATTGGGAAGGAGTTGGATATCCCTTCTCATGCTATAGGAAGGGTCTCAGGATTTGAATGGCAAGGAGTTGGATATCACATCTCATGCCATACGAAGGGTCTCAGGTTTGGTATAAGCATTGAGATATCACATCTCTGCTATCGGAAGGGTCTCAGGATTGGAATGGGAAGGAGTTGGATATTCCCATCTCATGTAATAGGAAGGGTCTCAGGTTTGGTATTAGAAGCATTGAGATATCACATCTCATGCTATAGGAAGGGTCTCAGGATTGGAATGAGAAGGACTTGGATATCACATCTCATGCTATAGGGAGGGTCTCAAGTTTGATATTAGAAGCTTTGAGATATCACATCTCATGATATCGGAAGGGTCTCAGGATTGGAATGGGAAGGAGTTGGATATCACATCTCATGATAAAGGAAGGGTCTAAGGTTTGGAAGGGGAAGGATTTGGATATCACATCTCATGTTATATTACGGGTCTCAGGTTTGGTATTAGAAGCATTGAGATATCAAGTCTCAGAGTATAGGAATGGGAAGGAGTTGGATATCACATCTCATGCTATAGGGAGGGTCTCAAGTTTGATATTAGAAGCTTTGAGATATCACATCTCATGATATCGGAAGGGTCTCAGGATTGGAATGGGAAGGACTTGGATATCACATCTCATGCTATAGGAAGGCTCTCAGGTTTGGAAGGGGAAAGAGTTGGATATCACATTTCATGTTAGAGGTAGGATCTCAGGTTTGGTATTAGAGGCATTGAGATATCACATCTCATGCTATCAGAAGGGTCTCGGGAATGGAATGGGAAGGAGTTGGATATCACATCTCATGCTAAAGGGAGGGTCTCAGGTTTGGAAGGGAAAGGATTTGGATATCACATCTCATGTTATAGGAAGGATCTCAGGTTTGGTATTAGAAGCATTGAGATATCACATCTCATGCTATCAGAAGGGTCTCAGGATTGGAATGGGAAGGAGTTGGATATCACATCTCATGCTAAAGGGAGGGTCTCAGGTTTGGAAGGGGAAGGATTTGGATATCACATCTCATGTTATCGGAAGGATCTCACGTTTGGTATTAGAAGTATTGAGATATCATATCTCATGCTATAGGAAGGGTCTCAGGATTGGAATGGGAAGGAGTTGGATATCACATCTCATGTTATAGGAAGTGTCTCAGGATTGTAATGGGAAGGACTTGGATATCACATCTCATGCTATAGGTAGGGTCTCAAGTTTGATATTAGAAGCATTGAGATATCACATCTCATGCTATAGGAAGGGTCTGAGGATTGGAATGGGAAGGAGTTGGATATCACATCTCATGCTATGGGAAGGGTCTCAGGTTTGGTATAAGCAGTGAGATATCACATCTCATGCTATAGGAAGTGTCTCAGGATTGGAATGGGAAGGAGTTGGATATCACATCTCATGTTATAGGAAGGATCTCAGGTTTGGTATAAGCATTGAGATATCACATCTCTGCTACCGGAAGGGTCTCAGGATTGGAATGGGAAGGAGTTGGATATTCCCATCTCATGTTATAGGAAGGGTCTCAGGTTTGGTATTAGAAGCATTGAGATATCACATCTCATGCTATAGGAAGGGTCTCAGGATTGGAATGGGAAGGACTTGGATATCACATCTCATGCTATAGGGAGGGTCTCAAGTTTGATATTAGAAGCTTTGAGATATCACATCTCATGATATCGGAAGGGTCTCAGGATTGGAATGGGAAGGAGTTGGATATCACATCTCATGATAAAGGAAGGGTCTAAGGTTTGGAAGGGGAAGGATTTGGATATCACATCTCATGTTATATTACGGGTCTCACGTTTGTATTAGAAGCATTGAGATATCAAGTCTCATAGTATAGGAAGGGTCTCAGAATTGGAATGGGAAGGAGTTGGATATCACATCTCAAGCTATAGGAAGGGTCTCAGGATTGAAATGGGAAGGACTTGGATATCACATCTCATGCTATAGGAAGGCTCTCAGGTTTGGAAGGGGAAAGAGTTGGATATCACATTTCATGTTAGAGGTAGGATCTCAGGTTTGGTATTAGAGGCATTGAGATATCACATCTCATGCTATCAGAAGGGTCTCAGGAATGGAATGGGAAGGAGTTGGATATCACATCTCATGCTAAAGGGAGGGTCTCAGGTTTGGAAGGGGAAGGATTTGGATATCACATCTCATGTTATAGGAAGGATCTCAGGTTTGGTATTAGAAGCATTGAGATATCACAAACCTATGCTATCGGAAGGATCTCAGGTTTGGTATTAGAAGCATTGAGATATCACATCTCATGCTATCAGAAGAGTCTCAGGATTGGAATAGGAAGGAGTTGGATATCACATCTCATGCTAAAGGGAGGGTCTCAGGATTGGAAGGGGAAGGATTTGGATATCACATCTCATGTTATCGGAAGGATCTCACGTTTGGTATTAGAAGTATTGAGATATCATATCTCATGCTATAGGAAGGGTCTCAGGATTGGAATGGGAAGGAGTTGGATATCACATCTCATGCTATAGGGAGGGTCTCAGGATTGGAATGGGAAGGACTTAGATATCACATATCATGCTATAGGGAGGGTCTCAGTTTTGATATTAGAAGCATTGAGATATCACATCTCATGCTATAGGAAGTGTCTCAGGATTGGAATGGGAAGGTGCTGGATATCACATCTCATGCTAAAGGAAGGGTCTCAGGTTTGGAACGGGAAGGATTTGGATATCACATCTCATGTTATAGGAAGGGTCTCAGGTTTGGTATAAGCATTGAGATATCACATCTCTGCTATCGGAAGTGTCTCAGGATTGGAATGGGAAGGAGTTGGATATCCCATCTCATGTTATAGGACGGGTCTCAGGTTTGTTATTAGAATCATTGAGATATCATATTGCATGCTGTAGGAAGGGTCTAAGGGTTGGAATGGGAAGGACTTGGATATCACATCTCATGGTATAGTTAGGCTCTTAGGTTTGGAAAGGGAAGGAGTTGGATATCACATTTCATGTTAGAGGAAGGATCTCAGGTTTGGTATTAGAAGCACTGAGATATCACATCTCATGCTATAGGAAGGGTCTCAGGATTGGAATGGTAAGTAGTTGGATATCACATCTCATGCTATAGGAAGGGTCTCAGGTTTGGTATAAGCATTGAGATATCACATCTCATGCTATAGGACGGGTCTCAGGATTGGAATGGAAGGAGTTGGATATCACATCTCATGTTATAGGAAGGATCTCAGGTTTGGTATTAGAATCATTGAGACATCACATCTCATGCTATAGGAAGGGTCTCAGGGTTGGAATGGGAAGGAGTTGGATATCACAACTCATCCAATAGGAAGGGTCTCAGGTTTGGAATGGGAAGGAATTGGATATCACATCTCATGTTATAGGAAGGATCTCAGGTTTGGTATTAGAAGCATTGAGATATCACATCTCATGCTATAGGAAGGGTCTCAGGATTGGAATGTGAAGGATTTGGATATCACATCTCATGCTAAAGGAAGGGTCTCATTTTTGGTAGAAGCATTGAGATATCACGTCTCTGCTATCGGAAGGGTCTCAGGATTGGATTGGGAAGGAGTTGGATATCCCTTCTCATGCTATAGGAAGGGTCTCAGGATTTGAATGGCAAGGAGTTGGATATCACATCTCATGCCATACGAAGGGTCTCAGGTTTGGTATAAGCATTGAGATATCACATCTCTGCTATCGGAAGGGTCTCAGGATTGGAATGGGAAGGAGTTGGATATTCCCATCTCATGTAATAGGAAGGGTCTCAGGTTTGGTATTAGAAGCATTGAGATATCACATCTCATGCTATAGGAAGGGTCTCAGGATTGGAATGAGAAGGACTTGGATATCACATCTCATGCTATAGGGCGGGTCTCAAGTTTGATATTAGAAGCTTTGAGATATCACATCTCATGATATCGGAAGGGTCTCAGGATTGGAATGGGAAGGAGTTGGATATCACATCTCATGATAAAGGAAGGGTCTAAGGTTTGGAAGGGGAAGGATTTGGATATCACATCTCATGTTATATTACGGGTCTCAGGTTTGGTATTAGAAGCATTGAGATATCAAGTCTCAGAGTATAGGAAGGGTCTCAGAATTGGAATGGGAAGGAGTTGGACATCACATCTCAAGCTATAGGAAGGGTCTCAGGATTGGAATGGGAAGGACTTGGATATCACATCTCATGCTATAGGAAGGCTCTCAGGTTTGGAAGGGGAAAGAGTTGGATATCACATTTCATGTTAGAGGTAGGATCTCAGGTTTGGTATTAGAGGCATTGAGATATCACATCTCATGCTATCAGAAGGGTCTCGGGAATGGAATGGGAAGGAGTTGGATATCACATCTCATGCTAAAGGGAGGGTCTCAGGTTTGGAAGGGAAAGGATTTGGATATCACATCTCATGTTATAGGAAGGATCTCAGGTTTGGTATTAGAAGCATTGAGATATCATATCTCATGCTATCAGAAGGGTCTCAGGATTGGAATGGGAAGGAGTTGGATATCACATCTCAGGCTAAAGGGAGGGTCTCAGGTTTGGAAGGGGAAGGATTTGGATATCACATCTCATGTTATCGGAAGGATCTCACGTTTGGTATTAGAAGTATTGAGATATCATATCTCATGCTATAGGAAGGGTCTCAGGATTGGAATGGGAAGGAGTTGGATATCACATCTCATGTTATAGGAAGTGTCTCAGGATTGTAATGGGAAGGACTTGGATATCACATCTCATGCTATAGGTAGGGTCTCATGTTTGATATTAGAAGCATTGAGATATCACATCTCATGCTATAGGAAGGGTCTGAGGATTGGAATGGGAAGGAGTTGGATATCACATCTCATGCTATGGGAAGGGTCTCAGGTTTGGTATAAGCAGTGAGATATCACATCTCATGCTATAGGAAGTGTCTCAGGATTGGAATGGGAAGGAGTTGGATATCACATCTCATGTTATAGGAAGGATCTCAGGTTTGGTATAAGCATTGAGATATCACATCTCTGCTACCGGAAGGGTCTCAGGATTGGAATGGGAAGGAGTTGGATATTCCCATCTCATGTTATAGGAAGGGTCTCAGGTTTGGTATTAGAAGCATTGAGATATCACATCTCATGCTATAGGAAGGGTCTCAGGATTGGAATGGGAAGGACTTGGATATCACATCTCATGCTATAGGGAGGGTCTCAAGTTTGATATTAGAAGCTTTGAGATATCACATCTCATGATATCGGAAGGGTCTCAGGATTGGAATGGGAAGGAGTTGGATATCACATCTCATGATAAAGGAAGGGTCTAAGGTTTGGAAGGGGAAGGATTTGGATATCACATCTCATGTTATATTACGGGTCTCACGTTTGTATTAGAAGCATTGAGATATCAAGTCTCATAGTATAGGAAGGGTCTCAGAATTGGAATGGGAAGGAGTTGGATATCACATCTCAAGCTATAGGAAGGGTCTCAGGATTGAAATGGGAAGGACTTGGATATCACATCTCATGCTATAGGAAGGCTCTCAGGTTTGGAAGGGGAAAGAGTTGGATATCACATTTCATGTTAGAGGTAGGATCTCAGGTTTGGTATTAGAGGCATTGAGATATCACATCTCATGCTATCAGAAGGGTCTCAGGAATGGAATGGGAAGGAGTTGGATATCACATCTCATGCTAAAGGGAGGGTCTCAGGTTTGGAAGGGGAAGGATTTGGATATCACATCTCATGTTATAGGAAGGATCTCAGGTTTGGTATTAGAAGCATTGAGATATCACATCTCATGCTATCGGAAGGATCTCAGGTTTGGTATTAGAAGCATTGAGATATCACATCTCATGCTATCAGAAGAATCTCAGGATTGGAATAGGAAGGAGTTGGATATCACATCTCATGCTAAAGGGAGGGTCTCAGGATTGGAAGGGGAAGGATTTGGATATCACATCTCATGTTATCGGAAGGATCTCACGTTTGGTATTAGAAGTATTGAGATATCATATCTCATGCTATAGGAAGGGTCTCAGGATTGGAATGGGAAGGAGTTGGATATCACATCTCATGCTATAGGGAGGGTCTCAGGATTGGAATGGGAAGGACTTAGATATCACATATCATGCTATAGGGAGGGTCTCAGTTTTGATATTAGAAGCATTGAGATATCACATCTCATGCTATAGGAAGTGTCTCAGGATTGGAATGGGAAGGTGCTGGATATCACATCTCATGCTAAAGGAAGGGTCTCAGGTTTGGAACGGGAAGGATTTGGATATCACATCTCATGTTATAGGAAGGGTCTCAGGTTTGGTATAAGCATTGAGATATCACATCTCTGCTATCGGAAGTGTCTCAGGATTGGAATGGGAAGGAGTTGGATATCCCATCTCATGTTATAGGACGGGTCTCAGGTTTGTTATTAGAATCATTGAGATATCATATTGCATGCTGTAGGAAGGGTCTAAGGGTTGGAATGGGAAGGACTTGGATATCACATCTCATGGTATAGTTAGGCTCTTAGGTTTGGAAAGGGAAGGAGTTGGATATCACATTTCATGTTAGAGGAAGGATCTCAGGTTTGGTATTAGAAGCATTGAGATATCACATCTCATGCTATAGGAAGGGTCTCAGGATTGGAATGGGAAGCAGTTGGATATCACATCTCATGCTAAAGGGAGGGTCTCAGGTTTGGAAGGGGAAGGATTTGGATATCACATCTCATGTTATAGGAAGGATCTCAGGTTTGGTATTAGAAGCATTGAGATATCACATCTCATGCTATCGGAAGGATCTCAGGTTTGGTATTAGAAGCATTGAGATATCACATCTCATGCTATCAGAAGAGTCTCAGGATTGGAATAGGAAGGAGTTGGATATCCCATCTCATGTTATAGGACGGGTCTCAGGTTTGTTATTGGAATCATTGAGATATCATATTGCATGCTGTAGGAAGGGTCTAAGGGTTGGAATGTGAAGGACTTGGATAGCACATCTCATGCTATAGATAGGCTCTTAGGTTTGGAAAGGGAAGGAGTTGGATCTCACATTTCATGTTAGAGGAAGGATCTCAGGTTTGGTATTAGAAGCATTGAGATATCACATCTCATGCTATAGGAAGGGTCTCAGGATTGGAATGGGAAGGAGTTGGATATCACATCTCATGCTATAGGAAGGGTCTCAGGTTTGGTATAAGCATTGAGATATCACATCTCATGCTATAGGAAGGGTCTCAGGATTGGAATGGAAGGAGTTGGATATCAGATCTCATGTTATAGGAAGGATCTCAGGTTTGGTATTAGAAGCATTGAGATATCACATCTCATGCTATAGGAAGGGTCTCAGGATTGGAATGTGAAGGATTTGGATATCACATCTCATGCTAAAGGAAGGGTCTCAGGTTTGGTAGAAGCATTGAGATATCACGTCGCTGCTATCGGAAGGGTCTCAGGATTGGATTGGGAAGGAGTTGGATATCCCTTCTCATGCTATAGGAAGGGTCTCAGGATTTGAATGGCAAGGAGTTGGATATCACATCTCATGCCATAGGAAGGGTCTCAGGTTTGGTATAAGCATTGAGATATCACATCTCTGCTATCGGAAGGGTCTCAGGATTGGATTGGGAATGAGTTGGATATCCCTTCTCATGCTATAGGAAGTGTCTCAGGTTGGAATGGGAAGGAGTTGGATATCACATCTCATGTTATAGGAAGGGTCTCAGGATTGGAATGGGAAGGATTTGGATATCACATCTCTTGCTATAGGAAGGGTCTCAGGATTGGAATGGGTAGGAGTTGGATATTACTTTCTTGCTATAGGAAGGGTCTCATGTTTGGAATGGGAAGGAGTTGGATATCACATCTCATGTTATAGGAAGGGTCTCAGGTTTGGTATAAGCATTGAGATATCACATCTCTGCTATCGGAAGCGGCTCAGGATTGGAATGGGAAGGAGTTGGATATCCCATCTCATGTTATAGGAAGAGTCTCTGGTTTGGTATTAGAATAATTGAGATATCACATTGCATGTTGTAGGAAGGGTCTAAGGATTGGAAGGGGATGGACTTGGATATCACATCTCATGCTATAGGTAGGCTCTCAGGTTTGGTATAAGCATTGAGATATCACATCTCATGCTATAGGAAGGGTCTCAGGATTGGAATGGGAAGGAATTGGATATCACATCTCATGCTATAGGAAGGGTCTCAGATTTGGTATAAGCATTGAGATATCACATATCATGCTAAAGGAAGGGTCTCAGGATTGGAATGGGAAGGAGTTGTATATGACATCTCAGGCCATAGGAAGGTTCTCAGGTTTGGTATAAGCATTGAGATATCACATCTCTGCTATCGGAAAGGTCTCAGGATTGGAATGGGAAGGAGTTGGATATCCCATCTCATGTTATAGGAAGGATCTCAGGTTTGGTATTAGAAGCATAGAGATATCACATCTCATGCTATAGGAAGGGTCTCAGGATTGGAATGGGAAGGACTTGGATGTCACATCTCATGCTATAGGGAGGGTCTCAAGTTTGATATTAGAAGCATTGAGATAACAAATCTCATGATATCGGAAGGGTCTCAGGATTGGAATGGGAAGGAGTTGGATATCACATCTCATGATAAAGGAAGGGTCTAAGGTTTGGAAGGGGAAGGATTTGGATATCACATCTCATGTTATAGGACGGGTCTCAGGTTTGGTATTAGAAGCATTGAGATATCAAGTCTCATGGTATAAGAAGGGTCTCAGAATTGGAATGGGAAGGAGTTGGATATCACACCTCAAGCTATAGGAAGGGTCTCAGGATTGGAATGGGAAGGAGTTTGATATCACATCTCATGCCATAGTATGGGTCTCAGGTTTGGTAGAAGCATTGGGATATCACATCTCATGCTATCGGAAGGGTATCAGTATTGGATTTTGAAGAAGTTGGATATCCCATCTCATGCTATAGGAAGGGTCTCAGGTTGGAATGGGAAGGACTTGGATATCATATCTCATGCTATAGGACGGGTCTCAGGTTTGTTATTAGAATCATTGAGATATCATATTGCATGCTGTAGGAAGGGTCTAAGGATTGGAATAGGAAGGACCTGGATATCACATCTCATGCTATAGATAGGCTCGTAGGTTTGGAAAGGGAAGGAGTTGGATATCACATTTCATGTTAGAGGAAGGATCTCAGGTTTGGTATTAGAAGCACTGAGATATCACATCTCATGCTATAGGAAGGGTCTCAGGATTGGAATGGGAAGTAGTTGGATATCACATCTCATGCTATAGGAAGGGTCTCAGGTTAGGTATAAGCATTGAGATATCACATCTCATGCTATAGGACGGGTCTCAGGATTGGAATGGAAGGAGTTGGATATCACATCTCATGTTATAGGAAGGATCTCAGGTTTGGTATTAGAATCATTGAGACATCACATCTCATGCTATAGGAAGGGTCTCAGGGTTGGAATGGGAAGGAGTTGGATATCACAACTCATCCAATAGGAAGGGTCTCAGGTTTGGAATGGGAAGGAATTGGATATCACATCTCATGTTATAGGAAGGATCTCAGGTTTGGTATTAGAAGCATTGAGATATCACATCTCATGCTATAGGAAGGGTCTCAGGATTGGAATGTGAAGGATTTGGATATCACATCTCATGCTAAAGGAAGGGTCTCAGGTTTGGTAGAAGCATTGAGATATCACGTCTCTGCTATCGGAAGGGTCTCAGGATTGGATTGGGAAGGAGTTGGATATCCCTTCTCATGCTATAGGAAGGGTCTCAGGATTTGAATGGCAAGGAGTTGGATATCACATCTCATGCCATACGAAGGGTCTCAGGTTTGGTATAAGCATTGAGATATCACATCTCTGCTATCGGAAGGGTCTCAGGATTGGAATGGGAAGGATTTGGATATTCCCATCTCATGTTATATTACGGGTCTCAGGTTTTGTATTAGAAGCATTGAGATATCAAGTCTCAGAGTATAGGAAGGGTCTCAGAATTGGAATGGGAAGGAGTTGGATATCACATCTCAAGCTATAGGAAGGGTCTCAGGATTGGAATGGGAAGGACTTGGATATCACATCTCATGCTATAGGAAGGCTCTCAGGTTTGGAAGGGGAAAGAGTTGGATATCACATTTCATGTTAGAGGTAGGATCTCAGGTTTGGTATTAGAGGCATTGAAATATCACATCTCATGCTATCAGAAGGGTCTCGGGAATGGAATGGGAAGGAGTTGGATATCACATCTCATGCTAAAGGGAGGGTCTCAGGTTTGGAAGGGAAAGGATTTGGATATCACATCTCATGTTATAGGAAGGATCTCAGGTTTGGTATTAGAAGCATTGAGATATCACATCTCATGCTATCAGAAGGGTCTCAGGATTGGAATGGGAAGGAGTTGGATATCACATCTCATGCTAAAGGGAGGGTCTCAGGTTTGGAAGGGGAAGGATTTGGATATCACATCTCATGTTATCGGAAGGATCTCACGTTTGGTATTAGAAGTATTGAGATATCATATCTCATGCTATAGGAAGGGTCTCAGGATTGGAATGGGAAGGAGTTGGATATCACATCTCATGTTATAGGAAGTGTCTCAGGATTGTAATGGGAAGGACTTGGATATCACATCTCATGCTATAGGTAGGGTCTCAAGTTTGATATTAGAAGCATCGAGATATCACATCTCATGCTATAGGAAGGGTCTGAGGATTGGAATGGGAAGGAGTTGGATATCACATCTCATGCTATGGGAAGGGTCTCAGGTTTGGTATAAGCAGTGAGATATCGTATCTCATGCTATAGGAAGTGTCTCAGGATTGGAATGGGAAGGAGTTGGATATCACATCTCATGTTATAGGAAGGATCTCAGGTTTGGTATAAGCATTGAGATATCACATCTCTGCTACCGGAAGGGTCTCAGGATTGGAATGGGAAGGAGTTGGATATTCCCATCTCATGTTATAGGGAAGGTCTCAGGTTTGGTATTAGAAGCATTGAGATATCACATCTCATGCTATAGGAAGGGTCTCAGGATTGGAATGGGAAGGACTTGGATATCACATCTCATGCTATAGGGAAGGTCTCAAGTTTGATATTAGAAGCTTTGAGATATCACATCTCATGATATCGGAAGGGTCTCAGGATTGGAATGGGAAGGAGTTGGATATCACATCTCATGATAAAGGAAGGGTCTAAGGTTTGGAAGGGGAAGGATTTGGATATCACATCTCATGTTATATTACGGGTCTCACGTTTGTATTAGAAGCATTGAGATATCAAGTCTCATAGTATAGGAAGGGTCTCAGAATTGGAATGGGAAGGAGTTGGATATCACATCTCAAGCTATAGGAAGGGTCTCAGGATTGGAATGGGAAGGACTTGGATATCACATCTCATGCTATAGGAAGGCTCTCAGGTTTGGAAGGGGAAAGAGTTGGATATCACATTTCATGTTAGAGGTAGGATCTCAGGTTTGGTATTAGAGGCATTGAGATATCACATCTCATGCTATCAGAAGGGTCTCAGGAATGGAATGGGAAGGAGTTGGATATCACATCTCATGCTAAAGGGAGGGTCTCAGGTTTGGAAGGGGAAGGATTTGGATATCACATCTCATGTTATAGGAAGGATCTCAGGTTTGGTATTAGAAGCATTGAGATATCACATCTCATGCTATCGGAAGGATCTCAGGTTTGGTATTAGAAGCATTGAGATATCACATCTCATGCTATCAGAAGAGTCTCAGGATTGGAATAGGAAGGAGTTGGATATCACATCTCATGCTAAAGGGAGGGTCTCAGGATTGGAAGGGGAAGGATTTGGATATCACATCTCATGTTATCGGAAGGATCTCACGTTTGGTATTAGAAGTATTGAGATATCATATCTCATGCTATAGGAAGGGTCTCAGGATTGGAATGGGAAGGAGTTGGATATCACATCTCATGCTATAGGGAGGGTCTCAGGATTGGAATGGGAAGGACTTAGATATCACATATCATGCTATAGGGAGGGTCTCAGTTTTGATATTAGAAGCATTGAGATATCACATCTCATGCTATAGGAAGTGTCTCAGGATTGGAATGGGAAGGTGCTGGATATCACATCTCATGCTAAAGGAAGGGTCTCAGGTTTGGAACGGGAAGGATTTGGATATCACATCTCATGTTATAGGAAGGGTCTCAGGTTTGGTATAAGCATTGAGATATCACATCTCTGCTATCGGAAGTGTCTCAGGATTGGAATGGGAAGGAGTTGGATATCCCATCTCATGTTATAGGACGGGTCTCAGGTTTGTTATTAGAATCATTGAGATATCATATTGCATGTTGTAGGAAGGGTCTAAGGGTTGGAATGGGAAGGACTTGGATATCACATCTCATGGAATAGATAGGATCTTAGGTTTGGAAAGGGAAGGAGTTGGATATCACATTTCATGTTAGAGGAAGGATCTCAGGTTTGGTATTAGAAGCATTGAGATATCACATCTCATGCTATAGGAAGGGTCTCAGGATTGGAATGGGAAGCAGTTGGATATCACATCTCATGCTAAAGGGAGGGTCTCAGGTTTGGAAGGGGAAGGATTTGGATATCACATCTCATGTTATAGGAAGGATCTCAGGTTTGGTATTAGAAGCATTGAGATATCACATCTCATGCTATCGGAAGGATCTCAGGTTTGGTATTAGAAGCATTGAGATATCACATCTCATGCTATCAGAAGAGTCTCAGGATTGGAATAGGAAGGAGTTGGATATCACATCTCATGCTAAAGGGAGGGTCTCAGGATTGGAAGGGGAAGGATTTGGATATCACATCTCATGTTATCGGAAGGATCTCACGTTTGGTATTAGAAGTATTGAGATATCATATCTCATGCTATAGGAAGGGTCTCAGGATTGGAATGGGAAGGAGTTGGATATCACATCTCATGCTATAGAGAGGGTCTCAGGATTGGAATGGGAAGGACTTAGATATCACATATCATGCTATAGGGAGGGTCTCAGTTTTGATATTAGAAGCATTGAGATATCACATCTCATGCTATAGGAAGTGTCTCAGGATTGGAATGGGAAGGTGCTGGATATCACATCTCATGCTAAAGGAAGGGTCTCAGGTTTGGAACGGGAAGGATTTGGATATCACATCTCATGTTATAGGAAGGGTCTCAGGTTTGGTATAAGCATTGAGATATCACATCTCTGCTATCGGAAGTGTCTCAGGATTGGAATGGGAAGGAGTTGGATATCCCATCTCATGTTATAGGACGGGTCTCAGGTTTGTTATTAGAATCATTGAGATATCATATTGCATGCTGTAGGAAGGGTCTAAGGGTTGGAATGGGAAGGACTTGGATATCACATCTCATGCTATGGGAAGGGTCTCAGGTTTGGTATAAGCAGTGAGATATCGTATCTCATGCTATAGGAAGTGTCTCAGGATTGGAATGGGAAGGAGTTGGATATCACATCTCATGTTATAGGAAGGATCTCAGGTTTGGTATAAGCATTGAGATATCACATCTCTGCTACCGGAAGGGTCTCAGGATTGGAATGGGAAGGAGTTGGATATTCCCATCTCATGTTATAGGGAAGGTCTCAGGTTTGGTATTAGAAGCATTGAGATATCACATCTCATGCTATAGGAAGGGTCTCAGGATTGGAATGGGAAGGACTTGGATATCACATCTCATGCTATAGGGAAGGTCTCAAGTTTGATATTAGAAGCTTTGAGATATCACATCTCATGATATCGGAAGGGTCTCAGGATTGGAATGGGAAGGAGTTGGATATCACATCTCATGATAAAGGAAGGGTCTAAGGTTTGGAAGGGGAAGGATTTGGATATCACATCTCATGTTATATTACGGGTCTCACGTTTGTATTAGAAGCATTGAGATATCAAGTCTCATAGTATAGGAAGGGTCTCAGAATTGGAATGGGAAGGAGTTGGATATCACATCTCAAGCTATAGGAAGGGTCTCAGGATTGGAATGGGAAGGACTTGGATATCACATCTCATGCTATAGGAAGGCTCTCAGGTTTGGAAGGGGAAAGAGTTGGATATCACATTTCATGTTAGAGGTAGGATCTCAGGTTTGGTATTAGAGGCATTGAGATATCACATCTCATGCTATCAGAAAGGTCTCAGGAATGGAATGGGAAGGAGTTGGATATCACATCTCATGCTAAAGGGAGGGTCTCAGGTTTGGAAGGGGAAGGATTTGGATATCACATCTCATGTTATAGGAAGGATCTCAGGTTTGGTATTAGAAGCATTGAGATATCACATCTCATGCTATCGGAAGGATCTCAGGTTTGGTATTAGAAGCATTGAGATATCACATCTCATGCTATCAGAAGAGTCTCAGGATTGGAATAGGAAGGAGTTGGATATCACATCTCATGCTAAAGGGAGGGTCTCAGGATTGGAAGGGGAAGGATTTGGATATCACATCTCATGTTATCGGAAGGATCTCACGTTTGGTATTAGAAGTATTGAGATATCATATCTCATGCTATAGGAAGGGTCTCAGGATTGGAATGGGAAGGAGTTGGATATCACATCTCATGCTATAGGGAGGGTCTCAGGATTGGAATGGGAAGGACTTAGATATCACATATCATGCTATAGGGAGGGTCTCAGTTTTGATATTAGAAGCATTGAGATATCACATCTCATGCTATAGGAAGTGTCTCAGGATTGGAATGGGAAGGTGCTGGATATCACATCTCATGCTAAAGGAAGGGTCTCAGGTTTGGAACGGGAAGGATTTGGATATCACATCTCATGTTATAGGAAGGGTCTCAGGTTTGGTATAAGCATTGAGATATCACATCTCTGCTATCGGAAGTGTCTCAGGATTGGAATGGGAAGGAGTTGGATATCCCATCTCATGTTATAGGACGGGTCTCAGGTTTGTTATTAGAATCATTGAGATATCATATTGCATGCTGTAGGAAGGGTCTAAGGGTTGGAATGGGAAGGACTTGGATATCACATCTCATGCTATGGGAAGGGTCTCAGGTTTGGTATAAGCAGTGAGATATCGTATCTCATGCTATAGGAAGTGTCTCAGGATTGGAATGGGAAGGAGTTGGATATCACATCTCATGTTATAGGAAGGATCTCAGGTTTGATATTAGAAGCATTGAGATATCACATCTCATGCTATAGGAAGTGTCTCAGGATTGGAATGGGAAGGTGCTGGATATCACATCTCATGCTAAAGGAAGGGTCTCAGGTTTGGAACGGGAAGGATTTGGATATCACATCTCATGTTATAGGAAGGGTCTCAGGTTTGGTATAAGCATTGAGATATCACATCTCTGCTATCGGAAGTGTCTCAGGATTGGAATGGGAAGGAGTTGGATATCCCATCTCATGTTATAGGACGGGTCTCAGGTTTGTTATTAGAATCATTGAGATATCATATTGCATGCTGTAGGAAGTGTCTCAGGATTGGAATGGGAAGGTGCTGGATATCACATCTCATGCTAAAGGAAGGGTCTCAGGTTTGGAACGGGAAGGATTTGGATATCACATCTCATGTTATAGGAAGGGTCTCAGGTTTGGTATAAGCATTGAGATATCACATCTCTGCTATCGGAAGTGTCTCAGGATTGGAATGGGAAGGAGTTGGATATCCCATCTCATGTTATAGGACGGGTCTCAGGTTTGTTATTAGAATCATTGAGATATCATATTGCATGCTGTAGGAAGGGTCTAAGGGTTGGAATGGGAAGGACTTGGATATCACATCTCATGGTATAGATAGGCTCTTAGGTTTGGAAAGGGAAGGAGTTGGATATCACATTTCATGTTAGAGGAAGGATCTCAGGTTTGGTATTAGAAGCATTGAGATATCACATCTCATGCTATAGGAAGGGTCTCAGGATTGGAATGGGAAGCAGTTGGATATCACATCTCATGCTATAGGAAGGGTCTCAGGTTTGGTATAAGCATTGAGATATCACATCTCATGCTATAGGACGGGTCTCAGGATTGGAATGGAAGGAGTTGGATATCACATCTCATGTTATAGGAAGGATCTCAGGTTTGGTATTAGAAGCATTGAGACATCACATCTCATGCTATAGGAAGGGTCTCAGGGTTGGAATGGGAAGGAGTTGGATATCACATCTCATCCAATAGGAAGGGTCTCAGGTTTGGAATGGGAAGGAATTGGATATCACATCTCATGTTATAGGAAGGATCTCAGGTTTGGTATTAGAAGCATTGAGATATCACATCTCATGCTATAGGAAGGGTCTCAGGATTGGAATGTGAAGGATTTGGATATCACATCTCATGCTAAAGGAAGGGTCTCAGGTTTGGTAGAAGCATTGAGATATCACGTCTCTGCTATCGGAAGAGTCTCAGGATTGGATTGGGAAGGAGTTGGATATCTCTTCTCATGCTATAGGAAGTGTCTCAGGTTTTAATGGGAAGGAGTTGGATATCACATCTCATGTTATAGGAAGGGTCTCAGGATTGGAATGGGAAGGATTTGGATATCACATCTCTTGCTATAGGAAGGGTCTCAGGATTGGAATGGGTAGGAGTTGGATATTACTTTCTTGCTATAGGAAGGGTCTCATGTTTGGAATGGGAAGGAGTTGGATATCACATATGCTATAGTTAGTGTCTCAGGTTTGGAACGGGAAGGAGTTGGATATCACATCTCATGTTATAGGAAGGGTCTCAGGTTTGGTATAAGCATTGAGATATCACATCTCTGCTATCGGAAGCGGCTCAGGATTGGAATGGGAAGGAGTTGGATATCCCATCTCATGTTATAGGAAGAGTCTCTGGTTTGGTATTAGAATCATTGAGATATCACATCGCATGCTGTAGGAAAGGTCTAAGGATTGGAATGGGATGGACTTGGATATCACATCTCATGCTATAGGTAGGCTCTCAGGTTTGGTATAAGCATTGAGATATCACATCTCATGCTATAGGAAGGGTCTCAGGATTGGAATGGGAAGGAGTTGTATATGACATCTCAGGCCATAGGAAGGTTCTCAGGTTTGGTATAAGCATTGAGATATCACATCTCTGCTATCGGAAGGGTCTCAGGATTGGAATGGGAAGCAGTTGGATATCCCATCTCATGTTATAGGAAGGGTCTCAGGTTTGGTATTAGAAGCATAGAGATATTACATCTCATGCTATAGGAAGGATCTCAGGATTTGAATGGCAAGGAGTTGGATATCACATCTCATGCCATAGGAATGGTCTCAGGTTTGGTATAAGCATTGAGATATCACATCTCTGCTATCGGAAGGGTCTCAGGATTGGATTGGGAAGGAGTTAGATATCCCTTCTCATGCTATAGGAAGTGTCTCAGGTTGGAATGGGAAGGAGTTGGATATCACATCTCATGTTATAGGAAGGGTCTCAGGATTGGAATGGGAAGGACTTGGATGTCACATCTCATGCTATAGGGAGGGTCTCAAGTTTGATATTAGAAGCATTGAGATAACAAATCTCATGATATCGGAAGGGTCTCAGGATTGGAATGGGAAGGAGTTGGATATCACATCTCATGATAAAGGAAGGGTCTAAGGTTTGGAAGGGGAAGGATTTGGATATCACATCTCATGTTATAGGACGGGTCTCAGGTTTGGTATTAGATGCATTGAGATATCAAGTCTCATGGTATAAGAAGGGTCTCAGAATTGGAATGGGAAGGAGTTGGATATCACATCTCATGCCATAGTATGGGTCTCAGGTTTGGTAGAAGCATTGGGATATCACATCTCATGCTATCGGAAGGGTATCAGTATTGGATTTGGAAGAAGTTGGATATCCCATCTCATGCTATAGGAAGGGTCTCAGGTTGGAATGGGAAGGAGTTGGATATCACATTTCATGATATAGGAAGGGTCTCAGGATTGGAATGGGAAGGACTTGGATATCATATCTCATGCTATAGGACGGGTCTCAGGTTTGTTATTAGAATCATTGAGATATCATATTGCATGCTGTAGGAAGGGTCTAAGGATTGGAATGGGAAGGACTTGGATATCACATCTCATGCTATAGATAGGCTCTTAGGTTTGGAAAGGGAAGGAGTTGGATATCACATTTCATGTTAGAGGAAGGATCTCAGGTTTGGTATTAGAAGCATTGAGATATCACATCTCATGCTATATGAAGGGTCTCAGGATTGGAATGGGAAGTAGTTGGATATCACATCTCATGCTATAGGAAGGGTCTCAGGTTTGGTATAAGCATTGAGATATCACATCTCATGCTATATGAAGGGTCTCAGGATTGGAATTGGAAGTAGTTGGATATCACATCTCATGCTATAGGAAGGGTCTCAGTTTTGGTATAAGCATTGAGATATCACATCTCATGCTATAGGACAGGTCTCAGGATTGGAATGGAAGGAGTTGGATATCACATATCATGTTATAGGAAGGATCTCAGGTTTGGTATTGGAAGCATTGAGACATCACATCTCATGCTATAGGAAGGGTCTCAGGGTTGGAATGGGAAGGAGTTGGATATCACATCTCATCCAATAGGAAGGGTCTCAGGTTTGGAATGGGAAGGAATTGGATATCACATCTCATGTTATAGGAAAGATCTCAGGTTTGGTATTAGAAGCATTGAGATATCACATCTCATGCTATAGGAAGGGTCTCAGGATTGGAATGTGAAGGATTTGGATATCACATCTCATGCTAAAGGAAGGGTCTCAGGTTTGGTAGAAGCATTGAGATATCACGTCTCTGCTATCGGAAGGGTCTCAGGATTGGATTGGGAAGGAGTTGGATATCCCTTCTCATGCTATAGGAAGGGTCATTGGTTTGGTATTAGAAGCATTGAGATATCACATCTCATGCTATAGGAAGGGTCTCAGGATTGGAATGGGAAGGACTTGGATATCACATCCCCTGCTATAGGGAGGGTCTCAAGTTTGATATTAGAAGCTTTGAGATATCACATCTCATGATATCGGAAGGGTCTCAGGATTGGAATGGGAAGGAGTTGGATATCACATCTCATGATAAAGGAAGGGTCTAAGGTTTGGAAGGGGAAGGATTTGGATATCACATCTCATGTTATATTACGGGTCTCAGGTTTGGTATTAGAAGCATTGAGATATCAAGTCTCAGAGTATAGGAAGGGTCTCAGAATTGGAATGGGAAGGAGTTGGATATCACATCTCAAGCTATAGGAAGGGTCTCAGGATTGGAATGGGAAGGACTTGGATATCACATCTCATGCTATAGGAAGGCTCTCAGGTTTGGAAGGGGAAAGAGTTGGATATCACATTTCATGTTAGAGGTAGGATCTCAGGTTTGGTATTAGAGGCATTGAGATATCACATCTCATGCTATCAGAAGGGTCTCAGGAATGGAATGGGAAGGAGTTGGATATCACATCTCATGCTAAAGGGAGGGTCTCAGGTTTGGAAGGGGAATGATTTGGATATCACATCTCATGTTATAGGAAGGATCTCAGGTTTGGTATTAGAAGCATTGAGATATCACATCTCATGCTATCGGAAGGATCTCAGGTTTGGTATTAGAAGCATTGAGATATCACATCTCATGCTATCAGAAGGGTCTCAGGATTGGAATGGGAAGGAGTTGGATATCACATCTCATGCTAAAGGGAGGGTCTCAGGTTTGGAAGGGGAAGGATTTGGATATCACATCTCATGTTATCGGAAGGATCTCACGTTTGGTATTAGAAATATTGAGATATCATATCTCATGCTATAGGAAGGGTCTCAGGAGTGGAATGGGAAAGAGTTGGATATCACATCTCATGCTATAGGGAGTGTCTCAGGATTGGAATGGGAAGGACTTAGATATCACATATCATGCTATAAGGAGGGTCTCAGTTTTGATATTAGAAGCATTGAGATATCACATCTCATGCTATCGGAAGTGTCTCAGGATTGGAATGGGAAGGAGCTGGATATCACATCTCATGCTAAAGGAAGGGTCTCAGGTTTGGAACGGGAAGGATTTGGATATCACATCTCATGTTATAGGAAGGGTCTCAGGTTTGGTATAAGCATTGAGATATCACATCTCTGCTATCGGAAGTGTCTCAGGATTGGAATGGGAAGGAGTTGGATATCCCATCTCATGTTATAGGACGGGTCTCAGGTTTGTTATTAGAATCATTGAGATATCATATTGCATGCTGTAGGAAGGGTCTAAGGGTTGGAATGGGAAGGACTTGGATATCACATCTCATGCTATGGGAAGGGTCTCAGGTTTGGTATAAGCAGTGAGATATCGTATCTCATGCTATAGGAAGTGTCTCAGGATTGGAATGGGAAGGAGTTGGATATCACATCTCATGTTATAGGAAGGATCTCAGGTTTGATATTAGAAGCATTGAGATATCACATCTCATGCTATAGGAAGTGTCTCAGGATTGGAATGGGAAGGTGCTGGATATCACATCTCATGCTAAAGGAAGGGTCTCAGGTTTGGAACGGGAAGGATTTGGATATCACATCTCATGTTATAGGAAGGGTCTCAGGTTTGGTATAAGCATTGAGATATCACATCTCTGCTATCGGAAGTGTCTCAGGATTGGAATGGGAAGGAGTTGGATATCCCATCTCATGTTATAGGACGGGTCTCAGGTTTGTTATTAGAATCATTGAGATATCATATTGCATGCTGTAGGAAGTGTCTCAGGATTGGAATGGGAAGGTGCTGGATATCACATCTCATGCTAAAGGAAGGGTCTCAGGTTTGGAACGGGAAGGATTTGGATATCACATCTCATGTTATAGGAAGGGTCTCAGGTTTGGTATAAGCATTGAGATATCACATCTCTGCTATCGGAAGTGTCTCAGGATTGGAATGGGAAGGAGTTGGATATCCCATCTCATGTTATAGGACGGGTCTCAGGTTTGTTATTAGAATCATTGAGATATCATATTGCATGCTGTAGGAAGGGTCTAAGGGTTGGAATGGGAAGGACTTGGATATCACATCTCATGGTATAGATAGGCTCTTAGGTTTGGAAAGGGAAGGAGTTGGATATCACATTTCATGTTAGAGGAAGGATCTCAGGTTTGGTATTAGAAGCATTGAGATATCACATCTCATGCTATAGGAAGGGTCTCAGGATTGGAATGGGAAGCAGTTGGATATCACATCTCATGCTATAGGAAGGGTCTCAGGTTTGGTATAAGCATTGAGATATCACATCTCATGCTATAGGACGGGTCTCAGGATTGGAATGGAAGGAGTTGGATATCACATCTCATGTTATAGGAAGGATCTCAGGTTTGGTATTAGAAGCATTGAGACATCACATCTCATGCTATAGGAAGGGTCTCAGGGTTGGAATGGGAAGGAGTTGGATATCACATCTCATCCAATAGGAAGGGTCTCAGGTTTGGAATGGGAAGGAATTGGATATCACATCTCATGTTATAGGAAGGATCTCAGGTTTGGTATTAGAAGCATTGAGATATCACATCTCATGCTATAGGAAGGGTCTCAGGATTGGAATGTGAAGGATTTGGATATCACATCTCATGCTAAAGGAAGGGTCTCAGGTTTGGTAGAAGCATTGAGATATCACGTCTCTGCTATCGGAAGAGTCTCAGGATTGGATTGGGAAGGAGTTGGATATCACATCTCATGCCATAGGAAGGGTCTCAGGTTTGGTATAAGCATTGAGATATCACATCTCTGCTATCGGAAGGGTCTCAGGATTGGATTGGGAAGGAGTTGGATATCTCTTCTCATGCTATAGGAAGTGTCTCAGGTTTTAATGGGAAGGAGTTGGATATCACATCTCATGTTATAGGAAGGGTCTCAGGATTGGAATGGGAAGGATTTGGATATCACATCTCTTGCTATAGGAAGGGTCTCAGGATTGGAATGGGTAGGAGTTGGATATTACTTTCTTGCTATAGGAAGGGTCTCATGTTTGGAATGGGAAGGAGTTGGATATCACATATGCTATAGTTAGTGTCTCAGGTTTGGAACGGGAAGGAGTTGGATATCACATCTCATGTTATAGGAAGGGTCTCAGGTTTGGTATAAGCATTGAGATATCACATCTCTGCTATCGGAAGCGGCTCAGGATTGGAATGGGAAGGAGTTGGATATCCCATCTCATGTTATAGGAAGAGTCTCTGGTTTGGTATTAGAATCATTGAGATATCACATCGCATGCTGTAGGAAAGGTCTAAGGATTGGAATGGGATGGACTTGGATATCACATCTCATGCTATAGGTAGGCTCTCAGGTTTGGTATAAGCATTGAGATATCACATCTCATGCTATAGGAAGGGTCTCAGGATTGGAATGGGAAGGAGTTGTATATGACATCTCAGGCCATAGGAAGGTTCTCAGGTTTGGTATAAGCATTGAGATATCACATCTCTGCTATCGGAAGGGTCTCAGGATTGGAATGGGAAGCAGTTGGATATCCCATCTCATGTTATAGGAAGGGTCTCAGGTTTGGTATTAGAAGCATAGAGATATTACATCTCATGCTATAGGAAGGATCTCAGGATTTGAATGGCAAGGAGTTGGATATCACATCTCATGCCATAGGAAGGGTCTCAGGTTTGGTATAAGCATTGAGATATCACATCTCTGCTATCGGAAGGGTCTCAGGATTGGATTGGGAAGGAGTTAGATATCCCTTCTCATGCTATAGGAAGTGTCTCAGGTTGGAATGGGAAGGAGTTGGATATCACATCTCATGTTATAGGAAGGGTCTCAGGATTGGAATGGGAAGGACTTGGATGTCACATCTCATGCTATAGGGAGGGTCTCAAGTTTGATATTAGAAGCATTGAGATAACAAATCTCATGATATCGGAAGGGTCTCAGGATTGGAATGGGAAGGAGTTGGATATCACATCTCATGATAAAGGAAGGGTCTAAGGTTTGGAAGGGGAAGGATTTGGATATCACATCTCATGTTATAGGACGGGTCTCAGGTTTGGTATTAGATGCATTGAGATATCAAGTCTCATGGTATAAGAAGGGTCTCAGAATTGGAATGGGAAGGAGTTGGATATCACACCTCAAGCTATAGGAAGGGTCTCAGGATTGGAATGGGAAGGAGTTTGATATCACATCTCATGCCATAGTATGGGTCTCAGGTTTGGTAGAAGCATTGGGATATCACATCTCATGCTATCGGAAGGGTATCAGTATTGGATTTGGAAGAAGTTGGATATCCCATCTCATGCTATAGGAAGGGTCTCAGGTTGGAATGGGAAGGAGTTGGATATCACATTTCATGATATAGGAAGGGTCTCAGGATTGGAATGGGAAGGACTTGGATATCATATCTCATGCTATAGGACGGGTCTCAGGTTTGTTATTAGAATCATTGAGATATCATATTGCATGCTGTAGGAAGGGTCTAAGGATTGGAATGGGAAGGACTTGGATATCACATCTCATGCTATAGATAGGCTCTTAGGTTTGGAAAGGGAAGGAGTTGGATATCACATTTCATGTTAGAGGAAGGATCTCAGGTTTGGTATTAGAAGCATTGAGATATCACATCTCATGCTATATGAAGGGTCTCAGGATTGGAATGGGAAGTAGTTGGATATCACATCTCATGCTATAGGAAGGGTCTCAGGTTTGGTATAAGCATTGAGATATCACATCTCATGCTATATGAAGGGTCTCAGGATTGGAATGGGAAGTAGTTGGATATCACATCTCATGCTATAGGAAGGGTCTCAGGTTTGGTATAAGCATTGAGATATCACATCTCATGCTATAGGACAGGTCTCAGGATTGGAATGGAAGGAGTTGGATATCACATATCATGTTATAGGAAGGATCTCAGGTTTGGTATTGGAAGCATTGAGACATCACATCTCATGCTATAGGAAGGGTCTCAGGGTTGGAATGGGAAGGAGTTGGATATCACATCTCATCCAATAGGAAGGGTCTCAGGTTTGGAATGGGAAGGAATTGGATATCACATCTCATGTTATAGGAAAGATCTCAGGTTTGGTATTAGAAGCATTGAGATATCACATCTCATGCTATAGGAAGGGTCTCAGGATTGGAATGTGAAGGATTTGGATATCACATCTCATGCTAAAGGAAGGGTCTCAGGTTTGGTAGAAGCATTGAGATATCACGTCTCTGCTATCGGAAGGGTCTCAGGATTGGATTGGGAAGGAGTTGGATATCCCTTCTCATGCTATAGGAAGGGTCATTGGTTTGGTATTAGAAGCATTGAGATATCACATCTCATGCTATAGGAAGGGTCTCAGGATTGGAATGGGAAGGACTTGGATATCACATCCCCTGCTATAGGGAGGGTCTCAAGTTTGATATTAGAAGCTTTGAGATATCACATCTCATGATATCGGAAGGGTCTCAGGATTGGAATGGGAAGGAGTTGGATATCACATCTCATGATAAAGGAAGGGTCTAAGGTTTGGAAGGGGAAGGATTTGGATATCACATCTCATGTTATATTACGGGTCTCAGGTTTGGTATTAGAAGCATTGAGATATCAAGTCTCAGAGTATAGGAAGGGTCTCAGAATTGGAATGGGAAGGAGTTGGATATCACATCTCAAGCTATAGGAAGGGTCTCAGGATTGGAATGGGAAGGACTTGGATATCACATCTCATGCTATAGGAAGGCTCTCAGGTTTGGAAGGGGAAAGAGTTGGATATCACATTTCATGTTAGAGGTAGGATCTCAGGTTTGGTATTAGAGGCATTGAGATATCACATCTCATGCTATCAGAAGGGTCTCAGGAATGGAATGGGAAGGAGTTGGATATCACATCTCATGCTAAAGGGAGGGTCTCAGGTTTGGAAGGGGAATGATTTGGATATCACATCTCATGTTATAGGAAGGATCTCAGGTTTGGTATTAGAAGCATTGAGATATCACATCTCATGCTATCGGAAGGATCTCAGGTTTGGTATTAGAAGCATTGAGATATCACATCTCATGCTATCAGAAGGGTCTCAGGATTGGAATGGGAAGGAGTTGGATATCACATCTCATGCTAAAGGGAGGGTCTCAGGTTTGGAAGGGGAAGGATTTGGATATCACATCTCATGTTATCGGAAGGATCTCACGTTTGGTATTAGAAATATTGAGATATCATATCTCATGCTATAGGAAGGGTCTCAGGAGTGGAATGGGAAAGAGTTGGATATCACATCTCATGCTATAGGGAGTGTCTCAGGATTGGAATGGGAAGGACTTAGATATCACATATCATGCTATAAGGAGGGTCTCAGTTTTGATATTAGAAGCATTGAGATATCACATCTCATGCTATCGGAAGTGTCTCAGGATTGGAATGGGAAGGAGCTGGATATCACATCTCATGCTAAAGGAAGGGTCTCAGGTTTGGAACGGGAAGGATTTGGATATCACATCTCATGTTATAGGAAGGGTCTCAGGTTTGGTATAAGCATTGAGATATCACATCTCTGCTATCGGAAGTGTCTCAGGATTGGAATGGGAAGGAGTTGGATATCCCATCTCATGTTATAGGACGGGTCTCAGGTTTGTTATTAGAATCATTGAGATATCATATTGCATGCTGTAGGAAGGGTCTAAGGGTTGGAATGGGAAGGACTTGGATATCACATCTCATGCTATGGGAAGGGTCTCAGGTTTGGTATAAGCAGTGAGATATCGTATCTCATGCTATAGGAAGTGTCTCAGGATTGGAATGGGAAGGAGTTGGATATCACATCTCATGTTATAGGAAGGATCTCAGGTTTGATATTAGAAGCATTGAGATATCACATCTCATGCTATAGGAAGTGTCTCAGGATTGGAATGGGAAGGTGCTGGATATCACATCTCATGCTAAAGGAAGGGTCTCAGGTTTGGAACGGGAAGGATTTGGATATCACATCTCATGTTATAGGAAGGGTCTCAGGTTTGGTATAAGCATTGAGATATCACATCTCTGCTATCGGAAGTGTCTCAGGATTGGAATGGGAAGGAGTTGGATATCCCATCTCATGTTATAGGACGGGTCTCAGGTTTGTTATTAGAATCATTGAGATATCATATTGCATGCTGTAGGAAGTGTCTCAGGATTGGAATGGGAAGGTGCTGGATATCACATCTCATGCTAAAGGAAGGGTCTCAGGTTTGGAACGGGAAGGATTTGGATATCACATCTCATGTTATAGGAAGGGTCTCAGGTTTGGTATAAGCATTGAGATATCACATCTCTGCTATCGGAAGTGTCTCAGGATTGGAATGGGAAGGAGTTGGATATCCCATCTCATGTTATAGGACGGGTCTCAGGTTTGTTATTAGAATCATTGAGATATCATATTGCATGCTGTAGGAAGGGTCTAAGGGTTGGAATGGGAAGGACTTGGATATCACATCTCATGGTATAGATAGGCTCTTAGGTTTGGAAAGGGAAGGAGTTGGATATCACATTTCATGTTAGAGGAAGGATCTCAGGTTTGGTATTAGAAGCATTGAGATATCACATCTCATGCTATAGGAAGGGTCTCAGGATTGGAATGGGAAGCAGTTGGATATCACATCTCATGCTATAGGAAGGGTCTCAGGTTTGGTATAAGCATTGAGATATCACATCTCATGCTATAGGACGGGTCTCAGGATTGGAATGGAAGGAGTTGGATATCACATCTCATGTTATAGGAAGGATCTCAGGTTTGGTATTAGAAGCATTGAGACATCACATCTCATGCTATAGGAAGGGTCTCAGGGTTGGAATGGGAAGGAGTTGGATATCACATCTCATCCAATAGGAAGGGTCTCAGGTTTGGAATGGGAAGGAATTGGATATCACATCTCATGTTATAGGAAGGATCTCAGGTTTGGTATTAGAAGCATTGAGATATCACATCTCATGCTATAGGAAGGGTCTCAGGATTGGAATGTGAAGGATTTGGATATCACATCTCATGCTAAAGGAAGGGTCTCAGGTTTGGTAGAAGCATTGAGATATCACGTCTCTGCTATCGGAAGAGTCTCAGGATTGGATTGGGAAGGAGGTGGATATCACATCTCATGCCATAGGAAGGGTCTCAGGTTTGGTATAAGCATTGAGATATCACATCTCTGCTATCGGAAGGGTCTCAGGATTGGATTGGGAAGGAGTTGGATATCTCTTCTCATGCTATAGGAAGTGTCTCAGGTTTTAATGGGAAGGAGTTGGATATCACATCTCATGTTATAGGAAGGGTCTCAGGATTGGAATGGGAAGGATTTGGATATCACATCTCTTGCTATAGGAAGGGTCTCAGGATTGGAATGGGTAGGAGTTGGATATTACTTTCTTGCTATAGGAAGGGTCTCATGTTTGGAATGGGAAGGAGTTGGATATCACATATGCTATAGTTAGTGTCTCAGGTTTGGAACGGGAAGGAGTTGGATATCACATCTCATGTTATAGGAAGGGTCTCAGGTTTGGTATAAGCATTGAGATATCACATCTCTGCTATCGGAAGCGGCTCAGGATTGGAATGGGAAGGAGTTGGATATCCCATCTCATGTTATAGGAAGAGTCTCTGGTTTGGTATTAGAATCATTGAGATATCACATCGCATGCTGTAGGAAAGGTCTAAGGATTGGAATGGGATGGACTTGGATATCACATCTCATGCTATAGGTAGGCTCTCAGGTTTGGTATAAGCATTGAGATATCACATCTCATGCTATAGGAAGGGTCTCAGGATTGGAATGGGAAGGAGTTGTATATGACATCTCAGGCCATAGGAAGGTTCTCAGGTTTGGTATAAGCATTGAGATATCACATCTCTGCTATCGGAAGGGTCTCAGGATTGGAATGGGAAGCAGTTGGATATCCCATCTCATGTTATAGGAAGGGTCTCAGGTTTGGTATTAGAAGCATAGAGATATTACATCTCATGCTATAGGAAGGATCTCAGGATTTGAATGGCAAGGAGTTGGATATCACATCTCATGCCATAGGAAGGGTCTCAGGTTTGGTATAAGCATTGAGATATCACATCTCTGCTATCGGAAGGGTCTCAGGATTGGATTGGGAAGGAGTTAGATATCCCTTCTCATGCTATAGGAAGTGTCTCAGGTTGGAATGGGAAGGAGTTGGATATCACATCTCATGTTATAGGAAGGGTCTCAGGATTGGAATGGGAAGGACTTGGATGTCACATCTCATGCTATAGGGAGGGTCTCAAGTTTGATATTAGAAGCATTGAGATAACAAATCTCATGATATCGGAAGGGTCTCAGGATTGGAATGGGAAGGAGTTGGATATCACATCTCATGATAAAGGAAGGGTCTAAGGTTTGGAAGGGGAAGGATTTGGATATCACATCTCATGTTATAGGACGGGTCTCAGGTTTGGTATTAGATGCATTGAGATATCAAGTCTCATGGTATAAGAAGGGTCTCAGAATTGGAATGGGAAGGAGTTGGATATCACACCTCAAGCTATAGGAAGGGTCTCAGGATTGGAATGGGAAGGAGTTTGATATCACATCTCATGCCATAGTATGGGTCTCAGGTTTGGTAGAAGCATTGGGATATCACATCTCATGCTATCGGAAGGGTATCAGTATTGGATTTGGAAGAAGTTGGATATCCCATCTCATGCTATAGGAAGGGTCTCAGGTTGGAATGGGAAGGAGTTGGATATCACATTTCATGATATAGGAAGGGTCTCAGGATTGGAATGGGAAGGACTTGGATATCATATCTCATGCTATAGGACGGGTCTCAGGTTTGTTATTAGAATCATTGAGATATCATATTGCATGCTGTAGGAAGGGTCTAAGGATTGGAATGGGAAGGACTTGGATATCACATCTCATGCTATAGATAGGCTCTTAGGTTTGGAAAGGGAAGGAGTTGGATATCACATTTCATGTTAGAGGAAGGATCTCAGGTTTGGTATTAGAAGCATTGAGATATCACATCTCATGCTATATGAAGGGTCTCAGGATTGGAATGGGAAGTAGTTGGATATCACATCTCATGCTATAGGAAGGGTCTCAGGTTTGGTATAAGCATTGAGATATCACATCTCATGCTATATGAAGGGTCTCAGGATTGGAATGGGAAGTAGTTGGATATCACATCTCATGCTATAGGAAGGGTCTCAGGTTTGGTATAAGCATTGAGATATCACATCTCATGCTATAGGACAGGTCTCAGGATTGGAATGGAAGGAGTTGGATATCACATATCATGTTATAGGAAGGATCTCAGGTTTGGTATTGGAAGCATTGAGACATCACATCTCATGCTATAGGAAGGGTCTCAGGGTTGGAATGGGAAGGAGTTGGATATCACATCTCATCCAATAGGAAGGGTCTCAGGTTTGGAATGGGAAGGAATTGGATATCACATCTCATGTTATAGGAAAGATCTCAGGTTTGGTATTAGAAGCATTGAGATATCACATCTCATGCTATAGGAAGGGTCTCAGGATTGGAATGTGAAGGATTTGGATATCACATCTCATGCTAAAGGAAGGGTCTCAGGTTTGGTAGAAGCATTGAGATATCACGTCTCTGCTATCGGAAGGGTCTCAGGATTGGATTGGGAAGGAGTTGGATATCCCTTCTCATGCTATAGGAAGGGTCATTGGTTTGGTATTAGAAGCATTGAGATATCACATCTCATGCTATAGGAAGGGTCTCAGGATTGGAATGGGAAGGACTTGGATATCACATCCCCTGCTATAGGGAGGGTCTCAAGTTTGATATTAGAAGCTTTGAGATATCACATCTCATGATATCGGAAGGGTCTCAGGATTGGAATGGGAAGGAGTTGGATATCACATCTCATGATAAAGGAAGGGTCTAAGGTTTGGAAGGGGAAGGATTTGGATATCACATCTCATGTTATATTACGGGTCTCAGGTTTGGTATTAGAAGCATTGAGATATCAAGTCTCAGAGTATAGGAAGGGTCTCAGAATTGGAATGGGAAGGAGTTGGATATCACATCTCAAGCTATAGGAAGGGTCTCAGGATTGGAATGGGAAGGACTTGGATATCACATCTCATGCTATAGGAAGGCTCTCAGGTTTGGAAGGGGAAAGAGTTGGATATCACATTTCATGTTAGAGGTAGGATCTCAGGTTTGGTATTAGAGGCATTGAGATATCACATCTCATGCTATCAGAAGGGTCTCAGGAATGGAATGGGAAGGAGTTGGATATCACATCTCATGCTAAAGGGAGGGTCTCAGGTTTGGAAGGGGAATGATTTGGATATCACATCTCATGTTATAGGAAGGATCTCAGGTTTGGTATTAGAAGCATTGAGATATCACATCTCATGCTATCGGAAGGATCTCAGGTTTGGTATTAGAAGCATTGAGATATCACATCTCATGCTATCAGAAGGGTCTCAGGATTGGAATGGGAAGGAGTTGGATATCACATCTCATGCTAAAGGGAGGGTCTCAGGTTTGGAAGGGGAAGGATTTGGATATCACATCTCATGTTATCGGAAGGATCTCACGTTTGGTATTAGAAATATTGAGATATCATATCTCATGCTATAGGAAGGGTCTCAGGAGTGGAATGGGAAAGAGTTGGATATCACATCTCATGCTATAGGGAGTGTCTCAGGATTGGAATGGGAAGGACTTAGATATCACATATCATGCTATAGGGAGGGTCTCAGTTTTGATATTAGAAGCATTGAGATATCACATCTCATGCTATCGGAAGTGTCTCAGGATTGGAATGGGAAGGAGCTGGATATCACATCTCATGCTAAAGGAAGGGTCTCAGGTTTGGAACGGGAAGGATTTGGATATCACATCTCATGTTATAGGAAGGGTCTCAGGTTTGGTATAAGCATTGAGATATCACATCTCTGCTATCGGAAGTGTCTCAGGATTGGAATGGGAAGGAGTTGGATATCACATCTCATGTTATGGGACGGGTCTCAGGTTTGTTATTAGAATCATTGAGATATCATATTGCATGCTGTAGGAAGGGTCTAAGGGTTGGAATGGGAAGGACTTGGATATCACATCTCATGCTATAGATAGGCTCTTAGGTTTGGAAAGGGAAGGAGTTGGATATCACATTTCATGTTAGAGGAAGGATCTCAGGTTTGGTATTAGAAGCATTGAGATATCACATCTCATGCTATAGGAAGGGTCTCAGGATTGGAATGGGAAGTAGTTGGATATCACATCTCATGCTATAGGAAGGGTCTCATGTTTAGTATAAGCATTGAGATATCACATCTCATGCTATAGGACGGGTCTCAGGATTGGAATGGAAGGAGTTGGATATCACATCTCATGTTATAGGAAGGATCTCAGGTTTGGTATTAGAAGCATTGAGACATCACGTCTCATGCTATAGGAAGGGTCTCAGGGTTGGAATGGGAAGGAGTTGGATATCACATCTCATCCAATAGGAAGGGTCTCAGGTTTGGAATGGGAAGGAATTGGATATCACATCTCATGTTATAGGAAGGATCTCAGGTTTGGTATTAGAAGCATTGAGATATCACATCTCATGCTATAGGAAGGGTCTCAGGATTGGAATGTGAAGGATTTGGATATCACATCTCATGCTAAAGGAAGGGTCTCAGGTTTGGTAGAAGCATTGAGATATCACGTCTCTGCTATCGGAAGGGTCGCAGGATTGGATTGGGAAGGAGTTGGATATCCCTTCTCATGCTATAGGAAGGGTCTCAGGATTCGAATGGCAAGGAGTTGGATATCACATCTCATGCCATAGGAAGGGTCTCAGGTTTGGTATAAGCGTTGAGATATCACATCTCTGCTATCGGAAGGGTCTCAGGATTGGATTGGGAAGGAGTTGGATATCCCTTCTCATGCTATAGGAAGTGTCTCAGGTTGGAATGGGAAGGAGTTGGATATCACATCTCATGTTATAGGAAGGGTCTCAGGATTGGAATGGGAAGGATTTGGATATCACATCTCTTGCTATAGGAAGGGTCTCAGGATTGGAATGGGTAGGAGTTGGATATTACTTTCTTGCTATAGGAAGGGTCTCATGTTTGGAATGGGAAGGAGTTGGATATCACATATGCTATAGTTAGTGTCTCAGGTTTGGAACGGGAAGGAGTTGGATATCACATCTCATGTTATAGGAAGGGTCTCAGGTTTGGTATAAGCGTTGAGATATCACATCTCTGCTATCGGAAGCGGCTCAGGATTGGAATGGGAAGGAGTTGGATATCACATCTCATGTTATAGTAAGAGTCTCTGGTTTGGTATTAGAATCATTGAGATATCATATCGCATGCTGTAGGAAGGGTCTAAGGATTGGAATGGGATGGACTTGGATATCACATCTCATGCTATAGGTAGGCTCTCAGATTGAGATATCACATCTCATGCTAAAGGAAGGGTCTCAGGATTGGAATGGGAAGGAGTTGTGTATGACATCTCAGGCCATAGGAAGGGTCTCAGGTTTGGTATAAGCATTGAGATATCACATCTCTGCTATCGGAAGGGTCTCAGGATTGGAATGGGAAGGAGTTGGATATCCCATCTCATGTTATAGGAAGGGTCTCAGGTTTGGTATTAGAAGCATAGAGATATCACATCTCATGCTATAGGAAGGGTCTCAGGATTGGAATGGGAAGGACTTGGATGTCACATCTCATGCTATAGGGAGGATCTCAAGTTTGATATTAGAAGCATTGAGATAACAAATCTCATGATATCGGAAGGGTCTCAGGATTGGAATGGGAAGGAGTTGGATACCACATCTCATGATAAAGGAAGGGTCTAAGGTTTGGAAGGGGAAGGATTTGGATATCACATCTCATGTTATAGGACGGGTCTCAGGTTTGGTATTAGAAGCATTGAGATATCAAGTCTCATGGTATAAGAAGGGTCTCAGAATTGGAATGGGAAGGAGTTGGATATCACACCTCAAGCTATAGGAAGGGTCTCAGGATTGGAATGGGAAGGAGTTTGATATCACATCTCATGCCATAGTATGGGTCTCAGGTTTGGTAGAAGCATTGGGATATCACATCTCATGCTATCGGAAGGGTATCAGTATTGGATTTTGAAGAAGTTGGATATCCCATCTCATGCTATAGGAAGGGTCTCAGGTTGGAATGGGAAGGAGTTGGATATCACATTTCATGTTATAGGAAGGGTCTCAGGATTGGAATGGGAAGGACTTGGATATCATATCTCATGCTATAGGACGGGTCTCAGGTTTGTTATTAGAATCATTGAGACATCACGTCTCATGCTATAGGAAGGGTCTCAGGGTTGGAATGGGAAGGAATTGGATATCACATCTCATGTTATAGGAAGGATCTCAGGTTTGGTATTAGAAGCATTGAGATATCACATCTCATGCTATAGGAAGGGTCTCAGGATTGGAATGTGAAGGATTTGGATATCACATCTCATGCTAAAGGAAGGGTCTCAGGTTTGGTAGAAGCATTGAGATATCACGTCTCTGCTATCGGAAGGGTCTCAGGATTGGATTGGGAAGGAGTTGGATATCCCTTCTCATGCTATAGGAAGGGTCTCAGGATTTGAATGGCAAGGAGTTGGATATCACATCTCATGCCATACGAAGGGTCTCAGGTTTGGTATAAGCATTGAGATATCACATCTCTGCTATCGGAAGGGTCTCAGGATTGGAATGGGAAGGAGTTGGATATTCCCATCTCATGTAATAGGAAGGGTCTCAGGTTTGGTATTAGAAGCATTGAGATATCACATCTCATGCTATAGGAAGGGTCTCAGGATTGGAATGCGAAGGACTTGGATATCACATCTCATGCTATAGGGAGGGTCTCAAGTTTGATATTAGAAGCTTTGAGATATCACATCTCATGATATCGGAAGGGTCTCAGGATTGGAATGGGAAGGAGTTGGATATCACATCTCATGATAAAGGAAGGGTCTAAGGTTTGGAAGGGGAAGGATTTGGATATCACATCTCATGTTATATTACGGGTCTCAGGTTTGGTATTAGAAGCATTGAGATATCAAGTCTCAGAGTATAGGAAGGGTCTCAGAATTGGAATGGGAAGGAGTTGGATATCACATCTCAAGCAATAGGAAGGGTATCAGGATTGGAATGGGAAGGACTTGGATATCAGATCTCATGCTATAGGAAGGCTCTCAGGTTTGGAAGGGGAAAGAGTTGGATATCACATTTCATGTTAGAGGTAGGATCTCAGGTTTGGTATTAGAGGCATTGAGATATCACATCTCATGCTATCAGAAGGGTCTCGGGAATGGAATGGGAAGGAGTTGGATATCACATCTCATGCTAAAGGGAGGGTCTCAGGTTTGGAAGGGGAAGGATTTGGATATCACATCTCATGTTATAGGAAGGATCTCAGGTTTGGTATTAGAAGCATTGAGATATCACATCTCATGCTATCGGAAGGATCTCAGGTTTGGTATTAGAAGCATTGAGATATCACATCTCATGCTATCAGAAGGGTCTCAGGATTGGAATGGGAAGGAGTTGGATATCACATCTCATGCTAAAGGGAGGGTCTCAGGTTTGGAAGGGGAAGGATTTGGATATCACATCTCATGTTATCGGAAGGATCTCACGTTTGGTATTAGAAGTATTGAGATATCATATCTCATGCTATAGGAAGGGTCTCAGGATTGGAATGGGAAGGAGTTGGATATCACATCTCATGCTATAGGAAGTGTCTCAGGATTGTAATGGGAAGGACTTGGATATCACATCTCATGCTATAGGTAGGGTCTCAAGTTTGATATTAGAAGCATTGAGATATCACATCTCATGCTATAGGAAGGGTCTGAGGATTGGAATGGGAAGGAGTTGGATATCACATCTCATGCTATGGGAAGGGTCTCAGGTTTGGTATAAGCAGTGAGATATCACATCTCATGCTATAGGAAGTGTCTCAGGATTGGAATGGGAAGGAGTTGGATATCACATCTCATGTTATAGGAAGGATCTCAGGTTTGGTATAAGCATTGAGATATCACATCTCTGCTATCGGAAGGGTCTCAGGATTGGAATGGGAAGGAGTTGGATATTCCCATCTCATGTTATAGGAAGGGTCTCAGGTTTGGTATTAGAAGCATTGAGATATCATATCTCATGCTATAGGAAGGGTCTCAGGATTGGAATGGGAAGGACTTGGATATCACATCTCATGCTATAGGGAGGGTCTCAAGTTTGATATTAGAAGCTTTGAGATATCACATCTCATGATATCGGAAGGGTCTCAGGATTGGAATGGGAAGGAGTTGGATATCACATCTCATGATAAAGGAAGGGTCTAAGGTTTGGAAGGGGAAGGATTTGGATATCACATCTCATGTTATATTACGGGTCTCACGTTTGTATTAGAAGCATTGAGATATCAAGTCTCATAGTATAGGAAGGGTCTCAGAATTGGAATGGGAAGGAGTTGGATATCACATCTCAAGTTATAGGAAGGGTCTCAGGATTGGAATGGGAAGGACTTGGATATCACATCTCATGCTATAGGAAGGCTCTCAGGTTTGGAAGGGGAAAGAGTTGGATATCACATTTCATGTTAGAGGTAGGATCTCAGGTTTGGTATTAGAGGCATTGAGATATCACATCTCATGCTATCAGAAGGGTCTCAGGAATGGAATGGGAAGGAGTTGGATATCACATCTCATGCTAAAGGGAGGGTCTCAGGTTTGGAAGGGGAAGGATTTGGATATCACATCTCATGTTATAGGAAGGATCTCAGGTTTGGTATTAGAAGCATTGAGATATCACATCTCATGCTATCGGAAGGATCTCAGGTTTGGTATTAGAAGCATTGAGATATCACATCTCATGCTATCAGAAGAGTCTCAGTATTGGAATAGGAAGGAGTTGGATATCACATCTCATGCTAAAGGGAGGGTCTCAGGATTGGAAGGGGAAGGATTTGGATATCACATCTCATGTTATCGGAAGGATCGCACGTTTGGTATTAGAAGTATTGAGATATCATATCTCATGCTATAGGAAGGGTCTCAGGATTGGAATGGGAAGGAGTTGGATATCACATCTCATGCTATAGGGAGGGTCTCAGGATTGGAATGGGAAGGACTTAGATATCACATATCATGCTATAGGGAGGGTCTCAGTTTTGATATTAGAAGCATTGAGATATCACATCTCATGCTATAGGAAGTGCCTCAGGATTGGAATGGGAAGGTGCTGGATATCACATCTCATGCTAAAGGAAGGGTCTCAGGTTTGGAACGGGAAGGATTTGGATATCATATCTCATGTTATAGGAAGGGTCTCAGGTTTGGTATAAGCATTGAGATATCACATCTCTGCTATCGGAAGTGTCTCAGGATTGGAATGGGAAGGAGTTGGATATCCCATCTCATGTTATAGGACGGGTCTCAGGTTTGTTATTAGAATCATTGAGATATCATATTGCAAGCTGTAGGAAGGGTCTAAGGGTTGGAATGGGAAGGAGTTGGATATCCCATCTCATGTTATAGGACGGGTCTCAGGTTTGTTATTAGAATCATTGAGATATCACATCTCATGCTTTAGGAAGGGTCTCAGGATTGGAATGGGAAGCAGTTGGATATCACATCTCATGCTATAGGAAGGGTCTCAGGTTTGGTATAAGCATTGAGATATCACATCTCATGCTATAGGACGGGTCTCAGGATTGGAATGGAAGGAGTTGGATATCACATCTCATGTTATAGGAAGGATCTCAGGTTTGGTATTAGAAGCATTGAGACATCACATCTCATGCTATAGGAAGGGTCTCAGGGTTGGAATGGGAAGGAGTTGGATATCACATCGCATCCAATAGGAAGGGTCTCAGGTTTGGAATGGGAAGGAATTGGATATCACATCTCATGTTATAGGAAGGATCTCAGGTTTGGTATTAGAAGCATTGAGATATCACATCTCATGCTATAGGAAGGGTCTCAGGATTGGAATGTGAAGGATTTGAATATCACATCTCATGCTAAAGGAAGGGTCTGAGGTTTGGTAGAAGCATTGAGATATCACGTCTCTGCTATTGGAAGGGTCTCAGGATTGGATTGGGAAGGAGTTGGATATCACATCTCATGCCATAGGAAGGGTCTCAGGTTTGGTATAAGCATTGAGATATCACATCTCTGCTATCGGAAGGGTCTCAGGATTGGATTGGGAAGGAGTTGGATATCCCTTCTCATGCTATAGGAAGTGTCTCAGGTTGGAATGGGAAGGAGTTGGATATCACATCTCATGTTATAGGAAGGGTCTCAGGATTGGAATGGGAAGGATTTGGATATCACATCTCTTGCTATAGGAAGGGTCTCAGGATTGGAATGGGTAGGAGTTGGATATTACTTTCTTGCTATAGGAAGTGTCTCATGTTTGGAATGGGAAGGAGTTGGATATCACATATGCTATAGTTAGTGTCTCAGGTTTGGAATGGGAAGGAGTTGGATATCCCATCTCATGTTATAGGAAGAGTCTCTGGTTTGGTATTAGAATCATTGAGATATCACATTGCATGCTGTAGGAAGGGTCTAAGGATTGGAATGGGATGGACTTGGATATCACATCTCATGCTATAGGTAGGCTCTCAGGTTTGGTATAAGCATTGAGATATTCCATCTCATGCTATAGGAAGGGTCTCAGGATTGGAATGGGAAGGAATTGGATATCACATCTCATGCTATAGGAAGGGTCTCAGATTTGGTATAAGCATTGAGATATCACATCTCATGCTAAAGGAAGGGTCTCAGGATTGGAATGGGAAGGAGTTGTATATGACATCTCAGGCCATAGGAAGGTTCTCAGGTTTGGTATAAGCATTGAGATATCACATCTCTGCTATCGGAAGGGTCTCAGGATTGGAATGGGAAGGAGTTGGATTTCCCATCTCATGTTATAGGAAGGGTCTCAGGTTTGGTATTAGAAGCATAAAGATATCACATCTCATGCTATAGGAAGGGTCTCAGGATTTGAATGGCAAGGAGTTGGATATCACATCTCATGCCATAGGAAGGGTCTCAGGTTTGGTATAAGCATTCAGATATCACATCTCTGCTATCGGAAGGGTCTCAGGATTGGATTGGGAAGGAGTTAGATATCCCTTCTCATGCTATAGGAAGTGTCTCAGGTTGGAATGGGAAGGAGTTGGATATCACATCTCATGTTATAGGAAGGGTCTCAGGATTGGAATGGGAAGGACTTGGATGTCACATCTCATGCTATAGGGAGGGTCTCAAGTTTGATATTAGAAGCATTGAGATAACAAATCTCATGATATCGGAAGGGTCTCAGGATTGGAATGGGAAGGAGTTGGATATCACATCTCATGATAAAGGAAGGGTCTAAGGTTTGGAAGGGGAAGGATTTGGATATCACATCTCATGTTATAGGACGGGTCTCAGGTTTGGTATTAAAAGCATTGAGATATCAAGTCTCATGGTATAAGAAGGGTCTCAGAATTGGAATGGGAAGGAGTTGGATATCACACCTCAAGCTATAGGAAGGGTCTCAGGATTGGAATGGGAAGGACTTGGATATCACATCTCATGCTATAGGGAGGGTCTCAAGTTTGATATTAGAAGCTTTGAGATATCACATCTCATGATATCGGAAGGGTCTCAGGATTGGAATGGGAAGGAGTTGGATATCACATCTCATGATAAAGGAAGGGTCTAAGGTTTGGAAGGGGAAGCATTTGGATATCACATCTCATGTTATATTACGGGTCTCACGTTTGTATTAGAAGCATTGAGATATCAAGTCTCATAGTATAGGAAGGGTCTCAGAATTGGAATGGGAAGGAGTTGGATATCACATCTCAAGCTATAGGAAGGGTCTCAGGATTGGAATGGGGAGGACTTGGATATCACATCTCATGCTATAGGAAGGCTCTCAGGTTTGGAAGGGGAAATAGTTGGATATCACATTTCATGTTAGAGGTAGGATCTCAGGTTTGGTATTAGAGGCATTGAGATATCACATCTCATGCTATCAGAAGGGTCTCAGGAATGGAATGGGAAGGAGTTGGATATCACATCTCATGCTAAAGGGAGGGTCTCAGGTTTGGAAGGGGAAGGATTTGGATATCACATCTCATGTTATAGGAAGGATCTCAGGTTTGGTATTAGAAGCATTGAGATATCACATCTCATGCTATCGGAAGGATCTCAGGTTTGGTATTAGAAGCATTGAGATATCACATCTCATGCTATCAGAAGAGTCTCAGGATTGGAATAGGAAGGAGTTGGATATCACATCTCATGCTAAAGGGAGGGTCTCAGGATTGGAAGGGGAAGGATTTGGATATCACATCTCATGTTATCGGAAGGATCTCAAGTTTGGTATTAGAAGTATTGAGATATCATATCTCATGCTATAGGAAGGGTCTCAGGATTGGAATGGGAAGGAGTTGGATATCACATCTCATGCTATAGGGAGGGTCTCAGGATTGGAATGGGAAGGACTTAGATATCACATATCATGCTATAGGGAGGGTCTCAGTTTTGATATTAGAACCATTGAGATATCACATCTCATGCTATAGGAAGTGTCTCAGGATTGGAATGGGAAGGTGCTGGATATCACATCTCATGCTAAAGGAAGGGTCTCAGGTTTGGAACGGGAAGGATTTGGATATCACATCTCATGTTATAGGAAGGGTCTCAGGTTTGGTATAAGCATTGAGATATCACATCTCTGCTATCGGAAGTGTCTCAGGATTGGAATGGGAAGGAGTTGGATATCCCATCTCATGTTATAGGACGGGTCTCAGGTTTGTTATTAGAATCATTGAGATATCATATTGCATGCTGTAGGAAGGGTCTAAGGGTTGGAATGGGAAGGACTTGGATATCACATCTCATGCTATAGATAGGCTCTTAGGTTTGGAAAGGGAAGGAGTTGGATATCACATTTCATGTTAGAGGAAGGATCTCAGGTTTGGTATTAGAAGCATTGAGATATCACATCTCATGCTATAGGAAGGGTCTCAGGATTGGAATGGGAAGCAGTTGGATATCACATCTCATGCTATAGGAAGGGTCTCAGGTTTGGTATAAGCATTGAGATATCACATCTCATGCTATAGGACGGGTCTCAGGATTGGAATGGAAGGAGTTGGATATCACATCTCATGTTATAGGAAGGATCTCAGGTTTGGTATTAGAAGCATTGAGACATCACATCTCATGCTATAGGAAGGGTCTCAGGATTGGAATGGGAAGCAGTTGGATATCACATCTCATGCTATAGGAAGGGTCTCAGGTTTGGTATAAGCATTGAGATATCACATCTCATGCTATAGGAAGGGTCTCAGGATTGGAATGTGAAGGATTTGGATATCACATCTCATGCTAAAGGAAGGGTCTCAGGTTTGGTAGAAGCATTGAGATATCACGTCTCTGCTATCGGAAGGGTCTCAGGATTGGATTGGGAAGGAGTTGGATATCACATCTCATGCCATAGGAAGGGTCTCAGGTTTGGTATAAGCATTGAGATATCACATCTCTGCTATCGGAAGGGTCTCAGGATTGGATTGGGAAGGAGTTGGATATCCCTTCTTATGCTATAGGAAGTGTCTCAGGTTGGAATGGGAAGGAGTTGGATATCACATCTCATGTTATAGGAAGGGTCTCAGGATTGGAATGGGAAGGATTTGGATATCACATCTCTTGCTATAGGAAGGGTCTCAGGATTGGAATGGGTAGGAGTTGGATATTACTTTCTTGCTATAGGAAGGGTCTCATGTTTGGAATGGGAAGGAGTTGGATATCACATATGCTATAGTTAGTGTCTCAGGTTTGGAACGGGAAGGAGTTGGATATCACATCTCATGTTATAGGAAGGGTCTCAGGTTTGGTATAAGCATTGAGATATCACATCTCTGCTATCGGAAGCGGCTCAGGATTGGAATGGGAAGGAGTTGGATATCCCATCTCATGTTATAGGAAGAGTCTCTGGTTTGGTAGAATCATTGAGATATCACATCGCATGCTGTAGGAAGGGTCAAAGGATTGGAATGGGATGGACTTGGATATCACATCTCATGCTATAGGTAGGCTCTCAGGTTTGGTATAAGCATTGAGATATCACATCTCATGCTATAGGAAGGGTCTCAGGATTGGAATGGGAAGGAATTGGATATCACATCTCATGCTATAGGAAGGGTCTCAGATTTGGTATAAGCATTGAGATATCACATCTCATGCTAAAGGAAGGGTCTCAGGATTGGAATGTGAAGGATTTGGATATCACATCTCATGCTAAAGGAAGGGTCTCAGGTTTGGTAGAAGCATTGAGATATCACGTCGCTGCTATCGGAAGGGTCTCAGGATTGGATTGGGAAGGAGTTGGATATCCCTTCTCATGCTATAGGAAGGGTCTCAGGATTTGAATGGCAAGGAGTTGGATATCACATCTCATGCCATAGGAAGGGTCTCAGGTTTGGTATAAGCATTGAGATATCACATATCTGCTATCGGAAGGGTCTCAGGATTGGATTGGGAAGGAGTTGAATATCCCTTCTCATGCTATAGGAAGTGTCTCAGGTTGGAATGGGAAGGAGTTGGATATCACATCTCATGTTATAGGAAGGGTCTCAGGATTGGAATGGGAAGGATTTGGATATCACATCTCTTGCTATAGGAAGGGTCTCAGGATTGGAATGGGTAGGAGTTGGATATTACTTTCTTGCTATAGGAAGGGTCTCATGTTTGGAATGGGAAGGAGTTGGATATCACATATGCTATAGTTAGTGTCTCAGGTTTGGAACGGGAAGGAGTTGGATATCACATCTCATGTTATAGGAAGGGTCTCAGGTTTGGTATAAGCATTGAGATATCACATCTCTGCTATCGGAAGCGGCTCAGGATTGGAATGGGAAGGAGTTGGATATCCCATCTCATGTTATAGGAAGAGTCTCTGGTTTGGTATTAGAATCATTGAGATATCACATCGCATGCTGTAGGAAGGGTCTAAGGATTGGAATGGGATGGACTTGGATGTCACATCTCATGCTATAGGGAGGGTCTCAAGTTTGATATTAGAAGCATTGAGATAACAAATCTCATGATATAGGAAGGGTCTCAGGATTGGAATGGGAAGGAATTGGATATCACATCTCATGCTATAGGAAGGGTCTCAGGATTGGAATGGGAAGGAATTGGATATCACATCTCATGCTATAGGAAGGGTCTCAGATTTGGTATAAGCATTGAGATATCACATCTCATGCTAAAGGAAGGGTCTCAGGATTGGAATGGGAAGGAGTTGTATATGACATCTCAGGCCATAGGAAGGTTCTCAGGTTTGGTATAAGCATTGAGATATCACATCTCTGCTATCGGAAAGGTCTCAGGATTGGAATGGGAAGGAGTTGGATATCCCATCTCATGTTATAGGAAGGGTCTCAGGTTTGGTATTAGAAGCATAGAGATATCACATCTCATGCTATAGGAAGGGTCTCAGGATTGGAATGGGAAGGACTTGGATGTCACATCTCATGCTATAGGGAGGGTCTCAAGTTTGATATTAGAAGCATTGAGATAACAAATCTCATGATATCGGAAGGGTCTCAGGATTGGAATGGGAAGGAGTTGGATATCACATCTCATGATAAAGGAAGGGTCTAAGGTTTGGAAGGGGAAGGATTTGGATATCACATCTCATGTTATAGGACGGGTCTCAGGTTTGGTATTAGAAGCATTGAGATATCAAGTCTCATGGTATAAGAAGGGTCTCAGAATTGGAATGGGAAGGAGTTGGATATCACACCTCAAGCTATAGGAAGGGTCTCAGGATTGGAATGGGAAGGAGTTTGATATCACATCTCATGCCATAGTATGGGTCTCAGGTTTGGTAGAAGCATTGGGATATCACATCTCATGCTATCGGAAGGGTATCAGTATTGGATTTGGAAGAAGTTGGATATCCCATCTCATGCTATAGGAAGGGTCTCAGGTTGGAATGGGAAGGAGTTGGATATCACATTTCATGTTATAGGAAGGGTCTCAGGATTGGAATGGGAAGGACTTGGATATCATATCTCATGCTATAGGACGGGTCTCAGGTTTGTTATTAGAATCATTGAGATATCATATTGCATGCTGTAGGAAGGGTCTAAGGATTGGAATGGGAAGGACCTGGATATCACATCTCATGCTATAGATAGGCTCTCAGGTTTGGAAAGGGAAGGAGTTGGATATCACATCTCATGTTATAGGATGGATCTCAGGTTTGGTATTAGATGTATTGAGATATCACATCTCATGTTATCGGAAGGATCTCAGGTTTGGTATTAGAAGTATTGAGATATCACATCTCATGCTATAGGAAGGGTCTCAGGATTGGAATGGGAAGGAGTTGGATATCACATCTCATGCTAAAGGAAGGGTCTCAGGTTTGGTAGAAGCATTGAGATATCACATCTCATGCTATAGGAAGGGTCTCAGGATTGGAATGGGAAGGACTTAGATATCACATATCATGCTATAGGGAGGGTCTCAGTTTTGATATTAGAAGCATTGAGATATCACATCTCATGCTATCGGAAGTGTCTCAGGATTGGAATGGGAAGGAGCTGGATATCACATCTCATGCTAAAGGAAGGGTCTCAGGTTTGGAACGGGAAGGAGTTGGATATCACATCTCATGTTATAGGAAGGGTCTCAGGTTTGGTATAAACATTGAGATATCACATCTCTGCTATCGGAAGTGTCTCAGGATTGGAATGGGAAGGAGTTGGATATCCCATCTCATGTTATAGGACGGGTCTCAGGTTTGTTATTAGAATCATTGAGATATCATATTGCATGCTGTAGGAAGGGTCTAAGGGTTGGAATGTGAAGGACTTGGATATCACATCTCATGCTATAGATAGGCTCTTAGGTTTGGAAAGGGAAGGAGTTGGATATCACATTTCATGTTAGAGGAAGAATCTCAGGTTTGGTATTAGAAGCATTGAGATATCACATCTCATGCTAGTGGAAGGGTCTCAGGATTGGAATGGGGAGGAGTTGGATATCACATCTCATGCTATAGGAAGGGTCTCAGGTTTGGTATAAGCAATGAGATATCACATCTCATGCTATAGGACGGGTCTCAGGATTGGAATGGAAGGAGTTGGATATCACATCTCATGTTATAGGAAGGATCTCAGGTTTGGTATTAGAAGCATTGAGACATCACATCTCATGCTATAGGAAGGGTCTCAGGGTTGGAATGGGAAGGAGTTGGATATCACATCTCATCCAATAGGAAGGGTCTCAGGTTTGGAATGGGAAGGAATTTGATATCACATCTCATGTTATAGGAAGGATCTCAGGTTTGGTATTAGAAGCATTGAGATATCACATCTCATGCTATAGGAAGGGTCTCAGGATTGGAATGTGAAGGATTTGGATATCACATCTCATGCTAAAGGAAGGGTCTCAGGTTTGGTAGAAGCATTGAGATATCACGTCTCTGCTATCGGAAGGGTCTAAGGATTGGATTGGGAAGGAGTTGGATATCCCTTTTCATGCTATAGGAAGGGTCTCAGGATTTGAATGGCAAGGAGTTGGATATCACACCTCATGCCATAGGAAGGGTCTCAGGTTTGGTATAAGCATTGAGATATCACATCTCTGCTATCGGAAGGGTCTCAGGATTGGATTGGGAAGGAGTTGGATATCCCTTCTCATGCTATAGGAAGTGTCTCAGGTTGGAATGGGAAGGAGTTGGATATCACATCTCATGTTATAGGAAGGGTCTCAGGAATCGAATGGGAAGGAGTTGGATACCACATCTCATGATAAAGGAAGGGTCTAAGGTTTGGAAGGGGAAGGATTTGGATATCACATCTCATGTTATAGGACGGTCTCAGGTTTGGTATTAGAAGCATTGAGATATCAAGTCTCATGGTATAAGAAGGGTCTCAGAATTGGAATGGGAAGGAGTTGGATATCACACCTCAAGCTATAGGAAGGGTCTCAGGATTGGAATGGGAAGGAGTTTGATATCATATCTGTTAGGAAAGATTTCGTTATTGTAGGGAACTTTCCTTCCATGTGGCAACCCCTAAACTTTTTGCTATTGTTTTCAACCTGTTTTCTTGACTTTGCCAGAGAGGTGCAGCCTTCTGCCGTACTCCTCTGGGCTTTCGCTCCTTTCTTACGGGGAAACTGACATGCCCTTAAGACAGTCAGTACCGGGGAACGCTGTTTCCCGTAGTTTCTTTTATCGTGTCGCCATTTTAGTGCAACACGACACAAGAGGGCACTGTAAGCTAAGTTACAGCTCTCTTGGGTCTCTAGCCTTCTACAGACCCTAGACACTCTTGTAGGATGGTTTTTGGATCGGTGCAAGTCATTCAGGGACTGGGCTGGTGGCAGCGATCATTTGGTTTATTTTGAGCTCCTTTTGCCGTTCTGAGCACCTTTTTGCCGCGAACACAAAAGGGTGGCCCGGCTACCCAAAATGGCCGGACCACGAGGCTCCTTTGTCTCGTCCACTGTCCGTCTTGCTCCCTTTACCTTCCCCCAGGTCAGGCGACCCGGGGCCTTCCTTATTTGGGCATGTAGTTTCCCGCGAAACACGGTTGCTTTCGCGGGCTTCTACATGTCGTTTGAGTGCCCCCAGGATGTGGGCTGGGCTGTCTGGTCCCAATACACATCCTGGGTGCCAGAGAGTCTAGGGTGGTGTGAATGCCTGGGACCACTGTGGTCCGTGATTGGTCCACGTATGGTATGTGTGTTGATGAGCGGATCTCCCATTGGCTCCCCTCCGTTTTGGCGCGAAGGGAACCGTGGATAAGAGGGAGCTGGAAACACCACTGCCATGTCGATCTCCTGAGTTCTTGCGAACCCAGGGATACAGGAGCCAAGTATCCTGCGAAAACGAGGCTGGACCGAGGAATCACTGGTGACCCCCTGAAGAACTTCTGCTCCTCATTGCTGTCGTCCGGTGAAGCCCTTTCCACCTAAGATCGAACAAGAAGGCCTGTACTGGCGCTTCGACCTATTGGAATAGCAGGACCAGCTATTCCCGGCACCTTCATCAACTCCTGCTGTAAGCCTTCGGAAGTGTCTCTGGGCCATCCAGTTGACTGACCAGCTTACTAAGGAGGCCTGCTCTGTAATCGCCGACAGGTTGGGTGGTGTTCTGAGTCCGGGGCATGCTCACACGCTTCGTTTGCTTAGCAACCCTAAGCTAGAGGTGAGCGGTGCTCGTTTGGCTTGAATACACCCGGCCGTTCCGTTGCCCTGCTGTGGCGACAAAACTGTGCTTGTTTCTTCGATCGGGACGTCTTTTTACTCTGCACGACGACGAGACGTTCCCTGCTCTTCAGAACCTGCCAGAAGCTGCATCTATCGAGGAGAAGCTCGGGCCTGCTTGCTTCGGGGACCGGTGAGTAGATTAGCTAGGATCTGGTCGCCCTCCTGCAGTGCCCTTTGCTTTTCCCCGCTGTGAATACAGCACCCCTTGTCCGTACTCGCGCCCTGCTTCTGCCTCACAGTGGAGGCTGCGCTAGAGTCGCGGACCGTGTTCTCCTTCATTAGAGCTCCCTACAGAGCTGTTCAACGTCCTCCGAAGAGCTTCACCTTCTGCCCATTGGCACCGGCGTGTGCAGGTACTTTTGAGCGCTAGGCTCCACTCTTCGTAGGGATTGGACTACCATCCAGTTAGGGGCCTCAGAAGGCGGACATATCACTCGCATTGGTTCGCACTGCCTGTTTTCCTTCCCCTGCAGGTGGATAACATATTTCGTGCTGCTAATGCTGTGAAACTGTATTCTGTATATATATTGGGTGGATAGTGTATGTGTTGGTTTAATATCGTTGTATATTGCTGCTTTTACTGTGGTTATTAGTTTCAAGGCCTTATAATAAATGTGTACCTATTTTTGATATAAACAACTGTTTGGAGTAGTTTGTAAGCGCTCTTGCTTTGTGTGCTCATTGCGGGCTTTCAGTCACCCTCACCCCTCTTGAGACCTAGTCTTGACCGCCGCGATCGCTACCTTGATTGGTCTGGCTTGTCCAGAGGTTACCCTGTTCCAAGTAATTAGGTTGGCCTTCTGAACCTCTGCGCCACCAGGACAGAGTTCAGAAATCCGTCTTAACAATATCTCATGCCATAGTATGGGTCTCAGGTTTGGTAGAAGCATTGGGATATCACATCTCATGCTATCGGAAGGGTATCAGTATTGGATTTGGACGAAGTTGGATATCCCATCTCATGCTATAGGAAGGGTCTCAGGTTGGAATGGGAAGGAGTTGGATATCACATTTCATGTTATAGGAAGGGTCTCAGGATTGGAATGGGAAGGACTTGGATATCATATCTCATGCTATAGGACGGGTCTCAGGTTTGTTATTAGAATCATTGAGATATCATATTGCATGCTGTAGGAAGGGTCTAAGGATTGGAATGGGAAGGACTTGGATATCACATCTCATGCTATAGGTAGGCTCTCAGGTTTGGGAAGGGAAGGAGTTCGATATCACATTTCATGTTAGAGGAAGGATCTCAGGTTTGGTATTAGAAGCATTGAGATATCACATCTCATGCTATAGGAAGGGTCTCAGGATTGGAATGGGAAGTAGTTGGATATCACATCTCATGCTATAGGAAGGGTCTCAGGTTTGGTATAAGCATTGAGATATCACATCTCATGCTATAGGACGGGTCTCAGGATTGGAATGGAAGGAGTTGGATATCACATCTCATGTTATAGGAAGGATCTCAGGTTTGGTATTAGAAGCATTGAGACATCACATCTCATGCTATAGGAAGGGTCTCAGGGTTGGAATGGGAAGGAGTTGGATATCACATCTCATCCAATAGGAAGGGTCTCAGGTTTGGAATGGGAAGGAATTGGATATCACATCTCATGTTATAGGAAGGATCTCAGGTTTGGTATTAGAAGCATTGAGATATCACATCTCATGCTATAGGAAGGGTCTCAGGATTGGAATGTGAAGGATTTGGATATCACATCTCATGCTAAAGGAAGGGTCTCAGGTTTGGTAGAAGCATTGAGATATCACGTCTCTGCTATCGGAAGGGTCTCAATACTTCTAATACCAAACCTGAGATCCTTCCGATAACATGAGATGTGATATCTCAATACTTCTAATACCAAACCTGAGATCCATCCTATAACATGAGATGTGATATCCAACTCCTTCCCTTTCCAAACCTAAGAGCCTATCTATAGCATGAGATGTGATATCCAGGTCCTTCCCATTCCAATCCTTAGACCCTTCCTACAGCATGCAATATGATATCTCAATGATTCTAATAACAAACCTGAGACCCGTCCTATTGCATGAGATATGATATCCAAGTACTTCCCATTCCAATCCTGAGACCCTTCCTATAACATGAAATGTGATATCCAACTCCTTCCCATTCCAACCTGAGACCCTTCCTATAGCATGAGATGGGATATCCAACTTCTTCCAAATCCAATACTGATACCCTTCCGATAGCATGAGATGTGATATCCCAATGCTTCTACCAAACCTGAGACCCATACTCTGGCATGAGATGTGATATCAAACTCCTTCCCATTCCAATCCTGAGACCCTTCGTATAGCTTGAGGTGTGATATCCAACTCCTTCCCATTCCAATTCTGAGACCCTTCTTATACCATGAGACTTGATATCTCAATGCTTCTAATACCAAACCTGAGACCCGTCCTATAACATGAGATGTGATATCCAAATCCTTCCCCTTCCAAACCTTAGACCCTTCCTTTATCATGAGATGTGATATCCAACTCCTTCCCATTCCAATCCTGAGACCCTTCCGATATCATGAGATTTGTTATCTCAATGCTTCTAATATCAAACTTGAGACCCTCCCTATAGCATGAGATGTGACATCCAAGTCCTTCCCATTCCAATCCTGAGACCCTTCCTATAGCATGAGATGTGATATCTCTATGCTTCTAATACCAAACCTGAGACCCTTCCTATAACATGAGATGGGATATCCAACTCCTTCCCATTCCAATCCTGAGACCTTTCCGATAGCAGAGATGTGATATCTCAATGCTTTTACCAAACCTGAGAACCTTCCTATGGCCTGAGATGTCATATACAACTCCTTCCCATTCCAATCCTGAGACCCTTCCTTTAGCATGAGATGTGATATCTCAATGCTTATACCAAATCTGAGACCCTTCCTATAGCATGAGATGTGATATCTCAATGCTTATACCAGACCTGAGAGCCTACCTATAACATGAGATGTGATATCCAAGTCCATCCCATTCCAATCCTTAGACCCTTCCTACAGCATGCGATGTGATATCTCAATGATTCTAATACCAAACCAGAGACTCTTCCTATAACATGAGATGGGATATCCAACTCCTTCCCATTCCAATCCTGAGCCGCTTCCGATAGCAGAGATGTGATATCTCAATGCTTATACCAAACCTGAGACCCTTCCTATAACATGAGATGTGATATCCAACTCCTTCCCGTTCCAAACCTGAGACACTAACTATAGCATATGTGATACCCACCTCCTTCCCATTCCAAACATGAGACCCTTCCTATAGCAAGAAAGTAATATCCAACTCCTACCCATTCCAATCCTGAGACCCTTCCTATAGCAAGAGATGTGATATCCAAATCCTTCCCATTCCAATCCTGAGACCCTTCCTATAACATGAGATGTGATATCCAACTCCTTCCCATTCCAACCTGAGACACTTCCTATAGCATGAGAAGGGATATCCAACTCCTTCCCAATCCAATCCTGAGACCGTTCTGATAGCAGAGATGTGATATCTCAATGCTTATACCAAACCTGAGACCCTTCCTATGGCATGAGATGTGATATCCAACTCCTTGCCATTCAAATCCTGAGACCCTTCCTATAGCATGAGAAGGGATATCCAACTCCTTCCCAATCCAATCCTGAGACCCTTCCGAAAGCAGAGACGTGATATCTCAATGCTTCTACCAAACCTGAGACCCTTCCTTTAGCATGAGATGTGATATCCAAATCCTTCACATTCCAATCCTGAGACCCTTCCTATAGCATGAGATGTGATATCTCAATGCTTCTAATACGAAACCTGAGATCCTTCCTATAACATGAGATGTGATATCCAATTCCTTCCCATTCCAAACCTGAGACCCTTCCTATTGGATGAGATGTGATATCCAACTCCTTCCCATTCCAACCCTGAGACCCTTCCTATAGCATGAGATGTGATGTCTCAATGCTTCTAATACCAAACCTGAGATCCTTCCTATAACATGAGATGTGATATCCAACTCCTTCCATTCCAATCCTGAGACCCGTCCTATAGCATGAGATGTGATATCTCAATGCTTATACCAAACCTGAGACCCTTCCTATAGCATGAGATGTGATATCCAACTGCTTCCCATTCCAATCCTGAGACCCTTCCTATAGCATGAGATGTGATATCTCAATGCTTCTAATACCAAACCTGAGATCCTTCCTCTATTATGAAATGTAATATCCAACTCCTTCCCTTTCCAAACCTAAGAGCCTATCTATAGCATAAGATGTGATATCCAAGTCCTTCACATTCCAACCCTTAGACCCTTCCTACAGCATGCAATATGATATCTCAATGATTCTAATAACAAACCTGAGACCCGTCCTATAACATGAGATGGGATATCCAACTCCTTCCCATTCCAATCCTGAGACACTTCCGATAGCAGAGATGTGATATCTCAATGCTTATACCAAACCTGAGACCCTTCCTATAACATGAGATGTGATATCCAAATCCTTCCCGTTCCAAACCTGAGACCCTTCCTTTAGCATGAGATGTGATATCCAGCTCCTTCCCATTCCAATCCTGAGACACTTCCGATAGCATGAGATGTGATATCTCAATGCTTCTAATATCAAAACTGAGACCCTCCCTATAGCATGATATGTGATATCTAAGTCCTTCCCATTCCAATCATGAGACCCTCCCTATAGCATGAGATGTGATATCCAACTCCTTCCCATTCCAATCCTGAGACCCTTCCTATAGCATGAGATATGATATCTCAATACTTCTAATACCAAACGTGAGATCCTTCCGATAACATGAGATGTGATATCCAAATCCTTCCCCTTCCAAACCTGAGACCCTCCCTTTAGCATGAGATGTGATATCCAACTCCTGCCCATTCCATTCCTGAGACCCTTCTGATAGCATGAGATGTGATATCTCAATGCCTCTAATACCAAACCTGAGATCCTACCTCTAACATGAAATGTGATATCCAACTCTTTCCCCTTCCAAACCTGAGAGCCTTCCTATAGCATGAGATGTGATATCCAAGTCCTTCCCATTCCAATCCTGAGACCCTTCCTATAGCTTGAGATGTGATATCCAACTCCTTCCCATTCCAATTCTGAGACCCTTCCTATACTATGAGACTTGATATCTCAATGCTTCTAATACCAAAGGTGAGACCCGTAATATAACATGAGATGTGATATCCAAATCCTTCCCCTTCCAAACCTTAGACCCTTCCTTTATCATGAGATGTGATATCCAACTCCTTCCCATTCCAATCCTGAGACCCTTCCGATATCATGAGATGTGATATCTCAAAGCTTCTAATATCAAACTTGAGACCCTCCCTATAGCATGAGATGTGATATCCAAGTCCTTCCCATTCCAATCCTGAGACCCTTCCTATAGCATGAGATGTGATATCTCAATGCTTCTAATACCAAACCTGAGACCCTTCCTATAACATGAGATGGGAATATCCAACTCCTTCCCATTCCAATCCTGAGACCCTTCCGATAGCAGAGATGTGATATCTCAATGCTTATACCAAACCTGAGATCCTTCCTATAACATGAGATGTGATATCCAACTCCTTCCCATTCCAATCCTGAGACACTTCCTATAGCATGAGATGTGATATCTCACTGCTTATACCAAACCTGAGACCCTTCCCATAGCATGATATGTGATATCCAACTCCTTCCCATTCCAATCCTCAGACCCTTCCTATAGCATGAGATGTGATATCTCAATGCTTCTAATATCAAACTTGAGACCCTACCTATAGCATGAGATGTGATATCCAAGTCCTTCCCATTACAACCCTGAGACCCTTCCTATAGCATGAGATATGATATCTCAATACTTCTAATACCAAACGTGAGATCCTTCCGATAACATGAGATGTGATATCCAAATCCTTCCCCTTCCAAACCTGAGACCCTCCTCCCAGGGAAACTAAAACTTCCTCAGCCTCTATCCCGCTGGGAAATGAGTCTGAGGAGAAGGATGCTCCTGTAATCTCTTCTTCCTCGTAGGAGGAGAAGGCCAGATTAGTGGAGTGGACCCCCAAAGGTCTAACCTTACACCGGGGATCCCCCTTCACGTGGTCAGTTGCTCCACAAGCAAAACAAGATCCATTGGGTCTGTTTACATAGGGAGGCTTATTGTAAGACAGTGTGCTGATCAATGGAGTAGATACTCCAGCTCTTAGGGATAGTGGGTGCAGTCGAACTGTAATGGATTCTACCTTGGTAGACTCAGAGGAAGTTTCCAGAGCTACTCTGATGCCCACTAAGTTGGCTGACGGCCCACTCCGTATGTTCCCAGTAATACCTGTAAATCTTACTTTAAATGGTACAGCAGTCAGGATTCCAGTGAGCATTCAGAGAAACGTCCCGGGAAAGGTCTTGTTAGGTAATGATCTCAGAGCTTTAGGGCTCATAGGAGACACTGCCGAAAGACCCTACACACGGTCTCAAGCACGGGCAGCATTGGCCAAGACCAATACGCCGCCCCAGCCGAAGGGGAAACCCAAGGCAAAAGGAGTCAACAAGTCAAGACGAGGGAAAGAGAATATTCCCCCGAGCTCGCCTACCACTGCGGTGGAGGAAGTTGGTCAATCGCCCGGGCCTGAGGAGGAGGTGGCGATGCCTGAAGTATTTGACCCCAACGACCATCCTGAACTAAAAGACTTGTTAGTTGAAGGAGGTCCTGATAGGGACGAATTCAGTAAAGGCCAACGTGAGTGCCCATCTCTGGAAGGCCTAAGGAGACAGGCCTGCTCCCAGCTTGAGGGTGAACCTCCTGGGACGCATAGGATTTATTGGGAAGGTGGACTCCTGTATAGTGAGCCCACAGAGTCTACAGAAGGAGACCATAGGAGGTTGGTGGTTCCCCTTGCTGTTAGGCCCTTCCTCCTGCAGTTGGCGCATGAAGTGCTCCTTGCTGGTCACCTTGGTATTAAGAGGACCAAGCAAAGGTTATCCATGCACTTCTACTGGCCCAAGATGGGGGTGCAAGTAGAAAGTCACTGCAGGAGTTGTGCCTCCTGCCAGTTATCTGGTAAGGTTGGCTCGACAATCCAAGCTCCGTTGGTACCGCTCCCAGTTGTGGGGGTACCATTTGAAAGGGTAGGGATCGACATCGTTGGTCCCCTTGACCCGCAAACATCCTCGGGCAATAGGTTTATCCTGGTGCTGGTCGACCATGCAACCAGATATCCTGAGGCCATCCCATTGAAAACTGTAACTGCCAAGTCAGTTGCAAAAGCTTTACTTGGCATATTTACTAGGGTTGGCTTCCCTAAAGAAGTTGTGTCAGATCGTGGCAGCAACTTTATGTCGAAGTATATGCAGGCTATGTGGAAAGAATGTGGGGTCACCTACAAGTTCTCTTCTGCATACCACCCCCAGACCAATGGTCTGGTGGAACGTTTCAACAGAACGTTAAAAAGCATGATTGGGGCTCTGGAGAAGCTTCAGAGAAGACAATGGGATCTTCTTTTACCATGCTTACTGTTTGCCTACCGAGAGGTACCACAGGAGGGTGTTGGCTTCAGCCCCTTCAAACCTCTGTTTGGTCATCCTGTACGGGGACCCTTAGCCATAGTCAAAGAGGGATGGGAGATGCCCACTCCCCCTGTTACTACCAACGTAGTTGATTATGTGCTAGGGCTCAGAAAACGGATGGTACTTCTGATGGGCTTGGCTAGTGATAAATTGAAGGCAGTACAAGCGCTGGTGAAACATTGGTACGACCAGAAAGCTTCCCTCATCAACTTTACACCTGGTCAGCAAGTCCTGATCATGAATCCCATAAGGCCTTGAGCTTTACAGGACAAATGGTCAGGCCCTTACACAGTGGTGGAGCCCCTGGGTGAGGTTAACTATTTAGTGGACCTTGGAAGGCCTGGACAGGCTCCAAAAGTGTTTCACGTGAATAGGCTGAAGGCTTTCGTCCCAAGAGTCGAAATCGCAGCACTGTTACTGGCTTCAGATGTTGAGGAAGAGGAGTCTGAACCTCTCCCCGACCTGTTCCAAAGCGGTCCTTCAGATAGCTCCTTTGAGGGTGTCCGAGTGGCCCCTCACCTGACTTCTGATCAGCAGGCTGAGGTGAAAAGTTTGCTTAGGCAGTTTTCCCCCGTTTTCACAGTCGCCTGGTTTGACACCTTGGTGCAAACATAACATAGACACAGGAGACAGTGTACCTACCAAAAGTAGGGGATACAGGATGTCAGACAAAGTACGGTCTTATATTAAGACCGAGGTCAACAAGATGTTAGACCTTGGGGTGATTGAACCCTCTAGTAGTCCTTGGTCCAGCCCTGTGGTTTTCGTTCCAAAGGCAGGCACTTCTGAATTGAGGTTCTGTGTGGATTACAGGGCTCTGAATGCTGTCACCAAGACAGATGCACACCCCTTGCCTCGAACAGATGAGCTGGTGGATACTTTGGGTGCCTCCAAGTACCTCAGCACGTTTGACCTCACTGCTGGCTATTGGCAAATAGCTTTAGCAGAACATGCCAAGGAGAAGACAGCGTTTTCTACTCCAGACGGCCTTTACCAATTCCGGGTAATGCCGTTCGGGTTGAAGAATGCACCTGCCACTTTCCAGAGGCTTGTGCATCATGTTTTGAATGGGTTGGACGAATTCTGTCTTGCATATCTGGAGGATATAGCAGTTTTCAGTGCCACCTGACCATGTGAAACACCTCGGGATTGTGCTCCAGGCTCTTCAGAAAGCACACTTGACCATAAAGGCTAGTAAATGCCAGATTGGACAAGGCTCAGTGTTTTACCTTGGACATGAAGTAGGTGGAGGGAGGATACAGCCTCTACCCAGTAAAGTACAAGCGGTACAAGACTGTCCTACCCCCACTACACAAACCCAAGTGAGAGCCTTCTTAGGACTCACGGGGTATTACCGCAATTTTGTGGCAGACTATGGCACCATAGCTGCCCCTCTGACTGCCCTCACAACTCTGAAGAAACCCAAGAAGGTAACTTGGACCGACGAGTGTGAGAAGGCCTTCAATGGCTTAAAAGACTCCTTGTGCCAGGCCCCTGTCCTCAGGGCCCCTGATTATCAAAGACCTTTTATCGTGCAGACGGACGCCTCTGACACTGGGATAGGAGCTGTACTATCGCAAGTAGATGAGAAGGGTAAGGAACACCCTATTGGTTTTATTAGTCGCCAGTTTAAGGAAAGAGAGCTCAGATGGTCCACGGTAGAGAAAGAATGTTTCTCTGTTGTGTGGGCCCTAAGGAAGCTGAGGCCCTACCTCTATGGGACCCACTTCACTGTGCAAACTGACCATAAGCCCTTAAAGTGGCTAATAAACATGAAGGGGGAGAATCCAAAGTTGCTTAGGTGGTCCATAAGTCTACAAGGCTTCGACTTCACTATTGAGCATAGGCCAGGTGTCCAACATAGCAATGCTGATGGGTTGTGGAGAATGTTTAACCGACCTGAACAAGAGACTCATCCAGGGGTGGATTAGTTCCCCCTGTCCATAGTCTGGGAGGGGCGAGTGTTAGGAAAGATTTCGTAATTGTAGGTAATTTTCCTTCCATGTGGCAACCCCTAAACTTTTTGCTGTTGTTTTTCACCTTGTTCTCGACTTTGCCCGAGAAGTGCAGCCTTCTGCCGCACTCCTCTGGGCTTTCGCTCCTTTCTTAAGGGGAAACTGTCATGCCCTTAAGACAGTCAGTACCAGGAAACGCTGGTTTCCGTAGTTTCTTGTATCATGTTGCAGCTTTCGTGCAACATGACACAAGAGGGCACTGTAAGCTAAGTTACTGCTCTCTTGGGTCTCTAGCCTTCTACAGGCCCTAGATACTCTTTCAGGATTGTAACTGATCGGTGCAAGTGATTCACGGACGGGAATGGTGGCAGCGATCGTTTCTTGTGTTTTGAGATCCTTTTGGCGTGCTAAGCGCGTTTCTCGCGCTTAACCCAAAATGGTGGCCTAGATCCCAAAATAGCCAGACCACGAGGCTCCTTTGTCCTGTCCGCTGACCGTCTTGCTCCCTTCACCTTCCCCAGGTCGAGCCGACCTGGGGCCTTCCTTATTTGGGCATGTGCTTTCCCGCGAAACACAGATGCTTTCGCAGGCTTCTACATGTCTTGTGTGTGCCTCCAGGATGTGGGCTGGGATGTCTGGTCCCAATACACATCCTGGGTGCCAGAGAGTCTAGGGTGGTGTGAATGCCTGGGACCACCGTGGTCCGTGATAGGTCCACGAATGGTGTGAGTGTTGATGAGCGGATCTCCCATTGGGTCCCCTCCGTTTTGGCGCGAAGGGAACCGTGGATAAGAGGGGGCTGGAAACACCACTACCATGTCGATCTCCTGAGTTCTCACGAACGAAGGAATACAGGAGCCAAGTATCCTGCAACCAAGAGGCTGAACCGAGGAATCGCTGGTGACCCGCTGAAGGACTGCTCCTCTGCACTGCTGTCGCCTTGTGAAACCCTTTTAACCTTTGATCGAACCAGAAGGCCTGTACTGGTACTTCGACCCTTGGAATAGCGGGGACAGCTATTCTCGGCATTTTCACCATCTCCTGCTAGTAAGCCTTCGGAAGCGTCTCTGGGCCATCCAGCAGACTGACCAGCCTACACAGGAGTCTTGCTCTGTAACCGCCGCCAGGTTGTGTAGTATATCGAGTCCTTGTCACTCTCACATGATTCGTACACTTGGCGTTCCCAGGTCTGAAGTGAGTAGTGTTATTGCATGCTGTAGGAAGGGTCTAAGGATTGGAATGGGAAGGACTTGGATATCACATCTCATGCTATGGATAGGCTCTCAGGTTTGGAAAGGGAAGGAGTTGGATATCACATTTCATGTTAGAGGAAGGATCTCAGGTTTGGTATTAGAGGCATTGAGATATCACATCTCATGCTATAGGAAGGGTCTCAGGATTGGAATGGGAAGGAGTTGGATATCACATCTCATGCTAAAGGAAGGGTCTCAGGTTTAGTATAAGCATTGAGATATCACATCTCATGCTATAGGAAGGGTCTCAGGATTGGAATGGGAAGCAGTTGGATATCACATCTCATGCTAAAGGAAGGGTCTCAGGTTTAGTATAAGCATTGAGATATCACATCTCATGCTATAGGAAGGATCTCAGGTTTGGTATTAGAAGCATTGAGACATCACATCTCATGCTATAGGAAGGGTCTCAGGATTGGAATGGGAAGGAGTTGGATATCACATCTCATGCTATAGGAAGGGTCTCAGGTTTGGTATAAGCATTGAGATATCACATCTCATGCTATAGGAAGGGTCTCAGGATTGGAATGGGAAAGAGTTGTATATGACATCTCATGCCGTAGGAAGGGTCTCAGGTTTGGTATAAGCATTGAGATATCACATCTCTGCTATCGGAAGGGTCTCAGGATTGGAATGGGAAGGAGTTGGATATCCCATCTCATGTTATAGGAAGAGTCTCAGGTTTGGTATTAGAAGCATTGAGATATCACATCTCATGCTATAGGAAGTGTCTCAAGATTGGAATGGGAAGGACTTGGATATCACATCTCATGCTATAGGGAGGGTCTCAAGTTTGATATTAGAAGCATTGAGATATCACATCTCATGCTATAGGAAGGGTCTCAGGATTGGAATGGGAAGGAGTTGGATATCACATCTCATGCTATAGGAAGGGTCTCAGGTTTGGTATAAGCAGTGAGATATCACATCTCATGCTGTAGGAAGTGTCTCAGGATTGGAATGGGAAGGAGTTGGATATCACATCTCATGTTATAGGAAGGATCTCAGGTTTGGTATAAGCATTGAGATATCACATGTTTGCTATCGGAAGGGTCTCAGGATTGGAATGGGAAGGAGTTGGATATTCCCATCTCATGTTATAGGAAGGGTCTCAGGTTTGGTATTAGAAGCATTGAGACATCACATCTCATGCTATAGGAAGGGTCTCAGGATTGGAATGGGAAGGAATTGGATATCACATCTCATGCTATAGGGAGGGTCTCGAGTTTGATATTAGAAGCATTGAGATATCACATCTCATGATATCGGAAGGGTCTCAGGATTGGAATGGGAAGGAGTTGGATATCACATCTCATGATAAAGGAAGGGTCTAAGGTTTGGAAGGGGAAGGATTTGGATATCACATCTCATGTTATAGGACGGGTCTCAGGTTTGGTATTAGAAGCATTGAGATATCAAGTCTCATGGTATAGGAAGGGTCTCAGAATTGGAATGGGAAGGAGTTGGATATCACATCTCAAGCTATAGGAAGGGTCTCAGGATTGGAATGGGAAGGACTTGGATATCACATCTCATGCTATAGGGAGGGTCTCGAGTTTGATATTAGAAGCATTGAGATATCACATCTCATGATATCGGAAGGGTCTCAGGATTGGAATGGGAAGGAGTTGGATATCACATCTCATGATAAAGGAAGGGTCTAAGGTTTGGAAGGGGAAGGATTTGGATATCACATCTCATGTTATAGGACGGGTCTCAGGTTTGGTATTAGAAGCATTGAGATATCAAGTCTCATGGTATAGGAAGGGTCTCAGAATTGGAATGGGAAGGAGTTTGATATCATATCTCATGCCATAGTATGGGTCTCAGGTTTGGTATAAGCATTGGGATATCAAATCTCATGCTATCGGAAGGGTATCAGGATTGGAATTTCAAGGAGTTGGATATCCCATCTCATGCTATAGGAAGGGTCTCAGGTTGGAATGGGAAGGAGTTGGATATCACATCTCATGCTAAAGGGAGGGTCTCAGGTTTGGAAGGGGAAGGATTTGGATATCACATCTCATGTTATAGGAAGGATCTCAGGTTTGGTATAAGAAGCATTGAGATATCACATCTCATGCTATCGGAAGAATCTCAGATTTGGTATTAGAGGCATTGAGATATCACATCTCATGCTATCATAAGGGTCTCAGGATTGGAATGGGAAGGAGTTGGATATCACATCTCATGCTATAGGAAGGGTCTCAGGTTTGGAACGGGAAGGAGTTGGATATCACATCTCATGTTATAGGAAGAGTCTCAGGTTTGGTATAAGCATTGAGATATCAAATCTCTGCAATCGGAAGTGTCTCAGGATTGGGATGGGAAGGAGTTGGATATCACATCTCATGCTATAGGAAGGGTCTCAGGTTTGGAACGGGAAGGAGTTGGATATCCCATCTCATGTTATAGGACTGGTCTCAGGTTTGGTATTAGAAGCATTGAGATATCACATCTCTGCTATCGGAAGTGTCTCAGGATTGGAATGGGAAGGAGTTGGATATCATATCTCATGTTATAGGACGGGTCTCAGGTTTGTTATTAGAATCATTGAGATATCATATTGCATGCTGTAGGAAGGGTCTAAGGATTGGAATGGAAGGACTTGGATATCACATCTCATGCTATAGGTAGGCTCTCAGGTTTGGAAAGGGAAGGAGTTGGATATCACATTTAATGTTAGAGGAAGGATCTCAGGTTTGATATTAGAGCCATTGGATATCACATCTCATGCTATAGGAAGGGTCTCAGGATTGGAATGGGAAGGAGTTGGATATCACATCTCATGCTATAGGAAGGGTTTTAGGTTTGGTATAAGCATTGAGATATCACATCTCATGCTATAGGAAGGGTCTCAGGATTGGAATGGGAAGGATCTGTATATGACATCTCATGCCATAGGAAGGGTCTCAGGTTTGGTATTAGAAGCATTGAGATATCACATCTCATGCTATAGGAAGTGTCTCAGGATTGGAATGGGAAGGACTTGGATATCACATCTCATGCTATAGGAAGGGTCTCAGGTTTGGTATAAGCAGTGAGATATCACATCTCATGCTATAGGAAGTGTCTCAGGATTGGAATGGGAAGGAGTTGGATATCACATCCCATGTTATAGGAAGGATCTCAGGTTTGGTATAAGCATTGAGATATCACATGTTTGCTATCGGAAGGGTCTCAGGATTATAATGGGAAGGAGTTGGATATTCCCATCTCATGTTATAGGAAGGGTCTCAGGTTTGGTATTAGAAGCATTGAGACATCACATCTCATGCTGTAGGAAGGGTCTCAGGATTGGAATGGGAAGGACTTGGATATCACATCTCATGCTATAGGGAGGGTCTCGAGTTTGATATTAGAAGCATTGAGATATCACATCTCATGATATCGGAAGGGTCTCAGGATTGGAATGGGAAGGAGTTGGATATCACATCTCATGATAAAGGAAGGGTCTAAGGTTTGGAAGGGGAAGGATTTGGATATCACATCTCATGTTATAGGACAGGTCTCAGGTTTGGTATTAGAAGCATTGAGATATCAAGTCTCATGGTATAGGAAGGGTCTCAGAATTGGAATGGGAAGGAGTTGGATATCACATCTCGTTATAGGAAGGGTCTCAGGATTGGAATGGGAAGGAATTGGATATCATATCTCATGTTATAGGACCGGTCCCAGGTCTGGTATTAGAAGCATTGAGATATCACATCTCATGCTATAGGAGGAGTCTCAGGATTGGAATGGGAAGGAGTTGGATATCACGTTTCATGTTATACGAAGGGTCTCAGGATTGGAATGGGAAGGAGTTGAATATCACATCTCATGCTAAAGGAAGGGTATCAGGTTTGATAGAAGCATTGAGATATCACATCTCATGCTATAGGAAGGAACTCAGGATTGGAATGGGAAGGAGTTGGATATCACATCTAATGCCATAGGAAGGGTCATCAGGTTTGGTATAAGCATTGAGATATCACATCTCTGCTATCGGAAGGGTCTCAGGATAGGAATGGGGAGGACTTAGAATTCACATCTCATACTATAGGGAGGGTCTCAGTTTTGATATTAGAAGCATTGAGCTATCACATCTCATGCTATCGGAAGGGTCTCAGGATTGGAATCGGATGGAGTTGGATATCACATCTCAAGCTATCTCAGGATTGGAATGGGAAGGAGTTTGATATTTCATCTCAAGCTATAGGAAGGGTCTCAGGTTTGGAAAGGGAAGGATTTGGATTTCACATCTCATGTTATAGGGTGGTTCTCATGTTTGGTTTTAGAAGCATTGAGATATCACATCTCATGCTATCGGAAGGGTCTCAGGTTTGGAATGGGAAGGAGTTGGATATCACATCTCTGCTATCTGAAGGGTCTCAGGATTGGAATGGGAAGGAGTTGGATATCCCATCTCGTTATAGGAAGGGTCTCAGGTTTGGTATTAGAAGCAATGAGATATCACATCTCATGCTATAGGAAGGGTCTAAGGTTTGGAAGGGGACGGATTTGGGTATCACATCTCATGTTATAGGACCCGTCTCAGGTTTGGTATTTGAAGCATTGAGATATCAAGTCTCATGGTATAGGACGGGTCTCAGAATTGGAATGAGAAGGAGTTGGATATCACATCTCAAGCTATAGGAAGGGTCTCATGATTGGAATGGGAAGGAGTTGGATATCACATCTCATGTTATAGGAAGGGTCTCAGGATTGGAATGGGAAGGACTTGGATATCACATCTCATTCTATACGAAGGCTCTCAGGGTTGGAAGGGGAAGGAGTTGGATATCACATTTCATGTTAGAGGTAGGATCTCAGGTTTGGTTTTAGAGGCATTGAGATATCACATCTCATGCCATCAGAAGGGTCTCAGGATTGGAATGGGAAGGAGTTGGATATCAAATCTCATGCTAAAGGGATGGTCTAAGGTTTGGAAGGGGAGGGATTTGGACATCATATCTCATGTTATTGGAAGGATCTCAGGTTTGGTATTAGAAGCATTGAGATATCACATCTCATGCTATCGGAAGGGTCTTAGGTTTGGTATAAGCATTGAGATATCACATCTCTGCTATCGGAAGGGTCTCAGGATTGGAATGGGAAGGATTTGGACATCACAATTCATGTTATAGGAAGGGTCTCAGGTTTGGTATTAGAAGCATTGAGATATCACATCTCATGCTATAGGAAGGGTCTCAGGATTGGAATGGGAAGGACTTGGATATCACATCTCATGTTATAGGAAGGGTCTCAGGTTTGGTATTAGAAGCATTGAGATATCACATCTCATGCTATAGGAAGGGTCTCAGGATTGGAATGGGAAGGACTTGGATATCACATCTCATGCTATAGGAAGGGTCTCAGGAATGGAATGGAAAGGACTTGGATATCACATCTCATGATAAAGGAAGGGTCTAAGGTTTGGAAGGGGAAGGATTTGGATATCACATCTCATGTTATTGGACCGGTCTCAGGTTTGGTATTAGAATCATTGAGATATCAAGTCTCATGGTATAGGACGGGAGTTTGATATCACATCTCATGCCATGGTATGGGTGTCAGGTTTTGTAGAAGCATTGGGATATCACATCTCATGCTATCGGAAGGGTATCAGGATTGGATTTGGAAGGAGTTGGATATCCCATCTCATGCTATAGGAAGGGTCTCAGGTTGGAATAGAAGGAGTTGGATATCACATCTCATGTTATAGGAAGGGTCTCAGGATTGGAATGGGAAGGACTTGGATATCACATCTTGTTAGGAAAGATTTCGTAATTGTAGGGAATTTTCCTTCCATGTGGCAACCCCTAAACTTTTTGCTATTGTTTTTAACCTTGTTCTTGACTTTGCCAGAGAAGTACAGCCTTCTGCCGCACTTCTCTGGGCTTTCGCTCCTTTTCTTACGGGGAAACTGACATGCCCTTAAGACAGTCAGTACCGGGGAACGCTGTTTCCCGTAGTTTCGTTTATCATGTTGCGGCTTTAGTGCAACATGACACAAGAGGGCACTGTAAGCTAAGTTACAGCTCTCTTGGGTCTCTAGCCTTCTACGGGCCCTAGATACTCTTTTAGGATGGTATTTGATCGGTGCAAGTCATTCAGGGACTGGAATGGTGGCAGCGATCGTTTTGTTTATTTTGAGCTCCTTTTGGCGTTCTGAGCACGTTTTTCGCACTGAACCCAAAATGGTTCCCTGGCTCCCAAAATGGCCAGTCCACGAGGCTCCTTTGTCCTGTCCACTGACCGTCTTGCTCCCTTCACCTTCCCCAGGTCGGGCGACCCGGGGCCTTCCTTATTTGGGCATGTACTTTCCCGCGAAACGTGGTTGCTTTCGCGGGCTTCTACATGTCGTTTGTGTGCCTCCAGGGTGTGGGCTGGGATGTCTGGTCCCAATACACATCCTGGGTGCCAGAGAGTCTGGGGTGGTGTGAATGCCTGGGACCACCGTGGTCCGTGATTGGTCCACGTATGGTATGTGTGTTGATGTGCGGATCTCCCATTGGCTCCCCTCCGTTTTGGCGCGAAGGGAACCGTGGATAAGAGGGAGCTGGAAACACCACTACCATGTCGATCTCCTGAGTTCTCACGAACGAAGGAATACAGGAGCCAAGTATCCTGCAACCAAGAGGCTGGACCGAGGAATCGCTGGTGACCCGCTGAAGGAATCCTCCTTTGCACTGCTGTCGTCCTGTGAAACCCTTTCCTCCTTGGATCGAACCAGAAGGCCTGTACTGGTGCTTCGACCTTTGGAATAGCAGGAACAGCTATTCCCGGCGACTTCATCATCTCCTGCCAAGTAAGCCTTCGGAAGTGTCTCTGGGCCATCCAGTTGACTGACCAGCTTACAAGGGAGTCCTGCTCTGTAACTGCCGCCAGGTTGTGTTGTATTTCGAGTCCTTGTCACTCTCCCACGCTTCGTACACTTGGCGTTCCGAAGTCTGAAGGGAGGAGTGTACATTTGGCTTGAATACACACGGCCGCTCCGTTGTCCTGCTGCGGCAACAAACTGTGCTGGTTTCGTCGATTGGGACGTCTTTTTGCTCTACACGACTTCGAGGCGTTCCCTGCTCTTCTGAACCTGCCAGCTGCTGAAACTAACGTGGAGAAGCCTGGGTCTGCTTGCTTCGGGGACCGGTGAGTAGTTTAGCTAGGATCTGGTCGCCCTCCTGCAGTATCCCATTGCTTTCCCTGCTGTGTAAAAACAGCACCCTTTTGGCCGTACTCGCGCTCTGCTTCTGCCCGCTGTGGAGGCTGCGCTTGAGTTGCGGAACCTGTTCTCCTTCTGCTGTGCACTAACCCGAACTGCCTGACTTCCTCCGAAGAGCTTCCCCTTTTGCCCGTTGGCACCGGCGTGGCAGGTACTTTGAGCACAAGGCTCCACTCTTCGCAGGGCTCGGACTTCCATCTAGTTAGGTGCCTCTGAAGGCGAACTGAGTCTAAAGCGTTATCGCACTGCCTGTTTTCCTTTCCTTTCAGGTGGACTACATATTTCGTGCTTTAAACGCTTGCGACTGTGTATTTGTATATATATTGTGTTGATATGGTATGTGTTGGTTTAATATTGTGATATTGTGATTTTCTCGCTACGGTCATTATTTTAAAGGCCTTAAAATAAATGTGTATCTATTTTTGATATAACAACTGTTTGGAGTAGTTTGTAAGCGCTCTTGCTTTGTGTGCTCATTGCGGGCTTTCAGTCACCCTCACCCCTCTTGAGACCTAGTCTTGACCGCCGCAATCGCTACCTTGATTGGTCTGGCTCGTCCAGAGGTTACCCTGTTCCAAGTAATTAGGTTGGCCTTCTGAACTTCTGCGCCACCAGGACAGAGTTCAGAAATCCGTCTTAACAAATTGGTGTACAGCGGCGGGATACGACTGAAGGTATCCAGTGTTGCGCTCGAACTAAGGCATTTCAGGTTATTCCAAACAGTACACGTAGTGAATTGTTGTAATATAACTTTAAAAAGGCCATAGTCCTATCAAACAGTATGGAAGCAAATACCTTGTTAACTTTAAATGCTTCCAAATCAGAAACATTGAAGAAGATGTGTGCGGAGAGAGGTGTTTCCTCTCAAGGCACTAAATTGGAAATGATCCAGAGAATCGTGGCGTGGCAAGAAGCGCAGCTTGACGCTATAACTTCCGAGGACAGTGCAGAAGGTGGTGGGGCTGCTCTCACTGGTAGAACCGACGGTTCTGCCGCTGCACTGATCCATCGCGACCACGAGGACAGGGAGGATGTGATGTCTAATGTTTCCTCTGCCAGTGTTGATGGGGAGGCTATGCTTGAATTCAAGAAGCAAGAGCTGCGGTTTAGGCAGCAGGAGCTTGAATTCAGCATAGCCAAACTAAAAATCGAACAGGCAGAAAAACAGAAAGACAGGGATCACCAGTTGGAACTGGCCAAGCTTCAGGTTGCAAATGGGTCCAAGGGTCCTGGACATGGCTCTGGGGCTTCCTCTCATCCACGGTTTCCGAAAGATCTGCTCAGTGTGTATGAAGAAAGGAATGACATTATGGACTGGCTGAATGCGTTTGAGTATGCATGCGAGGTTCAAGAAGTTGACAATGCTGATAAGATTGCTTGGTTGCTCAGTAGACTGCCCCATTCTGGCTGCAGTGCCATTATGGAAATGTCGAAGGCTGAGCGGGCTGATTTCGCAATGTTAAAGCAAACTCTCATTTTAAAGTTTGGGAAGACTCCGGCCCAATATTTAAAGCGTTTTCGAGAGTATAAGAAAAAGGAAGGTGGTACTTGGGTATCTTATGTCGCTGAATCTTTGAAAAACTTAACTGGCTGGGTCGAAGGTTATAAGGCTTCTACCTTCGAAGGCATGATCAATCTGGTCATGCTGGAACACATTTTTGCTTCTTCTTCCCCGGAGCTTAAGCAGCATTTGGCCGATTCGAAGGAGATAGATCCTAAGAAGCTGGCCATTGCAGCAGACTTATGGGTGTCACATCGAGTGTCCCATAAGGACAAAAATCCTGGTAAGCAGGAGGAAGGGAAAAAGTCCAAAGATATGGAGGGTGGGGAATCTGCTAAATCTTCTTCCCATAAGGGCCACAAAAAGAAAAACAAGGGTAAGACACAAGAGAACTCACAGGGTAGTGGAGGTTCGCCTCCGAAACAGAACTCTGGTTACAATAAGCCTCCCTACGTAAACAGACCCACTGGGGCTTGTTTTTCTTGTGGAGCAACTGACCATGTGAAGGGGGATCCCCGGTGTAAGGTTAGACCTTTGGGGGTCCACTCCGCTAATCTGGCCTTCTCCTCCTACGAGGAAGAAGAGATTACAGGAGCATCCTTCTCCTCAGACTCATTTCCCAGCGGGATAGAGTCTGAGGTAGTTTTAGTGTCCCTGGGTTCCTGGGAGCCTAAAGTCGCAGAGGCTTATGCTAGGATTCCGGATAATACCAAGCACTACTTTAAAGACAGCGTGCTGATCAATGGAGTGGATACTCCAGCTCTTAGGGATAGTGGGTGCAGTCGAACAGTAGTGGATTCTACCTTGGTAGACTCAGAGGAAGTTGCCAGAGCTACTCTGATGCCCACTAAGTTTGCTGACGGCCCCCTCCGTATGTTTCCCGTGATCCCTGTAAATCTTACTTTAAATGGTACAGCAGTCAGGATTCCAGTGAGCATTCAGAGAAACGTCCCGGGAAAGGTCTTGCTGGGTAATGATCTCAGAGCTTTAGGGCTCGTAGGAGACACTGCCGAAAGACCCTACACACGGTCTCAAGCACGGGCAGCATTGGCCAAGTCCAATACGCCGCCCCAGCCGAAGGGGAAACCCAAGGCGAAGGGAGTCTACAAGTCAAGACGAGGGAAAGAGAATATTCCCCCGAGCTCGCCTACCACTGCGGTGGAGGAAGTTGGTCAATCGCCCGGGCCTGACGAGGAGGTGGCGATGCCTGAAGTTTTCGACCCCAACGATCATCCTGAACTAAAAGACTTGTTAGTTGAAGGAGGTCCTGATAGGGACGAATTCAGTAAAGGCCAACGTGAGTGCCCATCTCTGGAAGGCCTAAGGAGACAGGCCTGCTCCCAGCTTGAGGGTGAGCCTCCTGGGAAGCATAGGATTTATTGGGAAGGTGGACTCCTGTATAGTGAGCCCACAGAGTCTACAGAAGGAGACCATAGGAGGTTGGTGGTTCCCCTTGCTGTTAGGCCCTCCCTCCTGCAGTTGGCGCATGAAGTTCCCCTTGCTGGTCACCTTGTTATGAAGAGGACCAAGCAAAGGTTATCCATGCACTTCTACTGGCCCAAGATGGGGGTGCAAGTAGAAAGTCACTGCAGGAGTTGTGCCTCCTGCCAGTTGTCTGGTAAGGTTGGCGCGACAATCCAAGCTCCGTTGGTACCGCTCCCAGTTGTGGGGGTACCATTTGAAAGGGTAGGGATCGACATCGTTGGTCCCCTTGACCCGCAAACATCCTCGGGCAATAGGTTTATCCTGGTGCTGGTCGACCATGCAACCAGGTATCCTGAGGCCATCCCATTGAAAACTGTAACTGCCAAGTCAGTTGCAAAAGCTTTACTCGGCATATTTACTAGGGTTGGCTTCCCTAAAGAAGTTGTGTCAGATCGTGGCAGCAACTTTATGTCGAAGTATATGCAGGCTATGTGGAAAGAATGTGGGGTCACCTACAAGTTCTCTTCTGCATACCACCCCCAGACCAATGGTCTGGTGGAACGTTTCAACAGAACGTTAAAAAGCATGATTGGGGCTCTGGAGGAGCCCCAGAGAAGAAAATGGGATCTTCTTTTACCATGCCTACTGTTTGCCTACCGAGAGGTACCACAGGAGGGTGTTGGCTTCAGCCCCTTCGAACTTCTGTTCGGTCATCCCGTACGGGGACCCTTAGCCATCGTCAAAGAGGGATGGGAGATGCCCACTCCCTCTGTTACTACCAATGTAGTTGATTATGTGCTAGGGCTCAGAAAACGGATGGTACTTCTGATGGGCTTGGCTAGTGATAAATTGAAGGCAGGGCAAGCGCTGGTGAAACATTGGTACGACCAGAAAGCTTCCCTCATCAACTTTACACCTGGTCAGCACGTCCTGATCATGAATCCAATAAGGCCTCGCGCTTTACAGGACAAATGGTCAGGCCCTTACACAGTGGTGGAGCCCCTGGGTGAGGTGAACTATTTAGTGGACCTTGGAAGGCCTGGACAGGCTCCAAAAGTGTTTCACGTGAATAGGCTGAAGGCTTTCGTCCCAAGAGTCGAAATCGCAGCACTGCTACTGGCTTCAGATGTTGAGGAAGAGGAGTCAGAACCTCTCCCCGACCTGTTCCAAAGCGGTCCTTCAGATGGCTCCGTTGAGGGTGTCCGAGTGGCCCCTCACCTGACTTCTGATCAGCAGGCTGAGGTGAAAAGTTTGCTTAGGCAGTTTTCCCCCCTGTTTTCACAGTCCCCTGGTTTGACACCTTGGTGCAAACATAACATTGACACAGGAGACAGTGTACCTACCAAAAGTAGGGGATACAGGATGTCAGATAAAGTACGGTCTTATATTAAGACCGAGGTCAACAAGATGTTAGACCTTGGGGTGATTGAACCCTCTAGTAGTCCTTGGTCCAGTCCTGTGGTTTTGGTTCCAAAAGCAGGCACTTCTGAATTGAGGTTCTGCGTGGATTACAGGGCTCTGAATGCTGTCACCAAGACAGATGCACACCCCTTGCCTCGAACAGATGAGCTGGTGGATACGTTGGGTGCCTCCAAGTACCTCAGCACGTTTGACCTCACTGCTGGCTATTGGCAAATAGCTTTAGCAGAACATGCCAAGGAGAAGAAAGCATTTTCTACTCCAGACGGCCTTTACCAATTCCGGGTAATGCCGTTCGGGTTGAAGAATGCACCTGCCACTTTCCAGAGGCTTGTGAATCATGTGTTGAATGGGTTGGACGAATTCTGTCTTGCATATCTAGACGATATAGCAGTTTTCAGTGCCACCTGGGAAGACCATGTGAAACACCTCAGGATTGTGCTCCAGGCCCTTCAGAAAGCCCACTTGACCATAAAGGCTAGTAAATGCCAGATTGGACAAGGCTCAGTGGTTTACCTTGGACATGAAGTAGGTGGAGGGAGGATACAGCCTCTACCCAGTAAAGTACAAGCAGTACAAGACTGGCCTACCCCCCACTACGCAAACCCAAGTGAGAGCCTTCTTAGGACTCACGGGTTATTATCGCAATTTTGTGGCAGACTATGGCACCATAGCTGCTCCTCTGACTGCCCTCACAACTCCGAAGAAACCCAAGAAGGCAACTTGGACTGACGAGTGTGAGAAGGCCTTCAATGGCTTAAAAGACTCCTTGTGCCAGGCCCCTGTGCTCAGGGCCCCTGATTATCAAAGACCTTTTATCGTGCAGACGGATGCCTCTGACACTGGGATAGGAGCTGTACTATCACAAGTACATGAGAAGGGTAAGGAACACCCTATCGGTTTTATTAGTCGCCAGCTTAAGGACAGAGAGCTCAGATGGTCCACGGTAGAGAAAGAATGTTTCTCTGTTGTGTGGGCCCTAAGGAAGCTGAGGCCCTACCTCTATGGGACCCACTTCACTGTGCAGACTGACCATAAGCCGTTAAAGTGGCTAATGAACATGAAGGGGGAGAATCCAAAGTTGCTTAGGTGGTCCATAAGTCTACAAGGCTTCGACTTCACTATTGAGCATAGGCCAGGTGTCCAACATAGCAATGCTGATGGGTTGTCCAGAATGTTTAACCGACCTGAACAAGAGACTCATCCAGGGGTGGATTAGTTCCCCCTGTCCATAGTCTGGGAGGGGCGAGTGTTAGGAAAGATTTCGTAACTGTAGGGAATTTTCCTTCCATGTAGCAACCCCTAAACGTTTTGCTATTGTTTTTAACCTTGTTCTTGACTTTGCCAGAGAAGTACAGCCTTCTGCCGCACTTCTCTGGGCTTTCGCTCCTTTTCTTACGGGGAAACTGACATGCCCTTAAGACATTCAGTACCGGGGAACGCTGTTTCCCGTAGTTTCGTTTATCATGTTGCGGCTTTAGTGCAACATGACACAAGAGGGCACTGTAAGCTAAGTTACAGCTCTCTTGGGTCTCTAGCCTTCTAGGGGCCCTAGATACTCTTTTAGGATGGTATTTGATCGGTGCAAGTCATTCAGGGACTGGAATGGTGGCAGCGATCGTTTTGTTTATTTTGAGCTCCTTTTGGCGTTCTGAGCACGTTTTTCGCACTGAACCCAAAATGGTGGCCTGGCTCCCAAAATGGCCAGTCCACAAGGCTCCTTTGTCCTGTCCACTGACCGTCTTGCTCCCTTCACCTTCCCCAGGTCGGGCGACCCGGGGCCTTCCTTATTTGGGCATGTACTTTCCCGCGAAACGTGGTTGCTTTCGCGGGCTTCTACATGTCGTTTGTGTGCCTCCAGGGTGTGGGCTGGGATGTCTGGTCCCAATACACATCCTGGGTGCCAGAGAGTCTGGGGTGGTGTGAATGCCTGGGACCACCGTGGTCCGTGATTGGTCCACATATGGTATGTGTGTTGATGTGCGGATCTCCCATTGGCTCCCCTCCGTTTTGGCGCGAAGGGAACCGTGGATAAGAGGGAGCTGGAAACACCACTACCATGTCGATCTCCTGAGTTCTCACGAACGAAGGAATACAGGAGCCAAGTATCCTGCAACCAAGAGGCTGGACCGAGGAATCGCTGGTGACCCGCTGAAGGAATCCTCCTTTGCACTGCTGTCGTCCTGTGAAACCCTTTCCTCCTTGGATCGAACCAGAAGTGTCTGTACTGGTGCTTCGACCTTTGGAATAGCAGGAACAGCTATTCCCGGCGACTTCATCACCCCCTCCAAGTAAGCCTTCGGAAGTGTCTCTGGGCCATCCAGTTGACTGACCAGCTTACAAGGGAGTCCTGCTCTGTAACTGCCGCCAGGTTGTGTTGTATTTCGAGTCCTTGTCACTCTCCCACGCTTCGTACACTTGGCGTTCCCAAGTCTGAAGGGAGGAGTGTACATTTGGCTTGAATACACACGGCCGCTCCGTTGTCCTGCTGCGGCAACAAACTGTGCTGGTTTCGTCGATTGGGACGTCTTTTTGCTCTACACGACTTCGAGGCGTTCCCTGCTCTTCTGAACCTGCCAGCTGCTGAAACTAACGTGGAGAAGCCTGGGTCTGCTTGCTTCGGGGACCGGTGAGTAGTTTAGCTAGGATCTGGTCGCCCTCCTGCAGTATCCCATTGCTTTCCCTGCTGTGTAAAAACAGCACCCTTTTGGCCGTACTCGCGCTCTGCTTCTGCCCGCTGTGGAGGCTGCGCTTGAGTTGCGGAACCTGTTCTCCTTCTGCTGTGCACTAACCCGAACTGCCTGACTTCCTCCGAAGAGCTTCCCCTTTTGCCCGTTGGCACCGGCGTGGCAGGTACTTTGAGCACAAGGCTCCACTCTTCGCAGGGCTCGGACTTCCATCTAGTTAGGTGCCTCTGAAGGCGAACTGAGTCTAAAGCGTTATCGCACTGCCTGTTTTCCTTTCCTTTCAGGTGGACTACATATTTCGTGCTTTAAACGCTTGCGACTGTGTATTTGTATATATATTGTGTTGATATGGTATGTGTTGGTTTAATATTGTGATATTGTGATTTTCTCGCTACGGTCATTATTTTAAAGGCCTTAAAATAAATGTGTATCTATTTTTGATATAACAACTGTTTGGAGTAGTTTGTAAGCGCTCTTGCTTTGTGTGCTCATTGCGGGCTTTCAGTCACCCTCACCCCTCTTGAGACCTAGTCTTGACCGCCGCGATCGCTACCTTGATTGGTCTGGCTCGTCCAGAGGTTACCCTGTTCCAAGTAATTAGGTTGGCCTTCTGAACTTCTGCGCCACCAGGACAGAGTTCAGAAATCCTTCTTAACACATCTCATGCTGTAGGAAGGGTCTCAGGTTTGGAAAAGGAAGGAGTTGGATATCACATTTCATGTTAGAGGTAGGATCTCAGGTTTGGTATTAGAGGCATTGAGATATCACATCTCATGCTATCAGAAGGGTATCAGGATTGGAATGGGAAGGAGTTGGATATCACATCTCATGCTAAAGGGAGGGTCTCAGGTTTGGAATGGGAAGGATTTGGATATCACATCTCATGTTATAGGAAGGACCTTAGGTTTGGTATTAGAAGCATTGAGATATCACATCTCATGCTATAGGAAGGGTCTCGGGATTGGAATGGGAAGGAGTTGGATATCACATCTCATGTTATAGGAAGGATCTCAGGTTTGGTATTAGAAACATTGAGATATAACATCTCATGCTATAGGAAGGGTCTCAGGATTGGAATGGGAAGGAGTTGGATATCACATCTCATGCTATGGGAAGGGTCTCAGGTTTGGTATTAGAAGCATTGTGATATCACATCTCATGCTATAGGAAGGGTTTCAGGTTTGGTAGAAGCATTGAGATATCACATCTCATGCTATAGGAAGAGTCTCAGGTTTGGGAAGGGAAGGATTTGGATTTCACATCTCATGTTATAGGATGGTTCTCATGTTTGGTTTTTGAAGCATTGAGATATCACATCTCATGCTATCGGAAGGGTCTCAGGTTTGGAATGGGAAGGAGTTGGATATCACATCTCATGTTATAGGAAGGGTCTCAGGTTTGGAAAGGGAAGGAGTTGGATATGACATCTCTTGTTATAGGGAGGGTCTCAGGATTTGAATGGTAAGGAGTTGGATATCACATCTCATGCTATAGGAAGGGTCTCAGGCTGGAATGGGAAGGAGTTGGATATCACATCTCATGTTATATACAGGAAGGGTCTCAGGATTGGAATGGGAAGGATTTGGATATCACATCTCTTGCTATAGGAAGGGTCTCAGGTTTTTTATTAGAAACATTGAGATATCACATCTCATGCTATAGGAAGGGTTTTAGGATTGGAATGGGAAGTATTTGGATATCACATCTCATGCTAAAGGAAGGGTCTCAGGTCTGGAATGGGAAGGAATTGGATATCACATCTCATGTTATAGGAAGGGTCTCAGGTTTTTTATTAGAAACATTGAGATATCACATCTCATGTTATAGGACGGTTCCCAGGTTTGGTATTAGAAGCATTGAGATATCACATCTCATGGTATAGGAAGGGTCTCAGGGTTGGAATGGGAAGGAGTTGGATATCACATCTCATCCAATAGGAAGGGTCTCAGGTTTGGAATGGGAAGGAATTGGATATCACATCTCATGTTATAGGAAGGATCTCAGGTTTGGTATTAGAAGCATTGAGATATCACATCTCATGCTATAGGAAGGGTCTCAGGATTGGAATGTGAAGGATTTGGATATCACATCTCATGCTAAAGGAAGGGTCTCAGGTTTGGTAGAAGCATTGAGATATCACATCTCATGCTATAGGAAGGGTCTCAGGATTTGAATGGCAAGGAGTTGGATATCACATCTCATGCCATAGGAAGGGTCTCAGATTTGGTATAAGCATTGAGATATCACATCTCTGCTATCAGAAGGTTCTCAGGATTGGATTGGGAAGGAGTTGGATATCCCTTCTCATGCTATAGGAAGTGTCTCAGGTTGGAATGGGAAGGAGTTGAATATCACATCTCATGTTATAGGAAGGGTCTCAGGATTGGAATGGGAAGGATTTGGATATCACATCTCTTGCTATAGGAAGGGTCTCAGGATTGGAATGGGAAGGATTTGGATATTTCCCATTCCAATCCTGAGACCCTTCTTATAACATGAGATGTGATATCCAACTCCTTCCCATTCCAACCTGAGACACTTCCTATAGCATGAGAAGGGATATCCAACTCCTTCCCAATCCAATCCTGAGACCCTTCCGATAGCAGAGATGTGATATCTCAATGCTTATACCAAACCTGAGACCCTTCCTATGGCATGAGATGTGATATCCAACTCCTTGCCATTCAAATCCTGAGACCCTTCCTATAGCATGAAAAGGGATATCCAACTCCTTCCCAATCCAATCCTGAGACCCTTCCGATAGCAGAGACGTGAAATCTCAATGCTTCTACCAAACCTGAGACCCTTCCTTTAGCATGAGATGTGATATCCAAATCCTTCACATTCCAATCCTGAGACCCTTCCTATAGCATGAGATTTGATATCTCAATGCTTCTAATACCAAACGTGAGATCCTTCCTATAACATGAGATGTGATATCCAAATCCTCCCCTTCCAAACCTGAGACCCTCCCTTTAGCATGAAATGTGATATCCAACTCCTTCCTATTCCAATCCTGAGACTCTTCTGATAGCATGAGATGTGATATCTCAATGCTTCTAATACCAAACCTGAGATCCTTCCGATAGCATGAGATGTGATATCTCAATGCTTCTAATACCAAACCTGAGATCCTTCCTATAACACGAGATGTGATATCAAAATCCTTCCCCTTCCAAACCTGAGACCCTCCCTTTAGCATGAGATGTGATATCTAACTCCTTCCCATTCCATTCCTGAGACCCTTCTGATAGCATGAGATGTGATATCTCAATGCCTCTAATACCAAACCTGAGATCCTACCTCTAACATGAAATGAGATATCCAACTCTTTCCCCTTCCAAACCTGAGAGCCTTCCTATAGCATGAGATGTGATATCCAAGTCCTTCCCATTTCAATACTGAGACCCTTCCTATAGCTTGAGATGTGATATCCAACTCCTTCCCATTCCAATTCTGAGACCCTTCCTATAGCATGAGATGTGATATCTCAATGCTTATACCAAACCTGAGAGCCTACCTATAACATGAGATGTGATATCCAAGTCCATCCCATTCCAATCCTTAGACCCTTCCTACAGCATGCGATGTGATATCTCAATGATTTTAATACCAAACCAGAGACTCTTCCTATAACATGAGATGGGATATCCAACTCCTTCCCATTCCAATTCTGAGACCCTTCCTATACTATGAGACTTGATATCTCAATGCTTCTAATACCAAACCTGAGACCCGTAATATAACATGAGATGTGATATCCAAATCCTTCCCCTTCCAAACCTTAGACCCTTCCTTTATCATGAGATGTGATATCCAACTCATTCCCATTCCAATCCTGAGACCCTTCCGATATCATGAGATGTGATATCTCAAACTTCTAATATCAAACTTGAGAACCTCCCTATAGCATGAGATGTGATATCCAAGTCCTTCCCATTCCAATCCTGAGACCCTTCCTATAGCATGAGATGTGATATCTCAATGCTTCTAATACCAAACCTGAGACCCTTCCTATAACATGAGATGGGAATATCCAACTCCTTCCCATTCCAATCTTGAGACCCTTCCGATAGCAGAGATGTGATATCTCAATGCTTATACCAAACCTGAGATCCTTCCTATAACATGAGATGTGATATCCAACTCCTTCCCATTCCAATCCTGAGACACTTCCTATAGCATGAGATGTGATATCTCACTGCTTATACCAAACCTGAGACCCTTCCCATAGCAGGAGATGTGATATCCAACTCATTCCCATTCCAATCCTCAGACCCTTCCTATAGCATGAGATGTGATATCTCAATGCTTCTAATGTCAAACTTGAGACCCTACCTATAGCATGAGATGTGATATCCAAGTCCTTCCCATTCCAATCCTGAGACACTTCCTATAGCATGAGATGTGATATCTCAATGCTTCTAATACCAAACCTGAGACTCTTCCTATAACATGAGATGGGATATCCAACTCCTTCCCATTCCAATCCTGAGACCCTTTTGATAGCAGAGATGTGATATCTCAATGTTTATACCAAACCTGAGACCCTTCCTACGGCATGAGATGTCATATTCAACTCCTTCCCATTCCAATCCTGAGACCCTTCCTATAGCATGAGATTTGATATCCAACTCCTTCCCATTCCAATCCTGAGACCCTTCCTATAGCATGAGATGTGATGTCTCAATGCTTCTAATACCAAACCTGAGATCCTTCCTATAACATGAGATGTGATATCCAACTCCTTCCATTCCAATCCTGAGACCCTTCCTATAGCATGAGATGTGATATCTCAATGCTTATACCAAACCTGAGACCCTTCCTATAGCATGAGATGTGATATCCAACTCCTTCCCATTCCAATCATGAGACCCTTCCTATAGCATGAGATGTGATATCTCAATGCTTCTAATACCAAACCTGAGATCCTTCCTCTAACATGAAATGTGAGATCCAACTCCTTCCCTTTCCAAACCTAAGAGCCTATCTATAGCATGAGATGTGATATCCAAGTCCTTCACATTCCAACCCTTAGACCCTTCCTACAGCATGCAATATGATATCTCAATGATTCTAATAACAAACCTGAGACCCGTCCTATAACATGAGATGGGATATCCAACTCCTTCCCATTCCAATCCTGAGACACTTCCGATAGCAGAGATGTGATATCTCAATGTTTATACCAAACCTGAGACCCTTCCTATAACATGAGATGTGATATCCAACTCCTTCCCGTTCCAAACCTGAGACCCTTCCTTTAGCATGAGATGTGATATCCAGCTCCTTCCCATTCCAATCCTGAGGCACTTCCGATAGCATGAGATGTGATATCTCAATGCTTCTAATATCAAAACTGAGACCCTCCCTATAGCATGATATGTGATATCTAAGTCCTTCCCATTCCAATCCTGAGACCCTTCCTATAGCATGAGATGTGATATCTCAATGCTTCTACCAAACCTGAGACCCTTCCTTTAGCATGAGATGTAATATCCAACTCCTTCCCATTCCAATCCTGAGACCCTTCCTATAGCATGAGATGTGATATCTCAATACTTCTAATACCAAACCTGAGATCCATCCTATAACATGAGATGTGATATCCAACTCCTTCCCTTTCCAAACCTGAGAGCCGTTCTATAGCATGAGATGTGATATCCAGGTCCTTCCCATTCCAATCCTTAGACCCTTCCTACAGCATGCAATATGATATCTCAATGATTCTAATAACAAACCTGAGACCCGTCCTATAGCATGAGATATGATATCCAAGTCCTTCCCATTCCAATCCTGAGACCCTTCCTATAACATGAAATGTGATATCCAACTCCTTCCCATTCCAACCTGAGACCCTTCCTATAGCATGAGATGGGATATCCAACTTCTTCCAAATCCAATACTGATACCCTTCCGATAGCATGAGATGTGATATCCCAATGCTTCTACCAAACCTGAGACCCATACTATGGCATGAGATGTGATATCAAACTCCTTCCCATTCCAATCCTGAGACCCTTCCTATAGCTTGAGGTGTGATATCCAACTCCTTCCCATTCCAATTCTGAGGCCCTTCTTATACCATGAGACTTGATATCTCAATGCTTCTAATATTAAACCTGAGACCCGTCCTATAACATGAGATGTGATATCCAAATCCTTCCCCTTCCAAACCTTAGACCCTTCCTTTATCATGAGATGTGATATCCAACTCCTTCCCATTCCAATCCTGAGACCCTTCCGATATCATGAGATTTGTTATCTCAATGCTTCTAATATCAAACTTGAGACCCTCCCTATAGCATGAGATGTGACATCCAAGTCCTTCCCATTCCAATCCTGAGACCCTTCCTATAGCATGAGATGTGATATTTCTATGCTTCTAATACCAAACCTGAGACCCTTCCTATAACATGAGATGGGATATCCAACTCCTTCCCATTCCAATCCTGAGACCTTTCCGATAGCAGAGATGTGATATCTCAATGCTTATACCAAACCTGAGAACCTTCCTATGGCCTGAGATGTCATATACAACTCCTTCCCATTCCAATCCTGAGACCCTTCCTTTAGCATGAGATGTGATATCTCAATGCTTATACCAAATCTGAGACCCTTCCTATAGCATGAGATGTGATATCCAATTCCTTCCCATTCCAATCCTGAGACCCTTCCTATAGCATGAGATGTGATATCTCAATGCTTATACCAAACCTGAGAGCCTACCTATAACATGAGATGTGATATCCAAGTCCATCCCATTCCAATCCTTAGACCCTTCCTACAGCATGCGATGTGATATCTCAATGATTCTAATACCAAACAGAGACTCTTCCTATAACATGAGATGGGATATCCAACTCCTTCCCATTCCAATCCTGAGCCGCTTCCGATAGCAGAGATGTGATATCTCAATGCTTATACCAAACCTGAGACCCTTCCTATAACATGAGATGTGATATCCAACTCCTTCCCGTTCCAAACCTGAGACACTAACTATAGCATATGTGATATCCAACTCCTTCCCATTCCAAACATGAGACCCTTCCTATAGCAAGAAAGTAATATCCAACTCCTACCCATTCCAATCCTGAGACCCTTCCTATAGCAAGAGATGTGATATCCAAATCCTTCCCATTCCAATCCTGAGACCCTTCCTATAACATGAGATGTGATATCCAACTCCTTCCCATTCCAATCCTGAGACACTTCCTATAGCATGAGATGTGATATCTCAATGCTTCTAATACCAAACCTGAGACTCTTCCTATAACATGAGATGGGATATCCAACTCCTTCCCATTCCAATCCTGAGACCCTTTTGATAGCAGAGATGTGATATCTCAATGTTTATACCAAACCTGAGACCCTTCCTACGGCATGAGATGTCATATTCAACTCCTTCCCATTCCAATCCTGAGACGCTTCCTATAGCATGAGATTTGATATCCAACTCCTTCCCATTCCAATCCTGAGACCCTTCCTATAGCATGAGATGTGATGTCTCAATGCTTCTAATACCAAACCTGAGATCCTTCCTATAACATGAGATGTGATATCCAACTCCTTCCATTCCAATCCTGAGACCCTTCCTATAGCATGAGATGTGATATCTCAATGCTTATACCAAACCTGAGACCCTTCCTATAGCATGAGATGTGATATCCAACTCCTTCCCATTCCAATCCTGAGACCCTTCCTATAGCATGAGATGTGATATCTCAATGCTTCTAATACCAAACCTGAGATCCTTCCTCTAACATGAAATGTGAGATCCAACTCCTTCCCTTTCCAAACCTAAGAGCCTATCTATAGCATGAGATGTGATATCCAAGTCCTTCACATTCCAACCCTTAGACCCTTCCTACAGCATGCAATATGATATCTCAATGATTCTAATAACAAACCTGAGACCCGTCCTATAACATGAGATGGGATATCCAACTCCTTCCCATTCCAATCCTGAGACACTTCCGATAGCAGAGATGTGATATCTCAATGTTTATACCAAACCTGAGACCCTTCCTATAACATGAGATGTGATATCCAACTCCTTCCCGTTCCAAACCTGACACCCTTCCTTTAGCATGAGATGTGATATCCAGCTCCTTCCCATTCCAATCCTGAGACACTTCCGATAGCATGAGATGTGATATCTCAATGCTTCTAATATCAAAACTGAGACCCTCCCTATAGCATGATATGTGATATCTAAGTCCTTCCCATTCCAATCCTGAGACCCTTCCTATAGCATGAGATGTGATATCTCAATGCTTCTACCAAACCTGAGACCCTTCCATTAGCATGAGATGTGATATCCAACTCCTTCCCATTCCAATCCTGAAACCCTTCCTATAGCATGAGATGTGATATCTCAATACTTATAATAGCAAACCTGAGATCCTTCCGATAACATGAGATGTGATATCTCAATACTTCTAATACCAAACCTGAGATCCATCCTATAACATGAGATGTGATATCCAACTCCTTCCCTTTCCAAACCTGAGAGCCGTTCTATAGCATGAGATGTGATATCCAGGTCCTTCCCATTCCAATCCTTAACCCTTCCTACAGCATGCAATATGATATCTCAATGATTCTAATAACAAACCTGAGACCCGTCCTATAGCATGAGATATGATATCCAAGTCCTTCCCATTCCAATCCTGAGACCCTTCCTATAACATGAAATGTGATATCCAACTCCTTCCCATTCCAACCTGAGACCCTTCCTATAGCATGAGATGGGATATCCAACTTCTTCCAAATCCAATACTGATACCCTTCCGATAGCATGAGATGTGATATCCCAATGCTTCTACCAAACCTGAGACCCATACTATGGCATGAGATGTGATATCAAACTCCTTCCCATTCCAATCCTGAGACCCTTCCTATAGCTTGAGGTGTGATATCCAACTCCTTCCCATTCCAATTCTGAGACCCTTCTTATACCATGAGACTTGATATCTCAATGCTTCTAATATTAAACCTGAGACCCGTCCTATAACATGAGATGTGATATCCAAATCCTTCCCCTTCCAAACCTTAGACCCTTCCTTTATCATGAGATGTGATATCCAACTACTTCCCATTCCAATCCTGAGACCCTTCCGATATCATGAGATTTGTTATCTCAATGCTTCTAATATCAAACTTGAGACCCTCCCTATAGCATGAGATGTGACATCCAAGTCCTTCCCATTCCAATCCTGAGACCCTTCCTATAGCATGAGATGTGATATCTCTATGCTTCTAATACCAAACCTGAGACCCTTCCTATAACATGAGATGGGATATCCAACTCCTTCCCATTCCAATCCTGAGACCTTTCCGATAGCAGAGATGTGATATCTCAATGCTTATACCAAACCTGAGAACCTTCCTATGGCCTGAGATGTCATATACAACTCCTTCCCATTCCAATCCTGAGACCCTTCCTATAGCATAAGATGTGATATCTCAATGCTTATACCAAATCTGAGACCCTTCCTATAGCATGAGATGTGATATCCAATTCCTTCCCATTCCAATCCTGAGACCCTTCCTATAGCATGAGATGTGATATCTCAATGCTTATACAAAACCTGAGAGCCTACCTATAACATGAGATGTGATATCCAAGTCTATCCCATTCCAATCCTTAGACCCTTGCTACAGCATGCGATGTGATATCTCAATAATTCTAATACCAAACCAGAGACTCTTCCTATAACATGAGATGGGATATCCAACTCCTTCCCATTCCAATCCTGAGCCGCTTCCGATAGCAGAGATGTGATATCTCAATGCTTATACCAAACCTGAGACCCTTCCTATAACATGAGATGTGATATCCAACTCCTTCCCGTTCCAAACCTGAGACACTAACTATAGCATATGTGATATCCAACTCCTTCCCATTCCAAACATGAGACCCTTCCTATAGCAAGAAAGTAATATCCAACTCCTACCCATTCCAATCCTGAGACCCTTCCTATAGCAAGAGATGTGATATCCAAATCCTTCCCATTCCAATCCTGAGACCCTTCCTATAACATGAGATGTGATATCCAACTCCTTCCCATTCCAACCTGAGACACTTCCTATAGCATGAGAAGAGATATCCAACTCCTTCCCAATCCAATCCTGAGACCCTTCCGATAGCAGAGATGTGATATCTCAATGCTTATACCAAACCTGAGACCCTTCCTATGGCATGAGATGTGATATCCAACTCCTTGCCATTCAAATCCTGAGACCCTTCCTATAGCATGAGAAGGGATATCCAACTCCTTCCCAATCCAATCCTGAGACCCATCCGATAGCAGCGACGTGATATCTCAATGCTTCTACCAAACCTGAGACCCTTCCTTTAGCATGAGATGTGATATCCAAATCCTTCACATTCCAATCCTGAGACCCTTCCTATAGCATGAGATGTGATATCTCAATGCTTCTAATACCAAACCTGAGATCCTTCCTATAACATGAGATGTGATATCCAATTCCTTCCCATTCCAAACCTGAGACCCTTCCTATTGGATGAGATGTGATATCCAACTCCTTCCCATTCCAACCTTGAGACCCTTCCTATAGCATGAGATGTGATGTCTCAATGCTTCTAATACCAAACCTGAGATCCTTCCTATAACATGAGATGTGATATCCAACTCCTTCTATTCCAATCCTGAGACCCGTCCTATAGCATGAGATGTGATATCTCAAGGCTTATACCAAACCTGAGACCCTTCCTATAGCATGAGATGTGATATCCAACTGCTTCCCATTCCAATCCTGAGACCCTTCCTATAGCATGCATTATGATATCTCAATGATTCTAATAACAAACCTGAGACCCGTCCTATAGCATGAGATATGATATCCAAGTCCTTCGCATTCCAATCCTGAGACCCTTCCTATAACATGAAATGTGATATCCAACTCCTTCCCATTCCAACCTGAGACCATTCCTATAGCATGAGATGGGATATCCAACTTCTTCCAAATCCAATACTGATACCCTTCCGATAGCATGAGATGTGATATCCCAATGCTTCTACCAAACCTGAGACCCATACTATGGCATGAGATGTGATATCAAACTCCTTCCCATTCCAATCCTGAGACCTTTCCTATAGCTTGAGGTGTGATATCCAACTCCTTCCCATTCCAATTCTGAGACCCTTCTTATACCATGAGACTTGATATCTCAATGCTTCTAATATTAAACCTGAGACCCGTCCTATAACATGAGATGTGATATCCAAATCCTTCCCCTTCCAAACCTTAGACCCTTCCTTTATCATGAGATGTGATATCCAACTCCTTCCCATTCCAATCCTGAGACCCTTCCGATATCATGAGATTTGTTATCTCAATGCTTCTAATATCAAACTTGAGACCCTCCCTATAGCATGAGATGTGACATCCAAGTCCTTCCCATTCCAATCCTGAGACCCTTCCTATAGCATGAGATGTGATATCTCTATGCTTCTAATACCAAACCTGAGACCCTTCCTATAACATGAGATGGGATATCCAACTCCTTCCCATTCCAATCCTGGGACCTTTCCGATAGCAGAGATGTGATATCTCAATGCTTATACCAAACCTGAGAACCTTCCTATGGCCTGAGATGTCATATACAACTCCTTCCCATTCCAATCCTGAGACCCTTCCTTTAGCATGAGATGTGATATCTCAATGCTTATACCAAATCTGAGACCCTTCCTATAGCATGAGATGTGATATCCAATTCCTTCCCATTCCAATCCTGAGACCCTTCCTATAGCATGAGATGTGATATCTCAATGCTTATACCAAACCTGAGAGCCTACCTATAACATGAGATGTGATATCCAAGTCTATCCCATTCCAATCCTTAGACCCTTCCTACAGCATGCGATCTGATATCTCAATAATTCTAATACCAAACCAGAGACTCTTCCTATAACATGAGATGGGATATCCAACTCCTTCCCATTCCAATCCTGAGCCGCTTCCGATAGCAGAGATGTGATATCTCAATGCTTATACCAAACCTGAGACCCTTCCTATAACATGAGATGTGATATCCAACTCCTTCCCGTTCCAAACCTGAGACACTAACTATAGCATATGTGATATCCAACTCCTTCCCATTCCAAACATGAGACCCTTCCTATAGCAAGAAAGTAATATCCAACTCCTACCCATTCCAATCCTGAGACCCTTCCTATAGCAAGAGATGTGATATCCAAATCCTTCCCATTCCAATCCTGAGACCCTTCCTATAACATGAGATGTGATATCCAACTCCTTCCCATTCCAACCTGAGACACTTCCTATAGCATGAGAAGGGATATCCAACTCCTTCCCAATCCAATCCTGAGACCCTTCCGATAGCAGAGATGTGATATCTCAATGCTTATACCAAACCTGAGTCCCTTCCTATGGCATGAGATGTGATATCCAACTCCTTGCCATTCAAATCCTGAGACCCTTCCTATAGCATGAGAAGGGATATCCAACTCCTTCCCAATCCAATCCTGAGACCCTTCCGATAGCAGCGACGTGATATCTCAATGCTTCTACCAAACCTGAGACCCTTCCTTTAGCATGAGATGTGATATCCAAATCCTTCACATTCCAATCCTGAGACCCTTCCTATAGCATGAGATGTGATATCTCAATGCTTCTAATACCAAACCTGAGATCCTTCCTATAACATGAGATGTGATATCCAATTCCTTCCCATTCCAAACCTGAGACCCTTCCTATTGGATGAGATGTGATATCCAACTCCTTCCCATTCCAACCTTGAGACCCTTCCTATAGCATGAGATGTGATGTTTCAATGCTTCTAATACCAAACCTGAGATCCTTCCTATAACATGAGATGTGATATCCAACTCCTTCCATTCCAATCCTGAGACCCGTCCTATAGCATGAGATGTGATATCTCAAGGCTTATACCAAACCTGAGACCCTTCCTATAGCATGAGATGTGATATCCAACTGCTTCCCATTCCAATCCTGAAACCCTTCCTATAGCATGAGATGTGATATCTCAATGCTTCTAATACCAAACCTGAGATCCTTCCTCTAACATGAAATGTGATATCCAACTCCTTCCCTTTCCAAACCTAAGAGCCTATCTATAGCATGAGATGTGATATCCAAGTCCTTCACATTCCAACCCTTAGACCCTTCCTACAGCATGCAATATGATATCTCAATGATTCTAATAACAAACCTGAGACCCGTCCTATAACATGAGATGGGATATCCAACTCCTTCCCATTCCAATCCTGAGACACTTCCGATAGCAGAGATGTGATATCTCAATGCTTATACCAAACCTGAGACCCTTCCTATAACATGAGATGTGATATCCAAATCCTTCCCGTTCCAAACCTGAGACCCTTCCTTTAGCATGAGATGTGATATCCAGCTCCTTCCCATTCCAATCCTGAGACACTTCCGATAGCATGAGATGTGATATCTCAATGCTTCTAATATCAAAACTGAGACCCTCCCTATAGCATGATATGTGATATCTAAGTCCTTCCCATTCCAATCCTGAGACCCTCCCTATAGCATGAGATGTGATATCCAACTCCTTCCCATTCCAATCCTGAGACCCTTCCTATAGCATGAGATATGATATCTCAATACTTCTAATACCAAACGTGAGATCCTTCCGATAACATGAGATGTGATATCCAAATCCTTCCCCTTCCAAACCTGAGACCCTCCCTTTAGCATGAAATGTGATATCCAACTCCTTCCTATTCCAATCCTGAGACTCTTCTGATAGCATGAGATGTGATATCTCAATGCTTCTAATACCAAACCTGAGATCCTTCCGATAGCATGAGATGTGATATCTCAATGCTTCTAATACCAAACCTGAGATCCTTCCTATAACATGAGATGTGATATCCAAATCCTTCCCCTTCCAAACCTGAGACCCTCCCTTTAGCATGAGATGTGATATCTAACTCCTTCCCATTCCATTCCTGAGACCCTTCTGATAGCATGAGATGTGATATCTCAATGCCTCTAATACCAAACCTGAGATCCTACCTCTAACATGAAATGAGATATCCAACTCTTTCCCCTTCCAAACCTGAGAGCCTTCCTATAGCATGAGATGTGATATCCAAGTCCTTCCCATTTCAATACTGAGACCCTTCCTATAGCTTGAGATGTGATATCCAACTCCTTCCCATTCCAATTCTGAGACCCTTCCTATAGCATGAGATGTGATATCTCAATGCTTATACCAAACCTGAGAGCCTACCTATAACATGACATGTGATATCCAAGTCCATCCCATTCCAATCCTTAGACCCTTCCTACAGCATGCGATGTGATATCTCAATGATTTTAATACCAAACCAGAGACTCTTCCTATAACATGAGATGGGATATCCAACTCCTTCCCATTCCAATTCTTAGACCCTTCCTATACTATGAGACTTGATATCTCAATGCTTCTAATACCAAACCTGAGACCCTTAATATAACATGAGATGTGATATCCAAATCCTTCCCCTTCCAAACCTTAGACCCTTCCTTTATCATGAGATGTGATATCCAACTCATTCCCATTCCAATCCTGAGACCCTTCCGATATCATGAGATGTGATATCTCAAACTTCTAATATCAAACTTGAGAACCTCCCTATAGCATGAGATGTGATATCCAAGTCCTTCCCATTCCAATCCTGAGACCCTTCCTATAGCATGAGATGTGATATCTCAATGCTTCTAATACCAAACCTGAGACCCTTCCTATAACATGAGATGGGAATATCCAACTCCTTCCCATTCCAATCTTGAGACCCTTCCGATAGCAGAGATGTGATATCTCAATGCTTATACCAAACCTGAGATCCTTCCTATAACATGAGATGTGATATCCAACTCCTTCCCATTCCAATCCTGAGACACTTCCTATAGCATGAGATGTGATATCTCACTGCTTATACCAAACCTGAGACCCTTCCCATAGCAGGAGATGTGATATCCAACTCATTCCCATTCCAATCCTCAGACCCTTCCTATAGCATGAGATGTGATATCTCAATGCTTCTAATGTCAAACTTGAGACCCTACCTATAGCATGAGATGTGATATCCAAGTCCTTCCCATTCCAATCCTGAGACACTTCCTATAGCATGAGATGTGATATCTCAATGCTTCTAATACCAAACCTGAGACTCTTCCTATAACATGAGATGGGATATCCAACTCCTTCCCATTCCAATCCTGAGACCCTTTTGATAGCAGAGATGTGATATCTCAATGTTTATACCAAACCTGAGACCCTTCCTACGGCATGAGATGTCATATTCAACTCCTTCCCATTCCAATCCTGAGACCCTTCCTATAGCATGAGATTTGATATCCAACTCCTTCCCATTCCAATCCTGAGACCCTTCCTATAGCATGAGATGTGATGTCTCAATGCTTCTAATACCAAACCTGAGATCCTTCCTATAACATGAGATGTGATATCCAACTCCTTCCATTCCAATCCTGAGACCCTTCCTATAGCATGAGATGTGATATCTCAATGCTTATACCAAACCTGAGACCCTTCCTATAGCATGAGATGTGATATCCAACTCCTTCCCATTCCAATCATGAGACCCTTCCTATAGCATGAGATGTGATATCTCAATGCTTCTAATACCAAACCTGAGATCCTTCCTCTAACATGAAATGTGAGATCCAACTCCTTTCCTTTCCAAACCTAAGAGCCTATCTATAGCATGAGATGTGATATCCAAGTCCTTCACATTCCAACCCTTAGACCCTTCCTACAGCATGCAATATGATATCTCAATGATTCTAATAACAAACCTGAGACCCGTCCTATAACATGAGATGGGATATCCAACTCCTTCCCATTCCAAACCTGAGACCCTTCCTTTAGCATGAGATGTGATATCCAGCTCCTTCCCATTCCAATCCTGAGACACTTCCGATAGCATGAGATGTGATATCTCAATGCTTCTAATATCAAAACTGAGACCCTCCCTATAGCATGATATGTGATATCTAAGTCCTTCCCATTCCAATCCTGAGACCCTTCCTATAGCATGAGATGTGATATCTCAATGCTTCTACCAAACCTGAGACCCTTCCTTTAGCATGAGATGTAATATCCAACTCCTTCCCATTCCAATCCTGAGACCCTTCCTATAGCATGAGATGTGATATCTCAATACTTCTAATACCAAACCTGAGATCCATCCTATAACATGAGATGTGATATCCAACTCCTTCCCTTTCCAAACCTGAGAGCCGTTCTATAGCATGAGATGTGATATCCAGGTCCTTCCCATTCCAATCCTTAGACCCTTCCTACAGCATGCAATATGATATCTCAATGATTCTAATAACAAACCTGAGACCCGTCCTATAGCATGAGATATGATATCCAAGTCCTTCCCATTCCAATCCTGAGACCCTTCCTATAACATGAAATGTGATATCCAACTCCTTCCCATTCCAACCTGAGACCCTTCCTATAGCATGAGATGGGATATCCAACTTCTTCCAAATCCAATACTGATACCCTTCCGATAGCATGAGATGTGATATCCCAATGCTTCTACCAAACCTGAGACCCATACTATGGCATGAGATGTGATATCAAACTCCTTCCCATTCCAATCCTGAGACCCTTCATATAGCTTGAGGTGTGATATCCAACTCCTTCCCATTCCAATTCTGAGACCCTTCTTATACCATGAGACTTGATATCTCAATGATTCTAATATTAAACCTGAGACCCGTCCTATAACATGAGATGTGATATCCAAATCCTTCCCCTTCCAAACCTTAGACCCTTCCTTTATCATGAGATGTGATATCCAACTCCTTCCCATTCCAATCCTGAGACCCTTCTGATATCATGAGATTTGTTATCTCAATGCTTCTAATATCAAACTTGAGACCCTCCCTATAGCATGAGATGTGACATCCAAGTCCTTCCCATTCCAATCCTGAGACCCTTCCTATAGCATGAGATGTGATATTTCTATGCTTCTAATACCAAACCTGAGACCCTTCCTATAACATGAGATGGGATATCCAACTCCTTCCCATTCCAATCCTGAGACCTTTCCGATAGCAGAGATGTGATATCTCAATGCTTATACCAAACCTGAGAACCTTCCTATGGCCTGAGATGTCATATACAACTCCTTCCCATTCCAATCCTGAGACCCTTCCTTTAGCATGAGATGTGATATCTCAATGCTTATACCAAATCTGAGACCCTTACTATAGCATGAGATGTGATATCCAATTCCTTCCCATTCCAATCCTGAGACCCTTCCTATAGCATGAGATGTGATATCTCAATGCTTATACCAAACCTGAGAGCCTACCTATAACATGAGATGTGATATCCAAGTCCATCCCATTCCAATCCTTAGACCCTTCCTACAGCATGCGATGTGATATCTCAATGATTCTAATACCAAACAGAGACTCTTCCTATAACATGAGATGGGATATCCAACTCCTTCCCATTCCAATCCTGAGCCGCTTCCGATAGCAGAGATGTGATATCTCAATGCTTATACCAAACCTGAGACCCTTCCTATAACATGAGATGTGATATCCAACTCCTTCCCGTTCCAAACCTGAGACACTAACTATAGCATATGTGATATCCAACTCCTTCCCATTCCAAACATGAGACCCTTCCTATAGCAAGAAAGTAATATCCAACTCCTACCCATTCCAATCCTGAGACCCTTCCTATAGCAAGAGATGTGATATCCAAATCCTTCCCATTCCAATCCTGAGACCCTTCCTATAACATGAGATGTGATATCCAACTCCTTCCCATTCCAATCCTGAGACACTTCCTATAGCATGAGATGTGATATCTCAATGCTTCTAATACCAAACCTGAGACTCTTCCTATAACATGAGATGGGATATCCAACCCCTTCCCATTCCAAGCCTGAGACCCTTTTGATAGCAGAGATGTGATATCTCAATGTTTATACCAAACCTGAGACCCTTCCTACGGCATGAGATGTCATATTCAACTCCTTCCCATTCCAATCCTGAGACGCTTCCTATAGCATGAGATTTGATATCCAACTCCTTCCCATTCCAATCCTGAGACCCTTCCTATAGCATGAGATGTGATGTCTCAATGCTTCTAATACCAAACCTGAGATCCTTCCTATAACATGAGATGTGATATCCAACTCCTTCCATTCCAATCCTGAGACCCTTCCTATAGCATGAGATGTGATATCTCAATGCTTATACCAAACCTGAGACCCTTCCTATAGCATGAGATGTGATATCCAACTCCTTCCCATTCCAATCCTGAGACCCTTCCTATAGCATGAGATGTGATATCTCAATGCTTCTAATACCAAACCTGAGATCCTTCCTCTAACATGAAATGTGAGATCCAACTCCTTCCCTTTCCAAACCTAAGAGCCTATCTATAGCATGAGATGTGATATCCAAGTCCTTCACATTCCAACCCTTAGACCCTTCCTACAGCATGCAATATGATATCTCAATGATTCTAATAACAAACCTGAGACCCGTCCTATAACATGAGATGGGATATCCAACTCCTTCCCATTCCAATCCTGAGACACTTCCGATAGCAGAGATGTGATATCTCAATGTTTATACCAAACCTGAGACCCTTCCTATAACATGAGATGTGATATCCAACTCCTTCCCGTTCCAAACCTGACACCCTTCCTTTAGCATGAGATGTGATATCCAGCTCCTTCCCATTCCAATCCTGAGACACTTCCGATAGCATGAGATGTGATATCTCAATGCTTCTAATATCAAAACTGAGACCCTCCCTATAGCATGATATGTGATATCTAAGTCCTTCCCATTCCAATCCTGAGACCCTTCCTATAGCATGAGATGTGATATCTCAATGCTTCTACCAAACCTGAGACCCTTCCTTTAGCATGAGATGTGATATTCAACTCCTTCCCATTCCAATCCTGAAACCCTTCCTATAGCATGAGATGTGATATCTCAATACTTCTAATACCAAACCTGAGATCCTTCCGATAACATGAGATGTGATATCTCAATACTTCTAATACCAAACCTGAGATCCATCCTATAACATGAGATGTGATATCCAACTCCTTCCCTTTCCAAACCTGAGAGCCGTTCTATAGCATGAGATGTGATATCCAGGTCCTTCCCATTCCAATCCTTAACCCTTCCTACAGCATGCAATATGATATCTCAATGATTCTAATAACAAACCTGAGACCCGTCCTATAGCATGAGATATGATATCCAAGTCCTTCCCATTCCAATCCTGAGACCCTTCCTATAACATGAAATGTGATATCCAACTCCTTCCCATTCCAACCTGAGACCCTTCCTATAGCATGAGATGGGATATCCAACTTCTTCCAAATCCAATACTGATACCCTTCCAATAGCATGAGATGTGATATCCCAATGCTTCTACCAAACCTGAGACCCATACTATGGCATGAGATGTGATATCAAACTCCTTCCCATTCCAATCCTGAGACCCTTCCTATAGCTTGAGGTGTGATATCCAACTCCTTCCCATTCCAATTCTGAGACCCTTCTTATACCATGAGACTTGATATCTCAATGCTTCTAATATTAAACCTGAGACCCGTCCTATAACATGAGATGTGATATCCAAATCCTTCCCCTTCCAAACCTTAGACCCTTCCGATATCATGAGATTTGTTATCTCAATGCTTCTAATATCAAACTTGAGACCCTCCCTATAGCATGAGATGTGACATCCAAGTCCTTCCCATTCCAATCCTGAGACCCTTCCTATAGCATGAGATGTGATATCTCTATGCTTCTAATACCAAACCTGAGACCCTTCCTATAACATGAGATGGGATATCCAACTCCTTCCCATTCCAATCCTGAGACCTTTCCGATAGCAGAGATGTGATATCTCAATGCTTATACCAAACCTGAGAACCTTCCTATGGCCTGAGATGTCATATACAACTCCTTCCCATTCCAATCCTGAGACCCTTCCTTTAGCATGAGATGTGATATCTCAATGTTTATACCAAATCTGAGACCCTTCCTATAGCACGAGATGTGATATCCAATTCCTTCCCATTCCAATCCTGAGACCCTTCCTATAGCATGAGATGTGATATCTCAATGCTTATACAAAACCTGAGAGCCTACCTATAACATGAGATATGATATCCAAGTCTATCCCATTCCAATCCTTAGACCCTTCCTACAGCATGCGATGTGATATCTCAATAATTCTAATACCAAACCAGAGACTCTTCCTATAACATGAGATGGGATATCCAACTCCTTCCCATTCCAATCCTGAGCCGCTTCCGATAGCAGAGATGTGATATCTCAATGCTTATACCAAACCTGAGACCCTTCCTATAACATGAGATGTGATATCCAACTCCTTCCCGTTCCAAACCTGAGACACTAACTATAGCATATGTGATATCCAACTCCTTCCCATTCCAAACATGAGACCCTTCCTATAGCAAGAAAGTAATATCCAACTCCTACCCATTCCAATCCTGAGACCCTTCCTATAGCAAGAGATGTGATATCCAAATCCTTCCCATTCCAATCCTGAGACCCTTCCTATAACATGAGATGTGATATCCAACTCCTTCCCATTCCAACCTGAGACACTTCCTATAGCATGAGAAGGGATATCCAACTCCTTCCCAATCCAATCCTGAGACCCTTCCGATAGCAGAGATGTGATATCTCAATGCTTATACCAAACCTGAGACCCTTCCTATGGCATGAGATGTGATATCCAACTCCTTGCCATTCAAATCCTGAGACCCTTCCTATAGCATGAGAAGGGATATCCAACTCCTTCCCAATCCAATCCTGAGACCCTTCCGATAGCAGCGACGTGATATCTCAATGCTTCTACCAAACCTGAGACCCTTCCTTTAGCATGAGATGTGATATCCAAATCCTTCACATTCCAATCCTGAGACCCTTCCTATAGCATGAGATGTGATATCTCAATGCTTCTAATACCAAACCTGAGATCCTTCCTATAACATGAGATGTGATATCCAATTCCTTCCCATTCCAAACCTGAGACCCTTCCTATTGGATGAGATGTGATATCCAACTCCTTCCCATTCCAACCTTGAGACCCTTCCTATAGCATGAGATGTGATGTCTCAATGCTTCTAATACCAAACCTGAGATCCTTCCTATAACATGAGATGTGATATCCAACTCCTTCTATTCCAATCCTGAGACCCGTCCTATAGCATGAGATGTGATATCTCAAGGCTTATACCAAACCTGAGACCCTTCCTATAGCATGAGATGTGATATCCAACTGCTTCCCATTCCAATCCTGAGACCCTTCCTATAGCATGCAATATGATATCTCAATGATTCTAATAACAAACCTGAGACCCGTCCTATAGCATGAGATATGATATCCAAGTCCTTCGCATTCCAATCCTGAGACCCTTCCTATAACATGAAATGTGATATCCAACTCCTTCCCATTCCAACCTGAGACCATTCCTATAGCATGAGATGGGATATCCAACTTCTTCCAAATCCAATACTGATACCCTTCCGATAGCATGAGATGTGATATCCCAATGCTTCTACCAAACCTGAGACCCATACTATGGCATGAGATGTGATATCAAACTCCTTCCCATTCCAATCCTGAGACCCTTCCTATAGCTTGAGGTGTGATATCCAACTCCTTCCCATTCCAATTCTGAGACCCTTCTTATACCATGAGACTTGATATCTCAATGCTTCTAATATTAAACCTGAGACCCGTCCTATAACATGAGATGTGATATCCAAATCCTTCCCCTTCCAAACCTTAGACCCTTCCTTTATCATGAGATGTGATATCCAACTCCTTCCCATTCCAATCCTGAGACCCTTCCAATATCATGAGATTTGTTATCTCAATGCTTCTAATATCAAACTTGAGACCCTCCCTATAGCATGAGATGTGACATCCAAGTCCTTCCCATTCCAATCCTGAGACCCTTCCTATAGCATGAGATGTGATATCTCTATGCTTCTAATACCAAACCTGAGACCCTTCCTATAACATGAGATGGGATATCCAACTCCTTCCCATTCCAATCCCGAGACCTTTCCGATAGCAGAGATGTGATATCTCAATGCTTATACCAAACCTGAGAACCTTCCTATGGCCTGAGATGTCATATACAACTCCTTCCCATTCCAATCCTGAGACCCTTCCTTTAGCATGAGATGTGATATCTCAATGCTTATACCAAATCTGAGAGCCTACCTATAACATGAGATGTGATATCCAAGTCTATCCCATTCCAATCCTTAGACCCTTCCTACAGCATGCGATGTGATATCTCAATAATTCTAATACCAAACCAGAGACTCTTCCTATAACATGAGATGGGATATCCAACTCCTTCCCATTCCAATCCTGAGCCGCTTCCGATAGCAGAGATGTGATATCTCAATGCTTATACCAAACCTGAGACCCTTCCTATAACATGAGATGTGATATCCAACTCCTTCCCGTTCCAAACCTGAGACACTAACTATAGCATATGTGATATCCAACTCCTTCCCATTCCAAACATGAGACCCTTCCTATAGCAAGAAAGTAATATCCAACTCCTACCCATTCCAATCCTGAGACCCTTCCTATAGCAAGAGATGTGATATCCAAATCCTTCCCATTCCAATCCTGAGACCCTTCCTATAACATGAGATGTGATATCCAACTCCTTCCCATTCCAACCTGAGACACTTCCTATAGCATGAGAAGGGATATCCAACTCCTTCCCAATCCAATCCTGAGACCCTTCCGATAGCAGAGATGTGATATCTCAATGCTTATACCAAACCTGAGTCCCTTCCTATGGCATGAGATGTGATATCCAACTCCTTGCCATTCAAATCCTGAGACCCTTCCTATAGCATGAGAAGGGATATCCAACTCCTTCCCAATCCAATCCTGAGACCCTTCCGATAGCAGCGACGTGATATCTCAATGCTTCTACCAAACCTGAGACCCTTCCTTTAGCATGAGATGTGATATCCAAATCCTTCACATTCCAATCCTGAGACCCTTCCTATAGCATGAGATGTGATATCTCAATGCTTCTAATACCAAACCTGAGATCCTTCCTATAACATGAGATGTGATATCCAATTCCTTCCCATTCCAAACCTGAGACCCTTCCTATTGGATGAGATGTGATATCCAACTCCTTCCCATTCCAACCTTGAGACCCTTCCTATAGCATGAGATGTGATGTCTCAATGCTTCTAATACCAAACCTGAGATCCTTCCTATAACATGAGATGTGATATCCAACTCCTTCCATTCCAATCCTGAGACCCGTCCTATAGCATGAGATGTGATATCTCAAGGCTTATACCAAACCTGAGACCCTTCCTATAGCATGAGATGTGATATCCAACTGCTTCCCATTCCAATCCTGAAACCCTTCCTATAGCATGAGATGTGATATCTCAATGCTTCTAATACCAAACCTGAGATCCTTCCTCTAACATGAAATGTGATATCCAACTCCTTCCCTTTCCAAACCTAAGAGCCTATCTATAGCATGAGATGTGATATCCAAGTCCTTCACATTCCAACCCTTAGACCCTTCCTACAGCATGCAATATGATATCTCAATGATTCTAATAACAAACCTGAGACCCGTCCTATAACATGAGATGGGATATCCAACTCCTTCCCATTCCAATCCTGAGACACTTCCGATAGCAGAGATGTGATATCTCAATGCTTATACCAAACCTGAGACCCTTCCTATAACATGAGATGTGATATCCAAATCCTTCCCGTTCCAAACCTGAGACCCTTCCTTTAGCATGAGATGTGATATCCAGCTCCTTCCCATTCCAATCCTGAGACACTTCCGATAGCATGAGATGTGATATCTCAATGCTTCTAATATCAAAACTGAGACCCTCCCTATAGCATGATATGTGATATCTAAGTCCTTCCCATTCCAATCCTGAGACCCTCCCTATAGCATGAGATGTGATATCCAACTCCTTCCCATTCCAATCCTGAGACCCTTCCTATAGCATGAGATATGATATCTCAATACTTCTAATACCAAACGTGAGATCCTTCCGATAACATGAGATGTGATATCCAAATCCTTCCCCTTCCAAACCTGAGACCCTCCCTTTAGCATGAAATGTGATATCCAACTCCTTCCTATTCCAATCCTGAGACTCTTCTGATAGCATGAGCTGTGATATCTCAATGCTTCTAATACCAAACCTGAGATCCTTCCGATAGCATGAGATGTGATATCTCAATGCTTCTAATACCAAACCTGAGATCCTTCCTATAACATGAGATGTGATATCCAAATCCTTCCCCTTCCAAACCTGAGACCCTCCCTTTAGCATGAGATGTGATATCTAACTCCTTCCCATTCCATTCCTGTGACCCTTCTGATAGCATGAGATGTGATATCTCAATGCCTCTAATACCAAACCTGAGATCCTACCTCTAACATGAAATGAGATATCCAACTCTTTCCCCTTCCAAACCTGAGAGCCTTCCTATAGCATGAGATGTGATATCCAAGTCCTTCCCATTCCAATACTGAGACCCTTCCTATAGCTTGAGATGTGATATCCAACTCCTTCCCATTCCAATTCTGAGACCCTTCCTATAGCATGAGATGTGATATCTCAATGCTTATACCAAACCTGAGAGCCTACCTATAACATGAGATGTGATATCCAAGTCCATCCCATTCCAATCCTTAGACCCTTCCTATTGGATGAGATGTGATATCCAACTCCTTCCCATTCCAACCTTGAGACCCTTCCTATAGCATGAGATGTGATGTCTCAATGCTTCTAATACCAAACCTGAGATCCTTCCTATAACATGAGATGTGATATCCAACTCCTTCCATTCCAATCCTGAGACCCGTCCTATAGCATGAGATGCGATATCTCAAGGCTTATACCAAACCTGAGACCCTTCCTATAGCATGAGATGTGATATCCAACTGCTTCCCATTCCAATCCTGAGACCCTTCCTATAGCATGAGATGTGATATCTCAATGCTTCTAATACCAAACCTGAGATCCTTCCTCTAACATGAAATGTGATATCCAACTCCTTCCCTTTCCAAACCTAAGAGCCTATCTATAGCATGAGATGTGATATCCAAGTCCTTCACATTCCAACCCTTAGACCCTTCCTACAGCATGCAATATGATATCTCAATGATTCTAATAACAAACCTGAGACCCGTCCTATAACATGAGATGGGATATCCAACTCCTTCCCATTCCAATCCTGAGACACTTCCGATAGCAGAGATGTGATATCTCAATGCTTATACCAAACCTGAGACCCTTCCTATAACATGAGATGTGATATCCAAATCCTTCCCGTTCCAAACCTGAGACCCTTCCTTTAGCATGAGATGTGATATCCAGCTCCTTCCCATTCCAATCCTGAGACACTTCCGATAGCATGAAATGTGATATCTCAATGCTTCTAATATCAAAACTGAGACCCTCCCTATAGCATGATATGTGATATCTAAGTCCTTCCCATTCCAATCCTGAGACCCTCCCTATAGCATGAGATGTGATATCCAACTCCTTCCCATTCCAATCCTGAGACCCTTCCTATAGCATGAGATATGATATCTCAATACTTCTAATACCAAACGTGAGATCCTTCCGATAACATGAGATGTGATATCCAAATCCTTCCCCTTCCAAACCTGAGACCCTCCCTTTAGCATGAAATGTGATATCCAACTTCTTCCTATTCCAATCCTGAGACTCTTCTGATAGCATGAGATGTGATATCTCAATGCTTCTAATACCAAACCTGAGATCCTTCCGATAGCATGAGATGTGATATCTCAATGCTTCTAATACCAAACCTGAGATCCTTCCTATAACATGAGATGTGATATCCAAATCCTTCCCCTTCCAAACCTGAGACCCTCCCTTTAGCATGAGATGTGATATCTAACTCCTTCCCATTCCATTCCTGAGACCCTTCTGATAGCATGAGATGTGATATCTCAATGCCTCTAATACCAAACCTGAGATCCTACCTCTAACATGAAATGAGATATCCAACTCTTTCCCCTTCCAAACCTGAGAGCCTTCCTATAGCATGAGATGTGATATCCAAGTCCTTCCCATTCCAATACTGAGACCCTTCCTATAGCTTGAGATGTGATATCCAACTCCTTCCCATTCCAATTCTGAGACCCTTCCTATAGCATGAGATGTGATATCTCAATGCTTATACCAAACCTGAGAGCCTACCTATAACATGAGATGTGATATCCAAATCCTTCCCCTTCCAAACCTTAGACCCTTCCTTTATCATGAGAAGTGATATCCAACTCCTTCCCATTCCAATCCTGAGACCCTTCCGATATCATGAGATTTGTTATCTCAATGCTTCTAATATCAAACTTGAGACCCTACCTATAGCATGAGATGTGACATCCAAGTCCTTCCCATTCCAATCCTGAGACCCTTCCTATAGCATGAGATGTGATATCTCTATGCTTCTAATACCAAACCTGAGACCCTTCCTATAACATGAGATGGGATATCCAACTCCTTCCCATTCCAATCCTGAGACCTTTCCGATAGCAGAGATGTGATATCTCAATGCTTATACCAAACCTGAGAACCTTCCTATGGCCTGAGATGTCATATACAACTCCTTCCCATTCCAATCCTGAGACCCTTCCTTTAGCATGAGATGTGATATCTCAATGCTTATATCAAATCTGAGACCCTTCCTATAGCATGAGATGTGATATCCAATTCCTTCCCATTCCAATCCTGTGACCCTTCCTATAGCATGAGATGTGATATCTCAATGCTTATAGCAAACCTGAGAGCCTACCTATAACATGAGATGTGATATCCAAGTCCATCCCATTCCAATCCTTAGACCCTTCCTACAGCATGCGATGTGATATCTCAATGCTTATATCAAATCTGAGACCCTTCCTATAGCAAGAAAGTAATATCCAACTCCTACCCATTCCAATCCTGAGACCCTTCCTATAGCAAGAGATGTGATATCCAAATCCTTCCCATGCCAATCCTGAGACCCTTCCTATAACATGAGATGTGATATCCAACTCCTTCCCATTCCAACCTGAGACACTTCCTATAGCATGAGAAGGGATATCCAACTCATTCCCAATCCAATCCTGAGACCCTTCCGATAGCAGAGATGTGATATCTCAATGCTTATACCAAACCTGAGACCCTTCCTATGGCATGAGATGTGATATCCAACTCCTTGCCATTCAAATCCTGAGACCCTTCCTATAGCATGAGAAGGGATATCCAACTCCTTCCCAATCCAATCCTGAGACCCTTCCGATAGCAGCGACGTGATATCTCAATGCTTCTACCAAACCTGAGACCCTTCCTTTAGCATGAGATGTGATATCCAAATCCTTCACATTCCAATCCTGAGACCCTTCCTATAGCATGAGATGTGATATCTCAATGCTTCTAATACCAAACCTGAGATCCTTCCTATAACATGAGATGTGATATCCAATTCCTTCCCATTCCAAACCTGAGACCCTTCCTATTGGATAAGATGTGATATCCAACTCCTTCCCATTCCAACCCTGAGACCCTTCCTATAGCATGAGATGTGATGTCTCAATGCTTCTAATACCAAACCTGAGATCCTTCCTATAACATGAGATGTGATATCCAACTCCTTCCATTCCAATCCTGAGACCCGTCCTATAGCATGAGATGTGATATCTCAATGCTTATACCAAACCTGAGACCCTTCCTATAGCATGAGATGTGATATCCAACTGCTTCCCATTCCAATCCTGAGACCCTTCCTATAGCATGAGATGTGATATCTCAATGCTTCTAATACCAAACCTGAGATCCTTCCTCTAACATGAAATGTGATATCCAACTCCTTCCCTTTCCAAACCTAAGAGCCTATCTATAGCATGAGATGTGATATCCAAGTCCTTCACATTCCAACCCTTAGACCCTTCCTACAGCATGCAATATGATATCTCAATGATTCTAATAACAAACCTGAGACCCGTCCTATAACATGAGATGGGATATCCAACTCCTTCCCATTCCAATCCTGAGACACTTCCGATAGCAGAGATGTGATATCTCAATGCTTATACCAAACCTGAGACCCTTCCTATAACATGAGATGTGATATCCAAATCCTTCCCGTTCCAAACCTGAGACCCTTCCTTTAGCATGAGATGTGATATCCAGCTCCTTCCCATTCCAATCCTGAGACACTTCCGATAGCATGAGATGTGATATCTCAATGCTTCTAATATCAAAACTGAGACCCTCCCTATAGCATGATATGTGATATCTAAGTCCTTCCCATTCCAATCCTGAGACCCTCCCTATAGCATGAGATGTGATATCCAACTCCTTCCCATTCCAATCCTGAGACCCTTCCTATAGCATGAGATGTGATATCTCAATGCTTCTACCAAACCCGAGACCCTTCCTTTAGCATGAGATGTAATATCCAACTCCTTCCCATTCCAATCCTGAGACCTTTCCTATAGCATGAGATGTGATATCTCAATACTTCTAATACCAAACCTGAGATCCTTCCGATAACATGAGATGTGATATCTCAATACTTCTAATACCAAACCTGAGATCCATCCTATAACATGAGATGTGATATCCAACTCCTTCCCTTTCCAAACCTGAGAGCCGTTCTATAGCATGAGATGTGATAACCAGGTCCTTCCCATTCCAATCCTTAGACCCTTCCTACAGCATGCAATATGATATCTCAATGATTCTAATAACAAACCTGAGACCCGTCCTATAGCATGAGATATGATATCCAAGTCCTTCCCATTCCAATCCTGAGACCCTTCCTATAACACGAAATGTGATATCCAACTCCTTCCCATTCCAACCTGAGATCCTTCCTATAGCATGAGATGGGATATCCAACTTCTTCCAAATCCAATACTGATACCCTTCCGATAGCATGAGATGTGATATCCCAATGCTTCTACCAAACCTGAGACCCATACTATGGCATGAGATGTGATATCAAACTCCTTCCCATTCCAATCCTGAGACCCTTCCTATAGCTTGAGGTGTGATATCCAACTCCTTCCCATTCCAATTCTGAGACCCTTCTTATACCATGAGACTTGATATCTCAATGCTTCTCATATTAAACCTGAGACCCGTCCTATAACATGAGATGTGATATCCAAATCCTTCCCCTTCCAAACCTTAGACCCTTCCTTTATCATGAGATGTGATATCCAACTCCTTCCCATTCCAATCCTGAGACCCTTCCGATATCATGAGATTTGTTATCTCAATGCTTCTAATATCAAACTTGAGACCCTACCTATAGCATGAGATGTGACATCCAAGTCCTTCCCATTCCAATCCTGAGACCCTTCCTATAGCATGAGATGTGATATCTCTATGCTTCTAATACCAAACCTGAGACCCTTTCTATAACATGAGATGGGATATCCAACTCCTTCCCATTCCAATCCTGAGACCTTTCCGATAGCAGAGATGTGATATCTCAATGCTTATACCAAACCTGAGAACCTTCCTATGGCCTGAGATGTCATATACAACTCCTTCCCATTCCAATCCTGAGACCCTTCCTTTAGCATGAGATGTGATATCTCAATGCTTATACCAAATCTGAGACCCTTCCTATAGCATGAGATGTGATATCCAATTCCTTCCCATTCCAATCCTGTGACCCTTCCTATAGCATGAGATGTGATATCTCAATGCTTATAGCAAACCTGAGAGCCTACCTATAACATGAGATGTGATATCCAAGTCCATCCCATTCCAATCCTTAGACCCTTCCTACAGCATGCTATGTGATATCTCAATGATTCTAATACCAAACCAGAGACTCTTCCTATAACATGAGATGGGATATCCAACTCCTTCCCATTCCAATCCTGAGCCGCTTCCGATAGCAGAGATGTGATATCTCAATGCTTATACCAAACCTGAGACCCTTCCTATAACATGAGATGTGATATCCAACTCCTTCCCGTTCCAAACCTGAGACACTAACTATAGCATATGTGATATCCAACTCCTTCCCATTCCAAACATGAGACCCTTCCTATAGCAAGAAAGTAATATCCAACTCCTACCCATTCCAATCCTGAGACCCTTCCTATAGCAAGAGATGTGATATCCAAATCCTTCCCATTCCAATCCTGAGACCCTTCCTATAACATGAGATGTGATATCCAACTCCTTCCCATTCCAACCTGAGACACTTCCTATAGCATGAGAAGGGATATCCAACACCTTCCCAATCCAATCCTGAGACCCTTCCGATAGCAGAGATGTAATATCTCAATGCTTATACCAAACCTGAGACCCTTCCTATGGCATGAGATGTGATATCCAACTCCTTGCCATTCAAATCCTGAGACCCTTCCTATAGCATGAGAAGGGATATCCAACTCCTTCCCAATCCAATCCTGAGACCCTTCCGATAGCAGCGACGTGATATCTCAATGCTTCTACCAAACCTGAGACCCTTCCTTTAGCATGAGATGTGATATCCAAATCCTTCACATTCCAATCCTGAGACCCTTCCTATAGCATGAGATGTGATATCTCAATGCTTCTAATACCAAACCTGAGATCCTTCCTATAACATGAGATGTGATATCCAATTCCTTCCCATTCCAAACCTGAGACCCTTCCTATTGGATGAGATGTGATATCCAACTCCTTCCCATTCCAACCCTGAGACCCTTCCTATAGCATGAGATGTGATGTCTCAATGCTTCTAATACCAAACCTGAGATCCTTCCTATAACATGAGATGTGATATCCAACTCCTTCCATTCCAATCCTGAGACCCGTCCTATAGCATGAGATGTGATATCTCAATGCTTATACCAAACCTGAGACCCTTCCTATAGCATGAGATGTGATATCCAACTGCTTCCCATTCCAATCCTGAGACCCTTCCTATAGCATGAGATGTGATATCTCAATGCTTCTAATACCAAACCTGAGATCCTTCCTCTAACATGAAATGTGATATCCAACTCCTTCCCTTTCCAAACCTAAGAGCCTATCTATAGCATGAGATGTGATATCCAAGTCCTTCACATTCCAACCCTTAGACCCTTCCTACAGCATGCAATATGATATCTCAATGATTCTAATAACAAACCTGAGACCCGTCCTATAACATGAGATGGGATATCCAACTCCTTCCCATTCCAATCCTGAGACACTTCCGATAGCAGAGATGTGATATCTCAATGCTTATACCAAACCTGAGACCCTTCCTATAACATGAGATGTGATATCCAAATCCTTCCCGTTCCAAACCTGAGACCCTTCCTTTAGCATGAGATGTGATATCCAGCTCCTTCCCATTCCAATCCTGAGACACTTCCGATAGCATGAGATGTGATATCTCAATGCTTCTAATATCAAAACTGAGACCCTCCCTATAGCATGATATGTGATATCTAAGTCCTTCCCATTCCAATCCTGAGACCCTCCCTATAGCATGAGATGTGATATCCAACTCCTTCCCATTCCAATCCTGAGACCCTTCCTATAGCATGAGATATGATATCTCAATACTTCTAATACCAAACGTGAGATCCTTCCGATAACATGAGATGTGATATCCAAATCCTTCCCCTTCCAAACCTGAGACCCTCCCTTTAGCATGAAATGTGATATCCAACTCCTTCCTATTCCAATCCTGAGACTCTTCTGATAGCATGAGATGTGATATCTCAATGCTTCTAATACCAAACCTGAGATCCTTCCGATAGCATGAGATGTGATATCTCAATGCTTCTAATACCAAACCTGAGATCCTTCCTATAACATGAGATGTGATATCCAAATCCTTCCCCTTCCAAACCTGAGACCCTCCATTTTGCATGAGATGTGATATCTAACTCCTTCCCATTCCATTCCTGAGACCCTTCTGATAGCATGAGATGTGATATCTCAATGCCTCTAATACCAAACCTGAGATCCTACCTCTAACATGAAATGAGATATCCAACTCTTTCCCCTTCCAAACCTGAGAGCCTTCCTATAGCATGAGATGTGATATCCAAGTCCTTCCCATTCCAATACTGAGACCCTTCCTATAGCTTGAGATGTGATATCCAACTCCTTCCCATTCCAATTCTGAGACCCTTCCTATAGCATGAGATGTGATATCTCAATGCTTATACCAAACCTGAGAGCCTACCTATAGCATGAGATGTGATATCCAAGTCCATCCCATTCCAATCCTTAGACCCTTCCTACAGCATGCGATGTGATATCTCAATGATTCTAATACCAAACCAGAGACTCTTCCTATAACATGAGATGGGATATCCAACTCCTTCCCATTCCAATTCTGAGACCCTTCCTATACTATGAGACTTGATATCTCAATGCTTCTAATACCAAACCTGAGACCCGTAATATAACATGAGATGTGATATCCAAATCCTTCCCCTTCCAAACCTTAGACCCTTCCTTTATCATGAGATGTGATATCCAACTCCTTCCCATTCCAATCCTGAGACCTTCCGATATCATGAGATGTGATATCTCAAAGCTTCTAATATCAAACTTGAGACCCTCCCTATAGCATGAGATGTGATATCCAAGTCCTTCCCATTCCAATCCTGAGACCCTTCCTATAGCATGAGATGTGATATCTCAATGCTTCTAATACCAAACCTGAGACCCTTCCTATAACATGAGATGGGAATATCCAACTCCTTCCCATTCCAATCTTCAGACCCTTCCGATAGCAGAGATGTGATATCTCAATGCTTATACCACACCTGAGATCCTTCCTATAACATGAGATGTGATATCCAACTCCTTCCCATTCCAATCCTGAGACACTTCCTATAGCATGAGATGTGATATCTCACTGCTTATACCAAACCTGAGACCCTTCCCATAGCAGATGTGATATCCAACTCCTTCCCATTCCAATCCTCAGACCCTTCCTATAGCATGAGATGTGATATCTCAATGCTTCTAATGTCAAACTTGAGACCCTACCTATAGCATGAGATGTGATATCCAAGTCCTTCCCATTCCAATCCTGAGACACTTCCTATAGCATGAGATGTGATATCTCAATGCTTCTAATACCAAACCTGAGATCCTTCCTCTAACATGAAATGTGATATCCAACTCCTTCCCTTTCCAAACCTAAGAGCCTATCTATAGCATGAGATGTGATATCCAAGTCCTTCACATTCCAACCCTTAGACCCTTCCTACAGCATGCAATATGATATCTCAATGATTCTAATAACAAACCTGAGACCCGTCCTATAACATGAGATGGGATATCCAACTCCTTCCCATTCCAATCCTGAGACACTTCCGATAGCAGAGATGTGATATCTCAATGCTTATACCAAACCTGAGACCCTTCCTATAACATGAGATGTGATATCCAAATCCTTCCCGTTCCAAACCTGAGACCCTTCCTTTAGCATGAGATGTGATATCCAGCTCCTTCCCATTCCAATCCTGAGACACTTCCGATAGCATGAGATGTGATATCTCAATGCTTCTAATATCAAAACTGAGACCCTCCCTATAGCATGATATGTGATATCTAAGTCCTTCCCATTCCAATCCTGAGACCCTCCCTATAGCATGAGATGTGATATCCAACTCCTTCCCATTCCAATCCTGAGACCCTTCCTATAGCATGAGATATGATATCTCAATACTTCTAATACCAAACGTGAGATCCTTCCGATAACATGAGATGTGATATCCAAATCCTTCCCCTTCCAAACCTGAGACCCTCCCTTTAGCATGAAATGTGATATCCAACTCCTTCCTATTCCAATCCTGAGACTCTTCTGATAGCATGAGATGTGATATCTCAATGCTTCTAATACCAAACCTGAGATCCTTCCGATAGCATGAGATGTGATATCTCAATGCTTCTAATACCAAACCTGAGATCCTTCCTATAACATGAGATGTGATATCCAAATCCTTCCCCTTCCAAACCTGAGACCCTCCATTTTGCATGAGATGTGATATCTAACTCCTTCCCATTCCATTCCTGAGACCCTTCTGATAGCATGAGATGTGATATCTCAATGCCTCTAATACCAAACCTGAGATCCTACCTCTAACATGAAATGAGATATCCAACTCTTTCCCCTTCCAAACCTGAGAGCCTTCCTATAGCATGAGATGTGATATCCAAGTCCTTCCCATTCCAATACTGAGACCCTTCCTATAGCTTGAGATGTAATATCCAACTCCTTCCCATTCCAATTCTGAGACCCTTCCTATAGCATGAGATGTGATATCTCAATGCTTATACCAAACCTGAGAGCCTACCTATAGCATGAGATGTGATATCCAAGTCCATCCCATTCCAATCCTTAGACCCTTCCTACAGCATGCGATGTGATATCTCAATGATTCTAATACCAAACCAGAGACTCTTCCTATAACATGAGATGGGATATCCAACTCCTTCCCATTCCAATTCTGAGACCCTTCCTATACTATGAGACTTGATATCTCAATGCTTCTAATACCAAACCTGAGACCCGTAATATAACATGAGATGTGATATCCAAATCCTTCCCCTTCCAAACCTTAGACCCTTCCTTTATCATGAGATGTGATATCCAACTCCTTCCCATTCCAATCCTGAGACCTTCCGATATCATGAGATGTGATATCTCAAAGCTTCTAATATCAAACTTGAGACCCTCCCTATAGCATGAGATGTGATATCCAAGTCCTTCCCATTCCAATCCTGAGACCCTTCCTATAGCATGAGATGTGATATCTCAATGCTTCTAATACCAAACCTGAGACCCTTCCTATAACATGAGATGGGAATATCCAACTCCTTCCCATTCCAATCTTCAGACCCTTCCGATAGCAGAGATGTGATATCTCAATGCTTATACCACACCTGAGATCCTTCCTATAACATGAGATGTGATATCCAACTCCTTCCCATTCCAATCCTGAGACACTTCCTATAGCATGAGATGTGATATCTCACTGCTTATACCAAACCTGAGACCCTTCCCATAGCAGATGTGATATCCAACTCCTTCCCATTCCAATCCTCGGACCCTTCCTATAGCATGAGATGTGATATCTCAATGCTTCTAATGTCAAACTTGAGACCCTACCTATAGCATGAGATGTGATATCCAAGTCCTTCCCATTCCAATCCTGAGACACTTCCTATAGCATGAGATGTGATATCTCAATGCTTCTAATACCAAACCTGAGACTCTTCCTATAACATGAGATGGGATATCCAACTCCTTCCAATTCCAATCCTGAGACCCTTTTGATAGCAGAGATGTGATATCTCAATGTTTATACCAAACCTGAGACCCTTCCTACGGCATGAGATGTCATATTCAACTCCTTCCCATTCCAATCCTGAGACCCTTCCTATAGCATGAGATTTGATATCCAACTCCTTCCCATTCCAATCCTGAGACCCTTCCTATAGCATGAGATGTGATGTCTCAATGCTTCTAATACCAAACCTGAGATCCTTCCTATAACATGAGATGTGATATCCAACTCCTTCCATTCCAATCCTGAGACCCTTCCTATAGCATGAGATGTGATATATCAATGCTTATACCAAACCTGAGACCCTTCCTATAGCATGAGATGTGATATCCAACTCCTTCCCATTCCAATCCTGAGACCCTTCCTATAGCCTGAGATGTGATATCCAATTCCTTCCCATTCCAATCCTGAGACCCTTCCTATAGCATGAGATGTGATATCTCAATGCTTATACCAAACCTGAGAGCCTACCTATAACATGAGATGTGATATCCAAGTCCATCCCATTCCAATCCTTAGACCCTTCCTACAGCATGCAATGTGATATCTCAATGATTCTAATACCAAACCAGAGACTCTTCCTATAACATGAGATGGGATATCCAACTCCTTCCCATTCCAATCCTGAGCCGCTTCCGATAGCAGAGATGTGATATCTCAATGCTTATACCAAACCTGAGACCCTTCCTATAACATGAGATGTGATATCCAACTCCTTCCCGTTCCAAACCTGAGACACTAACTATAGCATATGTGATATCCAACTCCTTCCCATTCCAAACATGAGACCCTTCCTATAGCAAGAAAGTAATATCCAACTCCTACCCATTCCAATCCTGAGACCCTTCCTACGGCATGAGATGTCATATTCAACTCCTTCCCATTCCAATCCTGAGACCCTTCCTATAGCATGAGATTTGATATCCAACTCCTTCCCATTCCAATCCTGAGACCCTTCCTATAGCATGAGATGTGATGTCTCAATGCTTCTAATACCAAACCTGAGATCCTTCCTATAACATGAGATGTGATATCCAACTCCTTCCATTCCAATCCTGAGACCCTTCCTATAGCATGAGATGTGATATATCAATGCTTATACCAAACCTGAGACCCTTCCTATAGCATGAGATGTGATATCCAACTCCTTCCCATTCCAATCCTGAGACCCTTCCTATAGCCTGAGATGTGATATCCAATTCCTTCCCATTCCAATCCTGAGACCCTTCCTATAGCATGAGATGTGATATCTCAATGCTTATACCAAACCTGAGAGCCTACCTATAACATGAGATGTGATATCCAAGTCCATCCCATTCCAATCCTTAGACCCTTCCTACAGCATGCGATGTGATATCTCAATGATTCTAATACCAAACCAGAGACTCTTCCTATAACATGAGATGGGATGTCCAACTCCTTCCCATTCCAATCCTGAGCCGCTTCCGATAGCAGAGATGTGATATCTCAATGCTTATACCAAACCTGAGACCCTTCCTATAACATGAGATGTGATATCCAACTCCTTCCCGTTCCAAACCTGAGACACTAACTATAGCATATGTGATATCCAACTCCTTCCCATTCCAAACATGAGACCCTTCCTATAGCAAGAAAGTAATATCCAACTCCTACCCATTCCAATCCTGAGACCCTTCCTATAGCAAGAGATGTGATATCCAACTCCTTCCCATTCCAACCTGAGACACTTCCTATAGCATGAGAAGGGATATCCAACTCCTTCCCAATCCAATCCTGAGACCCTTCCGATAGCAGAGATGTGATATCTCAATGCTTATACCAAACCTGAGACCCTTCCTATGGCATGAGATGTGATATCCAACTCCTTGCCATTCAAATCCTGAGACCCTTCCTATAGCATGAGAAGGGATATCCAACTCCTTCCCAATCCAATCCTGAGACCCTTCCGATAGAAGCAACGTGATATCTCAATGCTTCTACCAAACCTGAGACCCTTCCTTTAGCATGAGATGTGATATCCAAATCCTTCACATTCCAATCCTGAGACCCTTCCTATAGCATGAGATGTGATATCTCAATGCTTCTAATACCAAACCTGAGATCCTTCCTATAACATGAGATGTGATATCCAATTCCTTCCCATTCCAAACCTGAGACCCTTCCTATTGGATGAGATGTGATATCCAACTCCTTCCCATTCCAACCCTGAGACCCTTCCTATAGCATGAGATGTGATGTCTCAATGCTTCTAATACCAAACCTGAGATCCTTCCTATAACATGAGATGTGATATCCAACTCCTTCCATTCCAATACTGAGACCCGTCCTATAGCATGAGATGTGATATCTCAATGCTTATACCAAACCTGAGACCCTTCCTATAGCATGAGATGTGATATCCAACTGCTTCCCATTCCAATCCTGAGACCCTTCCTATAGCATGAGATGTGATATCTCAATGCTTCTAATACCAAACCTGAGATCCTTCCTCTAACATGAAATGTGATATCCAACTCCTTCCCTTTCCAAACCTAAGAGCCTATCTATAGCATGAGATGTGATATCCAAGTCCTTCACATTCCAACCCTTAGACCCTTCCTACAGCATGCAATATGATATCTCAATGATTCTAATAACAAACCTGAGACCCGTCCTATAACATGAGATGGGATATCCAACTCCTTCCCATTCCAATCCTGAGACACTTCCGATAGCAGAGATGTGATATCTCAATGCTTATACCAAACCTGAGACCCTTCCTATAACATGAGATGTGATATCCAAATCCTTCTCGTTCCAAACCTGAGACCCTTCCTTTAGCATGAGATGTGATATCCAGCTCCTTCCCATTCCAATCCTGAGACACTTCCGATAGCATGAGATGTGATATCTCAATGCTTCTAATATCAAAACTGAGACCCTCCCTATAGCATGATATGTGATATCTAAGTCCTTCCCATTCCAATCCTGAGACCCTCCCTATATCATGAGATGTGATATCCAACTCCTTCCCATTCCAATCCTGAGACCCTTCCTATAGCATGAGATATGATATCTCAATACTTCTAATACCAAACGTGAGATCCTTCCGATAACATGAGATGTGATATCCAAATCCTTCCCCTTCCAAACCTGAGACCCTCCCTTTAGCATGAAATGTGATATCCAACTCCTTCCTATTCCAATCCTGAGACTCTTCTGATAGCATGAGATGTGATATCTCAATGCTTCTAATACCAAACCTGAGATCCTTCCGATAGCATGAGATGTGATATCTCAATGCTTCTAATACCAAACCTGAGATCCTTCCTATAACATGAGATGTGATATCCAAATCCTTCCCATTCCATTCCTGAGACCCTTCTGATAGCATGAGATGTGATATCTCAATGCCTCTAATACCAAACCTGAGATCCTACCTCTAACATGAAATGAGATATCCAACTCTTTCCCCTTCCAAACCTGAGAGCCTTCCTATAGCATGAGATGTGATATCCAAGTCCTTCCCATTCCAATACTGAGACCCTTCCTATAGCTTGAGATGTGATATCCAACTCCTTCCCATTCCAATTCTGAGACCCTTCCTATAGCATGAGATGTGATATCTCAATGCTTATACCAAACCTGAGAGCCTACCTATAGCATGAGATGTGATATCCAATCCATCCCATTCCAATCCTTAGACCCTTCCTACAGCATGCGATGTGAATATCTCAATGATTCTAATACCAAACCAGAGACTCTTCCTATAACATGAGATGGGATATCCAACTCCTTCCCATTCCAATTCTGAGACCCTTCCTATACTATGAGACTTGATATCTCAATGCTTCTAATACCAAACCTGAGACCCGTAATATAACATGAGATGTGATATCCAAATCCTTCCCCTTCCAAACCTTAGACCCGTTCTTTATCATGAGATGTGATATCCAACTCCTTCCCATTCCAATCCTGAGACCCTTCCGATATCATGAGATGTGATATCTCAAAGCTTCTAATATCAAACTTGAGACCCTCCCTATAGCATGAGATGTGATATCCAAGTCCTTCCCATTCCAATCCTGAGACCCTTCCTATAGCATGAGATGTGATATCTCAATGCTTCTAATACCAAACCTGAGACCCTTCCTATAACATGAGATGGGAATATACAACTCCTTCCCATTCCAATCTTGAGACCCTTCCGATAGCAGAGATGTGATATCTCAATGCTTATACCACACCTGAGACCCTTCCTATAACATGAGATGTGATATCCAACTCCTTCCCATTCCAATCCTGAGACACTTCCTATAGCATGAGATGTGATATCTCACTGCTTATACCAAACCTGAGACCCTTCCCATAGCAGGAGATGTGATATCCAACTCCTTCCCATTCCAATCCTCAGACCCTTCCTATAGCATGAGATGTGACATCTCAATGCTTCTAATGTCAAACTTGAGACCCTACCTATAGCATGAGATGTGATATCCAAGTCCTTCCCATTCCAATCCTGAGACACTTCCTATAGCATGAGATGTGATATCTCAATGCTTCTAATACCAAACCTGAGACTCTTCCTATAACATGAGATGGGATATCCAACTCCTTCCAATTCCAATCCTGAGACCCTTTTGATAGCAGAGATGTGATATCTCAATGTTTATACCAAACCTGAGACCCTTCCTACGGCATGAGATGTAATATTCAACTCCTTCCCATTCCAATCCTGAGACCCTTCCTATAGCATGAGATTTGATATCCAACTCCTTCCCATTCCAATCCTGAGACCCTTCCTATAGCATGAGATGTGATATCTCAATGCTTATACCAAGCCTGAGACCCTTCCTATAGCATGAGATGTGATATCCAACTCCTTCCCATTCCAATCCTGAGACCCTTCCTATAGCCTGAGATGTGATATCCAACTCCTTCCCATTCCAACCTGAGACACTTCCTATAGCATGAGAAGGGATATCCAACTCCTTCCCAATCCAATCCTGAGACCCTTCCGATAGCAGAGATGTGATATCTCAATGCTTATACCAAACCTGAGACCCTTCCTATGGCATGAGATGTGATATCCAACTCCTTGCCATTCAAATCCTGAGACCCTTCCTATAGCATGAGAAGGGATATCCAACTCCTTCCCAATCCAATCCTGAGACCCTTCCGATAGCAGCGACGTGATATCTCAATGCTTCTACCAAACCTGAAACCCTTCCTTTAGCATGAGATGTGATATCCAAATCCTTCACATTCCAATCCTGAGACCCTTCCTATAGCATGAGATGTGATATCTCAATGCTTCTAATACCAAACCTGAGATCCTTCCTATAACATGAGATGTGATATCCAATTCCTTCCCATTCCAAACCTGAGACCCTTCCTATTGGATGAGATGTGATATCCAACTCCTTCCCATTCCAACCCTGAGACCCTTCCTATAGCATGAGATGTGATGTCTCAATGCTTCTAATACCAAACCTGAGATCCTTCCTATAACATGAGATGTGATATCCAACTCCTTCCATTCCAATCCTGAGACCCGTCCTATAGCATGAGATGTGATATCTCAATGCTTATACCAAACCTGAGACCCTTCCTATAGCATGAGATGTCATATCCAACTGCTTCCCATTCCAATCCTGAGACCCTTCCTATAGCATGAGATGTGATATCTCAATGCTTCTAATACCAAACCTGAGATCCTTCCTCTAACATGAAATGTGATATCCAATTCCTTCCCTTTCCAAACCTAAGAGCCTATCTATAGCATGAGATGTGATATCCAAGTCCTTCACATTCCAACCCTTAGACCCTTCCTACAGCATGCAATATGATATCTCAATGATTCTAATAACAAACCTGAGACCCGTCCTATAACATGAGATGGGATATCCAACTCCTTCCCATTCCAATCCTGAGACACTTCCGATAGCAGAGATGTGATATCTCAATGCTTATACCAAACCTGAGACCCTTCCTATAACATGAGATGTGATATCCAAATCCTTCTCGTTCCAAACCTGAGACCCTTCCTTTAGCATGAGATGTGATATCCAGCTCCTTCCCATTCCAATCCTGAGACACTTCCGATAGCATGAGATGTGATATCTCAATGCTTCTAATATCAAAACTGAGACCCTCCCTATAGCATGATATGTGATATCTAAGTCTTTCCCATTCCAATCCTGAGACCCTCCCTATAGCATGAGATGTGATATCCAACTCCTTCCCATTCCAATCCTGAGACCCTTCCTATAGCATGAGATATGATATCTCAATACTTCTAATACCAAACGTGAGATCCTTCCGATAACATGAGATGTGATATCCAAATCCTTCCCCTTCCAAACCTGAGACCCTCCCTTTAGCATGAAATGTGATATCCAACTCCTTCCTATTCCAATCCTGAGACTCTTCTGATAGCATGAGATGTGATATCTCAATGCTTCTAATACCAAACCTGAGATCCTTCCGATAGCATGAGATGTGATATCTCAATGCTTCTAATACCAAACCTGAGATCCTTCCTATAACATGAGATGTGATATCCAAATCCTTCCCCTTCCAAACCTGAGACCCTCCCTTTAGCATGAGATGTGATATCTAACTCCTTCCCATTCCATTCCTGAGACCCTTCTGATTGCATGAGATGTGATATCTCAATGCCTCTAATACCAAACCTGAGATCCTACCTCTAACATGAAATGAGATATCCAACTCTTTCCCCTTCCAAACCTGAGAGCCTTCCTATAGCATGAGATGTGATATCCAAGTCCTTCCCATTCCAATACTGAGACCCTTCCTATAGCTTGAGATGTGATATCCAACTCCTTCCCATTCCAATTCTGAGACCCTTCCTATAGCATGAGATGTGATATCTCAATGCTTATACCAAACCTGAGAGCCTACCTATAGCATGAGATGTGATATCCAAGTCCATCCCATTCCAATCCTTAGACCCTTCCTACAGCATGCGATGTGAATATCTCAATGATTCTAATACCAAACCAGAGACTCTTCCTATAACATGAGATGGGATATCCAACTCCTTCCCATTCCAATTCTGAGACCCTTCCTATACTATGAGACTTGATATCTCAATGCTTCTAATACCAAACCTGAGACCCGTAATATAACATGAGATGTGATATCCAAATCCTTCCCCTTCCAAACCTTAGACCCTTCCTTTATCATGAGATGTGATATCCAACTCCTTCCCATTCCAATCCTGAGACCCTTCCAAACCTGAGACCCTTCCTATGGCATGAGATGTGATATCCAACTCCTTGCCATTCAAATCCTCAGACCCTTCCTATAGCATGAGAAGGGATATCCAACTCCTTCCCAATCCAATCCTGAGACCCCTCCGATAGCAGAGACGTGATATCTCAATGCTTCTACCAATCCTGAGACCCTTCCTTTAGCATGAGATGTGATATCCAAATCCTTCACATTCCAATCCTGAGACCCTTCCTATAGCATGAGATGTGATATCTCAATGCTTCTAATACCAAACCTGAGATCCTTCCTATAACATGAGATGTGATATCCAATTCCTTCCCATTCCAAACCTGAGACCCTTCCTATTGGATGAGATGTGATATCCAACTCCTTCCCATTCCAACCCTGAGACCCTTCCTATAGCATGAGATGTGATGTCTCAATGCTTCTAATACCAAACCTGAGATCCTTCCTATAACATGAGATGTGATATCCAACTCCTTCCATTCCAATCCTGAGACCCGTCCTATAGCATGAGATGTGATATCTCAATGCTTATACCAAACCTGAGACCCTTCCTATAGCATGAGATGTGATATCCAACTACTTCCCATTCCAATCCTGAGACCCTTCCTATAGCATGAGATGTGATATCTCAATGCTTCTAATACCAAACCTGAGCTCCTTCCTCTAACATGAAATGTGATATCCAACTCCTTCCCTTTCCAAACCTAAGAGCCTATCTATAGCATGAGATGTGATATCCAAGTCCTTCCCGTTCCAATCCTTAGACCCTTCCTACAGCATGCAATATGATATCTCAATGATTCTAATAACAAACCTGAGACCTGTCCTATAGCATGAGATATGATATCCAAGTCCTTCCCATTCCAATCCTGAGACCCTTCCTATAACATGAAATGTGATATCCAACTCCTTCCCATTCCAACCTGAGACCCTTCCTATAGCATGAGATGGGATATCCAACTTCTTCCAAATCCAATACTGATACCCTTCCGATAGCATGAGATGTGATATCCCAATGCTTCTACCAAACCTGAGACCCATACTATGGCATGAGATGTGATATCAAACTCCTTCCCATTCCAATCCTGAGACCCTTCCTATAGCTTGAGGTGTGATATCCAACTCCTTCCCATTCCAATTCTGAGACCCTTCTTATACCATGAGACTTGATATCTCAATGCTTCTAATACCAAACCTGAGACCCGTCTTATAACATGAGATGTGATATCCAAATCCTTCCCCTTCCAAACCTTAGACCCTTCCTTTATCATGAGATGTGGTATCCAACTCCTTCCCATTCCAATCCTGAGACCCTTCCGATATCATGAGATTTGTTATCTCAATGCTTCTAATATCAAACTTGAGACCCTCCCTATAGCATGAGATGTGACATCCAAGTCCTTCCCATTCCAATCCTGAGACCCTTCCTATAGCATGAGATGTGATATCTCTATGCTTCTAATACCAAACCTGAGACCCTTCCTATAACATGAGATGGGATATCCAACTCCTTCCCATTCCAATCCTGAGACCCTTCCGATAGCAGAGATGTGATATCTCAATGCTTATACCAAACATGAGACCCTTCCTATGGCCTGAGATGTCATATACAACTCCTTCCCATTCCAATCCTGAGACCCTTCCTTTAGCATGAGATGTGATATCTCAATGCTTATACCAAATCTGAGACCCTTCCTATAGCATGAGATGTGATATCCAAATCCTTCCCATTCCAATCCTGAGACCCTTCCTATAGCATGAGATGTGATATCTCAATGCTTATATCAAACCTGAGAGCCTACCTATAGCATGAGATGTGATATCCAAGTCCATCCCATTCCAATCCTTAGACCCTTCCTACAGCATGCGATGTGATATCTCAATGATTCTAATACCAAACCAGAGACTCTTACTATAACATGAGATGGGATATCCAACTCCTTCCCATTCCAATCCTGAGCCGCTTCCGATAGCAGAGATGTGATATCTCAATGCTTATAACAAACCTGAGACCCTTCCTATAACATGAGATGTGATATCCAACTCCTTCCCGTTCCAAACCTGAGACACTAACTATAGCATATGTGATATCCAACTCATTCCCATTCCAAACATGAGACCCTTCATATCGCAAGAAAGTAATATCCAACTCCTAGCCATTCCAATCCTGAGACCCTTCCTATAGCAAGAGATGTGATATCCAAATCCTTCCCATTCCAATCCTGAGACCCTTCCTATAACATGAGATGTGATAGCCAACTCCTTCCCATTCCAACCTGAGACACTTCCTATAGCATGAGAAGGGATATCCAACTCCTTCCCAATCCAATCCTGAGACCCTTCAGATAGCAGAGATGTGATATCTCAATGCTTATACCAAACCTGAGACCCTTCCTATGGCATGAGATGTGATATCCAACTCCTTGCCATTCAAATCCTGAGACCCTTCCTATAGCATGAGAAGGGATATCCAACTCCTTCCCAATCCAATCCTGAGACCCTTCCGATAGCAGAGACGTGATATCTCAATGCTTCTACCAAACCTGAGATCCTTCCTTTAGCATGAGATGTGCTATCCAAATCCTTCACATTCCAATCCTGAGACCCTTCCTATAGCATGAGATGTGATATCTCAATGCTTCTAATACCAAACCTGAGATCCTTCCTATAACATGAGATGTGATATCCAATTCCTTCCCATTCCAAACCTGAGACCCTTCCTATTGGATGAGATGTGATATCCAACTCCTTCCCATTCCAACCCTGAGACCCTTCCTATAGCATGAGATGTGATGTCTCAATGCTTCTAATACCAAACCTGAGATCCTTCCTATAACATGAGATGTGATATCCAACTCCTTCCATTCCAATCCTGAGACCCGTCCTATAGCATGAGATGTGATATCTCAATGCTTATACCAAACCTGAGACACTTCCTATAGCATGAGATGTGATATCCAACTACTTCCCATTCCAATCCTGAGACCCTTCCTATAGCATGAGATGTGATGTCTCAATGCTTCTAATACCAAACCTGAGATCCTTCCTCTAACATGAAATGTGATATCCAACTCCTTCCCTTTCCAAACCTAAGAGCCTATCTATAGCATGAGATGTGACATCCAAGTCCTTCCCATTCCAACACTTAGACCCTTCCTACAGCATGCAATATGATATCTCAATGATTCTAATAACAAACCTGAGACCCGTCCTATAACATGAGATGGGATATCCAACTCCTTCCCATTCCAATCCTGAGACACTTCCGATAGCAGAGATGTGATATCTCAATGCTTATACCAAACCTGAGACCCTTCCTATAACATGAGATGTGATATCCAAATCCTTCCCGTTCCAAACCTGAGACCCTTCCTTTAGCATGAGATGTGATATCCAGCTCCTTCCCATTCCAATCCTGAGACACTTCCGATAGCATGAGATGTGATATCTCAATGCTTCTAATATCAAAACTGAGACCCTCCCTATAGCATGATATGTGATATCTAAGTCCTTCCCATTCCAATCCTGAGACCCTTCCTATAGCATGAGATATGATATCTCAATACTTCTAATACCAAACGTGAGATCCTTCCGATAACATGAGATGTGATATCCAAATCCTTCCCCTTCCAAACCTGAGACCCTCCCTTTAGCATGAGATGTGATATCCAACTCCTTCCCATTCCAATCCTGAGACCCTTCTGATAGCATGAGATGTGATATCTCAATGCTTCTAATACCAAACCTGAGATCCTTCCGATAGCATGAGATGTGATATCTCAATGGTTCTAATACCAAACCTGAGATCCTTCCTATAACATGAGATGTGATATCCAAATCCTTCCCCTTCCAAACCTGAGACCCTCCCTTTAGCATGAGATGTGATATCCAACTCCTTCCCATTCCAATCCTGAGACCCTTCCTATAGCATGAGATGTGATATCTCAATGCTTCTAATACCAAACCTGAGATCCTTCCTCTAACATGAAATGTGATATCCAACTCCTTCCCTTTCCAAACCTAAGAGCCTATCTATAGCATGAGATGTGATATCCAAGTCCTTCCCATTCCAACCCTTAGACCCTTCCTACAGCATGCAATATGATATCTCAATGATTCTAATAACAAACCTGAGACCCGTCCTATAACATGAGATGGGATATCCAACTCCTTCCCATTCCAATCCTGAGACACTTCCGATAGCAGAGATGTGATATCTCAATGCTTATACCAAACCTGAGACCCTTCCTATAACATGAGATGTGATATCCAAATCCTTCCCGTTCCAAACCTGAGACCCTTCCTTTAGCATGAGATGTGATATCCAGCTCCTTCCCATTCCAATCCTGAGACACTTCCGATAGCATGAGATGTGATATCTCAATGCTTCTAATATCAAAACTGAGACCCTCCCTATAGCATGATATGTGATATCTAAGTCCTTCCCATTCCAATCCTGAGACACTTCCTATAGCATGAGATATGATATCTCAATACTTCTAATACCAAACGTGAGATCCTTCCGATAACATGAGATGTGATATCCAAATCCTTCCCCTTCCAAACCTGAGACCCTCCCTTTAGCATGAGATGTGATATCCAACTCCTTCCCATTCCAATCCTGAGACCCTTCTGATAGCATGAGATGTGATATCTCAATGCTTCTAATACCAAACCTGAGATCCTTCCGATAGCATGAGATGTGATATCTCAATGGTTCTAATACCAAACCTGAGATCCTTCCTATAACATGAGATGTGATATCCAAATCCTTCCCCTTCCAAACCTGAGACCCTCCCTTTAGCATGAGATGTGATATCCAACTCCTTCCCATTCCATTCCTGAGACCCTTCTGATAGCATGAGATGTGATATCTCAATGCCTCTAATACCAAACCTGAGATCCTACCTCTAACATGAAATGTGATATCCAACTCTTTCCCCTTCCAAACCTGAGAGCCTTCCTATAGCATGAGATGTGATATCCAAGTCCTTCCCATTCCAATCCTGAGACCCTTCCTATAGCTTGAGATGTGATCTCCAACTCCTTCCCATTCCAATTCTGAGACCCTTCCTATACTCTGAGACTTGATATCTCAATGCTTCTAATACCAAACCTGAGACCCGTAATATAACATGAGATGTGATATCCAAATCCTTCCCCTTCCAAACCTTAGACCCTTCCTTTATCATGAGATGTGATATCCAACTCCTTCCCATTCCAATCCTGAGACCCTTCCGATATCATGAGATGTGATATCTCAAAGCTTCTAATATCAAACTTGAGACCCTCCATATAGCATGAGATGTGATATCCAAGTCCTTCCCATTCCAATCCTGAGACCCTTCCTATAGCATGAGATGTGATATCTCAATGCTTCTAATACCAAACCTGAGACCCTTCCTATAACATGAGATGGGAATATCCAACTCCTTCCCATTCCAATCCTGAGACCCTTCCGATAGCAGAGATGTGATATCTCAATGCTTATACCAAACCTGAGAGCCTTCCTATGGCATGAGATGTGATATCCAAATCCTTCCCCTTCCAAACCTGAGACCCTCCCTTTAGCATGAGATGTGATATCCAACTCCTTCCCATTCCAATCCTGAGACCCTTCTGATAGCATGAGATGTGATATCTCAATGCTTCTAATACCAAACCTGAGATCCTTCCGATAGCATGAGATGTGATATCTCAATGGTTCTAATACCAAACCTGAGATCCTTCCTATAACATGAGATGTGATATCCAAATCCTTCCCCTTCCAAACCTGAGACCCTCCCTTTAGCATGAGATGTGATATCCAACTCCTTCCCATTCCATTCCTGAGACCCTTCTGATAGCATGAGATGTGATATCTCAATGCCTCTAATACCAAACCTGAGATCCTACCTCTAACATGAAATGTGATATCCAACTCTTTCCCCTTCCAAACCTGAGAGCCTTCCTATAGCATGAGATGTGATATCCAAGTCCTTCCCATTCCAATCCTGAGACCCTTCCTATAGCTTGAGATGTGATATCCAACTCCTTCCCATTCCAATTCTGAGACCCTTCCTATACTCTGAGACTTGATATCTCAATGCTTCTAATACCAAACCTGAGACCCGTAATATAACATGAGATGTGATATCCAAATCCTTCCCCTTCCAAACCTTAGACCCTTCCTTTATCATGAGATGTGATATCCAACTCCTTCCCATTCCAATCCTGAGACCCTTCCGATATCATGAGATGTGATATCTCAAAGCTTCTAATATCAAACTTGAGACCCTCCCTATAGCATGAGATGTGATATCCAAGTCCTTCCCATTCCAATCCTGAGACCCTTCCTATAGCATGAGATGTGATATCTCAATGCTTCTAATACCAAACCTGAGACCCTTCCTATAACATGAGATGGGAATATCCAACTCCTTCCCATTCCAATCCTGAGACCCTTCTGATAGCAGAGATTTGATATCTCAATGCTTATACCAAACCTGAGACCCTTCCTATGGCATGAGATGTGATATCCAACTCCTTGCCATTCAAATCCTGAGACCCTTCCTATAGCATGAGAAGGGATATCCAACTCCTTCCCAATCCAATCCTGAGACCCCTCCGATAGCAGAGACGTGATATCTCAATGCTTCTACCAATCCTGAGACCCTTCCTTTAGCATGAGATGTGATATCCAAATCCTTCACATTCCAATCCTGAGACCCTTCCTATAGCATGAGATGTGATATCTCAATGCGTCTAATACCAAACCTGAGATCCTTCCTATAACATGAGATGTGATATCCAATTCCTTCCCATTCCAAACCTGAGACCCTTCCTATTGGATGAGATGTGATATCCAACTCCTTCCCATTCCAACCCTGAGACCCTTCCTATAGCATGAGATGTGATGTCTCAATGCTTCTAATACCAAACCTGAGATCCTTCCTATAACATGAGATGTGATATCCAACTCCTTCCATTCCAATCCTGAGACCCGTCCTATAGCATGAGATGTGATATCTCAATGCTTATACCAAACCTGAGACCCTTCCTATAGCATGAGATGTGATATCCAACTACATCCCATTCCAATCCTGAGACCCTTCCTATAGCATGAGATGTGATATCTCAATGCTTCTAATACCAAACCTGAGATCCTTCCTCTAACATGAAATGTGATATCCAACTCCTTCCCTTTCCAAACCTAAGAGCCTATCTATAGCATGAGATGTGATATCCAAGTCCTTCCCGTTCCAATCCTTAGACCCTTCCTACAGCATGCAATATGATATCTCAATGATTCTAATAACAAACCTGAGACCTGTCCTATAGCATGAGATATGATATCCAAGTCCTTCCCATTCCAATCCTGAGACCCTTCCTATAACATGAAATGTGATATCCAACTCCTTCCCATTCCAACCTGAGACCCTTCCTATAGCATGAGATGGGATATCCAACTTCTTCCAAATCCAATACTGATACCCTTCCGATAGCATGAGATGTGATATCCCAATGCTTCTACCAAACCTGAGACCCATACTATGGCATGAGATGTGATATCAAACTCCTTCCCATTCCAATCCTGAGACCCTTCCTATAGCTTGAGGTGTGATATCCAACTCCTTCCCATTCCAATTCTGAGACCCTTCTTATACCATGATACTTGATATCTCAATGCTTCTAATACCAAATCTGAGACCCGTCCTATAACATGAGATGTGATATCCAAATCCTTCCCCTTCCAAACCTTAGACCCTTCCTTTATCATGAGATGTGGTATCCAACTCCTTCCCATTCCAATCCTGAGACCCTTCCGATATCATGAGATTTGTTATCTCAATGCTTCTAATATCAAACTTGAGACCCTCCCTATAGCATGAGATGTGACATCCAAGTCCTTCCCATTCCAATCCTGAGACCCTTCCTATAGCATGAGATGTGATATCTCTATGCTTCTAATACCAAACCTGAGACCCTTCCTATAACATGAGATGGGATATCCAACTCCTTCCCATTCCAATCCTGAGACCCTTCCGATAGCAGAGATGTGATATCTCAATGCTTATACCAAACATGAGACCCTTCCTATGGCCTGAGATGTCATATACAACTCCTTCCCATTCCAATCCTGAGACCCTTCCTTTAGCATGAGATGTGATATCTCAATGCTTATACCAAATCTGGACCCTTCCTATAGCATGAGATGTGATATCCAAATCCTTCCCATTCCAATCCTGAGACCCTTCCTATAGCATGAGATGTGACATCTCAATGCTTATATCAAACCTGAGAGCCTACCTATAGCATGAGATGTGATATCCAAGTCCATCCCATTCCAATCCTTAGACCCTTCCTACAGCATGCGATGTGATATCTCAATGATTCTAATACCAAACCAGAGACTCTTACTATAACATGAGATGGGATATCCAACTCCTTCCCATTCCAATCCTGAGCCGCTTCCGATAGCAGAGATGTGATATCTCAATGCTTATACCAAACATGAGACCCTTCCTATAACATGAGATGTGATATCCAACTCCTTCCCGTTCCAAACCTGAGACACTAACTATAGCATATGTGATATCCAACTCCTTCCCATTCCAAACATGAGACCCTTCCTATAGCAAGAAAGTAATATCCAAATCCTTCCCATTCCAATCCTGAGACCCTTCCTATAACATGAGATGTGATATCCAACTCCTTCCCATTCAAATCCTGAGACCCTTCCTATAGCATGAGAAGGGATATCCAACTCCTTCCCAATCCAATCCTGAGACCCTTCCGATAGCAGAGATCTGATATCTCAATGCTTCTACCAAACCTGAGACCCTTCCTTTAGCATGAGATGTGATATCCAAATCCTTCACATTCCAATCCTGAGACCCTTCCTATAGCATGAGATGTGATATCTCAATGCTTCTAATACCAAACCTGAGATCCTTCCTATAACATGAGATGTGATATCCAATTCCTTCCCATTCCAAACCTGAGACCCTTCCTATTGGATGAGATGCGATATCCAACTCCTTCCCATTCCAACCCTGAGACCCTTCCTATAGCATGAGATGTGATGTCTCAATGCTTCTAATACCAAACCTGAGATCCTTCCTATAACATGAGATGTGATATCCAACTCCTTCCATTCCAATCCTGAGACCCGTCCTATAGCATGAGATGTGATATCTCAATGCTTATAGCAAACCTGAGACCCTTCCTATAGCATGAGATGTGATATCCAACTACTTCCCATTCCAATCCTGAGACCCTTCCTATAGCATGAGATGTGATATCTCAATGCTTCTAATACCAAACCTGAGATCCTTCCTCTAACATGAAATGTGATATCCAACTCCTTCCCTTTCCAAACCTTAGACCCTTCCTACAGCATGCAATATGATATCTCAATGATTCTAATAACAAACCTGAGACCCGTCCTATAGCATGAGATATGATATCCAAGTCCTTCCCATTCCAATCCTGAGACCCTTCCTATAACATGAAATGTGATATCCAACTCCTTCCCATTCCAACCTGAGACCCTTCCTATAGCATGAGATGGGATATCCAACTTCTTCCAAATCCAATACTGATACCCTTCCGATAGCATGAGATGTGATGTCCCAATGCTTCTACCAAACCTGAGACCCATACTATGGCATGAGATGTGATATCAAACTCCTTCCCATTCCAATCCTGAGACCCTTCCTATAGCTTGAGGTGTGATATCCAACTCCTTCCCATTCCAATTCTGAGACCCTTCTTATACCATGAGACTTGATATCTCAATGCTTCTAATACCAAACCTGGGACCCGTCCTATAACATGAGATGTGATATCCAAATCCTTCCCCTTCCAAACCTTAGACCCTTCCTTTATCATGAGATGTGGTATCCAACTCCTTCCCATTCCAATCCTGAGACCCTTCCGATATCATGAGATTTGTTATCTCAATGCTTCTAATATCAAACTTGAGACCCTCCCTATAGCATGAGATGTGACATCCAAGTCCTTCCCATTCCAATCCTGAGACCCTTCCTATAGCATGAGATGTGATATCTCTATACTTCTAATACCAAACCTGAGACCCTTCCTATAACATGAGATGGGATATCCAACTCCTTCCCATTCCAATCCTGAGACCCTTCCGATAGCAGAGATGTGATATCTCAATGCTTATACCAAACCTGAGATCCTTCCTATGGCCTGAGATGTCATATACAACTCCTTCCCATTCCAATCCTGAGACCCTTCCTTTAGCATGAGATGTGATATCTCAATGCTTATACCAAATCTGAGACCCTTCCTATAGCATGAGATGTGATATCCAAATCCTTCCCATTCCAATCCTGAGACCCTTCCTATAGCATGAGATGTGATATCTCAATGCTTATACCAAACCTGAGAGCCTACAATCCTGAGACCCTTCCTTTAGCATGAAATGTGATATCTCAATGCTTATACCAAATCTGAGACCCTTCCTATAGCATGAGATGTGATATCCAAGTCCATCCCATTCCAATCCTTAGACCCTTCCTACAGCATGCGATGTGATATCTCAATGATTCTAATACCAAACCAGAGACTCTTACTATAACATGAGATGGGATATCCAACTCCTTCCCATTCCAATCCTGAGCCGCTTCCGATAGCAGAGATGTGATATCTCAATGCTTATACCAAACCTGAGACCCTTCCTATAACATGAGATGTGATATCCAAGTCCTTCCTGTTCCAAACCTGAGACACTAACTATAGCATATGTGATATCCAAATCCTTCCCATTCCAAACATGAGACCCTTCCTATAGCAAGAAAGTAATATCCAACTCCTACCCATTCCAATCCTGAGACCCTTCCTATAGCAAGAGATGTGATATCCAAATCCTTCCCATTCCAATCCTGAGACCCTTCCTATAACATGAGATGTGATATCCAACTCCTTCCCATTCCAACCTGAGACACTTCCTATAGCATGAGAAGGGATATCCAACTCCTTCCCAATCCAATCCTGAGACCCTTCCGATAGCAGAGATGTGATATCTCAATGCTTATACCAAACCTGAGACCCTTCCTATGGCATGAGATGTGATATCCAACTCCTTGCCATTCAAATCCTGAGACCCTTCCTATAGCATGAGAAGGGATATCCAACTCCTTCCCAATCCAATCCTGAGACCCTTCCGATAGCAGAGACGTGATATCTCAATGCTTCTACCAAACCTGAGACCCTTCCTTTAGCATGAGATGTAATATCCAAATCCTTCACATTCCAATCCTGAGACCCTTCCTATAGCATGAGATGTGATATCTCAATGCTTCTAATACCAAACCTGAGACCCTTCCTATAACATGAGATGGGATATCCAACTCCTTCCCATTCCAATCCTGAGACCCTTCCGATAGCAGAGATGTGATATCTCAATGCTTATACCAAACCTGAGAACCTTCCTATGGCCTGAGATGTCATATACAACTCCTTCCCATTCCAATCCTGAGACCCTTCCTTTAGCATGAGATGTGATATCTCAATGCTTATACCAAATCTGAGACCCTTCCTATAGCATGAGATGTGATATCCAAGTCCATCCCATTCCAAACCTGAGACACTAACTATAGCATATGTGATATCCAACTCCTTCCCATTCCAAACATGAGACCCTTCCTATAGCAAGAAAGTAATATCCAACTCCTACCCATTCCAATCCTGAGACCCTTCCTATAGCAAGAGATGTGATATCCAAATCCTTCCCATTCCAATCCTGAGACCCTTCCTATAACATGAGATGTGATATCCAACTCCTTCCCATTCCAACCTGAGACACTTCCTATAGCATGAGAAGGGATATCCAACTCCTTCCCAATCCAATCCTGAGACCCTTCCGATAGCAGAGATGTGATATCTCAATGCTTATACCAAACCTGAGACCCTTCCTATGGCATGAGATGTGATATCCAACTCCTTGCCATTCAAATCCTGAGACCCTTCCTATAACATGAGATGTGATATCTCTATGCTTCTAATACCAAACCTGAGACCCTTCCTATAACATGAGATGGGATATCCAACTCCTTCCCATTCCAATCCTGAGACCCTTCCGATAGCAGAGATGTGATATCTCAATGCTTATACCAAACCTGAGAACCTTCCTATGGCCTGAGATGTCATATACAACTCCTTCCCATTCCAATCCTGAGACCCTTCCTTTAGCATGAGATGTGATATCTCAATGCTTATACCAAATCTGAGACCCTTCCTATAGCATGAGATGTGATATCCAATTCCTTCCCATTCCAATCCTGAGACCCTTCCTATAGCATGAGATGTGATATCTCAATGCTTATACCAAACCTGAGAGCCTACCTATAGCATGAGATGTGATATCCAAGTCCATCCCATTCCAATCCTTAGACCCTTCCTACAGCATGCGATGTGATATCTCAATGATTCTAATACCAAACCAGAGACTCTTCCTATAACATGAGATGGGATATCCAACTCCTTCCCATTCCAGTCCTGAGCCGCTTCTGATAGCAGAGATGTGATATCTCAATGCTTATACCAAACCTGAGACCCTTCCTATAACATGAGATGTGATATCCAACTCCTTCCCGTTCCAAACCTGAGACACTAACTATAGCATATGTGATATCCAACTCCTTCCCATTCCAAACATGAGACCCTTCCTATAGCAAGAAAGTAATATCCAACTCCTACCCATTCCAATCCTGAGACCCTTCCTATAGCAAGAGATGTGATATCCAAATCCTTCCCATTCCAATCCTGAGACCCTTCCTATAACATGAGATGTGATATCCAACTCCTTCCCATTCCAACCTGAGACACTTCCTATAGCATGAGAAGGGATATCCAACTCCTTCCCATTCCAATCCTGAGCCGCTTCTGATTGCAGAGATGTGATATATCAATGCTTATACCAAACCTGAGACCCTTCCTATAACATGAGATGTGATATCCAACTCCTTCCCGTTCCAAACCTGAGACACTAACTATAGCATATGTGATATCCAACTCCTTCCCATTCCAAACATGAGACCCTTCCTATAGCAAGAAAGTAATATCCAACTCCTACCCATTCCAATCCTGAGACCCTTCCTATAGCAAGAGATGTGATATCCAAATCCTTCCCATTCCAATCCTGAGACCCTTCCTATAACATGAGATGTAATATCCAAATCCTTCACATTCCAATCCTGAGACCCTTCCTATAACATGAGATGTGATATCTCAATGCTTCTAATACCAAACCTGAGACCCTTCCTATAACATGAGATGGGATATCCAACTCCTTCCCATTCCAATCCTGAGACCCTTCCGATAGCAGAGATGTGATATCTCAATGCTTATACCAAACCTGAGAACCTTCCTATGGCCTGAGATGTCATATACAACTCCTTCCCATTCCAATCCTGAGACCCTTCCTTTAGCATGAGATGTGATATCTCAATGCTTATACCAAATCTGAGACCCTTCCTATAGCATGAGATGTGATATCCAAGTCCATCCCATTCCAAACCTGAGACACTAACTATAGCATATGTGATATCCAACTCCTTCCCATTCCAAACATGAGACCCTTCCTATAGCAAGAAAGTAATATCCAACTCCTACCCATTCCAATCCTGAGACCCTTCCTATAGCAAGAGATGTGATATCCAAATCCTTCCCATTCCAATCCTGAGACCCTTCCTATAACATGAGATGTGATATCCAACTCCTTCCCATTCCAACCTGAGACACTTCCTATAGCATGAGAAGGGATATCCAACTCCTTCCCAATCCAATCCTGAGACCCTTCCGATAGCAGAGATGTGATATCTCAATGCTTATACCAAACCTGAGACCCTTCCTATGGCATGAGATGTGATATCCAACTCCTTGCCATTCAAATCCTGAGACCCTTCCTATAGCATGAGATGTGATATCTCTATGCTTCTAATACCAAACCTGAGACCCTTCCTATAACATGAGATGGGATATCCAACTCCTTCCCATTCCAATCCTGAGACCCTTCCGATAGCAGAGATGTGATATCTCAATGCTTATACCAAACCTGAGAACCTTCCTATGGCCTGAGATGTCATATACAACTCCTTCCCATTCCAATCCTGAGACCCTTCCTTTAGCATGAGATGTGATATCTCAATGCTTATACCAAATCTGAGACCCTTCCTATAGCATGAGATGTGATATCCAATTCCTTCCCATTCCAATCCTGAGACCCTTCCTATAGCATGAGATGTGATATCTCAATGCTTATACCAAACCTGAGAGCCTACCTATAGCATGAGATGTGATATCCAAGTCCATCCCATTCCAATCCTTAGACCCTTCCTACAGCATGCAATGTGATATCTCAATGATTCTAATACCAAACCAGAGACTCTTCCTATAACATGAGATGGGATATCCAACTCCTTCCCATTCCAATCCTGAGCCGCTTCTGATAGCAGAGATGTGATATCTCAATGCTTATACCAAACCTGAGACCCTTCCTATAACATGAGATGTGATATCCAACTCCTTCCCGTTCCAAACCTGAGACACTAACTATAGCATATGTGATATCCAACTCCTTCCCATTCCAAACATGAGACCCTTCCTATAGCAAGAAAGTAATATCCAACTCCTACCCATTCCAATCCTGAGACCCTTCCTATAGCAAGAGATGTGATATCCAAATCCTTCCCATTCCAATCCTGAGACCCTTCCTATAACATGAGATGTGATATCCAACTCCTTCCCATTCCAACCTGAGACACTTCCTATAGCATGAGAAGGGATATCCAACTCCTTCCCAATCCAATCCTGAGACCCTTCCGATAGCAGAGATGTGATATCTCAATGCTTATACCAAACCTGAGACCCTTCCTATGGCATGAGATGTGATATCCAACTCCTTGCCATTCAAATCCTGAGACCCTTCCTATAGCATGAGATGTGATATCTCTATGCTTCTAATACCAAACCTGAGACCCTTCCTATAACATGAGATGGGATATCCAACTCCTTCCCATTCCAATCCTGAGACCCTTCCGATAGCAGAGATGTGATATCTCAATGCTTATACCAAACCTGAGAACCTTCCTATGGCCTGAGATGTCATATACAACTCCTTCCCATTCCAATCCTGAGACCCTTCCTTTAGCATGAGATGTGATATCTCAATGCTTATACCAAATCTGAGACCCTTCCTATAGCATGAGATGTGATATCCAATTCCTTCCCATTCCAATCCTGAGACCCTTCCTATAGCATGAGATGTGATATCTCAATGCTTATACCAAACCACCTGAGAGCCTACCTATAGCATGAGATGTGATATCCAAGTCCATCCCATTCCAATCCTTAGACCCTTCCTACAGCATGCGATGTGATATCTCAATGATTCTAATACCAAACCAGAGACTCTTCCTATAACATGAGATGGGATATCCAACTCCTTCCCATTCCAATCCTGAGCCGCTTCCGATAGCAGAGATGTGATATCTCAATGCTTATACCAAACCTGAGACCCTTCCTATAACATGAGATGTGATATCCAACTCCTTCCCGTTGCAAACCTGAGACACTAACTATAGCATATGTGATATCCAACTCCTTCCCATTCCAAACATGAGACCCCTCCTATAGCAAGAAAGTAATATCCAACTCCTACCCATTCCAATCCTGAGACCCTTCCTATAGCAAGAGATGTGATATCCAAATCCTTCCCATTCCAATCCTGAGACCCTTCCTATAACATGAATGAGATGTGATATCCAACTCCTTCCCATTCCAACCTGAGACACTTCCTATAGCATGAGAAGGGATATCCAACTCCTTCCCAATCCAAACCTGAGACCCTTCCGATAGCAGAGATGTGATATCTCAATGCTTATACCAAACCTGAGACCCTTCCTATGGCATGAGATGTGATATCCAACTCCTTCCCAATCCAATCCTGAGACCCTTCCGATAGCAGAGGCGTGATATCTCAATGCTTCTACCAAACCTGAGACCCTTCCTTTAGCATGAGATGTGATATCCAAATCCTTCACATTCCAATCCTGAGACCCTTCCTATAGCATGAGATGTGATATCTCAATGCTTCTAATACCAAACCCGAGATCCTTCCTATAACATGAGATGTGATATCCAATTCCTTCCCATTCCAAACCTGAGGCCCTTCCTATTGGATGAGATGTGATATCCAACTCCTTCCCATTCCAACCCTGAGACCCTTCCTATAGCATGAGATGTGATGTCTCAATGCTTCTAATACCAAACCTGAGATCCTTCCTATAACATGAGATGTGATATCCAACTCCTTCCATTCCAATCCTGAGACCCGTCCTATAGCATGAGATGTGATATCTCAATGCTTATACCAAACCTGAGACCCTTCCTATAGCATGAGGTGTGATATCCAATTGCTTCCCATTCCAATCCTGAGACCCTTCCTATAGCATGAGATGTGATATCTCAATGCTTCTAATACCAAACCTGAGATCCTTCCTCTAACATGAAATGTGATATCCAACTCCTTCCCTTTCCAAACCTAAGAGCCTATCTATAGCATGAGATGTGATATCCAAGTCCTTCACATTCCAACCCTTAGACCCTTCCTACAGCATGCAATATGATATCTCAATGATTCTAATAACAAACCTGAGACCCGTCCTATAACATGAGATGGGATATCCAACTCCTTCCCATTCCAATCCTGAGACACTTCCGATAGCAGAGATGTGATATCTCAATGCTTATACCAAACCTGAGACCCTTCCTATAACATGAGATGTGATATCCAAATCCTTCCCGTTCCAAACCTGAGACCCTTCCTTTAGCATGAGATGTGATATCCAGCTCCTTCCCATTCCAATCCTGAGACACTTCCGATAGCATGAGATGTGATATCTCAATGCTTCTAATATCAAAACTGAGACCCTCCCTATAGCATGATATGTGATATCTAAGTCCTTCCCATTCCAATCCTGAGACCCTCCCTATAGCATGAGATGTGATATCCAACTCCTTCCCATTCCAATCCTGAGACCCTTCCTATAGCATGAGATATGATATCTCAATACTTCTAATACCAAACGTGAGATCCTTCCGATAACATGAAATGTGATATCCAACTCCTTCCCTTTCCAAACCTAAGAGCCTATCTATAGCATGAGATGTGATATCCAAGTCCTTCCCATTCCAACCCTTAGACCCTTCCAACAGCATGCAATATGATATCTCAATGATTCTAATAACAAACCTGAGACCCGTCCTATAACATGAGATGGGATATCCAACTCCTTCCCATTCCAATCCTGAGACACTTCCGATAGCAGAGATGTGATATCTCAATGCTTATACCAAACCTGAGAACCTTCGTATGGCCTGAGATGTCATATACAACTCCTTCCCATTCCAATCCTGAGACCCTTCCTTTAGCATGAGATGTGATATCTCAATGCTTATACCAAATCTGAGACCCTTCCTATAGCATGATGTGATATCCAATTCCTTCCCATTCCAATCCTGAGACCCTTCCTATAGCATGAGATGTGATATCTCAATGCTTATACCAAACCTGAGAGCCTACCTATAGCATGAGATGTGATATCCAAGTCCATCCCATTCCAATCCTTAGACCCTTCCTACAGCATGCAATGTGATATCTCAATGATTCTAATACCAAACCAGAGACTCTTCCTATAACATTAGATGGGATATCCAACTCCTTCCCATTCCAATCCTGAGCCGCTTCCGATAGCAGAGATGTGATATCTCAATGCTTATACCAAACCTGAGACCCTTCCTATAACATGAGATGTGATATCCAACTCCTTCCCGTTCCAAACCTGAGACACTAACTATAGCATATGTGATATCCAACTCCTTCCCATTCCAAACATGAGACCCTTCCAATAGCAAGAAAGTAATATCCAACTCCTACCCATTCCAATCCTGAGACCCTTCCTATAGCAAGGGATGTGATATCCAAATCCTTCCCATTCCAATCCTGAGACCCTTCCTATAACATGAGATGTGATATCCAACTCCTTCCCATTCCAACCTGAGACACTTCCTATAGCATGAGAAGGGATATCCAACTCCTTCCCAATCCAATCCTGAGACCCTTCCGATAGCAGAGATGTGATATCTCAATGCTTATAACAAACCTGAGACCCTTCCTATGGCATGAGATGTGATATCCAACTCCTTGCCATTCAAATCCTGAGACTCTTCCTATAGCATGAGAAGGGATATCCAACTCCTTCCCAATCCAATCCTGAGACCCTTCCGATAGCAGAGACGTGATATCTCAATGCTTCTACCAAACCTGAGACCCTTCCTTTAGCATGAGATGTGATATCCAAATCCTTCACATTCCAATCCTGAGACCCTTCCTATAGCATGAGATGTGATATCTCAATGCTTCTAATACCAAACCTGAGATCCTTCCTATAACATGAGATGTGATATCCAATTCCTTCCCATTCCAAACCTGAGACCCTTCCTATTGGATGAGATGTGATATCCAACTCCTTCCCATTCCAACCCTGAGACCCTTCCTATAGCATGAGATGTGATGTCTCAATGCTTCTAATACCAAACCTGAGATCCTTCCTTATAACATGAGATGTGATATCCAACTCCTTCCATTCCAATCCTGAGACCCGTCCTATAGCATGAGATGTGATATCTCAATGCTTATACCAAACCTGAGACCCTTCCTATAGCATGAGATGTGATATCCAACTGCTTCCCTTTCCAATCCTGAGACCCTTCCTATAGCATGAGATGTGATATCTCAATGCTTCTAATACCAAACCTGAGATCCTTCCTCTAACATGAAATGTGATATCCAATTCCTTCCCTTTCCAAACCTAAGAGCCTATCTATAGCATGAGATGTGATATCCAAGTCCTTCACATTCCAACCCTTAGACCCTTCCTACAGCATGCAATATGATATCTCAATGATTCTAATAACAAATCTGAGACCCGTCCTATAACATGAGATGGGATATCCAACTCCTTCCCATTCCAATCCTGAGACACTTCCGATAGCAGAGATGTGATATCTCAATGCTTATACCAAACCTGAGACCCTTCCTATAACATGAGATGTGATATCCAAATCCTTCCCGTTCCAAACCTGAGACCCTTCCTTTAGCATGAGATGTGATATCCAGCTCCTTCCCATTCCAATCCTGAGACAATTCCGATAGCATGAGATGTGATATCTCAATGCTTCTAATATCAAAACTGAGACCCTCCCTATAGCATATGTGATATCTAAGTCCTTCCCATTCCAATCCTGAGACCCTCCCTATAGCATGAGATGTGATATCCAACTCCTTCCCATTCCAATCCTGAGACCCTTCCTATAGCATGAGATATGATATCTCAATACTTCTAATACCAAACGTGAGATCCTTCCGATAACATGAGATGTGATATCCAAATCCTTCCCCTTCCAAACCTGAGACCCTCCCTTTAGCATGAGATGTGATATCCAACTCCTTCCTATTCCAATCCTGAGACTCTTCTGATAGCATGAGATGTGATATCTCAATGCTTCTAATACCAAACCTGAGATCCTTCCGATAGCATGAGATGTGATATCTCAATGCTTCTAATACTAAACCTGAGATCCTTCCTATAACATGAGATGTGATATCCAAATCCTTCCCCTTCCAAACCTGAGACCCTCCCTTTAGCATGAGATGTGATATCCAACTCCTTCCCATTCCATTCCTGAGACCCTTCCGATATCATGAGATGTGATATCTCAAAGCTTCTAATATCAAACTTGAGACCCTCCCTATAGCGTGAGATGTGATATCCAAGTCCTTCCCATTCCAATCCTGAGACCCTTCCTATAGCATGAGATGTGATATCTCAATGCTTCTAATACCAAACCTGAGACCCTTCCTATAACATGAGATGGGAATATCCAACTCCTTCCCATTCCAATCCTGAGACCCTTCCGATAGCAGAGATGTGATATCTCAATGCTTATACCAAACCTGAGATCCTTCCTATAACATGAGATGTCCTGAGACACTTCCTATAGCATGAGATGTGATATCTCACTGCTTATACCAAACCTGAGACCCTTCCCATAGCATGAGATGTGATATCCAAGTCCTTCCCATTCCAATCCTGAGACACTTCCTATAGCATGAGATGTGATATCTCAATGCTTCTAATATCAAAACTGAGACCCTCCCTATAGCATGATATGTGATATCTAAGTCCTTCCCATTCCAATCCTGAGACACTTCCTATAGCATGAGATATGATATCTCAATACTTCTAATACCAAACGTGAGATCCTTCCGATAACATGAGATGTGATATCCAAATCCTTCCCCTTCCAAACCTGAGACCCTCCCTTTAGCATGAGATGTGATATCCAACTCCTTCCCATTCCAATCCTGAGACCCTTCTGATAGCATGAGATGTGATATCTCAATGCTTCTAATACCAAACCTGAGATCCTTCCGATAGCATGAGATGTGATATCTCAATGGTTCTAATACCAAACCTGAGATCCTTCCTATAACATGAGATGTGATATCCAAATCCTTCCCCTTCCAAACCTGAGACCCTCCCTTTAGCATGAGATGTGATATCCAACTCCTTCCCATTCCATTCCTGAGACCCTTCTGATAGCATGAGATGTGATATCTCAATGCCTCTAATACCAAACCTGAGATCCTACCTCTAACATGAAATGTGATATCCAACTCTTTCCCCTTCCAAACCTGAGAGCCTTCCTATAGCATGAGATGTGATATCCAAGTCCTTCCCATTCCAATCCTGAGACCCTTCCTATAGCTTGAGATGTGATCTCCAACTCCTTCCCATTCCAATTCTGAGACCCTTCCTATACTCTGAGACTTGATATCTCAATGCTTCTAATACCAAACCTGAGACCCGTAATATAACATGAGATGTGATATCCAAATCCTTCCCCTTCCAAACCTTAGACCCTTCCTTTATCATGAGATGTGATATCCAACTCCTTCCCATTCCAATCCTGAGACCCTTCCGATATCATGAGATGTGATATCTCAAAGCTTCTAATATCAAACTTGAGACCCTCCATATAGCATGAGATGTGATATCCAAGTCCTTCCCATTCCAATCCTGAGACCCTTCCTATAGCATGAGATGTGATATCTCAATGCTTCTAATACCAAACCTGAGACCCTTCCTATAACATGAGATGGGAATATCCAACTCCTTCCCATTCCAATCCTGAGACCCTTCCGATAGCAGAGATGTGATATCTCAATGCTTATACCAAACCTGAGAGCCTTCCTATGGCATGAGATGTGATATCCAAATCCTTCCCCTTCCAAACCTGAGACCCTCCCTTTAGCATGAGATGTGATATCCAACTCCTTCCCATTCCAATCCTGAGACCCTTCTGATAGCATGAGATGTGATATCTCAATGCTTCTAATACCAAACCTGAGATCCTTCCGATAGCATGAGATGTGATATCTCAATGGTTCTAATACCAAACCTGAGATCCTTCCTATAACATGAGATGTGATATCCAAATCCTTCCCCTTCCAAACCTGAGACCCTCCCTTTAGCATGAGATGTGATATCCAACTCCTTCCCATTCCATTCCTGAGACCCTTCTGATAGCATGAGATGTGATATCTCAATGCCTCTAATACCAAACCTGAGATCCTACCTCTAACATGAAATGTGATATCCAACTCTTTCCCCTTCCAAACCTGAGAGCCTTCCTATAGCATGAGATGTGATATCCAAGTCCTTCCCATTCCAATCCTGAGACCCTTCCTATAGCTTGAGATGTGATATCCAACTCCTTCCCATTCCAATTCTGAGACCCTTCCTATACTCTGAGACTTGATATCTCAATGCTTCTAATACCAAACCTGAGACCCGTAATATAACATGAGATGTGATATCCAAATCCTTCCCCTTCCAAACCTTAGACCCTTCCTTTATCATGAGATGTGATATCCAACTCCTTCCCATTCCAATCCTGAGACCCTTCCGATATCATGAGATGTGATATCTCAAAGCTTCTAATATCAAACTTGAGACCCTCCCTATAGCATGAGATGTGATATCCAAGTCCTTCCCATTCCAATCCTGAGACCCTTCCTATAGCATGAGATGTGATATCTCAATGCTTCTAATACCAAACCTGAGACCCTTCCTATAACATGAGATGGGAATATCCAACTCCTTCCCATTCCAATCCTGAGACCCTTCTGATAGCAGAGATTTGATATCTCAATGCTTATACCAAACCTGAGACCCTTCCTATGGCATGAGATGTGATATCCAACTCCTTGCCATTCAAATCCTGAGACCCTTCCTATAGCATGAGAAGGGATATCCAACTCCTTCCCAATCCAATCCTGAGACCCCTCCGATAGCAGAGACGTGATATCTCAATGCTTCTACCAATCCTGAGACCCTTCCTTTAGCATGAGATGTGATATCCAAATCCTTCACATTCCAATCCTGAGACCCTTCCTATAGCATGAGATGTGATATCTCAATGCGTCTAATACCAAACCTGAGATCCTTCCTATAACATGAGATGTGATATCCAATTCCTTCCCATTCCAAACCTGAGACCCTTCCTATTGGATGAGATGTGATATCCAACTCCTTCCCATTCCAACCCTGAGACCCTTCCTATAGCATGAGATGTGATGTCTCAATGCTTCTAATACCAAACCTGAGATCCTTCCTATAACATGAGATGTGATATCCAACTCCTTCCATTCCAATCCTGAGACCCGTCCTATAGCATGAGATGTGATATCTCAATGCTTATACCAAACCTGAGACCCTTCCTATAGCATGAGATGTGATATCCAACTACATCCCATTCCAATCCTGAGACCCTTCCTATAGCATGAGATGTGATATCTCAATGCTTCTAATACCAAACCTGAGATCCTTCCTCTAACATGAAATGTGATATCCAACTCCTTCCCTTTCCAAACCTAAGAGCCTATCTATAGCATGAGATGTGATATCCAAGTCCTTCCCGTTCCAATCCTTAGACCCTTCCTACAGCATGCAATATGATATCTCAATGATTCTAATAACAAACCTGAGACCTGTCCTATAGCATGAGATATGATATCCAAGTCCTTCCCATTCCAATCCTGAGACCCTTCCTATAACATGAAATGTGATATCCAACTCCTTCCCATTCCAACCTGAGACCCTTCCTATAGCATGAGATGGGATATCCAACTTCTTCCAAATCCAATACTGATACCCTTCCGATAGCATGAGATGTGATATCCCAATGCTTCTACCAAACCTGAGACCCATACTATGGCATGAGATGTGATATCAAACTCCTTCCCATTCCAATCCTGAGACCCTTCCTATAGCTTGAGGTGTGATATCCAACTCCTTCCCATTCCAATTCTGAGACCCTTCTTATACCATGATACTTGATATCTCAATGCTTCTAATACCAAATCTGAGACCCGTCCTATACATGAGATGTGATATCCAAATCCTTCCCCTTCCAAACCTTAGACCCTTCCTTTATCATGAGATGTGGTATCCAACTCCTTCCCATTCCAATCCTGAGACCCTTCCGATATCATGAGATTTGTTATCTCAATGCTTCTAATATCAAACTTGAGACCCTCCCTATAGCATGAGATGTGACATCCAAGTCCTTCCCATTCCAATCCTGAGACCCTTCCTATAGCATGAGATGTGATATCTCTATGCTTCTAATACCAAACCTGAGACCCTTCCTATAACATGAGATGGGATATCCAACTCCTTCCCATTCCAATCCTGAGACCCTTCCGATAGCAGAGATGTGATATCTCAATGCTTATACCAAACATGAGACCCTTCCTATGGCCTGAGATGTCATATACAACTCCTTCCCATTCCAATCCTGAGACCCTTCCTTTAGCATGAGATGTGATATCTCAATGCTTATACCAAATCTGGACCCTTCCTATAGCATGAGATGTGATATCCAAATCCTTCCCATTCCAATCCTGAGACCCTTCCTATAGCATGAGATGTGACATCTCAATGCTTATATCAAACCTGAGAGCCTACCTATAGCATGAGATGTGATATCCAAGTCCATCCCATTCCAATCCTTAGACCCTTCCTACAGCATGCGATGTGATATCTCAATGATTCTAATACCAAACCAGAGACTCTTACTATAACATGAGATGGGATATCCAACTCCTTCCCATTCCAATCCTGAGCCGCTTCCGATAGCAGAGATGTGATATCTCAATGCTTATACCAAACATGAGACCCTTCCTATAACATGAGATGTGATATCCAACTCCTTCCCGTTCCAAACCTGAGACACTAACTATAGCATATGTGATATCCAACTCCTTCCCATTCCAAACATGAGACCCTTCCTATAGCAAGAAAGTAATATCCAAATCCTTCCCATTCCAATCCTGAGACCCTTCCTATAACATGAGATGTGATATCCAACTCCTTCCCATTCAAATCCTGAGACCCTTCCTATAGCATGAGAAGGGATATCCAACTCCTTCCCAATCCAATCCTGAAACCCTTCCGATAGCAGAGATCTGATATCTCAATGCTTCTACCAAACCTGAGACCCTTCCTTTAGCATGAGATGTGATATCCAAATCCTTCACATTCCAATCCTGAGACCCTTCCTATAGCATGAGATGTGATATCTCAATGCTTCTAATACCAAACCTGAGATCCTTCCTATAACATGAGATGTGATATCCAATTCCTTCCCATTCCAAACCTGAGACCCTTCCTATTGGATGAGATGCGATATCCAACTCCTTCCCATTCCAACCCTGAGACCCTTCCTATAGCATGAGATGTGATGTCTCAATGCTTCTAATACCAAACCTGAGATCCTTCCTATAACATGAGATGTGATATCCAACTCCTTCCATTCCAATCCTGAGACCCGTCCTATAGCATGAGATGTGATATCTCAATGCTTATAGCAAACCTGAGACCCTTCCTATAGCATGAGATGTGATATCCAACTACTTCCCATTCCAATCCTGAGACCCTTCCTATAGCATGAGATGTGATATCTCAATGCTTCTAATACCAAACCTGAGATCCTTCCTCTAACATGAAATGTGATATCCAACTCCTTCCCTTTCCAAACCTTAGACCCTTCCTACAGCATGCAATATGATATCTCAATGATTCTAATAACAAACCTGAGACCCGTCCTATAGCATGAGATATGATATCCAAGTCCTTCCCATTCCAATCCTGAGACCCTTCCTATAACATGAAATGTGATATCCAACTCCTTCCCATTCCAACCTGAGACCCTTCCTATAGCATGAGATGGGATATCCAACTTCTTCCAAATCCAATACTGATACCCTTCCGATAGCATGAGATGTGATGTCCCAATGCTTCTACCAAACCTGAGACCCATACTATGGCATGAGATGTGATATCAAACTCCTTCCCATTCCAATCCTGAGACCCTTCCTATAGCTTGAGGTGTGATATCCAACTCCTTCCCATTCCAATTCTGAGACCCTTCTTATACCATGAGACTTGATATCTCAATGCTTCTAATACCAAACCTGGGACCCGTCCTATAACATGAGATGTGATATCCAAATCCTTCCCCTTCCAAACCTTAGACCCTTCCTTTATCATGAGATGTGGTATCCAACTCCTTCCCATTCCAATCCTGAGACCCTTCCGATATCATGAGATTTGTTATCTCAATGCTTCTAATATCAAACTTGAGACCCTCCCTATAGCATGAGATGTGACATCCAAGTCCTTCCCATTCCAATCCTGAGACCCTTCCTATAGCATGAGATGTGATATCTCTATACTTCTAATACCAAACCTGAGACCCTTCCTATAACATGAGATGGGATATCCAACTCCTTCCCATTCCAATCCTGAGACCCTTCCGATAGCAGAGATGTGATATCTCAATGCTTATACCAAACCTGAGATCCTTCCTATGGCCTGAGATGTCATATACAACTCCTTCCCATTCCAATCCTGAGACCCTTCCTTTAGCATGAGATGTGATATCTCAATGCTTATACCAAATCTGAGACCCTTCCTATAGCATGAGATGTGATATCCAAATCCTTCCCATTCCAATCCTGAGACCCTTCCTATAGCATGAGATGTGATATCTCAATGCTTATACCAAACCTGAGAGCCTACAATCCTGAGACCCTTCCTTTAGCATGAAATGTGATATCTCAATGCTTATACCAAATCTGAGACCCTTCCTATAGCATGAGATGTGATATCCAAGTCCATCCCATTCCAATCCTTAGACCCTTCCTACAGCATGCGATGTGATATCTCAATGATTCTAATACCAAACCAGAGACTCTTACTATAACATGAGATGGGATATCCAACTCCTTCCCATTCCAATCCTGAGCCGCTTCCGATAGCAGAGATGTGATATCTCAATGCTTATACCAAACCTGAGACCCTTCCTATAACATGAGATGTGATATCCAAGTCCTTCCTGTTCCAAACCTGAGACACTAACTATAGCAAGAAAGTAATATCCAACTCCTACCCATTCCAATCCTGAGACCCTTCCTATAGCAAGAGATGTGATATCCAAATCCTTCCCATTCCAATCCTGAGACCCTTCCTATAACATGAGATGTGATATCCAACTCCTTCCCATTCCAACCTGAGACACTTCCTATAGCATGAGAAGGGATATCCAACTCCTTCCCAATCCAATCCTGAGACCCTTCCGATAGCAGAGATGTGATATCTCAATGCTTATACCAAACCTGAGACCCTTCCTATGGCATGAGATGTGATATCCAACTCCTTGCCATTCAAATCCTGAGACCCTTCCTATAGCATGAGAAGGGATATCCAACTCCTTCCCAATCC